>NC_135480.1:190522209-191805959 GCF_052094955.1 Ictidomys tridecemlineatus | reverse complement strand
TCTCACGATGTTTGTTTATGGTTTTGGATCTTAGCAACAGCCATTTATGATTAATGTACTGGCACGATTTTCTTATAGTATAAAAGGTGTACTCAAATCCTTGGAAGGGGTCACAGGGTGTAGACTTGTAGCCTACACTTTGGCCCCGTGAGCTGGTAAATCCAAACCGCCAGCTGGTAAATAAAGATGGTTCCATCTCCTGCTTTAAGATCACCTTGGTGATTTATTGCAATCTCACCATAACAATTCAGAGAGGTGGGCTGGTCAGGAAGAGCATTCTGAACTGAGGGTCAATTTACTTTTATTCTGGATCTGACCTTAGTGTGAATGGGAGCAACAACCTTCCCTTCTCTTGGTCCATTCCCTTGGATGCAGTGAGAAGACTGGACCATGGGATCTTAAAGGCCATTAACCCTGACATCCCAGGACACTATAGACCTAGGACAGTGCAGTGGAGGAAGAAAAATCTATACATCACATAGCCCTGCTCTCAAGATGTGATTGTGCAGACTTTCAAGATAGATCTACTTGGCTTTGTACAGAATCCGGAACTTAGGAACTTAGCATAATTTCTTAATCTATCTAAGCCTCCATAAAATGGAAATAGTAATTTCTAACTGCATGCTTCTAACATGACAGCTTGCTCTGCATCTCTTCCTCATATATCCCACAGCTGGCCTTTCAGCCAAGCTGACTTGAGAACCAGAGATTTTATAAACACCTTCCTGGCAGTGCGGATCTCTCAAGTGCTGCAGCTTTAGTTCACCCAACCCAGGAGAAGACAGCCTCTCTCCTGGGGACAAAGTGCTCCACTGCTCCCCTTTGATGCCTCTGAGCTTCTCTATTTGTGTTACCCATGAAGACTCTTGAGCCCTTCCTTGTGCTAGAATTCCATGGTAAACATTTCTACAGATGACTTACTGCCTGTCATAACTTTCTGTTGCTCCCTTTCCAGAAAGGATTCCTACAGAATGAGGTCAGTCACTTACTAACCATGACTTCCATTTTTTTTTTTTTTGCCCCTTTTGGTCTTGCTTTTCAGATGCTGAGCAATTGCCTCGGGTTGCGTCAATGGGTCACTTCCAGCAGCTGCGAGAGGAAAATATTCCAGCAGTCCAAGACGGAACCCAGAGGATCCGCACGATGAAGCACAGACTCCAAATCCAATCAGAGGCCAATGGGGAAATTCCAAGCTAGTAGGTGCAATAATTATGGAATGGAGTTAATGAGAAGTTCTTCTATGTGTTACTAAAAGATCTAGAAGTGGATGATATGCTAAGGGGCTGGCCCTCTCATAAAATTCCTTCCTTCTTCAGTTCCAGGAGGATGTTTCTTCCCAGAATGCTTCTGAAATGTCAGAGACCCTTAAAAGAATTGAGCCAAGCACACTATGAAGTACACATAACCTCTGCTGGAGTGTTGGGGGCAGCTGCCTCTGTCCAACCACATGGGAGCACAACCAGGGTCCTTCACGTAAACACTCTCAGTATTCTCAGGAGGATCACTGACGTCTCATGTGATCCCAGAGTGGGCACACAGGCATGTGCTCACCCTCACAGCCTCATGTTACTGAATTCCGAATAAATTTGCTAAACTCCTTTATCTTTCATTTCACCTGTGAAATGCATGATGGTTGCTAAGGTCAAGATTTATAGCTTGAATGAAAGACTTGGCCAACCCTGACATAGGAAGCGGCTGCTAGTCCCATCTCCAGTAGATAATCACTTCCCTATGATCTCTTACTGCAGTAACATATTGGAAATAGCAACAGATGAACTTCATTTCATTTGATCCATCAATCCTCTATTCAGTTATTTGACAGGACTGTACTGTGCCCTTAAGAGAACATAGGTTCCGAAGCTGTACTCCATGAATTTCAACGGAGCCTCCTGAGCAAGTCACCTCACCTCCTACAGGCACAGTTTCCTAAGTCTTCACAGGTCAATCAGAACAAATTCCACTTCCTCGGGTTGCTGGGAGGATTAAGAGTCTACATATGTAAGTTAGTAGGCACTAATTGAGTAGAATCTCAATATATGTTAACTATTATTTCTGGTAGTCGTAATAGTATAGAAATTCTGAATAGCAGTGAGACAACACTGATAGTATGATAGTTCAGTACTAGTGTTACTAGCAGTATGGTAGTAACGGAGGTATGAGAGTACTGACAGCATAGTCATGCAGTAGTAATAGTGGTAATAGGCAGGAGTGATAATACATTAGGAGCCGCAGTATCACAGGATAGTGGGAATGATACAGTCACAGAGAAGCAATGGTGCTAGACATATCATGATAGCATAGAGTTAGAGCTGTGGGAGTAGAAGAAGTCATCGTACTGAAGCACGGGGCTGATGCTGCTAATATTGGCCAGGCGCCATCTAGGAGGCCCTCCCTCCCTTGCCATGAAGGAGCTCCTAGTCCCCGCCCCCACCCGACTCCCTGTCTGAGATGGAGGGAGGCTTCAGAGAGCCCTGGAGCATTGCCTGCATTACACAGGAAACTAGGAAAAGTGAGGTGGCCCCACAGGACCACCTGGAGAATTCACGTCCAAGTTTGCCCTCAGACCCTAACACCCTTCCTCTCCCTCCTTGCCATTTCCACGGATGATAGGGCCATTGCAACCATTTCATCATGGACACAAACACACACACACACACACACACACACACACACACACACACACACACATACACACCTGTCCAGATCTGCTCTACTCCAAGTGCATGAGCAAGTGGAGGCTTCCCCGACCTGTCGTGGTCTCTGTTACCTTTGTGTGCTGTGTGACCCCTCTGCTGTAAAGACACACAGCAGACACTGCCTTTCTTTTTTTTTTTTTTCAGTTGTCAATGGACCCCCATTTGGTTTATTTATATGTGGTGCCAAGAATCCAAACCAATGCCTCACACGTGCGGGGCCAGCACTTTGCCACTGAGCCACAATCCCAGCCCCGACACTGCCTTTCTTGAGAACTCCTATGCATTTGATTTTGAGACTCATCTTCTTTTTAAAAATATTGCCTTTCCTAAGTATCCCCTCTCTCTCGGCTCCCAGGCAGTATTAGGAAAGCCCTCTTCCTTTCTCCTCTGATCCTTTACAACAAGGTTTATCCTAGCATTTATTACACAATGCAGGGATTTATTTTTAGGTACAAGCATTTTTTTTAGGTACAAATACCAATTCATTTAATCCTCCTAAGAATCCCTGTAAAATTCTTAAGATTCATCTTTCTTGTCTGTTTTCCAAATCTTAGTCTGTTTCAAGAATAACTATTGAGCACCCACTCTGTGCTATGGGTTAGGCACATAATTGGACTGAGATCACCTTCCTCATTCTCAAGAAGTTAAGGGGCCATGGAAGGGGCACAAACCCAGCCTCAGAGCAGGTGACAGAGTGGGCTTCCTAGGAGAGGTGACATCCACATTTGGACTGGAAGAGTGAGTGAGATGGATGAAGCAAGAATGGAAAAATATTCTTGGTGGAGAGAAATGCATGATCAAAGACAGAAGAAAATTGGTAGGGAGAGTTGGGGTCTGGGATTGGGAGAACAGTAGTGTCAGGAGGGAGGGGCAGTCAAAGATGAGGCCCCAGAGAGGGGCCAGGGCAGCATGCAGTGCTCTGCAGGCTGTGTGACTCAGTTGCTGAGTTTGACAGACCAGGGGCACCTCGAGGATGGGATTTCATTTGATTTGCGACTATGTCCTTCACACCCAGCAAAATGGCCAACCAACCGAGAGAAACACTCAGCAAGTATTTTTCAGATGATGACATGATCAATGAATAAAAATAAAAGCACTTTGAAGAAACTCCCTTTCTTTTTCTTTTTTCTTGAGGGGAGAGACCAGGGGGAGAGTCTGTTATTTCAGAAGGATAATGTCATCCCCAAATGCTGTAAGTACAACCTCTTTGGGGCTGAGCGAGTATAAAACACAACCTACATGGCTTTTACATGAAGAATTGCCCAAGATATTCAGTTTCCTGGATCTGGAGTGAGGAGATATGTTTGGGGTTTTATAAATGGGTGAAAAAAAAAAAAAGCAGATTCCAGAGAATCATCAAATCCAGCTGAGCCCAAGTGATAAGAAAATTTCCTAAAGTAGGAAAAACATTGGAAAAAATTTTTAGAAAATACCCAAAGTACACTGATCATCCTAAAACCATGCTTTCTTGATTAGGAACCAAATCAGAAGGAAAAAATTTCTTCTGGGCTAATATTTCATCATCACTAGCAGCTCAAAACCCAGGGGAACTCGGAATTTGAGGATCTGTGAGTTGGGAGCTGGAAGGACTGATCTCAGAGCATTACCTTGCAGCCAGTTCTCAGGCAAAACCACAGCACAGAGTGTGGGCTTCCGGAACCCTTGTGGAGACGTCTCATTCCTGTGGAGCTGCACAGAGGAGACAGGGCTCCCTCAGGGGGTTGGCCCACAAAAGAAAGAGACAGTTAAAGGAAAGAGTCAGAGTAGGCACAGTTCCAGACCCCAGTCCTGGGGGTCAGAGTGTAAGGACCAGGCTGTTAGGAGCCTGACAATCGGGCACTGCACAGCACCCTCTGGGCCTGGGATGGTACGTGGTCCACTGAGATCACAGTCCTGACCAACACATCGGGCAGGGTAAATACCAAGAGAAGAGGTTCTGTAGTCATGTAGACATAGATTCAAATGCTGGTCCTACCACTAGACACTTAACCAAGCTAAACTGCAATGTTCTTGCCCCGAAATTTTAAGAGAAGAAAAGAAAAATGTCTTTATAAGAACTAAGTCAAATTGTACATTTAAAATAACTCCCGGCACACAACATAACCTGGTTAAGTATCAGTGCCTGTGCCTTGCTCACTGTCAACATTAGGGTTTTTTGAATTTCTTTGTGACTCAGTTCAGAGGCCCACAGATTTGTCCAAGTGCATATAGGTTAGCTGTACTGCTTGCCCCCAAATGAATATGGATTTCATAACACTTCATACTTGGGGAATGGCTCCGTTGGAGAACAGGAGGAATATACCACACTCATCTGGAAGTGTTTTTGATAACCACTTCTCTCATGGCTTGCAAAAAGCCTTTGATGTTCTTGTGTTTGCATTTTGAAAATTCAGAATCCTAATGGTCTATAGGATAGATTTGGGATCAGTCAGCCTTAAACTCAATTCTTAATTCCACCAATTACTAGCTGTGTGACTCTGGAAGGATTACTTAATCTCAGAGATACAATTTCCTGAGCCACAAATGAAAATAATATCTAAATCTCACAGAGGTTATATATTAAATGGATACATAAAATTATATATATATATATACATAAAATATGTATAATTATATATAAAATATATATAACATATATTATATACATTTTATATATATAATTGCCCAACAGAGGAGATGCTCATTAAATTCTTTCATTTATTCAGCAGATATGCTTCAAGCACCTCCCATGAAGCAGGAGGGGTATTCTGGGGACTGAGGATGTACCATAAACTAAACAAAACCCCTGCCCTCTTGGAGCCTGTACTCTAGCAGAGGAGGCAGAGGATCAACAGATAAACAGATGCATGCTATGGGGAAAACCAACTGGGACTGAGAGGCTGCATGGTGATAAGAGAGGTGACACAAGGAATCCTGAAGCAGACTCTTTTCTCCTGTGATCACACAGTTCTCTTTTGAAAACCACGTCTCCTACCCTCTGACCACTGGCCTCCAGGAAGGAAGAATAAGGGATTACATTCTGTTGAACTGAGTCATCTGACATCCTTTAAATAAAGCATGGGCACCCTTAGAAGAGTATATGGTCACCCACAGGATGGACAGAGTTAGGTGTCACTTTGGAGACTCTTGGAGACACACAGCTATGCTCTGTCCCTAAGGCTTGTCATAGCTGACATCACCGAGGCGATTCTTGGGGAACAAGTCTTCCCCCGCCAAGCAGGCAGTCCTCAATAATGCCATCTTTGTTGCAGCAGAACATCGGCGACCTTGTTCTGAGCGGGGTCCAAGCTGAGGGGAGAGAGTGGAATGACCAGCTGTGAAAAGATCAATTTGTTTCCAATCCGCTCTTTCTTATGGTGGCAGAGGCTGGCTCCCCACCCTGGCTGGGTCTGTCAGGGACAGGTGCCAAGTAGGGCAGAGACTGAAGAAATGCACCCCGTTCCCACCAAAGCAGGAGCATTCAGCCTCTGAGTGGAGTGTGTGGCATTAGCCGTTCCCCAGCTGTATTGCTCTGGAGAGATAAAGGTTGGGATAGCAGAGAGGGATGCCTCAAGTCCAGTTCAAAACTAGAACTATTCAAGTCCTGCACTTATTATTCACGTTTGAAAATACCGAATGGTAGCCAGATGTGGGAAAGCCAGTGACCCCCTATACTATGGCTGGGAATGTAAATTGTTATGGGCTCTTCAGAGACCCATTTGCCAGTATGTATGGAAATTGAGTGTGCACAGTTCCTTTGTTGCAGTCAGTCGAAGGAACTTCTCCTTCTGATAAAGTCTCAGAAGGGCACCAGGATGAATGTACAAGGAAGGGGTTTGTTGCAGTATTGTTTACCACAGCAGAGGTCTAGACAGCTGAACTCTATGCTGTAGCTAAAGAGAATGAAGTATGTGCCGATGTATGTAGAAGAAGAGCTAAGAGAAAGAAAAAACAATATTCAATTTTGTATGCATGTGAAAATCCACTTATTGTATATGTCTTCTTGTACCTCTGCTTAGACCTCTGTTAGCTCTTACCCTAATCCCAAGATTTGGCAAGAGGACCATGTAGGACCCTCCCATACCTGTGGAGGTGTGAGATGCTAGAAATGGATAGATGTAAAAGGATGGAAACTTCGTGCTTCTATGAACTCTCCTCTGTAGACCTGTGTTCCTGGAGAGGCCATTGGAAGATGGGAAAGGAGTTGGCCATATGTTTTATAATTTTTCCTGAGCACTATTTGAAAAGGTCAGCTAAGACCATACACACAGAATTATCCGTTCTTCAGTCTTTTCATAATGGACGACCCATTTCCTCCTTTCATCAAAGAGCAGACAGAACAAATGTGAAGGAAGCTAAGAGCCCCCTAAAAGAAAGAGCAGTTCATGTTCACACAAAGAGAACTTGCTTCCTTCCAGCTCTAAAACATCACAAAATTTTCCATTTGCAAATGTTACCAGCAAAGTCACAATGAGTACCAAATGTTGAAGAAGAAAAAATAAGTAATTCTACCCATTCTGCCACTAATTAGCTGTAGGATTTTGATCAAGTATCGTGCTCTCTCACTGGGTTGTTTTCCCAGTGAGAAAAGTGTTTTCCAGTTCATATTGACCTTACTTCTTTGGACCAGCTCAGAAATGACAAAGGGGTGATAGATGAAGAGCTATAGGGCCCCTTTCTTTCCTGCTTCTCCCAATAACTAATCAATTTACAAAATTTCCTAGAGGTCTTTGATGATTCCTCTGAATCCTTCTAGACATGGAACTCTGAGCCATCACGAACAAGCCAAATCAACATGTAAAGCAACATTCATTACTTAGCTTTTTTTTAAGGTCCATGTAAGTCCTGGGGACTGGACTTCTGGTGGCTTTGCATTGTTATTTCATTGTTATCCTACATCCCTGCTGTCTCTCTCTCTCTGGGGAGAGTTAATTTAAACATAGATAAGACAGTTCTCCTAGCAATTATCAAAATGTGGTCTATGGTACCCTGCTAGATACTCAAGAATTTTCCAAGGGATCCCGTTGGCAAAGATAGTTGTAAGTAAAACTTTCAGATCATCAATTTCCATTTGCACTCCTCAGGAATCCGAGGGTAGAAACTCTTTTTACAAAAGAAAACCCTACCTCTCTTTCATCTTGAGTTACTCTCTTTGGGGTGGGGGGTGGATGGTAAAAATCAAACAAACACACAATTCAAAGTTCTGTTGTAGGAGTGGAAAAAGTGAATGACTATTGATCTAGTAGTAAATTATTTTGCAAGTCAGATGACTTCCAATGCTATGTTTGCCACTAAACTGAAGGGGAACCTAATTAAAATATCAGTGAGAAATAATTAAAAATGCTTTTTGAAATACATTATACATTGTTGTAGACTATAGGTAGTTGACTATGCTCTAGGGCTATGGAGCTGATTCCTCCCACCCACCAGTCAAGAGACTAGACATTCCCAGCACATAGGAATGATAAATATTTGAGAAAATGGAAATGCTCAATACCCTGATCAAATTACCATACACTGAATACATATATCAAAATATTGTACCATTACCATCAATGTATACAAATATGTGTCAAGAAATTTTTTAAATTAATATGGAAAAAGCACTTTGCTCTTGGAAAATCATCAACAAAATATAAAATTTGATTTAAATACAGAAAAAAAAATATTGAAAGAAAATGCTTTTTGATGATTATTCCCTTCTGTTTTTTGAAATGTAATCTGAGAGGAAGTTATAACACTGTTATATCAAAAGCTTTTCTTTTCCATCTACTTATTTCTTTGAGTAGATTTCTCAGTGCTTACAACCAAAAAAATGAAAACAAGGAATAAAATTATGTAATACCATTTCACATTAAGTTTAATGAATATTCCTTAGACAGATGTCTGATCTAAAGTTTTTGAAAAAGTCATCTCATTCAGAGAAGCATTTTTAATAAAACTTTATGTTTCATGTCATATATACCAAAATGTTAGTCAATGCATGGTAAGTAGATCAATTGGATACAACTAACAATTGTTATGACAATTTAATCCACAAGAAATTGCTTCCTGTTCGAACATAATATTTAGAGAACATTGAAGAAATTGAATATCAATTTATATGCATGTTTTGTTTTAGGGAAGTATGATAACACAGTCAGTGAAATAAATCCAAATGTAAAAATGTGCTACATTACAATAAGCATGTCTGAATGAAATGGATTGGAAATATACATTTAAGGGGGAAAAGAAGCTATTAAGTTTTCCACTGTGAAGGAAGATGTTATTGTTACATTTCTTTATGAATGAATGAAATATGGTTCTCACTAAATCTATTTAAAAGAGTGATAAAAGTTTTATTTTTAAATAACTATATTTTCAATATCTTTGCATCATATAATTTGCAAGTATTTTAAAAAAACCTGTCATCTTTTAAAAAGTACAAAGTTTTTCAAGATGAGAGGCCACAGTTCTTGAGGACCCTACATTTCACCACAGGGGAATCTTCAACAATTGCAATAGTGGGGATCAAATGGTGAATGTTCAAGGCACCTGACTTGCTGATGGAGTAATCTTTGTGAAGAAGAATGGATGACCTATGCTCTAAGTTTTCCAAGCCAAGCTGGGACGATGACCAAGTTTGCACTAAGTCTAGGCTTTCTTGTTCTTCTGTCAATCTCTGTGCTGCGTCCTTATACCTGGACCCACACTGCCTCTCATCTTGTTACCTAAACTACATTAGGAAACTGAAAGAATTTTAAGCCCTGAAACTTTGCTTAGATGTTAAAAAAAAAATAATGACTTTAAATGCAGAATTTAATGCTGGTTCCTAAGGGTCAACACCTTATCAGGGGAATACAAGCAAAGCAATAAATAGTGTATCATTTCCCAGGATGTCTATTCCCCTCTGACTGGTTCTAGATGCTGTCTAGTCTGAGTGCTGAGTACAGATGAAGGCCAGGAGAGGCTGGAAGGACAGACGCATGCCTTCCACACCCTGTTGCCTCAATTCAAGTGGGATTTCCTTATCCATTGGTTCATTCAGTTAGCCTTACCCAGTCACAGACTCTGAGCCCAGCTCCATGTTAGGGCTGGGGGTTCACAAGGCCAAGACCACTCAGGTTTTGTCCTTGAAGTTCTTTCTGCTACAGTTGATTAAGGAAAAGGCAAATTCACGAACAAATAATTAGGCTATTCTGTAGTAAGTGCTCTTTTATAAGAACAAAGAAAGTGTCAGAGATCAGGGAAGATTAGAGTAATCAATTCTTCAAGGGATGGTGATATTTAAGTGGGGTCTCCATTGGGAAGTGAGAAGCTAGGGAATTCCCTCCATACATCCTGATGTGCAGACAAATATGATCATGAGATTCTGATAAATAAAAGGTATATGGCAGCTCAAGCTGATGATGTTAGCATTTAGTAGGAAAAGCAGGATATGAAGATAAGGAAGCCAGCTGGGCATTGGTTATGAAGAAACTTGAAAGCTGTCTTAAGACTGTTTCAGCTGCTATAACAAAAGGCCAGAGCCTGGGTGGCTTATAAACAACAGAAATTGACTTCTCAGAGTCCAAGATCTAGGAAGTCCAAGATCAAGGCATCAGCAGCTTCAGTGTCTGGCAAGGGCCTGTTTTCTTGTTCTGAGATGAGGCCTCCTGGCTGTCCTCACATGGTAGAAGGAGCCAGGCAGCTCTCCAGGGTTTTATAGGAACACTAATCCCATCTATGACAGCTCTGCCTTTGTGACTTTATCACCTCCTAAAAGCCCCACCTCCTGATACCATCCCGTTGGTGATCAGGTGTCAACATATGAATTTGTGCGGGACACAAACCTTCAGCCACTTGGTGTTTGAGAAGGATTCTTTGAGCAACAAGAAGAAACATGACTAGATAAGGATGACAATTTCAGATGACAATTCTAGGTAACTATGCCACAGAAGACATAAGAAAATACCTATCATAGCACTGGATAAAAAAGGATTCTTTAAAAAACTTTTTTTTTAATTTTAAAAAGATAAAAAAGAAATCTTGGTTGACCTCTTGACTCCCTTTGCTCTCTCAAAGAAAACGTGACTCTGAATCCATAGAATGCAATGGGTCCCGTAAGTGTTTTGTCCCAAGAAGACAAAATGAATCCAAAATAAAGGAAGAACTATGCATTTTTTATCAGTATTTTTCAGATGCCCACTCCTTTACATGAGGCTTTATGCATTTTTTTCTATAATGTATTTGTCAGGAACAATGATCTCCACTTTGCTGATGTCACAAGTCACAAGTAAGTTACCTGAGTTTACAAATGCAGACAGCCTGGTTCCCATGCATTCAACCACAGTACTATCTCTCTGTATGTATTATGATGTCTATTTTACTTCTGTGGATTGTTGAGATTAAAAACCAGTAAGTAGAGGACTTCTAGGGATTGACTGCCTATCCTCATCTCTGTCTTAAGTAAAGGCTACTCTGTACTGGGCTCTCAGGCCAAGCACCGAGATGAATGAAGTATTGGCAGTTTCCTGCTGAGGCCAGGCTCACAAAGGAGTGTTTACATCAGAGTGATTGCAAAAGTTGAAGGAACTTAGCATTGTCACTAACCCATTAGGGCCACCCAGCCTCCCTCTCCCAAGAATGGTAAAAGGCTTCGTCATCTCCCTGGGATCATGTTCCTTTCAGCAGGAAAACCAAATTCTCTAGCTCACTGGAGCTCACAATATTCCCTCTGCAATTTTAAAGATCTGAGCAGGCCTTCTGACCGTGCATGAGAACATGATGAATGTCTCACACCTGCTTTTCCAAACTAGAAAATAATGCATTCCAAACTCTACAAAAGAAGAAATGGTCCATTAGTGTGGACCCCAGACTACTGAATGGAAACCACATCTCACTCTTTCCTTCTTCTTTGTAAGACACATATACCACACTTAGAAGCAGGTATTGAAAAGAGATTCTGAAATCAGGGGTTAACTTAAGGAAGGGCTGTGTTTCATAAGCTATTTCATCAAGTGAGAGAGACTTTGGGCTTGCCAAAGGGCACAAGAGAAGAGAAGGAAAAGAACACAGGGTGGTCCAGGTGCCCAAGACCTGCTCACATTATGGCCCATAGTTTTTTAGGAACAGAAGTTTTGAAAATCTGATCCTGATATGTATCATGACCTCATGGAACATTCTATTAGGATGAAGCACAGAACAATGTATGTCCTTTACTCTGTGGTAAGTGCCATGATATTTAATGCTCTCATTCCTTTGATATAGTGAATTTTCCTAGCATATTTTAATATAAAATGAGCCTTGGATAGAAACTGTATTACTGGAACCAGGAATAAAAGGAACTCAAGGATTTCAATCAAACTTATTCTGTTCCTACTTTTTCCAACAGACTATTCTGCCACACTTATGGAACATGCAAAAGTAGATACATTTTTAAGCCTTCTAGGAACTTAAAATCTTGGAACCTCTATTGATTCATTTTCAGTATGGTGTGGGTCACATCTGCCCATACTCAATTTAAGAAGTTTCAGCAGAATGCAATTTATTAAACAATTATCTCAGAACCCAACACATAAAAGTCATAATAAATATCACCCTTTGTTTTATAATCTTATGAGAGAGTCACATATGGAGACAATTATATAGGATCCAGGAAAAGCAGGGTAATCAAGGAATAGAGATACAAGTAAAATGTAAAGAGGCATTCTGAGGTGAACACGGAAGAGTGATTTACAAAGCAGGTGGCATTTGGTTTGCGTACCAGAAGATGAAATGGCGCTTTAGATAGGATGAGAAGGCCGACTTCTCAGAAGCGTGGGTAACTGAAGTGCATCGTGATGTGAGTGTCGAAAGAAACACTTCCTGGCTCACTTAGTTAGGTTTGTGTCATTTGTTAACATTATCAAATCTTTTCCATGTGGTTTTGCTTCCCTTCCAAAAATAGATTATGAAGGAGCAACTTTGATTCTAGTTCCCAGCACATGGGTATCCTTTGTCTCTTCCATGAATATGGATGGCTAGCGGGTACCCAGCCTCCTTGTGATGACTGCACAATGACTCAGTCTTCTTCTCAGTTCCCCTGTGGATGGAGGGAGGGAGGACATTGTACTAGGCATGCTTCTCTGGAGGAAGAGAACCAACAGAATATACATATGCATACATACATATACATATAGAATATGTATATTATATATTATTATTTAAAAGGGGATTTATTAGATTGGCTTACACCACCAGAAGCTGGATTTTCCCACAATGGCCATCTGCAGGCTGGAGAGCTGGAGGAACCAGTCCAAGAGACTGAAGCCTCAGAACAGGAGGGATCAACAAAGCTACCTCAGTCCAGGACCAAAAGCTTCTGGGAATTCCATGGAGAATCCCTGGGCAAAGTCCACTTTGGAAGAGTGAAGGAGGTGGATCCTGGAGTCCTTGGGTGATCACAGCAGCAACCAAGAACCCTGTAAGAACTGAACTGGGGTCTGCTGCTACTTCCCTGTTCTTCCAAACCCCAACTTTTGGACAGTGCTACCCACACTGTGAGCGAGTCTCCACTTCAGTTCATTGTCCCACTTGCTATTATTCCTAGAAACACCCTCATCGAGATTCCCAGAAGCCTCTTAATCTTAGGCATCTCTTAATCCAATCAAGTTGACAATGAACCATTACAAACATTTCATTGAGGAGTGTTTGGCCAAACAGAGAGTGGCATCTAAATAGGTGATCCGGTGCCCACTCTGGCTCATACCATGAGAGATTAGAATATGTAGCAGAGATTGAGAGTGGATTATAGCCTCAAGGGGCACTTGACTGAAAGAATTCCTTCACCTGGAGGCAAGCACCAGGGGCTGTGGGTAGTGTCCAAGTCATTATGGAAGAGCAACAAGTTCTCATCAGAGCCAACTGTGGGCAATTCATCTGTGTTTTATAAAGTTCTCTATTCCCAAGTGACATTTTCATTTGGGGGAGATCAACAACATTCATCATCATCTATTCCAGCTGTTCCTTTCCCCTATGGATCTGCACCCATCTTTCCTAAACTACTCACTGTTCCTCAGTTCTCTTCCATGCCTCTGTGTCTTTGTACTTTCTGTATTTTCCACCAGAACACCCTTTTCAAACTGCTTTGCTTTGGGCATGTTTCAAAACTTGGTCCAAACCTAAATCAGCTAATCTTCCCCACAGCCTGTGTTAGATGGCTCTCTCTAGCACCTTCCTCAGCCACAGAACTTATTCTGCTGTCCTGCAATAGTCCATTGCCTCATCTCCTTTTCATACTTGATGGTGAGCTTCTCAAGAGCAGGTTCTGGTGCCTCACAATGCATCTGGTATGTGGGGACACCTGGAACTTGAGATAGGAAGTAACAGCATCTGATCTGCATTGGGGGAGGCAGGGAATGCATGCCTAGGTGACAGGTGGGAGGCACTTGAAACTAAGTTCTCTTGTTTCATCTGTTTGCTGAAGATCAATGTCAAGAGGAATTGATGGCACTCCTCTCACTTCTTAGTGGCTGGAAGATCTTGGAAAAGCCATGCTTTCTGCAAAAGATTAGCTCTCTCTTCACTAGAACCAAACTAAAGCACCTAGTGAGAGGCATCTCACCCCGTGGTTAGTACCCAGGCCTTAAAGGAAATGAGAGTTGGGTTGGAACCTTGTCTTCTCTGCTTAGCAGCTGTTGCCTGTTGCTGAGCTAGCTTTCCTGACTCAAGTGAAGATATTAATCTACACATCATTGCTTTATAACTACATGAGAGAAGATTTTTGAAAGAGCTAACTATTGGCTATTATAACTACTCAATAATTAGAAGCTATTTTTACTCATTACAAATTGCTATAGACTGAATTTTTTGTCCCATCCTCTCCCCCCCCAAAAAAATTCATATGTTGAAACCTAGTCCCCAAGGTGATGCTATTGGGAGGTGAGGCATTTTATAGGTGATTAGGTCACAAGGGTGGATCCCTCATGAATGGGATTAGTGCCCTTATTTAAGAAGCCCCACAGCTGCCTTGCCTCTTCTGCCATGTGAGGAGAGTGTGAGATCACCTTATATGCACCAGGAGGTAAGCCCTCACCTAACACTAAATCTGTCAGCACTTTGGTCTTAGACTTCCTAGAAATGTGAGAAGTAAACTTATTTTGTTAAAAGCCACCCAGTCTATGGCATTCTGTTATAGCAGCAGACACACATGGAATATCTGCTCCATCAAGATTTTTCTTATTTATGTATTTCTTGAAAAAGTTACTGAGTATTTCTCACCTGTCATGGTAAGCACAAGCAATAAACAAGACAGAACTATCTAGTCCCTGCTCTTAACAAAAGATATTAACATCCTTTTGACTTTTCCTATTTCTCAGCCTCCTTGCTTCTAATAAATAAAATGCAAACTATGCCCCCCTCTTTGATGCTCTTGGGGTGAATTTGGGTCCTGGAAGGTGAAGGGCCAGTCCAGAGCACACCAGGCAACTCTGGGTCTCTCTGAGCTAGAGTTGCTGCTGATGAAATCCGATCTGGCTGCAGAGAATGTGACTAAGTGAAACCCCATCTGCTGCGAGGTTTCCCTGGGTTCCCAGGAGGGACCTGAGCAGGATATGAGGCAGCGGCAGCCGTGAGGTGAGGGGTCTGCACGGAAATGGTGAGATCCCCCACGCGTACTGTGTCTCACCACAGGCTGGAGTGGGTCTCCCGAGCATGACATCATCCTGGAGCACACTGGGGCTCCAGGCTGTATGCACTGCGCCTTCCCTATGGACAGAGGATGCAGGAAGTGCATGTGCATGCACATGGACATGCATGTATGTGTGCATCTATGCTCATACACATGCAGGCACATGTGAGTAGCAATGGCAATACAAGCTAGGACTTCCCAGTCTCAGCACTGTGGACATTTTCCAGCAGGACAATCCTTGTTGAGGGGAGCTGTCCTGTGCATTACAGGACATTCAGTAGCATCCCTGGTCTCTACCCACTAGGTGCCAGCAACATCTCCATCCTGGGATGCTACTGAATGTCCTGTGCATTACAGGACATTCAGTAGCATCCCTGGTCTCTACCCACTAGGTGCCAGCAACATCTCCATCCACCCACTCTCTTACAACAGCCCAAACATCCCGAACATTTCCAAATTCCCCCTGGCAGGGGCAAAGTTGCCTCCAGTTAAGAACCACTGACCTAAATCAAGAGGTAGAACAAATCAGACTCCCTTCCCACTGAATTCAGGGAAAATAATACAGGAGAAAATAAAATACAGTAAGCCTCAAACTCTAGTTTTAGACACGAATTAAAAACTGAGCAAGTAACTTTATTTGGTGGTTCAAATGACAGGAATTACATAGAGAGGAAACCTAGAAGTAATAATAATAACCAATTATTTAGCACTTTCTTTTTAAGCATGGTGCTAATTGCTTCTCTGACTCCTCACTTCAGCCCCAAAGGTGGGTGTTCTGACCTACATTTCATAAACGAAGACTCTGATGCCTCATTTCATAAAGGAAAATAAACAGTCTTACCCAGGAACAGAGCTAGTAAGTAACTGAACTTGGATTTGAACCCAGATCTGCATGATTTAGTGTCTGAATTCAGGGTCATTTGGTTCTCTTCATCCATTGCTTTGGAATCTTCATCCAACACCATAAAATTTTCAAGACTGATGATTTAAACCAATGAGTATTTAATAAGGCCTTCTCATCTAGCATCAGCCTAAACTGAAGTGGGCGGATTTGAGTGGGAGAGTCAGACTTTCCATGCCTTTACCTAAACAAGGCTAATCCACACTTACAAATCGACAGGAGATAGTACATAATTAACCCCCTAAGTGGGTGGTACATATTAAGGGAGGAAAAGTAAATAATAAGCTGAAATAGAAAGAACACGTTTTAATAAATATGTTTCTAGTGAGTGAAGCTATCCCGAATGGGGTGGCCCATGTACCATGAGACTTGTCACTAAGGACTTGGGGTTGAGAACATGAATTTGGCATTGGATGGTTCTGGGTTCTTATCCCAGCTCTCTTACCTTCTAGCTGTGAAACTTCAGAAAGAATCTTTTAGCTGGGATCCTCAATTAATGCCTCAGCAAAAAAGAGACTTAAATGTGATTAACTAAATTCAAGTAGTAGGCATAGAGTATCTTCCATCGGCCTGTCTTATCTTCATTGCACCCACAACTTTTTGTAATGATATGCTTATTTGTGTATTTATGGGTTTAATAGTTGTCTCACCCATAAGTCTGAAAGTTCTAAGAGAGCAGGGACTATATCCCTTACTACATACAGCACTCCATATGATACTCGGCACTTAGTAGGTACCCATTTATAATAAAACTCAGAGAACAGGAAATGTTAGTACACTCTCTTTCCCTTTATTTCCTCCTAACGTAATGAGTTTCCAGACATTGGAAATATTTAAGCAATGGAAAAATGATTCCCTATCCCTCTGTGTTCCTATCACAGGCTCTTATGGTGATTTGCACTAAGGCCCATTACATTGTTTTGCAATTACTGTTTCTATGGTTATACACTCCTTCACAGTTAAATGGATCACCTTTCAAGCCCTGTGACATGGTCCCATTACCAGTACCCAAGGTGTGACATACGTCTGAGTCCAATAAGTGTTTTTAAAATACAGACATGGATGTTTTAGGGAACATGGGTCCACTGAATTGGAACTCAGACAAAATTACCATTCTGATCTCTCACAACTTATCAATTCTAAGCTTTGACAATT
Organism: Ictidomys tridecemlineatus; assembly: GCF_052094955.1. Lineage (NCBI taxonomy): Eukaryota > Metazoa > Chordata > Mammalia > Rodentia > Sciuridae > Ictidomys > Ictidomys tridecemlineatus. The sequence continues at coordinate 191,788,600 of NC_135480.1, read as the reverse complement.
CTGGTGCCAACTGTGCCCACACGACGTCAAACAACCAGGAGAAATAGATCGGGTTGCTATTTTTGTTGTTTCAGAAAAAACAGACAATCAATTATTCTGCACTGAATTGAATTGGCTGCTTTTACAAAGAAAATTGTGAGCCAGATTTTCCATATCCAAGCTATCACTTCAAAAATAGATTCAGCCATTCATACATATAACAAATATCTATAGAGTCAGCTATGGCTCAAGGTGCTGGTTAAGTCCTGACAGCTCTTTCAAGACTCAGAGAATGAAATGATTTTGGCACTGGGCATGTTCTCAGTTACCAAAAAGAAACCCCAGCTAGTCCTATTGGATTGCTTAGGGCAGACGGGAATAAAGAGCCCAAGAGTGTTAGAGACAAACTCTTCATCCTCTGGTTTCAGCCCCACTGGAGAAGGGAACATCTGATTCACAAAGGAAACAGTTAATAAACTAAGCCATGTACACTTCCTGGCGAGAGGTCAGCATCTGAAACAGAATGCTTAGGCATTGGAAAGTTTGGTATACCTGTAGGCTGCATCTCCCCAATGATACAACTCCCCTGAAAACAGGAAAAGCTATTACTTCATCTGTGATTGTTCTTCATGGGAAGGAAGAAGGAAAATAGTCATAAGCTGGAAACTTCATACATATTGCGGGTACATTATGGTACTTGAGCTTAGGATATCTTTCCTTTCTTTATTTCTCTCAACCATGCTATTTTCTTCCAATTTATTATACAAAATATGATCTCAACTGTTCTGTGAGTTGTTTCCCTTGCCTACCAGCTTATTCAAGAATCTGGGATCTCATGAAGGCCGGGTCATTCATAAACCAGGCCTCTTTCCTCCTTGATCATGGCAGATACACTCATTGCCTAGGCTTGTATCCCTGGAAGGGAGTAACTCTGCCCCTTCCATACCCACTGGATGCCAAGATTTGGGAAAGGCTGGGAGCCCACTCCAGGCACAGTCTCTAGGTGTAGCCCACCAGCCACAACCAGCTGAAGTCTCCTCACCTCCTCTTGGGGTTACATTGAAAGACAAAGTTTGTCTCACTTTTCACATAATCTAAAACTCCTCATGCACTTTGTCCCATTCCAAGTGTGTTGGGTTGGTTCTGCCCAAGGTCTTGATTGTTACAATGTGATTTAGGGGTTCAAATGCAGTTCTCTCTAATCTTAATCTGATATATTAGACATTTGTCATGATTCTCACATTCTTACATACTCACCAGACTAGCACCATTCAAATTCAGCACCATTGACGTTGGAGTCCAATGATCTTTTGTTGTTGAAAAACATCTTCCGCATTGTAGATTTTTAACAGAATCCCTGGCCTCTTCCCACTTGATGCCAGTAGCAACCCCAAGTTGTGACAGCTAAAATACCACCAGACAGCACCAAATATCACTTGGAGGGCAAAATCACCTCTGGCTGAAAAATATTGCCCTAAGGTAAGCTCAAGAGGAAAGAGGCTGTGCTGTTTGCTGCTGTGTTCCCAGCATCTACTAACCAAGGGCCTGTGTACCCCATCAATATAGATAGAGAATGAAGAGAGAAAGAATTAGTCCAATAAAAGTAGTACCACACCCTTTCCTTGCTTCCTCCCTTTTCGAGAGACACCCTGAACAGAGCTGAGCACTCCCCCTTAGCCTTGCATAATGGAGGTGTAGAAATGGTACCTTCCCTTGGCAAGGGAGTGCAGCTCTGGGTTTGAGCGTCACCCAATGGGACTGGGTTTCACCTCCTGTTTGTTGTAACACCACGATCCCTTGCCTTATTGGGGTGGAATATTCTATTGAATGTCTTCCCCTAATAAGTGAGGGTGCCCTCACTCTATTGTCTCTTACCTCTTGCCTCACTTGCTTGGCTTGCCCTCCAGTGCAGGAGCTGACCCTGAGGCCACGGAGTCATCCCGACCCCCAAAAAAGGTATTTTTGTGTTTGTGTGGTCTTTTAGTTGCCAGCCCAATTCACGCAGAGTGACCCTGAATCCGTCCACATTCCACGCGGGCAACACTCCCGACCCTTTTATTCCCTTCAGTGTACAGAGCACAGCAGGAAAACATCTTCTTTAGGAAAATATAATAAAGAGGATCTTGAACAAGATTTCTTAAAGTTTTGAGTCCTAAACCCACATCTGATACTGATTTGTGATTCTTGGTCAGGTAACTTCTCTTTGCCATGTCTCTACTTGGAACTGACAATACTATCTATTGATACAATTGTTATGAGGATTAAATAGGGTTAACATAAGTAAAGTTCTAAGTAAAGCATTCAGAACACAGTAAGTGTTCATTAAATATTAGCATTCACAGTTGACAGGGGATCCTCAGTGAGAGAAGTAATAGAGCAAAACACCTTTCCCTGTGAGGGGCCCTTTAACTAGCAAACAGCCACTCACACATTCACCCAGGTGTGGCCCAAGGACACCATGCCTCTGACCCTTGCCCCTTGGCTTATCTCCCTGGTGCTCTTAGGGCCTGAATCTGACTCCGACACTCAACATTAGCTTGTTATAGCTCCTTGATTAGCTGTTGTATTAGTTAACTTCACATCACTAAAACAAAATACTGGACACAGTTCACTTAAGCAAATAAGAGAAGTTTACTTTAGCTCACAATACTGAAGGTTCAGGTCCAAGATGGGGCAACCCCATTGGTTTGGGCCTCTGACAAGGGCAGCATATCAGAGCAGGTTTGCATGTATCAAAGTGAGTGCTCATATCTTGAGCCAGGAAGCATAGAAAGAGATAGAGACCAGGGTCCCACAATCTCTTTGAAGGGCATACCCCCAGTAACCTATGGACCTTCCAAAGGCTTCACCTCTTAAAGGTGGCACAGCACCTGCCAATACCACACCCTAGGGACCCCAGGTATCTTCCTACTCTACCTAGGTTCTATGTATAGCTTTGATATCATAGAGTATGTACAGGTGGGGGAAAGAATCCATCAACCAACCAGAGCCTTCAAGACCATGGGAACTGAGCCATTTCAATGCCCTTCCAAAGGACCCTCCCTTCTACCAACCTGATTTTCCTTTGAAAGAATAACAGTGAGCAAAGCCTTCTTAAATTTAGACAAGTTTCAGTCTGGAACTTATCTTTGTCACAACTTTAGTGATAAAGTTTGGAGTGTATTAATTTTGACAAGATGACATTATCATTTATGTAGGTCTGATATGATTGCACAAGGACAATTTCCTAGGAGTTACTTACGAGATGAACCTCAGGTAAGACTGCAATCTGTTAAAGAGCCAAAGTATTTGCAGTTCTTTCAAAAGCAACCATTTACTACTGACTTCAGCTCTTTAAACCAGGATCTCAGAGGGTCTTTTTTTTTTTTTTTTTGGCAATGCTTTACCAGCTTAGATGAGCCCCTGGCGGAATCCAGTTCAAAGCTAACCCCTTCCATTGGTCTCCCAACACACAGCTGTCTCACTGATTCATCCAGCCCCCACCCCCGCCTGCCCGTGGGGATTTTCAAGGCTTCACTCTAATTTCCTTATAAAGTATTTCCATGAGGGGACTCTTCCATCATCTGCCTCACGCCATGAGTCATCTATCTATACTCACTCAAGGGCACTCCCCATACACTGTCTGCAAGTCCAGTCCAATTCTGGCCTGGACAGGTGTTCCCAGGAATTTAGGAAGCCTTTGAACTTCCCCTACAGAGGCTGTTCTCCAAGACAGGGACGGAAAAACTTGCTTGATATCTCCCTAAGGGGCTCCTTTAGTCCCCAGATACCACAACCATGCCTGATGAGATCACTGAGCACAGGGGGACCAAAGGGAAGCTAAAGAAGGAGGCGGGACGTGTGGACTATTCATAGAAGCTCCAAGGGATTGAGGAGCCTGGCATGGGTCCACTCACTCCTCTCAGATCCCTTTTTATGTCTTTTCTATCTAAGTGGAAGCAGCCCAGTTGATGGGAAGGATTATTAAGCAATAAACTTGCCGGGTTCATGTGGACGTGCTGTAATATGGACAAGTTGCTTCCCCCTGTGGGATGTTGTGTCGTGAATGAGCAGACCTGCCCTAAGCTCTCCCGCAGTCCACAGTACCCAGTAAGGCAGGCGGCCACTCAGAGCCTCATTTTCTTAATGGAGCTTGAGCGTAATTATATCCTAGCTCCTTTCAACTGGACAAAGTGTGCAAAGGGTAGATCCTTGGATTTGTAGATGGGCAGCTATTCAAATAAGCCTGTGGCTGGCTGGGTCAGACTGACCCTGAAATGATAAGGATGAAACGTGCAAGTTCAGATTTAAATTAAGCTAGATCACTCAACACAGCAAAGCTTGCCCTATCAAGAGGCCACTTCAAAACTGTCAGGCTAATGGTGGAGGTCACAGCTCCTTCCAGTTTCTTTACTTTTGCTGTCTTCCAGCCCACATGTAAAAAATCATCCTAAAGGAACCACAACAAAAAGGTATTGGAAATCTAGAGCTACCTGTCTACATTATGGAACCACATGTCTACGGAAATGTAGTTCCAATATTCAAAGGAAATCAATACCATTTCTCCCAGGCAAATAATATCTCAGTGCAACACAAACACAATCATTTTAAAATCCCTGTTAGACACAAGTCAAAGAAATTATCACAGGGATACTGTCCTTGGATTACCTTCCTTTGCCACTCTAATAAATTGTTGCAAAATTATTAACTTAAAACAAAGGAGATTTAGTCTCATGCAGTTCTGGTGGCCAGAAGACTGAAGCAAGTCTTAATAAGCTAAGATCAGTGAGTTGAGGACTGTTCCTTTTAGAGGCTACAGATAAGAACCTTTCCTTTGCCTCTTCCAGCTTCTTGTGATGGCTGGCATTCCTTGGCTTGTGGCCATAACACTCCAGTCTCTGGCCCCTCATCACGCTGCTTTCTCCTCCTCTGTAGTCAAATTTCTCTCTGCCTTCCTCTTGCAGAAATATGTGTATCTACCTCCAGAATCATATCCCCATCTCAAAGTCCTCAACTTAGTCACAACCACAGAGTCTCTTTTGCCATACCAGGCAATATTCACAGGTCCCACGGATTAGAACAAGCATTACAAGGGATCATTATTCCATTTCCCACAATACAAGATGGGGGTCACAGAAGTGAAAGGATTTGAAAAGGGTCACACCCTAACTGCAAACTGAAGGTGGAAGTCTGTCTCATTTCACAGCAAGTGATGCTTCGTTTATACCACTGTAACCCATAAAAATGAAAAAATAACCCTCTCTAAGATGGTTTATGCAATGGAGATCAAAAAGCACAACAATTTGCATGTAGAGACCTATAGCAAACCACACACTGGCTATGTAACCTTATGTAAGTCTCTTGACCGAGCCTGACGGCAGTTTCTTCACTTATAATACGGATGTGACCTGATAACCAGACTAAGATCGTGTAAATGCTATTCTTATATAAATATAAGAGGCTGTATTTGCCACAACTCCTGCTACAGTAAGGTAGTGGGATGCTGGTGTCTAAGACCATTTTCGGTTGCTGTAATAGAATATCCAAGACTGGTATTTTGTAAAGCAAAGAAGCTTATTTAGAGTCTGGGAAGTCCAAAAGCAATTTCTCAGTCTCTGGTGAGGGCCTCGTGCTGTCTCCAGCAGAGTGGAAAGAGAAAGTGCCAGCAGGTGCATATGGAAGAAAGAAAGGCAGCTGACCTCCCACAATAGCTAACTCATTCCTATAAGACAGGAATTAATCTATTCCTGAGGGTTTCGCACAGGATTCAACCATCTCCAGCTAGGTTCCCCCTCCCACTAGGCCCCACCTCCTAGTAGGTTCCACCTACCACTAAGCCCCACCTCCCACTAGGCCCCACCTCCCCTACACACCTTCCACTAGACCTCACCTCCCAACACTACCCACCTCCCACTAGGCCCCACCTCCTTCTAGGCCCCACCTCCCTTTATGCCCCACCTCCCCCTAGGCTCCACATATGACTAGGTCCCACCTCCCATTAGGCCCCACCTCCCACTGGGCCCCACCTCCCTCTGGGCACCACCTCCCTCTATGCCCAACCTCCCTCTAGGCTCCACCTCCCACTAGTCCCCATCTTCCACTAGGCCCCACATCTGATTAGGCCCCACCTCCCACAAGGTCCCACCTCTGACTAGGCCCCACCTCCCTCTAGGCCCCACCTCCCCCTAGGCCCCACCTCCCAACACTGCCACAATGGCAATCAAATTGCAACTCGAGTCTTGCAGGGAGGGGACAAACTATATTCAAACCACAGCTGGTGGGATAGCAGTAAAGGTAGGACTGCCTAGAGGAAGGCATGAGTCAGCTCAGGGCACTCCCCAGGGAGGAGAGGAACTCAAATACCCTCGTGATATCAGCCCATCAACCCCAAGGCCCTGCCAGAGTTGCCAGCTCTGAGATAAGAGGTACCACACAGCTGATTCTGAATGGGGGCACTCTCTCCACCCGAGAAACAGAATGTGCAAAAACCAGGAAACAGAGAACAGAAGTTTAAAGTGTGGTGGTGAGGGGGCGGGCAGATGTAGCTCTACTTTTCAAAGGAAGTTAATATATTTTCCTCTAGATCATAATGTCTCAGAGAAGCACTAAACATCCCTTCAGAAAAACGCTCATTTCAATGAGCTCTTGCCGTGTGTGTGTGTGTGTGTGTGTGTGTTATCTATGTGCAGCAGGAAGGAGGGGAAATTTTTGAGGGATGTGTAAGTGAAGAGATGGACCACTGTGATTTTGGATTACCATGGCTCATAAAAGGAGATTATCTATCTGTGTGTGTGCGTGTGTATGTATTATATATATATATATATATATATATATATATATATATATATATATATATATATATATATATATTTACATAAATATATATAATACACCTACATATATATATGTTAATTTATGTATTTTTAAATTTACCCTTCATATTTCTGTAAGCACATTTCAGGAACCTCTGACATTATCCTTTCCATCATTTAGAGATGAGCAGATAAAGGCTCAGAATAGACTAAGTATCTTGCCTCTAATAACCGGTAGCCAGCATTTTGAGATTACTTAGAATGTGGCAAGAAATAGCATAAATATTTGGCTAAGTGTTGTTTCTTTAATCCTGGGAATAACATCAAGCATCTGTTATTAGTGTACCCATTTTGCAGATGAGGAATCTCTAACAAAGGATTTAAGTAATTTCCCAGCGTCCCATTCCTTCTCATAATTTGTAGTTGAATTAGAATCGCAAACAAGTCCCTGCTAGATGGTCCTGTGATTGGTGGCTTAGCACAGGGACTGCCATGGACTTTTCACTGTTGCCCTAATACAGAGCCACACAGTCAGAGCCCTCTTTGCCTTGTTAGATCTTTATGCACCAGGTCTATCATCCTCGGCACAGTCCATCTGACTTCAAGAATGGAGCAACTTTGAGCAGCTGTTAAATTAAATACATAATAAAACATTCCCCAAAACAGAAAGTTGGAGGCTGGAATCCTCTTGGGGACCTTGTATCCTCTCAGAGCTATTTATTACCCATGTGCCCTAGTCTTTTACTTAACCTCTTTGTACCTTTTGTAACCTTTATTATAAAATGGAAATAATGATAGGACCTATCCAATAGGCTCATTGTAAAGATTATAGAATTCGACACATGCAAACTGCTAAATAGTGCCTAGGTCACAGGAACTGCCCTTACAAATGTTAGTCCAAATAAGGAAAAATGACAAACTACACTTCCTTATAAGTATCCACCCAGCTGTGGAAAATTCGACCTGCACTGATTTCAAAGCTGTCTGTTCCATCGATGACCTGTTTTAAGCCCAGGATGGTTTAACTCACACATATTCATCACCACAGCCTGGGCTTGGATCAGTAAACATGCCCCAAACTGCCTCCCCAGCGCTCTGAAGGAAACACACACACTCCAGATCTTCCAACTTGGCTTTGGCCAATGCTGGCTTTTAACCTCTCTGTCTCTTCAGCCACCAGCTAAGAGGCAGTCTTAGAGTGTCAACAAGACAGCACCAGGTGGCTTCAACTCCTTCTCCCTCTATGAACTCCCATGGTGTGCAAAGGCTGCTCATAGACTTCTCCCTCTATGAGCCTCCACAGATCCCAGAAATGTTTTAGACAGAAGCTGGGACTCGTGCTTTCATAAGCATAATGCAGCTATGTGAAGTGTGAGCTTTCCACTGAGATTTTTTTGGAGAGGAATAAAACATCATTCAGCTCTTAAGAAACTCTACCCAGGGCATTGGTTTGCAGAAAACTTTCTCATCTGTTCGTTTATGTGGTCTTTATACAAACTCTGAGAGGTGTTCAAGATGTGGACTGTTACCCATCTCACAAAAGACAAAACTGAGCTTCAAGGAGGGAAGCTGATTTTCCCAAGACCATCCACCTGGTAAGTAGCTGAGCTAAACAGAACACAACATTGCTTGTATCAATTTTTTGCTGTTTTGCATCAGGTAGTCAACCACTTGGCCCCCCAGCATTTGGGGGGGGGTGGTGAATTGACTTGCACGTGCTTTGGGCATGTGCGGATGGAGAACAGATTCTTTGCCCTCAAAAAGCTCTCCAAGACCAGCTGGGGGACTAGATGAGGGAATCAATGATAACAACTAAGAGCCTTAATCGTCTAATAATTCATTTTAAGACCATTTTATTGTTTACCTCCAAAATCTATTTTAGGTCAGAGGTTATTCTAAAAACTCTAATATGCTGAAATGAGATTCAAAAAATTAACCAACAACACAGCATAGGCATCAGACATAAATAGATGCTGGCCATAAACAGACTGCTAATAAGCAGATGACAAGGCACAGTGCCTGCCTTCAAGTGCCCATGGTCTAGTTGGACAGACAGGCAAGGCAAATATGGGGTGCAATGTACTAAAAATGAAAAATAGTATTGTGGCTGAGCATGGGGGAGGGGTCCTTCTCTCTGGATGTGTAAGTCATGAAAACTTCCTTTGAAGAAGTATCCTGAAGTAATCTTGAAAAACTAATAATTTATCATGTGGATAAGGGACAGAGCTCATTCTGGAGAGTTAGGACCTGAACTCATGACCCACCCCTTTCTGCTCTGCCCACCAATCCACTTATTGGTTGATGGTGAAGCTGAAGTGTCCTATTCCATGAGGCAGGGAAGCCCCATCTGTCTGTCTTGCATCTCATTCATTGAAGCATTTGAGCTTTTCTTGTCCTTTGTTGTCTAAGGAGAGGTGAAAAGAGACAGAAAAGAAGCACTGGATAAAAATCTGCAGGCAAGTTGGGAAACCTTGACTCTAAACAAATGTGTCTAACTGAAGGATGGACACAGTGTTGGGTCAGTGCTCCTTCCCTGCTTTGGGAGAAATTTCCGGCAATTATGAAGTCATGTGGGACTTTTGGATGGGTGTTAGCATACCAAATGACACTGAAGAAGAAGAGGAGGTGGTGGGGAGCAATGAAGGAGCAGCCTCATCATGGGAAGCAAGCAATCCATCCATGGAGCAAGTGGCCTTTTGACTTCCTCAGGTAGAGCTAGTCCTGACCTGTGTTCTTCTCATTATCTGCTCTGTTTGGAAAAAGAAATATAGGTATTGCCTTCAGTACATCTTTAAGGAAATGAGAATAATCTCACCTGAGGCAAGCTTCCATGTTCTCTCTGGCCTCCAAACCACAGCCTCCACCAGCAGCTCATGAGTGAAAACTGCAAACAAGCAAAAACAAAATCGGTTGTTGGCAGGGAACTCTGTAGGAGGTGGTGTTTACAAGTATCCATCCTGCTCTCTCACGTGAGATATTCCTTGCCAACAGGTACGGCATCCTCCGCCAAACAGGAGGATGAATGGCTATTAATTTCCACAAGCATTCTCTGCTTGGTGTCTAGAGGAGTTTGCTTGCTCGGTTCTGACTGTGAGAACCCTGTGCAGGGACAGTAGCCATAGTGGCCTCTGCCAAGTCATTTCTCCTCTCTCGCCCCCTTTCCTCATCTGTTGGACACAAAAGTACAGTTTCCTCCTCATCTTCCATGAGTGTCAACCGAAGAATTTAATTATAAAGCACAACATGTCAAACTCATTTTTCCTCCACTACTTCAATTCATTCAACAAACATTTCCTGAGCTTTTACCATGCTCAAGCCTCAGTCAGGTCTAGGCAAAGAAAAAGGAATTATGATCACCAATCACAGGAAGCCTAGAGTCTAGGAGGAAAAAGTAGATACACACATACATAATTATACCACATAGAAGCAATCATTGTCCTAACAGAGTTTTCAAAATATCTGGGGAGGACTTATTTCTTGTGGAAGAAATCTATCTGGGAAGCTCTGTAGTGAAGTGGGATCAGAACTGGATAATAAATGCATGTGAAGAGATGAAGGAACAATTCCAAGCAAAGTGCAGCATAATCAAAGTCTGGGATGCTGGAGAGAGAGCACATGTCATAAGCAGATCCATTTGCCTGGGACAAGGTTGCAAAAGGTCCAGGAACCAAAACCAAGTCCTTGTCTGGGAACTTCTCACACAAATGACAAGATGTGGTTTAAGATACTGCATAGATTTTTGGAGAAAATTCCTTTTAAAAGTAGCATCTTCTAAAGACAAATAAAGTTAATTACTCCTTCTCCATGTTGTCTTAATAAACTTCTATGACAACTGTTAAAGCATGACCATTCACAGCACCAGGAGCCTGCTGCCTTCCAACCTTGAGGAACAGCCTGGTTATAGCTGACTTTGTTTTCTCTGTGATTGGCTAAGCCACTTGTAGTAGGCACCAATCAATGATTTTAGAATAGTAAGTGGCAAGGCAGGTTGTAGAACTTAGAATTCCTCAAAGAAGTCACATTTATCACCCAGTTTCCTGGCACGCTTTCTTGTCTTATTTAAATACATACACATAATCACAAAAGTATATGCATATATATCAATTATATATTATAAATATAGACCATCCCATGTGACACCTACACTATTTTAGTGGGTTTTTTTTTTTTTTTTGATAACCCAGGATATAAGCTCAGTATCATAGGAAAGCCAAGAGGCATGAAAGCATTCACTACTGGTTAAAAGACACAGCCTCGTGCTACTGAAATATGCTTTGGCTGAAACACAGAATTAAAAACTTCCAAAATAACCAACATTTGAATCAGCCAAAATGATTGGAAAGTTCAAGGGAGCTGTTTTATGACATGACTATTTATGGACTTTCTTGCTATCTGGGTGGGTCACATAAGCTGAGAATCCTAAAATACCAGAGCCAGACCTACCATAGAGATGACCTAATCTGGTCTTCCTTTCCTCAGGTGGGAAAACAGACTTATAGAATAATCAATACTATGAGATTGGTATCATTTAGTATTGAAAGTAGGTAAATAATTGAAACCTCCATTATTAATAGTTAATAATATTAAAAACCCCAAAGATTTCTATCCTAATTAATTCTACAGAACAAAGAAATGCCTTTTCCATATTTCAATTTGGCAATAATTTCTATACAAATGTCTAATAAGACATTAACATCATTTAAATATCATCATGTACTATTCCTGGACAGCAATGTGTCATGGAAAAAGTATGGGAGCCCGGTGTTGTAATCTAAATGCTTCCCACATGTATTCCCTTGGTGAGTTGCATTACTTCTCTAAACTTCGGCTGTTTCATCTGTAAAAAGGGGACACCTTATAACCTCTCATACTTACTGGTTGCAAGGACATAATGACATAGTGTTCCATAATGTATCTTGTGCAGGACCTAATACAGACTGAATAAAAGAGGATTCAGTGGTAGCTACAGGTTCCATAGTGCTTCTTTTCCCTACACTATCCCAAACTAATCTGTGCTGCAACAAGCCCAGAAGTCCTCCCCAGCGTGGGTGGCTGCTACTTCCCCCTCCTGCAAATGCCCCGGTGTGCCCTGGGGATACTCAATGCATACTAACCACCAAACCAACAGATGACTCAGAGCCTGGACACAATCCACAGCAGGCTGGGGAGTGAAGGAGCAGCTCCTGGCTCAAAGATTAAGGTTATTACTTTTCAAAATTATGTTTTTTCTTTTTCTTTTTTTTTCCTTTTAGCTGCAGTTAACAGGGATCAGTACTGAGAGGAAAGCTGGGGATCTCTCCCTAGGAGATCCAGCTGAGAAGCAGCACCAGGCACAGGCAAGAACAATGTCAAAAAAGCAGCTTCCTGCAGGACAGTGGGGCTGGGACAATGATTCCTGCAGGCAGCTGGGCATAGCTGGTTCTCACTTAGAAAAAACCTGGCAGGTCTGTGCTCCCAGCATGTTCCCCACCTGCTGAGGACTAATCCTGGGTTATCTCTCTGCTGGCCCAGGGAAAGCTGAAACTCCCCGAGCTTTTAAAGGATTTTATCTCCTCTTTCCAGGAATTCGTCTCAGTCCCTGTGCTTTCTCCGAGGTGCCACTGAGCAGCTGCTACCCAGAGCCCAGGCAGCCCAGTTCGCGTTTCCAGCCCACAGGAATAGAGGCGCAGCAGAGCCAGGGTACTACTCCCTCTCGCTCCCGGGGCTTCTGTTTCACAATTAGAAAACCCATTTGGGGAGCAATGCAAAAATCACACTTCGCTCCCAGCTACTCGGCGTCGGGGGGGGGGGGGGGGGGGGGCGGAGGAAGCGGGAATTCCTACTTTCGCCATAAATTGTATGCAAATGAGTTCCTTCCCTGGCCGGGAGCCTGAAATGAGTGCGTCTTTCATGAGCTAACCCTGTTCCGCTGGGAGGGCTGTTCCTTTAATTCGCCAACTGAAAAAGTGGGAAAGGATGTCTGGAGGCGAGGCGTCCCATTACAGGGGAAGGAGCTGGCTATATAAGCCAGCCAAAGCTGGCTGCTCTGGCCACAGCCTGCCTACTGTCACACGCCTCTCCCGCGCAGACACACGCCCCCGCCTCTGGTCGGCACAAAGACATCACGGCTGGGGGACACCCGGGGCGCGCACGTGGGAACCCCGCTGCTGCTCAAGCCCCGGTATTTCCTCATGAAGCCGGTGCACTCCCGGATCTAGGTCTTTTCCAGCAGGGAGAGGTAAGCCTGTTTAGCCCCCATCACCAAAGATCATTATGATGTCCTGTTGGTACTCCTGGTACCACATGCATTGTTGTTCTATTAATTATAAAAACTTTTGCTTTGTTTTGGCTGCTAGCAGAAAGCCGGTGTTTGTTGGTTAAGATCGGATGCACCTTGTCTTCTCTGCCTGTCCTTCTCTGATCTTGCATTTCGGTTTACTTTTTGGAAAGTTTTTGTCCCTTGCCTTTTTGCAGAGGAAAAGTGGTAATTCTCTCTTGAGTCCCTGCCTGCTGACTCACCTGTGAATGACTTTTTTTTTTTTTCTTTTGAGTGTTAGGGAAGTAGAGTTTGAAAGTGGAAATTGCTCATGGCCTTACTCCAAGATGGGTTATGGGGAGATTGATAGAGGACTGTAGAGAGAACAACAGAATTTACATCTAAAAGGCTCTTAGAGTTTACAGAGAGTTTACTCACCCTGTGGAAAGAGGTGATTTGGAATAGAAGAGACAGAAAGGAGTTCTAGGGCCAGATGAGAGACTGCAGGTGAGAGTGGTGGCATTTCCTTGGGTCCTTAAGGGCAGTCAGCTTCTGGTGGCTGCCTCCTGATTCTCAAGTGGGACTCCTGCATATCTGGGGGACTTATAGCCAGCAGTGTCCCACAGAATCTCTAGAATCACCTCCCCCTCTTCAGGCTTCCCCCACAGAAAGCCCTGAGGAACTATTTCCCCTAAGTCTAGGAAGTCCACTTCCCCTGATGGACTTTGGGACAAACACAGGGGTTCCTGTAACCCGTCGTTGCTGTAAGAGGATTGAGAACTCAGGTTTTGAAGCCAGAGGAATCTTGGACATTTCCATCAGCATCATACACATGTCTGAGAAAAATATGTAACCTCTTTGGGCCTTAGTTTCCACTTCTCTAAAATGGGAACAATAACTTCCTTGTTATAATGAGGAGAAAAGCAGGGATACAGAGATTGGCAACGAGCGCTTGGTAACTGCAAGTTTGGATAACCACTTTCATTGCCAAAAGCTGCCATCACCCCGGACGTTCAAAGGGGCACTTAGCCAATCTTGGATTGTTTTTTGTGCATTCTCCCATCCCCTTCCAGCCCCTGCTTTTTAATCTCGCCCAATCTCAGGGTGTCTCTTGCTAGGCTGGCAGGTCGGAGTCTTGGCTGCATTTTACAAGCAGGAGGTTGTGTTGGCACAGGTTGGAAGAAAAGGTAGCAGCCCGGGGCTGGATGTGAATGCTGAGTTTCAATTCCAGAATGCCATGAGGTTTTGTGTTTAGGTATTTGCAGATTCTAAAGCTGATGGCTATAAAGTAAGATGCTGATGGGGAGTCTTTGGAAATGTTTTTCCGTCCAGAAGGAGAGAGGGACAAGAAGTGTGTTTGAAGAATGAATGCCTCTTTTTCATGTTTTTGTGAACTTTGTGTGTGTTTATAGAGCTTTCCCATATGTGCTTTAGAAGTGAAAACGGCCGCCCACCCCAGCCTGTTTCCCACCTTGTCCTGAGATGTGGCAAGGCCAAGTTCAGGGCTGAGAAAGAGGTTTATTTAGTCTTAAATAAGCCAGTGGAAAGTTTGCTGGCATTGTGTGCATCGGAGCTGTTTGCAGGACTGGAGAGTTAGTGTGCCTTGGCCCTCTGCGTTTCAGGAAAGTGACCACATATGGGGAAAGAAAGGGGCGCATGAATATTCTTTGGTTTGCTCAGTGTGAACTGGAGGAGGATGGAAAGGGGTGTTGCCATTGTCTACAATCATCATTTTTTTTTTCCTCTACGCTTTGTTTTAAAAAACTTCTCTTCCAAATCTCACATCCTTCTAGCCCCTCCCTCCCCCTCTCAAGAGCTTACCAACCTTCTAGCCCTCGACTTTACCACCCATATAAAGAGAGTGACAATCTACATCTCACAGGGCTCTGGTGACATTCAAATGAAAAAAATACACGACAGACTCTTGGCACAGGAATCGAGTGTAATGAGGGTTCAATAAATGGAAGCTCTTCTTGACTTTCCTGCTTGGGACTTGTTCAGTGTTAATGTTTTAAACAATGAGTTTAGAATTAACTTTTAACAATGGAAATGTTCATTAAATGAGTTTGAGGGGGGAACACCCTAGAATTTGACAGGTTCATGTGGAGCTCTTTTGATTGAAATGGGGTTAGAGGATCCTGACCTCACTTCCTTGCTCTCAGTCTGGACCGGGTCTGGACAAACAGGAAACACAGCCACAAAGCCCGCAGCCAGGTGATGTGCTTTCAGGTTGCAGATCTGTTTCAGCAAGGAATGTGGCCCCCTGCGTCAGCAGCTGCCATGGGAGTAAAAGTGATTCCCCAAATAGGACAGATGACAGGAATAAGTGGGAAGGTTTAAAAGGCTTAACAAAAACTGGCTATTTTAATTAACTTTAAGGATAGCCATAGCTAGATGCATGGTGGCCTTCTGGCTAAGTTATAGGCCCTCTCTGGACACCGCCTCACTAAATCCCGATGAAGGTCTCTGAGGCATGGACTGTACCTATTGGACAAAAGGTGGCTTGGAGAGAAGGGAGACTGAGTCACTTTTCCAGTGCTTAGAACTCAGAGTGACCGAGCTGGATTTCAGACCCAAGTCTCCATGATCACCAGACAAGGGGTACATTCTGAGTGCTTCTACTTCTTGCTCTGCCTTCAGGGAGAAAATACTTCCTTTTTGACTAAATATGCCCCTGCCGGCAGACTGTGGCCACCCATAAATACAGCGGTAGCCTGATCGTATAACCAGAATGGAATTTGGAAAGGGAATTCAAGCTGACAGAATGAAAAACATACCCCCTTCATCCTCCCTTTCTAAGGCTTATGATGAAGTAAGAGCACCTCTTCTCTCCTCCCCCTGCATCTCCCCAAATGTACAGCCGTGCTTTCCTATGGGAAAAATAGCCAAGCTGGCACCGGGCACCTGCCCCTTCACACTGAAGCCACCTCAGTTTGAAAAGTAGAAAGTGTGTTACAAACATCTAGTTGGCCGTAGCTACGCAAACCCTTTGTGATGATAAAACACAGACCTACCAAAATAGCTACTTGTGAGGGCTGATGATGTGTCACAGATGTAAAAGGGGCGTCTTGTTTCTGATGTCTCATCGAATTCTCACCCTGACGCTACAAGTTATGAATTACGATCTCCATTTTATGGGAATGGATAGAGAAACCGAGGCTCAAGCAAGTTAAGTCTCAGCTGAGGTCTTTCCATAAGTCAGAGGCAGAGTTGGCCTGGAAGCCAAAGTTTCTAACTGAAGCTATGCTGTTCTTTCTGCTGTGCCACGTGGCTTCCTGGAGTCAGGCAGGCAAAGACTGACCAAGTGCAGAATCTTAAGTGGTGTCTTTCAGTGAATGACCAAGATGGCAGAAAAAGCCCCCTACTGGCATTCTCTACTGATTTTACAGAGTAACCTGGCATATATCATCTTTCACTGTGTTCACAAAAGGTCATGGTAGAGCAGCTCTCTGCCTGGAAATAGAAGAGTTCATATTTCAGGCCTCGGGGAGAGAAGACTAAAACCAGAGGTAGCAGTCAGATCATCACTGTTGGTTTCATCCCAGAAAATCTACACTCCTCTGTGCTGTCTCAGGTGGGACCTCTGACTCATGCACCTTCTCTGAGATCCAGATGAGAAGAGCGTCTGGTTTTAAAACGGTGGATTGGGAGACAGATAAAGGAAATACATGTGCCCAGCCTTGGGGCAGTGAAACCCAGGACAACTGGGAAATGGTTGTGAGCTCCATGCACAGATTCAGCCAGCGCCTCAGAGAGGAAGGTTAAGATTCAACTCCACTCACTCTGAGAAGATCCCGGAATCCCCCTGAACTTAATCCTGGACCAGTTCGAACACTGTCAATGTGTGGGAAATGTTAGATGGTGGCTCCCTTCCAAGGGGAAAAGCCCTCAAAGTGTTAAGCACAGTCTTCTGCAAACTCCAGGCAATAATTCCATCCCAACAAAATACAGCAGTGTCCTGACCTACCGTTAGGGGCAACTCATGCCTTTCGACTTCTCTGTGGAGGAGATAAGGCTCACCCTGTGTACAGTCGGGTTTTCAGGTTTGCCTTAAGCCTAGATTTCCTGGTTCTGTCTGCTTCCCCCTTTCTCATATTTCTTCCACTTTAGCATCCACCTCGTGTTCTGCACTGTCATGATCTCTTACCTTCATCCATGGAGAGAAAGCGAAATGCCCTGTTGAAAGCAGACTGTAACACTAGAAATGTGTATTTCTAGTTTATTTGTAAATGGAGGTTTAAAAAATTATTTCATGGGCTGGGTTGTGGCTCAGTGGCACAGTACTTGCCTCGTACAGGTGAGGCACTGGGTTTGATCCTCAGCACCACATGAAAATGAATAAATAAAATACAGACATTGTGAAAAAAAGTATAAAAAAATCATTTCATGCCAACTTGTCTCAGATTGAAAGTTCCTGAAGTTCACAGGTTCTTAATTACGTAGCCATCAAAATTTGATGGACTTTTAATCCTCCGCAAATACCCTCTGCCATAAGCTCTGCAAGCAGGCAGCTTTGCTTCAGAATTAGCCGCAGGTCACCTCTTACCCTAAAGGAGGTGAGCTGGCTTCTGCTAACTTCTGTATGCATGTGTCCAGCCTGTTCTTCCAGGAGCAGCCTAGGGGATAACCGTAAAGCTAACATTTATTGAGGACTCCACAGGCATGATGCCATTTGATCACCAGCCATTGTTTTTAGTAGTACTGCTCCCCATTCAGATATGGGGAGCCTGGGGCTGAAAAAGTTTAAGCAGTTTTTCCAATACCATGCAGATAAGCAATTGGTAGATCCCAAAATCAAATCCAGCTCCAAGATCCTGGAGAGTGATAACAACTGTTAGAATCTGCAAGTATGCTCAGGGCCATTATTCTCATGCCTATTGGAGTCTGTTCTCCCCAAAGCCTGCTGGCGGGTACCTGGCTCTTGCAACTTACTATTGATGAAACTCTCTGCTATCTCCAACAGAAACATCACAATACTGCTTGACTTCCCAACGTCCTTTTTCACACTGCCTTTGTGACTTTTTTATGGTTTATGAGGCGTCTTCACCTGTGAGGTCTCTTTTTAACTCTTTATTGACTGATTGATTGATTGATGTTAGGGATTGAACCTTGGGCTTCCTGTCTGCCAGGCAGGCACTCCACCATTGAGCTATATCCCAGCCTGCAAGGTCTGCTTTTCCCAAAGATACTCATGGATTTACAAATTTATGTGCTTCACTACAGATATTCCCCGTACTTAGCTATTAATTTACAGATACAGTTACTGAGGCCTAGAAAGGTGGTCACTTGCATAAAGTTGAAAATGGTGGCTTTATGGTCCTCCCCAGACAGGCCCAACATCCCAAATGGTGCTTCTCTCGTTGTGCCTCATGGATGCTAGGGAATTATTCCCATTTCCCAGGTTAAAAAAAAAAAAAAAAGATTGGTGACAATAGGCTACTTGCTAGAGATATGTTTACATTTTTAAAGGGTAGATAGAGAGAGTAAAAACCATTGAACTTCTAATGGCAGATGTCAGGCAAAGGGATACTATGGAGGAGTAGAAGAACTCAAATTTTACTACCCAGAGAGTGTATAGAAGGGTAAAGTCATACGTGGTAGGTTAAAAACAATGACAGAGATATGAATAATGAGTAAAACTTATTGAATATTTTGTTGAAGGCTCTAAACCTACAGATGCAGCTCAGGGAAACCCTGGCAATCAGCAGTGTATGATGCATATACAGTGCCACGTAAGTGCATGTGGCCTCACCTGCAGAAGCAACACATCTTGGGCAGAAGGGGAGATCCAAACTCCAGTGGATCCCCTGGCAGCAAGAGACCCTTGGGAACATGGTGTCCAGTATAGTCATCAAGACACAAAATAATGTATTTTTTAAAAAGATGAGTGTGTTCGGAGAATGAAACCATGACTTTCCACCTGAGAAGGAGAGAGTCTGGTGGAGGTAAAGGTCTAAGGAGCTTTGGTTCAATAGAGGGAATCCACCTCTGGAAAGCCTGGAAAACCAAAAAGAGGTCCAGTGAAGTCAGGTGCACCAGACCCCAGAGGAACAAAGTCCTCAGTCAACTCTCAACTCTCTGAGATGCTATGGGTCTTAGATGGTCACTTAAAGTAGCTTGATGCAGAGACATTATAAAAGAGTTCTCATATAAAGATGGGAGATATATATATATATATATATATATATATATATATGTATATCTTTTATAACTCTTTATATATTTCATATATAAATACATATATACACATAAATTTATATATATGTTTATAAATTTAAATTTATATACATTATATATACATAAATTTATATATAAAAATATACATATTTGTGTATATGTGTGTGTGTGTGTGTGTGTGTGTGTATATATATATATATATATATATATATATATATATATTTTTTTTTTTTTCCTGGTTTAGAGGCTGCCCATAAGCCCATTTATGGGCAGCCTCTAAACCAGGAATTTGCAGGCAGAATTCAAAAGCCCCCCAGAAGTGACTGGTGATGTGGAAGCATAGCAGGGACCTCAACTTTATTTCAACTGAAGTTCCTCCATTTTTATCTGTTTTGTACATTGAGCTTCCTCATGAAATTTCATTTGGTGGAAAGATTTTGTGGCCAAAAAAAAAAAAAATGTTTTTACAAAGTGCTGGCCCAGTTTAACGTCCTTCTTTTAAAAATGGTGAAACTGAGACATGGAGAAGGGAAAGATCTTGTGCCAGTTGGCATCAGGGTCAGGGTGGAATCCTAGGTCTTCTGACTCTTGCTCTTGGAAGCCAGGGACAATATAAAAAGCTGCAGAACTCATACATTCTCTGAGAAAAGATAAATGAACGGTCCTATTCTCTAGGCAGCCTTAGCTCACATGGACTAGCCAAGGATAACTAATAATTCTGTATTAGTTATTTATTGTTACATAATAAATTATCGCAAAATTTAGTGGCTTAGAACAACACACACAGACTATCTCATGGCTTCTGTTGTTCAAGAATCTGAGCATGGCTTAACTGGATGTTCTGCTCTTGGCTACCGTCACAGTGCTGGCCGCGGTTCAGGTCCCATCTGAAGGCTCAAGTGGAGAATGATGAACTTCCAGGCTCACATATGTAGTTGTTGGCTTGATTCAATTCCTCAAGGTCTATTAGACTGAGGGCCTCACTTCCTTGCTGCCTATAGGTCTGAGACCACCCTCAGTTCCTTGCCACGTGGGCCTCTTTCAACAAGGCCATTAATTTCATCAAAGCCAATAAGAAAGAAAAAAGAGAGAATGTCTGCTAGCAAGAGGGGCATCACATTCTTTTGAAACCTAATCAGGAAGGTGACATTCTATCGCCTTAATCTTATGCTGTTGGCAACAAACAAGTCATTAGGCCATACCACAATCAAGAGAAGGTGATTACATAGATATGGGACTATCAGGAAGCAGTTATCTATGAGGCCATCCTTACCTGCTTGCCATGGCTCTAACACTCTAATGTCACCAATATTCTGGCAACTGCTTATCAGTGACAATTTCACTCCATCTGTCAGTACTTCTGCTGATGTATAGTCAATAATTATGGCAGCCACTGAGCAGACTGTGTTTGATTTCTCCATCTCCATATATGAGTGTTTTGCATTGATATCATAGTTCATTAGGTATCCCTGATTTCTTTTGAATGTTACCCCAGGGCAAGGTCCCCCCAAGGAAATGACTCCAAATATATTTAATTTAAAGGCAAGACATTCAAGGCAACAAAAGTTGTCCTTCTCCATAGGTACAATGGAGTTGAAAACCTTGGAGCCGGTTCCTTTTCCTTGACACTCCCCATATGCAAAATTTTGTAGATCTTGCTGCCTTGACCAGTGCATCCTTCACAGCCTCCCCAGCCCATCCATTCTCACCTCCAAGGTCAGCCCCTGGCATTGCCCCAGGGGGCCACTGAAGCAGCTTCCTTTTTGCAGGTCACAGTGACGCCCCTTTAATCTCCCCTCAGCCTTTGCCTAGGAAGTTGATGTGATATTTCTAAACCGAAAGATTTCCACATGCTTCTTTTCTGCCCATGAGAAAAATTCAGATCCCTAACCTGGCATGCTAGGTTTTCCATGACCTGAACTCTGGTCTCCAAACAGACTGTTCTAGTCAGCTTTTACTCTGCTGTGACTAAAAGACCCCACCAGAACAATTGTAGGGGAGGAAGAGTTTATTTGGGGGCTAGCGGTTTCAGAGGTCTCAGTTCATAGGCAGCTGGCTCCATTCCTCAGGGCTCGGGGTGAACCTGAACATCAGGTCAGAAGAGTGTGGTGAAGAGAAGCAGCTCACATGATTATGAGACATAAGAGAGACAGAGAGAGAGAGAGACAGACAGACAGATAGACAGAGACTGACTCTGCTCACCAGATACAAAATATACACCCCAGAGTCACACCCCAGAGAACCGCCTCCTCCAGCTGTAAGGTACCAGTGAACGACCCGGAGGAAGAGACCACCAAGAGACCGTCTCATGCAACAGCAAAAGGGGTTCATTGAAGATCCAGCACGCTGGGGCTCTGTGCTCACTCAAGAAGGGAAAGCAGCCCAGAGCCCCGAGCAGGGGTTAAACAGTGCTTAAGTACACTTTTTGGGGAGGGCGGGGGCTTTGCATACATCAGAGCAAATCACCATGAGTTGCGGGGAAAGTAGAACAACAACTCTGAAACATGATTAGCACATTCATTGGTGGGAACAGGTCGGGCGGGGGTGATTGGTCAATCCTAGAGTGGGGTATACATTCAAATTGATTGGTTTAGGCCCTGGGGTGCATACGTGCTGAGCTGTACTGGGTCCAGGTTGTTAAGCAACTAGGTGGTCAGGGGGGATTTCGACACATATCTAATGGGCAGTCCCAGGATTGTCTTAACAGCTACAGGAATTTCAGGCTTTTAGTGTAGCTTAGAAACTCAACAATACCTGGTCCTTTACATTTTAACTTTAGTTTCTTTTATCCTTTCACAGCCACACCCCACCTGCCCTCAGCTCCCCCTCAGTTAATCCCATCAGGGAATTAATTCACTGATTGTGTCAAGCATTTCATAAACCAATCAGTTCTCTTCTAAACCTTCTTGCACTGTCTCACACATGAGCTTTTGGGGGATACCTAATATCTAAACCATAACACAGACCCCATTGTTCAATTTTCCACACCAACTGTTTTATACTTTTCATGTCCTTGCAAATACTATTTCCTCTTGCCGAGAATGCCCTTCTCTATATTTTTCACCTACTCATGTTATCCTTTCAACCTTTAGTTCAGGTACCACCTCCTCCAGGTAGGTTAGATACTCCTCTCCTGCCATCCCACTCCACCCCATGGTTTTCCACATCATCCTCATTATTGTCCTGGAATTGCCTGTCCACTCATAGGTCAACCCTTCCCGACAGAACTTTTCTGGTTTATTTGAAACTAAACACAACTTGAATAAAATTAACCTTCAGCAACCAGCAGGAGCTATCACTGTGTCCTGAATGTGGACACCCCCTTTCTCTCCAGTGTTTATTCAGAAAGCCCAGAGCTTGAAGCTGTTTTTAATGCTTCACCCTCTGGGCTTGCAACTATGTAGAGGGATGGCATAACATATGACAGAAGAAAGCCAACCCAGCCTTGGGACAGGAAAAGGTCTCAGAACAGAGACTTTAAGGAATGTCCTCACTTTCAGAGGTGGCTCCCAGGATGAAAGCATGCATTGCTTGGGATTTGGAAAAACCAGTACCAAGGACAGAGGAGGCCTGTCTGGGAATTGAAGGCTGAGTCACTAGAGGTGGCTGAATAGCTGAGGCTATAACAAGGCTCAGTCAACAAGTAGTGGGAGGAATGAATGGGCTCAGGGAATGGATGGGGACAGAGAGCATTCTATCTCCGGACACAGAGAAATTCACAGCCAATGGAGAGGAATGAATGATGGTTAAGAATATGAATGTGGCACCAGAAAGCTCTGGGTTCCAAAGACATTTGCTCGCTGGGTGATGGCTGGGTTAGTTAACTTCTCCATGCTCCAGTTTCCTCAAATAAGGCCAATGATAGCACTTATTTCACAAGGTCATTGTGATGGTTGAATGACATAGCGCAAGTCCATTGTTTAGCACAAAACTCACAAACCTTCATAGGGAAGATTGGTGGCCATCATTGCTGTGGTTACTCATCATTGAAATTGTTCTTAGTGATAAGACCCCACTAGAGAATCTGTTCTCAACAGTGTGTCCTGTGAGAGAGCATTCTCATGAGGTATACCTGAAAGAGTGTTCTCAGGCCACATGACTTGGGAGAACACTTGACACTGTCCTGATCTTGGAAACTCAGCTCATATGTCCCTTCAAAATATAGTTCCCAGGGCTGACATTACACTAGAAAACGAGACAGGAAAGTTCCTTTATTCACAGAGCTAATATGAGGTGGCGTGGCCCAGTCCACACAGGCTTCTAAAACAAATACCACAAACCCGAGTGGCTTAAAAACAGCAGGAATCCATTGCTGCCAGTTCTGGAGGCTGTGCAGGCTACAGATAAAATGCCTGGGGGAGTCCACTCTCTGGTTCATAGGTGGAACCTTCCAGGTATGTCCTCACATGGCAGAAGGGGCAAGGAAACTCTCTGGGGCCTGTTTTATAAGAGCACTAATTAATCTCATTCATGAAGGCCTTACCCGTATGACTCAATTACTTCCCCAAGTTTCCACCAGCTAATATGGTCACATATTAGTAATTAGTTTCAGCGTATGAATTTTTGGAGGTCCATAAATATTCAGACTGTCACATGGGGAAGATAGACAAGATAAAGGAATCAAACTTATGGTTCCCTTTCAAGAGGCTAAGAAGAAATGTCAAACAAGGTAAGGGAACAGTGTTTGGTGGAATGTCAGAGGGTGCTCTTTCAGATACAGTGGGACTTGGAAGTGTCTGAATGAAATGGAGAATGAGCTCTGTAGACAGTTGACTAGGAGTTTGGATTTTATTTTGTGTGTGATTGAAAGATAATGGAAGTTTTGGGCAAGTAGAGTGCATGACCTGAGAAATCCTGCAGCAGTTAATTTGTTCAACTTTGATGAAGCCAGTATCCCTATACTGATATGACCATGGATACCCTTCGGACACCTATCTGACCACAGATACTCTCAGGACACCTTTATGACTACAGATACCTTCAGGACACCTGCCTGCAAATATCTTGAAACGTAGCCTGGGCAACCCTACCATGAAGTCCAGGGTCATGGGTTTTAAAGGGTCTATAAACCTGTTCTCACTCATCTAAATCTACAGTAAACAGCCACACCACTTGAGCCCAAACAGGCATGCCCAGGGCAGGAAAACCAAACTCTAGACGTGGAGACTCACAGGGTATCATCCTAATTAGCAACTCCCTTTGGCTAAGATAATCAGTGAGCACAGCCAGACCTAGGCAGATCCTCAAACTCCTTCTGGGCCAAAGGAAACTTGCCAACATATGCCCAGAAGCTTATAAGCATTTGCAAACAATACACCTTGGCTTACACGTTCTCCAGAGAGGAAGTGTATAAAACAAGATCCAGCCAGAAGTTTGGAAGAAAGACACAGGTCATATGACAGCCTCCAGATTGCTGCTGGAAGTCTAGAAATTGAAAGGTGAAGTTGAACCTCTTGGACTCTGATCTGTTTATTAAGCAGTGCAAATTTAAAGTTTTCACTTTACAGGAACTGAAGGAAGTTGCTTGAGAGGTCAGCTCGGTGTAGTTGAAAGCACACATTCGAGAGCCACATAAGACAGTTGCTAAAGCTCCCTGAGGCGCATTTTCATCTCCAAACAGGTATAGCAATAACTATCTCACCGGTTTGTCATGACGAATGATAGCACGAACAAATAGCACTTAGTGTAAGGTTTGGCACAAAACAGGTATAACTATATAATAGGCACTCGATAGCATGTTTGTTTCCTTCTTATCCAGGTCAGTTTATATTTGGGTTTAGAATAGTAGTGTTTATCAAATAACAATAAGATGTCAGCAAACTATGAAGAGGTAGCCTATTTTTGTAAATAAAGTTTTACTGAAATCTAGCCATGCTCACTAATTTGCATATTATCCATAGCTGTTTTATCTATAGTAATAGAATAGTTGTGACAGAGATCATCTGACCACAAAGTTTAGCATATTTATTCTCTGGTCCTTCAAGAAAATGTTTACTGGCCACTGCTGGTCAGCATAATAATTTTTTTAATATATAATTTCCAGTCACCATAACCAAGCAAGGTGTATATTATTATATAAAGAGATTGAAGTTGAAGCAAAGGTTCATCTAGTAAGTCCCCTCTCCAACCACATGATGCCAAACTCTATGCCTGGAGGAAGCTTAGAAGAATGACAAGAGAGTTGGGTTGTTTCATTCATTCTCAATTTGTTCATCTGATTTTTTTTCCTCTGGATAAATTTCTTGACTTTCCTGCCATACGATGAACTCAGTGATTCCATCTAGAAGGAACCATCTCCCTTTTCCTTACTTCTTGTTTGGACATGTAAATCCTTCCTTTCAGAAATGGAAGTGATAATTTTCAGATTTGCTGAAATACTTTCAGACTTGACTGATACCTTAGAGGCCATATTTTTTTTTAGATATAAGAGCTGATTTTCCAAAAAGGACAGATATTTAAGCTCTCCGTCTGCTGATTCTCACTTTCCCTTCCTCTGGGTTATTAACCTCACTAGGCCAGACTGAAGGAGAGCAGCTGTTCTCTGGGGGCTTTCAAGATTTACCCAAGACAGATATTTCAGTACTTGATCTTGTGCCCTCCTCTCCAGTTTAAAACTGTACATAAAATTGTTGCATGCACCCCAGCTTCCCATCTCCACCCTCCACACTGTCCCATGTTAGGAATCCATCAACTTTATTTACATTAATGAAATTGAGTTTCCCTCTGGTAGTTATTATATAAATATTAATTATTTAAATCAAAAAAATGACTCGTACTTCAAAGACAACTTGGTATAGCAGAAAGAGCTTAGGGTTTGGAAGTATGAGACTGGGTTCTTAATTCTTCTTCAAGTGATTTCTGACTGGGCAACTTATTTAACCTTCTGTCGCCTGCAGTCCTTGTACTAGGAAAGTACAAGCAGCGTCCCCTGAGGCATGGAGTTGGCATTGTGATAAAATGGCATCTGTGAAGTACCAGGCACAGAATAAATGCTAGCTTATTTTCCTCACTCTTTATTTAAACTTTTTTTTTTTTTTTAGGGGGTGGGTACCAGGGATTGAACTCAGGAGCACTCAATTACTGAGCCACATCCCCAGCCCAATTTTGTATTTTATTAGAGACAGGGTCTCCCTGGTTGTTAAGTGCCTCGCTGTAGCTGAGGTTGGCTTTGAATTCACGATCCTCCTGTCTCAACCTCCTGAGCTACTGGGATTTTAGGCCTGCGCCACTGTACCCAGCTTGGTTTAAACTTTTTGAGATCATCCAGCCTAGGGATTCACACTTTATCAAAGTTGGGTCAAACATAGGTAAGTCTTATCCACTGGGAAATGAAAGGAGAAAGGGCCTAGGATTTGTTCTACCCCAGCACTTACCATTATGTGCTGCCAAACCTAATCTGTGATGTACTTAGACACAAAATAATTGAATGAGTTTGAGAAACATTACATAAACTGTCCCCTTCTTAGAGATTTCCATGAACAAGGACACTTAAAAGACCCTGGAAAATCCTGAAGAAAACAAAGCTGAGTAATTTGTTTGGCTTAAAATAATATTTGGTTTTCAAATAGCATTTTCCAAACATGTTTAATTAGGAAATCCTTTTTCCCCCCCGCATTAATACCTCTCAACATGTAGATTACACTTCAGAAACAGCCGCTTAGAGTTACACAGTTAAATTAAGCCCAAGTCAAGGATTAGACGTATCTCTCTTTTTCAGGCCCTTGCACTGTTTTTCCTGCACCGTCTGTAAATCATAAAGATTTCCATTGCTAGTAGTTATTCAGGACCCCAACGCTGGTCCTTTTGAAGTCAGTCCTTTGAACTCAGTCATGCAAGCCAGTCTTTGACATTATTAAAATGCCGCAGTAAAGCTGATGGTTAAGAACGCAGTCCCTAGCCCGTGAGTCAGTCCACTGAGTGAAATCCCTGCTCTCCCGTTCTAGCTGTGTAACCTGGAGCCCTCTGAGCCTCTGTTTCCTCATCTTTCAGCAAAAGACCCCAGAGGTCCTGGAGGGGCATCAGTTAGATA
Source organism: Ictidomys tridecemlineatus (assembly GCF_052094955.1). Lineage (NCBI taxonomy): Eukaryota > Metazoa > Chordata > Mammalia > Rodentia > Sciuridae > Ictidomys > Ictidomys tridecemlineatus. The sequence continues at coordinate 191,761,389 of NC_135480.1, read as the reverse complement.
ATCCGCATCAGGCACATGAAGCACAGATGTGCTTAATCAATGTGAGTTATTATCGTAGCATTGAAATGATCCCCTTTTGAGAAAGGAAAAGTAGACAATGAAAGTATATTTGAAATCATACAAATCAATTCCCGGAGAAGTCTTAGCTTTCCCTGAGAGTCCATGTTCCTGCTAACAGTCTTAGAGGCCTATTTTCATTTCAGGAGTTATCAACTCTATCCAGGAGTCTCCACTTCTCTCAAGGTCTACAAACTTTACTGAACTTGATTCCTGCAGGCTTTTGTAATTGTCCAAGCTTCCATCTGGCTCCCTCTGAGGTACATCTCACTCAAGCAGAATTCCATGCATCTGAATATCAGCGAGTTGGGTAGGAAAAGATTTCCAAACCTTTCTAGTCCTGCTATGCCAAATATTTGACGCATACATCCACCCTCCCCAGCTCCTACGTTGAGCTGTGTCTGTAACCTGTCCTTCCCAGATAAATCTCTTTAATTTCTTAACCTTGGCTCAAGCACTTGAGAACCTGTTTCCCAAGACGTGTGAAAGGGCCAACTAGATCTCTTAAAATACTGGACGAAGGACAAAATGGAAGAGGTCATTGTTCCATTGGGAAATGAACTCAAATCTATTTTTGAAACAATTTTTTTCAGAATTTTCCAGGAATCTATATAGTTGCCACTAGGTCAGACCCACTTTTTGTTTTCTTTTCTGTCCAGGCAAGAAATAGAAAAGAGAAAGCAAGTGCTCTGCAGCAGTTTTACTTCAAAAATTAAAACCAGACCTTACCGGGGCCGTTTGTGGTCTGAATGTATCAATGGATCTAGTCATATTTCATCTGAGCTTTTCTTAGGTACACTAAACCACAAATATGAATCTCATTATTGTGTCTGGATGGAAATATTTTATGGATTAAGATTTGTGGATTTAATTTGGTTGGTAAGGAAACTTCGGTTCAAGGAGTACAAGGGAGGGAGTCCCAATGCTTCGCCAAGGCTTGGGCCAAACAACATAGGAAAGACACATTCAATATTTGGGGGAGTTTTGTACTTAATAGTGGCTATTTGGCTTGAATCTAAAGTGACACCCAAATTAAGTTTGATAGAAATATTGCCAAGTTAACAAAAAGCCATGGGTCACTAGGACCAAAGATGATCTAGAATGGAGCCGCACATTGCTTTATTCTACGGGAGAACTGGAGACAATGAGCAGATGTCCCTTGCCCAAGGTCACACAATGAGTGGTTAGCAGAACTGGCTCAGCGTTCCTCTTCCTGTTCTTCAACTGGTTGCCCTTTCCACTGCGTGGTCCCATAAGGGCCAAGATTCTCCAAGAAGTTAAGATACATAGTAAAGATCAAAATTCAGGAGAGAGGTCTAAACTTAATGAACAAGAGATACTGTGATAAAATTGGAAAGGTTACTAGTGATAAGCCAAGAAACTTCCTTCATACCCAAACTGATTGTGTCGAGGCCTGGCCAGTCCACCTCCTGCTGGTGGAGCTTACTTTGGTCATACAGAAAGCTTGTCTCCAAGTGAAGCTCTGGGCTCCCAGGAGTTCCTGGGGGATTGACTAGATCTCCTGGAAAGGAGGGAGGCCTGTCTTGGTAACTCCTGCAGAAATGAGCCAACTATAGAATTGAGGCTGTGATGAATTCCTTGATACATCTTACCTTTAAAGAGATCACAGAGCCAATTACACTAGTTCCATCAGGAAAATGAAAGCATGTGTTCATTCTTTAATTCTACAAACCCAAGAACCTGGCATGTGTAGGTTTGAACCAAGAAATATTTTCAGCAACTGCATTTTGTGACTCTGCAGGAGGAAATTATAAGCTCTGTTATTATAGAGGATACAATTTTTCTTCTCCATTTTTGTGCCATTAACTTAGGGCCTGGCATATGGCAGGTATTTAATAAATATGTACATTGCAGTTGAAAGAACCTTATTGTGGAATTGGGATCAGAGTTGACATTTTACAGATAGAAAAGATGGGACGGATGGGTGGATGGAGGAATGTCGAAATGAAAACCCTCCAGCACCAAGAAGTCTAGAAATCTCTTAACACACATGCTTGCCAGGTTCCTACCCCTGATATTTCTCTCTGGAGACCCTTGCAGTGACCTCAGGCTAAGAATTAGTGGAAAACTTTCATATACATTTTTTAAATGTTTTCCCCAGGTTTACTGAGTGATAATTGACAAATAAGGGCAAGTAACATAATGATTTGATATTCGTAAGACATTGTAAAATGGTTACCAGATTCAAATGATTAACACATGCATCATTTCACACCTGTGTGTGTGTTTGTGTGTGTGTGTGTGTGTGTGTATGTGTGTGTGGGGGAAGATAATTGAAAATCTATTGTCTTAGCAGATTTTTTCAAAATGACTGGTTACATTTTATTTTTTAAAATTAAAAAAAAATTTTAGTTGTAGAAGGATAGCATACATTTATTTTATTTATTTTTATGTGGTGCTGAGGATCGAACCCAGTGCCTCACCCATGCTGGTAAGCACACTGCCACTGAGCTAAAGTCCCAGCCCTTTAGCAGACATTGTAATGTTTTTATTAGTGCACTATAATTATATGTAATAGTGGAATCTGTTGTGACATATTCAGATATATACATGACAAAATTTGCTTCAATTTGTTCCCTAGAACCTACCTAGCTTAGTCTCTGGGTTGTGATATGCACCTGTGTTTGGAGGCCTCCCAGTGGTATAAGGAAAAGATAGACTACAATCACATACCTTGGCCAAGAGGCAGAGAGGCAGGACCTCTGGATTAGAATATCTGCTTTATTCACTCATTTCCTGGGTGACTCTCTTTGGGTGTTTCAGTTCTTATTCTCCTAAATAAGTAGATGCAATAGCAGACAAGTTTCGTGTCAAATACTACCCCTACCTGACTGGATGTGGCTGCCTGGAGTGATGGGTTCAGAATAAATATCAAGAAGGGCTCCCCAGAAGTATTTCCCTATTGATTAGTGATATCTGCCACGTGGATTAGAATGAGTCATCCAGATGCCACTGATTTGCCACCACTAGACTCAGTGATCTTCTCCAGTTGCTTCTAAGCGCTGCTGAAGTGTGATTTTGATTCTATCATCTGACTTCTGTCTGGGTATGGAAAGTGCTGAGAAGCTGGGCCAAATGTTTCCCGTTAGACGCACAGTCCTGAAAGACTAAACCACAGGCAATCTGTTCTGGAGAAATTCCGGGCTTGGCAACATGGAGAAATATCCCAGTAGCAGCACTGCCCCTGAAAGGCCTTGGCCAGAGGACTGACCTCCCAGAAAAGAAGAGGGCCCCACCCAGGCTCATTGACTTGCTTACCCTGCTACTGACTAAGGCCAGACAGACTAGGAGGACAGTGTGGTAGGTATGAGGGTGGTAGCCCTCACCTCCTCACCCTCCCAAGGATTCCAGAGTATCCCTGCTACTTCACTAACTGAAACGGAAAAAGCAACAGTGGGATTTTCTTGGGGTGGGGTGGGGGGAGAGATGGTCTTTTTAAAGTGAAGTGAAGGCTTTCCTAAATTCTCTTATGAATCTCTCACCCATCGGAGACTAGCTTCTGCTAACTGCATTCTCCATAGAAAAAGACAGAGAAATTATGCACAGTAGTTACCAAAACTGCCTTCTTTTTAAGTATTAGCTACTAAGTGTTGCACACCCAATATCTCATTTATTCAAGTTTCTCCTCCATTGCAGTTGAAAGAACCTTATTGTGGAATTGGTATCAGTGTTGCCATTTTATAGTTAGGAAAATTGAGGCTCCGGGAGGCAAGGTTCCAAATCCAAGGTCATAGTTACTAGCTGGAATCATATGGAGTTGCCACTACCCAGACACTTTTGACCTAAAACAATGGCAACTTCATATGGTGCAAACTAATATCAAGTGGCAGAAACAAGATCCACCAGTATTTACCTGATTCTAGAGCAGACATTCTCAAGCATCACACAGACTCTTCTTGGCTGTTTGTCAGTTTGGGCACTTATCACTCTTTCCAGTAAGGATCTGTTGACATATCTGCCTCCTTTAGTGGACTGTGAACTCATGGAGACCAAGACCTGTCCATCATGAATCTCTGAAACACTGCACCAGCCCTGGGCTGTCCCATAGCCTGTTATTTCATTCATTCCCCTCATCTCTGTTGAATTCATTTAAAAAAATGAATTCTTAGGACTTTGGATGACAACTGGCTTCACTGTGCATCTTGTATCCTTTGGGGCCATGGAGTCAAGCCAACTCCAACTTCCTTAGAATCGAGACCTGGTAACCCTGCACCATGCTACTTACCTAAGTGGATAACTGCTTTTCAGTGCTGGAATTCAAACACCTGGGGCTCAGGAGGTCTTTGGTTTGTCATTTAGAGATTTCTCAATTAGTTTATGACTCAGGTTGTGCTGGACTCATTGAACTGTAGAGATCAAATGTCCTCGGGAAAAAAAAAAATCCAACTTAAAGCTGTTTCCTGGCTTCTTTCTCTCTCTGACACATTCCAAGAAGGAATTTATGGAAGTTGGGAAGGACAAGGGGTGAGGAATTTCTAGAACATTTAAGAACGTCCATGTAAGCAACTCTATGCTTGAATGACTGGGCACAATAAAATTCTCTGGTCTGTAAGCCAGAAAAAAATGTTGGTGTAAGCTGCCTCGTGTGCTTCCAAAATGATGTGGAAACAAAATCATCTGCATTTTTAAACACTAGGAATCAGGCTTGTCCTTCCAAACCTAGGATATTTCACATGCATACCTAACTCACTCAGATAAATATATTGCACAGGCTACGAAAAATGAAGTCATAAGGAACTGATTCTGAAATATGACTCTAGCCAGTGGGAAGTTTTATCTTTATCGAAGAATGAAATCGCTTATTGTTTATTATCCAGCTGTGACCAAGGAAATTTTCAAAGCTTGTTGATTCCTTTCTCTGGCAATGGTCTTTGTCCTGTGGTGAGGTGCCTAAAAATAACCCTTAGTTTATTCCACGCAGCTTCCAAAAGGTTAGCCACCAAACAGCTTGCCCAGCAGAATCTTTCTCCTAGTATGCTAATTTTTTTTTTTTTACTACTTGCAACCAACCCCCAATTTAGACCCCCACATTTGCACTTGTTCTGTCTTTTGGGGACACAGAGACAAGCCAGCTCCTACTTCTCTAGGATTTGTAACGGTGACCCTGCCCCCACCTGGATCCTGGTTTTCCCAGCTACAAAGTAAATAAGCACAGGTCTGTAGTTCTTCCTCCTACAAGATGTTTCCCAGACCTTTCATTACCAGTCATTTACCATAAAGATAAGAATCCAGTGTGTCTTTTAAGGAGCCTCTGTAGAACATTTGCTCATTATGACATTAAGGCCCTACTATCAGAACTTGAGCCTTCATGTCTGATTTAAATCTCCCAAGCTACAGTCTTAATTTTCCCGAGGTCTGTCCTCAAAAAAATAAAATAAAATAAAATATAACATAAACCAGCCAGTTGTCTACATGAGAATAGTTTGCATTCTTAACAGTCATTATTTGCTGCCGAGATTTTCCCTCTCTGGAATAAATATTTTTAGTTCTAGTAAATTGATCTTCACAAGGTTGACCGCCTTGCTCATCAGTGATTTCTGCAGCTTCTTTGATCTAGATCCAAGCTGCTGCTGAGTTTAGGACTGGATTCAAGGAGGAGGTCAAGCTCCAGCTTAAGCAAAAGAAGGGTTATTGGTGTGGACTTGTGTTAGGTTTTGTTCCCAGGAGGATAACAAAATAGCAGCTACTGTTTAGTGAGTGCCTACTCTGAGCCACACCATGCTGAGTGCTCTATGTACATATCCCTAATCCTTAATGTCCTTGATACCCTCATCATGGTTTGACCCCTCCCTTATAAGATCGTGCCTCAGAAGGTAGGTAGCTTGCCCAAACTACACATCAGGAGTGGCATTTGAACCCAGGTATTTCTGATTCTAAAGCTTAAGCATTTTCCACAATACTAAAGATGTTATGGATCTTTTCCCAATCATAAAACCTGCCCTCAGGCTACCATGAGCCAACACTTAAGAATAACATGCCCTGTGCTGGGCACGGTGGCTCACATCTCTAATGCCAGCAACTCAGGAAGCTGAGGCACAAATATCACAAGTTTGAGGCTAGCCTCAGTTACTTAGCAAGACCCTGAGCAATTTAACGAGTTCCTGTCTCAAAAATTTAAAAGAGCTGGGGAGTGTGGCTTAGTGGTAAAGCACCTCTGGGTTCAATCCCGAGCATCAGATAAAGAATACCATACAGTGTTAGTGCACATCACACATATGCAGTAGAAATCTTCACCCTACCCACTCTCTGAGCATAATTTCCCTAACTCATTGCCTTGGAGTCTCAACCAACAACCCTAGGGGTGTTTTAGATGGAAATCTAGGTTGTTTAACAACACAGACAAAGGTGTTAAGTGAAATCAAAAGCATTTTGTGGTGAGGCCCGCTGCAGCCCTTCTTCCAAGGGGGAAAAAAAAGAAAGAGCTAAGAAATCCAGAGAAAAGGGTGGGAGCAAAAGAATTGTGAAGGCAAATCTAGTCAGAACAGGCATTCTACTAGACCATGCAGTTAATCAATATTCATCAGAGAACAAATGACAAGGACATAATAGTTTGAGAGAAGAGAGTACCCTGCACTTCTATTCAGGATAATCTTCATTCACTGACCTTCCCTACATCACCCACCCACAGCTAGTTATTTAGGGAACATTTTTGAATAAGAAAGCATGATTAGAAGTGGTTTTGTTCCTAACCATGGAGTAGACATGCCCTGAGTAGTCACTACTTGAATCGAATCGTAGGATTAAAATTAGGATGCGGTGGGGGTGGGGGTAGGATGCTCTTGGTTAAATGCACAGCGATGCTTTTGAGGTCTTTGGATCCCTTCCCAATCCTATAAAAATACTGCTCAGTTCAGTGTTCCTTGCTGCCAAACCTCTCCAGGCATTGCAAAGACTTTCTGTCCTATGAAGAAGATGATCATTTGTGATCAAGTTGATACATTCTATCATTGTGATAAGATCTTTCTGAGATAAAGAGTAGAAAACTTCTTATAGGATTAGTAACCCCAATATCATAGCTTATTGACATCAGTAGCTAACTTAGAATTTGCAAGTGTAAGAAGACCATACCTATAAGAAAATGTCAGTTTTTTAAATAGTTTAAAAAACAAAGAGCAAGCACTGGAGTTGTAGCTCTTGCATAGCACACACAAGTGTTTGGGTACCAATTCTAGCATTACAAAAAAAAAATAAAGTTCTTCAATAATCTTGATTTAGGTGTACTTTCTGATTAAAGAGGGTCATGAGTGAATTCGTGGTTGCATCTAAGGCATTGGTCTGTATTAAAACTACCCAATTTAGCCACGTCTTCCTATTTCCACTCAATTTCTCAAGTGCCTTTCCACTGTTACCTGATTGCCCATAAGGGTCAATAGCCACATGGGTCAATAGCCACATGGCAGATGAATAAGAAAACTTAGGAAAGTCACAAATGTTCACAGTAGCAAAATGTCCTCCATAATGTTTTCATGTTATCCCTTAATTTCATGTTATCCTTAATTTCTCAAGCACTGTAATCAGTTAGATTGGAAACCCACAGTATAAATCCTTTGTATCCTTTCTTTGTCCCCTAAATAATGATGATTCCATTTTCTTCTTAGTCCTATTATTTAGTCCGCTAAGAGTAGACACTTGGTCTTGTATTTATTTCCGCCCCCCACAGAACTCTGATTCTGGGGAAACTCAGCAGGGATTCTGTATGTACTTGTGGGTTGGAGAAATCACCAGAGGCTCATGCACACCCTTTCTGAGCCAGCTGGTGCTGTGGATCTCAGTTTAAATAACAGGTTCAGGAATTCCTTCTCAAGCTCTTCTAAAAACTAGACTTTGGAGGGCTTTAGATATAAACCAAGAAGAAAGGAAACTGAGCATGAGAGAGAGAGAGAGAGAGAGAGAGAGAGAGAGAGAGAGAGAGAGAGAGAGAGAGAATGCTATGCCACCAGCCACATAACTAGAAAGAAGCTCAGCTGGATAAAAACTCAGTTTACCTTCTGGTGTCCTTCAACCTTGTCTTCCACCTCCTGTGGCAGAAGAGAACCAGTGGATAGTGTTAAACTCTGTTTGGGGAGTCCGTAATAGGAGGCAGGAGTCACAACACAGTTCCTGGGAGACTGTGGCCTTTGTATTCCTATAACAATTCCCTCAGATGGTTTGGCCAGTAAATACTGAAGGAATCAATGACCACATGAGTGATTTCTATTTAATACTTGTATCCTTTTAAACCCTGCACTAGCCATTATGGTCTTCACTGTACATAAAATGAAATAAGGAGGAAAAAAAGTCATATAACTTGCCCAAGGACCCAGAGCTCGGTGAGATACAAACTCATGTTGACTTCATTCTAATGTTCGGCACTTTCCTCTGTACCCTGCTCTCCCCTTAAATTTCTAACAGTCGAATAGTGAGTGAAATTGTGCCTTCAAGAATGCAGAAATTCGTTTTGAACGACCAACAATAATAAAAAAAAAAAAAAAAAAAAAAGAATGCAGAAATTCTTTTAGAGTTCATTTTATATCATCACTAGAGCATAATGAAGAAACACAGGAAGCTCCAAGCACCCGACATGTAAGACCAAGATTCACTCAAAATTGTTCATATGCAATAGGTTCAGTTAGGTACTAATAAGTTTGTTGTTTCCTTTGTTTATTTGTAGGAAGTCATTCTTTCCAGGAGATCAGGGACGACCATTTTGGATTCTACTCTGCATTCCTAAATCCCAGGTTCTACTGAGACTGACATCCTAGAGCCTGGGCCAAGCCTCCCTCCCTCGGCCATGGGGGTCCTGACCGGATTATTGCCGGGCATCTTCCTGGCTTTGCTGGCCCTCCCTTCTGAAGGTGGAGTCCTAAAGAAAGTCATCCGGCACAAGAGACAGAGCGCTGTGAACATCTCCCTGCCGGAGGAGAACCAGCCCGTGGTGTTCAACCACGTCTACAACATCAAGCTGCCCGTGGGGTCCCAGTGCTCGGTGGATCTGGAATCAGCCAGTGGGGAGAAGGACCTGGCCCCACCCTCAGAGCCCAGCGGAAGCTTCCAGGAGCACACCGTGGATGGGGAAAATCAGATCGTCTTCACGCACCGCATCAACATCCCCCGCCGCGCCTGCGGCTGTGCCGCGGCCCCTGATGTGAAGGAGCTGTTGAACCGGCTGGAGGAGCTGGAGGTCCTAGTGTCCTCCTTGCGGGAGCAATGCACCATGGGAGCCGGCTGCTGTCTCCAATCTGCTGAAGGTACGCGTCCCCATCGCTTTAAGATGGGAAAAATGATGAGCATAGCAAGACCCATTCCTTGTTTCCAAAGTGGGTTCCCTGGGAAACTACTCTGTCAAAGTGCTCATTAAAAAGATTTTAAGATTAAAAAAAAAAAAAACATGTGGAGAATGTGGCCCTCTCTCCTGCTCCTGGAGGAGTCAGTGTTGCAAATGTTTCTCACGGGGAATTGTCAGGCTGCAAAGAATTCTCCTTTTGAAAACCTTATTTCATTCTAAGTATATGTTTCGAAAAGTTTGGCTGTGACATCTACCCATTCTTGACCCAAAAACCTACCATCATGAAATCCCTGCCCCACAGGCACACTCTCTGGAAGGCTCTAGCCCCTTCGCTGCATTATACAAAGAGGTAAACCAAGGCCCGCGAGGTGGATGGGATTCTCCAGGTCGTGCAGTGAAGAGCTGAGTTAGGTCTTAAGAGCACTAGTGCACATCTAAGTGTGCCTCCAAGGTCCAGTGCTGCCCTCGCAGGACTCAGTCTGTGGGAACTGGACATTCATGTCTTGATAGTCACAATCATGTCGGAAGCCCCCTCAGGGCACCAGACACTGACTTTATTATCTTGTTTGAGCTCCTCAATTCCCCCTTTAAGATAAGGCTTGACATTCCTTCTGCAGACCTAAGGATTAAAGTTCAAAGAAGTTACCCAAATGCCACAGGATGACAGAGAGTGATGAGGGGCAGGCGCCTTGGATACGCCTGCGTCTCCAGAGCCCATGCTCGCCTGTTGCATCTGTCTTCACGTGCATCCCAATTTGTCTGGTTTGGAATTATGTCTTCATTTTCATCCCCTAACATCAGAAGGGCTACAGAAGATTTGATAACCTCAAGTCAGAAGCAAAAATCTCATTTCTGCCACCCGGAAAAAAAAAAAAAAACAACAAAACCCAGTACCATAAAGTTCTTCAATCGTTATTTAAGAGTAGTTATTTAAGTTATTAGTTGTTTAAGAATAGACCTAACCACTAAATAACCACTTGGTAGCATTAACTGAGGAGTGTTGTAGGACATGTTCTAGGAATCTAAAGGAGAATTTTTAGAAGTTTTCACTGGGCATAAGTTACTTTATCTTCCACATGTGTCAATTTTCTGGGAAAATACAGGTGAGAGAGTACACAGTAATGGAAAGGGTAGTGGACACAATTGTTTACAGGAGAGCTGGCCAATAACACTTGTAATCTTAAATTTCCCAGTAGTCAAATAAAAGAAAAAGAAACAGGCAAAAATAATTTTGATCATCTATTTTGCTTAACTCTATGTAGCCAAAATAACCATTTTTCACCACAGGAACAATATAAAAATTAATATTGGATATTTTTTTCTTTTATGTTCAATCTTTGAAGTTTGGTGTACGTTTTCTGCTTAAATGCATCTCAATTCAGCTGAGCCACAATTTTTGGTGCTTGGTAGCCACATGTGGACAGTGGCCACTCTATCGGAAAACACACATTACATTCTCATTTTTCAAACCAACTTTTATAAAAAAAAATTTCTTCCTTCCTGCTATCAGGAAGGAGTGAACATATAATAATACAACTGGACCTAGATGCAAAAACTAGGAAAGTGAGCTCTGCTTCTTCACTTGGGATAAGCCCAGTGGCTCTGCACATTGCACCAACCAGTATCTAGTTGCAAAGGGCTGTCAGCCCAGAAGCTGCATCCCTCAGGCCCGCCCACCACTGCAGCCTCCCGGGGAGCGTGATGGGGAAAAGACAGAGGCACAGGCGTTTTCTGGGGGCAGGCCAAATTGAAAAGTGTCCTGACAGAATTAGAAAGCCACTACTTAGCTGCCTCGTTTCAGTTTTGGAAAATTCACAAGTTTTTGTCACATAAGCCCACATATAGCAATTTGAATCGACCCCAAAATAGTTCTGGAAAAGCAAACAGGAAAAAAAATCACAATGAGCATAGGAGTAAGTTCTTAACGTCCTCATCTGACCCTTGTGTGTCCCCAGAAGACATCAGTCCCACTGGGCCTACAAGGACACTGAGCTCCAGAGAATCCAAATCCCTTCCCAAACATGGCACAGCGATTGAATCCAAAGTCAGAGTGAAGTTTGGTCCAACAAGAATTTCTCAGGTTTCCTGTATGCCTGACCTTGTCTCAGCACCAGGGAAGCAGCCCTGGGTAATGAACAGCACAAGACAATGACTCACCCTGTCTGGAGTCCTGGGACTCCTTGCAAATGTGATGAAAATTACTGATCCTTTCCCCAGGGGTAGAAATACACACACATACACACACGCATGCATTACCCTTGCCTACAAGTCTACAATTTCAGGCTGTGGAAGTTGGGAATCCCTGCTTCTGTAACTGGATATGAGTCCAGTCTGGTGTTACACAATAAGCAGCTGGTTTTCAAACCAGATGGAGCCTGGACCATCCTCAGGCTGAATTTGCATCTGGGTTTTAAGGGTACCAGCAGATACTGCTGCTTGGCCACCTCTGAGAGCCTCTGTTCTCTTCATTGCAGGCCGCCTGGACACGAGGCCCTTCTGCAGCGGTCATGGCAACTTCAGCACTGAAGGGTGTGGCTGCCTCTGCGAACCTGGATGGAAAGGCCCCAACTGCTCCGAGCCTGAATGCCCGGGCAACTGTAACCTTCGAGGCCAGTGCCTCGACGGACAGTGCAACTGCGATGAGGGCTTCACTGGTGAGGACTGCAGCCAGCTGGCCTGTCCCAGCGATTGCAATGACCAGGGCCGGTGCGTGAACGGGGTCTGCGTCTGCTTTGAAGGCTACGCCGGGGCCGACTGCAGCCAGGAGGTCTGCCCGGTGCCCTGCAGCGAGGAGCACGGGACATGTGTGGACGGCCGGTGCGTGTGCCAGGATGGCTTTGCGGGCGAAGACTGCAACGAGCCCCTGTGTCTCAACAACTGCTACAACCGCGGGCGCTGCGTGGAGAACGAGTGCGTGTGCGACGAGGGCTTCACGGGAGACGACTGCGGCGAGCTCGTCTGTCCCAATGACTGCTTTGACCGCGGTCGCTGCATCAACGGCACCTGCTTCTGCGAAGAAGGCTTCACGGGCGAGGACTGTGGCCAACTCACCTGCCCCAACGCCTGCCAGGGCCGCGGCCAGTGCGAGGAGGGGCAGTGCGTGTGTGATGAGGGCTTCGCGGGCGCAGACTGCAGCGAGAAGCGGTGTCCCGCGGACTGTCACCACCGCGGCCGCTGCTTCAAAGGCCAGTGCGAGTGCGACGACGGATTCACGGGCCCAGACTGCGGGGAACTCAAATGTCCCAATGGCTGCAGCGGCCATGGCCGCTGCGTCAATGGCCAGTGCGTGTGTGACGAGGGCTACACCGCGGAGGACTGCAGCCAGCAGCGGTGCCCCAGCGACTGTCACGGCCGGGGACGCTGCGTCCAGGGCAAGTGCGTGTGCGAGCAGGGCTTCAAGGGCTACGACTGCAGTGAAATGAGCTGCCCCAATGACTGCCACCAGCATGGCCGCTGTGTGAATGGCATGTGCGTCTGTGACGACGGATACACCGGGGAAGACTGCCGGGACCTTCGCTGCCCCCGGGACTGCAGCAACCGCGGCCGCTGTGTGGACGGGAAGTGCCTGTGCGAGGAGGGCTTCACGGGCCCCGACTGTGCCGAGCTCTCCTGCCCCAGTGACTGCCATGGCCAAGGCCGCTGCGTGAACGGGCAGTGCGTGTGCCACGAGGGCTTCACAGGCAAAGACTGCAAGGAGCTAAGGTGTCCAAGCGACTGCCACGGCCAGGGCCGCTGCGAGGACGGCCAGTGCATCTGTCACCAGGGCTTCACAGGCCCCGACTGTGGGCAGCGATCCTGCCCCAATGACTGCAGCGAACGGGGACAGTGTGTCTCTGGGCACTGCATCTGCATCGAGGGCTACACCGGGGAAGACTGCTCAGAAGGTGAGTACCTGTGCCAGTAAGAGTGATAACGGCTGTGATGTTCCAGTGTGCACTGGAGGACTATTCGTATCAACACACCCAGATTCTATTTATTCGTGATATTAATACATTTATATCAAACACTCATGTGTGGGCTCTGGACACTCACGACTATGGTGACTACCTTGGTACAGGGTTACCTGGCTGAGAGCTCAAAGGCTCAGAGAGGTTATGTCATTTTCCCAATCACACACACACACACACACAGCTGGTGCTTGGGTCTGCCTAACTCATGTACACTGAGTTGAACATCCATTGCCAAGCTGAGGTAGATAGAGATGTCTTTCCTTTTGCTAAGCATGGACCTTCTTTCCTACTTTCCACTGACTTTGAGCTGATAGCAAACAACCCCCACCCCTAAATTTGGATGAATTGATAATTCAGCAACATTGAGTAGACAGTAAGATTACCTAGAATGAATGGTTTTAAATGTACATTCAGCTAGATTCCCTGCTGATCAGCTATAAGGTAGGCCTGCCACTTAAATTTCTTTTATTTTTTTAACTGCTTTTATCTTAAGGGCTATGAGCTCCTTCATGGAGCCCTGTTCTCAGCAGTCAGCAAAGGGAATGGTACATAGTAACTGCTCAGGAAACATTGGTGGAATCATATGCAAAGACTAATAATGCTCATCTTTAATGAGATCTTTGTACCTCTCTCATTTACCTGTATTGTAATTGTCATGACAGAATTTCTGCTCTTGGCATCTAGGAATAAAGAGCTCCATGTTTAACATGGCCAAAGTATGACAGTCTGGTCGGTAAGGATACAGGCCAGCAGGGAGGCCATGTGAGCCGCAGACCTGATAGGGTTAGCACACTTGAGCAATCTCAGGTGGCACTTTCCCAGGCCCACAGCCCGAATCTGAGCTAGGATTCAGGGAGTGGAGAAGTAGACAGGGGCAGGTCATAAGGAGCATTGAAGGCCACACCACTGACCTGGAACTGAGTAGAAGACTACTGGATTTCAGAGATGGATCCCAACAGGGGGTCCTTCTGCACTTTAGAGAGGGTGGAAGCTGGATTTCAAGGGGAGAGCCTCGGGCCTCTGTGGATTACAGTGGAGGAGGCAGTGGCCCACGGAAGCAAACATAAAAGGATTTCATAGGTACATTACTCACCCCAGATGTCCTTCCTCACTCCTGCCAGTGTCCCCTCCCAAAGACCTCATTGTGACGGAAGTCACGGAAGAGACTGTCAACCTGGCCTGGGACAATGAGATGCGGGTCACAGAGTACCTCATCATGTACACACCCACCCACGCCGACGGCCTGGAGATGCAGTTCCGTGTGCCCGGGGACCAGACATCCACCACCATCCAGGAGCTGGAGCCTGGTGTGGAGTACTTTATCCGCGTGTTCGCCATCCTGGAAAACAAAAGGAGCATTCCCGTCAGCGCCCGGGTGGCCACCTGTGAGTGAGCAAAGCCCCTCTGGACAGTCCCCCCCAGCCTCTCCCCACACAAAGTGCAGGGCCTTCCCCAGGAACTACCCTCACTCTGCCCCCTCAGCCCCCCTTTCTCCTTTTATACTTACCCCAAGTAAGCCTGGAATCCAGTTGAGTTCATTATCTTCTGTTGTCAACTCCTCATTTCCTACCCGTCTCCCTCCTGGCTCTCCCCAGGTCCTTTCTCCATAGCAGGCACCATGTATCAAGAGTTCACCAGGCACCAGACTTTGTACTAACTCATCCAACCCATGAGACAGGAGCTGTTGTTAACCCTGTGTACAGATGAGGATACTGAGACTGAGTGATTAAGCGTGGTTAAGGACCTCATCCCAGATCCACAGCTAACAAGTGGAAGAGATGGCCTTCGGACCCTGGCAGTCCCCGCAAATTTATGTTCTTAGCCACTGTTTTGCTTGTGTGTGTGTGTGTGTGTGTGTGTGTGTGTGTGTGTGTGTAAATGTTAGGGTTCAAGTTGTTCCTTTAAGAATCTGGCATCAGCATAATTACCTTTGAACCTGAAAAGCAAGCTGTGGCTAGAAGTTGGCCTTGTCTTGCTTAGTAATAATGGCATTGGCTGCCACTTAATGAACTTGGGCTGCATGCCAAGAAGCGGGCCGGGCAGTCTGCATGGAATATCCTGCTCAGTTCTCAAGGATTCCTAAGGACAGTCATATGTGCCTCCTTCTCACAGGAAAGGAAACAGTCACAGGGCATTTTGTGCATCTTGCCCAAGGTCACTATATTAGTGGTGGAGCTAAAATTCTAGCATACTCTAACTCCAAATTCTGTCTTTTATTAGGTTTAACCCTATGAAATTGCAAATATTTCATCTTATGATTTGCAGCAATATTAATTTTCATACTACCGTACAATAGATCACGTCCTCGAAGACACTTAAAACAGACTCCAGCTGTGGTTATCAGCCCCGGGCCATGGGCAGCCATCACGGATTGAGAGGCCCCTATCTCACCTCTGCCCATCCTTACGTATGTTTTTGTGCTGTTCCTTACAGACCTGCCTGCACCTGAGGGCCTGAAATTCAAGTCCATCAAGGAGACATCTGTGGAAGTGGAGTGGGACCCTCTAGACATTGCTTTCGAAACATGGGAGATCATCTTCAGGAATATGGTAAGGGACACAAGGGAGCAGGTCTGTTTGATCTTAAGGTTCTGGAATGATTGAAGGATTCTGCAGTTTTACATCTCTTGATTTCCTTAGCTTTGGGTAGAATACCAGGCTCTAACTAGCACTTGATGTGTTTGCATGTATATTTTAAGTGATGTTAAGTTTGCCCTGATATTAATAAGTCAAAAGTATAGTAGTTAAGGCTAAAACCCTAGACAAATACAAGTGGAAATATTTCTAGTTTCCTTCTTGAAAATCTCAACTCAGAGCCAAAGAAAAGAAGAACCAGGCTCTTCCATGCAACATCTCCAGGCATATCTCAGATTACATGCCAAAGGCCCTGGTGTGTCAGGGAACCCTGTTTCTCAATTTCACCCCAGACTCTGCTACCAGCTAGCTGTGTAACCATGGGGGCAATATCACAACTTCTCTGATACCAGCCTTTCCATGTGTCAAAAGTGGCATTGTTTGTGGCTTTAGAATTCCTTTGCCTCGTCCATTCTGTCCTTTGACTTACATGTCAACAGGTGAGTAGGGAGATTTGAAAAGCAGGAGAAATGAACTGGAGACATCCTTTCTCATCTCTGTATCCTCCGTATATGGATCTGCTGCCTACCTAAGGGAGCCTAACGAGGAGAGGGAAGAGCCACAGAGGAAGGAATGGACACAGCGAATGACTCACATAAGTGGAGATGTCGGCACTTCCTTTAAGTCTTATCAAGGGGTTCCTCTCTTTCAGAATAAAGAAGATGAGGGAGAAATTACCAAAAGCCTGAGGAGGCCGGAGACCTCCTACCGGCAAACTGGTCTAGCTCCTGGGCAAGAATATGAGATCTCGCTGCACATCGTGAAAAACAACACCCGGGGCCCTGGCCTGAAGAGAGTGACCACCACCCGTGAGTATCACCTGGACTGTGCCTTGTGGAACCTCCTGGTTGATAAAGTACCTCCTACATGACATCTGCATCACTTAGCTTTTGCCGATTAACAAAAGGCATATGTGAGGGGTCGGGCTCATTGAGCTGGCCTGGACAGGGCTCATTCATATACCTGTGTAATCTGGGACTGATTGCCCAGAATGGCTTCACCCAGGATGGTGACTTTCTGCTCCATGTGGGCCTAACCTTTGGTTGCTTACCTGGGGCTAGAAACACATAATTTGTGTCAGAGCCCATCTCAAAGCCATGGAACTTAAGGGGTAGGAAAACTTAAAAAATGAAAAATTTCTTAATGAGAGGAGCTTCACTGTCACATTGCAAAGGAGCAGGAAGATAAATAATTGAGGACATGGAAAACCATCTGCCACATTATCTAAATTAATACTATCACCCCGCCCCATAACAGAGATAGGGCAGATATTCATGCTATTTATTTCAAGAGTAGAAACTAAGGCTTGGAGAAGCTGAATCACTTTAACTAATACTTAATACCATCAGAGCCGCAACTTTCAGCCAGGGTTTGTTTTAGAACTCTAAACCCATTACCAATCAATAGCCTCTGTTTTGAGCAGAATGTTGAAACCTAAGTAAAATTTCACTCAATCCTAATGTTGTCAGAACTTCTTGGAGTAGAAAAGGATTTGGATCACTACTAGATCATTTGGTGGGGGGGTGGGAAATAACAATAATCTGAATTCGAAGTTGCTCTACCAGGAAGCAAATTTTTTAAAAAAGAAGAAATTAATTTTGCATTGCCATTTAGGAAAAGCTCTTACTTTTTTCAAGATAGCATATGTGCCAACTCTTAGGAATTGACTCTTCTTGGCAGGGGGTTGTTGGAAAAGTTAAACTGTTGACTAATGACAAGAAAGAACATCTTGCATTTAAATGTTTGCACATTTTGCTGAGCTCAGAGCCAATTCCTAGGATCGTCTCCCTCATAAGCAAGTGTGTTCCATCATCCTGACAACATCTCTCTGCGGTAGGTAGGAGGCAGGTACCAACAGGAAGAAATCATTAGATCACCAGAACAGCATAGAAAAGATCAAACAAATGTGCTTATTCACTGTAGAGAAAACACCCTGAAAGTCCAAAAGACGTTTCTTTCACCGGCCCTTTTCTTTTTAATCTAAATTTGAGGATCAGATGCTTTATTTTCTTCTTATTGAAGAACAAACACCCAACATCTGGAGTTCCCTAATGAAGTACATATCAACATCGAAGGTCAGATGTTTACCGGTTCATTACGCTGATATACCTGAAGTTTTTCCAGATTTGAAGGACCTTAAACTTTCAGTGCAAAATGTGGTTGGTTCCTTCTCTCTGGCACTTAGATGGAGGTTGTATTATTGCTATTGATATGTGAGTATCTTTTAACAGTGTCACAGAAAGGGCAAAAGACGTGGCCTTGGATTTAAATATTAAAAATTCACCACCATTTTGGAAAAATCCATTTCTTTAAGCTTTAGATCCAACATTTAGAAAATGGGTTTTCAGTGTCCTCCTTGTGAGGTCATCCAGAGAATTCAGATACACGTTACAAAGTCCCATGCTTGGAACGCGATTGGCACAGAGCAATGTTAGTTTCCACGAGGAAGCAATCCAAATGTAAGGGGGAGTCAAGTGTCCTTGATTGCACCCAAGCTCTGATAAAAGGAAGGCTAAGGGAGGTGGCATGTATGGCCTGGGTGCTTGCTAGTAGCTCTGAAAACTTAGGACAGGCAGCATCACTGTCAATTTGCAGTGTCATGGTCACTGTGCATCCTGCAAGCTCATCACCTGCAGAGTGAGATGGATGCATCAACACCTGGTCTTCAAAACCATTCTGAATTATCCTCACAGGCAGCTATGAATCATTCCTCCTCCTCATTCCTTGCAGAAAGCTCATGCCTTCTATTTGATATTTTTTAACCAACCAATCCTGAAAACACAGACTTAAAAATTTTTATAAAGAAGTGTATGTGTGGGGGGAGAACATTTACTAAATGCTTGGCGTGTGCCTGTCTCTACACTGGGGACTCAGAATGGCCAAAGACTCATTCCTGGATGAATGAATAAGTGAGTGAATGATCCCATGTAAACGGATTCAAAGAACAGAGAAATCTGCTACTACACGGGGGGAAAAGTGTGATACTGGGAAAATCTCTAAGGGCATAGCAGCCCCTGGGAGGGACCAGGGAGGCTGCCTGCTAGGAGGTGACAGGTAGGTAAGATCTCTAAGGGTGAAAAGGAGGGTTTTAGATAAGCAAGGGCCACCTTAGGGAGGGGACACAGAAGAATGCAGAGGCAGGTGACGTAGCCAGGCTGAGCAGCTAGGCAGGACAGGAGAAGGGTGGGACAGCAGGAAGCCAAGAGGAGGATAGAAAGATAGTCCAGGGCTGAGATAGCGGTGGCTTTTCATCAAAAAACAACTTTCTGTGCACCATGAAGACAGTCCACTGTCACACGCTTCTGCTACATGACATTAACTGATAGTTATCTACCATCCAGGAAAGATTTGCCCAGTTTGTTAAAAACATCAGAGAAATAGATGACTTTGGTTCAAAGGACATATCCCCTAAGCATATTTCCACAACTCTCTACAAGAGTGATGATGATGATGATGACCCCAACCAAGGAAAGGAGCACTGATCATGTGACTGCCGCCTGCCAGGCTCCGTGCCAGAACTTCCCGAGCTTTATCCCCTTTATTAAATGAAAAACAAAAACAAAACAAAATAAAACAAAAAAAAACCCTAGAGGCAGCTCGCATAATTTCCATTTAGCTCATCAGACAGGAAACTGAGGCTCCAGAAGGTAAGATGAAATCAAGTGGTCCATATCTACCTCGATGCCCACCCCCAGATCTGGTGGGATGCAGAGCCCCTCCTGCTCAGCCCCGGGTACTGGCCTTGATCTCTGAAACTCCTCCTTCTTTCCCTATCACAGGCTTGGATGCCCCCAGCCAGATGGAGGTGAGAGATGTCACCGACACCACAGCTCTGGTCACCTGGTTCAAGCCCCTGGCTGAGATCGACGGCATTGAGCTCTCCTATGGCATCAAAGACGTGCCTGGTGACCGCACCACCATCGACCTCACACATGACGAGAATCAGTACTCCATCGGGAACCTGAAGCCTGACACTGAGTACGAGGTGTCCCTCGTCTCCCGCAGGGGTGACATGTCCAGCAACCCGGCCAAAGAGACCTTCACCACAGGTAACAGACCTCCCTCTGTAATGGGTAAGGAAAGGAAAGATGGCAAGATTTCTGTTCCGATCCACGATGCGGTGTCCTCTCAACTCAGTTTCCACTAAGAAGAGTACAGAGGGGATTTCCAAAACTTTCTTTTTCTTTTTGGTATACATAGAAGATGTTGGTTAATCACAGACAAATTTTAAAATAAAATTTAAATAAACATTTTAGAGATAACATACATTATATAGAAAACATGAACAACAAAAAGCCCCTTGGCTCCTACTATATTAGTTTAAAAGTACCAAAATGTCAGTTGTTTATTCATACATATTTTGTCAGAGCTCAGCATTGTATTAGCTATTAGAAATATAGTGACTAAGTTCAACAAATCAGTTCTGACACTCGTGATTTTATTTGTAAGTTTTGGAATTGTTCTGTAAGAATAAAGTCTAAAGCTGGGCGCGGTGGCACACATGCGCCTGGGGAGGCTGAGCATTAGGATTATGAGTTCAAAACCAGCCTCAGCAACTCAGTGAGACCCTGTCTCTAAATAAAATACAAAATAGAGCCAGGGATATGGTTTCATGGTTGAGTGCCTCTGAGTTCAATCTCCAGTACCAAAAAATTAAATAAAGTCTGAGAAAAATGGAAATTATTGAAATATCATGAGTGTCAAGAATGGGAAAAATTTGCCAAATCTGTAGATTTGTAGATAAGCTATGATCGAGACCCAGGGACTAGGGGCAGCTTTGTCATTTCTCTCCAAGGGCAGGAGTGTTTTGTGTCTCAGCTTGACCCGTCAGACCCCTGCTCTCCTGGTGCCTGGAGTTCCAATGTGCATGCTCCTTCTTCTCCCACACAGGTCTGGATGCTCCCCGGAACCTCCGGCGCGTCTCCCAGACTGACAGCAGCATCACCTTGGAATGGAGGAACGTCAAGGCAGCCATTGACAACTACAGAATTAAGTATGCACCCATCTCTGGTGGGGACCACGCGGAGGTCGACGTTCCCAAGAGTCAACAAACCACAACGAAAACCACACTCACTGGTGAGCTTTGCCTCTCCACAGGGCCTAGAAGGACAGGCACCTGCTCCTGCATGTCCGCAATGTGCAACCCTCCAGAGAAAAATAAACCCAGGTCCCAGAAAGTCCTCTCCCTTGAACTTCAACAAGTTTGTTTGTACACATCACACTGAGAAATCCATGTCCAGGGACCAGTTCAGGATCTTTTTTTTTTTTTTTTTTTTTTTTGATCCCAGGAAGCTTTTCCAATTCTAGGTTGAATCTCAATGCTCACATTCTCTCTCAGGTCTGAGGCCGGGAACTGAATATGGAATTGGAGTTTCCGCTGTGAAGCAGGACAAGGAGAGCGATCCAGCAACCATCAACGCGGCCACAGGTGAGGCGCACCTGGGACTCCCACCACCTCTGAGCTGGCGCAGAGCAGACAGGACAGGGCTGATAAGGCAGAACCTACTTAAAAAGAAGTAGAAGCACTGAGGAGAAAGAGCCCCCCAGCCGCTAGCCCAGGCATTTACATTCAAACACTTTGCATGCCCAACCAATGAGGTGGATGCTGCTTTTTATACAATAAGGGGATGGAGGGATTTTTGTTTTTAAAGAAAATTTAGAACTAGACATTATAAGAAATCCACCTTTATAAGTTGATAACCAATTCTACTTTTTAATATCATTCCCTACTTAAAACACATCTGGGGATTTTTCTATTAACCCCTTAACATCAACCTCTTCACAAGCAGAACATAATTGGCAGGATCATAGTTAGATTCAGGACCATCCTGTCACTCCAACAGAAAATCCCATCCTGAGGATCACACATGCTACCTTTTATGGCCATAGTCCCTTCCCCCTCTGTCTACCCCTCGGCATTCACTAATCTTCATCTTTAAAATTTTGCCCTTTCAAGAATTCTACATAAATGACATCCTGTGTGTATTTGTCAGCTCAGGATACTGTGACAAAAATACCTTGGACTAGGTGGCTTATAAACAGAAGAAACTTAATTCTCAGTCTAGAAGCTAAAAAGTGAAAGATCAAATTGCCAATAAGTTCAGTGTCCAGTGAAGACCTTCTTTGGCTCATAGGAAGGCCTCTTCACTGTGTGCTCCCATGGGAGAAGAAGCAAGGAATCTCTCTGGAGTCTTTTTTATAAGGCCATGAATCCTGTTCATGAGACCTCCCAGAGGCCCCGCATCCAAATACCATCACACTGGGGATTAGGTTTCAACATAAGAATTTGGGGGAAGGTGTCACAAATGTATAGTCCATAGCAAAATAGTATGTCACCTTTGACACTGGCTTTTCTCCTTCAGCATAATGCTTTTGAGATTCATCTAAATTGTTTCTAGCATCTGTAGTCCGTCCTTTTAAACACTTTTACCTGAGTGACATTTTGTGGAATGGATACGCCAGGACGTTATTTTTAGTCTTCCAAACAAGCCACAAAGTGACATATAACTAGACCCATTTTGCAAACCTAGAAACCAAAAACTCAGAGGGGTGAGCATCCTGCAGCCACACGGTCCTTCTGGGGCTGACCCAGGATTCTAGCCCAAACCAGTTGACTTTCAGCGCCAGAAGCAGCCGTGCCTTGCAGCTTTACGAGTATCCACCTCTCTGCCTTTCTCCCAGAAATTGATGCACCCAGGGACCTTCAGGTTTCTGAAACGACGGACAACAGCCTGACCCTGGTCTGGAGGACACCATTAGCCAAGTTTGACCGCTACCGTCTCAACTATAGCCTGCCCACGGGCCAGGTGGCAGAGGCCCAGCTTCCAAGAAACACCACCTCCTATGTCCTCAGAGGCCTGGAACCAGGCCAGGAATACACCATCCTCCTGACGGCTGAGAAGGGCAGGCACAGGAGCAAGCCCGCACGTGCCACGGCGTCCACCGGTGAGTCCCCCCGTGCCTTATGAAGCCCTCTTCTGAGGGTGAGCTTTGCCAACCCTTTTGGCCAGGTTGTCCTTCCATGAGCAATGAGTTTCCGCCGTGAAGCAGGACAAGGAGAGCGACCCAGCAACCAGGTGAGGGGCACCTGGGACTCCCACCACCACGTGCTGTTTCTTCCATCCAAGAAACCTCTAGGTCCCGCCTCCACAGCGCTGCTCGCTGGTCTGTCCCAAGCATTGACTTTCTTATGATCCACTTTTTCAGCAAAGTCTCCTTGCAGGACGAGAGTGGTTTTTAGACATTTGTTTTTTCCCCAGGAGGACTTAGAGTAACCGGGTTTGTGTCTGTCATTGTTTTCTTTTAAAACTAGGTGTTTCACAGAATCTCTTAAATTGTTGCTTTCCCTTCTTTAACCCAACAATTAATTTATTTTCCTTTTTTAAATTTTTTTTTTAATTTTAAGATGACCGGGATGTTGACAATAATTTGGAGTTATTTTCCCTGACATGTTTTTGTTCCAGCTCTTTGGCTTTCCTCTGAGGTTGCCCCTGAAGAGATACACATGGTCCTTTGATCCTCCCGCGGCACCTTCTCATTTTCTCTTTTCTCTTACTCATTTAGAAGTTAACCTGGTCTATCCATGATGACAGCTGAACCCTGGCCTTTAATGTCCCTTCTAGCCCTTTCAATCCTAATCACTAAACCTGCTGCCCCATTTTCTTAGTGGCTAAGTTGAAGACAATCAGGAAAAAAAATAGTTTTTTTTTTGATGCCTAACACATGCAATTTTGGCCACTAAGTATTCAACTGTGGGATTTGGCAAGTCAATGACCTAACTTTCAATTTACTTAGTAAGCATGTATTGAGCACCACCTGCATGCATTGGACTGTGCTGATGCCTGAGGGGCAGTGGGTTACGTCGCCACATTGCTAAGTTGACCCATGTCTCCTGCTCACAGTCCTCAGGGAAGATATGATATTCAGAAACCCATCAGGAAAGGGGGAGAGGGAAGGAATCAGGAACAGGTAGTGGAGGTCTCATGACAGAGGTGTTCCCCCGGCTGAACCTCCGTAGCCAGAAAAGGAACAGCAATGGGAGCATTTGGCAATGCCTTAAAGCATCTTGATCTTTTATAAATATGTTCAACTGAATATCAAAAAATTCTCTAGTAACAGTCACTTAAGCAAGAGAGAAATTGTTTTCTTCTCTCATAAAACAAATCTGGAGCTGGGTGGTTTGGAGACCACAGAGTAGTTTCAAGTTGTCAGGGACTCCGGCCTCTTCTGACCCTCCGTTCCAGCATTCTTAGTCCTTAACTCCCATTCTCGATGTCATCTGAATGTCACATTATAGCTGCTGCGATACATCTATGTGCTGGGCAGCATTAACAAGAGAGAACCCAAACTCCAAAATTGGGCTGCCTCTGTCTTTCCGGAAAACTCAACAATCCCCCAAAGCCATTGGCCATTCTTACCTCAGAACCAGAAGGGTAGTCTCATGTCGGAACACGCTGTACACTTCACATCAGGTTGTTTGTAAGGAAAAGGGAGAGATTTGATAGATAAAAAATGTTCTCTGCCAGAGAGTGTAAAGTGAGCCCAGATGGCCAGTCCTCTTAACTCCACAGGGACTGCTCCACTCAGCTGGAGGGTCCTCTGCATGGGGTAGTTTAATCAAGTATGGGGGAGGGGGAGAATCGAATCAAAAAGAAATAAATCTATAGCAGAGATTTGACTATTTCAGCTTGGTATGAGATATCAAGGGATTAAAAATGATTCAAAATATAAAAGAAGAAATCTTCCTTTGCTCCTCCCCCTCCTCTCCCTCTCAACTTTACCCTGAGTTTGACAAATGCTGTGCGCAGAGTGATTCCTGTCTCAGCCCTCCCTCGTACTCCATGCTCCCGCCGTTCTCCAATGGGGAAGCCCCAACCTCAGCAACCCAGGGAGACAAAAACCTCTCCAGGGAACCCCAGGAGGGATCCCTTATCTGAAGGAGCACCCACCCCGTGTTGACATCCCAAAGCCTCAGCCATTTCATTTCCCACACCACACCTCCTTCGGTCCACTTCAAAGACATCACAGTTTGTGTTCAAAGACAATTCTCCATCGCAGGAAAAAATGTGCAAAGTCTTTTTGTATTGGATCTTCCTCATTGTCTGCAGAACATGTTCCCCCCTGTGACTTTCTCCACAGAACAATTTTATTAAAAGCAGAACAGATGTGGCTTTCTTCTCTTGAGTTCTTTCAAAATCTCTTGCATTTGCTAAGCCAGTGAAATTCTATGGCCGCCCTCCGGGCTGAGTTCTCAGGCCACTGAACCAACGCAGGCAGATTTGTGCTCTCAGGAGCTCAGCATTTAGACCTCAGCCAGGCGCCAGGAGAACACTCTGCTCCCATCTCCATCTGTACATGCTCTCCTGCTCCCCGGATGCCGCACTGCTTCCAGTATTCCACACGGTGTTCTCCCTTGTCCCAGTCAGCTCAGGTGTCCTCCCAAGCAGGGGACTTCCACACTTTTATAAAGTATGGAAACGCAGCCTCCCTGGATCTGTCCCTCCTGCTGCATTAGCTTCCCTCCTGACCCTTCTATGCCTCCTCAGTGGTCCGTTAGTCAGTTTAGTATCTATGACTACCTCCACTTGCCAGATTGCAAGGGCCGTCCCCTTTACCAATGTTGCACCTCTAGTGCCTTCAACACAGCTAAGCATGTGGCATGAGCCTCCTGAGCATTTGGAGAACTCCAGCTGCTCCAGAGTTGGCGTTTCCAAAGAATTGTCTGGTCTTTTTGTTCCACCTCTGCATTAGCAATCGATATCTCCCCTAAGAACTCAGGGGAAGGAAAAGGAAGCCATTCCCCCAAGTGTTTAATTCATCTAAATCTGGATTTGTAAAAAGAAGAAAGGAAAGGAAGGGGAGGGGAGGAAGAAAGAGAGTCTTCCTGTTGGCATGGAAGAAAATCAGTGTGCCAAGCATTTCTCTCCCTGCCCGCTGTCGCTGTCTCTGCCTTCTGCAATTGTATTCTGATAAAATCAACTAAACCCAGCTTCAGGCCAAGGTCATGGATATACTGAGAGCCACCATGGGAGGCAATGGGAGCATCAGGCAGGGATGATAGGTAGAAGCACAGATGAGGAAGCATGTTTCCATAGCAACATGAGACTCAAGAGTGATATTCCCATGATTCCTATAAATTTTGGAAGAAGGAAGGTGGAAGTTTGCTTTAACCACAGCTACGGGTGCTAGAGACCATTCTACCCTTGATATGCCATTTTGATCGTCTCATGAAGCAAACTGAAGTTTATTCAAATATTTATCTTGCCAACATGTGTGTATTTAGTCCGTACTTTGAGTCCAGTCTGCTGGTACAGAACAGAAAGACAGCCCCCTCCCCTGAACACGTGACGCAGACTGTCATGAGAAAGACCCAGCATCAAACCAAAATGTGAGAACGTCACTCACCTGCCTTAGAGGGACACGTGGAAGCCACAGGAGGATAGAGGCAGGAACCTATCACACACCTAAGAAGAGCAAGCAAAGAGCCCAGAGAGGTTTTCGAAGAGGCCATGAACGTTCAAAAAGGAAAAGGAGCTGGGCATGTGCAGAAGGACCACTGGCATTTCTAACAGAGAGCAGCATCTGAAAGGCTCAGAGCAGGAGAAACTGCATCCCCATGAGACACAAGCTGTAAGGGCCTGCTGTGTGATGGAGCTGGAGAGAAGCAGGGTTCAAGGGTGGAGAGGTCATCAAGGACATCTGCAGAGGGCCCAGAAAATTATGCTAAGGGTTTGGACCCTGTTCTTGATAGATACAGAGACTCACCAACAAGTTTTTAGGCAGCCCAGACTTTACCCAGACTTTTCATTTTAATTAACTCTGCATGAAAAATTACTCAATTGTAATTTGATGTGGGGGGTTGTTGTATAAAAGTATCTGTGCCATTTCACCTACCTTTGGGGTCCTCAGACTTAGATGCAATTATCCTATGGGAGAATCGCTCTTTATCTCATAAGTGAACAACGAAGCGGTGTCTCCCCAAGTCAGCACTAGGTCATTGCCATCTTCAGGATGGTGGGAATCGAAGGATTTGAAATTGACACGGCCAGAAATTCCTCAGGGCCAGCTGCTCAACCCACCCCGAGCACAGACATGGGATTTGGAAATTCTGATTTCCCAGGCCCACTGACATTGTTCAGAGGGTAGATTCCAACGCACAGCTGTAAGAAAAAGACAACAGCCTTTTCATCAAGAAATGCCAAGAAAGTCAGGGCGGAACTGTTCAATGGAAACACTTGGCTTCTGGGGGCAGGAAGCCCACGGGGTGTCATGAGCTGTGGAAATGTGGACTCAGCACTCATGGGAAGCCTCTTGGTGGCCACCTAAACTCCATCCGCTCTGCTTTCCTTCATGGTGTCCCCTCCATCCATCACTCCCGTTCCTGTCTCCTTCATTTCTCCACTAATCTTACTCACAGAGCTGCACCTTTGACTTCTCTGACTGGCATTTGTTTAGTAGAGGGTTCTGGGCAGATGCCAGCAGCACCCGCTACTCATGTGGCCACACACTTCTCTCAAGTGACTGATGTCACTTGCCAACTGCCATCTGAGCCAGATGTGGCCCCTCAGGTCATGCTTTGTGTACCTATATGCTGGGTCAAAGTAAATTCTGAAAATGAAGAAAGCTGAAGGATTATAAGTTGTGCCAATAGGAAACAAGGAAGAATGTTCCCCGGAATTTGGAAAAGTCTGAGTTAAACCAGTGCTCCTTCTCAGTTACCCTACCCTCAAAAATGGAGAAATAGCCAAAAATTTTGGCAGAAGATCATCATCACCATGACTACTGCTATTTACTGACGGACATGGAATTACGTGAAAAGGATGTGGGGGTCGAGTTCTGAAGGCATCAGTGACCTACACAAGCGCTGTTTCAAAGCCATGAGGGGATTCTCATCAGGAAGAGACGTTTTCTGCTGTCTGCTCTTCCCTTTCCATCCATCTTTACTCTAACAGCTTAACATGTGATCTGTGACCACTTCCTCCCTCCCCCAGGTAGGGACCTCTCCCCACAGCCTTTGTAATCTGGAATCTGAAATTTTTATGATGGGAAATAAAATAATGTTTCATGTCATATTAGAGATTAGGCTTAAAATACAGATTCCTGGAGAGGAAAGATGGTGTCTTCATTCACCCAAAAATATAAATTGCCAATGTCAGATAAGTTTCTGGCAATGATGTTGAAAAGCAGGAGAACAAAAAAGAGGAGAGCCAGCCAAGAAGGGGAGTTTAAGAGCCACAAGATCGAGTTTATTTTTGCTTAGATTTGTTTTTGTCCTGCATCTCTCTATGCATGAGGACTGCTGGAATATTTGAGGGCAGCATGCTCCTGAGGTTAGTCATGGTTAAATCCCAAGGTCAAGGATAAAATCCTATCTGCAGGTATCATTCCTGGTCTCACAAGGACCTGTGTGCTTAAGGGTAGCAGATTCTCCTTTCTTTCCCCAAATATAGACACATCAGCTTCAGTTTGGGGTCCTTTCCTTCTCATGGAGACAGTGTCTAGGCAATTGTGAACTGTTATAAAGCCTTGGGCATGAGCACCAGGATATGAATTTGGTATCCATGGACTGTAGTTCAAGATCAGGTATCACACATGTTTTCTGTACACAGCCAGATGGTAAATATTTCAGATTTTTCAAGCCAGACAATTTGTCGTAACTGCTCCACCGTGCCCTTGTCGCCCCAAAACAGCCATCGTGCATGTTTAAGTGAACAAGCGTGACTTTGTTCCAGTGGAAATTAGTTTACAACACCAAAATTTGAATTTCATTTGATTTTCATGCATCAGGAAATATCATTCCTGTTTGGAATTTTTGTCAACCATTCAAAAATGTAAAAACTGATGTCACTTGCCAACTCCCACAGGGGCCCGGAAGGCCAGATGTGGCCCCTCAGGTCATGGTTTGTGTACCTATCTGCTGGGTCAAAGTAAATTAGTAAATTCTAAACAAAGAAGAAAGCTGAAGGATTATAAGCCTTGCCAATATGAAACAATTAAGAATGTTTTCCAGAATTTTGGAAAAGTCTGAATTAAACAGATTCTAGAAAAGACATGTTTTTCCCTCTGAAAGGATGACCTTGTTCAAATTACATGAAATGTTTTCAAATTAAATGAATGCTATTGTGAACATATAGGGCTCATTTGAAATTAGCCATGTGAGGTATAAGTACATAAACTATTTGTTCTTTTGAGTGAGTAAATCCAGCTCCTATTCTCTTGTTTACAGTATCCCTTTCCAGAAAAATCTGTTCTTCCTAGGTCTGGTAGAGTCTCTTTAAGCTCAGCCTCAGGCCCATGACCCCTCTTAAGGCACACTCAGACAAGTGGGCTTTTGCTGCAGTTCCGTGTCAGATGAATAAAGAGGCCGCAGTCCGTTTTAATTGAGCTCAGTAAGTTTCATTTCTCCTAAGGCCTCAGTCTTTCTTTCTGTCCCACAAGGGACTCCTTTTCAAACGTGTGTCACCTTTCTCAGGTCAGTCTTACTAGTAGAGTGTTCCTTTACCTCTTGTCCTTGCTGAGTAAACTGGTTTGAACCCTAGAAACTGGCAAGATTCCAATATGGACTTCAACAGAACTTCCAGGGGAGATGGAGGCAGCAAGAGGAGGGGGCAGGGTCTAAGAGCAGCCAATTATCTCAAGGTACAGAAGGCTGGACCAAGACCCAAGGACAGCCAAGGGCCACCTTCCTATAATGAGATATATTCTCCAAAGTAATAATGACTCACATAGATGAAAAGTTTCCTAAGTGTTCAGGACACAGGTCGATAGGAAAATACATTTCCCAAACACAAACCCAAATATGCATGCAGGTAAAACAAGCACTGTATGATTTTTCTCTTGGGGTTTTACTGGGGACAGCATGGCTAAGGGATGTCCTGAGCAAAATCCTGCACCCGGACTCCAAGGACTTTGCATCTTTGGCAGCGGGCCTCAGAAGAAAAGCATTTTGAGGAACAATTTAACTGACCCCATCTCTGTTCATTATTCAGAACAAGCCCCTGCACTGGAAAATCTCACGGTGACTGAGGTCGGCTGGGATGGCCTCAAACTCAACTGGACAGCCGCTGACCAGGCCTATGAGCACTTTGTCATTCAGGTGCAGGAAGCCAACAAGGTGGAGGCCGCTCAGAACCTCACGGTGCCAGGCAGCCTCCGGGCTATGGACATCCCTGGCCTCAAGGCCAACACCCCTTACAGAGTGTCCATCTACGGGGTGATCCGGGGCTATAGAACACCCGTGCTCTCTGCCGAGGCCTTCACAGGTACTTCCTACCTTTACACCTACAGCTTCTCTTTCTCCCAACAGGAAACTGCCCGTGGATAATCAGGCAGATAATCTAGCTTTGGAACGGACTCGTTTTGCTATAGGTTAGAGTGCCATAGAGTCCAATAATGGACAGCAAGGCTCTCAGCACAACTCCAAGGCCACCTTAACCTTCACTCCGCATACCAACCCCTTTTGAAACTGTACAGAGCCTATTCTGTGGGACTCACCCTGTGGCCTCAGGAAGGGGACTGACTGCAAGGGAGTTAAAACACTGTGTGTAAAAGGAAAAGAAGTCATAAATAAGTTAATCCCCCCCCCATCTGATGTTTAGGGCCATTCTTCAATAATTAGAAAACAAATAGTCCCCAACCTCTCCCTCTGCTCTTCTCTTAAAATTTAGAAAGCTGCCTGATGCATGTTTATCAAAGTTTTTAAAAGCCTATTCCTGTTGTTCAAGATTCCCTGCATCTTGGTGTGTGATTGAAACCAGCTCTTTGTCCTTCTCCAGGAGAATCTCCCAAATTGGGAGAGGTCACGGTGGCCGAGGTGGGCTGGGATGCCCTCAAACTCAACTGGACTGCTCCAGAGGGGGCCTATGAGCACTTTGTCATTCAGGTGCAGGAGGCTGACACGGGAGAGGCAGCCCAGAACCTCACAGTCCCAGGAGGGCTGAGGTCCGTGGACCTGCCTGGCCTCAAGTCAGCCACACGCTATAGCATCATCATCCGCGGGGTCATTGGGGACTTCAGCACAGCCCCTCTCTCTGTTGAAGTCTTGACAGGTATTCTACACTAATTCACTCATTTGCTCCATCCCCCTGTATCTGCTCAGGAGGAATCAAGGCTCTCAATTGAGTTTAGCCCCTACCATGTTGGGGGAAATACCGGTGACTCATCTCTACTTCCCAAATATCACATCCCTTATTTGGCCGCGTCCTCGTTGTAGTCTGGTAGCCAGTCCCATGGAAAATTCCACCTATTCTTCATTTACAAAAGTGAGAGGTTGCTCTTTCCAAAGCAAATTTCAGTCATAATATCTAAGGAGTTGGAAAGCACTACTTGTAAGTGAAAAAAAAGAAAAGAAAAATAGCTCTGAGCTCATGCCAAGCACACACTCGAAGACACTCCAAAACCCTGTTTGTATGTCCAGAATGGAAGTGGTGAACAATTCGTAAAACCACCTTTCATTCCCAAGGGTTGCACAGAAAAAGCCCGGCTTTAGTGCCAACAATGAGAGCCCGCTCAACACCGCTGTAAATCAAGCATCTGCAATCGACACTAACCAGACAGCTCATCCCAACCTCAGCCAAAATGCCATCTCACCTGGATCCTAGCATGCAATTGCCTTTTTTAGTAACCCAGCAACTTTATGTCCTTATGCAGAGGAGGTTCCAGATCTGGGAAACCTCACAGTGACCGAGATTAGCTGGGATACCCTCAGACTGGACTGGACCACACCCGATGACATCTATGACCAGTTTATCATTCAGGTCCAGGAGGCTGGTCAGGTGGAAGAAGCTCTTAAACTCATGGTTCCTGGCAGCCTGCACTCAGTGAAGATCCCAGGCCTCAGGGCTGGCACCCCTTACACAGTCACCCTGCATGGGGAGCTCAAGGGCCGCACTACTCGACCCCTTGCTGCAGAGGTCACCACAGGTATATGACCCCTTCCAGACCTGTTGCTGGGATAGAAAATTCCGTACCATGTAGCAGGGTATCCTCCTTAAAAGTGGTTGGCAGGCAGCATGAATCTGTAACTTAGGAAGGTTTGAGCTGGAATTCCACCTTCCTGGCTGAATATTCTTGGGTATATCACTTTGCATCTCTGAACCTTTTCTCGTCTTCAAAGTAGAGATCACACCCCTACTTTGGAACACTGTCATGAGCATTAGTGAGTTCATGAATGAATGTGCTTATCAAAGTGCCTATCGTGCAGTCAGTATTGAGTAGCAAATGGCTAAATGTGTCATAAGCAACAGTTTTATTGAAAAAAATAGCACAACAGCAGGACCATGGCACAAGGATAAGGGAAGAACTTTCTAAAAAAAACCTTATAAATATTGGCTTTAGAGTCACTAACGTCTAGCTCCTAGTCAGATGGCTACAGAATCACTCTAGGGAATGATCTGGTCATCTTCAGTTGAAAGTATCCACATCTGTCTCCTTATCAGATATTCAGGATAAGAATATTTCCAAGAAAGGATAGTACTTTTTGAGTTCTTTGTTTGTTATTCAACTTGGAGAGAGAAAACAGTTCATCTCAATTTGTCCCCTGAAAATAGGATGTTCCATCTATCATAGAAAACTGTGAACTCTTCTTGAGGTTTCTAGAAATAGCTTCAAAAAGTGCTTTGGGCAAATGGGCCAAATCTGTGATAATCAGGTTTTTCTCTAAGCCCATGTCCCTTGTATTTTACTTATGCACAAATTAGTTCAAATAAGTTGTTTTTCTTGCTCTTATATGCCAAATAAACTTGGTCATTGATAGAAACCACACAGGATCTCAAAAATAAAAAAGGTGATGTTATCATTTACCTCATTTGGCCAAGTGATTATCCTGTGTCTCCTCAAATACCTTTAAACAAAACAATAGCACAAAAGGTCTTTGAGAAATGTGTGATGGGGTGCAGAATGATCTACCTTCACAGTCTACAAACTTGTTTTCAGCAATAAAACTTCTGTAGCAAATGAAATCTCCCCAGGAAGCCCTCTATATGACAGACAAAGAGCAGTTCTTAGCTGGGAAGGAAGAGGGAGATGCCTGCATCTGTGTTCCAAAGAAGTCCTTCCAGCAAAGTGCCAGGTCTGTGTGGGGGACAGTTTGAAAACAGACCCTCTAACAGGAAGAGTTTGCTCAGACTCTCCTGGCACACTCTTCTGATCCAGGGATACCTGAGAACGAAGCTTCCCCACCTTTGCAGGAGTGCAGGTGGGGGTTGAGATCCCTGCAGATATTTTGCTCCAGAACTTCTGATCCATAGCCATTTTAGTTTTAAGGAGAAAGACTGAGAAGTTGCATTTAACCCTGAGAACCATCTCATAAAGCAGTGGATTTTTTTTTCTATACCCAAATGTAATCTTTTAAAATCAGCAATAATAACGCCATTCAATTTCCTTCCTACATCATATGAAATTAATAGTGGGCCCTGTTCTGCACCATTTACTGAGAAAAAATAGTCATTTTTAATTGAAAGTAGGCACACACATTTCACAGGAGCACTCCCATAGTGTGACACAACCATTCTTCACTGAGCAGCAAAAGCAGGTGGGAGGAGAGAACCAAGCAAGAATCCAGTATGTAACCTCTGATCCCTGAAAACGGAGGGAAGTCTAGAGACAAAACATTGTGTTTATCCAAACTTGAGACGGCACATGCTTTAAAAGCCAAGGAGAGAGTTGGTGGCCAATACTGAGGTGATCCTGATTCCAGGCCATGAGAGGAAGCAAGTCAGTCCCCCAAATGACTGAGAAGTTCCAAGAAGAAATACTTAAATAATGACAGTTTTCTTAAGCTGTCACTTGTAGGTCATTCACTCTGTGTCAGGTAGGATGTGAAGGGATTGATTAAAAACTATTATATAATCATCACACAAGCCAATGAAATGGTCCTGTCAGCATCATTGAAAGGTGAAGAGAGAGGGGCTCAGAGAGAAGCCAGGTGACATGCCCAAGATGACTCAGCCGGCAAATTACAGTGTTGGAATTCCTACCGATATCTGTCCACCTCCAAAACCTGCACTTTCAACCCCACTTCCCTCCACAGACCCACCCTCTCAATGCTTCTTAGCCCTTAGCAGCTGGCGATCCATGCTCAGGGCTGCCAGAGGGTTGTGCATCTGTACAGACACCTTGACTGTCTCAAGGCTGAGCCATGCAGAGGTTCCCCTTTCTGACCATTTTCAACTCCTGCAGAAAGATGCAGCCAGAGTCCCAAGTTCAAAGCACAAGCACCCACAGACCAGGAATCACCCAAACAAAACCCTCCTCTCCTCTTTCTGTCTTTCCTGGAGTTGGGCCGTGGGACTTGTGGCTCCTCATTTTCTGTTTGCAGCACTGACAAATACCTCTCTGTCCTTCTTCAGAGGAGCTCCCCCAGCTGGGAGACTTAGTCGTGACTGAGGTCGGCTGGGATGGCCTCAAACTCAACTGGACAGCCACTGACCAGGCCTATGAGCACTTTGTCATTCAGGTGCAGGAAGCCAACAAGGTGGAGGCCGCTCAGAACCTCACGGTGCCAGGCAGCCTCCGGGCTATGGACATCCCTGGCCTCAAGGCCAACACCCCTTACAGAGTGTCCATCTATGGGGTGATCCGGGGCTATAGAACACCCGTGCTCTCTGCTGAGGCCTTCACAGGTACCTTTTCCTCCACTTTCATGTTTTCTCCCCAGGGTTCTCTGCTTCTTCTCCAAGAGATGGAACAGGGACTCGGCTTCTGTCCATAACTGGATCCTTTCCATGTGCCCTTAGCGGCTGGCCATGCATGCTCAGAGACCTCCCTGTGGGCTGCACCTTTGTCTGGAAGCCTTTGCCATGGCTGTGATGAATACTGTGGAGGCTGCCCTTTCCAGCCTCCAGCCCCCGGCCTCTCTCCCATACCTTACCTGGCCAGTCCTACAACTACGTCTCCTTTGCATGATGGCTTTTTGTCTCATGGATTAAACCTGATGCTTTTAACTATCCTCTCCAGTGCTGGAATATCACTAGAAGCCCATCTTTTCCAATGGTGAGGAGTCACATGTTATTTCTTTTAGAGAGTCTTTTTGCCGCTTGACAATGGTGCTTTACCATCTCCAGACCCTCAAGGGTATGGGTCCTGCAGTTCTTGCATTTAAGAAATGTTTCTTTAAAATGCACTGAACAGAATAAGAGAACTGAATTGCCCTCCTCCAGGCCATTCCCTCAGATACTGAGTCATTGTTACAACATCAAATTAGCCAACAGCTAGACCAAAGTGAAAAAAAATAAATCATGCAATTATGACTAGCAACCATACCAAAGAGAAAGCCATTCATTAGCAGAAGTACAGTCAGCAGCATTTGAATTAAGGAATGTCCCAGGCTATGAAAGAGCTGGTACCCTTTCTGCTGTTTGAATCAAGGGTTGCTCCCTGGAGTGCTTGGCCTTTAGAGGGCGAACTCCTACCTCTCTTCACTCTGCTCCAGTTACCAGGCTTCACTGTTTCCCTGGAGGGTGTTAAAGTGAGCGGCCTTCTCACCCACCACCACCGTTTTCCATTGCTCATCTTTACAATGTGCCCCAGTTGGTTTGATGCTCATTGAGGCTGCTCTGCCTTGCTTTGCAAATCACTGTCTCCC
This sequence comes from Ictidomys tridecemlineatus, assembly GCF_052094955.1. Lineage (NCBI taxonomy): Eukaryota > Metazoa > Chordata > Mammalia > Rodentia > Sciuridae > Ictidomys > Ictidomys tridecemlineatus. The sequence goes on along the minus strand of NC_135480.1, from coordinate 191,725,881 downwards.
TTTTTATATAATTATTGCAACTGAACTTTCACAGCAAGCCTGTACATCCTCATTGATTTGAAAGCATAGATCTGCAATTTAGCCTTAGTCATTTCAGTAACCCTTACTGAGGAACACAGGTGACCACTGCATGGACAGTGACCCAGAAATACCTAGAAATTGTGATGGAGGCTGCCCTGAATTTGCCCGGGACCTTTTAACCTGACATCCACAAATCATTTGTTCCCGGAAGGCAGACAAATCACCCACCATCTGATCTCTCCTGCAGATCATGTGGTTTGGATTCCATTGATGTTTTTATGTGTGTGTTTTTCTTTTTAATGACAGTGACATTCTTACCTCTGATGAGCTGGCAGATAGGGAGGAAGGGCCATAATTCCATCTGATCTGTGTTTCAACAGATCGTTGGGTTGGTCTCAGAGACCAGGAGCCTCCTTCCTTGCTAAACAGCACCAACTTTTCAAAGTTGCTCCTGCTCCTGCCTGCCCTATGTGCGTTTATTCCTGTTGCAGGACCATCTCCAGGACAAAATATTATTTCCTGGCTAAAAAGAGTTACCGAAACTGCCTTGTCTTGGCTTCACACTCTTGGCTGGCGATACAGTGCTAGTCCTCTTGGCGCACACAGAAGCGATTAAGAGAGTGGACCAGCTATTTTACCAGAATGTGAGAACAGCTGGCTGGCCCTTATCTGAAGGATGAAAATATATATATCGAGAATTACACTGAGAAATTTGCCAGTCCCTCCAAGTCACAAAAACAGAAGCCTCCAGGTGCCACCGCGGGAGGCTGATGTGTCAGAATGACTTAACCTTCATTTGAATAGATGGGAGCACCCTCAAAGCAAAGCAAAGGATGTCTGGGGAGGCATCCAAGTCATCTTGGTCTCCTGAGTGTAGTTCAAGAGACAGGAAGCTATCAGCACTTCTGTATTTTGAGCCATGGCCACCAGCCCTGGAGCGGCACTCTTGGAGACAGGTGCAGCTGACATACAGCTGCCGCACTGAGGTCATCCAGCACCTCTCTCTCCAGAGATCTCACAGGGCCTGATCATGCATGGCAAGTGCAGAGAAGGAAAACCTCATCTCCATGCCTTCCTTTCTTAACCTGTAACAAAGTCCCTCCTTCTCTCATTGGCACTGAACGGTCACCGCAGCTTCATTTCACCATAACCCCTAACTGTGGAATCTCTCTCCCCAGCGATGGTTTATTAACAACTTCCATCTTAAAACACAGAGGAATAATTAACTCCGATTTATTTGTTCCTTCTCTCCTACCCTCCCCCCCCCCTTTTTTTTCAGCCAAAGAACCTGAAATGGGAAACTTAAATGTTTCTGACGTAACTCCTCAGAGCTTCAACCTCTCCTGGACAGCTACTGACGGGGCCTTCGAGATCTTTACCATTGAAATTATTGATTCTAATAGGTTGCTGCAAACTGCGGAATATAATATATCCGGGACTCAACGAACCGCCCACATCTCAGGGCTCCCCCCTAATACTGATTTCATTGTCTACCTCTCTGGACTTGCTCCCAGCATTCGGACCCAAACCATCAGCACCACAGCCTCCACAGGTACATGTGCGTCCCCCCGGGTCCTCGGGCTTCTGTGCAGGGTGCAGCCACTCCTGCTCACCCATCAGAGCACATGCCGGCGGGCTCGCTCTTTCGTGAGGTTGGAGTGACGTTTCACCTAACTCTCTTCCAACAGAAGTCCGAATCGTGGATTGCCGTAAAGCCGTGTGCCTGGTTACCCTTGATCAGGACACTTGTTTGCGGCACACAACGTAGTTTGGTCCAGATTGCCATGTAGAATCTGGAGAAAAGAATTCTCTCCTTTGGTAACTTAAAAGCTGTCATGAGAGTTGCCCTTGGCTTGGAAAGATGTCGACATCATCAATGAATTCTTCAGAATTGGATTTTTATGTTATCTCGAGGGCCTTTGTCTTCCTACAGTCCTAAATTTTTTTTTTCTTACCCAGATATCCCAGTGAGTTAAGGAAACCGTTGATAGTTTTTTTGTCTTAAATTGGGAAAATGAAGAGAAAGAGCATAGATGACTTATCAGGTGAATGCAGGAGACAGCCATGCCATCCGATTACCCCAATTTCAATACCACTTCCAGGGGGAAAAGTCAGATCATGCTTTCTTGCTCCCAAAACAGTGAATAGTACGTGACACAAATAAAAGTAGAATGGCCATCTTCAAACAGGAGGCTTAGTTTAAAGAGGAGTAAACTACTCTCACTTTGGATTTGTGGTATCTGTGACATGTGTGCCCTATGCCACATGTTCTGCTGTTCAGTAATAGAGAATCCTATGGGGATTTAGAAAGGAGAGCTTTGTCCATTCAAGATAGCACTCTTAGCATATTTCAGATAATGCATTCTCTTCATAGGTAAGCTAAGACGTCCCAAAGTAAAAACAAAAATGATATTTAGAGAACAAACTCTGGAAACTTTTTCCTTGTAGCTCATAAATTAAGGGTCCATTTTCTGGGGAAATCCAAGCATTGTGGCATCAATAATTATCTATCACTTGAGTGACCCCTGGTTGAGGGAGGGTCTGTCCTCATTCTGCATGAGACTTCAAATGGTTTCAGGGTGGTCAAGGCAAGGAGCCAGCACTGTCTAGTTCCCGGCTCAGCCAGATTATAATCTAACAAATCCTAGGGGAGAAAATTGGTCAACCATAGAATTTGGTTCAAATTGATTTTCAACAAGACAAGTCACTTTCCTGGAAGATAGAGTCTAAACGTTATGGGTTTAGCCTCATGTGTTTTGATCTTGAACTACGATAGTGTTTTAAATTGATACGCTTTCGTATTTTTTTCTTCTTGCTTTAGTAGCCAAATCTCTCCTTAGCCATCTCACTGTCTCCATGTGACCTGGGGCAGTGTGTCCATCTTGCGGAAAGCTCAGGAGCCAGGCTTTGATAGCTTTCTTGTAGAAGTTAGTAATTCTGACCATCCCCAGGAAACAGTGGTGCGCTCTGTGCCCAGGGCATCCCAATGCTCGGTCATCACCAACCTCAAAGCTGCTTCTAATTACACAGCCCACCTTCATGGGCTGATTGGTGGGCAGTGTGCTCAGACCCAGATGGTCCAGGCAACCACAGGTATTTCCCATTGTGGGTTCTTCACTTGCCATTGAACTTCCTCTGAATCACATCCCAAATGTCAACCCACTTCTCATCCTCCTAGTTCCATGAGTTCTTTTTCAAGTTTAATAGAGCCAACCAAGTCACAGTTTGAAAGCTTTAAAATAGCACTCACCCCAAATTAAGGAACTTCAGCATCTGACCTCTTTCCCCTAAAAGTGCACTTGCTCCCCGCCGCCACACTAGTCTGTCTGTCTGTGTGTATGGAGTTAATGTGACTTGCTCTGTTTGAATTTCTAAACCATCCTTTCATCCGATCTTGAATAATCCTTTCCTTTGCCACCCATCATCATCTGCCTGTGGTCTATCTAATCAAAGTTTGCCTGTGTCGTATGCAAAGAAACGGTGTGCATGTCATTTTTGATTCCTTGATCAGAATGATCTACAGTCTCTGTCTAGCAGAATTTTAAATAATGGTGCTACTAGTGGGCTAAGGAGAGAGACTAAGTCACAATCCAAGAACCACCGTGAGAGGACCTAGTGGTCTCTTCTTGTTCTGGAGATTTTCCTTTGCCTGGATTCCCAACAGAGTGCTCTTTTTGGCATTTATTCTGGCAAGCATGTGTTGTCACCCATTCATGTCTGTTCTGAAATGAAAGAGTCCTCCATCTTGTCTAAGTCTTGGTGCATGTGGTGAATATTCAGTGCATTTTTTTGGAACAGGTCTCTTTTCCTGCAAGTCGACAGCATGTCAAAGAATGACTCCAAAGGGTTAGAAATGGTGGGAGAAAAATGCCCCTTGCTTGCATGAAACACTGACCACACCTGAAGTAGCCTTCTCTGTCTGAGTTTTTCCTCGACTCTTACATTTGAGCTTAATTGTACCTTCTGGGGATCAGATGAAGGTAAAACTAACTTTAAGAACCCAAATCTTATTCTGTATGATGAATATATTAGTACTGCCAGTTTTTGTCTGTGAGCATGAGAATAATCTCAAAATGCATCCTTAATTTGGGATATTGCTTCTATAGCAAAATATAGGAAAAAGAAACAGAGCTTGGAGATTTTATCTTTTGTGTGGTTAAAGAAATTTATGAGTGCCATAGCTCAAAACTACAGCATTATTAGCTTCTCAAACTAATTGATAACGTAGGAAATTCCTTGTCATTGCTTACCCCTATATTCTGTTTCTGAGCCAGATCTTATTTGCCCTTCGAGACCTTAGAGCATCAAGTCATGCTGTATAATTTTGCACTTTATCCAAGGGAGCCTCTTCTTTCCTCCAAATATTGGAGCTAAAGCAAAACAACACCCAGGACCTTGGAAGTAATACTCTGCCTCTCCCAATACTAAATTCTGTTCCACTGTTTCAATCCGCCAGAATATTGCCTCTAAAATAGAATCTGGGTTAAACGTGTATTAGTGTTAGTGATATTTGTTAAATGAGCATTTGGGAGGTCGACCTTACTTACATTTCTGTGGAAAGAAGCCGTAAAGCCCCTTATATTGAATGAGTGGCTCTTGCCACTGATTGTCCAGAATTTAAGGGACAAGAGAAGCTTATCCCAGGTGGAATCATCCATCTTTCAAAATTATGTAGTAAGTAAATTTCCTACTCAGAAAAGGCAGTGCTTAGCTTCAAGTTTCCCTTGGCTTTCGCATCCACCAAGAATGGAAGCCATTTTCATCTTTTCAGTATTGGAGGTGAGATCCAGACTTTTCTATAACACATACATTTGGATTTCTATGCCACTGCAGAATTTCTCTGACATTAGCCTTTAATTTGTGCAATCCTAATAGATCAAAAGAAGACTGAGATAACTCCAAAGGAGCATTTTCTAAAACATTGCTCAGTGGAACTCTAGCTCTGTGGGATGTTCAAAGAATATTCCTGAGATGGGGTATCATTGATCAATAAGTTCACAAAATGCTTGGGCTAACCAGAATCAAATACATTTATTTATAAACTCAGCTTTTTAGAGCCCTTCAGATGCTAACATACTCTGTCAGTCTCTACAATAGAATAGAATATTCAGTGTTGACAGTGCATTCATGACCATGAATCTGTCTTTTCTTAGAACATCTTATAGGTCTAGTGCCCCACTATAGACTTTGGAAAATGGAGCTTAATACTCTTACTTTAATCTTATGTATCTCTCTAATGGCTTCTCTGCTTTTCTTCTTATGTGACTAAGGACATGGCCATGCCTATAACTTAGAAGAACACAAATCCGTACTTGCAGAAAAAAGCAATGTGTACTCTGTTGTTATAATCAATGTTAGTAAGTATCAAGGTTAGCATGTTAGCCTAACATACTATTTTTTTTTCTGCAAATATTTGGAGATATTGATGCATTTGTGTTCTGCGGCGACATTCTGGAGAAATATTCTGCTTCTTCTAATAATATCTCTTTCTCCCTCTCTCCATGTTCCTTTGCCTTCAGAGCCAGAATCACAGTTGGGCACGCTAATTCTTAGCAATATTACTCCTGACAGCTTCAACGTATCATGGACCACTCAAGCTGGGCTTTTTGCAAAAATTGTTATCAATGTGAGCAATGCTCATTCGCTGCATGAGTCCCAGCAAGTCACAGTCCCAGGAGATGTACAGCAAGCTCACATCTCTGGCTTGGTGGAGAACACTGGCTATGACGTCAGTGTAGCAGGGACCACCTGGGCTGGCGACCCCACCAGACCCCTCACTGCCTTTGTCGTTACAGGTATTCAGAGGTTCTCACTTGTCTGTCTAGAATTCTAACACAGGGAAAGGGGGAAAGAGAAAGATATTCTTTAGAATATCTTTATAGGAAAAATCCATCCAAATGCAGTCTATGCTCTAAATGTAAACTTCCATATATTTAATTATAATGGAAAACAATAGTTGTTTGTATTTATGAGATGCAAAATGGTGTTTAGATATAGGTATATGTTGTGGACTGATTTAGTTGAATTAAAAAAATGAACATATCGATCACCTCACCTACTTTTCATGGTGAGAACATTTAAAATCCATTTTTTTTAACGACTTTGAAATATACAGTGTATCACTACTACTAAGTGTGGTCACCAAGCTGTGCCATAGCTTACTAAAACTTATTCCTCCTGTCAAACTGGACTTTGTACCCTTTGGCAAGCATCTCCTTTTTCCCTGCTCCTGCCAACTCTAGCCTCTGGTAACTAACATTATACTCTAGTTATTATGTTAAACTTGTATGTGAGATCATGTAGTACTTTTTTTTCTGCACCTGGCTTATTTCACTTAGCATAATATCTTTCAGGTTTATCCATCTAGTTGCAAATGAAAATTTTTTTTTAAGTCTGCATGGTATTTCATTAGATATAGTTAGAACATTTTCTATATCCACTCATTCATGGATGAACACACAGGTTGTAAAATGACATTACTCATAATGGCTGGGACACCCCATGTCAACTTCTAAGTGAAGAGATTGCTGAGGCTTCCAGAAGGGACAGATGCTTCACAGCTACTGTGAGGAAATAGAAGCATGTTCTCAATGGCTATGTAAGGCTTTCAGGGAGTTTTATATACTGTAACATTCACAGTTGGGAGACACTGACTAACGAATAAATTCTTAGTTAGTAAAGGCCTATGACAGGGATTTTGTCCATAAATCATGCCATTTAAGGCAGTTCATAAACTATCTGTCCTAGAAATATAATAATCTATCTTAAGAAAAAAAAAGAGAGAAACCTATTCTTAAAATTGACAAATACAGCAGATTGATGAAGATTCACCCTGAGATGGCAGATAAATTATAAGGTTAGTTAAAATCTTACCCATCTGTCAAATTTGACTTCTAACTTCACTTTGATTTACATCAAGAAACGATTATCTATTTTCTACATTGATATTATCCCATATCCATGGTAAAGGCTAAAAATGGTGTGCTTTTACCAAATCCCTAGCTTGAAAATGTTTAAAAGTCTCTTGTCTTCCACTAATGACAACTTCTAGGAGACAGACTTTGCCATCTGACTTTCACACTAAACAAGTCTTTCCCAGGTCTAAATTGCTCTAATTAAGATATGTTAATAAGGACAATTGAATAGTTTCCTGGAGGTGCTAGGGTGGCCTGGCAAAGTGAGGATTTGAGATCAAGCCTGTTTGGTTTCTAAACCTCTCCCCCATCTACTTAGCTACATACCCTCGGCAGGTTCCTTATTTGTTTGAACCCCAATTCCCTAAGTAAGGCAGGAGGACACCCACAGGTGCCTCTGGTATCCTGTCTCAGGGATGAAGCAGATGCAGTATAACTACCTGGATGTAGTTCAGTGGGTGTGATACAGATGTCAGGTCTTTTCTGGTGCCTCTCAAAAGTATGAGGAAAGTCATGTTCTCAAAAGTAACCTGCAAGGCCAGGTGGAGCCCTTGCCTGGCATGCACAAGGCCTTAGATTCCATCCCCAGCATTGCAAATAAGTAAGCAAATACAAAAAAAAAAAAAAGCCCAACATGCCTCCATTAAACACTAGTGCTATGCAGTCATGATTTGCTTATCATTTGCAAGAGAACCCTCGTTATCTTACATTTGAATGTAAGATTAAAACGTGGCTGCATTTACTATCCTCTCCAGTTATTGAATGTGAATTAAATTATTTAGTTCAGGCTGCACAGGCAGAACTTAGTAATTCATTAAGGAGCTTGGAAGAGCAGGTGTGAGGTGAGCTTCTCACTGCCCTGGAGGAGGGGAATGGCTACAGATGCCATCAGGCCCTTACTTGTAGCCCCTTGCAGGACCTCCCACTGAACAGAGAGGAGAGAGGGAGGCTGGGAGACCTGGTCCCAATAATAGATCCAGTGACAGCATTGTCTCTGCTAATCCGGATGTGAAAAGACTCAGCATTTTAAAAGAAGTATATTTAAAAAGAACAAACCACGAACAGGAGGGACTTGAAAAAACAAGCCCTGGATTGACTAATTAGCCTGAAAGCCTTCATTTTCCTTGGAATTCACTGCTTGGATGGCTAGGAGGTGCAAAGAGGCTGGCTATCAAATAGAGCCCTAAATAAAACCCAGAGGCGGAATTTGAGACCCTTGCCTTGCAGAAGCCATTTGGACTCTGTATGTGATTTCACCTTTGCCTTTGATAGAGTTGATTCTTGGGAAATCTATACATGGGGGGTGGGGAAATTCCTCAAAATAAACAGCAAGTGTTGCAAAATAGGTACAGGAAGCCCAAGCCACAGCAAAATTTAACTCTCTGCTTAGGGAATGAGGGCATTTCTTCACTTTTTCATTCAGTCACCAAACATTTCTTTTTAAGCACTTTTTTTTTTAACATTACATCGATTAGACTGTCAGCATTAGCACAAGGTCATTTATCTCTTTGAAAGTTTCCATTTAGCCACAGTGGACAAGAAAGATCTAAACTAGGTGCACTAAAGCAGCCTTGGCTGTGGGATTCCCATCCTTTTCCCCCTCCGCTCAGAGATCAATATGCTCAGCATTACACAGTGCTGCTTAGTGCAGAGGAGGCGCTGGCCTTCCCACTGGTCCTCCTGTGCTTCAGGACTTGCCAGCACTAGGGCGGAGGTTGGGGGCAGGAGTACTCATCAGACAGCAGCCCGAGCAGGTGGAAAGAATATAGAAGTGGGGGTCAGCAGACCCTGCTGGAACCCCGCTTACCACCTTGCGGATGTGTGATCTGGAGAAAGCGATAGCCTTTCCCTTTCCTTAGTTGTCCTGGAGATTGAGGGGTAAGGTGGCAATGTGTCTACCTTACAATATCACTGGGACAGATAGGATGATGAATGTGAAACCCCCTCAGCTGAGAAGTATCCATAGAAATTTAGCTGATACAAGCTCACCCTTTGTGTCACCCTTGTGCATGAAAAGACCCCCAGGCAGCTGAGAACTAGGAGCACCTGCGGCACAGATGTTTGGTGAAGGAATGAACAAAGGATGGAAAAACTTGTTGAAGGTCCAGATATGTCCTTGTTTTCTAACTCTACCCAAGAAAATGAGCAGCAAGAGAATTAGCAAATCTTAGGATTTCTTATTGGACCCAAACCTCAATTTGTTAATTTTGACACATTAAAAAAAAAAATAGCCGATGAGGATGTGCCGCTGATTGGCCTAATTGATCTGATTCAAAATGTGAGTTAGAAGTAAAATGTGAATTCGAAGTAAAATAGAAACCTACGAAGTAAAAGAGGAGCGTACTTTAAAAAAGAAAGCAGAAAAAAAGTTAATTGGCTTCAAAATCAGAAACAGCAGGAGATAAAGGGGTCCTAACCCAACACAGACATCCTGTTTGAATAGACAGAAACGCGTGGCCTTTGGAATCAGACTAGGCTGGAAACCCTGCTCCATCACATAATAGCTTGTGACTTTGAGCAAGTCATTCATCTGTTTTGAAACTCAGTTTTCCCACCTGCGAGCTGGGAGTGATACCCACCTAATAGACTTGCTAAGAGCATCCCACTAGGTAACACTCTCTGGCCCCAGGAAGCTCTTCCTGGACATTTGTTTTCTGAGCGTGTAACACAGCGAGTGACGGAGCGGGTGTCTCTGGTGTGCGTGGAAACCTGTGCTCTCCCCGCAGAGTCCCCGCTGCTAACCTGAGTTGTTTTCACCCCTCCCTTCTTTCAGAGGCCTTGCCCCTTCTGGAAAACCTAACCATTTCCGACATTAATCCCTACGGGTTCACAGTTTCCTGGATGGCATCGGAGCATGCCTTTGACAGCTTTCTAGTCACGGTGGTGGATTCTGGGAAGCTTCTGGACCCCCAGGAATTCACACTTTCAGGAACCCAGAGGAAGCTGGAGCTTAGAGGCCTCATAACCGGCATTGGCTATGAGGTTATGGTCTCTGGCTTCACCCAAGGGCACCAAACCAAGCCCCTGAGGGCTGAGACCACTACAGGTATTTCAACTCAAGTGAGCCATTCGCCCCTCTCCATGACCCCTCTGTGTCATCTGTCTACAGCGTCACCGTGGTTTTAACCTCCTTGTCCATATTCCCGTCTTAATCCACAGATGTGGCCTGTTCTTTCGTGTCCTCCCACACCTCCCCTTGTCTCACGCATCTAATGAGCACTCCTCATTCCCATCCCAGAACGAGAAGGTGGAAATCTTCCCTCTTGGTGTTCCCCAGTCCCTTAGCCCGGTCTTGTGTGTGCTTACTCTGTATCAAGCTCCCTATGATCATCCCGGCTAGTCCCCAGTTACATTTCCGCCTTCTCAAAGAAAAAAAAAATATACCAGTGAGTATATTTTAAAAACATATTCAAAACCTTGACCATCTCGAAGTCTTAACTGTGATCTAACAACTCACCTAATAGGTCTCGTCATTGGAAAACTAAATCGGAACTTATCACATGGGTAAATGCTAACATCAGAAAGGTTTTTAACACAGAACTAAATCCATGATTTCTTCAAAATTTAAAATTCCTAGAGAAGTATAGCATTAACAATTTTAACAGTCAAAAACCTAGATGTTTCTCACAGTCTATTTCTAGAGATTAGTAGTAGCTCCATAGACCATTCGAAGGCCCTGCTTGGTGAAGGAATTGCATGTTCAAATAAGTTTGGAAGCACTGAGTTCAAGTCAAACAGGAGCCTTGCCCACAAGGCTTTGTGGAATAGCCTATGGTATATTTCCCAGCAGGCTGTATTTCCCAAACTTCTTTGACAAATGAATATCTTTTAAGGAAGAGGATCAAATAGGTGTAATTGGATTTTAGCACACTTTGGGAAACTCAGCTCCAAATTTACCTTGATCCTGAGTTTTTTCTAGTGAAGGTGATCCAAGATGAACCCCTGGGTCCAAACAATATATCTCAAGAGGTTCCAAGCCTCAGTTCTACAATCTGAACGCTTATCTGATGGTTCCAATAGCAAGAAAGAACAGAAGTCAAACAAACAAGAAAATCAAGAGTAGGAGCCTTCTTTAGTAAATCAGTCGGCTCCAAGAATAGAGCATAAAAAGACCCAAGCATTTAAAAAGCCATTTTGTTTGGGCTCAAGGGAAGTGTATCAGAGTCATCCTGGGCAGCTCTACAGATGGTTAATGCTGGTTTATTTGTCTTTTCAAAAAGAAAAGAGAAAGGTCTCATAGCAGATGGGCACTCAGCCACTGGAAGACGGAGAGCGAACATAAACAAGTGCTGGCTCTGAACTTATTTAGTAATGCACGGGAGGGGCCGGGAGGGGCCGGAGCCGAGTCCAGATGTGGGTTTATAGACGTGCTTTCAGACAGAACTCACACATGCGAGCATCTGCCTAGCTTGTTCTGACCGTGTGCGCTCCAGCCCTCCCCTCTCCCAGCCCTACTAGACTCGTTCATGTCGGATGATTTTATTTTCTGTATCTCAGGACACTTCTATGTCTGAAAGTCGGGGCGCACTGCCTATTGATACCCCTGCAGGAGAAGAGATGGCTGCTAAATGATGTTCTCTTTCCTCCTTCTTCCACCTTTTTTCTCCCCCTCTAGAAGCTGAACCAGAAGTTGACAACCTTCTGGTTTCAGATGCCACCCGGGATGGTTTCCGTCTGTCCTGGACAGCTGACGAAGGGATTTTCGACAGTTTTGTTCTCAGAATCAGAGATACCAAAAAGCAATCTGAGCCGCAGGAAATAATCCTCCTTGCCCATGAACGTACCAGGGACATAACAAATCTCAGAGAGGCCACTGAATACGAAATTGAACTCTATGGAATAAGCAATGGAAGGCGTTCCCAGCCAGTCAGTGCCATAGCAACAACAGGTACTGTAAACACGCAGGAGAGGACAGAGGAGTCACCGCGGGGGCTCTCCTTCTCCAGGGCTGAGTAATTACAGGAGCTTTGGACACACACAAGCTCCTTCAAGTGTGAACTGTTACCATAGCTAACTCTTTACAGCACAATGCCATTTACCTAATAGGGTTGTGAGGACTCCGTGAGATAATTCATATAAAGCTCATAGCAGAGAGCGTGGCACACCCAGGGCTGGGGAAAGACAGCTGTCATATTGTCTCCAATGCAGCATCCGTAGTAGTTGCAATTATCACATCTTTCAGGTTGCAAAGATTCTGCCTTCTGCCTGTTACCTCGTTGTATCGTATCCAGGCATACAATTCCTTGTTCTCTGGTCCAACATTTGATTTGCCCTAGGTGTTCAATTTGCACCAGGTGGGGAACAATGAAGAAGTGGCACCTCTTCCTGTGAGGCTTCATATTTATAAAATGTTGCCTGTGAGTAATTAGTACCAGGCTCAGCAAGGAGGGGGGCAGGAGCTGGATTCATTTCATGAAGCGCTATTCAATTCTTTTAGCAACTCTAAAAGCCATCGAGAGGGGGAAATGAAACCCTTTCCCACGTAAGCCTTGTCAAGGAGGGAAAGAAAAAAGCTTTAATAACATGACTCTTGATAATAATACTAAGACTAAATGACTCTTCAGAAGGAAAAGGAAAGATCTACAGAAGGTGGGTCGAATTCCTTCAGGAAACAGGGAGATGCAGAAACAGTATCCCCCAGGGACAGCAGCTTCAATGAGTAGCCAGAGGAAAGACTCTCAGGGGAAGTAAATGAGCCCTGAGAACTGGCACAGCTCAGCCCCTTCTTTGGGTGCATGAAGAATATGAGGCTCAGAAAGGTGAAGCCATCTGCCTAAGGTCACACAGCTAGATTTGGAGTAGAACCCCAACCACCAGCTTCTTTTAGTACTGTTAGCTAAGTAACAGAGATCGGAGCACAGATAACCAATGAATATACATACTGTCCTCTCTGAGAGGCACAGAGCCTGGCACGAGCGCAAAGGGTCTTCTCCTGGGTAAAGCTGGGTATTTTGTTATGTCAAGTTTCAAGATCTAATAAACTACCTCAAAAGGGAAATCAGGATCAGTGCTCATAGACATGCTGGGGTCCAGGCAGCCAGCTAGTGACAGGAAAACCCTGCTCTTTGTGCACGCGAGGCCCCCAACCCCTGCAGGTCGGAGTCTCCCCTCCCGGTGACTGCCTTTAAAATGGCTCCAGATCAGAGACAGAGCCTGATTTCTGACCTTGGTTTATAAACACAGCTCTTCAAAGTTTACTTCTGATCTCTGATTTTGTTTTGCTGATTTTTTTTTTTCTAGAAGCTCTGCGATGAGAGAGGGAGAGAGAATGAATAATCATGAGCTGCTTTTTTTTTTTTTTTTTAAGAACAAAGAGAAGCAGAGTCTGCTCTGCTGTTCTGGAAGGACTTCTTTTAGATTTCCCTCTCTGGGGCTTTGGCATTCACAGCCAAAGAGGAGAAAGAAAGACAGAGGAAAAAAAAAAAAATCCACGTATATGCCCACGTATGCCCGCATGCCCATACTCTGGGGATGGGAGAAGGCAGAGGAGGCTCTGTCCAAAGGCAAGCTTTGTTGCCAATTTCTTGGCCTTCTGGAAATATATAAATGGAAAAAAAATTGACATAAATTTAATATTTTTACCCTTTTTAAGGAGCACAATGTTTAACACATTTCCACCTCTCCATGCTTTGCCCCAGGTGTTTCTCACTTATTAATAGATCTCAGGGGTAAGCCCGTCCATGTTATTTATTCATCCATCCCCTACTGATGGACACTTACGTTATTACTTTTGTCACCCCTTCTTTCTCTCTGTCCCTGCACTTACAATGGCTTCTCTTCCTCTCTGTGGTCGGAGCCACTTCCTTACAACAATCTTGGCCCCCCTTTAGAGAGAAACTTCTTTCTCCTCCAGGAAGTTTAGTGCCAACATGACTCCATGCACCATCTTCAGGGCCCCAAGAATGGGCAGAGAGCAGGAAGAAATCCCAGAAACTGATTAAGAGGACTTCACTGGGTTGTTCTGGAGGTTCCTCAGGTCTACCAACGGTGCCCGAGTGAGGACCCAAAAATGTTTATCTACCTCAACCCCACTCATGTCCACAGACACACCCTCCTCCAGTCCCTGTGTCAATAGGGTATCAATACGCATTCTCTCAGCCCCCAGAACGTGCCCCCACACCCACCCTGCTCTACTTTTCCAACCAGCAGCCTCACAGCTCCCCAGCTCCTTCCAGCTCAGCTGAACTTAAAGCCACACATCACCAAGGAGCCGTGACATTGTCCTTGGGCCTGGGTCAGTAGGTCTGAAACACCTGCTTGGCCATCTGCCCTTCCACATGACGAAGGCTCTTTATCCCTAGCCTCCCTGCCTCTGACTCACAACTCCAAAATCCTAGCACTTAAACCATACCTCCTCAAGCAGCTGTTTCTCTAATGTAGCAAAGGGCCTAATGTATATTATGTGTTCAAGAAAACTATGTTGAAGAGTCAGGCACAGAGGTGAATGCCTGTAATCCCATTGACTCAGGAGGCTGAGACAAGAGGATTGCAAGTTCAAGGCCAGCCTCAGCAACTTAATGAGATTCTAAGCAATTCAGCAAGAATTTCTATCAAAATAAAAAATAAAAGGGGCTGAGAATGTAGTTCAATAGTAAATTACCTTTAAGTTCAATGCCCTGTACCGCCCAAAAAAATGTTGAAAGGGGAATAAATTTTTAAGTGATTGTTATTTGCCATGTAACGGAAGACACTTGCCATAGATTTGGGAGGCAACTTTTTATTTGGCAGGTAGGAATCCTTTCAACCTCCTGGGAAGTTTTTAGCAATTCCACATATTTCCCTAATGGAAGTTTAAAAATAACTGATTTCCCTTGGAAATAGAGACAAGAAGCATCACCTGAGTCTCCCCGACTTTTCAATAGATGTGATTAGCTGCTCTGTGTCCAGATACATGCGGAGGGGCTGGAGGCTTTGGGGTCCTACTCATGCAGAAGGAGACATGCTAGAATAACAAATAGTCTTCAACTCCTGGGACGTTCTGTGGTCCAAAACTAGTATGTCATTGACCCTGGAATCCCACCATGATTGAGTCCTTCTTTCAGGTTATGCATAGTATCTCCCTGCCACAGCCCTTAGTGATCACACCCCGCAGTGTGTGAGAGATGAAGCCACTAATTCTTATGGCGTGTAAGACTCCAGTGCCATCTTACCAATGATAAAGCTAGAGTCCAGAGAAGAAAGCTTTGGCTATCTAGACCCAAGTTCTAAAATATGCCATCGTTTACCCCAGAAAGGTTTTCATCCAGAGCAGAGGTCAGAGTGAACTTGACTGGCCGAAGGGGGTTGTCTGGATCCCATTTTGTATGCCTCGCCAGGGTTCTCTCTCGGTGGGACCCATCTAGGTCTTTCCTGGGGGATACGTTAGAATCCATTATGGCTTGCAGCAGAAAGAGTCACATGGGAAAGAACATAGAGGGCAGTCGCAAGCAGGGAATCGTTACTGCCCGCCGGATGCCGTCCATTATCTCTGCTAATCCTCACAGCATTCCTGTGGGTGAGTAGCACTTTCCCCACTGGACGTGTGAGGCCACTGAAGATCCCAGAAGGCGAGGGACATGCCCCGGGTCGCCCAGCCTCCCAGAGTTATTTGGATAAGCAAGATCTTGCAGGCTCCTGGGGCCCTGTGGTTTCCAAAACTTGATACGGAGAGAGCAAACGCCCAGGCAACCATGGAGTTTGTTCCCAGAAGAAAACAGGAGGAGGAGAGACATGTCTTAGATGACAGAAGAAGACAAGAATGGGCAGGAAAATAACTGTCCCTGATGTCTGGGGGGTCGCAGAACTTAATGATCAGCAGGGCTTGAAGAAGGGAATGAGGGAGCTTGGGAATTGTTTCCTGAAATCTCTGGCCAGGCATGGGAAGTTCAAGTGGGCATAACCCTGAGCCACAAATCACAAAAAAAGCCAAAGGAAACTGGGTTTGTTGGGGAGATGTTTGAGGAACCGGAGCCTCCTCTGGGCCTGGCTTTCCCCACACGCACACCCAGTGCCCAGCGGGTGTCTGTTTTGGTGATGGCCCGAGGTTGTTCCCCTGGCTCTGGACCTCCCTCCTGTTCTAGAAGTGGGTTTGTCAAGGTCAGTTTCCATGTGACTGTTATTCCTAAGATCTCGGACTGTACTTGGCTTGGCCACAAAGTCCTGTGATCCAGAAATGTCCCTCAGAGGATATTGGTTGAAAAATGGAGCTTCACTTTGGTCCTCTGTGTAATCGCTACCACCGCAGCATCTTCTCAGGGTTTCTAGATGAGGGAGAAGCCTGGGATCGGTTGCAACAAAGTGTGCACGGGTCAAGCCTTGGCATTATTTAGTAAAAGGAAGTAGAAAGCAAAGATTTGAAAAACAACAACAACAAAAAGCTAAAAATCAAACCAAAGGGGGAACATATTACAATCTTTTAAGTCACTCCCCACTTCCTTGGAAGGCACTGGAGATGGTAACTGTCCCTGTGAATGAAAACTGCACCACGGGCCTGGGCCCTGTACCTGGAACGAAAGGACCACTCTTTCTATCAGTCACAGCTGGATCACAGGTCACCTGCCCTCCATCCTAATGGCGTGGCTCCAATGGAAACCTAGACTCTAGACACCAAGTCTTCCTAGATCCAGAATCCAGGATCAAACATCGTGGGCAAGTTCACTAACTGTTTCTGGGTTTCTCCTGTGTTTCCTTCTTGACAGCCATGGGCTCTCCAAAGGAGCTCATCTTCTCAGACATCACTGAGAACTCGGCCACTGTCAGCTGGACGGCACCCACTGCCCAGGTGGAGAGCTTCCGGATTACCTACGTGCCCATGACAGGAGGTAGGGGACTCAGAGAGGGGAAGGGCTGCAGGAGCCTGGAGGCTGGGGTGGGAGAGTGAGAGACCCTAAAAATTCCCATCCCCCAAACATTATTAAAAAAAAAAAAGAGTCCTTCCTTTATTTTTGAGACCATCTTTTGTGAAGTCCTACAAAATCCTGGGAGGGGGATCATTTTATGAAGATCCTCTCCAGCTTTGAAATTCTAAAGTATCCTAAGAAATTCATTCTCAGTATTGTTTGAACACAAGGACTTTTTCTCTGTGAGCAACTCTTCTCTGACAGGCTGGCTTGGATATGTGCTGAGATTTTGTCCTTGGGTGCCAAAACCTGTCTGTCTCAGTATAGGACGGGGAGTTGTGGCTTGGCAGAGTTGCAAGTTCCAGTTCAGAACGTGGATTTTAATAAAGACCTCAGTGAAGTCTGTAGTGAGCTCTCTGGTACTGTAAAGGTGTATAAAGAGGGGATAGTCAGTCACAGGAGAGTCATAGCATCTCCATGGGGAGTTTGACCAGCCCTGAAATTCTAAAATAGATAAATTCTGAACTTGGTAATAAATACAAGAGCACAGGCTTGACTGTGACCATCTTTACATCATCAATAGCATGTCTACTAACAAGGGAGTCTCCATAATGCTACTTAACCCAAGAGAATGGGTTATGGAGTTCAGATGGACACTACAGAGTGAGCTTTCCATATGCCTCGTGGGAAAAAAATGAAATAAAATTTATGCCACATGCCAGCTCTCTATGGAGCAGAAATTTGCCATTTTTAGTACATTGTGACTTCATGTTTTTCCCCTCTCCTGGCTTGTTTTTTGGCATAGTGCACCCACGGAAAAAGCAGGATACGAAAAGTGAGGCCTTTCCCCCACTCCCTTGTTCCAGAGAGTGGGAGAAAATGAAGGAGAAAATGGTATTCGATAAAGACAGAATTTCACTTCCCAGTGGGACAGCTGTTCTCTAGGCAACCGTGAGTGTCGGTCCCTGAGGCTCACTGTTCCTGTCTTGTCCTCCCGTGGTCCAGGTACACCCTCCATGGTCACTGTGGATGGAACCCAGACCCAGACCAGGCTGGTGAAGCTCATTCCCGGGGTGGAGTACCTGGTCAGCATCGTCTCCATGAAGGGCTTTGAGGAGAGCGAACCTGTCTCAGGGTCGCTCACCACAGGTATGCTGGGCGTGGTCCTTCTTTCTCCAGGGCTCTCTTGGCTGTGCTCCTTCCTCTCTTGCCTTTAGCATTTTTGGCTCAGGACTCAGCAGCTGTGGGAGGTTTATTTATGAAACCCCAGTGGGACGTGGACTGGGTTTGGAGTTCCAAAAGTCTCATCTGGGGCCCACCTCTGGCCTCTCCTGAGGTGGGTAACCTTAGACGCATCCTTGACCTTCCCAGGCCCCTGTTTCCTCAACTGTTGTCGAAGAAGATGCCCAACTCTGGGGGTCATAGAGAGCTGGCTTGAAATCCCACTTCTGTCATTTACTGGCTACGTGAGTTAGTTTCTCCGAGGTCCCGTGCCCTCTCTCTACTGCTGCTTCCTCCTTCCTCAGATGAGGATGGAGACTTCAGGACACGGACTTCAGCAAAGAGCACAGTGAAGTCTGTCTTAGGTCTGTAAGGACCTGCAGGTGTGAGCGATTGCCAGGTCACTCGCCGCCTCCCTCCTTCCCCTGCCTGTTGCCATGGGGACAGCCCTCTGAGCAAGTGCCTCACACAGAAACAAACTGGTGACAGTCATCAGGTAGCCACCCTCTCTTTTGGCAGCTCCAGAATTCTGGAAACTGCTGCTGCTAACCCCTTTATATTTAATGCGCTCAGCCATTTTCATCCCCACTTCCCAGAGGAGAGGTGGGGAAGGTACCAAGCCACAAAACCAGTAAACGTTGAAACCAAACTTGAACCTAGGTCATCCAGACGGCAAACCCTGTATTATAAAATAAAGGCTGATTTTCCTATGAAAACCTGAGTTGCAGCTGTAAAGGGGAGAAGTAATGAATGGCATTGAAGGAGAATGAAGTGGAAAATCTCTCTTCCGACAGCCATGTGTCTAAACAATTTATCCTTTGAGATATGAGCAATTATCCCGCCCAATCCACTAAGGGATCCAAAGAATGGGCCTTGTAGGAAATTTTAAAAATATCCTAATTGCCTAAAAGAGTTGATGATATGCAATTAAAACGTCCCTTCTGAAACCAAAGTCCTGTCCGCCCTGCTGCACGGGCCTTTATTTTCCCAAAGAAATCCTGCTTTCACCGATCGTTCCCAGCAACAGATCGCACAAAAGCTGGGTGTGTTTCCTCCGGAGGCCCCTGTGGTCATCACGGGTCAGAGGAGACTGTGTGCACCACCGTGACACAGGAAGGAACCAGGAGTGGACAAGGCGGGCTCCCAGATAACTCTGCCACCTCCAGTCATGTCATCCCTTGAGGCTCAGGTGCCTCCTCTGTAAAATGGGCACATGGGAGCTGCCCTTGTCCCCCCTGGGGGCAGGGCAATTGAGAATGAAGAGCAAGAGAGAGAGGGAAACAGGAAGGGACGTGGGGTAGGGAGAGTGGTCAGTTAGAAGAGGCCCTTTGAACGTCCTTTCTCAGGACAAGTTATTTGAAAGCCATACCTAATTTAACAGATTCATAATAATCACCATCGCCGAGGCTTCTTTAGCCCATCGTCTGGTTGACCCTAGAGCAGCCCCCCTTTGACAGCTGAAGAAAGTGACGTCTGGTCCAGGGAAATGACCTTCCAAGGGCACAGAGGCACCAGGCAAAGAAGCCACAATAGAACCTGAGACCAGCAACCTCCAAGGCCTGGTTCAGTATTACCTAGAAGCCCTGTCACCAGAGATGCCACTCAAAGCCCCGGCAGGCCCCAGACAGTGTCCACCATGCAGTCTATAGGTTCCTTTCCTGGGAAAAGGGGTGTGAACTCGGATCACGATCCCTGTCGCCCATTCAGCACTTTTCAATTTACCTTTCCACCCATTATATGTGAAAATCAAAGTAACACTGAGGAAAGGCCAGCCAGAATTATTATCCCCAGTTCACAGGTCAGGAAACTGAGGCCCAGGGTAACAGAGCCAACAGGGGAGGAGTCTCAGGGCAGCCTGGTGCCAGCTCAGGACTCTGAACTGGTCCTGCATCTGTCACTGTGACTAATGCCAGGAGTCCTTAAGCAGAGCGGACGGCAGAGCAGCTGGGTTCTGATATCTTCCCCAGCGTGACCGGCACCTCCTCCTCCATCTTTCTTTTGCAGCTCTGGATGGTCCATCTGGCCTGGTGACAGCCAACATCACCGACTCAGAAGCCTTGGCCATGTGGCAGCCGGCCATTGCTACTGTGGACAGTTATGTCATCTCTTACACAGGGGAAAGAGGTAAGTGCTTGTCCAGGCCCATCCTCACACCGAGAGTGTCTGTCTTGCTCCAAACTTCCCATTCTGCCACTCCATGCCACAATTGGGTGAAGAATGACAAAAACGCATGGGTAGACTGGGAAGGCCAGCAATGTCCCCATGGTCCTTAGCTGCAATCTCAAGAGGGTCCGGCAGATCCAATCCCAGCCTCTGCCTGTTTGCCTCGCCCCTTCCTCCTCTGCGGCTGGAGTCTCTGCCTCTCAGTGTGAGACAGACACCCCCTCATCCTCTGCAAAGCAAGAGCCCAAAATTTAAAACATTAAGCAGACCATATCAGGTGGCACCCAGGGTGGGCTTCTCAGAGGCCACAGGAAGGGCCAGTGGAAGCAAGTTTTATTTAAAAATCTGAAATTATTTTTCCTTGTTTTTGCAACCACCTACATTAATTTACCCAATTGGCAGATTAAACACATGCTTAAGGCACCAGTGAACCGTGGCCACCAAAAAGTCAAATATAATTGAGAAAGAGGAGGAAGAGAGTTCCAATGAGCCCATCCACAATCTTGTAATGATCTATTGTAGAAAGAATTCTGCTATTTCAATTTCCAAGTCATTGTAACTTTCCTATTGTATGGTTTGTTCTTGTTCTGCTTTGAGCGACAGTCAGAGGCGGCACCATAACCAGTGCCTGGGGCCATTGTGAGTTTTCACTGGGCCCTGGCACCGACCTAAGAGACTTCTTTGTGAGGACAGAGCATAGGAAGGACAAGAGGTGGAAATTAGGGTCTATTCTTGTTATGCTTTAATTCTTATTCCTTGTGAGCAAACTCCTCCAAGACAGGGAAGATGTGTTGTCTCACTTAAAATTAATAAGAGGACAGTTCACAGGAATCATGGAAAATATGGATCCGGGAGTAACAGAGTAACAGAGGGAATAGCAGAGGTCCTTGGCATGAGTTAAGGTCACCATCTTGTCCCACTTTGCCAGGGACTTTCTCAGTTTCAGCCTGAAATTTCTACACCTGGGAAATCCCTGAGTCCTTGGCAAACCAGGATAGCTGGTCACCTGTGATTAGGCAGGGAACGTGGTTTGGTTCCCACCATTGGTCAGAATAAGCCAGTGGGCCTGAGAGGTGGTAGGTAACCAGGCTCTGATGTCTGTGATTAGTGTGATCCTTCAACCTTAAGGATTTTGTGATCCTTGATGATAAAATATTTGGTAACTTATAATAGGATATGTGAGTAAATGAAAAAGAGAAAGAACAGGCAATGGACAAGCTAACATTGGATCGTCCGTCAGCTTGGGGACATTGCTGGTAACTGTCCTGTAGCTTGTTCCTGTATCTCGGTCACAGAGATGTTCCCCAGTTCCCCTTCTTCCAATGTGATAAATCTTTCCTAGAAAGAGAGAAGAAAGGAGGGGTCATTTCAGAAATCAAACCAGCTTTTCTGCAGGGTCACAGCAGCTTTCTGTGTCAGAAGGAGGTGGGTGAGCTGTTTGCCAAGTTCAAGGATGGCGCAGATAGCAAGAGGTAACTGCCTTGGTTTATGTATTTCATGTTCAGTGCCAGAAATTACACGCACGGTGTCCGGGAACACGGTAGAGTATGCGCTGACCGACCTTGAACCTGCCACAGAATACACACTGAGAATCTTTGCGGAGAAAGGGCCCCAGAAGAGCTCCGCCCTCACTGCCAAGTTCACCACAGGTACCAAGACACCCAGAGCTGGAAACTCCCCATTTGAGCTGCCCAACCACAGCCCGCATCTTGAGCGGCAGCCCCTGGCCAACTCTTCCTCCTTAAGTCAGGCCCTTGCAATGTGGTGACGTCAGCCCCCGTTAAATCTTCCCCGTGCCCATTCAGTCAAGACCCAAAGAAACACTCCATTTCCTTTTGAACTGAAGTGACCTGGTTCTCCCCACAAATGAGGAAAAGATTTTAAGAGGAGGGCTTTTAAAGTGGAAAAACAGTCCCCACTGGCCCTAAATCCAGCATTTAATGAGCCATGTTGCCGGCAGGGAAGTATTTTGAAAGAGAAAGATTTTTCAGGCAAGTTTTCTTAGATGTGCGCTGGGTTTTCATTCATTGAGATCTTTTTGCAAACTTCAGCAGTTGGGGAAAGGGAGAAAGTGTTCCCTCTGTCAGGGTGGAGACTGGTATCAGCATTCTTTTGGCCTCTTATTTACAAACAAGAGGTCTGTAATGGTCTCCACAGCTGTATCTTCTCCCCAAATCCATCCCAGGCCAACAGAGACCATGCTGGCCCCATGGAAACCCGGCCCTTAGGATGAGATGAACAGTAGAGAATTCTCTTTGGCAATCACACGGGTCACCAGTCAGTGGCAGGGGAAGGACCTGAGCCCAGCCCTCTGATGCTCTGTGTCCGACACTGACTGACTTGTCCTTTTTTTTCCAGACATTGATTCTCCAAGAGATCTGACTGCCACTGAGGTTCAGTCGGAGACTGCCCTCCTCACCTGGCGACCTCCCCGAGCGTCGGTCACTGGTTACCTCCTGGTCTATGAATCGGTGGATGGTACAGTCAAGGTATCTTCCAGTATACACGCAACTCCCCACTGCTGGTTGACACATGTGCATGGTTCCCAAGGTCGGGAAGAATCACCTAATACTGTGACAGGGAGCTTAGCAGCAGAAAAAAAATATTAGTAGGGACTGGTTGCTGTGTCAGTCCTTCTGAGTGAGACTCTCCCAGCTCTCTCATCTGCAGCAGCCCCCAGTTCTTAAGGCCAGCCAAGATCAAGAGCCACTCTTTAAAGATGTGAGGGCATTTTAGGGGCTAAACTCTGAGCCCTTTAACATTTTATTGAGACTGAGAGCCTCTTCTGCATCTTTGCCATATATATCATCTCCCAGTGATATCATTGCATTTCCTATTGCAGCCTATCTCCCACTCTAGTTCATTAGCTCCCGTTGTCCCCACTCTGCCCTGTTAGTGGTCTCTCTGACACCCACTTCCCATCTACCAAGATTCTGCTGACATGACATGTCTATTGTGCTCTCCCTTCTCATCTCCCTTGTCTAAGTGGATTTATACCTTATATTGCTTTGCTCTCTTAGTGAGCATCAGAAGGAAATAGAGGTAAACAGGTTATAGACAATCTGTCATATTTAGGCAGAAGAAGTCACATGACCCTCGTTCCTGGCCCTTTCTGGATGTGGTATGTAAGGAACTGATTGCAAGAACAGAGAGAGGCCCTTTATCTTCTCTGATACCATTATTCATATCTGTAAAATGGGTTCTAAGGTTCCCTCTCAGTCATTCATCCTAGGACTGTTTACTTGAACCACGAATCCCATTTCAGACTACCCTGACTGCCTAGAAGATAAGTTCACACAGCAGCTTAGAGAGCTGGCAGGTAATTGTATCCCCAAGGACTGCCGTGAGCCCAGCTTTGCACCTGACAGTTGATCCTTCCCCAGGGATGAGACCTGAGGCTCACACAAAGGTCCCTGGGTGACTGGTATTAAATGAGCTCTCACCCTAGTTTACCTTCCTGCATGCCCAACCCCAGCTTTATATGTTTCACTCCAGAAAATCAACCCAGGTCCCTGGTTAGAGTGCAGCTAGACCAGGATGCAAGATCATCCTGTGCCACTTACACCTCAAAACTCAATTTGCCTTTGGAAGAAATCAGGATAGCAAGCTTTTCCAGTTCCAGTCCCATTACTGCCTCAACTCAGCCAGCCATGTACAGAGGTTGTAGAGAGCAATGTTGTTGTGCTCAGCTTACAAGGGATGTCGGCTGAATTTCAATCTCAGGCACCAAAGTCATCTACTAAAAAGGAATTGGAAGCAAGCGAGAGGACTTGGAAACACAAGAACTCTTCTGCAAACTGAAGCCAGTCACCTCCACTAGACAGCAGTAGTTAGAGTGGACTGCACACTGTCTCTCCTGGATACCTCTGTTCTAGAAGAGACATACTGGGTCAGGTCCAGCCTGCACATGCCCCACCACTGAGCCATTATAACATTATAATCATCTCCTGACCCAAGATATCCCCAGCCTGACCTCCCGGGGAGTTTCCTGACTATGTACCTAGCCCGGCCCCAATTCTCTCTCTCTCTCTCTCTCTCTCTCTCTCTCTCTGACACAAGTAGTCTGGGATGGAATCCAGGTACCAGGCTGTCTTAAAGCTTCTCAGAAGGCTGTAATAGAGCCACAATGAGGGACCACTGACCTAACTGGTCTCAAAACTCCTGTCCCTTGTGTAATTCATCCAGCCATAGACCAACTTAAGCTTCTTAAAACACAACTGGGTTCCTGTAATTCAGTCATTCCAGAACTTTCAGACCTCTCCATTCCTTAAGCTACAAATTCTATAACTTGATATTTAAGGTCCTTCAAGGTCTGATCTTTGCCCACCTTTTCCATTGTTCTCCCAGGAAACCAACTACAGTTTCAGTAGTTGCCTCCTCCTATCACTAGAACTTATTCTGCCTTTCTTGGCCCCAGGGCCTTTTCTTATGCTGCATTGTCCCTCATTCTGATATTCCAGCTGTGTACGTGAAGCCTGGCATAGAATGGGCTTTAGTGGGTTATTGCTGAATGAATAAAAGTATACACAAGAATGAATGAATGCATCTGTTACATCCTGAAAGTATCTGTGAGCAACTGCTGTGTATTTTTCTCCTGCCCTTAGGAAGTCATTGTGGGCCCCGACACCACCTCCTACAGCCTGGCAGACCTGAGCCCATCCACCCACTACACAGCCAGGATCCAGGCGTTGAATGGGCCGCTGAGGAGCAAGCTCATCCAGACCATCTTCACCACAAGTAAGGGGATCAGGGAGCAACCAGGAGTTGGGATGTGACTTTGTGAGGCTCAATCAACCCTCCACTTCCTTTGCATTTTTCAAACAAATCTACCTCTACTTAGAAATATGTGGGTGCAGGAGGTCATAGGCATCCCAATGAAAGGAAAGGATAGCTGGAGGTAAGCACCCCTGGATTCTATCACGGCTCTGTGTGCTGTTGAGTCTGAGCAAGACCTCAGTGAGGTGCATTCAAAATCACAAATGGTCTTCCCAGCCATCAAGCTCCATGGGCCAGGATTATGGTGCCCAATTATCTGACGGGGAAATGGAGGCTCCCAGAGACTAACTGGCCTGTTCTAGGCTAGCCTGGGATTAGCGTCCGAGTGGGCTCAGATTCTCCAGGGCCAGGGAGCCCCTCCCCACACCTCCCACTGGGCATCTTCTACAGATGGTAGATGAAGAGCCGGTTCTGTCGGTGAATGAGACGTGGCATCCATTTATGACGAAGGGAACAGCTGACCTCTGGAGCTGCCTCCTGCCCTTCCACCCCCCTTCCCTAGTCATTCTGCCATACTCTGCCGAGGAAGGTGCCTCCTCTTTGCCAGATCTTAGGCCAGGTTCTGTGAACACAAAGCTATGAGTGAACCTGGAAGATGCTCTCAGGCCGAGGCTGTGGAATACCACATGCTGCACCTCGGGCGAAGGGAGAGCACAGTGAGGAGGTGGTCCAGTCAGAAGAATGAATTGCTATGACCCTAAGAACAGCCCCAAGATGGTCCATGTCTATCCAGTTTTGAATTCTTTGTGTCATATCATTACACTTGAAAACCCTCCCAGGAATTCTTCTTTTACCTAAGATTCCCAGACTCTGAATCATTAAATGGTGTTTCTAGCATCATATATCAATTGAGTGGCAGGTTCAGGACTAGGCCCTTGTCTCAAATCCTCTGAAGCGGCAGAGACATGTCCACACTGCACACTGACTTGTATTCGTCTGGGGAACTCCAAGCTCCAAAGCTTTTATGAGATTTCTAAGCCTCCTGTGCCCTAACAGAACACCGCACGCACAGGGGACCATAGGTGCCTTCCCAGACAGCACCTGGGTGTTCCTCAGCTCCTGGATGCCCCAGATAGGCCGGGTTAACCTCACATATGTCCCTTGTAGCAGCTTGGCTTTTATAATTGACAGTTTCTGTCAGCATGAGGGACGGAGGCGGCCCCTCACATCCATAATCCCTCACCTCCCAGCTCCCGTGCAAAATAGACTTTATCTCCATCCTGCACATGACAGAGCCACGGTACAGCGTGGTTTTATTGCTTCCTCCTTATCCTGCTCTGAGAGTCGCTCTTTTACCTTACTCCGCAGTTGGACTCCTGTACCCGTTCCCCAGGGACTGCTCCCAAGCCATGCTGAATGGAGACACCACCTCCGGCCTCTACACCATTTATCTCAATGGTGACAAGGCCCAGGCACTGGAAGTCTTCTGCGACATGACCTCTGATGGGGGCGGATGGATCGTGAGTGTCGCGGTGGCTCCAGAGTCCTGGGACATGAGCTGGGGGCACAGCAGATGAAGAGGGTGCCATGTCCTCCTCCCCGGGCACCCTCACATCCAGGCACATGAGGTTTGCCAAGATGGTGTCTGTCACATGGAGCACTCTTGTATTGTCTCTTTAAACTGATGAAAAGAGGCTGGGCATAAAAAATAACATGGGAAAAGATTTTCTTATAATTTATCTCATCTGAGCTCATCTGAGCCACCTCAGACAACTCTGTAACATGTGACAGTGATCATCAGACCTAGAAGTTACATTATTTAGTACCACTCAAGCACTTGCTATCTTCCAGGCACTAGACGGAGCCTGACGGGAATTATTTCAGCCCCATTACCATCTGAGCTGGGTAGTTTTTGTTTTGTTTTGTTTTGGTTTGGTTTTTAATTAATAAACTGCATTTTCAGAGAAGTTTTAGGTTCACAGCAAAATATATCAGAGAGTTTTCCTATAACCCCTGCACCTACCCAATCTCCTCTGTCACCAACATCCCACACCAGAGTGGTACATCTGTGGGAGCAGGAGAAGCTCCGTTGATATGTCACTGTCAACCAAAGCAGGGCTGAATTTCCAGTCCCTCTTTCTCAGGTGAGAACAGAAGGCTCAGAGAGGGGAGGCAACCTGCCCAAAGTCACATGACAGATTAGCCAGAGACAGAGCAGGGGACCGGTGCTGCCTTTCCACAGCCTGCTGTTCCTCCCTCCCAGAGAGAGGTCCTCCCTTCTGCATGCAGATCCGTTGATTCTGTTTGCAGGTGTTCCTGAGACGCAAAAATGGACGGGAGGACTTCTATCGAAACTGGAAGGCCTATGCTGAAGGATTCGGGGACCGCAGAGAAGAATTCTGGTTGGGTAATGTAGTGCTGCACGCTTGTATTCAGAATGCCCATTTCTGCCCTCCATGTCTTTTGTCCTAAACTGCAGTGACTAGAGGGGGAGGGGATAGACTAGAGGGGGAGGGGCTCTGGTGGTAGGAGCTCTGGCAGTGGACTCGGAGTATCAAATTCCCAATGGGAGAGACTATTCAAATGCTCTGGGTCACTAAAAATAATCATCATCATCATCATCATATGGTGGGAAAGCCAACACCAGGCCTAAACCTGTCACTGAGTGGATCATTAGCTACTCCCCTCCTGTACTCCTGTCACTGAGATGGGTTCCTCATAACTGTAATCTCACCCTCAGAACACCCATGCCAAGTGCTAAATTCCATCTTGCACATGGAAAACGGATCCTCAGAAAGCTTGGAGGGCTTGCCCATGATAATCTAGCCAACCTGCAATGTGAAGTCTCCCAGGCCAGCCCCACAACGCCATCCCTTCATCCCTCCATCCCTCCATCCTCCATCCATCTATCCCTCCGCCAGCCAGCCATGCCATTCACACTAGCCACCAACCTGCCGGCACAGAGCATCCTTCTATGCACCATTGCCTGAGCCTGCGGATGTCCATCCTGGTATCATCCGTTGCCATACATTTGCAAGGAGCTGTAGAATTTTAAGGGCACTGTCACTGCTTTATCACTTTTAATCTTCACAACACGCTAGGTGGTTGGAGGGCAAAGATGTCAACCTGATTTTACCTGAGGCTTACAACATGTTTTACCTGGCATCATACCAGCAAGGAGCAGAGCGGTTTGTGACATGCACCACTTTCAAGTACACCCTGCTGCTGCTCCCACAGGAAAGAATAAGAAATGATGGCCTGGGTCACTTGGGCTTCTTCATAACCCTTACCTATCATCCACAGGGCTGGATAACCTGAGCAAAATCACAGCCCAAGGGCAGTACGAGTTGCGGGTGGACCTGCAAGACCATGGGGAGACAGCCTTCGCCGTCTACGACAAGTTCAGCGTGGGAGACGCCAAGACTCGCTACAGGCTGAAGGTGGAGGGGTACAGTGGAACAGCAGGTACAAGGCCACCTCACTTAGAGCCTACGAGTATACAGAGACCCTCATGGTGCTTCTGACTAGTTCCTCTACTCATTCTTCCCTCACTCCTTCCTATGTGAATGCATGCATTTATTGAACTAGCAAATACTTGATTACCCACTAGAAGCTGATGAAAAACTCTAGTTGGAAAAGGGTTGGGTAGATATTTTAGTTGCTTAGACATGGAGTAAGTTGTGCATTGGACAATCAGGATTGATTTCTAACAATTCAAAACATGTTTCTTATCCATCTTTAGATGTCAGTTATACTCTGATTTTTTAAAAAATAGTCTCTCAGAGGCCTTAATTTTCATCTGATCCAGAGCTTTCCTACTCTGGGCATCAGAGCCCCTAGGGATCATGTCAATGTGTCTGATGCTGAAACAGGAGGTCTGGGTGGGGCTGAGAGTCTGCACTTCTCACAAGATCCCTAAGAGAAGACGTTGCTGGTGCTTCTGGTCTGTGGGCTATACTGAGTAGCAAGCAGTCCACCCATCACCTAAATGCTTACATCTCTTCTAAGGCATCCCTGTCACATGCCATCCAGCCTCAGCCTGCATGCTCCCCACCTCTCAAATGGCCTGTTTGTTCCTGCTCTTGTTCATAACCCTAGTTCTCATTTTGAAGTCTTCTTTGACTTAAAATGAATTTTGTGCATTTTCCTGGCTCCACATTAGAGGAGAACTAAATAAGGAAACATCAAGTACCGAGCGAGGCCTCCCGATAGCATCTTCTTGGGTAGACATTCCTTCTGCATTACCCCCATTTAATCCTCCCAAAAACCTTTCAGGAAGATGCTGTAAAGGTGAGGAAACAGGCTCAGAAAGGCCCAGTGGTTTGCCCCAGGTGAGACCATTTATGGAAGGTGGATGGGGGTGGCTGCAGGAGACTGTGGCCCAGGGTCTTCTTGGTGACAAGAAGGGATCAGGGTGAGAGTGCAGACCACCCTGTGCAAGCTGTGCCCACTTTGGGTGGCCTTCTTTTCTGTTTGTGAAAACAGAAGACACAGATGCTATGGCACGTTTCCAACCCATCTGAGCCCCGAAAGAAAACATCCGGAAAGAGGGAAGTCTCCAAACGAGGAGTTGCCAAAAGCCAGGCTTCAATCTAAGGGGGCACAAAGCTCTTTTGAGATGGCAGTTGGGTGGCAATGAGGAGAGATGCCCAGGGGTGAAAATGGTTTTATCTCTTGCATGCCTCAAAGAATTCTGACATTGTATTCTCTGGCAATAACTACCTCCCTGGTTGAAGTGGCTTCGGGCAAGAAGGACACTGTTATATGGCAAGAACATCCCCCAAGCAGGAGTGTGGCCTCTGTCCGTCTTCTCTTTGTATTTCCAGGGAGGAGATGCACACATTTTCCTTCCCTCTCCTGAGTGAAATAGAATCATATGAAAATGGGCTACTGGTCTATTAAACATTTTTTAAATAACTACATGATTAATACAGAGGCTATTTGACAATATCTAATATCCAAAGGGATGAATTATAATCATGGCTATAAAGGTTGTATGTGGGGAAAACACGTTATTATTATGTTCAGATTTCTCGGCATACTCTCTGAGCTATCTTATGTAAAGGGAATACAGAAAAATCATAAAATAACATCAAGCCTTGCACCTTCTTGCACCTGCTGTCCCTGTTGGTGCCTCTCCCTATCCGCTGTCACGACAGTGCCATGAGGTAGATGGAATCTGTGTGCTGGTCCCATTTCATACATGAGAAAGCCAAGGGTCAGCAAAAGGCTTGATTTGTGCAAGGTCACAGGGAGAGATGAAGGAGGACTCCAGGCTGGACCCCTCCAAACCACCTGCAGCCCTCTTTCTACCATATTGTGTCTCTTCAATCAGAAGTGGGTCCCGGGGTAACACTCAGGGGCCGTGCATTCCCACCTTCCCTGGGGCCGAGGTTTAAGGCCACCCTACACCAGGCCTTCTGAGGGTCACCTCTGAGTCTGCGCTTCACAGCAGAAGGGAAACGCCGGCCGGCATTCCTCAGGGGCCTATTTTTCCTCCCGCTCAGGTGACTCCATGGCCTATCACAACGGCAGATCCTTCTCCACCTTTGACAAGGACACAGACTCTGCCATCACCAACTGCGCCCTGTCCTACAAAGGGGCTTTCTGGTATAAGAACTGTCACCGTGTCAACCTGATGGGAAGATATGGGGACAATAACCACAGTCAGGTGAGTGGACTGCAGAGCTGTCAGGGCCCGGGAGGGACACAGCACAGGTCAGGCCCTCCATCCTGGCTGGGACCAGGGGTCACAGCCTCAAAGACACGACCACATGCTTTCTGCTTGTCCCCAACACAGTAAGAGATCTCAGTGACATGGCCAGCCAGCTCAATAGAACCTGCACGTTAGCCCCTGAAGATCCCAAGCAGAACCACTGGCCAGACGAGTCTCAAACTTAGAAAGCTCTCCTCTGACACAACCTCTGTCTAAACCCCAAAAGTAAAGCCAGTGAAAGTGAAGACCATCTAGGTGAAGCAGGATGACATAGATCCTGCAGAGCCCATCCCAGAGTCACCTTCAGAACCTCAGGGACACCTTGGGGTGAAGTCACAGCCTTTGAGTCCTTGTACTTTATGAAGGAACCAAGGCACCAAGAAAGGTGACTTTCCCAAAATCATGGAATGGAAATGATCCAAGTCTCCCTACTTCCAGCCCCTAGCTTTCCCCCTACACCACACACAGCTCTAGCACGACTTCTGCAATCACAGGTTTTTGAGATCCCCTTTAGAAACAGGTGAGCAAACCCAGTTCAGGCATCTCCCTTCCCCGGGGCCCTGCCTACACCAGTGTGCACCTGAAAAGGGAACACCTCGCGACACCCCCTTCTTTATCAAGACCAGCCCCTGCCCTGGCCCCTTCTCCGAGGCTGGCCCCACCCCAGGGAGGAGAGATGGGCGCTCTTGTCTCATAGTCCACACTGATCCCTGGCAACCAGGATTCCCACCAGGTCTGCTCTTGGGATCCCAGGGACTTTGCAGAAATGCAGTTATCCAAATGACACAGCGCAACCCCAGGGATCAGAGTCGATGATCCCAGGTGGGATGCTACATCCAGCTTTTTCTTATTTGTACTTTAGTTCTTGATTTGGGATATTTTTTAAGTGGCCTCCGAGATTGGTTCCTGACATGCATCAGGGATTGTGGGCTATTCCTCTCCATGACCAGTGATTTTGGTGCCTGTCTTTGGGCCTCAGTTGACTGCTCACAAGTGACACCTGTGACCTTACGTGTAGATCTTACCTTGACATAACTTCTGGCACTTTTCTAAGCACTCTCACCTTCTCTATCTCATGGGCTTTTCTACTTGACACTCTCCAAAGGAATCAGGATGAGATTTTTTTCATGCCTGTGTCAGGAGGAAGGTGAGTTCGAAGGACACCTCTTAACACTGGGTTCTTTCCATCTCATCCTATGGTGCTTCAGTGCCACTTGCTCTAAGCATTCTCCTCTTTTTTGTCACCAGGGCCCCTAATGCCAGGGTGATACAAAGTCCTGAAAACAAAACAGACAAAAAATGCTCCATGTCAGAAAAGAAAACTTCCTCTACCATCCCATTCCGCAAGGTTAGAAGAGATGACAGGAGGACACAAAGGTCACAGAGAGTTGAGTCCCGGCTCTGGCTGCTGTGTTTCCCTGTGAACTTTCTTTCCCTCTCTGGGTTCGGTCTCCACCACAACCCCAGGAGGACCTGGCTTCCAGCCCTGAACTTCTATCAGAGGAAAGAACAAGGGCAGAGGAGGGCAGCCGATGGACCAGGCTGTCAGGCTGCAGTGCCCCTGGGTACCTGAGCCATTCCTGCACATTTGCCTGTGAAATGAACCAGCTGTTCTTAAATCCCAGCTCCCTATCAGATTCAGCTCACCCATCTGGGTAAAGGCCAAAAATTTAGAAACTAATAATGTGTCTATTTCTTTCCTTCATTTCACCAGCCATTAACTTGACCAGGAACCTGTTCCCTACAGCTCTGTGCAGCTTATAGAGGAGAGAGGTCAGCTGGTGTGGAGGCTCCAGGAGTCCTGCTGAAGCTGAGGTTACTCAGCTTCCCACACGTGGGGGCAACGGGCCACATGCACTTGGTGGGCAGACACGGCCATCAAGAATCCCCACTGCAAATTCATACGTGGAACCAGGAAGCCCAGTCACAATTGTAGTTTTTTCTTGTAGAAAAAGTTTTGGCCAAAATTTCCAAGTATATTTCTCCTTCCTTGAGATTAAAGAAGTTATATTCACTGAGCCGCCACAAAGTGCTCACCCATGTGATAGCATCTGTACAAACTCTTCGTTTTCCAAGGTTGATATCATTAGGTCTTAAGATAGAAAGAAAAAAAAAAGGTAGTGAAACTGAAGTCCAGAAAGTTTTGACAAACTTATTCAAGACCATTATTTCTTAAGTGAGAGAACTAATATTTAACCTTGTCTGTTGGGTTGCAAATCTTGTGTTCCTCATATGCTCTTGCTGCTATTCCACACCAAACCTCTTTTAAAATTCTTCACAAGATTCCTATCAGTCACACACACACACACACACACACACTCTCTCTCACACACACACACACACACTCACTCCCTACACCCAGCCTCTCACTTCCGTAACCTCCAGTCATTACCTGAATTCCTGCAGAACCTACCCTAAGAATGGCCAAGTATCATTTGCTAGACTTTCTTTTTTCCAAAATGGCGGACTCAATGCAAACCCAGGTTGAGTGAAGAATTGGGTCCCATTTGGCCAGTCCCTTTAAAGGTTGCACAACACAGACCAACAGAGAGATACACAAGAGTCAGCTGTGAGGTGCCAAACGGTTGAGTCAAAGCAACTCTTTTTGTCTGAACAACTAAACAGCAAGAACGTGTCAATGGAGACCGACCTGGGGTCCTTCTCTTTTTTCACAGGGTGTTAACTGGTTCCACTGGAAAGGCCACGAATATTCAATCCAGTTTGCTGAGATGAAGCTGAGACCCAGCAACTTCCGAAACCTCGAAGGCAGGCGCAAACGGGCTTGAATTCCAAGGACAACTGGGTGAGAGAGGAGTAGGGCCCAGAGAAAGGAAAGGATTTTACCAAAGCACCAAAACAACCATCCAACCATCAAGCACGCCTGGGCATCTGGCAAGAGTCAAGCTGACCCTGACCACAGATCACAGAGAAACTGGCCTTCCCCACTCTGCGATGACTTCCTCCGCACCAAAGACGACAGTCTGCAACAGGTCTCCGCTTTGTGGTTCAATTCAGCGAAAATCTTCCAGTGGCAACAACACCCTGGTTTTACTTCTCTTGGGGGGCTCTGGGAACGGGAGTGGGGTAGGCTGTACAGTGGTAGTTTGTTTTAGAACCAGTCATATTTTACACAAAGCTGTATAATTAATTATCATTATTTTTGTTAGGAAAGAGAAAATGTGTGTCATTGGAAATTGTCCCCCCCACACCCCCCTTTATTTTCCTTTTTACATTTCATCCAGCCGAAACCAGAAAAGCAATACTGTTTCCCATTTCAAGGAGAGGATTAATATTATTAATATAATAATAATGGTGATGATGAAAACTAAGGATTTATAAAGAGATTCCCCCTTTTCCAAACACATCCGGACAGTACCTGGTTGTATTTTTTTTTAATAAAAGCACAAGTACTTTTGAGTTGGGCTGTGACTTTGCTTTTTTTTCTCCTTGACTCTGAATTCCACAAAGTTGTTGTTTTTGAACCAAGGGAGGAATGTTGGAAAGGATAGGTACAGAGGTGGTGGTTAAGTGGGAGGGAAGAGAAAAAGCAAACCCGTGGATGAGAGGGAGGAAAGCTCTTGGACAAGTTGGGAAAAATAACGACCGAAGATTTTCAGTATCAGCATTTCCACGACTAGTAGTTTATGATTTAAAAAATGCTCTTCCACCCACTTCCTAATGCAACCTAGGAATTCTAAGAAGTCCATGCACTTAGAATTGTTCTTACACAAGGGTTAAAGTCCCCAACTGCCTCAACCCCATGGTTCCCAGGGTCCCTAACCTCTCTCAGCCTCACTTTCCTCTTCCGTAAAGTTCAGATACTCCTGCTTCTTATTTCATAGGATTTCTGTGAGGGATACATTATGTCATCCATAGGAGGCTCTCAGCATGGTGCTTGATGTATATTAAGTGCTAGTAAGTGTTGGCAATCTTGATTGTCACTTTATATGGGATGGCCTAAGGATAGAGAGATACAATGCCTAGGCTGTAGCTGTTTGCCCAGTTCATAATGGAGCCGGGATTTAAACCCAGGCCTTCTGGGCTCCATGCCCTTGCTCTCCTCCAGGCCTCTTGTGAAAATCCCTCTCACCGTGGGCCATCGCGTGCCAAGGGGTAAGTCTCAAGTTGAAGTGAGGGGGCATTTTGTTTGCCTCCTTCATTTGGCATTTACATCTCTGAATTCCTGGATCTAGAAAGAATGTCTGTCTCCTTCCCTTCTTCACCTAAGCCCCCTAAGAGGAAGAGCCGAGGGTGTCCAACCTGGGCCTGGACAATGCTAGTGAAGGGCACGCAGAGCCCATGACAGCCCCGTGGGTCATTGACATCGAGCGGTGTCGTGTGAGTTACAGCCACGCTGCACAGCGATTTTAAAACAAAGGAGGAGGAAGTTGCAGTTCAGTTTCTTAGAGGTTTTCAGCAAATTGACTTATTTCATGAAAGCATTTGGGCTGATAGGCCTCATTCAAATGGAATGTGATGTCTCAGAAGTGGAGATCAGAGGAATTTATAGCTCCAGCCAGATCCTCCGCCGCTGAGTTTATCTTGCTTTAATAAATGCCGTCATGTTATATACACAATTTGCTGTTCCAGATCACAAGACCTGTTGCCTGCGACTCAGCCATAGCAACGCTCTTCTGAATGCACAAACCCAAACACACGGGCTCCCTTGCACAGGCCCCAAGAGGGAGGCTTAACTCTCCAGGGGCTGCTGACTTGGGAGTATCGAAGCCCAAATCCTACCCCATCTCCAGAACCGTGGACATACCTGTGCTGCTAAGGCAATCCCCAGAAGCCACGCAAGAATCAATTATGATTGGCAAAGAAGCCACGTCAAGCAGGAGTCCTTAACTGTGGCCTCAGGAAGGTGGTAGATGCCCCAAATGGGGACCAGGCAGGCACACGCGTGTGAGGTCCCAGCATGCAAAGCTCACCATTGCTTAACACTCCTTTAGTGTCTGACTCTGAGGCTCATTCAGGAAACTGCCTCCAATTCTAAAAAGTCTCTTGAAATTCAACTCCGCCCTCAAGGTCCAGGCCCGATGCCACCCCACGAAGCAGTCAGGAGTCTCCACTAAGAGTTCATTTCCAACTTGTTCAGGCTGTCCTCTGCGCCTCCACCACCTGCTTTCCCCCCTTGTCCCTGCTCTCTCCCTTCAAAGCCACTGATACAAATTATATTATTGGCCCTCCAACTTCTAGTTGGGTAAAATGTAGGAGGCACCAGCAAGACATTGGAGGGAGGAGACTGGGTGGGGGGAGACTCTAGGTCCTTATTTTCCACCTCCATCTCTAGCATCTCTGTGGGCTGGCGGCTTTCCCCGTAAGGGCTCACAGCCAATTGACTGTCCTCAGACCCCTCTTTCTGTCTCTCTCTGGGTGTCAGACCACTGTGCCCAACCCTTACTCCTTCAGGCCTGGGGACGTCATGGCACCTCAGCTGCTGCTAGACCTGGCAACTGTGCTGGCCCTTGAGGTTTCCCTCTGTCCTGTCCACACCTTTGAAAGTAGTCCCTCAAACTCTTCCCAGGGATGCCAAAAGCTGGCCTGCTATCAGGACCACCCAGGCACTTGGTAGCCCCATTATAACCCCCACTTTTCTTACCCATTACTAGTCCTATCTGGGTCTGGCTCCCAAAGAGGCCATTTATCGTTTAATGGCTTCATAGCATCTAGATTCTTGTCTTGCTCTAGAGAGTTTCCCAGTGGACGAGGACTCTCCCTTCCACCATGAGGGCCACAGGGAAGACACTCTTTCCTCCCACTGGTAGTCAGGACATGGCACATAACTTGGGCTTTGCCAGCCACATACCCATAGAGGGATTTGGGACTTTGAACTTGGAGCAAGGAATACAAAGCAAAAAGCCTCTGAGACTGGCTTCC
Organism: Ictidomys tridecemlineatus; assembly: GCF_052094955.1. Lineage (NCBI taxonomy): Eukaryota > Metazoa > Chordata > Mammalia > Rodentia > Sciuridae > Ictidomys > Ictidomys tridecemlineatus. The sequence continues at coordinate 191,689,432 of NC_135480.1, read as the reverse complement.
CCCTGTGTCAAGAGGCCATCTGTTAGTGTCCTCTGTGACAAGTATTTATGGCAGGATAAGGGGGTCTGCCTCTAATGGTGACAACCATCCCAGCAGTGACTGCAGAATACTGGCTGACGAGTCCTCCTACCTGGCCTCCTCTGGTTCCTGAGAGTCTTCGGAGCCTTTTCTCCAAATTTCCCCACCAATTTTATGAGCTTCCTGAGATCCTTCCAGAAGATTCCTTTTCTGCTCAAGTAATCCCAGATGACTTTTGATGCTCGCAGTCGGGCACCCTCCTTCCCTGGACCATGATCCCCTCACTTGTACCGACTTTCCTGTGGAGCAAGCCCTGTGCTCGGCACTTGAAATACTCAAAGTCATTTCACCATCACAGTAGACATTAAGTAGCTAAGATGACTCCATTTTCCCATAGGCAACTAAGCCTCCAAGGCTGCAGGTGTCCCCAACAATCACACAACTGGTGTCAGACCAAGATTCAAAGCCAGGTTGCCTGAATCCGAAATCCAAGTTCTGTGAAGTGAGGTTCCTTACTTATCTCAACAAGCCACAGTAGATTGAGAACAGCACTTCTTCATTTAACAAATGTTTGCCAAGCACTTCTCACGTGGGGGTGGGGGGGTTCTTCCGTGAAGAAAGAAGGGTCCCTGCCAATCACAGACCTTACGTTCTATCAAGGAAAAATGAGTATAATATATGAGCCAATTAAATGGCATGTGAACAGGGAGTCAGTGCCATGAGAAACAGGATCAGGTGGAGGGGAAGGGGCTGGGGTGCCAGAGCTGGGGGCACATGGCAATGGTAAAACAGAGTAGCCAGAGAAAGACAGGGAGCAACCAAAGATACGGTCCAGGAAGACAGCCTGCATTGAACCAGCATCTCTCTTATTTTAAAGCAGGGAAAACAGCACCCAGAGAAGAGATAGATATTGCCCCAGGTCCACAGCAAGTTGGCAGTGAACTGTGATATGACCCTAGGGCGCCCTGCTCCCCACCCAGTGGAGCAGACAAGTCTGCCTCCAGAGAAGCAAGAACTCTGCAGGTTTCTCCTCCCCAGCCTCCTAGGGCCTGAAGGCTGTCCAGCATGCCCTCCCTGGCCAGGCCTTTGAGACTGCCATCCCACCTTCCCCTTCTCGGCTGCCTCACTCACACTGTTCCCATTTCCCCCACACCAGCCCCAGAGAACCCAGGGCTCCTTGGGGGCTGTGCCGACTGGGCCTCTTCTCCCAAGATTATCACTTCTCTTTTCATTTAAAAGCCAGTGTCGGGCTGATCATGGTGGCACACACCTGCAATCCCAGAGGCTCTGGAGGCTGAGGCAGGAGGATCACGAGTTCAAAGCCAGTCTCAGCAATTTAGCGAGGCCCTAAGCAACTCAGGGAGACCCTGTCTCTGAATAAAATACAAAATAGGGCTGGAGTTGTGGCTCAGTGGCTGAGTGCCCTCGAGTTCAATCCCTAGTACTTCTCCCCTCCTGCAAAAAAATAAAAATAAAAAACAGTATTGGGCAACACCTGCTTCCAGATAAGCCCAGCACTAAGTGAACAAAATAGCCCCCGTCCTGGCCTCTGTGGGGCATCCATGCAGGACGACGAGGCTGGCAACTGCCACAGGATCAGACGGGCAAATGTTTTAGAAGCAAATGCAAAACTAATGGGGTCCTGATGGGAAAGGTTTCCCCCAAGGAAAGAGCATCAGGGCATTTGAATCAAGAGCTAAACAAGGAGGAGTTAACTGGGTGGAGGAAGAGGGGCGTCAGAAGGCAGGGGACAGAGCACTCTAGAGGCCCACGGCTGGCTGGCTGTGTGGAGAGAAGGCCAGGACCCAGGCTGGGTAGGTGCAGCTGCAAGGGCAGCAGGATCCTGCCATGTGGGTCTGTCTGGTCCAGAATAAGGTTTTGATCTGTTTTCTTAAATGCAATGGAAAACTACGAGGGAGCTTTAGCAGAGGAGTGTGTCATAACTGTTCTTTTTTATAACCATCTTTTTGCTGCAGTATGGATTTCTTCTGGGAGGTACAATAAAGGGAGACCCAGGGGGAGGTCATCCCAGGGGCCCAGCTGAACGGTGATGATGCTCAGCAGAAGGTGACCTGGAGGGGAAGCCTGTGCTTCTGAGGGATGTTTAGAAGGTAAAGCTCATAGGACTGGGGACCCCCAAGAGCTCCTTCAGGTCCCCACTCCCATTCCTGGGCCGTCCTCAATTCCTACCGGGGATTTTTCCCTTGGCATGAGTGCCAGTTTCAATTAGGCCAGCCTCGTTAGAAATGTGGGAACTCGAGTCCTGCTGACTCTGGGAGCTGGGAGACAGCAAGGTCCTGGGGCACTAGGCATCATTCCTTGGTACAGTATGGGTTAGGATGCAATGTAGAATCGGGGAGGGTTCCTGAAGGTCGCTGTGCTTAGCAGGAGGCCTGGTGGCAATGCCAAGGTGAGGCCTATCCTGGATAGGAAGAGCAAAGGCAGCGGGAAGCATGGGGGAGGGGGGAGTGGTAGGTTCTTGCCCAGAGGGCTTGGTGTCCCCTGAGCACAACCAACAGTGGCTGGAAGTAAGGAAGCCGGGAGGGGCCTAATCAACACAGCTGTCTGAAAATCTCTCTCCCTTACTAGGAAGGCATCTACATATCCACCCGCATCCTCCTGCCTCCCAGGAAGTGCAGCCTCTGTGCACACTGCAGGGTGTGGGCCGGTGCAGCATATCAGTGGCCAGCAGAGGGCTCAGTCCCCCACTCCTCCTCCTTCCCCAAGGAGCCCCACAAAGGAATTCGCTTTCTGGAAAAGAAACAGGGAGTGGTTTTGTTGAGAATCACTTCAGTCCCACCTGGACTGGAAAATAGAGTTCAGGGATTTACAGGAACACATGCACACACACTCAAAAATAGGTAGTGCCGCCTTTCCCCAGCACATTTGCAACTATAGGTTGAAAATATATGACTCAGGACAGAGAAATGACTCTCCCCCCTCCTCCCAAGCTTTCCCGGCCTCTGAGCGCCAGAGCTAGGACCCAAACCTGGTCTTCTGACCCCTTAAGCAGCAGAGCGTTGAGGAGCGTCCTTCCGCAGTCCTATTCCTTTCTCCACCCGGAACACCTGGCCCTTGCTGATTTCCTTATCACACTTCACAGTTGGCAAGCCCGGTGCAAGCCAACATAACAACTTCTTAAAGCAATCATCTTGTGGGGAGAGTCAAGCTTGCATCCCAGGTTTTCCAATTACTGAGTCATCTTGGACTAGTCACTTGATATTTCACTCATTGGAGTGAACAGTGAGGATTTTTGATAACTTAGAACAAAAGACAGTGCTTGGCCTGGAGAAAATGCATTTGACAAAATTCAAAGACAGGGGGAGCATCTGGATAAATACTTACATCGACCAGCAGATGGCAGCCTCCTCCCGGTGTTAGGAGGGCACCAGTAGCTGCAGGTCCTTGTAGATGTGTTGATGTGGATGGGGCTCCTGCCAACTGGGCTCCCAGACCCACAGGCACCTTTGGGAAAGCAACTTCTCTCCATGAAAGGCTCCAGCCCTCCTGGAAGTTAACAGATAATCACTTCTGTTCTTGATCCGCTTCTGCTGCACAAAACCCTCCTGCTTGTCACCTCTTGCAGATGTATACTAAAGGAGGACAGGAACGTGAGACACAGGGAGGGAGTGTTTTTACCCAACATCCAGTCTCCACTCCAATTCCACAAGGACCTCTAGCAAGGATCTGCACCCTTCTCCAACCTGTTGGGTGCCTCCATTGTATTCACAACTCAGTTCTCATTTATTTTTATTCAATGGTCTTTCTGGATGAGTTTGAATGCCAAACTCACGTATTTTCTCTTGTCCTGAACTTGTACCTTCAACCAACTCAGTCACTGAACCCTCAGCAACAACACTTCTATTCTCCTTCCCTACCCTCACCTGACAAGCAGAGTCACACGGTGAAAAATGAGACTCGTTCCTGATGCCGTCACTATTCCTATGGCTGTTGGCTTTCTCTTGTCTGAAAGCCCAGTTTGGATGCCGATCCCTGCAGATTATATTGAGCTTCTTGAGCAACACTGTGAATGAGGTCAAGGACCCTGGGTCTTCTACACTTGCCCCTTAAGCAGTCTGCACCCCACAGTGCTGAAAACCAATTTGTTGGACAAAACGTCACTACTCCAGCCCTCCAATGCTTGCCCTCTGATTCGAAGTAAAACCCGCCTATCACAGAGAATTTGAAGCCATGCTTGATTCTCTGACCTTCACCCCTGTCAGGTTGCTCCAGGTGCACTGGCTCCCTGCTGCCCTTCAAACCCAGCAGACACACTACACTGCCAACTGCCAACAGTTTGTCTGGAAGGCTCTTTCTCCATGCAGGCATCTTCCAATAGCATCATCTTAGTGAGCGCTTCCTTGCCATCCTACCTAACACACTGTGTACACAGCCATGTGCACACACACACACACACACACACACACACACACACACACACCTTCTTCACGCCCAGCCCTCTTCTGTCCATAGTGCATATTTCCACCTGATATGCTTATATAAGTGTGGACTTTCTGAAGGTCAAGCTCTGTGACAACAGGAACTTTCTTTGCATTTTCCCTCCTTCACTGTGTCTCCGGCACCCAGAACAGGTCTGTGGTGGGCTGTTGAAGGTCAGAGCAGAGCCTATTCTGTCATTTCCCAATTGTTACCTGTTTACTGAATATATGGCCCCACCCAGAAGGAGCCTCGATGATTGTCTATTCGATTTGCTGAGTGCCAAATCTATTCTGTATTCCCAGACCATCATTTTATTGCTGATATCAACAGACAGTGAGAAAGTGATTTCCCAAAAACACCGTGTTATCAATGTGGATTCGAATTCAGTTCCCACTCAGGCTCATGATTACCTCAACAGGAGGCAAATGAAGAGTGTGATTTAAAGAAATGGGCAAAAAACAATTGCTCTATCAAGAATTCCTGGAGATAGCCTCTCCTACCAAGAAATGGATTGTCTTCCAATGGAGGGATCCAGCAGGATAACTAAAGGAAAAAAAAAATACTACAAATAGCAGGCATTCCAAAGACAGAATGTCACATGTCCAACCACAATAACTTCTTCAAGGACTTTCCTTGCACGTGGCTTCTTGGAGAGCATTCTCTCTGTTTGGCAGAAGTCCTACCACCCAGCCACGCTGAGAACCATCATTTCTCAAGGATCAGTGGGAAAGTAGCAAATTAACTGACCTCTCCATCTTTTTATTTACCCTCATTAACTTAAAATGCTTACTCAGATGATGGAGGGAGGCAAGAGGGGCCTTCCCAGGTGTGGTAAGAGCAACACTGAATCAGCTTCACCTCCCTGTGTGCCCTTGAGATCATCTCAGTAAGTGCCTCTGCCTCCCAGAGTCACCGAGGCCTTAATCCTTCCCAGACTTTGGGCTTTCTATGGATGTATTTCCATGCAAGCAGGCCTTCCTAAGCAGCTAGCACAGGAGAAGAGGACTAGGTTCCCAATGTGTCATAGGAGCTTGGGAAGACCCAACTCTGTGGAGGTCAAGGCCCGTGAACCTCTGGGCCCCTCTTCAGGTGGGTATCAGAGCCATGTTTTGAAAGGTGTCTCTACCCAAAGGCTTAATTCAAATTCAAAAAAGAGACTTGGACTCAGAAAAACTTTAGGGCAGCTCCAGAGCAGGCTGCAAGTTCACGAGGACGTAGATTGCTCTGCTCTGTGAAGCACTGCACCTCCAATGCTGCATCCCAATCCTGCATCTCAAATGCATAGTGCTGGAACACAGTATTCACAGAATTAGGGTGTCTTTATTAAGAAATCAACTTATGGGCTTGGGTGGTACTCAATGGTAGAGAACTTGCCTGGCATGTGTGAGGCACTGGGTTCTACCCTCAGTATCACATAAAAATAAAAGTATTATGTCCATCGACCACTAACAATGTAAAAAAAGAAATCAACTTATAATAACTTCCTGCAAGTTACTGAGAAAAAATCAGAGATCACAACCATTCCCAGTAGGAAAGAGATTGGCCCTCAGTTAATAGGTGCCTTATTAATAATAATATAGTTGCCACCCTTAGAATGAGGCGTGTTTAGACCACAAGCACAGTGGGAAGACTAGAAACTCTACACATTTCTCCTCCAAAAGAGGAGAGTGGAATAGTGAGCAGGGACATGACTTCTGCCTCAAAATTTCTGAAGATCCCTCATAAAGAGGAGAGATCAGAGTATCACTGGTAAGTGAGAGAAGAACTAGGATCTGGTAGTGAAATCTGTAAGGGAACAAACTACACTGTAAAAAAAAGAAATAGGAAAGAGAGAGAGAGAGAGAGAGAACTCCAATGAGCAAAGTCACTTGAGAATGAACAAGCCATCATAGAGATAATGAGCACCTGATACCAGGGGTCCCATGTCTTGGAGGTAGCTCTGATATTAGAGCTGCAGTGGCCTGCCAGCACTGAAGCACACTCCCTCTGCTCCTCTGGTTTAGTTTGCTTGGCGTGCAAGGTATTGAAAGTGCTTCCGCTCCGGATTTTCAGTCTCCAGCCTGCTTCCAAATGCAACAAAACAAAGGGCATCGTAGGGCTAAGACCCCAGGAAGCACAGGTGCGGTTCTTAGAAAGACAAGAGGGAGAATAGAAAAGAAGGGTAGCCTGTTCCTCTGCACAGCCAAACCCCCTCCTCCAAGAGACATGCCTGGGAAGAGCCACACTTACAAGGTGACAAAACCCTTAAACCTCGGAGTTTAACTCATTTTTCTAAAGCACACTTCTTAATGGAAAAGAAATCTGCAGCCCCAGCCCTAATCTATTACTGGAAAAGGTCACTGCCTCCTGGGTCAAGGTAATTTCTGCAAAAGATAGCTCCAGGGCAAGGATCACTTTCAGGCAAACTTCCCAAACTTCACTTAGGAAGTTACATGAGTCCTGCTCAAAGGCCAGGTCTTCTTCCTAAAGGAGATTTTTACTGAAAAGAGATATGACGTTATCATCCAGCTTCCTCTCAGTCACCACTTAATCCTTTTCCTTCCCCATCAATCTGCAAGGGCATTTGAACAGGATCCAGATGGCTGGCTGTGATCATGTAACACATGTTTTAAACAGTCAGCCTTGACGTCGGGCAACACACACATCCAACACACAACCAGGAAATTGCCTGCCCAAGCAGCCGATGGGTGTGTTGCAGAGGGGAGCATTTCCTAGAATTCTTGGGAGTGGACCAAGATTCATATTCTGGTCCTGGCCAATTTGATGGCTCGGCTGTGTGTCTTAGCATTCTTTGTGATGGCAGTCCACAGCAAGAAGGAGAGCAATATGCTAAATCAAGGAATGAGTCCGTCAGTCAAGTGTTCCTTGCCCTACTTCTGCTACAGCAATAGGCATGTGACCTTGATCAAGTTCCATTGCTCCTCCAAGGCTCACATTTTTCATCTATAAATCAGAAATAGTAATGACAACCTCAGATGATTGCAACGGAGGCAATGAAGTGTATAGAATGTCCCAGACAGGGTCTGCCTGATGAGCGGTGCTAGAAAATAGTCTCTCCCTGCTCCCACAAACATGCTTCCCACAAAGTAAAATGATCAACACCCATTTGACTGGCTGGTCAGTAGGTGGAACTAATATGAATGCTCTCAGTTAATTTGGGAGGAAGAATAGACAGGTCATGTCAAGTGCCTCTGTCAAGTGGCTACTTCGGGACAGAGAGGGGAAAGCAAATATAAAACGACACAATATCTCTGCAAAATAGGAGAGGCAGCTCACGTACATTTGTTTTTCATTTCCATTATGATCTCTACTTTGGTGTTTGAGTTGCATAAAGCAAAGTCCCAGATCTTCCAGACAATTGCATAAGGCTCACACCCTTAACGACCTATCGTAGGAAAGCTGAGGATATAGACACAAGCAACGGAACTGAGAGTCATCTGTACTTCAGAGAACCCTGTAATAGATTCCTCCTGTGTCTGCTGCCCCCACAGCAGCCCCAAAGAGTTTATTTCTAAAATGAATATATATATTTGTATCTGATGCTGTGATCAGAAAGTGAAATATACATCAAAGGGTCAATCCGTTCTGACCACTTATTCCAATCAGCTCCATGGTATCCTCTATTTATTCTAGTTCCTTCCACTGCTCTCCATTTTCATTTTTGTCCAAATAGACCCATTCTGCTTTCTGTTGAAACCATTGCAAATCCCTCTGCAAAACAGTAAGATAGAAGATTAAGAACATGAAATTGCACACAGATTTCCACTTTGAAAAACTACCTGAATCCTCTTCCTCAAATTCACCCTCCTGAAATGATGGACAATCTTAAAAAAAAAAAAAAAAGTAGCATTCAGCACTTATAACACTTCCTGATGTGTGCCAGTCCCCATTCTAAACGCTTCCCACAGAAAAAGCGCACTTAATCCTTGCAAAAATGCTATGATGTAGCAGAGGTTCAGAGGAGGAAACTGAGACATGGAAAGGGTTGGTGATTTCAAAACTGCAGCATTAGCCAGGCGTGGTGGAGCACGCCTGTAATCCCAACGGCTCTGGAGGCTGAGGCAGGAGGATCACGAATTCAAAATGAGCCTCAGCAACAGCAAGACACTAAACAATCAGTGAGACCTGGTCTCTAAATGCAAATACAAAACCGGAACTGTTTGATTTAGAACTCATTCGTCTCAGGACTGTGAAGATGGCTGTGAACATAATTAAGACCCTGCTAATGGCGGTATGGTCATCAGCCTGCCCCGCAACTCAGACAGTGATGCTGACGATAGGAGCAAATTCCACTTTTCTTTCCACCACTCAAGTTCCTCACAAGGAACCACAGAACCTGAGCACAGCAACAGCGAGAAAGCCACGGGGTTACTTATTGTTGCACTCTCCTTGAAGAAAAAAAAAAAAAAACTGCAAACATAGAGGCGCCCTCCTGTGCTCTCTGCCTAGGAGGACTCCTCCTACAGAATGGAGATGTCTTCCTGCAGCGTGGAAAACTGAGACAGGGACTGTTAGGTCATCATAAAGGGAAACCAGTAGCCTGGGCTCCTGCCCAGCCCAGAGGGTGACTCACACTCTACTCAGAGGAGCTGCTCCTGCTGAGCTGGCCTGATGGAGCAGTGGCTGCCCAGAGCAGCTCAGAAAACCAGGACAGATACTTCCCTGCTCTTCTGCAGCCCAGACTCTCAAGAATTCCAGGGGCCATTACAGGATGCAGGAAAAACAATCTGCACAAGCTATTTTACTTTGTGCCAAGACAAAAAGAAAAAAAAAAGGCCTATTTCCAGGTTCTAGATTCATATCACCTTCAGAGTTTGGAGATGAATGCAATGGAATGGACATGCATTTTCATCAGGGGCATGAAGGAAGTGGCCACTTCTCCCAACCTTCAATGACATCTTCGGCATGGCCACACTGAGGGAGGAGAACCCAGACACAGAGGAGTGCCATCAAATTTTCCAGGACCAGAAGATGCATGGTGTCCACTCCCAAGAGATGATCTTGCCAGCCCCTCACTGCCTGAAGACATAACACCAGGCCTGTCTGGTCTCTGCCCAAGTCCTAGTCCTGCTGCCCAGTAACTCTCTGTTGGTTGCTCCCCTGTTTCCAGTGCCTGAATTGACTCTAGATTTTCCTCCCCTCACTTCCTGACTCTTCTGTCCCACACATGACAGTCAACTGAAGCCACGGCATTTCTTCTGTGCCGCTTCCCACTCTGCCATTGGCATCTGGTCCCTCTCCTTTTATAACGAAGCAGGCAGGGTCTGGTATCAGTCTTGCTTGATCCCGTCCCACAACCTAGCGACACTCACATGTTGGTAGATTTTAAGCCACACTGGCCTGTCCATCAGAAAAGGGTCACGGAAAGAAAAGTAGCATGAGATGGACCAAGAACAGGTAGGCAATCGTCAAGATTTCAGAAAATTACAGAAGATTTCAGAAAATTCCTCTCTGGAAGGAGGTCATGTGTGCCTAGACCTTTAGTGTGATCCAGGGCACAATTTGTGCAAGAGGCGTAGAGTGGGCAACAGCTCACTGTGTCAAACAGCTCTGCAGACACTTTCTGTGTCCACGTCATACTACCTGTGGACAGGTTCCCCTCTCAGTGTGCCTCTCAGACTCTCTGCTTCTCTTCTGTGAGGATTTCTCAGGATCCTGGGAACCCTCTCCCATCGGAACCAGGATCATTTTCAAAGTGGGACATCCCTGGAGGACCCTCAACCGGTGAAGGAGATGGGAGCAAATGACAGATGTGGGAGACTCCTGTCCTGCAGCAAGGTAATGGAGAGACGTGTTTGATATGGCTCTTACCTCCGTGGAACCAAGCCCTGGTTTCCCAGAGCAGAAACCCACTGAAGAGCACGACACATATTCACTTTTCCTTCCTCTGTCTCGCCCTGCCTGTTCTCTCACTCCTGTGTCCTGAGATCAGCTGTCAAGCCCTTGTCTCGGGTTCTGATGGAGGTCTGACAAGCTGAGAAGGGAGCTCACTGTAGTCAGAACATATGAGAACCAGAATGGAATCCATGAGGCCAGAATGGATTCCAGCCCATGAAAAAGCCCTAGATTCCAGCCCCTAGTCTCCCAGTGCCTGGGAGAGTATGATGGTGGAGGTCTCCATGGGATTGTCTGAGATAGGACCTCGGGTGCCATGGGAGCAAGAAAGGCGAGAAGGGGCACCAGATGTGTCTACATCAGGGTCAGAGAGATCTTTTAGGCCTCAGCTAAGTTGGAGGGCAAGAATTGGGAACAGCAGAAGAGGGACAGACACTGAGCCAGAAGGCTGAAATAGGGCCAGCAGGGAAGCCACAGGATGAAGGTTTGACTCAACTGTTATGCAAGTGCCCAGAGCTCACCTTTAGCACATTGGATATGGCATAAAAATAACCGCAGCTTTCCTGAGTGCTGCCTGTTTACAGTCAGTCTGCTAAGCAGTTTTCATAATGAGCTCACTTGGGCCTCAAAACAACCTTACAAGTTATTCTCCCCATTTAATAGATGGCAGAAAGTGAGACCATTAAGCACTAGAACCAAGATTCAAATCCAGGGGTCACTGAATTCCAAATTCCATCCTCTGGTCAACCAGCCACCCTACAGGGGACTGGTGGTGCTGCTTCCATGGTTCATGGTCAAGGATTGACCCTGAACTTGTACTTGAAGGTGGCAGGTGGGAGGGGCTGGAGGAGGTAGGAACTGACGGCCAGTGTCAGAATGCACCTAGAGCATGGATTCATCGGCATGACCAGGGAGGGGAGGTGTTCCCTAGGTTGCAATCTTACAGCCAGAGTTTGTGCCCCAAGAGGTCAAATTGCAGCTCTCTCTCCAATCAGGAGGAACCTTTCTCAATTGTGTCATCTCCTTTCAGGGGCAGAAGGGAAAGGTCAGGGTCGGCAGGGTGGTTGGCTCCTTGCCATATAGAGAACAAACAAACAAACACAGGAATCATTCTATCTGTAGACACACACCCATGTACAAATCACTCCAGGGCCTGGATTCACCGTGCTGAGGGTGGGCAGGGCAAGCTGTCTTCCCATTTCGGAGAGGAGTTAACTGAGGAGCAGAGATATTGAGAGGCTGGACTGTGTGTTAGAAATAGCCACCATTGGAGATGGAGGCAGAATTCCCACTCTAGTCCAAGGTCTGCCTCCGACTCACCTTGACTCACCTTGACTCACCTCAAGCCTCCTATTACCTCTGAAGCTGACTTTGCAGTCTGTGTGTTCAGGAGGGAAGAGTCTAAAGATGGAAATAACCTGATTCTCTGAACAACTGCGCAGGGCAGAGATCCAACTCTCCAGTAGCACCAGACCCCGGTGTGAGCAGGCAATACATGTTTATGGTGTGACGCCCCTGAGAGTAGGGAGCCCTTCGTAACAACGGTTAGCTGACCTTGACTAATACAGTCCCCTCCATGGTCCAGTCTGCGACTTCCTCTGACCTTGGTCCAGCAAACTCAGCATCCTCTACAATTTCCATCTGGCTCTTTCCAAGCTAGATTTCACTGTCAAGTTTCTTGAGTTCTGTGATGTCCATTTCCCATCCCCAGTCCTTGCCCAGAGCTCTTCTTCAATGCCCCTAAAGCCAGTGAGAAAGCAAAGCCACATCCCACCCAGCTCTACTGCCTCCTAGAGGAGAGCCAGCCCTGTCAGATAACCCAAAGACTGATCAAAGACCTGGCCTCAAAAGAACTGGTACTGACCATCTATTGGCTTCTCATGCACTATGTCATCCTGAGCTCCATCACCAAAATTTAGGGTCTGGCTTCACTAATACTTCTTGCTTGCATTTTAGGATTCTAACACATAGACTCAAAACACAAGAGAGAAGGATGTGGGTCAATTAGTCAAAGCCGTGTGATAATTAATGAAGGTGATTTCCCCGGACTCTGAAGGGAAAAAAAAAAAAGATTTCATTGAAAAGGGAGAGAATTGATGAAGCTGATGTTGTGTTTATATAGGAAAAAGATCAGACCATTTCCGTAGGCCAAATCCCACCTTCTGAACCATGACAGAAGAGAGTAGAGAGGCTACAGGCTCTGGATTGGGGTGGACCTGGGTTCACATCTCATCTTTACTTCTGCCTTTCTCAGCCTCCAGTTTATTGCTTCTAAAGTGGTGCATCTTAATTAAAGTTTCAGTAAGTGACTGAGATAACGCTAGCAGCATTCGTCGTAAGCAGGGGCTGGGAATTCCCTTTACTGCATCAGGTTAGAGTGAGAGACTGAGCGACTCTGCAGAATCAGGGGGAGGGACGGAGGCATTCCATTTATTCGCATTTTTATTCATTTATCACAACACCATGTGTTAGACCCTGGCAACACAGAAATAAATACAATGAAACTTTTGATCTCTAGGAATCAGCATTCAGGTGGGAGAGACTGGCATATACACCAGCTATTGATCCCCTAGTGTGATACCGCGGTCAAGCATGAGAAAGCCAGCCCTTCTACTCGTGGGAGCACGGCAGGGAGGGATGTGCTCAGGAGTCTACAGAACCCAGACGGGGATGTCCCCTGCAATTCTGGCTACCAATTTAAAAATTGGAAAAAATTTCAATGTCCATCAAAAGAACATGAATAAAATGTAATAGACGAATACCCAGAATCATAAATATGTAGTCTCGAAAGCTAAAATTGAGTGGGAAATGCAGTGATCAAATCGCATATACAGTTTGGAAGCATTTGATTAAATTTTAAAATGAGACATTGTGTGTTTTTCATGGATGTATGCATTTGTGTACAGAAAAATATTTTTAATGAACTAGAACCTGTGGCTTCTGGGAGAAGTAGAAGGAAAATGGGTGCAGGGTAACGGGCCAGAAGCAATAGAAATGTCATGGCTTTAAAAGGACTGGTGACAAATGTGACAAAGTCTTAGTCTGTTTAAATTTGGATCGTGGTAGAATATGTGATGTTCTCCTTAATGGCTTCCTGTATTCTTTAGAGTTCTCAAAATACATTTAATGAAAGTGTAGTAATGGGTTGCATAAGGAAGATGGTGTCCTTCGGTCAGCCCAACATATTCTTAGGGTACTGTGGAAAGCCATAGCCAGAGGTCAAGGCTCCCCAGTACAAGTCACCCAGGGGAGCTCATGGGCATGTTGGTCCATCATGCTGACAGTGTCTGGGATGCATCACCCGAGCTTGATTTGAAGTTACAAAGACCTAGGGTTCCAACTTCCAGCTTCACCACTTACCAAAGTACCAGGGTCGCAGAGGCAATCACACATCAGCTCTGATTTACCCTACTTCATCTCATGAATTCTCTTCTCCATGTCAGTGAGCAGACAAAATTTTGACTTGAAATTCTGTGTAACATATATGGAGTTTAAGCCAATAATTTTAAACAGACCCCTTAGAACTTCTCTTTCTCTTAAAAAAAAAAAAAAGTCTAAACACTAAAACAAAGATGCTCCGCCTGGCATCTAGTTCCTCTCCAAGGTGGTACCTGGGGGTCTGGAACACAGGGCCTGAGGCAGAAAGCTTGGCCGACCAAGGAGTCGGAAATAACACCCTTGACCTACCTACTTGCAGCCATCCCTGCTTGAATTTGCAACTGGAAATTGCAAGTCAGCACTGGAGACTTGAAGTCCACTGTCTCATGCTCTCTCTGCCCTTGGTCCCAGTCCAGCTCTCCCTGGCTACTCAGCCCCACTGCTCTAGACCTTTTTTGAAGTCTGAATGAGGATGTCCTCACCCTCGGTTCAGGTTGGTTTTTGTCTCTGCAGCCTTTTCTGCAGAACTGCTTCTGCCTCCTCTTGTAAGACTGTCTAGTGAGAGCTGACCCCAGCACCCAGCTCCTTCCAGGTGCTGTCCAGAGTAACAGGAGCCAGGCACAGTTGGAGAGGGCTCAACCGCTAAACCGCCCTGGGCCCTGACAGGCTCCACGGTGCCAAGTTGGCCTGGAGATGTTAGGAGAGCAGCCAGGGTTGGTTCTCTGCCGGTTGGCTCCCAAGGAGAGTGGAAAGGAGCCACCCTTTGTTCTGGGTATTCCTTCTGTATCGAAAGCACTTCCCTTTTCTGGATCAAATGCTCAGGCAGTGACAGACTATAACATGAGGTGGTTCAATTCCCTCTCCTTCCCTTCCTGCCTTCTCCTTTTCATAAAGCCCTAGGCTGGCGGGACGGTGCATGTGATGTGTCCACTTGACTAGGCCATGATACCCAGGTATTTGATCAACATCCAAGTCTGGATATTGCTGTGAAGGTATTCTCAACATAGGATTAACACATTACCCTCTCTGGTGTGAGGGGACCTCATCCAATCAGTGGACAGCGTTAAGGAAAAGTCTGACCATCCCAAAGAAGAGGGAAATCTGCCATCAGACAGCCTACAGACCCTAAGTGCCCCACCCACTTCTCCCTGGGCCTCAGGCCTCCCTGCAGACTTAGGACTTGCCAATCTCTACAGTCATGAGAGCCAGTTCCATACTTTCTCTCTCTCCTTCCTTCCCTCCCTCCCTCCCTCCTTCCCTCTCTCCCTGTCCTATTCATTCTGTTGGTGTATATACACATGCAGCCTATTGGTTTTGTTTTTTTGGTGGACACTGACTAATAACAGCTGAAGCCAACTTCCAACTTGATGCCTTAATCACATACAGAGGCTATGTTAAAATTTTTTGATGTGATTAATGGGAGAAGAAGGAATTTAGCAACCCCTTTTCTTCTCTAGTAGAACCAGTTTGTAAGACTCTGATCTTCATGAAGGATGTCGAGTACTTATTCTGTGGGATTATGGACTTAAAGGCAGTAGGAGTTATAGGACCCCGGAGGGAGTAAAGTTGGGACAGGAATGTAGTCAGGTAGACTAGGACAGGTGACTGGGGGCTGTGGGGTCACAGGCAAGAGACAGATAGTAATGACAGCTATTCCTTTCTCCACTTCTTGTCCCAAAGTGTGTGATTCGACTAACTCTATCTTTGATCCAAAAGACGTGCGCTGCGGCCAGCCTTGCCAAATGTTGTGCTGTTGTAAGGACAAACCAACCTTCAAGCAACTTCACCCATGGAGTCCAAGAGGGATGGGAAATTCCCCTGGAAGCCCAAAGTGAACCGAGGCCAAACTCTGGGCTTTTTCTGATTAAACATTTTGAGAGAAACCGAAGCGATGATGATGTGGAAGTACGCACGGGGCTGTCCCCTTGCACAGAAACACGGCGGATGAAGACACAGGGATTAGTACAGATGAATCATTGCCAGTCTTGTCCCTGAGAGCAATTGCCGGTGGCAACCTAACAAACACCAGATCTCCAAAAGCGCTGACTCTTTCCGAAATCGGTGGGAGGAGAAAGCAGGGTGTGGAGGTCTGGGGGCGTATCCCCCTCCCAGAATTCACGTTTCTCCCTTTGGTAAAATAATTTCCCACCCTTTCAGCCGAGTGGGTGGTTCTAGAATCTAGATGCCAACATTTCTTCCCTTCTGCGTTGGGTGGGAGTTCACACCCCACCATGATTCTGCCTTTTGACAACCAAAGGAGCTCCCTCTGCCTGGCGGGAGGCCCTGGCACCCGATGGGGCGCTGCCCTGTGTCTGGCCATGAACTGAGAAAAGCCAAGGGCTCCAGCCGCCACTTCAAACAGGACTGAGGGAGGACAGGGCTTCGGACAGACAGGATGGTCCAGTGTCTCTACCAGGGGCAGTGGAGCACAGACCTACCCACTGGAGAAAACGTGGAGAATCATACCAGAGAGACTGAGAGGTGAGTGTCAGTCAAAGAGCCGGTACCCAGTTAAGAGGAATGAATTATCTCAATTCTTTAACGCACTGGAGTGTGGCAAAGCGTTGCCCTTGGAGGAACTGGGTCAAGGGTACACAGGTTCTCTCCGTATTCATTCTCAAAAAAAAAAAAAAAACAGGATTATTGAGAAATGACTCACATACCATATAATTCCCTCACATAAATTTCACAGTCCCAACAACTTCGGCAGATCCACAGAACTGTGAATTCATCCCTACCATCAATTTTAGGACATTTTCACTATCCCCCAAAGAAACCCCACACCCTGTTGCCACTGCTTACCAAACCCCCTTCCCATAGGCCCTAGACAAACTAGTAATCGACTTTCTGTGTCTACAGATTTGCCTATTTGGGACCTTTCATATATGTGGAGTTGTAAAACAGATGGTCCTTTATGACTGATTTCTTTTGCTGAACGTTTATTCTAGAATACACCCATACTCACACCTTTTACTGCTAAATGACAGTCTGTGGTAAGGATAGACCACATTTTATTTATCCCTTATCATTTGGTGGACATCAGAGCTTGTCTAGCTGGGGGTTATGATGGATAATTTCCATGTGCACGTGTCTGTGCGGACGTGTTTCCGATTCCCTTGCGCATATACCTTCTAGTGGAATTGCTGGATCAGCAGTAACTATGCTTAACCTTTGTCAACGTCAGTTATTGTAAAACAACCTGCACCATTTTACAATCCTACTGGCAGCATGTGAGGGTCCAACTCCCCCCTATCTTCATTAACACTTGTTATTGTCTCTTTTTTTTATCATAACCAATCTATTTGGTACGAAAGGGTACCTCAATAAAGCTTTAATTTCATTTTTTTTTGTTGTTGTTAATGAGTTTGGGCATATTCTCATGTTCTTATTGACCATTGTGTATTTTTTTGAGAATTTTTTTTATTTTTCTCATTATTTCTTTTCATTTTTCATTAAATATCTTTTCATCCCATTCTTTTTTTTTTTTTAAAGAGAGAGTGAGAGAGAGAGGGGGACAGAGAGAGAGAGAGAGAGAGAGAATTTTAACATTTATTTATTTTTTCTTAGTTCTTGGCGGACACAACATCTTTGTTGGTATGTGGTGCTGCTGAGGATCGAACCCGGGCCACACGCATGCTAGGCGAGCGCGCTACCGCTTGAGCCACATCCCCAGCCCCATCATCCCATTCTTAAGTTAGGTTATTAATCTTTTTTTCTTGATCTCTATTACTTCTTATAATTGCACATGAAGCTAGATCATATCAATAAAAATTTCAAGTTTCTTTAAAAAATCATAGTGGAGGAAAACAAACAAACAAAAAATAAGGGAGAAGTAAAAAGGAATTTAGAAAAAAAATATTTCACCAAACAGAATATACAGATATATACAGATATATCATTAAACACACAACTACCATATAACCCAAGCAATTGCACTCTTAGGATTAATCCCAGAGAAACAAAGACTTATGCTCACACACAAACTTCTATAAGACTGTTTAAAGAAACTTTATTCATAAAGAAGCAACCCAGATGTCCTTCAACAGATAAATGGCTTAACAAACTATGGTGCCTCCATACTGTGGCATAGTACTCAGTAATGAAAAGGAGCTATTATTTCCTGAATATCCAAGGAATTATGCTGAGTGAGGACAGTCAGTCACTAGGGGTCAAATAGTACCTGATTTCATACATAATGTGTGAAGTGACAAGATTATAGAAATGAAGACTAGATGATCGGTTGCCTGGAGTCAGGGATGGAAGGATGCAGGAGAGGGAGAAAAGTGTGGTTGGAAAAGGGCAACTCTGGGAGAGAGAGATGTAAGGCAAGGCTCTGTGTTGTGATTGTCTCGATGCCAGCATCCCGGTCTTCCCATTCTGCTATAACTTTGCTGAATGTTACTCTCAGGGAAAAGTAGTAAATCCAGGAGTATGCCAGATCTCTGAGATCTCTCTCTTTATTATTTCTTATGAGGGCACACGAATCTACAATGATTTCACAAAGTTTAATTTTAAAAGGGAGGCAGTGAATCCATGGCTTTACGGCTCGACTAATTATTAATTGTGAATGTAGCCGCAAATTAATGTTGTCAGTTTTTTTCATCTGTAAAATGGGAATAATACCTACTCATGTAATTGAGCTAAGGACCAAACAACAACAAAATAGACAGTGGCTTCAGCGACCAAGAAGAGTTTAATATTCCTACAACTGTTCCTGGGGTGTTCTGTCCCCATCCCTCCCTGGATGCCTTTCTGGAAATGTCCATTTGCCATCACATGCTTCTGCATGGGCAATGCAGCCCCTGTGGGAAAGGGACCATGCCTGGGGAAAAGGGGCCATGCTCTGAGCCTGTCGGGGCCTCACACAGGAGGGGCAGCAGACCCAGCCATGCTGGAGTCCATTCAGTTCCGTGGACTTTTGGTATCGAAAGTGGGTACTTGGACCCCCTGGCCAAGCCTGAATTTTCCTTTCACCTTGTGGTCTTAGGAAGGCCACTGCTTCCTGCCCCAGTTGTCCCGTCTGCTAAACAGAAATGACAACAGCCCCCTTAGAAGGCAGGTATAAGGACCAGCTATGTGAGATGAGCCCATTTCCCAAACTCCAAGCAAGTTTGTGTTCACGTCATTTCTGCTAAGTTCACTTAAAACCAAGGCGCCCTTTATTCACTTTCTGTTAAATCAGTCCTCTTCTTTACTCGAATAACTTTGTTTGTTAAAGGAAACAGAAACAGATATACATGTCTTCAAATTTTAATAGCTTTGAAAGCAGCATGCTTTGTTACTATTGATGGCTTATGAGGGTTTAATTAGAATTGTTTTTCTTTCTTAGTAGAATATATAATAATGATGCTTTCATAATCAGTGGCATTTTAGATTCTATTAAATATGGAATGTCACTTCTTTAAATAGGAAACCGGCTTTGCTTATTAATAATGGAAGGAACCATTTAAATAAGTACATTTTGTTAAATTACATTTTAATTAAATTTTCAACATAATTAATTTCAGGGAGAATGTGCTATCTACGAATATTTTAGCCTGAAGGCAGCTTTTTTTTTTTCTATTATAAAGGGGAAGCTTAGCAAGCAAAGAGAGGCAATAATGGTGTAGTAGGGCCAACCACATTGATCTCCAGGAAATAGTGCTATATAGTTCCATTTTACTAATAGCAACACCACATAGCACCCAAAACTTTCTCCGTTAGTAGCAGGTGGCTGTTTATGAAAAAAAAAAAGGGGGAAAGTTGACAGAGGACATACACAGTGTTCAGTCACTGCTTCTGGTCACGGAAGTTGGAGGCCATACACAGAAAGTCCTGTGGCTTCACACAGGAGACAGGCAGCTGTAGAAATGTCAGCTAGAAGCTCACCCATTGATGTGCATAGATTCCTGAAATAAAACATTGAGGGAAGAGGTAAGAAAGTGAACAAGATGTGTAGCACACCATCACTTAGTGAAAGCTCATCCATTCACGATACACAGTGCACATTTTTAAAGATTTACACATATGCTTGTGGTGGGGTAGGAGGAGGTTGGGAGAAGAGACCAAAGTGAGATAAAATTAGTAAAATAAGAGAGGCTCTTTGGATCAACCATAATCCTGTGTCTGATATGAAGTATGGGAATAATGCAAGTGAACATACAGAAAAAAATATAAATATTCCCAAATAGCATCACAAAGGTATACAGTAGATGCTCCATGAATACTGATTGCTTATCTTGAGGATAATATGGAAAGGCTGAACTGGATGTCTTCAAGAATTCCAGTTGATACTGAGTTCCCAGTGAGCATTCCCAGGTGGATGCCACATACCTGCCCCCCCACAGCAGACCCCTGGATGGGTCTTTTTCTCTCTGCCCCACCCCTGCACATCCCAGACTCCTGTAGCTCAGGATGACTCACCACCAACCATGACCCCTTGCACAACACCATGTGTCCCCAGAGGCCAAAACCAACCAACGGATGCTACTGCTGCACCAGAGCAGCTGCAGGGACTGAGTCATGCCCTCATTCGACAGGGGGAAACTGCACCCGAGAGGGGCAGACCCTCCCTGGAGCTGGTTGTTTTCCTTCCTCATGTGAGTCCCTCCTCCCCCAACCTCCACGACTGACCTACTAAGAGATCCAGTAGCAAGTAGCAGTGAGGTGGGGTTTCCACGCTCAGGCTCAGTGTCTAGAATACCACCTGCCAGACACTAGGGGACCACACCCCAGGAGGCCAGGCAATTGCCCTGAGGGCCAGGAGTAAGCAGGGCCAGGACAGAAGCAGAGGCAGCCAGTGCTGTCCTCCTAATGCTCTTGCCACTAAAGATTACCTGCTCCCTGGAAGATACGTGATAGAAGCCCAGGCCTGCGGGCTGCCCAGCACCTGGGCCTTGGGACGGGGCCAATGTAACAAAAGTGGTGGTCAGGGGAGGGTCAGGGGCAAAAGCCATCCTATAACTCTGGCTCATTTCCCCCAAGTAGGCATATTTTCACCTTTTTTTTATAGCTATGAGGAGGTGCAGAAAGGCGAAAGAACTCACCAACATTCCCAAAGTGAGGAAGGAACTGAAAAGGCATTTCAGCAAAGTGCGTCTACTGCCAAAGACTGAGTCCCTCCTCTGCGTGGCTTCCTGAAACCATAGAAGAAAACAGGAGGAACCACGGGGTTGAAACAGAGCTCAGGCCTGAAAAGGAGCCACTGTGGAGGATTTCCTGGGCCCTCCTCAGTTGACACAGGCCTCAGGTGAAGGGTGCCATAGAGCGTGTAAGCAAAGACTTCCAGCCAGCAAGGCAGAGAGTGCTTGGTGTGTCCCACGGGTGACTCCAGATAGAACCTCAGGCATGTGGAGTGGGACAGAGAGACCAGTGGGAAAGGAGGCCTCCTGCAGACAGAGGAAGCCCAGCCACATACCCGAGAAACCGTCCTGTACCACCGGGGCACTGTGGCTCTGGAAGGAGTTCCACTGTGATGGGACATGGCTCTTCAGCCTCTCCAGAGTTCCCTGTCCACCCCGGTGGCAGGGGGAAGGACACGTGGGTTAAAAGGATGAGTTTGAGTCCCAGAGCTGTCATGAACTTCGTGCAATCTAGAGCAAGAGGCTGATCCCCCAGACTGGCCGGACAGGCACGGGGGAAATGCTCAGTGTGAGTTAACGGAGGTGACAACAATGAATGACGATGGCCACGAGGAAGAGAGAGAAAAGGCAGAAGAGAAGGAGGATGAGAAAGAAGGTGCCGAGAAGGAGGAGAAAAGTGGTAGAGGAAGAGGAGAAGGAGGAGGAGAAGGTGGCGGAGAAAGAAGAGGTGGAGAAGCAGTGGCTGTCACACAGAGAGAGAGTACTGACTCCAGAAGTCACCACTTCCAGAATGAGTCACAACATCCACCCTGCTAGCAGGATTTGGAGGAAAGTTCTGGAAACATGGTCAGGAATCTTTCCAAGGCCAAGACTCTTGTCTTCTGCCTGTCCCCTTCGAGTATCTAGTTCCTGCAGTGAAAACCAGCAACATCACATACCCATAAATCCCAATCACCATGCCAGTGGCTAGAGGCCATAAAATGAGCTAGATGCAGCCTCTGCCCTCAGGGAGCTTACTGCTCAGGGGTGGGGGGCAGACTTACAGGCAACTGCCTAAATATGAAAAGCCAACCCACCTGGAGCTCCACATGAGGAGCTGGGTGCTCAAGGGAAGGGGGCACTTATGTTGAAGGCATCCGGGGAGGAAACAGAGACTCTGGCTCCATGGATCTCAGAGAAAGATAGAAAACCAGGTCTGGAAAGAACAGATGCTGGGCCCTTCCAGGCTTCTGGGTGGCAGGAAATAATCAATAGATTTGAAGAGCCTTGGAGTGAGCATCCCCAACGGTTTTGCCTCTTTTGGGGTCTTCTGCTGATGATTCAAAGGTATGACAGCCCATTCTTTGGTTTCAGGAAGGCTAGGCATCAGGCCCTTTCCTCTGAGAACACATTCACTTCCCAAAAGAAAATCCAGACAGTGTCGCCAAAAATGGTAGAAAGATGTGGGTTACAAAGAAAGAAAGAAACACCAACTACAGCCTGGGCAGACAGAGCTAGTTTACCACCCAGTCTCCTCTGGCTTGGTCCAAAGAGGCAAGGCAGAGTGCTCAGTTTAAGACCCCTCCCCTCTTTCCCCCACTGACATCCTTGCAACTAGAATTGGAAGATCCAGTTCTGGCCAAGGGGGTGTAGGTGGAATTGAAGGGGTGGAGCTCCTGGATAATTTCTTTCAAGGGACATGCCCTCTCAGCTATTCCTTTTCCCTTCCCTAGATGTGAAAGTCATCATGATGCCTGCAGGATCAGCAGCCACATCATGGCCTGAAGCTGAAAGCAATATTCTAGGACTGGGAGCTACCGGACTTTGTACAAGGACAGAGCCTGGGTTCTCAATGACTTTGGAAAAGACCTGGAGTCTCAGGCAGTCTGACTCCAGAACCCACACTGCAGTTGGTTTGAAGAGTGTTGGTTCTGGGGTCTGGGGTCATCTCTTTCTTCTGGAACTCAACTCAAATGTCTGTGTATGCAGAAAGCTTTGTCTGATCCCCAGAAAGAATCAGAATTCCTTCATTTTACATGTGGCTTACCTCTGGGCAGTTACCAGGATTATCTGTGACACCATTTATACAATGCCAAAGACTTACCAGCAGATCCTAAGCTTTGCAGTGTCCAGTCTAGGTTCCTATACCTAGACCTTCACCTGTGCACACCTACATATCATCCATATTGCAATCTACATCCATATATATATTATATCTCCGTATCTGCCTACCTTCTTACCTATATAAGGCCTTTGTACACTGAAGACTAAGCACAGTGGCATGAGTAACATAGGCTTCCAAATCTTGGCTAAGTTAGGGAATGAATGGATGAAGTGAATGAATGAAAACCATGAATGGAAACCTTAGGATCATCCACCATCTTTATTTCTACCAAGAAAAACAAGACGTGAATAAACAAAGGGTGACTCCCTCCTTTCTAGCATAGGTACCTCTTTGAGATTCAGGAGCTGAATGTTCAATGTGTCGTTGCTTCTGAGAGTCCTTTGGGTATTGTGTGGCTTCTCAGGGTGCATACAGGTCATAAAAGCACATCTAATTTCCTCTTCAGAGGAACAAAGAGCTATGGTGGAAGAAGAAGCCAGTCCCACCTGAAGTCTGGGGACCACAGGGACTGTGATGGTGGAGGTTTGTGCCCTGTGCCGTTTCCCAGATGGATGCTCAGGCTGTGCCCTGTCACCACTGGGTAGCCACGGGTCCCTGGCAGAAAGCAGCAAGCCTTTTCACAGATCTGAATCAGGGCTGCTTGTGCTTCATGCCGTTTCAAAGCCACATCAAAGGCCGGGCTGGGTTGCCAGGCCTACACTGAAAGTCCTCAGGAGCCACAGCCTGGGAGGCAGAGGCTCCTGAGGCAGACACTGGCTCCCTGAGGGGACCAGGTACTTTCCTAAAGAGAACACATCATTCAGCTCTTCCTGTGCTTTTACTGTAAACTCCGGGTTTCTCATGCACCTGAGAGGAAGGACAGGAGGAAGAGGGAGACAGACATAGAGACAGGGGAGGTTTGACATTAAAAACCATACACAACAAATAGCAACAGATTCTTAGGCATTCAGGGCTCTGAGTGGCAGGCCCCCACCTGGGAGGCAGAGACAGAGGCGCGGAGAGCCAAGGTGACTTGTCTGTGGTTCCCCACGTTGAGAGGGCAGATATGAAAACCTAGGCTTCCCATTGGTTTGCTCTGTGCTCCTTCCACCAAATCTATGCAGTCACTTTTTCTGAGCACTTTCTAGAATCCAAGGCCCTCCAGAAGGAGGAGAGATCAAGTGCGTGTCTGAGGGCCAAGCAGGCCCATGACATGGTGGCACACTTAGATGTCATCCATCCCATCAAAACACAGAAAGAAAAAGCCAAGGCCTCTGTCTTCCCTGCAGTCCCGGTCCAGTGGGAGGGTCAGGCACCCCCCAACTCCACTGACCCCTGGAAGACGTGGATGAAGGATTCAATGGGCGGGTAGGAAGGTGCAGCTGGAATCAGCAATGTGGTCCTGGCTACTTATTTTGTCTTTCTCTCAGATGTCCCTAATTGGGCATAAATAGAGCTATTAGTAGAGAAAGGAAGTCACTTGGATAAAATACTTTAGGGCCCCCTTGAATTACATAAGCGTAGGGGGTGCTCACAGTTGGTCAAGGGAAGCCAGAATCAGCATCTTGTATCACAGTCTTAGAACTTTCACTTCCAGAGACCAGTGGCGTACACTTTGGCTCACCCAGAGAAGGGCCTGTTTATATACAGGGTACAAGGCACATCTGCTGATTTGGGTAAAATTTCATGTGTGTGCCATCCAGTTAATATTAGATCATAACGTTCTGAAAACAAAATGTAGTTAGGTGCAGAGAAATCAAACAATGCATTTACTGCTGCACATTAATGTAACTCATGTACATTATGTAGCTCCATGTGGTTAATCATTTTATGTAATCAAGCATAACTTTGCTCTGTTGATGGGGAACAAATAAACTGCTCCACATCCGAGTTCCCATTCCATCAAGCCTTCCTGGTCTTCTGCCCTCTGGCCACTTGAAGTTGGTACAAAGGATGAAGTACAGTAAATCCAGTATCAAGGTTGTGCTGCCCCACTATGGCTGATCTACCAATCCCCCAAAATATCAAATGAAGTCCAATACAATGGAATTTCGGCAGCTGAGTGTGAGGTGTCACTCTGCTCTTGAGCTCTGTGCTCTGGGTCAAATTGCTGAACCTTGCAGAGCCTGTAAATGCAGAAAATCACGTACACTTTATACTAGTGTTACTCAGAGTAACATAGGAGAGATTGTCTCCTAGGAAATGAGGTGCACACAGTAAGTAAACAGTGGACCCGTGCAAGGGATGTGCTTATCTGTCTGTTTCCCTTCATTCCTTTTATTTTCCCCACTCTACCCTGGAAAATTCAATTTGAGGTTTACGTGATGGGCATCAATGCTAACGAGGGATGGTGAGCAGCTGTGGCAAGCAGCCCTAAGCATTCCCCCTCGGAGTGTATCCTGCGCCCACCTGGCCCTGGGGAACCAGGCTGCATGTGAGGATTTCCAGCCAGGTCCCTGCACCAGACCAGGGTACTTGAAGACAAGGTGGAGATCCCCAACTGCCTACATCGCCACTTCAAGCAATCTCAAAGATCTAAGCAGCCCCAGCATTGAGATTGGATGTGGGGTGGTTATCTTCATCTACATTAATATCAATCAGAAAGGCATTTTGACAAATGGAGAGGCAGTCCCATAATACCATGCAGCTGAGCTCTTTCCTATGTTCATATCTATTATCTCTTCAGGTCTTTACAACAAATTCACCGAGTTCTCTGGGTAGGTGCAAGCATCTGACTTTTGCAAGTGAAAAAACTTCAGCTGAGAGGGGAGGTATTTTGTTAATGAGAACAAAATTAGAACATGACTGAGTCAAAGCCAAACCCCCGAGAATTAGTCACCGTGATCTGTGGGATCCAGGGCACACTCAGCTTAGACATTTATTCATGACCCTGGGTATCCAACAGTACAATTATTTTAGTAACTAATGCTTCTCCTCATATACTCCATGGCCTGCCTATCCCAGCTGACTACAGAGTTATATACTAGCAACCATGAGATTATTCAAGAAACTGATAATTTAAAAAATGGAACAGGGTAATCCTTTTCATTCACACTTCAAGTTAATACTGGGCACAAATGATGAACTCCCAACTCTAGGTTTTCCAGGGATCTTCTGAAGTGTGCAGGATAGAATTATATCAGTGTATTATTGCACCTGAAATTATAACAGTAATGACTTTGATGAACAGGAAGATATCTTCATTAAAGAAAAAATTTTAAATGGAAATTTAAACATGAAATCACCTATGATTTCTGCTGTACTTTGGGGTATATGTTTATACATGCAGGCCTATACATATGTGTGTGTGTGTGTGTGTGTGGGAGTGGGAGGGGGGTTCTGCGTGTTCTTTTCCCATGCTCATGCACCTGTGGCCCTGGCCCAGTTCACACTCACACTCCTTGACCAGGGGGAACATTAAGTCCTGGTGCCTCCTTTCCCCTTGAAGAGTGCAGAGTGGGGACACCATGCTTATGAATCTTAGCTGGATAGAGATGCAGAAAAGCTGCTGCTTTAAAAATTGCTCTTGGGGCTGGGGCTGGGACTCAGCGGTAGAGCACTTGCCTTGCAAGTGTGAGGAACTGGGTTCAATCCTCGGCAGCACATAAAAATAAACAAACAAAATAAAGGTATTGTCTCCATTTACAACTAAAAAAAAATTCCTCTTGGTGTTTTGTGAGCACTGATGCGCAGGTCCCTTTATGACGGTGTCCCCCTTGTTTTGAAAGGTAGCAGGCCCAAGGGAACTGCCAATACCCCAGAGAGAACTCTGATTATTAGGGAAAGTCCATTTTTTACTGAACAAATAAAGAAGAATGCCCTCTTAGGACAGTCTCCATGTATTTCAGACAGGGTTGTTCATGTGCCTATAAATTTCACTTATAAGGCACAGGAATGTGGATTCCGCTGACTCATAGAGGTTTCATCATCCAATAGCTTAGGATGAGTAGACACAGAGAAGGTAGATTCTTGGGGAATCTCCACAAGAAAATAGTCGTTTGATAAGTAATGTTTCTCAACCAAGCAGACAAACCATTTTCTGAAGAAGCATGATACTTCCCCAGCTGAGTATCCAATTTTCCTGAGCAAAATAAACGGGTTTTCATGAAGTGTCTGAGGTTAACAGTGAGGTTATTTACTACTTTAAGGCTTTGTCTTCCTGGGCAAGAATTTCCCGAAACAAGTGGTAAAATCAGGTTGGTCCTCCGTTCCTAGTTCTGATCACTGAACACGAGGAACGCTATCATTCGTTCATCCTGGAACCCAAGCCTGAGCCAGCAGAAGAATGACTGCTCCATATACCAAAGAGCCTTGTTCCCGTGGTGGACAGAGGTCTGTGCAGAGAACATTTCACGGAGAGAAGTGCTCACTGTGAATATGTACTGAGCTATCATAGAGAATTGATGCTTAACATTTGTGCTAATATGACAGTGAAAGTGTGTGTGTGTGTGTGTGTGTGTGTGTGTGTGTGTAAGTGGGGTGGGGGGAGAGATAGAGAGAGGGAGGGAGAGAGAGAGACCACAAGAATTTTCATTTCCCACATCTCAGTGGCACAAATAACAACCATTCTGGGGGAACATGATTTAGCCCCCCAGGGGATGGGTGGTGTCTAGAGACACTCATGGTTGTCCCAACTGGGAGATGGTGTTAAAGGCGCTTAGTGGGTACAGGCTGAGGACGCTGCTCAATGTCTCACAAAGCTCAGGACAACAAAGGATGATCCAGAGTACCAACTTCAGGAATGCTGACATAGGAGAAAATGAAGGTTCACTCGGCGGAGAGTGAACAAGAGGACAAAGACCAAGTCAGATCTCTAAGGACGTCCTCTGGAAAGGGACCAACCTGGAAAGAGGGCTGGCACCAGTCCCATCGTGCATATTACTCATGATCTTTTAAGGTTCCACAATGTAACAAAGCATTTTCTCACATCATTAAATGTTCTTTGAAATTATGGCTTTTAATTGTTTCATAATATCCTCTTACATGTCTATACTATGACTGTTTTTTTGCTAATTCTTTCTTCTTTAGTAATCAGAGTATTTCTAATTTTCTGGTGGTGTCGGCAGAAGAGCCACAGACACTTGTATGAGTGGAAATTTGGGGATGCCGGATGGTTTTCTTAAAGTTTCTTAGACATAGAAATATTTCATGACAGGATGTACACATTTGGTCTTTTGAATCATGTTGCCAGTTGACTTCCAGAAAGATCCCTCAAAACACACTTCCACAAGTAGTGATAGAGAGCTCATGGGTTTGATTTTTATTGTTGTCTCTTCAAATTTTATGCCAAAGGTTCAGTCACTAACCTAAGAGATTTTTCTATTTAACCATTTCCACCCCTTCTTCCAAAAATGGCGTTTTCTTAGGAACACTGTGCGGCTATGGATGCAGACCTTCCAGAAGGCAGTCCTGTCCCTAATGTTATCCTAGAAATATGAATGTTTTCTTTTACTCTTTTTTTATTGATTTTATTTTTTAAATACATGACAGCAGAATGCATTACGATTCTTTTTCCACAGATAGAGCACAGTTTTTCATATCTTTGTATATAGAGTTTGTTCATGTCAATTCATGCCTTTATACATGTACTTTTTTTTGCATTACACATATATACCACATTTTTTCATATCTCTGTTTGTATATAAGTATGTTGGACACCCAGTTCGTGTCTTCATACATGTACTTTGGATAAGGATATTATCCATCACATTCCACCATTCTTTCTAATCCCCTTCCCCCTCCCTTTCCCTCCCACCCCTCTTCCCTATCTAGAATTCATCTATTTCTCCCATGGTCCCCCTCCCTACCCCACTATGAGTCAGCCTCCTTATATCAAAGAAAACGTTTGGCACTTGTTTTTTTGGGATTGGCTAACTTCACTTAGCATTATCTTCTCCAACGCCATCCATTTACCTGCAAATGCCATGATTTTATTCTCTTTTGATGCTGAGTAAAATTCCATTGTGTATATATGCTACACTTTTTTTTATCCATTAATCCACTGAAGGGCATCTAGGTTGGCTCCACAGTTTAGCTATTGTGAATTTTGCTGCTATAAACATTGATGTGGCTGTGTCCCTGTAGTATGCTGGTTTTGAGTCTTTTGGGTATAGTCCATTGTACTTTATTGGCAAGGGATTCCATTTGAAAAGAGAAATTTCCAGCAGGGTACTCTACTGCCTCTACTAGTGGAAATGAGAACGTCCTAGAGACATTGAGAGGGTTAGTTTCAAAGATTCATGGGGAAGTTGAGGCCAGGATTCAAATTCTTTATTCTTCATTCAGTGCTATTTCAGCTTATTCTAGCTCCCCTCGCCCCCCCCAAAAAAAAAACCCACCATAAATATTTTTAAAAATTCTGAACATGTGACATTTTTACAGCTAAAGAGACTGGGCTCAGAAGAGTTAAGCAGCTTATTTATGATGACATAGCTTGTTAAGTAGGAAGAACTGGATTCCAACCAGCTCTATCTCACTTGGCTAGTTGGAAACGGCATTTGTCAGATCTCTGATGAGCCAGAAAATGAATAGTCTATGGTCTCCTATTAAGCCTCAAGGGGAAAATGACATTCTTTTTCATATTAATGTAGATTACAATGCTGAGTTAAATCTGAATCAGTTAATTAGTAGAGTCTTTTCATAACAACATAATTTATGCCACATACAATGTGCTGTTGTTCTAGAGGACACATTTTTTAACTGCCCTGTCCAACAGCGTAGTCACAAGCCACGTGTGGTTACTGAGGGCTGGAAAGACGAGTACTTCAGATTGAGATATATTGGAAGTATAAACTACAGGCAAAAAAAAAATTTCAAGGATTTGGTTTGAAGAAAGGAATGTGAAATATTTCATTAATCATTTGTTTATACTCTTTACACGAATAAGTTCAAGAAATTATTAAAACATTTTTATGTGGTTTTTTTTTTTGTTTGTTTGTTCGTTTCTTTACCACAACCACAAGAAGTTTTTCAATTTCCCTGTGGCTCACATTATGTTTCTGCTGGACAGTGTTGATCCAAAGGACTTGCTAATTCTGTGAGTGGGGGGGCACCTTGGGCGTCATTCAATGAACAGGGCCCTATAGGTGGAGGGTGATTTGACAGCCGTTCATCCCAACTATTGACAACACCTTAAATCCCAGACTTGTTAGAACTGGAGGGAACAAGCAGAGGCTTCTCATTGTTCTCAAATTCCAATTCCCCTCTTCTTTCATTGGGATGGAACTCCAATTTTTGCCTGGCAACCTAGCAGCTAAGAATAAACACTATGCTACTCCATTTCCCAGGCTACCTGGCAGCTGAGGTGAAGCCAGGTGACCCAGTTCTGGCAGGTTGAATGTGAATGAAGTGCTTTGTGCAATTTTATCCACGAGAGATGGGATGTCATTCTTGACTTTTAGTGCTTTCCTACGCTCTTGAGGAATTTTTTTTTTTTTAAGAGTCAATCCTCCAGTAACTATCTTAAGGTTCCTAAGTGAGGCAGAAGGACACTTCTAGTGGAGTCACTGTTTTATACAACTGATTTAGTCACTGATACTGATTCTGGAGGTCATTTTTTAACTTTTTTTCTTTTGGTTCTGGGGGATACAACTCAGAGCCTCGTGCGTGCTAGACATGTACGAAACCACTGAGCTAAATCCTCAGATTCTGTTTAGCATGGTTACATGGCAGGACAATTATTATCAGAGAGGACTAGAAAGTACTCACATTCAGAAAGCAGCTCAGCCAGGTAGCTATGTCTTCACCCCAGGGCTTCTGTTTACCCTTGCATACCATGCATTGCACTCCGTTACTTTATCCAACTTGTGCAATCTATAAAAATACATTCCAGAAGATACGGTGTATAAATAAACTATACCTCTTTGGATCCCAGAGATAAGAATCTCACTTTGCTCCGGTAATTGGTGAGTTAAACTGTTCTTAAAACAATAATTTGTGTAAACCAGCCCAGCCCAAAGTAGTTTCTTTAAGCAAGAGGCAAACAGTCATAAAATAAACTTCAGTGACATCATTTTAGAAGCATCAAAATAATGAAATATGGGATGTTACTTGCTTCCTCCCTGTCCTTTCAAATGCAGATAAAGTTTGGTCAAACCATAACTCCATGCTCCAGGGAAGACCAAAGCCTGTAAAAACCAGGACCAAAGCCTGCTGTCTCTATAAAAGCTGTTTACTGCACACTGCTACAACCCAGATAGGAAATCCAGCCCTTCCACTCACTCAAACAGCTAAGCTACTCACTAGAAGATATCTGTAGGACACAGGGTAGAGATTATTATATCAC
This sequence comes from Ictidomys tridecemlineatus, assembly GCF_052094955.1. Classification (NCBI taxonomy): domain Eukaryota; kingdom Metazoa; phylum Chordata; class Mammalia; order Rodentia; family Sciuridae; genus Ictidomys; species Ictidomys tridecemlineatus. The sequence goes on along the minus strand of NC_135480.1, from coordinate 191,658,333 downwards.
AATTTCAAATGGAACATTAGATATCTAAGTGTGAAAACATTTCTTGGGCCACTGTCTTGTCAGTTTAGGCTGCTATAACAAATTGCCATAGACTGGTGTCTTAAACAGCAAAAATTCATTTTCTGAAATCTAAAAAGAGAGAGATCCTATGTTTTCTCCTTTTTCTATAAGGGCACTAATCCCATCACAAGGGCCCCCACCCTCATGAATTCATCCCATCTTAATTATTTCCTTAATTAAATTCCATCACTCTGGGGATTGGTATTCAACTATAAGTTAGGGGGAGGAGGACACCAATATTTAAAGGATAACAGCCACCCTATCCTAAAGGATGAGTCACTACAAGGCCACAGAGATGCTCTCTCCCGGTACTGGCAGACTCAGAATGAGTTGAGGAGCAGAACACTAGTTTCCTTGCACCTTGAAATAGTGCTGTCATTCAGCCTGGTTGAGCAAAGTCACAGCCATGCATGTGGGGGCTCCAGCTTCACCCTGTGGAGCCCTCAGCCAGAGCTTGTGCTCCTGGAACAGCCCCTCGGGGTCTGACTGCTGCACACAGTGGCTAGATGAATGATCTTCCTAAATAACAAGGATCCTTTCTGCTGTAGGCTAAATGTTCGTTTTTCTCTCCAGCACTGATGTGTAAGTTGAAAGCAAATCTCCAATGTAATGGTATGGGGTGGTGCTTGGGGGGGGTGATTAGGTCATGAGAACAGGGTCCCCATTGATGAGATTATAGAAAGCCCATTCCGTCATGTGAAGACATGGCCAGGCAGCAGTCTATGAAACCAGAAGTAGTCCTCACCAGATACCAAATATCGAGGTACATTGTCTTGGGCTTCCCAGCCTCTGGAGTTGTGAGCAATCAGTGTCGGCTGTTTACCAGACACCCAGTCTGATATTTTGTGACAGTAGCCCAGATGGACCTAGACATGTCATAGATGAATTCTGGTACAAGCTGTTAAGATATTTTAAAGATTAGAAAGCAAAAATCTATGGCACCTTCAGGCTATGTCTGTCACAGGGATAAATACTTCCCTAAACATACCCAAACATACCGCCCTGAAAAGCTAGGCTGAGGCCACGTCCTGAGCATTGGAGAGATGACGACATCCTGACAAATTCCCTGTCGGGTAGCTGTCCCTCTTGGATCTAACCTCAACAAGGGCCTGGCCAGCCTCTGCATGAAGGAGAGCCACTCTGTCCCAAGGGAGTTCTGACCCACTGGACCTGCTACCATTGGATCTGGTTCTGTCACCATATGGGGGAAGGGCTGATGCCCTCTGACTTCCTTGGCAAAGATCCTAATGTTTTAGCGTAGAATTCAGGCTTCACACTCTGGAAGTCCCTGCATGCCCAGCCTTCTCTCCCTCTGACTTCCTCCCCTGCCTTTCTGACCTCTGCTGGAACACCTTCGTCCCCTTTCTAAACCCAGGAAAGGCCTGGTAGACCTTAAAATCCACCATACTTTCTCCAGACAGAGCAGTGCATTCACCCCTCTGTTTTCCTGGAGCGCCTTCTGCCTACCTTTATGGTAGCACACATTAGATTACACTGGATGCTTTGCTGAGCCTTCTGTCTGCTACTGTGGAGGAGAAACTGCACCATGAATGTCCCCAGCTAGTAGCACAAGGCCTAGGATGGAGTGCATAATGGACATTGGGTTAAATTGTCATACAACTGCATCTCCTCTTCTCCACGAAAGCCTTCCAACACCTGAAAACAGGGACCTGTCCACCTCCAGTCATCTCTTCCTCTTGTGTTCAAGATATGTCTCCATCACATATGATCTGGTGACCTGTGACAATTCACTCAACTCCTCTAAGTCCCTGGGAAGATCAGTGAGTAGCCCATATTACAGTCAAAGAAATTGATTCTGATTGATGTGACTTAACCCAGAAATGAACCTCTTCCCACTCAGGGCCTCCCAGGGACAAGTGAAGACTTAGAAAAATAGGCCTTCCCTGAAATTTCCTTGCAAACCATCTTGCCATTTCTCCACTTTCCACCAGAGGGATGATAAAAAGCTCCACTTTCCCAAAGAGGCATTTAATGATGTGAAATGGTTTGAGTCTCACACACACACCCGGGGCCATAGGATTCTGGATTTACTGACTTAGAGATAATTTCAAACTTCTCAAAAAAGAAAAAGACCAATCATTTTTAAATTGAAACTCTTAAGCCAAAAAATAAAATAAAAAAATACTGTTCATGTGCTCTTTTTTCAGCCTCTTCTCCACAATGAGTTATATCCACTGAAGCACTAGACAAAAACCACAGGGAGAGCCCTCGAGCCACAAATAATGCATCTGCTCAGAAATTTAACTGAGGATTCAGAGAAGGAACTGTGGCTGTTTGGGTGGAGCGTCACTCATGTGGGAAGGTTCTAGTCCTATAAACAATTCCAAGGCATGCTAAGACAACAGAGGCATTAACTGCCTCAGAACTGCACAAATGTCTCCCGAAGGCCCATGTGCTGAAGGCTTGGTCACCTGCCTGTGGCTCTACTGAAAAGTGGTGGAATTTCTGGGAGGTGGGACCTAGTGACAGGAAGCTAGGTCACCGGGGACAATCCCTCCCCCCCCCCTCTGCTTCCTGGCCATCTCGATGTGAACATGCCTCCCAAGCTTCCATGTGCTCCTGCCATGATGCTCTGCCCCACCACAGGCCCAAGGCAACAGGGCCGAGGGACCTTGGAGTGAAACCTCTGAAACCAGGAGCCAAAGTACATCTTTCCCTCTTTTGATGATGTCAGGCATTTCTTCAAAGTAATGAAAAGTAATGACTGACACACTGCAATTACTTTTTAATAATAGCATATGAAAGTAAGTTCTGCAAGGATTTGATGTCTTGGCCCCTCACTGGATTCTGATGCCAGCTGGTCTTGTGTTATCAATGAATCTTAAACTTGAATGGACACATAAATCACTTGGAATTCTTGTCTAAGTGAATAGTATCATTCAGCAGTATTGGAAAAGGGCTTCAGATTTTACCTTTTAACAATGTTCCAGAAAATGCCACAGCTCCTGATGATCCTGTCCCATTTTGTTTTGTTTTGTTTTTGTTAAAAAAAAATTTTAGTGCACCACCTTTATACAGAACAGTGTGGTTTGTTGTTATATATTCATTCTTGCACACAATATAATTTGATCATTTCCTCTTTTCAAGGGAACTGTGTGTTTTTATGTTTTAATAATCATTATCTTAATTGTACATGTTTACAGGGTATATAGTATGATCATTTGATACATATATATAAAGTATAACAAATGAATCAGAGTGTTTGCATTTGTATCTCTTTAAACATTTTTAGAATCAATTAACACATGATAATTGTACATATTATAGGGCACAGTGTTTTATTTTAATACATGTATATAATATGTACTGACCAATTTAGGGTAATTAACATTTTTATCTTTTTATCATTACCCTGTCTTTGAAGCCTCCAAGCTCCTTTCTTCTATGTATTCATAAAATATATAGCAATTATCATAAACTTTTGTCTAGAAGGAGGTGGGAACTCCACAGAGCCGAAAGGTACAATAAGACCATCATTCACTTTCCATGCACTAGAACATGTATCCATTTATGATGTAAAATTGAGGTGATTTATAGAAGTTAATATCTCATTTTAATCACACCAACCCTCACAAAGTAGACAAGTAGCTTAAAATTATTCCTATGCGAAACAGTGGATTGAAGTTTTACCAGTACTTTAAATTCAATTAATATCAGGTCACTGCCACAATTGTCATTTTTCCTATTCTCAGTGCCAGTTTTTTGATAGCCATATTATGAGATTAAAAAAAAAAGATCTGGTGAAACTGGAAATGAAGTCAGCAAAAAAAATTGAAACTGTCAAGAATATCATTTGTAATAAGACTTTTTCAATCTTTAGCAAGGAACCTAAGCCAAAGTTTATTTTTTTCCTTATAATATTTCTAATGAAAGCATCTCAGGTAAAATAATTCCTTGTAATAAGATACATGCAAAAAACTTTTTTTCCCTAAAAACTACAAGGTTTTTTGTTGTTTTGTTTTGTTTTACTTTAACTTTAAGCAAGTTTTAGGTGATATTTCATGGCATGGCTTTTGTTATATTTATTTTCCTGGAATTCATAGCACTTCTTGAATCTTATGAATTAATTTCTTTCATCAATTTAGGAAAATTCTCAGTCATTACCTTATTAAATATTGTTTCTGACCTATTCTCATTTCCTCTTTGGAAACTCCAATAATACATGTACTTCTCACCATATCTATATATGTCATTTGCTCCTTCTAGTGTTTTCCATTATTTTTGCCCTCCGTATTTTAGTCTTGGTATTTTCTGCTAAGCTCTCATCCAGTTCAATAATTCTCTCTTCTCCTATGTCCAATTTTCTGTTGCATATTTTAAGTTATAAAATTTCTATTTCATTATTTTATGTACATTCTAATTCTCATGTGAGACTCCTCATTTAACAATTTATTTCCTTAAAAATATTAATCACAATTATTTCACAATCAGTATCAGACAAATCAAATAACTGAGTCATCTGTTTTACTTTCCTCTATTAAACATACCACATATTGCATAAGAGCTGTGTTGTGGTTTGGATTATATATTGCCCCCCCCAACTCAACTCAACCCTTCTCTTCCTCCCTCTCCTCCTCCTCTTTTTGGAGTAGAGGCCATTGGACTAGAGGCCACTCATTTTACATTATGGCAAAGAACTTTTTGTTCTTTTGCTTGTGTCTTCTTTCTTCTTCTCTCGCCCTTGCTCTCTCCTTCCTGCCTGCTACAAGCTGAGAAGTTTCTCTCCATCATGCACTTGTGCCATGATGTTTCATCTCCAGCCTAGAGAGATGGAGTCAGCTGATCATGGACTGAACCTCTTCCTCTCTAATTTGTTCATGTCAGATAGTTTGGTCACAGCAGCAAAAAATATGACTACCACAGAAATTGGTATCAGGAACTGGGCCATTGCTGTGACTAACCTGACCATATGGTTTTGAAGCCTTTGCAAGTGGTTTTTGGGACAAGTTTGGAGAAGTTTGAAAATGCAGACTGGAGAAACCCTTGAGTGTTGTAAGCAGCGCTTAATGAATAATTCTGGTGGGAGTTCAGAAGACCAGAGTACAGATAGGAATATGGACAATGAAGACTGTGCTAACGAGGTTTCAGAAGGGAATAAGGACTCTTTTGGAATTGGACTAGAGGCCATTCATTTTACATTCTTGCAAAAAAACTTTTTGTTCTTTGGCTAATGTCCTCAGACTTTCTGTGAGGCCAAATTTAAAAGTGATGGACAGATTAATCTGGAGGAGAAAAGTTCAAGGCAATACAGAATATAGGCCAGGGCTCAGGACATTGCTCGCAGCTTTTATCCAGGTTTGCTGAAAGAATCAGGGGCAGTAACAGAGCAGAAGAATTTTGAAAATATGCAGTTTGGCCAGAAACATGCCTGTAAAATTGGGACCAAGGAAAGTGTGGTTGGTAAAGATATTACTATCACTAAAAAGAAGCTAAGTGCTTTTCACAGAGACTATAGGAAGTATGCCTCAGGGCATCCCAGGAATCAGGAAGACCATACCAATTAAAGGCTCAAGGTTATAGAAGTGAAAACTCATTTAGGAGACATTGGGGGCACCCTGCTTGCACAGAGGTGTCTAGAAAACTTTTACCCCAGAATTTGTTTCGCAATGCTCAGTCACCCAGGAATTCAGAGACCACTGGCACATGTGTTCCAGGGGGCCCAGCTACTGCTCAAGCTGGTGGTAGACCTTGGTATCGTTAATGTGGTACTGGTTTGCAGGAATGCAGGATGCTCAAGTTAGGTAGTCATGGATGTTTCCATTGAGATTTCAAATGATGGTTGGGAGTCTAGGAAGAGTATAGCAGAGTCAGAATTCCTATGGGCAGTCCCTGAAATGGTGATTCACAAAGCTGTGAGAAGAAATCTGAAGCTGCAGTGGAAACCCCCCACCACTGCTGCCAGGATTAAGAGATGCCAATAATGTCATGGAATGTATGCTGAGGAAATTTGCTGGCTGTGGATAGAGCTAGCCTAAGAGAGAGGTCATGTGGGCCACACCTGACAAGGCTAAAGGGGAGTGGCTACCCAAGCCATTTGGAGATCACATCATCTTGCTGCTATGTGTCCCCAGTGCCAGCCATGGAGCTAAAAGGTCTGAGGCTTGCCAAGTTGGGTTTTGATCTTGTTTGGGACACATCTCTTCTTTCTACATGCCTATTTCTCCCACTGGAAACAGTCTGTGACATTGTGTACTGGAAATATAAAACTTGCTTTTGATCTTCACAAGTGCTCACAGCCAAGAGTTTGCCTTGAATCCAGAAAAGTTTGGACTTGGACTTTTGGGCAATGCTAGAACTGTTAAGACTATGGAGACTGATGGCAATGAATTAAATGAATTTGTATTATGAGATGGACATGAGCTCTATGAAGTCAAGGGCAAAATGTTATAGCTGAGATATAAGGTGTCCCCCAATAAATACCCATGATAGACACTGTAGTATTGTTCAGAGGTGAAATGATTAGATAGTGAGACCTACAACATAACCAGTAAATTAATGCATTTGATGGATTAATAATTGGAAAGAATTACTATGCTAGGTAACTTGTAGGCAAGTGGGACATGGCTAAAGGAGGTAGGCATCTGGGGTTGTGTCCTGGGGGATCATATTTGTCCCCCTGGATCCTCCCTCTTTCTCTCTCTGCTTCCTGGCTGTCATGAGCTGAGGACTTTTCCTCTGCCACACCCTTGGCTATGCTGTTCTGTTTCACCTCAGGCCCAGAGATGATCATGGATGGAACCTCTGAAACTGTGAGCCCATGGTAAACATTTCCTCTTCTAAGTTGTCCTTTCTAGGTATCTTGGTCACAGCAATGAAAAGCTGCCTAACACTAGCTGTAATTAGGTTTACACTATGCTGAGTTTGCAGTAGACTGTCACACTCTAGAAACCATCTGGCTTTTGCAGTGGCTACTGCTGAATTAACGCAGATCTGATGGGAACCACCAACCCTGTGTCCTTCAGGTCTTCGAGGGTGGCACTGATCTCTGTCATTACTCACAACATGTGATATTGTTTGGATTGTAAGGGGAACTGGAAAACATTTTTAATGTAATGATAATGAAACAAACATCAAATTTGTGGAATGCAGCTAATACAGAGCTTAGATGTAAAAGCTCAGATCATTTGTTTTGAATCCGTTTTTCTTTTCTAATGTTGGCATTTAAAGATAAAATTTTCCTTTAGGGTCCAGTTTTAGAATGTGTCAATTTCCTTTGTGTTATCCTCATGGACCCCTGGATTTTTTAGAAGGAAATTTTTGGACATTTGGAAGTTACCATTTTCCTGTTGTTTTTTTAATTTAATTCTGTGTTGACAAGGAATATACTATGTGTGATTAATTCCCCTTGAAGTTTACAGAATTGTTGCATGATCCAACATATGATTCATTTCAAGGAATACTCCATGAACTGTTCAAAAGAATGTGAGTTCTATTGTTGTTAGGTAGAATGATCTAGAAAGGCCAATTAAGTCAATTTGGTTTATATTGTTATTCAGTTCATCCATATCTTTAGTGATTTTCTATTTTTTATTGAAAAAATATGTTGAAATCTCCAAATGCAATTGCAGATTCGTCTAATTCTTTCTGTTCTTTTCATTTTTGTTTCGTGAATATTGGCTCTGTTTAGAGGTTACAATTTGGAATTATTATGTCTTCTTGATTAATTACCCTCCTAGTATTATGTAACACTCCCCTTTAGTCCTGGAAATACTCCTTGTTTTGAATTCTTTGTCTAATATTAATATATCCAGTCTACTTTGTTATGATTAGAATATGCACATTGTATAATTTATATCTTTAATGTGTTTGTGTATTTCTTTTTTAAATTAATTAATTTATCTATTTTTGCATTTTGATTGTGCATTTCTTTATAAATTATTTTCCTTATAGATATCATATTAATCTTGCATTTTTATCCAGTGTGCAAGTAACTGACATTTAATGGAAATGTTTGGGCCATTTATATTCAATGTAATTATTAGTACAATTGGGTTTTAATATAACTTTTTACAATTTGCCCTATGTATTATTTGTTCCTCCTCTTTTTAATTTTTTTTGATTAGCTGAATATTTTTATCATTCTATTTCAACTATCTCATCAGCTTATAAGCTATACTTATTTAGGTTTTCATTTGTTTATATGCATACTGGGGCTCATTATAGGCAAATTTAATTTATTACATTCTCCCTTCACCTAAAATACCACTTCACATACAAATTTAAAACTCTGCAATGACACACCTCAATTTGCCTTCTCATGTGCTACTTTGCCAAAAATTCTTTCTTTACATAGGCAAACATCCACAATGCACACACATGGATTTTACTTAAGCAGTCAATTACTTTTAAGAAATTTAATAAATTTAGCAAATTAAAAATTATTTCATGTTTACCATGTATGCAGGCTTTTGTTCTTTTACATAGATCCATATTTTCATCAGTTTTTTTTTTTTTTTTTTTTTTTTTGCTAGCAGGGATTGCAGGGATTAAACCCAGGGGCACTTAACTGCTGAGCCACACCCTCAGCCCTTTTTATATTTTATTTTGAGAAAGGGTCTTGCTGAGTTGCTTAGGGCCTTGCTAAGTTGCTGAGGCTGGCTTTGAACTCACAATCCTCCTGCCTCCGTCTCTTGAGCCATTATCAGTTGTTGTCTTCCATCCGAAGAACTTCTTTTTAAAAACCATTTGTAATACAGGTCTGCCAACCATAAATTCTCCCAGCTTCTGAAAAAGTCTTCCTTCTGCCTTCAGTTTTGAAGATTTTGTGTATCTCTTTATAAATTAGTTTCCTTATAGACATTATATTAATCTTGTGTTTTTATCCAGTGTGCAAGTAACTGAATTCCAGGTTTTCAAGTTCGTTCTTTCTTTCTTTCTTTCTTTCTCTCCTTATTTTTTAGCAGTTTAACAATTCTTTTCATTCTTCTGGAATGCATAGTTTCTGATAAAAAATATGATTTATATATTTGTGCTCTCTACAAACTTTTTTGTTTTAAATATCTTTTCTTATCATTGCTTGTTTTAAGAAATTTGATTAATATGTTCCTTTGTGTAGTTCTCCTTATGTTTTTAGAGTGAGACTTGTTAAGCATCCTGTGTTTAATTTTTTATCAAGTTAGTAAAATTCTTGACCATTATTCTTTAAATATATCTGTATATGTAGGAATTTAATATTCAAAAGTATTTTAATATAGAGGGAGCCAAGGTGAAGGAGTAGAGGAGATCCTGTTTCTGGCTGCTCTATGCATGAATCTGAGAAAGCTATCAGGCGGCTTCTCTATGGGGTCTCACCTTGACGGATTACAACATCTCAAGGCGTGTGACAGGACCCCATACAGTGGATTTTCACAGAATCCACCAGAGCTGCAAACATCAAGCAGAACTCAGAGCCCCTGTGTTCATGTGAGACTCCAGACTCCGGTCCCAAAGCCTGCAGATTGAGCACAGGCGCGACTCTCAAGCAGCAGAGCAGAAACACCAAATCAGCACCTCGGCAGAGCTGCAGAACTCCAGACCACGCTTAGCTCCCATGCAGGTTACTGGACCACATTCTAGCCACAGCATGAGGACATCCCAGCTCCCCCCAACCTACTAGTCACCCCGCCACGGGAAACAGATGGACTCCATCTTGGAAAACCTTTCTGGTCATCTTTTGGTGGGCGTGGCTATATGCGTCTGAACAGGCAATGATGATGATGTCAATATTGGGAACTGTCAACATTGTCCTCCCCACAAAGGAGGGATCTTGGAACTATGCAAGAGCACTACAAATCTATAGGGTAAAAACAATAACACACCAGTCCCACAGAGCAGAAAAGAAACGCAAGCAACATGAAAAGACAAGGGAAGAAAGTACCACAAACAATTCAAGACAACACATCATTAGAAGAATTAACAGAAAAAAATGACAAAGATTTCAGGATTTACATTAATCAGATGTTGTGACATCTTAAAGAAGACATTACACAATAAATACAGACAGTGAAAGATCACTTTGACAATGAGCTACATAAACAAACCCAAGACACAAAAGATCACCTCTACAGGGATAGAGGTTGTAAAAAAATCCTTGAAATGAAAGAAATAGTAAACCAAATTAAAAACACAAACGAGAGCATCACCAGCAGAGTAGACAACTTAGAAGACAGGACATCAGACAATGAAGACAAAGTATATCATGACATAGTTAAAAGAATATGAAGGATCATTATCAAAAAATATTTTACTAATAGCAAAACATACATCCTGTTAAATATATGGTTTGAAACAGTTGACTATTTTCTCTCTGAAGTTAGATTCCTAGCTTATTCCCTGCACCAAAAAAAAAAAACACACACAAAACTTTGCTTCTATGTTAACCTCATATAAAGAACAAAAATGTAAAATTCTTCAAACTTAATGTAAAATATTCAAGTTATTCCCCAAGTAAACCCTATATTTATATAAAAATTACTGGTCTTGCTAAATGAACAAATGGCCAGCTGGGTATGTTATAGTTAAAGTTTTGTCCCAGGGTTTCATAAACTGACTTCCAGACCACTCACGAATAATCGAATCAAGCCTTTATTGAAGCACACCGGTGGAAGCTGACCAGAACATAAAGCTGTTCCCCTGATGAGCCCTGAACAATTGCAAGGGCGCTCCTTATAAGCCTGAAAACCACAAAAGGGATGTTTGAGGGTCCAGCCAATGCTAGTAAGCCAGGTTACAGAAGCGGGAGAGTGGGGTCAAGCGGAGGGAAGACTAACCAATCACAGTTAGCCCAGTCACCCCAGTTACAGAAACAGAGCCCCGTTACCCTAGTTACAGAAACAATGCCCCATTAGGTAGTTTTGTGTTCTTAAAGTTTTCTATAGCAAAAGGAAAAGAACATCTTGCCCCAGTCATGACTTCTACTTGGCATGGTTGTTTTACAGGATGAAGTCATAAAACAAAATGGAGTCACATTTGCTCCTACTATCACATTCTCCACTGGTTTTAGTAGGTTTGATGTCAATCTTATACATCATAAGGCCTCAGTTTCTTTTCCATCCTTCTGTGTCTAAGGGACTATACTGGGCTCGCAAGACCATAAGTCTGACCTCACCTACATTCTTTTGTATATGGTTTAGGAGGGTTTTTAAGAGGCAGGGTCCTACAGTAATACCAATCAGGAGAAGGACTAGGGGCCCAGCTATGGCTGAAATGATGGTAGTCAACCAAGGGGACCATGAGAATAGGTTTTGGAACCAATTGCCTAAAGTTAAATTTATATCTATTTGACAGTTGAGGGACTTAAAATATTTAGAGCCTGTGATAAGAGTTGTAGGTCCCAAAGTAGTAGATCCAGCTATTCCTATACCAGTCAGGAGGAGAACTAAAATGGGGGGTAGCCAGACTATGTTGATAAATCAGTAGGGCCTGGCCTTTTATTAAGTTCAGGTGTTCTTTTCTTTTTACTCCATCAAAATAGTAGGTTACATAGTTCAGAGTTATTGACAGTTTGGAGATTTAGACAAGGAGTTCGAAGTGGGACCCAGGAAGCACAATTTTTGGTGAATGGGGAGTTGTTCCACTTATAAGTTGGGTTGTGGAAGCAAGTGTCTCTTTCTGGGAGATCACCCAGGGTGATCTTGGGGGCAGTTTCCCAGGTACATCTTCCTGAGCTAGACATATTGGCAAACATCTATATTGACCGTAATTTTTTTTTCTAATATTAGGGACCTCCAACTGCTGTAAGGGAAAAGGGTGATGACCGTTCTTGCTACTTCGAGCTGAGAGGGGGCAATGTGCAGTGGGCAAGCAGTTTGGAGTCCCTTTTTAGAAACTGAGTAGGTCAAGGAGCCCATGGTAAAAATCTGGTTCAGGAAGAACAGGATGTAAATTCACCTGGGGTGGGCACTTCTAAGAGAGAAACAAAAAGACATGAGTGCTGAAGTAAGATTAAAACACAATAGCAGTTGTAGCATCTGGAACCTGTCCATGAATATCATGAAAATGACAGGAATTAATAATTATTTACCAGGAGGTGGAAGACCTGAGAAACTGTCCCCATAACAAGGCCTAACAAAGCCTAATAAGGCATTTTTTTTTTTTTAGGGAACATAAATCTTTAACATTGTCAGAATTGTCAGGAATGTAGACATGACATTTAGTTAAATTAGTTAATGTCATCTAATTTTTGTAAAAATACCTTTTTGGCATGACCTCTGTGTTCAGTAAAGATTCCTTTGTTACTTAGGGCTAAATAATTATATTAATAAACATTGATTACATCTACCTGTGTAGGAGGTTAGGAAGATCTGTAGGCTTTAAACTGACTAAAAACTTCTGGCAATGTTTATTGGTAGTTATCAGGCATTTTTGCTTAAGAATTTCTCTTTTGTTGTCTCCAGTCTTACTCATTTGAGGGATGTTAAACACTAGTGTACATTTTAAGTTACATTAAAATAACAGGTTTTTTTTTTTTAATGTACAGGAATGACTCTGTTTTAGTTTAACTGTTTTTGCTAGGTGTTTAAGACAAGGCTGGTCCAACTGACCTTGTTCCTATCTATTGGTAAGAGTCAGCTGAGTTTCCTTGGAGGACATTCTTGGGGAACTTGTGAGCAGCATTTTAGCTCTGTTAGTGTCATCTGCATTAGGATGGGTCACGGTCTTGCTGACCATGTGGCTTCCCTTGGAAGCATCAGGCATGTCCCCCCTTTTCAATGACCCTCCTCTTTTGCAGCATGCACATTCATTGGCTTTTTGTTCTCCAAGGGTCTCATTAGTCTCCCTTATCTGGAGGTTATGTGGCCCTGAGTTGCAAAGCTTTCCCCCTGTCCTGGGTTCAGGCTGACTCAGAGGGCAAGAGCCAAATATTGGTTTCTTTGGCCCCTTAATTTTATACTTAATATTTAAATTTGGCCTTAAACATCCAGCAAGTCAGTTTTACCAGTTTTAAAGTAAGAATGCTGAGTTTTAACTTTAATGTTTATAACTTTACTGTTAATTTTTATATAACACAATATCCTATTTTATTTATTAATTTATATAATGCTGAAGATCTGCCTGAAGACAGAAGATGACACCTTAGCATCTACTGTATGATCCAGTCACTATACACCAACAAGGCAGCTTACAGACCCAGAGAACCCATTAGATTTTGGCTTAAAAAACTCTCTTGTCAGGTCCTCCTCTCTTGCTCTCTCCTTTTTCTTTCACTTTCCCTGTCTCTCATTCTCCTTTCACTTTTTTTTTCTTCTCTCTCTCTCCTTTGCACTTCTCTCTCTCTCTCTCTCTCTCTCTCTCTCTCTCTCTCTCTCTCTCTCTCTCTCTCCCTCGTTAATCAGACACTGTCACAGTAAAGGTCCGTTGCTCTAATTTCTAATTGTCGTGATCACTTATCTTTTAGTTATAATGCAAATACAAAATGAAATTAACAATAGTAAAAATATATTTATCTTGTATATAATTTTGAACCTTGGCTGAGTTATACATTATATTTTCTATTTGAGATCATGGTAATCTTTCCAATAAAGTTGATTTTTGAATATAACTTTAAATCAACTGAAATCTGGCCCACTTTGAAGTTATTCTGACATGCTGTAAGGTGGGAGGCAGAGCCTTATCTCAGGTAAGGCAGGGCTCTTCACAATCTTAGGTAAAGTGTTTTAGTTCTAAAGTTGATCTTTGTCTCTCTTTTTAGATATCATTTTATAACATTTACATATATTGTTTTCTGACTCTGTATGAATGTTAGTAGCACAATATGACATACATCTGAATCATTAATTAAGGAAAGGCTGAGAGCCCTTAACATTTTTTTAATGTGGAAAAGTGGCAAAATGTTTTATGATATTAATCTTTAAATAGATTATGCTTTAATCACTCTTTAAAATCTCTTTAAATTTTTATATCTTAGTGTAAAAGGTAACATAAGATTTGATTACAAAACATCAAATAATATAAATAAATTTCCAATAAAATCTATTATTTTTATAATTTTAAATTACTGTTACAGACAATTTTAGTTTGGAGAATACCAATTTGATAAAATGTTTTTTTTAAACCTTTTACCTTAAAGACTTGTTTACCTGAAAGATATGAACACATTTAATCTGTAAAGAAGAGTAATGTACCATATTTTATTGATGTTTTCATTTTAACCAAGGCTAGCTTTTAAAGGAAAATCTAGACTCTGTAATGTAGGACAATACTTTAAAATAACAGTTGTTGTTTAGCCACAGATGTACAAACCTTAATTTCTCCAAGATTACTTGTTCTGGGGGATAAAACTTAACAGACACAATGTAACTAATATTTTTAGAAGCTTTTTGTCATTTTAACATATAAATATATCAGTACAGTATTATTTGTCTTTAAGGAACAACTTTGAATTGTTTTAACTATTTGTGTTACATATATAACCAAGTTACATATAAACCTTTTAATATTTGTCTTTTATTTATAGACCTTTATATTACTTAATTAGATCCTTTTGTTGTTTACTTAAATGTATTATAATTTATTTTATCACATAAAGACTTTTTACCTGGAAACATTTTTCATTAAATATATTTTTATATTTAGAACTTTTTAATAATTTTTAATCCATTGACCCTTTTTTGTTTGTATCTTGAAATAACCCTTATAAATTTTTGAATTTAGATAAATTAATCTATTTTAATAAGATGAAATATTTGTTATTTACAGTACTTTAATTGAAGTAAGTTGAAACCTCTTGACTCTTTGTATGTAGAATTATACCTGTTGGGACTTTGTAATTTATAGTAACCTTGTTTCTATAATAACACAAAATAATTTCAAATTTCTTTTTTAGTTTACCAATTTATGAAAACACCAACATTGTTTAAGTATTTTACCTTATGGAATTTAAGGAGTTAAAAGTACTTGATATTATATTTAACAATCAGCATTTTAACTTTGTAAACCAATTAGATGTCTCTAACAAACACATCTGTGTTTAATTTCACATACGTTTAGATGAAATATATGAATCTTTTTTAAAAAACAATGTATCACACAAGTGCATTGAATAGTATTAGTAAACTTTTTTTCCTGTTGAATAAAAATCCTAGAGACAATGGATATCAGACACTTTATAGACATTAACATTTTAACAGCTATTTAACCATCTAGAAATAAAACTGTGCATTAGTAACTTTAAAGACATTTGTATTTTTATTTATTTTTCAATCTGAATTGAACCTTTTAAATTATATTAACCAAAAGTATTTGAATCCATTTTTTAAAATTTTAATTTATGAGCTCATATGTCAATTTTTTTGTACCAGATATATGTAGATATGGCAATACATGTAGACAGACAGTACACCCGTGCACCCACACAAAGCAAACAAACAAAAGCCTTGTAGCTTATTTTTTAAAACTTATTACATTGAGAGTTAATCCTTGTAAACTGGCCTTAAAATAAAGCAGAGTGTAATCAGAAAAAACATATTAACCTAGGCATATTGGATCAAAATTATGAGTTTAACAAATATAGAATTTTAAAAGTTTTCTGACCTTTTTCCTGAGGTGGTCCTGTTCATGAAAGCTGAAAAGAGTTGAGGGAACATAGACAAACGAAGGGGGCTTATTTCTCCCTGGAGGAACTTCCCAAAGATGCAGCTTCATTGGTCTCCTTGGGAGAGTCCCCAGGTTGGGGTCCCATTTTACCTGTTTTTTTTCTGATTTCTTGGATGGTGGCCACCAACTTTTAGCCTGACATTGAAAAATCTTTAGACCATTTTTTAATAGTTGGGAGTTATTCATGTTTGCAAATACTGAGAAACAAAAGCCAAATTTTCTAGACAAAATTATGCTTTTTTGTTATGCAATTTAGGAATAATAATTTTATAAAACACTTTAGTTTTAATCTGTCCTCTACAGGAACTGACATGATTTACCCAGTTGGCCACCTGGCCCAGTTCCTAAATGAAGGCAATCTCTAGAATGCCTTTTTCTTTTTACCTTTAGCTTTTACTTTTGACAATCTTTTAGTCCTGTTGGCAGCTCTTTACATCTTAATGCAAGCTGTAGTGAGCACAGTTAAAACCTTCTTAACCATTTTTTTTCCCCATTAGAAACAAACTGAGGTAGAAGTTAACACAGAAAACAAAGGGAACAAACAAAAACAAACCAACAAAGTCCTGAAAATTGTTAAAAAAACAAGTTAAAGGGGTCCAGGTAGAGACCTCTGTAGCGCTTCCTGTCCATGATGTGGTGGAGCCAAGGAGTCCTGATGAAAGAGAGCAGTTATGAGAACAAGAAAAGGGCCCCGCACAACACACGGACAGACAAACAGGACAAAAGGCCGAGGAACAGACATGGGACAAATGACAAACTGCAAGAAGACGCTGGAGAAACGACAAATAGCAGAACAGACACGGGACAAGCAACAATCGTTGAGGTCACCCAAGGAGACCTCTAATGGGGCAGAGACCACGTCTCATCTCGTCCTGCCCCCAGTCAGATGAGGCCCCACAGGGAGGCCTACAGTGGGCCCCAGATAAGACAGATGAGGTCACACAGGGAGCCCTCCAGGGAGACAGTGACAACGTCTCGTCCTGTCCCAGGGAAAGTGTAAGTGACTGCGTCCAATCTGACCTTTCCACCCACCAGGTCTGACAGGCCGGCAGGAGGCTTTTCAGAGAGCCCCAGGACAGATTGGGGTCCCCCCTGGAGTGAGGCTGAGGAACGTCTCTCTGGAGCTCCCCTCTACTCCGGGGCCGAGGTCCAAAGGCCCGTGGTTGGAGGCAAATTTGGCGAGAGGATAGGGAAGAAATGGATCCTGGAGGAGCCCCCAGATGTTATAGTTAAAGCTTTGTCCCAGGGTTTCATAGACTGACTTCCAGACCACTCACGTATAATCGAATCAAGCCTTTATTGAAGCACACCGGTGGCCGCTGACCAGAACATAAAGCTGTTCCCCTGATCAGCCCTGAACAATCGCAAGGGCACTCCTTATAAGCCTGAAAACCACAAAAGGGATGTTCGGGGTCCAGCCAATGCATGCAAGCCAGGTTACAGAAGCGGGAGAGTGGGGTCAGGTGGCGGGAAGCCTAACCAATCACAGTTAGCCCAGTCACTCCAGTTACAGAAACAGAGCCCCGTTACCCTAGTTACAGAAACAATGCCCCATTAGGTAGTTTTGTGTTCTTAAAGGTTTCTATAGCAAAAGGAAAAGAACATCTTGCCCCAGTCATGACCCTTCTACTTGGCATGGTTGTTTTTCAGAATGGAGTCACAAAACAAGATGGAGTCACATTTGCTCCTACTATCACAGGTGGATCCCTCCTGGCCATCACTAGATCAATGTATGTGATGGGATTGTGATGTTTATTTTGCCCATGTTCAAAATATTTTTAATGGCTGTTTTTTTAAAGAAAAAACTATGAAGGCCATGTGCTGTTTTTTAAATGCTTCCATGTATAATATTTAGCTGCAAAAAAACCAAAAAAACCCAAACAATAATGTTTTAAACAAAATAAGAATCTATTTCTCTCATGCTTAGATGAACATATACAGTTCAAGGTTTGTGCAGAGGCTTGACTTTTGTCATATACAGAGACTCCACCCCCTCATTGCTCTGCTATGCCCCACAGGTGGATCTTATAATCCACATTCCAAACACCTTATTCATTTATCCATCTTCGCCAGCCAGAAGGAGAAATTGGAAGGAGAAAATCATGTTGTTTCTCTTTAAGAATATTTCCTAAAGAAAAACAAAACAAAAACACTAATTCCATTTACATTCCATTAGTCAGAATTGAATCACAAGATCACATCTTGCTGCAAGCAAGTCTGGGACAGGAGGTTTTTCCTGAATTGCTGTATCCAGTTAATTTTAGGTGCCTCGTTATTGAGGGAGGAGAGAAAATAAACTAGTAGACAAACTGCCTCGCATTGTTCATTGCTTCCTTCAACAAAACTGCTTGGTCACCAATACAGAAGGCACTAGTTAGTGATGGACTCTCAGACATGGACTACACTGGCATATAGTCCCTTCTACATGTCTAATAAACAGGGAAGAGCCAAGGAACTAAGCACACGTATCTTCTGCCCATTCCTCCAGCCTGTTTCAACCAGTTTGGTGTGTAATAATATTGTTTTACTTTAATTCACACTAATAAGCCCCTATCTAACATGACCTTAGGCACTCAGACTTACCTCAGGTGTTAGAATGAAAGAAAACTTCAGAGATCATTTCATTCTTTGTGGTTAAGGAAACTGAGGTCCAGAGACAAAGGGACTTCACCCAAAATCTCTCCTTTAATCTTTCCATTGTCAAGGATTCATATCTCTGTTTTCAACCAACACAGAGTCTGTCAGGACTAAAAAATTCAAGAAGAGTCGAGCCTCCCTTAGGATTCCGCAGGCATCTGTGAGTCATAGGGGAAAAAACCCTGGAAGCCGCCACCAGCCACCATGGCTGTTTAAGGAATGTGGCTCATGGGGCATTTTAACTTCTCATTGTTCCATGGCACAAAGCCCACCCAGATTGCTGACCTACCCTTCAAACAAGTCTCTGTGTCTGGAAAGAAACTAATTAGGGGTACATGCTAGATTTCTTTCCCTATCCCAGCATTTATTAGCTGTATGTCCTTGAGCACATTGCTTACTTGAGCTGTTTCTAATTTTTTTCTCTCTAATTTGGGGAAGGTTATCCCTAAACTATAGCATGAAAAGGATCAAGTGCTACACCA
This sequence comes from Ictidomys tridecemlineatus, assembly GCF_052094955.1. Classification (NCBI taxonomy): domain Eukaryota; kingdom Metazoa; phylum Chordata; class Mammalia; order Rodentia; family Sciuridae; genus Ictidomys; species Ictidomys tridecemlineatus. The sequence continues at coordinate 191,639,560 of NC_135480.1, read as the reverse complement.
CAAATAACACCTTTAGAACATCACCACACCTGAAAATGATGTTGTCATTCACCTAAGTTCATGCATGATTGCCTCCAGGAAATCTCCCTCTACAAAAATTAGTTTGGATAATTCAACCAATTTTAAGCCTTCAATGGCTCCCAGTCCCTTGCAGGAGAAAAGTACAAACCCTTTGGCATGATTCTCAATGTCTTCCCTTTTTCTGGAAAAAGAGAGAGAGAGAGAGAGAGAGAGAGAGAGAGAGAGAGAGAGAGAGAGAGAGAGAGAGAGAGAGAGAGAGAGAGACTTTCCACAAATCAAAGACAAAGCCAACACATAAGTCGACCAACTCTTGTGCCAAGAACCACTGCAAAAAAAAAAAAAAAAGGAAAGAAATATTATAAAATGTAGAAAGTCATATAATAGAGATTAATACAGGGCACTGGCATGAAAGGGGACTCCCAATGGTCATATTAATGCTTTTCCTTCCCAGTCATTCACTTCCAGGGACTAGAATACCACCAAAAACTGTGGCCGTCTTTAAGTGGAAGGCTTGTGAGTGACTCTTAATAATTTTGTTATCAGTTTGCATATTTTCCAATTTTTAACAGAAAAAAACATTTCTTATTTTTCTCTTAAAATTAAAATGATCCTGATTATAATATGTACTGTCTATAACTGAAGAGAGTCCCCAGGCAAAGAAAGGTAATGAAAAGTGAAACTTGTGAATGACATTGGATACTAGGATACTTAATGACAAGATAAAGCAGTGGTCCTTGGGGCCATATGCAAGTATACATCACATAGAGGATCATCACCAGGCCATACTGTTCCAAGTCTCAAGGTCACTTTTCTGACTCTGAGACTATGGCTACATCTTAAGGAAGGACCTGCAATTGAAAGACATTCTTCATTCCAGTATGAGAAGCCATGCTCCAAAGTGGCATGTGTCAATCAATTTCAGAATACAGTAAGTATGGGGAGGTGGCCAGAGCCTCATTAAGGGGTTCTTCTTCCTGCCAAGGAGGGTGTGTAAGCCACCTAAGAAATTACAGTCTAGAATAATTAGTAAAGACCAAAAGATAAAGTCAGAAAGATATTTTCAAAAAGTTGGAGCCCCTGATAGATCCAGTCCACACAGAAGCTGGAGCTAGACAATTAGAAAATGACTCCTATGGTTTATTTAAGGGGGTACATCAAAGGCAGGGATAGGGTTTCAAGGGTGGAGAGTTGCTTCATGATATCTTATAGTCAACAGGTTGATTGGCATCTTGGCAGGTCACACCCATCTTAGAGAGGCACTCCATCACTAAGCCATATCCCAGCCCTATTTTGTATTTTATTTAGAGACAGGGTCTCATTGAGTTGGTTAGCAACTCGCCATTGCTGAGGCTGGCTTTGAACTTGCACTTCTCCTGCCTCAGCCTCTCTAGCCACTAGGATTACAAGCATGCACCACCCCCCACCCCACCCAGCAAACCTTTTCTTTTATTCAACAAATTACAAGAGTGAGAGGAGACATGCCCAGTCCTGGTGAGGATGAGCTTTGGCATCCCTTAGGGACCTTGGACTCTGATACCAGAGACTGTATGGACTGTTGTGCTGTCTCCTTTGTGGTGGCATGACTGTGTTTTGTGTGTTGGAAGGTGAGTGTAGATCAAATGTGGTGACTGGAAGAACAGGCTGTGGTCATTATCAATGTTGTCCACTAAAAGATTTCTATTTCTCCTCCCAGGAACATAGTGGGGTTGCACCTCTTGATCTTCCTTCCACTGACTTTGGCCAGGGAATGTTAGAGAAACCCTGGCCACATCTGAGACAGTGTGCTATTGCACCTCCTCTTGTCCTCTGCCATGGCATACATGAGGTATAAATTATAGTAGCAGATATAGAAAATGAACTGAAAAATAGAAACCTTTTTTAACACTTACTAAGGAGGATTAAGGTCCATGAAGAGTGAAGTCAACTTTTTCAAGAGAGGAGTAATGAAAGGGAATTCCCCTAATAGATATTATTTTTTTATTGGTTATTCAAAACATTACAAAGATTGCAGAATCACATCAGTTACACATCCACATTTTTACATAATGCCATAATAGTAACTGTTGTATTCTGCTACCTTTCCTATCCTCTACTATCCCCCCTCCCCTCCCCTCCCATCTTCTCTCTCTACCCCATCTACTGTAATTCATTTGTCTCCTTATTTTTTCCCCATTCCCCTCACAACCTCTTATATGTAATTTTGTATAACAATGAGGGTCTTCTTCCATTTCCATGCAATTTCCCTTTTCTCTCCCTTTCCCTCCCACCTCATGACTCTGTTTAATGTTAATCTTTTCCTCCTGCTCTTCCTCCCCCTAATAGATATTAGATGCTATAAAGCCACAGCCCCTAATAGATATTAGATGCTATAAAGCCACAGTACTAAAAAATGGAATTGGCACAAGAACAGAAAAATAGGCAAGTGGAACAAAATAGAAAGTTCAGAGAGAGGCCGATGGATAGATAGATAGATACATACATACATACATAGACAAATAGGAACTCAATATATAAAAGTGTTGATCCACAGATCAATAGAAAAGGGATAATTTTTAGTAGATGATGCTGGGAAATACCAGCTCACTGTACTGAACTTTGGCCTGTTCAACTTCAAATCTAATCCCTGCTCTCCTCTGCTTTATATCACAGGTTGCAGGCTGTATTCCCAGTCTCTCATGTCACCTGCCCTCCATCTGGCTGAGGACAATGAGAGGCAATGGAGAGTGGAGAGCAAAAGGAATAAAGAAGCCAGAGTGTTTCCCTCCCACCCTCTGTGCATATAAGGGCATTACTGGAAACAGCTGTATTTCTTTGTTCATTCCAGTTCTCTTCACGAATTTTTGCAATGGTTCCAGTTTCCACCCAGTAGACCGGAGTCCTGGGTGTCCTGACACTACTTCCTCCTCACTGCTAATCATCCAACTTACAACCTATGGTGGCTTCCTGTTGTTTCTAATGATCAGGTTGCCTCAACACCTCCTGGTTAACTTATTGGGCCTTTCATCCTGTGAAACCAATTCCCTGCATTAAATTCCTTCTATTGTAAACACTAGAAAAACAATCAGTATCCTGGTGACCTATATCCTCAACATGTGGAAGGAAAACAATCTGTATCCATGGCCAACATCATATGTGGACTGTAGAAAAACTTAAGATCTTAATGTAAAGACTGAAACTTGAGTTTACAGAAGAAAATGTATAAATGTATACACACACACACACACACACACACACGCATGCACATCTTTTTAACAGAGGAGTAAGGAAATTTAGATTTCAAATGCACAAGTCACTAAAAAACTGACAAATGTAATTGTAACTAGGGATTTCTGTTTGATGAAAAAATCATAAAAAATTAACAAAGATATGACTGATTAGAAAAGATAGATCTATAAGGTCAAAACCATCCAAGAGCGGCTAATATTCCTTGATTTTAATAACTAAAATATATAAGAAAATCTTCCAAATCAATGAGAAACAGACAGCTGTTCCAGCATAAATATGGTAACAGAATGAAAATAGTCAATTTTCAGAAGAGAGAGCGCCAAGAGCTCACAAGTTATGAAGAGATGTTCAAAATAATTAGGAATTAGAGAAATGCAAATGACATTTGGGACTCAAGAAAAACGACAAACATTTGCACTAGCTGAAATCATACAAATTGTGTGGGGAAAAAACTAGATTAGCAGGGATATGAGACTCTATGGCCATCATCTCCCAGTGGTGGAATAACCTGGTAGGCAGCTATCAGGATGACCAACTGTCGATACTTAGTCCCATGACATATGCACATGCCCAGCAATCTTTCTCCAGGGAATATAGCCCAAAAAAATCACAAAGTGACATTTCTGGTAGTGTCTATTGCCGTGTGTGTGTGTGTGTGTGTGTGTGTGTGTGTGTGTGTGTGTTTAGAGCAATTGGGAGTGGGGAAATGAAAGTGAGTAGGGAGAAATGGAAAATCATTTGATGTCATCCCTGGAATAATGAGTAGGTAAAAGTAGGTGGATACATACCTTAAAATACCATGAAATGTCAGGAGTTCAAAGAAATGGCTGTAATTATTCTCAAAGAAACATAAATGGATCTTAAAAACATCATCCTTAAAAAAAGGAAAAGCCAGAATGAATTTTATTTATGTAGATTCAATATATACACATAAAACATAACACACATTTTGACAGAGTAGAGGCAAAGGAAAACAGGGACATAAGCACAGAGCATCTCTTTGGCTTCCTCTCCTCCCACACTCTCCCGCAACTACTTTCTATGCCAATGAGAGCAGGCTGCGTGCAGTTCCACCAATTCACCATGCTCTTTCACTACTGTGTGTCTCTGCACACACGGTTCCTTCCCCTCTGGGTTACTGAGAGATGGGCACAGTGAATCTTACTCACTCTTGAATCATCAGAGCATATAGGTTGCTATTTGGGGCAGAGTATATGCTCAGTCAATATCTTAACATTAAACTCAGCTTGGATACCCATGACAGACCTGTCCTGCATCCCCCACACACACCCCAATCCTCTCTCAAGTGTTTTGTGTAATAACTAAAAGCTGTTGAGCACATTTTAAATACTAACATTAGGCATCTAGAAGGTGGGCATGAGGTCAACAGGAGTGTGTTGACTTTTATTTAATCTCCCCACCTGTTTTCCATGAGAAGTGCCTTTTTCCAGCTGTCCTCAGTATCCACTAGTCCAGAACCTGTCCCATTGGCTGCCTTCAGAGAGTATACTGCCAGTTCTAGTCCAGGAAACAGGAGAGATATCACGTGAGTGAGACTTTCCCTTGCCCTTAGTCAGATTTCCAACAAACTCTTCTCTTTTAGGCTCAACTTCATCCTGTTCCAAAGTTCCAGAGTCCAGACCCCTTCTGACTGCAAATCTTGCTCTTTTCAGTTTATGGATCAGTGTTCTCGGTCTTCTGATGCCAGTAGAAACAGCTTTCCAGGAACTTCCTGGCTTTTAATATTCCTCTTTTCCCTTCTCCTCTTCTTGTTGAGAATTTAGGCCACATACTACACTAAGATTTCAGTCCCTCCCACTTTATTGGCATTTAAGAAGAGAGCCAGGATAAATGAGTGCGTCAAAATGTCATCTTTAACCAAAGGCTGCCCACTTTCAAACATTTCAGATCGTTAAAAATATCTTCTCACTCAAGTGCTGGCAAAATCGGCCCTTTAGTAAGACCCACCTCCTGTTCTTGTTTTGACACAGCAGATCTTGAGACTCTAGAGAATGCCTTGATGTTCCTCTCATATTTTGATTTGCCTCTTCTCCAGGCCGAAGATAAGTTTCCCTCCAGTCTGCATTAAAGTTATTTTATTTGTGGGCAAAAGAAACCACATCCAGCAAAACTTTAAAAAAAAAAAAAAAAGGTGGAGGGTTGGACAGGGGAGGTGGGCAGCCAGATATGCCCAGGATAGCTCAGTTCCCTGCTCTGACATCAGAGATTGTCAGTGTGTCCTACTTGGACCAGCAGCATCAGCATTATTTGGAGATTTAGGAAAATATAACTAATCAAGCCCCATCCTAGATCTGCAGGGCACCAGACACCCTAAGAGTGAGACCAGGAATCTGGACTGATGAGGAGGTCCTGAGGCACACCCCAATATGAGATCAACTGCCTTAGAATCAACTGTGGCCAAGGGTGCAGGGAGGTAAAGGACAAACCTGGCCACTGGGTTACAAGGTCCACTACCTGGGAAGGACAGTGATGACCTAGAGAGCTGGCCAGTGGCTATGATTTACCCTCCAGCAGAAAGAGTGTCCCCAGGGAAGCGAACTTCAAATCCACCTGTGTTCAGAATGACTCTGCTCTGTCTTTGTTTCATTCTTGTGGCTTTACTTATTCTCTCTGCACCCTGTGCAAAAGTGTGCATTCCAAAAACCTGGTCCAGAGGCACCACATTCTCACCAGTTGGTCTCCTCGGTGCTATTCATAACCACAGGCTTAGAAACAGCTTTGCGCTTGACATGTAGGTAATGGCCTCCCAAAGAACTTGGCTCTCAGAAATTAATGCTTTGAAGTTTTGTTTTTTCCTTCACCACATGGTGACCCACCACAAGACAGTGCAACCTCAGCCTTGGGTCAATTTTATTGTAGCCTCAGGAAGCACAGAGGCAAGCGTCAGCATCATCACTCGAGTTACTGCAATTCAGAAAAGTTTCCAAGAGGCTCAGCACAAAAGCCAAAAGGTCATAAATAATATCTGCACCCCTTTTTTTTGTAGGGGCATCTTTTCTCACCTCCTTTCCAACTTGCTCACAGTGCCACTAAGACTCTACCCAACCAAAGAGCCAATATATTACAATCAAGAAAATCATTCCAATTTATGGGTCTACTCCATGCCCAGCAATGCACACAGATTTTATACGAACTATCTCAATTCACTGAAAGTTTTCCACATTCCCAAACTGTATCCTTCTTTTGACTTTGAAGACATAAGATCTCAGAGAGGTTAAATAGTGTGACCAAGATGACACTAATAAATCAGGGTTAAACTCATCAGCATGTAACATGCCTAATTTTAACTGCCTGCCCTAATGGCTCCACGAACACAAAGAGCTGTTTCAAATAACACTAACTAGTTCACTTCAAAAACTGTCCAGAAATGTTCAAATATGTTCGTAATACTCCCTACACCTAGAAACCTTGTCTGCCTAACAAATGACACCATTTCCTGAGACCAGGCCCAGGACCACCTCTTCCATGAAACTTCCCCACCACCCCAAATCTGGGTCAGGTGTACGTTATTCTCTTTAGCTATTTGTTCCTCTCTCCCACAAGACTGCAAGCTCTTGGAAAACAGATCTCTTATCTTGCAGTACCTAGGACAGGACCAAATAGGATATATTTAGAAGTTGAAAGACAAACTAAAGGATGGATGGGTGAAAGGAGGTCGGATTTCAAACGGAAGTAAAAGCAGCCTACACATGACCCCAATACCCAGAGATCACGGGATGATTCAGGCAAAGCCCAAACTCTTAATCTGCAAACCACTGGCCCTAAGACCACTGTCTCTTACCTTCCCCATGTCTTTTACATCTCTGCCAAGTCTCCTACCTTCCCTTTCCCCTTCTCTTCCTCCTCCTCCTCTCCCTCTTCCCTTTAAGAACCTGTAGTATAGAACTGAAATCACACGTGGAATATTTTCACTTGTTGTAATTTATGATTCAGTGATAAATAATGTTTCCTCATTCTTAATTTCAAAATCCAGTGGACGGAACATTTTTGCAATTTCTAAAAATAAGATCCAAAACATAAACACCCACAATTCTCTCCCTTGAATTAACAATATACAGTAAATTCTTTTTCTTCTATTTTGGTGAGTCAGTAACCATCAATAGGAAAAAATAAATATACAATGTTATTCATGGTTAGAATTAACCTGATGTTTGGTACCTACTAAATGCAGTGGTGTATGTGCGCGCGTGTGTGTGTGTGTGTGTGTGTGTGTGTGTGTGTGTGCGGGTGTTGTGTGTGTGAAGATTACCTTCTTACCTGTATATCCAGTGGTAGAGCCTCAGAGAGGCTTAGTAATTGTCTCAATATTACCCAGTACAAAGAAGGAGGAGATGGGATTCAAACACAGACCCATGCTTCATTATCTCACATGAAATGGAAGAGTCCCTATTGGTGGAAGGAAGGAAACACCCCTGCAAAACATCAGGATTAAGAAGCACTTTTGCAAGCAGAACATCGAGGTTATCCGACCTTTTGGTCGTGTCTTCTTGGCGCAGGGCACACACACTGACGCGTCCTATGATTCAGCCCTGCCGTCCCACTCAGCTCTTTACGAAATGAAACCACACTTTAGCAAAGGAAACAATATCAGACTGATAATAACTTCTGTTTCAAATCAGAAGGTAGAACACAAAGGTGAAAACCAGTGGAATGACATAGATTTTTATCTTGCCTTCTAGTCACAGAAATGTTGAGTCTGAAAAACTTTGAATTCCAAATTCCAGAAACAAAATCTTCTTTGCTGGCTCTGGAAGTTTCTCTTATTGTTTCACAACCCACATGCCCCACACCCCCACTCTCAGGACGTCTGCTTCCTCTTCCTCCCACAGTCCACCCCACGACCTCGATGGCATGCTGCAGGGAGGGGCCCAGAGAGGGGACCCAGGAGCCGATCCCTGCACAGAGCGCTCTGAGCAGCTCTAGATGCTCTTGACCATGACTCTCGACTCGGGCTGCTGTGGCTGAGCTAGGGAGGAGGAAGCCAGGCAGGATGTCATGAACTGCATTCTGAGAATTGCAACTTGCCCACAGCTTTCGCTGGCTTGAACCATAGCGGTGGGCAGGGTAGAAAGTGCAAGAGAAGAAAGTGCAGCCGGTGCTTTGGGGAAGTCCTCAGAGCCAATGCAGCAGGGGTCTCCAGGAGACCTCAGCCTCGGCCATGGCCCAACGGGTCCAGGAAAGCTGCCCAGCCTGAGGTGCCAGGCAGAATTGGCATTCTTCTCTCTTGCCTCAGTAACTTTCTGCCACATTTTTGCATCTTCATTCTTATGAAGTCATTCTCCTTTGGTAAATACAAATGTCCCTCAAGGCAAGTCTTGTTCCCAAGACTCTATTTTCTTCTGGGCTGCAGCTTGACAACGCTTGGAGTTGCTACACACTTGCGGTTGAACTTGGGGTGTGTGCACTTAGACAGACCTAACTTCAAGTTCTGAGTCTGCCAGTTGCCAGCAACTTGGCCTTGAGAAAGGAATCATCTTTCCTCATGTCATTCTTTCCTTGAACTGTAAAACCAACTCCCTGAGCTATATTTTAATTCCGTACCAACTGCCTGCTAAACATGTCTACTTAAAAGTTCCTTTATTGACTCAAATATGTTTTTTAATTCTAATTTGTTACACATGATGGCAGAATGCAATTCATTTCATATTACACAATTTTTCAAGTCACTGATTGTATGCAAAGTATTTTGACACCTTCGTGTCTTATACATGTACTTAGGGTAATGATGTCTAACTCATTCCACCATCATTCCTACTCCTTTGCCCCCTCCTTTACCCTCCCCCTCCCTTTGCCCTTTGTAAAGTCTCTCCATTCCTCCCATGCTTCCCTCTCCCCGAATCACCATTATGAGTCAGCATTCTCATTTCAAAGAAAACATCCAGCCTTTGGTTTGGGGGGATAGACTTGCTTAACTTAGCATTATATTCTCCAACTTCATCCATTTACCTGCAAATGCCATGATTTTATTCTCTTTTAATGCTGAGTAATGTTCCATTGTGTATATATACCAAAGTTGACTCAAATATAACAAAAATAATAAATAAATACAAGTCATTATCTATTCTTCCCCACCTTCTCCCCAAATCCTGTGTGCTGTTTTTGCTTTCTACCAATGGAACAGCTGGTTGTGGAGAATGATCTCTAACTCCATATTGAATTAGAATTTCAGGACCTATGAGAAAAGCAGAGCTGGATTTCAGGAGCTGGTGTCAGAAGATGTTTGAAGAAGCTCCAGAGAGGGACACGGGTGACGCACAGGTTTGAATATGACCATACCAAAGTACACCACTCGCATTTCAGAACTCCAGGGATACAGAGATGATTCTGAGGGGCAGGGAGAGAGGGAGAAGAAGATCAAGATGACAGACAAGTAGGAATCAAAATGACAATTGGGCTTCTACCGGAAACACTAGAAGTTGGGAAAATAACTGGAGAAAGATTTAGAAATTCTGAGGAAATCTTAATCTAGAACATTGCTGAGCTAAGCCATCGACCAACACAAGGGCAGCCCATAGACATTTCCAGACATTTTACATCCGGTACACAGGCTCTGTTTTAGGAAGTTACGTCTTCTAACTAAGGACAAAGAATAAAGCAGGAAAGAGGAAGATGCCGGGGCCTGAGAAACGAGGAGTCCGAAACAGGGAAGCAATGGAAGGAAGTCCCAGGATGCCAGCCAAACAGGGTACCACAAGAAGGACCTGAGCAGAAACAGCAGCTGAGTGGAGGGCTGCCGGGAAGGGCTAGGGGCAGTAAAACATGATAAAAAATCAATTTTGATATATTTTATCATTTAGGACAGAGAATGGAAAACAAACCATATGGGGGCCAAATCTTGCCTAGCACCTGTTTTTATAAAGTTTTATTGAAACACAGCAATACCATACACTTCCATATTGTCTGTAGCTCCCTTACAGATCGTCTGTGTCTGTGTTCCTATCACAAGAGCGGAACTGAGTCGTTGCAACAGAAGGTCTGGGCTGAAGAGCCTGGGAATATTTACAGTGTGATCCTTTCACCAAAAGAATTGCCCAGCCCTTGATGGAAAACCGAAAATTAACTACCGACCCGTTAGAATCCGAGGGAAAAAAAATTATAATAAATGTAGAAAAACACCAACAACCGGGAGTAAAGAAGAAATTGTCGACTCGGAAAATCTAACTGTATGAAGTGGTCACAGTGTACTGCGTGGACCCTGAAATGAACAATGTTTGCCTAATCATCAAAACATTAACACAGATTCTGTTTCACCTAAGAATTGTGATATACAGATTTAAGGAAGAAGAGAAATAAAAAGATGTAGAAATAGAAAGATGTGCATGATAGCAAGAAGTTAGTAGAAGCATAACGTTGGTAAATTAAAGAGTTTGAGATTTGTTTGTTAAGCAGGACCAAGTGAGTAGGGATTAACAGACAGGCACTGCTGTTTGATTTTAAAACTCTTCACCGTGTTTTTTTTTTTAAATCAATATACATACTATCAATAAAGTGGCAAGTTATTTTCAAAAACACAGACTCTCAAAAATCACAAAATATAATAGGTGATATGAAGCCCCAAAACAAGGTACCTAAGAGAATAACTGTGGTGGATAAACGATGAACTTGCTCCCATCTTCAAAGAAGAAGTTCTAAGAAAATGACACAAACAGAAAACTTGAAAGCCAGCCAGCAAGTTGGGGGAAGGTACTTCGCAGGCAGGACAAGTGCACACCCGCCTGGGTATGAGAAGGAGCTTCAAGGTGACTTAAGGGACCTGGAGTCCTTAAGTTGAGCACAGGGGGAGAGGGTGGATGCAGGAGGCTCTGAAAACAAACCAAGAGAAGATCGGGAACCATCCTGAAGCACGTGCAGCCTATCCCAAAGGCCACGCCCACTCACTGCAGGATGACAACGGGGATGGATGGACTCCCGAGACAGAGGCGCAGAACAGGGACCAACATTCAGAATAAGTTTCTTCTTCTCATGATTTTGTCATAAAAACAGATTAACATCCACAACCTAACAAAAGAAGTTACTATACTGTCCGAAGCCAAGCCAGGTGGCATCTGTTTCCTCCTGCAGAACATGCAGACTCAGCCATAAGCCACTGTGAAGGGGTCTCTCCATGTCCTGCTGGCTCTGGCCACGACCACTTCCTTCCACGGGGAACCCACTCTCATTAGCCACAGGGCAGCTGCCTTTAACTGCTTTCTTAAGGAAGCATCTGCTTTGCTCCTCCCCCTGTCTCCCCCTTCCCCTTAGTCCCGCTCAGAATTTTGGATGCGAGAAGCCCTATGATCTCTGCTGGACCCCCACTGGCCCTCTTAAACCATATCCATCACCCCACACCCATATCTCACCTTCTCCTCTTTCTGTTTCAGATTCTAGCCTCTTGGTAAGGGACCAAGAGATGCCTTCTCCCTACTTCCATGAAGAAAATTAGTCCTCAGAGAAAGAAGTGACTTTCCCACCCACCGTCACACAGCAGGCCAAGGGCAGAATCAAAGTCATGATGCAAACTGTATCATTTTGGTGGGGGAGGTGCCCCCTTCAAGACCTCAGAGAAAAACACATTTTCATGCTATGACAGGAGCCCGACACAGTGTGAATCCCCAACAGGTAGATTTCCTCTTTGATTTTCCTCTATAAATAGAAGATTTTCTTTCTCTATTAAAGAAATTAGTACTTGAAAAAATATGTTCTAATTACATTTTACAACCATGCCTTGGGGTTAAAGTGTACCTAGATGGAATTTTTTTCTTTCTTTCTTTCTTTCTTTCTTTTTTTTTTGTGTGTGTGTGCATGTGAAATAGCACTTTAGTCTCTGAATATTAATTCCTCCTTCCTTTCAAAGCAGCAGGAAGCCCTACATCATTGCTGCTGGCATTTCTTGTCAGAATTATTAAGGATTAATTACAAATTATTTTTATTGTACTGGGACCAGGCAGTTCAGAATTAATAATGTGTCCTAAACAATGTAGTCAGTGGCTCTCCGTCATTTTGGTCTCAAAATGCCTTATCCTGTTAAAAACTGAGGACCCTCAAAGAATTCATGAGTTTGTGACTTGATCTACAAATGTTATTAAAATAAAAATTGAGAAACTGTGGAAACCTTTATTTATTGATTCATTTTCAAATAACAATAACAAGCCAGTACCTATTACCATAAATGACATTTTATGAAAAATAACTACAACTGTATTTTTTTAAAATACTAAGAAAAGTGGCATTAGTTTGACATTTTTGCTAAATCTCTTCTATTGTCTGGCTTAATCTGAGACAGCTGGATTGTCACATCTGCTTCTGCTGTGGATGTCAAACGTTATGCAATCTCTAAGACCTCTACTTATGCTTGAGAAATGAGCTTGAAAAGAAGACCAGCGCATTCTAGTATTATGAAAATAGTTTTTGACCTCCTGGGCAATGTAAAAAAGGCTTTAGGCATCCTCAGGGATTCCAGGACCACATTTCGAGAACAACTGGCTTAATTAAAACAATATGGCAAAAGGTGTTTCTTTGCTCCGATATTTTGTTTTTACACGAGTGCTTTATTTAACCCTCCCAACCACGCAGGGAGGGGATAGCGTTATACGCCATTACATATAAAGTAATGGTTAGTAAGTTAGTTAAGTGGTTCTTAAATATTGGGACCCCCTAAACCAGGATCCTGGGTCTGTGAAGCTCCTTGTGTGATACCAGTGGCTAAAATGATGTCACCCAAAGATGAGGTGCTTACCTTAGTATTTCACTCTGTCCTTGGACATTCACTGTGGACACTTCATTTGAATTCATCATTCAGCAGCTGATCTCAACTCCATTCCACCTGCCTCAAGCATCGATTCTTGTTTCAGGATGCAGCATGGCTTATTTTGGTGTTTCCTATTTCCTGTTTGTACCATTTTGGGGTGGCACAATGGGCTAAATCTATCATTTACTGAGCAAAATAATAAGCATATTGGTAATCAGCTGATCAAATACCAATTCACATTCCGCTGAGTGCTGCAGCCGGAGAGAAAGAGAAGGACCCTGGGAGGATACAGCATAAGGACCGAGGTTGAGAAGAAAGATCTAACTGGTACTAGCTGTATGATTTGGGCAAGTTGAGGGATCTGTGAGCCTCAGCATCCTTATTGCTAAAATGGAGATAAGAATGCCAGCCTCCCAAGGCTGTCAGAAGATCACACAGGACAATGCATGGAAAGTTCCTACCACTGTGCCTGAAATACCCTGAGACCTCCATCATGGTAGCTGTGGTGACGTGGATCATAGTGACAATGATGCAGCACCACCCCAGGACTGACACAGCCAGGTGGATTCAGGACCCACAGAGGGTCCACAATCACAGCCAGAAGTGACAGCCACCCCTTCTCTGCTCTGCATTCCAGCCACAAAAGCCATCTTTCAGATTCTCAACCACATGAGGTCCCTTCCAGCCTCAGAGCTTTCCTGAACTGCACCCACTCTGCCTGGAAACACCTAAGCCCTCCACACTCATAGTCACCCAGCCACTTACCCTTCATAAAAACCACTTCCCCTAAGAAGCCTTCCTGGACCATCCAGAGGTCACCCCACAGGTTCCAGAGGATCCACCATCCTTCATCAAATTGTCCATTGATGCAGTTACTGTGTCATCACATGCTTGATGTCTGCCTTCCCCCTTTCTCTCGAGCTTCTAGCTCGTTGCCAAGGGAAATAATCTGTCTTAGCACCGAGGCTCCCTGCCCTCTGCTTCATGCCACACTAACCGAGCACAGGGGCAACAGGTTAAATTTCTCATAGAATCAACTACCCAAAGTCATTCAGGATACTAATAGCAACAAGAGCTGATGTTTGTTGAGATGCCCCTCTGTGCCAAGCATTGTATATATATGATCCAATTTTTCCAGCTACCCAAATTTGCAGATGGGATCACAAAGATAAGAGATGTGAAGAACCTGCCTAAGGTCAAAATCAGCAAAGAACAGAGCCAGAATTCAAATCCAGGTCAGTTGGATCCAAAATCCATTTTCTTTCCACTCTCTGAAGAACCCCTAGGCAAACACTTTTCATTTTCAACTCTCTATAATATTGCTCATGATGTTTTATCCTGTCTGACATTATGCATAAATCCATATGCATTTATGGATTTTGTCATTCAATCCCTTCAAGTTCCCATTTGGGAAAACTGACTCTAGGAGATTAAAATAATATTTCCAAGGTCAGGCATCTAGCAATTACTAAGTCATACTTTTTAATATTTATTTTTTAGTTGTAGTTGGACACGATACCCTTATTTTAATTATTCATTTCTATGTGGTGCTGAGGATTGAACCCAGGACCCCATGTGTGCTAGGCCAGCACTCAACCGCTGAGCCACAACCCCAGCCCATAGACATAAATTTTTAACCCATTAAGAAATATTCAAAATAAAAATAGATTAAACAAGTGGATCCTCCTCTGACATTTGGTCACTACAATGGCAAAGATTTGTCCCCTAACCCTAAAAAAGAGTATTTCTTTCTAATCTATCCATTCTGCATTTGCATTTCCTATTGGTATACCTACTGAAGGACAATGACAATATGACTTTGTCACTGGCTGCACTAGGAAACTTTATCAGCTACGCTAGCTTTGCTAAATCACAGAGTAGGCTTGCAAAAAAAAAAAAAACAAAAAACAAAAAAAAAAAACAAAAAACTTGCTGAAATATCAAATGAAAGTAACAAATGTATGAGAAATGTGTTCATAAATATACTAGGAAGCATTGAAAGGAGGGAGAACATTGTGATGTCATGAAGCCAGAAGTAGCTTCAGGAAGTTTAGTCCGCTTCCTGTCACTGTGACAGAATACCTGAGAACATCAACTTAAAGGAGAAAAGGTTTGTTTGGGCTCAGGTCTCAGAACTCTCAGTTCATGGTCATTTCAGGAAACAAAGCTGCTCACTTCATGCCAGGCAGCAAACAGAGGCAGTGGGGACAGAAAGCGGGTTCGGACAAAATATACCCTTGAAGGACTCACCCTCAATGACTGCTTTCTCCAACCAGGCCCATGTTCCAAGGTTTCCACCACCTCCCATCAGCCCGTTAGGTGATGACTGTATTGACGGTTCAATCCATCGATGGGGTCAAAGCCCTCAAGATCCAGCCACCTCCAAAGGTCCCTCTTCTGAACACTGCTGCACTAGGGACCAAGGATTTTTAACACATGAGCTTTTGGAGGACATCTGAGACCCAAACCATGACAGGAAGTGACTTGGGAATGACCTCGGAGTCTCTGGACATTCACAGCACAGATGACTGCAGACACCAGGAGAGTAGGCATTTCCCTCACACCAGCCAGGGTGCTGCTGCAGCACACACCAGCCAGGTATCCTCTGACCCAATCTGATTCTGACTCTTGCCACCTGGACTTGGTGTGAAATCCCACAGGTCGAGGGCTCAGCCTCCAATGCTGCCTCCTCCGCAACTTCAGAGGCCAGTCACGAGCCCCAGGCTCCTCTTCCCTGCCATCTCAGGGATATCTTGCCCCACTGGACTCTTTTCCTGATGCCAGTTACTCTCTTTACCCAGAAGATGCTCACACCAACTTACTCTTCCTAGGCTGCCTGAGGCTGTCCATTTCCCCCTCTGCCTTCTCTCTCTCTTCTATGAACTTTACTGGGGGCCTTTGTTAATAAACTAAGTCATCCCTTTTTTTTTTTTTTTTTTAGAGAGAGTGAGAGAGGAGAGAGAGAGAGAGAGAGAGAGAGAGAGAGAGAGAGAGAGAGAGAGAGAGAGAATTTTTAATGTTTTATTTTTTAGTTCTCGGCGGACACAACATCTTTGTTGGTATGTGGTGCTGAGGATTGAACCCGGGCCGCACGCATGCCAGGCGAGAGTGCTACCACTGGAGCCACATCCCCAGCCCCCTAAGTCATCCCTTTTTACTGATAGCTGGACAGTGTGCTGGTAACTCCCCGAATTCCTCTTCATGACACTGTCGTCACTCTGAAAGTGCTGGGTCCTAGTAAAAGTGTCATCTGCCCAAGTTCACACAAGCAGCCCTGGAATCAGACTCTGAGATCATTCCCAAGTCACTTCCTGTCATGGTTTGGGTCTTAGATGTCCTTCAAAAGCGTATGTGTTAAATCCTTGGTCCCCAATGCAGCAGTGTTCAGAGAAGGGACCTTTGGAGGTAGTTGGATCCTGAGGGCTTTGACCTCATCAATTTGACCTTCATCACGCTGAAGATGAGCTGACTGCCATCAATTCACTTTTGTTCTCAAAACTTTGTTTCATTTCATTGAAGCTATCTGCCTTTCTTTATCAAAAAATCACCATCTGCAGAAATGGGCATGGCAGAGAGGGGTGAATAATAGCACATTTAAGACCCCAGCCTGGGACTGCGATTGTGGCTCAGTGGTGGAGCACTCACCTAGCACGCGTGGGCACTGGGTTCCATCCTCGGCACCACATAAAAATAAAGATAAATAAATAAATAAATAAAGGTATTGTGTTCATCTACAACTAAAAAAATAATCAAAGAGAACACCGCTCCTGTTGAATTCATGAAACCTCAGGGAAGAGACCTGAGTCTCCACAGTGGCTCTGGCTGTGGGCTTCCACTCGCTGGCCCTCCTTGCCCCCTCGCATCCCTCCAGCCCTGCCCTGCTCGGTAACATTTCCAACTGTAAACCTGTAAACATTTCTCAGAAATGTCCTATGTCCCACCACTGCCCACAGCACCAAGTCCCAGCTCCTCCCCTGAAAGTTGCCCATGGTGGTGGCAGCCACTCTAACCACCATCTTGCTCTCTCTCCTCTCCTCTCCTCTCCTTCCTACTCTGAGGGCCAGGGCGCCCACTGCAGGCTTTCTTGAGGGAGGGAGCCATGCTTTACTTACACGCAGGCACAAGTCTCCTCCCTCACTACACACAGATAGGCTACTCGGGACGTCACTGCCTGGTGCCCTTCTCTTCCTCTGGAATGTGTTTCCATTACTGATCAGGAAAACCCACCTGCTAAGGCCCCAGTCAAACGCTGCTGCCTCCCCCGGGTCTTCCCATTCATCTCTTCTGTCACTCTGATGTCCCCTCCTGTTGCATTAGCAGGTGCTCCAAATACCCCATGTGGACTGCTGCAGTAGCTGTCTAATGGCAGGACCAGGCCTCCCAGGCCTCTGCCTGTGCCTCCCTCTCCCCTGAACTCTGCACAGCTCCTGGCATACATGCGGTGAGAACTAGTGACTTTGAGCAAACCAATAGACTAATGGATGGAACCTGGTCCTGACACTCTCTGTCTGGACTCCTTCAATGGCTTTCATTGTATTCAAGCTAGACCAGGCTCCCTGACAGCTTCTGTTGTCCCGGTTCACTCTCCAGCCTTGTCTAGCACTGCCTCCGCTGAGTCCCTCCATACATGTCCCTCCCTGATCTGTTGCATAAACATACAAAGTTCCATCTGGCCTTAAGGCCTTCCTGCATGTCCCTCCTATTTCTAATATTCATTCATTCCTGGTCCACGATTTCTGATATTTCAGTTGTCAACATAAAATGTGCTAGGCTCCAAAAGACCCTCTGGAATACAGCCACCAGAGCTCTGACAGGAAACAAGTGTCAAAACCACATGGGGTCATACACAAAACAGGCAGGGCTTGGGGACACCAGCAAGACACAGTTCAGAACGCCATGGCTGGCAATGGCAGGGGGACACCTGAAGCAAGGGAGGAGGGAACGGGTCCCTGAAGCTGAAGAGGGTAAGGGTCAAAGAGGGACCCTGTCAAGAACCGGTGGCCCTCTGGAAAGGAACAATTATCAAGCAGAAAAACCTGGAAAAAATGGGGCAGGGAAGAAGCCCCGGCCTTGTTCTCTCGCCACCCCCTTGCCAACTCCCAACAGAGGGCACAGGAGCCCCAAGGCAGCCCCTGAGGCCAGCCTCCCAGGGTGGGGAGCAGGCTGGCAGCAAGGCCCCTGAGACAGACAAGCTGCACCCACTAGGGAGACCCTCTTGTTATTCTGCCCATATCAACGTGTTCTTTCTCTTCTTAATATTCAATAAAAATTATATTCTGATATCTATCTTTTGAGAATAGGGGGAGAAAAAGGGAAAGGGAAGTGTTGGGGTCTGAATTAGAACAAATTATATTCCATCCTTGTATAAATTGGTCAAAATGAATCTTATTGTCATTTATAACTAAAAAGAAGCAATAAAGAAAAAATAATCAATCAATCAATCAATAAAAATAAAGTCTATAAGCACCTACGGAGTGTCAATACCATGGCCGTGAAGACATGAGATTGTTTTGTGAGGTCACTGAAGCATTCCTGGAATCTGGCACAGAGCAGACGTTGACTGAATGCTTGCCAGTACAAAGCCAACGCCCAGGTCTGCCAGAGATGTTGGCCTGGGTCATCACTATGTGTGTACTACATACAGCTGTACATCTCAGCTTCGAAGGAAGAAACCTCCTCTACAGAATTAGGAAATGCCAGGATATTTCACATCTAAGTCAAATCAATGAACACCTCCTATGAAAACGCTCGGAGCCAGGCTAAATCAGCTGTCAATGTATGTACAAAACCACGACCTTCCCCAGTCCACACTGCTGATTTTGTAAGGTCAATGGGAAGTGCTCTTCCTTGAACCCTGTGCTCCACAGCACCTCCATAGCTCCCACACTGGACCTCAGGGCTTCAAAAGAAAGAAAGTGCAAGAGACCACAGGATACCCTCCTCCTGGCTTGGGGTCTTATGTGTCTCCCCAGAATCTGCATTTCTCCAAGATCTTGTGGTATCATTTATTATGAGGAATAGAGACACAGCATTTTAAAACCAAAGCCTCCATTGTTTCATATTTTATGGTGTTTTACAGGCAGCTGAATTTGGCACCCAGACATAAGCTTTCACATTTGCTTCTTCCCTCCCTCCCCCAACACACTCACACTGTGATGGGGAAACAGATATTTTCCTTTCAGCATTTTACACAATATGATTCCAAATGCTTTCCTTCAGTTCCTCAAATGAGTCACTTGCCATGGTTTTTCTAACCACAGGGCCCTTGCACTTCCTCCTTTTCTCTAGAAGATGCACCTCTCTTTTTCACCAGCTAGTTCTGTAACCAAAGGGGAGAGCACTATTAATACATGAATCATAGACATTGTAAGAAATAACTGAGATAATACACATTAGCACATAATACAAAACATGGCACATTATAAGGACTCAGTGCTACCGCTGCCACCATCACCACCACCATCATCCTCATCACCACTACTTTATCTCCAAATTATCCTCCAGATCTCTAATCAAATGTTCCTGGCTCCAGAAAGTTTTTATGTTTCCCAAATTGGATTGGGCTTCCCTGTTGTACTGATTCCTATGACATGGACCTTTTCTTCATAGCATTAATTAGATTCCTTAACTAGGTACTACTCAAAACACACACACACACACACACACACACACACACACACACACACAACCCACAGGATAACGATTATGACTCCAAGGGGAAAAAAACTTGAGAATTTGTGTAACAAGTACATTTGTTATGGGCCATCAATTTTCTAGAAAAATACCCTGCACTTAGTGCACAAAAACATGTTGAATTCAAGGATAAACAATTAACCTCTCTTTATTCTGATTGTGTTTTAATCATCAGCTCTTTCCATCCGTTTCCCTCCTGTTCATTATTTCAAGAGTTCTGAAGTTTGAGGAGACAGATGCATCAAAAAGCCACATGAATAGAAGAGAATAGAACAGGACAGAAGAACAGAGACAACCCACACAAAAACATATATTGAGAAAAAGACAGCTTTTTTAACAAATGGTTCTGGGAAAACCGGATCTCCATATATAGAAGAATGAAACTGGATCCTTATCTTTCATCCCACGTAAAAAGACAACTCAAAGTGTATCAAAGACCTAGAATTAGACCAGGAGCTTTGCAAGTGCTAGAAGAAAACACAAGGCCAACCCTCCAATACATTGGTGCAGGTGCCACCTCCTATACTCAAGAAATAAAACCAAGAGTCAATAAGTGGATGATATCAACTTTAAAAACCTTCTGTATAACAAAGAAAACAACAAAAATCATGAAGAGAGAGCCTACAGAATGGGAGAAAATGATTTGCCAGCTACTTCTGCAGGAGATTAATATTCAGAGTATAAAGAACTTACTCAAAAACTTAACACAAAATAACCCCAGAACACTATCAATAAATGGGCAAGAGAACTAAATAGTCATTTCTCAAAAGAAGACATATAAATGGACAACAAAAATGTGGAAAATGTTCAATTGCCACTACAATCAGGGAAATGCAAATCAAAACAACATTGAAATATCATCTCACTTCAGTTTGAATGGCAATCATCAAGAATAGAAAGGATAATAAATGCTGGCAAGCACCTGAGGGAAAGATGCACTCTTACCTCGTTGTGGGACTGCAAATTAACAACCTGGGAAAGCAGTGTGGAGATTTCTCAGAAGCCTGGGAATGGGACCACCCTATGACCCAGCTGTCCGACTCCTCAGTATTGTCCCAAAGAACTGAAATCACCCTACTTTACCAGCACATCAGTACTTATAACAGCGAAGTTCACAATGGTCAAGTTGTAGAACCAGCTCTGGCAGCCGTCAACAGATGAACTGATGAAGAAAGGGGGTCCAACTACACAACGAAGTCTGACTCCACCAGGAAGAAGAGTGAAACCATGGTGTCTGCTGTAAACGTTGGGAAGTGGAGACCATCATAAGCGAAATAAGCCACACTCAGCAAGTCAAGGGTCAAATGTTTTGCGTCCTATAGAGAAGCTGCAGCAAAACGAGGAGGAAAAGGTGGGGGTTCTTCTCTGAGAACAGAGGGGAGATGGGTGAAGTAGAGGAAGAGGATGGGGAGGGGGAAAAGGGAGTGACTGTAGAATGAAAATGTCAAAATCATTTTATAAACATATATGATTATGCCATGGTGATTTTCACCTTGATGTTTGTCTATAAAGTGTCAATCAAGAAAAAAATAACACAAGGAAGAGAGAAGAAGGAGAGCAAAGGGGACATGGGGAGGGAGGGGGAGTCACACAGGAAGCTCTGGGGACTGAAATGGAGCAGATCATCTTCCATGCAGGTATGATTATGTCAAAACAAACCTTGGTGTTATGTAGAACCTTAATGTAATATTAAAACATTTTTAAAAATTTTTAAAAAGAAGTCATAACTAGAGGTCCCAGTTTCCAGAGTCCCAAGTGGAGCATAACTCAAATAGGCCTATTTCAAATCACAAAGTGTCTCAGGCATAGACAGAAAATGGCAGAAGATATGTTATGGACTGAACATTGGTGTCCCCCCAAAATGCATGTGTGGAATTCCTAACCCCAACGTGACGTTATTTGCAGGTAATGGTGCCTGAAGTTCTGCGGGTGAGGTTTTCTTGATGGGATTAGTGTCCTAACAAGAAACACTTGAGAGCTTCCCTGCCCCCTGTCTCTCCAGCAAGAAGGTAGCTTTCTTCAAGCCAGAAAGGAGTCCTCACCAGAACCCACCCATGCTGACCTTGGACTGTGAGAGATGAATGTCCGCTGTTGAAGCCACCTGGTCTACGGTGTTTGTTATAGCAGCCCTAGCAGGCTGATACACCTCCTCTTGCAGACAGGAGTGAGGGGTTGACCTCTGCTGCACACCACAGGCCTTCAGCCCTTGCTGTACAGCTTGCTAAATAATTGCACTGGTCAGTTGTGAAAGCAGAGCTGTGAGAGAGTGTGCAAAGAAAATGCTTTATGTCTGACACACTGTTTCCTCTCCCTGGACTCACGGAGGACTATTTCCCAGCCTCCCTGGTACTTGGATCGGGGTCCTGTCTGAGTTCTGGCCATCATAGTTCAAGCAGCAGTGATGTAAGCCACCTCATGCCTGACCTGCAGGGTGGTCCGGCACAGCAGTCCACGTTGTCCCCCACTGCTGAGGTTTGGATGTTGAATGTCCCCAGAAGGCCCATGCGCTAGAGATTTAGTCTGCAGAGTGGCATGGCCGGGACTATTAGGAGGAGGGGTCTGATGGAGGTCCCTAGGTCAACAGGGCTGTGCCCTCTGAAAAGATTGGGGACCCCCTCCCCTTCCTCTCCTCTTCCTCATGGTCACGAGGTGAGTAGTGGGCTCTGCCATGTGCCATCTGACACCCTCACCTCAAAGAAAGGGGTCGTCCTGAGCATGAACTGGAGCTCCTTAAATCAAGAGTGAAAACAAATCTTTTCTCTTGATGATCTTCTCAGGCATCTTGTTATAGCAATGGGAAGCTGACTAATGCCCCACCCTACAGCCACCTTGGAGGCCATGAGAGCTACCTGTCACCCACTGTACCCCATTCAGGTGACAAATAACTTATTTTATTTTATTAAGGCCCTAGTATTTAAAGGTTAACTTATGACTGCAGCTTATCCTACTGCCATACGGACTGATGCAAAGAAGCAGAGTGGAATCCTGGGAAAAGAAAGGAAAAGGCCAAGAGTTTGAGCCCTGGCTCTGTCATCAGCTTATAAAGAGAGGTTAAAAAGTTGCCTCCTCTCTAGTCCTGGATTTTCTCATCTGTTATTCACACGTGAATAGATCACTGTGAATGCTCTCTAACATACTCCATACCCACTGGGAAGCTGGACTCGACGTTTCAGTATATGCCTCCTTCCCACAACTCTAAAAGCAATTTTATGAATGAATCACATTGTTTTCACTGAAGACTTGTTGGGAGAAAACAAGCTAGATATCATCTAGAGTGACCATAGGTGTCATATTTTGACTGGTTCCCATTCGTCACTGCAGTGTGATTCAGGGTGATTCTTAAAGGACCCCCTTTTGTCTCTTAGGCATTGAACAATAAAAGATAGGGCTAAGTCACTTACATGACCCTCAGCATACCGTAACTGTCACCAGACAGCTCTCTGCCTATACTATAGCTTCCCCTCCACCTTGAGGCTGCACCCTCCCCATGCATCTTCCCTGGAGTCCTTTACAGGACCAGCAACCTGGCCAGCGAGGTAGCTGAGAAGTTGCTCATAGAAATACCCAACTCGCAAGTCCCCATCACATGCCATGGCCTCAGACTCACTATGTGGCCCTGTCCTCATGATAAGGGAGACAGATGACTGTAGACTTCCTGGCACTCGGTGCGCTCAGGAACAAAGCCAAATTGGTGCGTTCGTGTGAGGAATATTCTAACCAAATGCCTTTTCCTTCTCTAGGACAAAGTGACTATGGGTCAAGCATTGCCTGAAAGTTATGGATTGAACTCTGGGGTGTTTAAACACTGAGCCACATCCCCAGTAACTTCTACTTCTTATTTTGAGACAGGGTCTATGATAAGTTTCTGAGGGCCTGTCTAAATTGTTGAGGCTGGCTTTGAACTTACGATCCTCCTGCCTCAGCCTCCTGAGCCTCTGGGATTACAGGTGGGCGCCACTGTGCCCAGCCTAGAATGGCATTGTTGGTGGCAAAAACAGTGTTATCTGACTGATACACTGTGAATGAACTATGAACACTTGGTGGGACAGAACAAACTTGGGCTTCCTGCAGTGCAGGACCCAGAAGCCGTGACAACACAATATTGGTTATTATGAGCTTAAGGCTTTTAAGCAAAGGTGGATCCTCTACATAGCTCCACTGTCTCATTACAATGCAACACCTGTGCTTTGGGAGGAGGGAAGACTGCCCCTGGGACCTCCACGAAATTCGCTTGACACTGGCCTGTTGGCGGCTGAGTTTCCTCTGCCTTATTCTTCTGAGTGAAGTGAACCGCTGTGTGACTCCTTGATGTCGGGAAGCAGCATCAGCCTGGCCCGTTGCATTTGTGAGAAATGCCACTTCCCCTCCCAGACCTTCTGCCTTGGAATCTGAGTTTTATCAAGCCCTCCAGGCTATTCCCAGGCATGGGTAAGTTTGAGAGGCAGTGGTGTAGATGGATCAGGGCCAGAACCTGTGGTCACATGAAACAGGCACAGTAGTGAACATGAGCCAATTTCTGATAGTCTTGTGAAGCTCTTACCCCTCTCCAGGTAGGATCAATACTTGTGTAGGTATTTTCCTTTTATGATTTCTAGTGTATTTTTACATGCGGATGGGATTTGTTGTTATATATTCACACATGCACACAATATAACAATAGAAATTGGCCAATGTCGCTCCCAGAACTTTCCCCCTCCCTCCCACCCTCCCACCCCTTCCCTTTCCTCTATTGATCTCCTTTTAATTTTTAGGAGACTCACCCCCACCTTTACCTTCCTTTTTTCTCTTAGTCGCAGCATTACTGATGTTCTCCAGATGAATCTGGAAACAGAGAAATTAGGTCCTTCTTGCTAAACCTATTTTTAATTGATTCGCTCTCAGTCCCAATGCACCATGGACCACAGGTTCCCCAGGGTTTTGAATTAATTCACATTTAGGCTTTATTTTCTTCCTCCAAATGTGCTTACCAAGCTCTACTACATTAAAGCAAAGCAAAGAGGGAGGAAAGGCAAACGTGTGGCCCCACAGATGGCAGTTCCCGTGGTCCTGTGAGGCTCAGGAGGCCCTGGGCTTCCAATGGACAGACATGCACCGGAACCCAAGGCACAACTTTGGAGGAGGCGCTGGCGGTCACGGCCACCTTTCCCAGCCATGCCCAGGGGCAGCTCTCTGAGGAAAGCAGAACCCACTTGTATAGTTTGGCCAAAGTGGCAGAAGGAGCCCCTTGGAATGATGGCTTACTCTCTCTCAGTCCCCACGGAGGGTTTTCAGACCACACTAACATCTCCTGCCTGAAGGGCAGAGGGGCTACCCCCAAATCAACTATACAGAGAAAGAAGTGAAGGATTCCCAAAGTTGGCTCAACCACTCACTCCATGAGCTGGTTTCAGAAGGAGAGATTTCGTTTTATTTATTTTTTGTTGTGTATTCTATATTCCCTGGAAAGAGGTAGTGAAAGGTAGTTCATGGTACTCAAACAAGGAAATACTAGATTTTTCCTATGACACATAGGAAACTACATCTATTTAAAAAGAAAAATACGGCCCAACGTAGATTCAGAACGATCCCAAGACATGATTCACAGCCTTTCCTATGGGTAGGGATTAGGGATTGGTGGACCTTTTGTGTATGGAGGAACACAGTCATTGTTAACAACCTGGGACTAACAAAATAATACCACACAGGAAGAAAAGGAGATCGATATATTTGATAGAATTGGAGCTGGGAGTCAGCAGGAGGGACAGAAGACCCAGGAAGGGAACAAGGTCAAATGAGAAAATGAGGAGGGTAGAACCTGGAAGCCTAGGAGGGAGAAAGGAATGGGGAAAGGGCGTCTTCAGAGCTGTGACCAGGGAGGAAGACGAGGGAGACGTGTCCTCTGGATATGTAGCCCTGTGGCTTCTTGGGTATTTGGTCTCTAACACTTCACATCCACAAAAGCAGAGTTCAGATCCTTTCAACAAATGTAAACCAAATGTCCTGTGTGGACCAGAAGGTGTCCTAATACACAACATTCATCTGTTACCCATCCAAAAGGGGAAAGTGATTGTCCCCATATTTACCAATGAAAACTACTGAGAGTCCAGGTGACTAGGTAGACCCCCAAAGTGTGCAAACCCCTATCCTCCTGCAGACACTCATCAAATGCCTGTTGTGGAATAGAAGGAGATGGGTGGGAATTGAGCTGGGAATCTGTATTTCCCAGATACTTCTCTGAACTCTCCTCCAAATAGCTACTCTCTTCTAAGGCTGCATTGAGGAAAAATCTCCTCCACTCCAAGTTTTTCCTTTTCCAACACCCCGTGGTCCCCACATAGGCTATCCCATCTCTCAGCCCACTGCCCACGAGCATCAAGCATATGGACATTTTTGCTCTGCCCGTCTATCTCCATCCCTCCTTTTCTTTATCTACTTGGATGTTTTTGTGCTGCTAAAAGTTTGTGGTTCAGTAGGCAAAGTTGGGCCAGGACTTTTTGTTCTTCCCAGTAAAAATAATTACTATGAAAAGTGAACTGGTGTCTTCTGTTGGGGTTTCAACTTCTCTTACCCATCACAACTGAAAATGTGTGTCATTTCACAGTTAATGTACCTGAATAGTGTACTCAGTGTCCCAGACATTCAGGGTTAAATCGATTTTTACTTCATATGAAGACTGCTGGACTTTAGCTTCCTAGAAATTAAAAAAAAAATCAGCCCACTTTAAAGAGAAAAAGGTCATTTCCTGATTTTGTTAGCATCAGGAAACAATGCTTTAGGGTATCTTCTAGTGCGGGCCTCCACCTAAGTCTAGAACAACCAGAAGATTAAGGCCTGATCCTACATGTAAAGAGTTCAATTGAATGCCCGGCACAGGAGTGCATGCCTGTAATCCCAGCGGCCAGGGAGGCTGAGACAGGAGGATCTCCTGTTTAAAGCTAGCCTCAGCAATAGCAAGATGTTAAGAAATTCAGTGAGACCCTGTCTCTAAATAAAATACCAAAAGGGGGGGGGCTGGAGATATGGCTCAGTGGTCAAGTGCCCCTGAGTTCAATTCCTGGTACCCCTCTTCCCTGAAAAAGTCTCAGATTCAGAAGTTCTGAAATGTACTCAGATCTTTCTCCTCCATCCCTCTCTCATTCTCTTTTCTCAAAATAACACTTGCTCAACCACACTTTTTGCACACCAATTATGCACTAGGGACCATTCCCAGGAAATGTCAATTCCCTTAGACATCTATGTGCCATGGTTTCTGTCTGTTCTACTTTGAAGACATGTATATGTGTGTGTATATGTAGAAGCAAAGACTGGAATGGGAGAAAGAGGAATTTGGACATTTGTCATGACCAGTGCGGCCAAACTAGCAGGATCCAGTGATGAGTGATGGGAGATTGGAAGAAATAAGACTCACATATGCAGATCTTGAAGACAAAACAGCTGGGATCCAGTGGAGCGCTGCTCTCTGATGGAGAAGCCAGTCTAAAGAATTATACCAGTAATCTTTATATATATATATATATATATATATATATATATATATATATACATATATATATATATGTATGTCTCATTAATCAGATTAGATACTATGCAAGCATTATTCTTTGTATCCATGCAAGTTACAGAGTTAGCAACAGTATGCAGCTATTTCCTCAGTTACATTCTACAGTTGCAATGTGCGATGTTAGGTGCATTGTGTAGCTCTCAAGAAAAGTCCATTGTTTAAAATTACTAATTTGCGTGCAGGTTCAGGAGAGGTGGAACTGGTGAAACATTGTGGTTGTGTTGGCAAGAGAATTCCTTCATTTCCTTCATTCCCAAGAGCTGAAAGCCTGAGAGCAAGGTCGAAGCTGATAAGACTCCAACAACAGAATCTCCCCATGGAGATCATTGCCAAAGCAACTGGGCATCTTATTCCTTTGCACAGAAACTTTCCCAGTCACCAAGCATGCCACAGCCATGAAGTCATCAGGGACCCCAGTTTCAGACACTGGTCTCCCAATCACTGTCACCGCTCACCACAGAGGCTAAATGGCACTTCTGGGATGATTGTCAATTAAGTGAAACAATGAATTTCATGTGCTTGGCATAGACATGAGTTCACAAAATAGTTGAAACCATACAAGCATGCTAGGAAACCCACAGAGAAGAGAAGGACCCATTTCTTCCTGGAAGCTGGAGAGGGGAGGGCAAAGAAGAGAGGATATTTGAAAAGCAACTTGTAAAAAATATGAGTTGAACTTCTTCGAAAGCCAGTGATGTAAGAAAGGGCGTTGGATGCTGCCTCAGGATGTGGCACAGACGGAAGTGGATCCAGGGAGGGATCAGCAGGCACGTGAGCAGAAGAAAGCCATGTTCCTGAAGTGGAGACCACCAGAGACTGAAGAAGAGCTCAGAGGGAGGCCAGAGAAACTTCTGCAGGCAAGAGGAGAAGCTGAAAAATTTTGAACTAAAAGGGAGTAAATGACCAACTAAGAGTTCATGGTGGATTCTAACTAGCTGAACTAGTACAGAGGTCAAGGAGTGGCCTTCAAAGAGCCCCCTAGAGAATGACCATCAGTCTGAGCTACCCCACTGCATACACACAACCCTGAAGCATCTGTAGCAAAGCAATCACTTTACATGATGATAAGTTAACTGCCTGTCTTTCCATAAGCTTCATGAGAGCAAGGACGTTGTCTTGGTCAATGTTATCTCAGCAGTGCCCAGCACACAGTAAGCTCTCAGATGTTCAGTGGGTGATACCTTTCCCTGTAACCATTGTTTATCAGTGTGCAAGGACCTTTCCTCAGCTTTGGGGGGAGGGAAATCCAACAATAACAAAACAATGCATTTCCATGTCTCTTCTTGGAAGGACAACAGAGTTCTTAAGGACCATATCAGTATTTGAGTTTTCTAGTTCTTCATCTGTTCTGGAAGTCCCTGGAGGACAGGGGAGAAATGGTACTTTTTTTTGTTTAATCTCCCCCTTCTGTCATTAGTTCTGCATCATTGAAAATAGAAAATCTGCACTCTTTAAATGTTCCAACATTCTTATTTGTTAAAATTGGATTTTAACCTAATTCATTGTCATGACATTTCATAAAGTATAATCATCTAGCATTTTTAAATATATTAGATGTTTCAATATAGTATTCAAATATGTATTATATATTTCAAAACAACAAGGTATTCATTTTTTCCTTTAAACTCACCTGCTTTTTATGATGAGAGTATTATGCAATCCCATGCATTTCCTTTTTTGCTCTGGTTACTAGGAAGCTCAGGCGTTACATGTTTTGCTTGAACCCTAAAACTATCACCAACCAGGATTTCTTAATACATTCATTTTACTCTCTGCATTTTTATCTGGGCTTCTTTATTTTGTGCTAATGGTTTTCATTCTAATACCTGTACATTTATTTTAAATTTTCTCAAAACCTTTATAAAGTGTTATGTATAAATTATAAACACATGCACACATATACTAAAATATATATATCTCTCTGTCTCACCTCCTTTTAAACTCCTATGTCCTTTCCAGCAGTCTATTTTTATCACACATCAACTAGTACATATAATTATACTACAATTTTATATATACACACACACACGCACACACACACATATATGTATGTATATATATATTTTTTTTTTCTTACACTAAAGCACAATCTAGCCATGTAGGCACTGGTGAAGATTCTATAGAGCAGACTTAAGAAACACATTTCTGTGATTTTCCCCAAATCCCTTTGGTTATCTTACCTTGAGTTTCTTCAGTACTCTGCAAATCAGGGATCTTCAAACTTCTGTAAAGAAGTTAAATAGTAAATATTTTAGACTTCATAGACCCGTTGCAACAACTCATCTCTGCCACTGTAGTGAAATACAGAACAAATGTTCATTACTGTGCTTCAATAAAACTTTATTTACAAAAATTGGTGACTCCCAGAATTTAGCCCACAAGCCATAGGTACTGCCCCTGCTCCAAAGTCTCCCCCTCTTACTGCACCCCATCCTTGCTGAGACCTCTTAGGAAAGTGCTTCTGAGGCTCAACTCCAATGTCCATTCTCCTTGAGTCACCCTCTGCAGGGCTGAGAGCTCTCCCACCTCAAAAGGCATTTTCGGTACAGGTTTTGTTGCTTAAACACACCCTGGTAAGTAGGACCTTATCTCACATGCACCAAGAGTTTTGTTTAAATATTTCTTTCGACCACATATGGTGATTGCCACAAGGGAACTGTTGGTGCATAAAATCATCCTCTTCTCATTCCAGATGCATCTTCATCTGCATAAGCAACAGCATTTTTACAACCCACAGCCATACTTGAGGTAAGAAAGCTGGTTCAGTAGAGGAATGGAAAAGGTGGTCTTCATACCAACATTGCCCAGCCACACAACCCTGGAAAGTGGCTGTACTGTGTCTTGGCTTCCTCATTTACACAACAGTGGGGTGGTCTACCTGCCCAAAGGCCAGAATCTAGACAAGAAGATTTCTGGGAATAACTTTCTGAAATTTAGATAGGCTATTTCCCTAAATCAGCATTTTTCATATGGTTTCAAATTCTGATTCAGTAATTCTAGTAGGTCTTGAAGTTCCCTCAAGTTCCCAGGTGCTGCTCCTGCTGCTGCTTCTGCCGGTCTAGGGACCTCACTTTGGGAATCACTGGTCTACATGATGGACATCTCACAGTCCATTGTAAGGGGAAGCAACAAAAGAGGAGCCAGAGCTGGTTTTTCTGCAGTTTCTCAAAATGGGGTGCCCTCTTGAGGGATCCGTCCTCTGAGTGTCAGGCACTGGCACCATAGCTCAGCAACAGATGGAGGTGGGTGGTCATTCTCACAAGGGCATCATGCTGGAATTTATAGGCTGGAGGGCAGCCAGGTAAGGTGTCTGGGAAAGGACAGGGAAGAGGAGGCCCACTGAGAAGTGAGAGATAAAAATGCCATCACACAATTAATTCCTTTGTATCCACCCTTCTAGAACTTTCCCCTTCTGTAAACACTAACTCAACATAAGCATTGACTGAAGGTTGGCCATTCATAGGTCTAGCACCACATCATGCAGAGTAGGATTCAGGGAATGGAAGAGGTAGATGGTTCCGACTGTTCTCGGGGACCCTCAGCCTGGAAGGAAGGCAAAACTCGTGTGTTCACAAAACTGACAGTCCTGTGTTGAGACAGGTACATAATGAGACCCTGAGGTGATGTGGCAGGGAGATAGTGGGTTCCAGAGGGTGTACCTGTGGGCTGGGCAGGTCCTCCTGGAAGAGGTGAAGCAGGCTCTCAAGAGTCTGGAAGGATCAAAGCACCGAAAAGTGAGCAAAGCATGCAAGGAAGTCGAGATGGGCCCGGGATATTAGCAGAGTGGCCTGGGAAGGAGCAGGGGGCACTCTCAACCTGTCTCTCTCTGTTCCCTTGTGAGCTCCCTCAAGTTACTCCCATTTTTGTGTCTCAGTTTTCTCATTTGAGAGCTGCAGTATTTAGGTTAAGTCCCAAATTTTCAAATTCCGTTCATCTTGGAGAGACTCCAGGCCAGAAGAGGGTGAATGAGCAGACTGGGCTCAGCCTCCTCCCCATCGTGTCTCCTACAGCCAGCAGTTCTGCTTTCTTACATTTTTACCCTCCCTGCATGGTTTTGCTTCCAGAAAGGGTTGGACAATCACTCAACAAGAAACTCCGTCAATGCTCCTTTCATTTGCACACCAGATGGATTGAGCAGAAGAGGGAAAAGAGCCAGTGAGCAATGGGGATGGACTGCCAGGTTAGCGGGGCCGGTTTCTAGAACAGAAAGGAGTTTAGAATAGTGGGGACAGGGAATAGGGAGCCATAGAAGGTTTGTGAAGGGAGGAGTGCCACAGCAGGAACAAAATCAGGCCCAGAAACCACCAGAGACTGATCTGAAAATCTCAACTGTTCAGAAGGTTTTGAGTAAAAACAATGTGTGATTTTCCCCCTTGTCAGCCTTCCCCCGAGGACACGGTACTGTATGCAAAATGGGTAACTGTAAGACGAACATATTTTTCCACTGCCCTTCTCAGCCCCACGGGTCTTCAGGAAGACCTGAACTTCAAGCAAAGCCTCTTTAGTTTTCAACACCCACAGCTTCCATTCAACAATCACAAGTTTTCCACTTTGATCAAAGAGGCTGAACAGAGAGGGCCACAGGAGCGGCCTGTTCTCAGCAGCCCAGGGCAGACCACAAAAGCCCGGCTACCCACTCACTGTCTGTACCCACCGGAGGACACAGCCTTCCCCGCAGACCAACCAGGTACACACCCCCAAAACACTGGCCCGTCTCATTCCCACCTTAGCTATCACACGATTGTGCCCAGGTGCGTCTTCCAGGCCAGCGTGGGCTCCAGGACCTCTGCTTTCCTGACTGTGAAGTGGGCCTACCGCTGACCGCTCTGATCAGGCCACGGAAGCACTTCAGCTGGTCACCTCTTAATCCCTCTTCCATCTCTGAGATTCTTCTCGAGGAAGAATATCCACACCAGCTCCAAAGTCCAAACTGACTCGGGTGTTCAGAGGTTAGGACTCTAGGCAAGGGTGCCCAGGGCCTTTGCTGAGGGGGTCCTGGGATGTCCTCGGGCTCTCAGAGATAGACTGCCACCAAAGACGGAGCAGAAAGGGCAGAGGCGCTACAGGGAGAACGGGCTACCTCCAGGCCCATGGCAAAAAAAAAAAATAAAAAAAAAAAACTTTCCAAAAAGCCACATCTGGAAGATCTAGCGTCTTAAATCCGTTCATATTAACGTTTTAACTGGAACGCTGAAACGGAGATCATTAGTACCCACAGCTGTGACACACTGTGGCCCAGGGAGTCTATCTATCATCTCTGAATTCCAGACTTGGCCCGGGGGACCACTGGAGCTGTTTAACAGGAATTGTTGGACCATCTGCCAAGCCTGTTCCCATTCACGAAGCTCTTACATCATCTGGCTTGGTCTTGGAGATGACCATATTGCTGGGGGGAAAGGAAGGACGGGGACCCGAGTGACTTACACAAGGACACAAAGTTAAAAAGAGGAGGAGCTGAGACTGGACCTCAGGTCTTCAGCCTTCGGGTGGAGTGGAGCTCGAGTGAAGGGTGCAGGCCTTGGGGCCAGGCAGGCTGGGCCAGGCAGCCCAATTCTTTCCGAGATTAGCATTTCCGACTTTGAGAAAGTTTACCCCCTTGCTGAGCCTCAGTTTTCCCATCTATAAAGAAGGAATATTACCTGAATCACAGGGCAAAGGTGCAGGTGGAGTGAGGCCACTTATAATACTCTTGGGACTGTGCCTGGGACAGGAGGTTCAATTCCAGTAGACACACACACACACACGCACGCACGCACGCACACACGCACGCACACAAAGCGCACAACACACTCTAGACACATCATGGCAAACCACAAATACACACGCACCCCACAGAGCACCCCCCCATTCTGCACCCTCCTTCCCTCCTCACCCTCCTCACTAATTCCTTCCCCTTTCTGTGAGTTGTAGGACAGCTCACAAAACAATTTCATCTGCAAGTTTAAAGATCCCCTAACACCCTGAGAAAGTTTCTGCTCAAAAATTCCATGTTTCCGGATTCTCATTCTCTTGCAATATCTTTGACCCTGACTCCAAATTTCAGGCTGCCTTGAGTTTGTGCCCCTTTGGATAAATCTCTATGCTGGTGGGCTTTTTCCTTCCCTCATAACCGGTAGCCTTTCCAGTTTTCAGCAGTAGCAGATATTATCACACCGGACCCTAGGAGTCCCTCTACTGTAGCCCGAAGAATGCAGCCCCCCGGGACCTGGCAAAGAAACTTCATCTGCAGGGGCTTCTGAGCCAAAGATCATGTGCAGCCAGCCGCCCCAGCAGGAAGGCGTTTGTGGCTGGGTCTAAATGAAACAGAAGTCACTTCATCACACACCACACACACACACACACACTAGGGGAACCGTCATTTTCCTACGCACCCTCTGACATCAGCCACCTTCTCTGTAGCGACAGTTTTCTCTGCACTCAAATTAATCTGGGCGATGAAAAATGAACCTCTCCCCCACCCTAGCTGCCGCCTTTCGCCTCACGCCCCCAGAGAAGAGTTTCTCCGCCAGGAAGCCGGTGAAGGTTTTTTTCCAAGTCACATGATCCAGGATGCAGGGGGAGAATCCTTCTTGGAACAGAGATGGGCCCAGAACCGGATCAGATGAGGAGAGATAAGGTGTGATGCGGGGCAGCCTATATAAAGAATGGACCCAGGGCTGCAGCGAGCACGCAGCCCCGGAGCCCCTGGCCCAGACCCAGCCATGCACGTGCCGCCAGAACCCGTGGCCAGCCACTTGGGAACCACGACCCGCAACTACTTCTGCTTCACCACCGCCACGCTGGCTCTGTGTCTCATCTTCACTGTGGCCACCATCATGGTGCTGGTGGTTCAGAGGACGGTGAGTGGACGGTCTTCCTTGCTTTACCTTCTTGATTGAAGCTCAGCTTCCCCCTCACCCAGGAAAAAAAAAAAAAAGAACTCTGGGAGCAAACTGATACCTTAGTGGGGAACAAAAAGTTTGAAAGAAAAATAAATCAAAGTAGCTATGGGTTATGTCGGGCCACAAAACGGGAGAAAAGAAACAGGAACTTAGCTCCCTGAAATAATTTGGATTTTTGAGAGAAACTTTATTGGACCATCATCTCAAAACTTTCCAGACCCACATGAGCCAAAAGAGTGGAAAGAGCTATTGGCCTTGAGAAATTAGCATTTAAATCCTGCTGAGCCAGAAATCCATGGGATCAAGGAAGGAAGGAAGCAGCAGGCAGTCGGGAACCCTGGTCTAGAACATTCGCCTGGCTTGGTACTCGGTGATTCCAAGGTTCAGTCTTTTCAGCTGAAATGTTCCTGAGGTTTCTGAGACCTCATCCATTGCCCAGGTGATTTTGTTGTTGTTGTTTTTATTTGTTTGTTAACAAGGAGCTAAATGTAGAGGTCAAGTTCTAGAAGGAAGGCAGACAAGCCAGAGAGCTGAGCTGCTGAGCGTGTTGGGCATTTCAGCGTTAAAACCACAGAACAAATCGAAAGCTTCCTTGTAAGCCGCTGCTTTGAGGAGTGGAGGGTGTGATAAGAAACAGCAGAGAACCAGGAGAAATGTTTTCAATACCTGTTCCCCTGAGATGCCCCAGCACACTCTGTGCAGGGTCCAAGTGCCTTGGGAGATTTACTTTGTTTGCAGTAAGTGGTGAAAGATCTGTTCTTGAAAGTGGAAGGGATAAAGGAGAAAGCTCCTTTACACTTCAGAAATTTGATATCAACTGAGCATCCATTAGTGCGTAGCGTACAGAAAATACCACACTGATGGAGGATGTGGCTCACCGATTTTTAAGATTTTGTGTACTTGGGTAGTGTAAGAACTGTACCCACACACATGACATCCTGCCAAAGTGAAACCGAGTCTACGACTCCACGACTCCCGCTGTAATGCAAATGTCCAGAATTTGTTCTGGTTTTCCTTCAGCCGTCTCAGGCCAGATGCCCTGTAACTTATCAGTTGCTAAAAGGAACTGGGCTTCAAAAGGCTTTGCCACTTGTTAGTTCTCAAGTGTTACCAAGCTTGGAGATTTAAGTGAAGCTTTGAAGCTCAGATCTCCATAAAAGTGGGAAGAAGGGGATCACTCTATGTGATTTGGATGGTGGAGTTTGTAAAACTCACATTTAAGGGGTTTGTTGGCACCAACTAAGAGAAACACTCTTAAAAACATCCTTGGCATTGACTACCACTTTCTGCCATTATAATTTGGAATAAACCAGACGTGTGTTGTTTTATAGCAATGGCCAGGGGAAAGAAATTGAAGTGGGCCGGAAGAAGTTCCTTAGGTAAAGATGCTGGTAGAGCTGTTGGGGTATGGGAGGTGGAGATGGTGGGATGCAGGTGGCAGTGGTGATATGTGAAGCCAGAAAGCTCCAGAATATTCTTCATACAAAGCCAACTTGGAGCCATATTGGTTCTTTCTATGAAATGGATGGATCCATTCCTTCTATGGAATGGATCGTTCTGCCTATTTAAAAAAAAAAAAATCCAAAATATGGGGAACTGAGAGGGGACAGGGCTTGAGCAGAGCCACCTGAGAGAGCAGTAGAGTCCACGGCTTGTGCTGCGTGAGAAGTGGACAGCCAAAGTACTGAAAAGCTTCTGTCACCCTCTTCTCTTGGGGACTTCTTTTTCTTGCAGACCCATTTCTTTGGCTTACCCTTCATGTTCGGGTATGAGAAGGTGTGCTTTGGAATCTGATTCCATGCTGTGATTTCCTAACTCTGAAACCTCAGTTACTGGCTTCTGAGTCAAGGACTATAATACAGTAGCTGTAATATTGAGTGTTGGATGCCTTACACTCGTCATTTCCAATAAACCTCTCAGACATTACCTGTGAGGAGAGCTAGGAAAGCATGACTCCCACCAACCTGAGTGACCAGGGAGGCATCGATAGCAAGAGGGAATGAGGGCTGACTTTAGAACCGGTGGGACTTAGATGAGTGAGAGGCTCAACAGGACCTCTGGGGAAGAAGACAAAGGAGAAACCTGGGGAGCTCAGATCCCCAGTCCTGTTCCTAACAGAGGAAGAAGCTGGTGGCCACAAAGCACTTTCTAAGTAGGTTGGGGACACCGGAATAAAAGCATGAGGATGGCTTTATTGCCATAAGAAATCACAATTCTAGGTCAAAGGGCACATCTATGGACCATATTCAGAACAGCTAAGTCATAACATGTAACAAAGCAGGACACAGGTTACCGTAAGACCCCAGGTTAAGGAGAGAGGGCATTTAAGGAAAACCTCGCTGGACATGGGAGTTCCAGATCCACTTGAGAAATGAACAATTTCAAATGGGTGGAGAAAAGAGATCTAAGGACAAGCTGCTCCCGGCCAGCGGCAGTGGGTGAGCAAAGGACTGGAGGAGAGAAGTTATTACAGGGCAGGGGGACATGGCGTGGCTTGAAAGAACTCATAAGTTTAAGGTCAAACTCCATGGGAGAGACAAAGGAGGAATTTAATTTCAATCACCAATATTTATTGAGCATCTATTCTGTATGGGACACTTTTCTAAGCACTGAATATATAGTCTTGAACAAAACCAACAAAATCCTGCTTTTGCATTGTTTATCAAACTTTCTTTCTAGTGAAGTCTTTAAAATATCTGTGATTTGCACTTTTCTTTACATATACCAGTACATTTATTACAAAATATTGCATTTACCTCATTTAAGAAAAGTAACCAACAAATAAGGGGGAAGAAAAAAAAGTGTAAAAGTCTCTGACACCCTCCCAAACCAACCATCCACCCCTTTTTTGCTAGATAACCACCATGAACAGATTCTTATGTGTTCTTCCAAACATCTGAGCATCTACACACGTTATTATAATAACCGTTGATGCTGCAGCCCACCTTATACACTTGGCAATGTATCTTAGGGAACTTTCCACATCAATATGCAGAAGTCCATTTCAATCTGCTCAAAGAGTCACGCAGTATTGTCTTGTACCAATACTCATAATTTATTTTATCTGCATCTCTTGAGAGACACTTGTCTTTTTTCCTCTAGAATATTTTTGCCCTCTGTGCACACCTACATCTGTTCAATGAATCCCTAAAGGTGGGAATAGAACATGTATTTTCACTTCAATAAATGTTTTCCATCAGCCTCCACAGAAATTGTCCCCGTAGGCTCCCAAGGAAATAGAAGTCTACCACCCAAGAGGCACCTCCTGACATCAATATGGAAAGAAAGAAAATTGACTGATGGGCTGGGGCTGGGGCTCAGTGGTAGAGCACTCGCCTAGCATGTGTGAGGCCCTGGGTTCAATACTCAGCACCACATCATAATAAATAAAATAAAGGTATTGTGTTCAACTACAACTAAAAAATAAATAGTAAGAAAATTGATTGATTGCTGAGGAAGCCCAAGTGTACACGCAGACAGGGAAGCTGGAAAAGACTGGAGAGTCTAGATGAGATGTTCACACGATTTGTACAGAAAAGCAAAAGAAAAAAAGCATCAAATTTCTCTTCTCTCCTCAAGAGCCAATGGAATCCCATGAGATAGGTCCCTAGATTACAGCCGAGGGAGGTACGTACATCTCAGAGTGCCTTGAGACCCTGGACCTGAGGGTTGCCTCTGCTCCCTAAACCAGGAGACAGGACTAGTCCAGCCCTGGGTGGGTGGGTGGGGGAATGTAAATGGCCACATTCCAAATGGTAGAGCAAGGACTTAGGACGGTTGGATTTTTAAGTACTGTAGACAATTTCTAGAAAGAGAAAGCAGTGGCCTCATTTCTCTTTATAAGCAAATATATATACATATTTTTTTTGAAAGAAAAAGATAACCTCACAGTTCCCCCCACCATCCACCAAGAGGGAGGCAGAGCACCTGTTCAAGGGTAGCGAATGCCGGCAGCCAGGGTGTGGTTTGGGGAGTTGTTTTTAAACTCAGGAGTAATGCAGAGGTGAGCTGAACCCTCCTCACACGGGGATGCTTCCCTTTACCTAATAACTTTCATCTGATATCCTATTCCACTTAAGAATAAAAACACAACATCCTCTGAAATGGTTGTAAGGAGCAACCCAGAAGCCGGGCTGGAGGGAAGGAGCCCTCTGGACACAGCAGCACCCTGATTTCTGGGAACTTTCTGCTAAACTAAGGAAATGAAGCCCAGGAATCTGAGTTCCAGACCAACCAGTAGAGAGGGAGATAATTTCTGTTTAGGATCCGGGAGGTGTTTGTAGGAGAACTGAACAAGAAGCCAAGCCTCTGAGAATTAGATCGTGTCTTATGCCCCAAGTCCTATTTTGAAACCTCTCACGCAGATTGGCCAAGTGTCAGTGCTTTGTCTCATTTGTGCTATTTAAGTATATGAAAGTAAGTTACAGACAGTGTGACCTCTCCCTTCCCCGAGCTCCAGTACCCATCTGCCACTTACCAGTGTCATGACCACTGTCGGAGAGCTCCTGGCAATTCATGGATACAGTTCATGTTTACATTTCCTCTCTTGTCCAAAAACCTCCTCTACAGCTCTTCTGTTCAATTTTATTTGGGGACCTAGCATTCATTCTGGGGTCACATTGTGTTGTCAGCTAGAAGGTTGCTGTTTAATGAGTGGTCCTAGGTGTTTGTTGAAAACATAGACTCTCAGGCCCCACCCAGAGCTACTGAATCAAAATCTGAATTTAAAATGTTCCCCAGATGATGCTGTACACAATCATCATGCCCTTTCTTGTTTGTTTTTCATGACACTGATTTTTTTTGAAGGGCCCAGGTGAATTTTGT
This sequence comes from Ictidomys tridecemlineatus, assembly GCF_052094955.1. Lineage (NCBI taxonomy): Eukaryota > Metazoa > Chordata > Mammalia > Rodentia > Sciuridae > Ictidomys > Ictidomys tridecemlineatus. The sequence continues at coordinate 191,600,628 of NC_135480.1, read as the reverse complement.
TATAGACCAGTAGATGTTCAGGATTTGTCTGGAATATGAAATATTTCGCCAAGACTAGTATTTAGGTAATGTTGCATACTTTTTACTGTACCGCGGCTAGAAGCCTAGGTCCGGATGTCCCACATTTGGATGCCCCATTTTTTTGTGATGAAGGTGGTAGACACCAGTCATCTCATTTGTAAAACATTTTTTTCTTCTTTATTAATAAGTAATCTATGGAGTAATGCTTTGAAGACACAAACGTTCTTCACTTGGCCATTGTGTCATTTCTTGATGTCACTTGTCTAGGTCTCTTCATGGGCTGAGGGTGCAGAAGGATGCCCAATTCTCCTTCCTTCCACCTTCTTCTGTAAAGTGGAGCTCTCCACGGGCAGGATGCTGGCAGGTGTAGTGGGCAGGCGTATTCTAGATGGGACCAGTGAACAGAGGCACAGCCCAAAGGCAGGCAAAACTGGGTATGAAGAGAGGATTGACGGGGCCAGAACCAGGGTCAGTCCAGACTCAACAGGGAAGCAGCAAGAGATAGAGTAGATGGCAAAAAGCAAATAATAAAATAACAAAATTAAAAGTACTGATAGAAGATACCAAGAGGCCAGCCTGGCAGCTCCAACCTCAGACAAGCAAGATTTCCTAGAACCATATCTGAACCCCAATCCAGCTCCATCTCCTATGGTCATCTCTCAAGACCACAAGTGTTCTCGCTGCCCATGGAGTAAGGTCTTCGAGCCCTTGCTACTCCAGGTGTGGTCCATGCCCCTCCAACATTGTCATTACCTGGAAACTCACTGGAACTTCAAAACCAAAGGCCCCATCTAGATCTACTGAACCAGAATCCCCAGATGATGGTAAATCCTTGCAAGTGGGAGATGCACTTTTAGCACATTCTGGCCCAATCCCCACTTTCACAGACCATGGAAAACCAGGGACTCTCAAGAAAAATACCCCTGTCCCTGGGGATTTGATATGATCTCCATTCACTTTCCCTTTGGATCTTGGAAGCTGTATCCTGCCCTATGATGCAGAGCAGTACCCTCAAAATAACATATCTTATTTTGGGTCTATCCTCTGCTATTTATCACCTGTTGGACCTTTTGTTATCATAAAGTCACTTCTGTAAGTTATAGTCAACCCCTAACTCTTGGGGTCAAGGTCAAGGGCAAACAAGATAATGTGTTCTTTCTTAGGAGTGGCCCCCTTAAGTGCTTATTCATGTCAGCTTGAAAATGATAGTGATCCTCATGGACCATGAGCCAGAGCCCACCTTAGCCTCCTAAGGAAGGGGATATGGAATCCCCCTTGTCATATTCCAAACATTAGTTGTCTTTGGTCATTTTCAGTCACAGAGGATATTCTGTGTCAAAAGCAAAATTAGGAGCTGATTACACCCATACACCATTGCTCTGTGAAAAGAAATGGGCCTTCTAAGTATTTAGAAAAATTAAGCACCTCTAAAGGCCATCCCCAAAATAGCCACCACTTTTCAGCAGTTGTTAACACTTGATGTACAACATCTCACTCCATCTGCCACGATCCACTGGAGGGAAGGATTACAAGGCACTCTAGCAGAGACAATGGCCGGGAAGGGGGTCATTTCGCCTGGGGACTAACAGGCTCAACATGACCATTCTTCCCTCCATACACACAGAGATCTTAAGTTTTGCTGGGACACCCATGAGACTTCCACAGAGGCTGAAAAAAAATAAAAAATAAAAAGAGGAAGTCTGCTCAAGGCGGCGTAGCAGGTTGGTAACCATGGAGATGGAGTTTCCCGAGCTGTTCAATGGAGCTGAAAATGACAACCGGCAAGGGTTCATTTGGTTATATCTGGGTCAGACCTGTCTTACTCAAAACCGTGTCACTGGTCTGGACAAGATGGCATTTCCTCAGCCAGGGTCCAAATCCCTAGGAAAGATTTGGGAGAACACTCCAGGACAAGGGACACCTTGCCAACGAGGAGGGCATGGACAGCACTCAGCATGGTGCCTTGGGCATAAACAGCTTCAACAAACATCAACATTCACCACCTCTTTAGACCTCATCTCCACCTCGAATGTGAGGCAGAGTGCTTGTGCAAGAGGAGAACAGGGAGCATTGAACGTCCCTGTGGTTGGTTTCTGAGGACAGCATCTCTCCTGGGGCAGTAGAAGGTACAGGGGAGAATTTCAGGACAGGATCTGCCTCTGACTCCTGAGCGCTTCGGCCTCCTCCCCTGCAAATCAGCTGGATGGGCTAAGATGTCTAGGTTCCTCTGTGGCTTTGATTCCCTAATCTTGTCTCCCACAGGCAGCCAGGGGAGCTGTAGAGATCCTGTGCTGTTCAAAACAGAGTCCCACTTGTGTCTCAGGTTCCCCGGGCCCTGGGTGAAGGTTTAAGCAACAGGACCCTCTGCCACACCAAGTTGCCTTGCCTTTGACATTTGCTCGTCTGAAGTTAGGCAGCCAGGAAGCCTTCAGTTGTCAGAGAAGCAGGTCCTTCCCTGATGCCTTCTTCCTGATCAGCCCTCCTGCTGACATTACCTCTTACAGCCTTGCTGCTCCAACTGTGTTTCATGGGCTAGAAGTGTGGGCATCACCTGGGAGCTTGTCACAAATACTGAATCCCGAGTTCTACCCAAACCTGCTGAACTAGAATTTGCCTTTTAACAAGAACCCAGGGTGATGTGTGCACACATTAAAGTTTGAGAAGCATTGTCTTTAAGCACTCTGATTTTCTCTTCCATAGCTCATGCCACCAAGTTGTCTTTCTAATTATATATCTGTGTATCTTAAATGACTGCTTTAATGATTATATCCATAGCGTGTCCTTGGATGACTAACAGCACCTACCACTGGCCAGGTGCTCACCCAGTGTGTATTGAATGGATGACTCTCTAGCTCTCCCCTGCTGGGACGGCTCTGCTGGTTTTGCTCTTCTAACATTCTCTCCTTGACCCTGGATAGGCCCTGGGTGGCTGATGAAGTCAACCATGTTAGCGCCACATTTACATGTAAATGTTTTTCTTCGTTCATTTGCATATCACACTAACCCGCAGGCCTGCTTGGAAGTAAGCTAATTGTGTATCAAACTTTGAAATGGTGGTTGTTTTGTCACAGAGGCAACACCAAGGGGAATTTTGTTATGTCAGGTTTTCCTATACCGCATACGTAATTGAGCGACCACAAACAAAAAGCATTCTTAGTTCAATTAAGAGCTTTCAACTAAGGCAAAAAAAAAAAAAAAGGCATATAATATTTCAATGGAGACCGAAGAACCTTCCAGACCAAGTTCACCTCCTTTCTGCTGAGAAACTGAGTCACAAAAGTTCAGACTGACTTTCTCCATCCCCAGATCAGTGAGATGCCCAGGCTGTGACTACTAGACACATCCTTGACTCAGCACCGCTAGAGTGGGGGAAAAGAGATCCATTTGCCATAGAACTAGGTGTCCACGGAAGGCAAATGACTGCATTCCTGAGACATGGTGGCATAAAACACCCTAGACACTTGTGCAGCTGCTAAAGTCTTGCTTTGGTAGAATTTAGGAAGTTGTCCCCCCAGTGTTGTTCTCTCTTTCCTTCTGTAGGTCTTTATTAATATTTCAGTTCAATGCACTGCAGGAGATTTTAACCCATGCAGGTGTAAAATGAACAGGATACTTCAGTCCTTTCTGCAAAATCCTAAGGGATGTCTCCATGGCTGACAGGGGAAGAAGCGAGGCAGTACAGGGGAAAGTCTCTGAGATGTTCACTGGGGGAGAACGGTGCCTGTCCACTTCTCTGGACTATTAGCTCAGAGCACCTGAACTGCGTCTCTCTTTAGCCCCAGCCCAGGGCCCCCTCCTTCAGCAATCTGCTTCCACAAACCTCTTAGTTATGTAAACATTTATATATGTTTATATTTGTTAAATAGTGAATAATATATATTTGAATGCATGTATAATACAAAGTTGTATTTATTTCATATATTTATAAATATTGGTATGTTATAGTAGGACATAAACTTGTAATAAATCCATGAGGGCAGGGACCCGGTTTATAATTGTTTATACCCGCTTGGCGTATAAACAATTAATTCAAACTTTCCAACCACAAGAGAGAAAGAAATGTGCCTTCCAGGTTTGTTTATAGCATAATTCACAAATGAATCAAACATGGGAAATAACCACATATTTATACAATTATCTTGATTGTTCTTATGTTAACCATGGGAAAAAAAATATTAGTACACATGAGGTGGATGAGAAGCGCTGGACTAGCAGGTGAGAGCTCCAACCGTGGTTCCTGAGCCCTGCAATCGTACTGGGTGGCTGTGAGCCAGCCACTCTGTGTCACCTGTTCTGTCCCACGCTTCTTGCCTGGGAAGTGTGGATAGCAGTCCTTGTCTTGCATTTCTGACAGGCAGGTGGTAAAGCAAATGGTAAGAAGCCTGTTGTAAACTAAGTCAGCAAGTCAATTTTTAAAATAGAAGAGTCAGACAGTGGGGTTCTAATTTGCACTGTACTTTGACAACCACCAAAATGGAAAAGACAACAACAAATGGTTTCAACTGAATGTCGTTCTCATCCTGCACTTTCCTTTCTTCTCTTCCAGGACTCCGTTCCCAGCCCGCCTGACAACTTCCCTCTCAAAGGAGGTAAGAGCTTGCCATTAGGAGTAAGATTGTCGCAAATCGTCCAGACGCCACCCTAAGGTGCCATCACCCAGCAGAAAGGCTAGGATGGTGCCCACAGGAGAGAGGGTGGGGGCGGGTGGGGCAGCTCAAGGTTGAGCTGGTGCACCTCGATCACCCCCAGGCGGCCCCATCAAGGGTCTCATCCATGCAAGCTCCCACCAGCCCACCACATTCCCACTAGTGAAAACTCTGCAACTGGCATAGGCCATGGCACAGATGCCAATAGGTTGTACAAAGCAGTGCTGTGTCTCTAGCTTGAAACCTACCTTGTGCAAATGGGGGTATGAATCTCAGTCCCTCCGGAGCCTCAGCTGGTCTCTCGTATGGAAGTAATAGCACTCACGTCACTGAGGTGCTGGAGAAGCCAATCAGACCTCGTCCATAAATTGCATAGCACAACCACCAGCACCAATAACCCTTAAATAACTGGTCATGGCCAAAATGCATAATGAAGTTGAGGATTTGTGTAAATAGACTTTCTCCTCACTCTCTCTTCATTTCCAATCACTGAAATTACTGCCTCTATCAGCCCCAGAGGGGCAACATGTAGACTTCAGTTAACCCTGAGGATGAAAAGCCTTGAGATCATCTGACTAAGGATTTCACTGCTCAGAGGAGGAAAAGTAAGCCCTGGAGAGGGGAAGTGAAGTGTCCGTAACCCACATGTCCATCCTGTAACCTTAGAACTGGATCACAAGCACAGCTACATAACCAGAGGAAAAGGAAGAGAGAAAGGGGTGAAGTCATCATAGATACCAGGATAGGGACCTGGGGACCGAGGACACAGATGACCTGACACAGCTCCTCACGCCACAGTATCACACTTGGAATTTCCTTCAGGCTACCCTTGACCTTGTCTTTCACCTAGAGATTTAGAAAGTAGGGTCAAAGGGTCCCAGCAGACCAGCATTCTGGGTCTGCAGGCATATGAGTAATTACAGCATTGTGAACAATGTCTCAGTCTTGGCCACAATCACTTAGCATGAGGTTCCAATTCCCCTAATACCTGTAAATCAATGTAAAAAGGAGCAAGGCAAAGGCAGAGGGAAGAAAGATTTTTTCTTTTTTTTTTTTTATAAAGGTGCACCTAGTAAGTATTTTAGTTTTACGAGCCTCACCATCTCTGCACTTAGCTCTATGGTTCCAGTGATGAAGCAGTCAGACTGACAGGCAAATGGCCTGGCACTCCCTAAAACATGTTTACATAATGAGGTGACGAGCTGGATTTGGCCCACGGAGCCGAATTTGCTCACCCCTGTAGTAGAAACAGTGCAGGATTTGGAGTGAGAAGCCTTCATTAAATTGTAGCCCATGTTCCTGTGGAGATTTGCAAAGAAAGAGATATACTAAGCATGTGTAATCCCCACACCCTGCCCCCGTTCCACCACCACCTCCACCTCCACCCAGATTTTCCAAGCAAAACTGGAACTTTCTATTTTTTGAGAGGAAGTAGAGATCTTTAAGATGGACATGGTCTCAAGGACATCGCCAGTTTTGATCAGCAGTAAGCCTCAGCCATTCCACCACTCAGTTCCCTTACATGTGGATGCTCCAATCACAGTCTTCCAAACCAGGAACCCTGACCAGTGGTTCTGGCCCCACGAGTTTGCCTTAGTACCCAGGAGAATGGGAAAAAGAAGGACCATTAGCCCCTTCTTGCATGGCCAGTGACATTTAATGAAGGGCACATTTCCTCTGAGAATAAGTCCTTTTCACTTTTTTTGATGTTCAAAATCCTTTCATTTACAAACACAAGTTCATACAGGTGCAAGTTAACTTGGTTTGTTTTCTGTCGATCATTTGTTTTGCTTTAATGATCATAATAGGCGAAATTTTTTAAAAGCTTCCCGCTTCACATTGGTCTCTGGATTTTCATTTGTGGACGAAATTTCTTTGGTTCATAAAAATCCAAAACTTTGGGAAATGTTGACCAGACTCTTTACTTGGGCCATGATTGGTAATATCAGAATAGGCACTGGTCCAAAACCAACCTCAGTTTACAATTTCATGTTTCTGCAGCTAGATTTTTAAACATCTAATAATAATCCCCACTGGGGCTGTGACACCTTCTGTACCTCCTTTGCATTGGCTTCTGTCCCAATCCTGAGGGTAAGCAACATGGGGATTAATACACCCATAAATATTCCATGTACCAGTAAAGAACTGAGGCCCAAGGAGTTGGGGCAGTGTGAAGACCATTCAAGGAGTTAGTAGCAGAGCAAGAATGAGAGAATCCAGAGCTTGTCCCCATGTCCCTTGAGATGCCAGGGATCTGCTGAGTGTGGTCTCTGACTCTCTCTGCTTACAATGCAAGTTCACACTTCCCTTAGCTTGGCAAACTACAAACTCTGCAGGAGGATTGGGTGGAAAGAATTATCACCATGGGGCAAGTCACGGGCTCCAAACCTGGCCTCCACCCCAGCAGTGTGGGTTCTCTGGGCAGGTTTTTCCTCCTCTCTAAGCCTCGTCTGTAGTTAAACACAGTGTTCTAAATGAACTGAATGAGTCCTTTCAGCTTGGACACTTTCTGAGACTGTGATTCTCTCATCCAACATGTAAAGATTAAAAAAAAATGTCTAACAACTACCTACAGAGAATCTGAAGCCAAGGCCCTTCCCCAAGAAGCTCTGAAACTAGCACAAGCAGCAAATTGCATCTTTTGGAAAACAAACAAAGCAAAGCAAAACAAAATAACATTTTAAGACATGCCAGGCAGAGGAGAATTATGTTCCAGAAATTTCTGGGAGGAAGCTCCAGGAACACATGAGGCTTGTTGCTAGAGAGGGCGAGGGTGTAAGCTTGCGCTTTGCTATAGTGGGTGTTGGAAATCTTTCACCATAAGCAGGAAACCAGAAGTGGCCAGAGCCTGGGCTGCAGGGCCGTACACACGCCAAAGTAACCTCACAGGGGATACGCTTAGCTTCCCGGAAACCACAGAGAACCACAGCTGCTTTGGTAATGAGTCCTAACACAAGCCTCCCATCCCTGACCATCATAGCCCCAGCCAACTGTCACCTCACACCCACTGCCACTGTGCTTAGGACTCAGGGACCATTCCAGAGGTTCAGGTGGAGCTGGGAGCCAGGAAGAGCCCTGGGAACAGAACCTTGTCCCATGCTCTTCTCCTCTCTAGGTCTTAGTCTGTCATCTAGAAGATGGAGTTAACAATAACTCCTGTACTAAGCTACCTTAAGGGTAGAATGGGACTGCAAATATGCCTGCAGCTGCCACCTGGCTGAGCCTACATCCCAGGCCCGGGGTCCACTCTGCTCTTACACAGTCACATAAATGGCTCATCCCAGACGCAGCCTGGAGGCAAGGAAACTAGGGTAAAGAGACATCTGGGATTTTGCTTCTCCTTGGCCACTTCTGGTTCTGATTTTCTGCTTCCATGAATTGTGAATCGCACCTGTGCACGGGATGTGGCATATCTGCCCAAATCACAGAACACAGCTACATTGGCCTTGATTTGCCCAGAGTCCCAACGGCAGCTCACATTTGTGTCTAGAACATCCATGTGAGGCAGGGCAGAAGAGTATTCCAGCCCAGCCCAGCGCAGCAAACCATGCAGAGCTGAATGTGAGACCCTCCATTCTGTAAGACCCCAGCTCTCCAGTCACCGGGAATCCTCCAAGAGCAGCTAGCTCCCCTCCTGTCGGCCCAGTCCCCTGCCATGTGGGCCTTCCCACCTGTTTTTATATCCTTCTCCCTATTTCTGCACACCCCCCTTCCTCTCACAAAGTCTACAGAAATTTAAATTCTACTGACTTTATTTTGAAGAACAGTTTTGATGCTTTGGGCTCACCCTTAGGCCTTCTCAGGGTTCTCTGGGTCTTTTCATAACAAAACACCTCACTACCCAAAGAGTTCTCACCTGCACTAGAGGAATTCTGTAGACAGTCTCCCTGTATTCTCCCACTGCAGCTGTCGGAGGCCCTGACGGAGAAAGCAGTGACATCCATGGTCATCTATGACAGACTAAAATCTGTGCTCATTCACTCCTCGCAAGCCCCCAGGGATAATGATTAGCCCTCTTTTATGTGTAAGGAAATAGGAGCACAGAGAGGGCTACTGAATTAGCCAAGATTTCACAGCAAGCAATCAGTGGGGCAAGACCTCCAATCCCGCCTGAGCCTTGTGCTTGGCCAGGACTGGATGGTGGAATGCCACACCCCACACACCTGCTTCCCAGCTGTTTCTTCTCATGTGTCTGCAGCAAATCCGCTGTTGTTGAGTTCTGGGGCAGAGAGGGCCACTGGGGACATGTGGGTGTGTACAGTGGGGGACTGGGGTGAGTTCATCCTCACTGCCTGTCAGTTGGGAGGGATTTAAGGCCTCTATACCCTGGGGTTCCCCAAAGCCCTAAGGAAATCAACCGTAGGTAGAACAGATGTGGGTCCTGACCCCTTCAGAGCACCCCTACCCTGGCCTGATGTCTGTCTCCCCCTGGAGACAGGTACCAAGGACAGAGAACTAGACTGGAATCCCTATACTCCCTTCCACTCCCAAGGTTGGAAGTAGCTCATTTTCCTCAGAGAGTCGGATTCCCCATTTCTGAAGTGTAGGTGAGGGGACTGAGCCAGGTGACCAAACTCCAGGATGGATTTGGCTCCGAGTATCACCTTCTGTAATCAAAGACATATCTTGGCCTTCTTTGACCACGTTACTGCGCTGACATTGACAGCATTTAGAGGACTCGGCAAGCTACTCTCCTCCCCTCTCCCCCTGATAAACAGAAAATGTGGACAATAAAAGAGACCAAGAGCGGTTGGCTCCCTAATGAACCACCCCGAAGAAATAAGGGGAATGAACAAGGGAGGCCACCTTCTCCCCAATACCCAGCTATCCCTGATGCCCTTTGGCCAGGGTCCAGGTGGCAGCAGTCCCTCCAGGGTGAGGTGGGGAAGCAGCAGCCTCCTCCTACCCTCCCCTCCTTCACAGCAAGGGGCAGTGCTCCTGCTCAGGGACTAAATTGGTTTTCCCATCGTCACAGGCCACAAGGAGCCCATTTGCTTCTCCATTTCCTTAAACCTCCTCAGTAAAGCCCACCTTGACCTTGCTGTCTTTTCCTTAAGGCAGCGCTAATGGAAATCAGGAATCACCACCCAAGAAATGACTAGGAAATAAATGAGCCACTCAGAACGCAGTGCAGTGGGGTCCCAGGAGGCCACCTAGCATTCTGCAGTCATCTGCTCCTAACCCCCACATCCAAACACAGAGAGGAGGAAGAAACAAGATGCAGGGAAGGCAAGTGGGGAACAGAGAGAGAGAGGAAGAAAATAGAGAGGAAGAAAATAGAAAGGAAAAAAGAGGCAAGTCCATGAAAGACATGTGAAAATTTGAATTTGAACTGAGCACATAAAAATCACAAGTCTCTGAATTGAGGGGAAGTCACAGGGTTCACCATCCAAATGCCTGGGAAAGGAAGGAAGCTAAGGGGTGAAGGGAGGGCAGGCCTACTCCTCCCGCTGGTTGCATGACATACGTCACTCAAGCTGGCTGGTCCACTTGAGTGTCTGCAAACCAAGCCGCGCACAGCCTGGGCCGGGAGTGAGAGCAGCCACTGTTTGCTACAGTGTTGGTGGGAGACACCAGGCTCCTTTCAATGCACCATCTCACTTTGCCTTCCTGCCACCTTTTAAGGTAGGGATTATTATTGCTCTCACTTTGGGGAAAAGGAAAGGTGGCCTGTGCAAAGTCACACAACTAGTAAGTAATACAGATGGGATTTGGACCAGTTTACCCAGCCCCAAGCCTAACTTCCCACATGCTGCTGTACTTGCGTATCACAAACAAGCTGGGCGGAGGGCCATATGTTAGCGGCTTTCACTATATGATTTCAGACTCACCTTCCTTTTAAGTTCAAGACTTCTAAGGTGCTTCTTAAACACTCCCGATGCTTTTAGTATAAACAAATTCCAAGAAAATATCCACAGAGTCAGAGAGGTTTATCTTATATATTGCAACAGGTGAGGATTGAACTCCAGAGAATCTTCAGGGGATTTGTGTGGATGGGCTGTTGTTTATGTGCTTAATTCTAAGTGTGCCAGAATGGGTTATTCCCTATCTGGTTGTCCTTTGTTTAATAATCGGCTCATCCTGCAGCCCGTTTCTCCATCACAAGTTGATCTGGTGGCATCAAGGAAATGGTCCAGCTGCAGCCCTTTGAAATGAGCCTTAGGTTAAAGATTCACCTGGATCCCAAATTCCACTGAAAGGGGAGACTCCTCCAGATGTCACTGTTGAGACTCTTCATAGAGTCTCCCAGGAAGATGGAAACCAAAGTGCAGAGTCATTAGGATAATCTCTTTGCTTAAAAGGATTAAAATGTTTTCAATAGATGAAAGGAGGATTCTGCCCACCTTCCTAAAAGCATCGGATGGCCTCAGACACTTAGGTTCGTAATTAATTGAGAAACTCCAATCCATCAGATAATGTCATGAGCTTTGCTTTCACGGGCATTTCATTAGCCAAATCACTCTGCTAAATGACACTGCTAAGCTGTGCCACTGTAACAACAAGGAAATGAGCGCAAGGGAGAATGGAGCTATATTTACAGAGTGCTCCTCTGGCCACGTGCCCCGATGGTTACTCAATATAATAATCTCAATGCATCGCCCAAACCTGCCTACGTTTGCATGGATTATTACTATCCTCGATTTACTGATGTAGAGGGGAGTGATGGGTCCAAAGCTCAAAGCCTGGTCCTGAACCCAGGTGCTCTCTTTTGAGATGCACAGTATCTGCCTTGACTTTATGTCAGCAGTGCTGTGGAGCTGGAAGGGGCCTGGCACTCAGACCATGCACCATCTGGTGGAATAGCTGCATGTTTTTTTGTTTTGTTTTGTTTTTTGCCATGTAGAGCTTCCCTGAGCAGTGTCCATCTTTCTGGAAGCCTGATTGTCCCTGATTTGCAACTGGGCATGGTCCAGCACACAGGCCTGAAGTCATCTGCTGGCATGCTCCCACAAGATGGGACCAGGGAGGCTCATTAGAACTTGTTTGCCCAGCACCTCCAGCTGTCTTGACAGTTTTCAGTTCCAGTATCTGTGGTGGCTGCATTTCACTCTCCCTGCTCCATGGAATAATGAAAAGACAGGGACAGAGCCTTGGACAGAGAGTCAGGAGCCCTGTATTCCGAATCCAGCTCTGCCATTTACCTACTGTGGGGTCTTGGGCCAGACCCTCAGTCTCTCTAGGTTCAGTCTTCCACTCCTAAAACTAGGACCTCTGTGAATATGACATCTAATATCCCTCTCTGTCCCTCATACTATATCTCAAAGTGGGGCCTAGTTCAAGGTTGCCAGAATCCTGACCTTCTAGAGCATAATCCTCTCAACTACCTTGAGCAATCTCTGTTTCTCCCTCTCTACGCTGTGCAACTGGCCAGTAGGGATTCCTGGGCACATCTTTCTCTCCAACCTTCCAAAGCCACAGAAAGCCCATGATCTCTCTAAAAGAGTCAGGAGTTTGGAGACAAAATACAACATGCAAACTTCATGCATATGAAGACATTGATCCTCAGAGGAATACACAGAGTGCTTTGATTATCTGAAAGACCGAATATTCCCACAAAAGGAATGTGGAGCCCAGGGCTCTGGCCCTGCCTCTGTCACCCACTCTGGGTTAACTAGGACCAGCTTGTTAGGGGTGTGACATTGGAGAGCAAATGAGTTATGTCCTTTCAAACCTGGACCAGGTGCCTTCTTAGGGAACTTCCATTTCTAAAAAACATGCAAATTCTAACAGAACCAGACTCTTCATTACTTAGATTGCCCCAGAGCTAGAATGTTCTGTTTTCTATCACTTCTGGGATCTGAAAATTTGAGTGTGTGAACACAGCTTCCTACTATGGGCTGAGCAATATGCCCATAGAGACAGAAATGGGGCCCACTTTCTGTGCCCAGCCCCTGACCCCCACAGCAGCCCTGGCAGGGGACAGCCGAGACCACACAGCCTACCAGAAAGAGCTACAGAGTCCCTTCTTGATCCCAGTCCACACTGTTCAACATCTAGATAGGGACACAAGAGCCCAGAAAGAGGACTTCTGAGAGGCTCACTCCCAGGTCATCGGTTTAGCCACTCCCTGTAGACAGTTCTCATTTCCCCGACCTCACATTCTGTTTTTTTAAACTAAACTCCTCCAGACATCACATCCATTGGGAAACAAGAAGATGTGTTGCTACGCATGCTCCCAGTCCTCAAAACTCTAGGGACATTGCCAGGTTCCAGCTGCATGAAGAAACCTATCCTTTGATAAGTCGCTCCTTCTTGTTTTTATACCAAAAAAGGAAGACCTATCATGGACCCGCAGGGTGATGAGGAGACAAGCTACACGGCTGATGATCCACAGAATGTTATCTAGCTCTTGACATCTGCCTCACAACCCCCAAAGCAGCCCTGACTGGTCAAATACCTGAGCATCCAGCTCTGCGACATAGAGCACGACTTGGGTATCCTTCATGTAGGTCTTTCCACAACCACATGGCTATGAGAGTGGCATTGGTCAAGATTTTACCTCCTCAACTTCCACTTGGAGCCTTAGTGATCAGACCCCAGAGATCAGGCTGCACTGTCTTCCTGCTGGCAGCCTTGTCAACAGAGATTGTGCCCTCCTCTGGGGTCTTGCTCCCCACCCTCAATAGCCCCTCTGGTGTCCTGCTTGCTCTGGTAATATCTTTTTTTTTTTTTGGAACCAGGGAGTTGAACCCAGGGGCGCTTAACCACTGAGCTATATCTCAACCCTTTCTAATTTCTATTTTTTTTTTAACTTTGAAACAGGGTCTCACTAAGTTGCTTAGAACCTCACTAAATTGCTGAGGCTGGCTCTGAACTTCTGCCAAGCCTCCTGAACCACTGGGATCACAGGTGTGTGCCACAGAGCCCGGTTGGTATTAGCATTCTTGAAAGAAGCTGTGTTTTTCCTTTAGCTAGACGCCATCTAAAACACTCTTTAAGAAAAACTAAACTGTGTCATGCCATTTGACTTCAGGAAATGCAAATGCTTCAAAATAAGGGCTTTTTTTTTTCCATCCTTGGGTTTCTCAGAATCACAGCTGAGGTCACCCCACTAAACATGTGAAGAACAAAGGGGAAAAACAACAACAACCAAGAACCTGCATGTGTGAGGGGCAAGCCTGGGCTTGTCACCGGTCACTGCTGGTTTGTTTGTGGAAGCTCACCTGAGGCAGGTGTCACAGGTGCCAAGGACAGAGGGGCCCTTTGGCCAGTGGCAGAGCCTGTGTCTGACTTGATAATACTGACTTCACCCCAGGCACGATTCTTGTCTTCCTAACTCCTCTGACCTGCAGCCCTTGGAAGAATGAGGCCTGTGTATTCCAGCCGTGGGAGGAAAAGCAGACCAAACACCCTTCTCCATCCATCCTACTCATTGAACTGGTCTCCACAAGGGAAATAAAAGAGATGATTTAGAAGATTCCATTCAACAAACATTGACAGGGCTTGTCCTGCTCAGGGCAGTGGGGATGGATAAATTGTAGTCTCTGCCCTGAGGGTTTACAGGAAAATAAGCAAACAGAGCAAGGGGCAGAGAAGGTCTCCTGGAGGACAGGACTGCCAGGTTGTGTTCCCACGGTGACCGGCCTGAGGGAGGTGGGGATTCCAGGTAGAGGGAGCAGCGGGTGCCAAGGTGGAATAGAAAGCTAGCATGCACCCAAACTCCAATAGAGAAGTCAGGAGCCGCCCAGGCATTCGAGTCTGCACAGCCCGAGTTTGAGCCTCCACCCTGCCACCAGCTAGTTCTCTCATGGAAATTTCTCATGAAAATTAAGTGAAATAATTTCCATAATGTGCTTTGCAGAGTACCTAGAAAACAGCCATCATTGCACATACATTCGTTATTGTTATCAATATTACTATTCCGGCTGTTGTTATGGTGATGATTATTAGTAGGAGGACAGAGAGTGAAAAGGGAAGGGCGAAGGTGAGGGGTAAACCTGGAGAGGTCAGAACACGAGGGCCTACAAAGGCCTTGCCGAGGAGTCAGGCCTGGTCATGCAGCAGGAGACGTCAGAGAGGGATTCCAAGCAAAGATTCGGGCAGACGTACCTCCCTGCAGTTCCTTCTGCCTTTTTGCTCGACAGCCCCAAAGAGGAGGCTGGGCCAGGGGACTGTCTCATGAAGGTGACAACCTCTAAGGGAGAACAAGCTGCTTTCCGTGCTGTGGTTCTGATTCTACACACCCAACAGTGTGGGTGTGGGCTGTGGCAGAGGACTCGCACGCTGGCTGAGGGATGAGAGAAGCACGTGGCCCAGATTGCAGCTGGCCCACCAGCCCTTGCCACCAAAGGGGCTTTGGGCCAGAAGCTCTTTGTGGATCAAGGGCCCCCAGCTGGGGGAGCCTCCAGCAGTGAGCCGGCTCAGACAGCAGAGGGAACTCTTCGCTTCACTCTAACCACTTCAAGGCCCCAAAGAGCTTTGAAGAAGCCAGCAGGGACTTTCTCAGGCCCGAGCAGAGAGGGCAATGGAGAAGTTTGTAAGCCCAAATAGAACACTCAGGGAGCAAACAAGCCAGGGTGTGGCCACCCCATTGGATGAGTCAATGGGTTCCTGGGCTCTGATGGATGGACTGAGTGGTCATCTCTGATGACATCATCAAATGATGTCAAGGTCAATTTAGAGATCTCCCAGTTTTACAAAGTAGGAAACGGAGGCTAAGAGAAGAGAAGAGATTTGTTCCAAATAAGTTGAGTCCATGAGAGCCCAGGAAGCCATTGGCAGGAAATGTTTGGGTAGTTCTTTGCATACAAAATGATTACTATAATAAGAAAGAGTTAATCTCTCATCTCTGATAAACATATTAAAATATTAAAAAATAAATTTCTTAAACACTATAATACTTTAATGCCATCATTGCTGTTTTTCCCTGTCAAGGAAGCTCCTGCTAAGATATCTTTAATCCTTTTCCTTCTTAAAATTGAGTAAAAAGATGTTTTATCTTTGTCGTCTAGCAAAATGGCCCAGAATAGGAAACGTGGCCTAACTTGGTCAGACAGTCGTGGAGAATGTCAGCATTTCCTCACACTTGTTTGACTTTGAGTCTATCATTGACCATCTTCAGGCATCGTGGATAACTCTGCAGGGTTAGTCTGAGAACAAGATTAGATAACACCGGTGAAAATACACAGAGCAGGGTCCTACACGCATGCAGCAGGTAAGATGGAAATAATCAGTATCACTATTCAAATTTTGACAGCCACTACCTGTGTGAGTGACTTAGGACAATGGATAGCATGTATCTGATCCCCAGGGTTCTCCCAACTGTCAGAGGCACTTAATAAGGCCATTTTCATGGATTAGACACAAAGACCACACAAGGTAAAATCTGAGGAGGGAAGAGAAAGGCCTCTGGCACATTATGAGAATTCAGATCATATTCCTTCTACAGTCTCCTATAAAAGCCAAAGAGGAAACCCTCAATAAAAATAAATTTTAGAAAAGTACAACTCCTGAGATATTTGACAGCACAAGAACTAAAGAAGTTTTCCTTTTACTTAGAAGCAAAACAGTAACTGTCCCCGTCACAAAGTCAGGGGAAAAGATCCAGTGACGTCAGTGCCCAGAGCAGCAGAGGCAATTCATGTGTATCTCCTTGTTTTTAGGAAATTGCTCAGAAGACCTCTTATGTATCCTGAAAAGGGCTCCATTCAAGAAGTCATGGGCCTATCTCCAAGGTCAGTAGCCAAATCCATGACAGCCAGCCACATGGAGGCCACATGTGGCCTTTCAGCAACTTCTAAGCAGAAGTCCCAACTAGAGGCCAACGGCTGGCCCAGTGTGACCTGCAGCGTGTTCTGGATTGCCTGCACACAAGACCTTTCAGCATTTGAATTTGAATGCCTTCCCCAAGGAGAGAGTGTTGAGTTCCAGAGCCACAAGTCTCCTCTTTCCTCAGCCCCTTCATGTTGCCTACCCATCTCTGGAGGCATTTTTGACCCCTGTCCCCACCTCCCCCACCATCACCCCTTTCTATCCAAGTACCTACCAGTTTCAGCCAAGTACACAGTTCTTTTCCTAATGCAAAGGGACCCGGCTCCTAATCTCTCCTCTATAAAGTTATTCACAAGGGAACCACAAAATTGTCTTGTCCCCAGATTGACAGCTTAATGAACATGTTGGCACAGGACCTATTTGCATACTGCAAAATGCTTTGCCATGTAAGAGGCTCCTGATAAATGAAATAAGAGGCACTTACACTGCAAAAGAATGAGATATGGAGGAAATGGCCAGGATTCTCTGAATAGCTATTTTGCTCATTTTAAAAATTCAATTTTGCACATAGATTAGTTCTTACCTTTCAATTGAATTGCAATGAAATTGAAAGGAAAAGTATATAAGCAATTAAAAGGCACCCTGTCAGTCAGTGTTGGCTTTTATCTGTTAGCTCCCAGAGACTTGGCTTCTGACATAAACATGTCAGCTTGAAGGGTCTGCTAATTCTCTGCTTTTCTACAAATCCCAGATGGCAGAGCCCCTTACTGTACACCCGAGGGGCCTGTGCAATTATGTTTGGCTACCCTTTGGAAAGAAGGGACATTCAAAAATTCAAATAATCAGATAATGCGTACATCTTAGTGGAGAGTCTATTGGACAACTTGATACCTGAATTGGTTCTTAACTGCCCAGTATAGAATGTCCTTTCTCTGACACTTTCCTTAATCTCTCCCAAACAGTAGTCACACACTAACTGCTCATTCATGATAAATAAACATGACATTCAGTTCTTCTGCAGAATACAGTCAAGGAGCTTATAGTCTAAAAAGGGAAAGATAATAATCATAACATCGTAACATAATATGATAATAGGCAATGGGGGAAACATTCCATAGTAGGTAGAGTGCACTACTGTGAGTGTTGTGGCCCTCTAGCTTTGAGCATTGGAAAGGAAGAGAGGTAATTTTCTACTTGTGCCTTGAATAATAAGTAGACCTTAGAAGGAGTCACATGAAAGATATTCAGATGGCTGGGTCATCAGGCAACATGATAGAAAACATGGCTCTTAAATGGGAACCTTGAACAAAGACAGAGTGCTCTAATTTGTACCCTCGATGTGGTTAATAATTCTCTTTTTTATACTTTCCAGTGTCCAAGCATCTCAACAATACCAAGTTGTCTTGGAACAAAGATGGAATAGTCCATGGCGTCAGATACCAGGATGGGAATCTGGTGATCCAGTTCCCAGGATGGTATTTCATCATCTGCCAGCTGCAGTTTCTGGTTCAATGCTCAAATCATTCCATGGACCTGAAGTTGGAGCTCCTCGTCAACACAGAGGTCAAAAAACAGGCCCTGGTAACAGTGTGCGAGTCTGGAATACAAACCAAAAACATATACCAGAATCTCTCCCAATTCTTGCTGGACTACTTGCCAGTCAACACCACCATATCAGTCATGGTGGATAAATTCCAGTATGTGGATACAAACACCTTTCCTCTTGAGAATGTGTTATCCGTTTTCTTATACAGTGGTTCAGACTGAGAAATTTCTCTTGGCCTGCAGAAGAAAATGGTATTTCATCCATTCGTCCCAACACTTGGGCAAAAAGAAAATGTTAGAACAAGACTGAACTCGCAAAGGGTATTAAGTAGTATACGTGTCCTTCTGTCTGTTGGGAAGATACAGCTCCAGGGTTAAAAAAGGGAAGTATTTTTCAGGTAGAAGACAGGGAAGCAGTGTGGTGTGGTGGAAAGAGCCCTAACTCTCTGGGCCTCGGAAGGGAGTGGGTTGTCCCAACCCAAGCATTCATTCACTATTTAACCTTGAGCTATGCTTTCCCCTCCTGGAATTCAGACTCCAGATCTGAAAAATTAGGGGATTTGGTTTGAATCTGTCCAAAGTTTCCTTCACCTCAGAAGATCAGACATGTGAGTTGAAATTCCAGGCAGAGATCTGAAAGGTCCCAACCAAAGGAAGGCCCCACCTACCAGTATGAACTGATGGTATCACTAACATCCGACTGCATGTCATCCCAGCAAGTCAGAATGTGGGGACAATGTTCACCTGCCTTGCAGAATATGCCATGTGTTCAGCAAACACCCCACCAGCTTGCAATGGCCAAGGTGATATGGTCATTTAGCCAGGAAACAGCTGCTGTCATCTCCTGCATGATATATGGCTGTTTTATACTTCAAATAACCCTTAGAAAATCAGTTCTGTGATGGACTTTTAAGTCCTGACGAAGTTGTTGATAGACAATGGTGATGCTGGAAATGCAGAGAACGTAGGAGCCTGGCAGCCTCCTGACCTGATTTGGGCAGCTGGGAGAGTTCTCCAGCTACATCAAGTTTGACACTCCCGCATCATCTTTCAAAGAGCGCCTTATTTGTTGGAGGACTTTGACAAACGTCGGAGTTGGAAGTGTAGACCCCTGAGGATAGAGTTGAGTGAGAAAAGAAGACCGTCTGCTGCTGCGCAGAAGAGTGGAGCAAACGTTCATTTTCTCAAGAAGAGAAAAGGTCTAAAAAAGAAGAAGAAGAAGAAGAAGGCCAGGCGCCGTGGCGCATGCTTGTAATCCCAAAGGCTCAGGAGGCTGAAGCAGGAGAATCAGGAGTTCAAAGTCAGCCTCTGCAAAAAGCGAGGTGCTAAGCAACTCAGTGAGACCCTGTCTCTAATAAAATACAAAATAGGGCTGGGGATGTGGCTCAGTGGTCGAGTGCCCCTGAGTTCAATCCCCGGTACCACTCCCCCCAAAAAGAAGAAGGAAACCGCAGCAGTTGTGGTATGGATAGAGAGCAACGTGGAAAAACAAATGACCAAGGGGAAAGTGTAAGTCCCTCTCTGAGCAGCGTGCCTTGTCCACCTCCTCATAGGTCACCCCTGTGAACCATTCAGTAAAGCCTACCTTTCTCTTTAACTCTTTTAAAGAGTAGATTCTGAGGGAGGAGCAGGCATTGGAAGAGGGATTGAATTCCGTGAGCCAAGTGGCACATGGTTAAAAGAGAGAGGCTCACAAAGCTAGAGAATAAGGGGATATCTGGCATTTTAGTTGCACACTAATGGGTTAGGACTCATGAATCTCCATTGGACCAACTCATGCATTCTTTCTTTTAATTTAATTTAATTTGTTCTTTTTTAGGTCTACATGACAGTAGAGTATATTTTGACATAGTATACACTCATGAATGCATTCTTGAAAGGGTACACTCAACCTAATTGTGTATAAACAAAGCAAATGTTCTTTCCTCTCATTCCAAATTCGTTTTCACATTTTACTAACTAACTTTCATGCAATGAGTGGTTCTGATTTGCCACACAATGCTCAGAAAACCAAAGGCACAAAAATAAATAGATAGATATATAAATATCAATAAGTCAAAGTCTACATATATAGGATTCATGATGATTAAAACCAAATTCTGTTACTCTGGAGGACTAAGCATCCCTGGGAATTTTATAGCCAAATGACACCATCTATGCAAGTAAAACAAATCATTTACCTAACTGAGGTCCCAGGCTACCCAAAATATAAGCCTCTACAGCAAAATGTCAACTTGAGCCTAGAGACCCTTCCCTCTTCCTCTCTCCCACACCCAATCCAATCACACACAGTATACTTGCAGAACATGTAGAGGAAGGTGATGGTGAGTTGATGAACAATACCAAGTTCAAGGTAGACTGAATGTATACCTGCCCTTGAAAAAAAATCACATGACCTTGTCCATGTTCACTAACTTTATTTTCAACTGGCCTCCCATCATCTAGCCAGGCCTCCCATAACTGCACCACCTAAGTCCTCCTCAGAATCTCCCAGTCACACAAAAGGTGGCTCAGAAAATGGCCCAGTGCCCAGAAAGTTTTTAATATGAATAGTCACTAAACAGAGGCAGATCTGAGGGAAGGTGGTCAGATTTACAAACAGATGAGACTTCCAGGATCCCTGGAATACACTGGCTATTCCAGCACAGGGGACAAAACCCTTTAATTAAAAGTATCCAGAAGTCAGCCAAGTGTCCTTTCTGGTATGCTCCTGAGACAGCAGCTAAGCCCAGTGGAATTCCTATCTGTGGGAAACAGATGCTTGTCAAGTCCTGGCTAGAATTTGAACCCAGAATCTGGTATCCTATCTCTGTAATTCCCCACTAGACTTTATTGGAATTCTCCTGTGATCTTTCATGTACATATGTGTGTATGCGAGCATACACATGTGCATATGCACCTGTGTATGTGTAGACATATATTAATATGCATATATATATATATATATATATATATGTATGTATGTTTTTTCCTACTCACTATTTTATAGGTCATCTACTTAACCTGAGTTCAGGGGAGGAAGCCTGTTTCTTGCTCTGGGAATTGCAAGACTTATATATGCTTATATTTATTTTTAATTAAAAAGAGAACAGAAAAGAATATTTCTTCCATTCCTCATCAGCTTATTTAATAACTATTAATATTTTGCCATATTTGCTTTTGCTTCCTTTTAAAGTAAAAGAAAACAGAGAGAGTTAAAATCCCACTCCTCCATCTATTCCTCAATTTCCTCTCCAGAGGTTATATGACCACTGCCCAGACGTGTATGTGTATGTCTTTCCCTTACATAATTTTATATTTGTTTTCCCATAGGAACACATAATACAATTTTGTGTGATTTTTAGAATGTTAATAAATGATATCATGCTTATATAATAGTCTGCGACTTGCATTTTTTTATGTAACATTGGAATTTTCAGATCTACTCTACATGTGGATCTAGCTCACCCATTTAAATGCTCTGTTCTCCTGTTTCAATACACCATCTCGGGTCCATTCTCCTAGGTATGGACATTTGGTTTGCTTACAGGTTTTTGTTGTTACAAAAAATACTGCAATAAACACATTCTTATATACCTCTCACCCCTTGTTGCCATTTTTCTAGACAGCAAAAATATTCTTGGAAAAAATATAGATGGAATCCCAAAGCTGCTGTCTTAGCCATGACTATGGAGGGGATAAGCCCACAGCAGGAGCTGAGTCTTTGGAATCTGAAGTCCTCTTTTTATCTAATTACTGCTCTGCTGTGTACATCCATTCAAAACTCATATCCTGAGTACTAATGTGACACCAGACCCCACAGTAGGTGCCAATTTACAATCCAGCATGGTGTGTGGCTTTGAAACCTGCCTTTCCAAGGCACTCTGGGGCTTCTTTGGATCCATCTCTTTTCTGGAGAGTGCACAAAGGACAAATACAGCCCCAGAAGGAATTTCCTACCCCAAGATCAAAGGTGTAGATTCCTTAGGGTCTGGTCCCTACTTCCTTGTCCACTGTCTCCCTGGATGACTTAAGCCACTTCAATGGCTTCAAGTAACACCATTTTGCCAGTGACTATAAACTGCATTTCCAGCTTTGACTTTCTCCTAAAGCCCAACCCAATACATTCTGTGGCCTTTGGACTTTACCATAGTTCTCTCTGTAGACATTTGCTACCCTGCAGTGAAGACTGACATGCAACATTCAGTGCAGTGACTTTTTTTTTTCTGTTAGCATGACCCAGAGAAAGCAACATCTTACATTGCCTGAAAAGACTAAGGAAAAGAAAAATGTGAACACCTGAACTGATTTTATGATGCTCTCATATGTCACATACTACAGTTCACAAAACACTGTTCTAGTGTGCCTTCCTCCAAAGCTTACTCCCTTGAAGCTCAGAATCCTGGATTATTGAGACTGAGATAGGCAGGATCTGGGATGTCTGTCCATTGGTCTAGCAAGCCAGCTGTGGAGGCACTTGGGTTTCTGCAGCTGCATTTGCAGACATCCCTGTGTGTAGCTACTAGCTTAGTGAGTAGTGGTGGGTCTGAGTGGAAGGCTAGGAGCATCCACTCTGCTAATGGAATTTGCTCCAGATGTTTACTGGACAGCACTAGCAGTTTCCTGATTGAAATAGTTTCCTTTTTGCAACAACAGTGATGGGGTTCTAGAAGGGACAGCTTCCTGCTTGCAAGATTATAAAAGAGACTGCTGTGACTATGGCATCTCAGTTCCTAGGAGTAGCTTTAGAAGTTGCTTCTGGGGCTGGGCGTGTGGCTACAGTTATGTAGCATGCACAAGGTCTTAGGTTTGATTCCCAGCATAACATAAATAAAAGTTGCTCCTGGAAGCTCAGTCTGTTTCTTCAGCCCTCTTGATAATTCTGTAAGCCATTGAAAACCCAATGATAAATCCCTCAGTAGCCTCACTAGCAGGCTAGAGCAA
Organism: Ictidomys tridecemlineatus; assembly: GCF_052094955.1. NCBI lineage: Eukaryota > Metazoa > Chordata > Mammalia > Rodentia > Sciuridae > Ictidomys > Ictidomys tridecemlineatus. The sequence goes on along the minus strand of NC_135480.1, from coordinate 191,577,781 downwards.
AATCTCTTCTCTGTTGAGGATTCCTAATAGATGCAATCCCACCATGTACAAACTGACCTCATGAAACTCACCTCAAACATATTTCTATCCCTCCTCCAAATCTCATGGATGATCTGAGTCTCTCATTACCTTCTTCTCATTCCTTACCCAGTCAACATCCAGTCAATTCCACTAGTCCCCAGTGACCACCACCATCAGCTCACTAAGTCCCCAGTCCCCACCACCATGAGCTCACTAAATCAGCTCTCAGCACTGCCCAACTCACATCCCCATCTCCAGCCTGACTTCTTACAAACCCCATCTCCAGACTTCAGCAATAATAAGTCTCCACTGTCCTTGAGATTGATAGGAAATTTGGTCATTGATCAAGCTGGTACAAGTTTTGCACTTTTCCTGTCCCCACTCCTTTAATCCTGAAAGCAGCCTTACAAGGTAGGCATCATCACCCGCCATGCTCCAGACAAGGACCTCCAGAGCCCCAGTCACTGAGTAGCATGGCCAACATACACAGCCAGTGGGTGGCAGAGCTGGGATTCAGGATCGATGTCTGTGCCCAGAGCCTTCCGAAAATTGAAACTCTTTCCACCTGTCCATCTGGATTCTGCATGCTCTCTAGATTCATGTCCATTCCCCCCACATGCTCTTGTTCTTCGCACAAATCATGTTGAACATTTTCTAATTCCCCAAGTCCTCCATGCCCTCCCCTGACACCCGGTGTTTGCAGAATTTCTGCCTTCGGTGAAATAACTCCTTCCATTCTCTTTTGCCTGATTAACTCCTATCATTTTCTGATCTTCAGGGGACTCTTCCTGACAGTTCTGGTCTCGCCTAATTCCTTGCTGTCTCTTTTCATTCTCCTCCATCCTTGATAGGTCAGTATTTCACTGGTTTCTGATGGTTTTCTCTGTAGTTCTGCTCCAATACTCAAACTCCTAAAAGGCAATGACTCTATGGATCTTACTCAGCATGGCATTCTCACAGTCCAGCATAGTTCCTGGGACATAGTCGGTAATTGTTCAATAAATATTTCTCCAATGAATAACTGAAAAGAGTCATTTAAAACACAGGTCCAATTTAGGGAAAAGATAACGCATAAGCAGACAACACATAAGCCATTCCCCCTGCACCACCCTCCCTCCCATGAAAGGGAAAGTAACTCTACAAAATAAAAATGTGAATTGAAAGTCACTATTTTTCTTAGAAATAATTTTCAGAACTAATAAATCAGGAATGCCAATTAAAAATGGGTAAAACTTTCAGGAACTGAGTTCATCTGGGCTATCTGAGAATTTAGAAGGGCAGAGGCAAATCTTTATTTACTTCATTTAACCCCTTTTATGAGCAAGGCATAGTATATTTGCTATACAATCCAGTTCCCCTCCTCTCCCTCTGAGATAACTGAATGCTCGCTTAATCATTTTGTGATTAGACACAATTAGTGAAGATACTAATCTTAGAGAGTTTAAATCAAACTTTGGTGTATTTTAGAATCAACCGAGAGACTTTAAAATCCTGAAATCCCAGGCCACATCCTAGACCAATTAAATTAGAATCTCTAGGCATCAAGATTATTTTAAGCTCCCAAAGTTTAAGAGTCGAAGGTTTAAATTCTTACTACCAAATTGTGTCCTGGTGTCTGCCATCATTGGAGGTTATTAAAAATGCAGCATCTCATACCCAAACTGACACAGACCTGTCTCAATAAAATCCACACAAGACTGAGAAGCACAGTACAGTTTGAAGAAGCCTCATGTAGAAGACTTTCCTTAGTGGAGCCGATGGCTTGCCATCCATTAGGTTTCCCTGTCTCTACTCTCAATACCACCTGACTCACATCCCAATCTCTACCCTCGCTTCTTAAGAACCCCATCTCCAGTCATCAATCGGAACTCCCCACTGTCCTTGGGGCTGATAGGAATCATGATCAATGATCAAGCTCTTACACATTCAGGACTTTTTAGAGAGTTCAAATGAAACTTTGGCATATCTTAGAGTCAACAGAAAGAAGTTAAAGTTCTGAAACCCCAGGCCACCTCCTAGACCAATCAAATTAGAATCTCTAGGAGTTGAACCCAGGCATCAACCTTTGGGAAACGGACTCTCCCTTCCTTTTCCACTGCTTATGTAAATGTCAGGGTCTAGACATTTGGGAAAGCGTCATTAAATCCACATGATGCAATATGGTTGTCATAATCATCACTAAGTTTTTAAAACTTGCTTTTTATCCTGAACTTTCCCTTGGGAATCTTGGGCAAAAGTCAAGACAAGAATTTGACTAGTATGTTGAAAGCTTTGGAACAGTCCAGACACTCAAATGGAGACTGTACTTTCTCCAGGGCCCAAAAAAGAGAAACAAAATGTCTGGAATTTGAACATTTGAGTATGAGCCCCAGCTCAAGGAATTACTGACACTCCGATCTTGGCAAGTCACAGGAACTCTCCACACCTAAATGTCTCCAGCTGGTAAAAGGAGGACAATCCTTCCCAAACCAGTCCGGAGAACAAACATATATATACCAAACTTGAAAAGTACGCCTCTGTGGGCATTGTATTATATTTGCTATTTGAGAAAAAATTTGTGGGATAAGGTGCAGAAAAAAAAAAATAGTACAAATTAGAAAGGAATGAAGGGGTGCAGAGGCCCATGCATGGCTGTGATTCTAGCAGCTCAGGAGACTGAGACAAGAGCATCATAAGTTCAAAGCCAGCCTCAGCAACTTAGCGAGGCTCTAAGCAACATCGTAAGACCCTGTCTCTAAATAAAATATATTTTTAAAAAAAAAGGGCTGGGGATGTGGCTCGGTGGTTAAGTGCCTCTGGGTTCAATCCTCAATACCAATAATAATAATAATAATAATAGAAACAGAAGTGAACTTTTCTCAAGCTACACTGAAGCCTATTCCCATCTGCCTGGTTGGGGGAGGGGGGTGGTACAGGCATTGGATCAGCAATGGCCTCCATGAGGCTAACACTCAAAGGCTGCTTCCATACAGTGGGGAAACTGCACTGGAATAACCAACTGGCTGTTGGGGAGATGGAGTATTGGGGGTCCTCTCCCTGTGCCTCCCTGCAGGCAGCGAATGGTCACACAAAAAATGAGCACTTTGTCCTCATAGAAATGAGCAGAAGGTAAGAATCTGTCTCAGCATCTAGACAGCTGTCTTTACAAAGTCAGCACTCGGGAAATGTGATCTTACTGGCAACCGGAGGCAGGAGTTGCCAGCCCAGGCCATCAGCTGAACCTGCCGGCCTGAAGGCTGATCCTCCTCCACAACCAGGAGCTCCAAGCAAAAATCAACCGAAGCATTTCATCATTGCACTCCCATGGAGAGACGCAAGATGACATCCCCACCTGACCTTCCGATTTGACCTTCCACTCCGCCACTGGTCTTATTACCAGGGGTCTGATGTCATCGGTATCAGGCGTGGTAGTCAAGGGAACGAAGATCACAGCCCATCCCAGGACCATACAGCAAGATGAGGAAACAGCAAGAAAAGGCATAGAGAGGCTTTGTTTCTTAAGGAGGCTGAATTCCTCCTGCTGAAGCTGCATTCACACCCTTGAAGACAGAACCCTCAATTGTACTCTTTTTTTTCATGATTTTTCTTCATAACTGTGGTGTGTTCATTTAAATGGCTTCCTGTTTATAGGTGTCGGTGCAGAGTCTAACACCTACCGAGCGCTTGCTCACGGGTTCCAGGTGCACCAAAGCCATGAAACACTTTTTCTACTTCATCCTCCCAATCGCCTTAGGAGATAGAGATTATCATTCCCATGTTACAGATGGGGAAACAGATGCCCAAAGAAATTCAGGAGTATGTCCAAGTCTAAGCAGCTGGTGAGCTGAAGAGCCAGGGTGTAAATGTTCTTGGTCCAGCTTGGGAACCACATCCCCAACCACACAGTACTGACCTGCTTGCTGCCAAGCCACTTTGCATCCTTACAGGATGATGATACGTTTATCCACGAGGTCCTTGCCCTCCCTTCTCAGCTAGGTTAGCTTGACCTTCTTCATAAAAATCTCAACTCAGCCATTATTTCTTAAGAACCACTCCAAAGCTAAATTAGACTCGAAACCTGGGCCTGGATATTGTGAGACTGTGGACCTCTGGGTAAGAACAATGTCTGAGCGTAGCACACCCCTCCTCCCAGAGTAAAGTGACTCTTCCTTCTAAGTCATTTTGGCCTCATCCCCCATCACTCACATTGTACTCTGGGCCTGGGAAAGGGCCATGGCTGCCTTGAGACTCCACAGCCCTTGAGTCCCCACGGAGTGACACGTGAACTTGAGAGACCAGTCACTGTAGGTCTGACCTAACAGCTCACCCCCACGGAGAGATGCCTCCACGACTTTCTGGGATTTGGGATCTTGCCACATAACTAACTCTTCCTGGCCCCAGAGAGAGAAAGAAGTGGGACCACCCCCAACCCAAAGTGCCAACTCACTTCCTGCCCAGAATTAACCACTTCCCAAAATGAGTGCCTGTGTGAATACCAATTCCTTTCAGGGGAAAACCCCACCCCCACCTACCAGGCCGTCATCTTGCCCTGTGACCCCAACCTGACGATCACCCAATAATCCCACATTGGTACCTTTTCCCAATTTTATGACTCGTCCCTATCAGCGCCTTGTGATTCTAGGAAAGTTCCTGACCTGCAGTGGACATTCAACATTCATATTCTTTAATATGAAAGATTGAACAAATACTCTCTTGGATGTCTGTATGGTACACTCAAGTTCACAAGATGATTCTTTCAAGTGACAGATGAGAGAACTAAGCCATATTCTTGGCAGGCAACCACCAGAACTAGGAGCCCCTGCTACTTGGATTTCTTATCCAGTGCTATATTATATTCAGGAATTGGCAAAATACAGCCCCAGGGGTAAATAGTGTTCCTGGGGCACGGCAGATTTCTCCATTCATAGTCCCTGGCTAGTTTTGCGCAACAAAAGCAGAGGTGAGTAGTTGCCCCAGAACACAAGAGAGATCCCACATATCTTCAAAGTCTAAAATAGTGACTAGTTGTCCCTAATAGAAAGGGTTTACCAACCCTGCTGTATATCATCAGTGACTCCATGTGTTTAGATATACAAGTTTAACACACCATAAATTTACCCACAAAGAGTTATCATTCCACCATTGTTTCTTTTTTTATTTTTTAGTTGTTGATAGACCTTTATTTTTATTTATTTATATGCAGTGCTAAAAATCAAACCCAGTGCCTCACACATGCCAGGCAAGTGCGCTACCCCTGAGCCCCTGCCTAGTCCCCTCCCCATCTCCCCACCCCTGACATTACTTATTTCTGAACACCTCCCTGTATTGTCAGCTGTGACAGGGAGGTATCAAGTTTGTAGGAATGGTGTATGGAATGTGTCTGCAAGTGCAGAGCATGAGGCCCTCGGAGACCATGGACTTGGTGGTATCTAGCCTAACAATATGAAGAAGTGGGAAGGAAGGAAGGAAGGAAGGAAGGAAGGAAGGAAGGAAGGAAGGAAGGAAGGAAGGAAGGAAGGAAGACTTCAAAGTAAGTCCACCAGAAGAAGTGAGGAAAACTGAAAAACAGAATTAGAAGACCACACATGGATTCCTTGGCTCAGAGGTACCACACACCCTTAGGACAAGACAGCTCGGCTCTGGCCTAGGGGTCTCTTGCATTGACATTGTTCTTCACCCTGATAACTTGAATTAGAGAAAAAGCTGCCAGGAGCTTCCTAAGGCAGAAGCTTAGATTAACTTTTAGGGACCAAGAGTTCTTCTGATTCTGCAAAAACATGTGAACAGACCTTCCAGTTATGTAGTCAAGATTGTGCTCTAAAATAAAAAGGTCTGCAATGTAGGGATTTGAACTTCTTCTTAATAATGAAAAGGCTTTTTAATAAAAATGTCTCTTTCTAAAATATGGATGAAGAATGTAGCGCTCCAGGAAATTATGGCTCTTTCTTTGATGTGTAGGTGTTTCTTTGGGGACCAATGGAGTTTAGAAGCAGAGACCATGTGGTGACGTAGAGAGACGGATCAACCACTGACACTGATAAAGGGAACTTAAGTTGACTTCTATGTGACTATGAAATGATGTTTAAGGTTGTTTTCTAGCTGGAATCACTCACATGTCTAGAAATATACTATCAGACAGGAGGATATGCTCAAATATCATGCCAAACCACATCACCGTGGGTGGGGAAACATGGTCAATGACCACAAGGACAGGATACCATTATTATCTCTCTAAATCATATGGCAGGTAGTTAAGAAATATTTTATTTGAATAGAAGCTACAATCACTATTTTAAAAAAGAAAAACTTCCCTACACTTATATTTTTCCTTTGGATTCAACCTTTTTTTGAGCTGAAAATGTTCTTTCTATCCTAATGCTCAGTAAGTGAACTTTGTGTATTCAATATTTTAAAAATAATTAGTTCAAGGTTTTTTTTTAACATAAAGGATGAACAAGAACAGGATGTTACATGAGAAAATGTGAATTACACAGGCAAATGAAGAGGCTTTGAAATTTACCATCTTGTGAATTTGGATTAGTTCAAGCTTTCATTGTCTCTGAGACTTTTTTGCATAGACTTTTTATCATAGAAAATTGATAGTAACATAACTAACTAATTCTTATCCACAAAAGTGTTCATTGAGTCCAAGGCAATGCAAACTGATTTTCACTCTGTGGATAATTGGCCAGTTTTTCAAGTTATTCGTCAGTTTGTACACCCTGTATCACCCTAGGGACAACTATTAGAATCTCTAGTCTTTTTTTAAAAAATAAACACTGTTCTATACTCTTTTCTGCAAGTGTCTACCCAACAACGCCATACCCACACATATACCAGCACTGAGGGCACACAAATCCACACACTAGTGATTGCAAAGTTGATTGACGGTATTATAATGGTTCAGCTTTTCAAAGTTGTATTTTTATTGAAGTCGTACAATTATTTTTGTCATTCTTCATCTGAATATGGAAACATGAGAGAAAGCTAAATACTGCATTAACAGTGAAACATCATTGTCTTCATTTTACTGAGAATCAAAAGTAAAAGTCACTTAATTGATAAATGAATCAGTCATCAAATTCCAACACAGATTTTTAGAGACCAAATCAGTCTTCATACTATTTTCTAAGAGCTTTCTTCATATATTCAAAGAAGTAAGATCTATGTATAATAGAGACACATCCATTATATCTAGAATGTCAGTACTTCAAAAAGAATTTTTGGGCTATTGAGTATATCAGCAATATAGGTGGAAAAAATACTGAAATCCCAACATTTTGTTTCACTGTGGTGTTACAGACAGTACATTCAACTAACAAAAGGGAAATGAAATAAAAGTACGAGACCCAGATGTGCTTTTATAGAGCTTAAAAACTAATTTAGAAAATAGGTTATGGGTACACAAACAACCTGATAAAGGATAGAATGATATATTTAAAAGCCCAACTAATGTAATATATCAGTTCATAATAACAGCTAACGCATAATGAGCTTACTACAAGCAGACACTATTTGAAGTACTTTCACATTCAAATAACTCTTTTAATCTTCATGGGTATCCTTTGAGGCTGCTCCTATTACTAGCTCCAATTTAAAGAGAAGAAAATGATGCCCTGAAGGCCTAATTTAATTCAGGGCATGGCATGGCAATGCCCAACTAAAGCGGGGTGGAACTCCTGTGGTGAGCCAGGGAGCAACCTGTGGAGTTGGCTTTGGAAAGCCTCACCCTTGGCTAGTCCAGGAAGAAGGGGGATTCTTAAGAGAACTGGCTACACAGACATGATGGTTCTGAGGGAGAAGTCTAGGGCTCCAGAGAGGGAAGGGTGTTGTGCCCCTCTGTGTCCGGGATGAATGCTGGGTACGGATGGCTGGAAGAATGTGAAGACATGAAGGATCTCAGCAAAAGGGCCCGATGAGCAGAAGGAAGAGGAGGCTTGCGTGGCCCATGCAGATCGAATTTTGAAAATATCTTGCCTGGGTAGACTTCTAAATTTTATTGTGCAAGTTTGATTTATTTGAAAATACTTGAAATAATAAAGCAACAATATCGTAAAAGTAATACTTAGTACACTGTTGAAGGTTGGGGATGGGAAGCAAAAAATAAAGAGCATTATTGAAAAGCATGTGGCTCTTGAACAAATTGAAGATGAAAACAAAGATCACCACTGTGTGACTGTGAGAGGTTCAGGCGGAGGCTGCACCTAGCTCCAGGGCCACCTAGGCCAGCTCTGCAGGCTGAATGGCAGACTAGACAGAGTGGCCTGCCAGGGCATCACGAGTCCTGGATAAAGGGCAGGAATCTCCCAGGAGGAAGATAAAGAGAGTGGTTGAGAGCAACCTGCCCACACTGTCCCCAGAGTTGCCAAGAAGGAAGCATTCCAGCCTTCCTGTAGCAGAAGGACCAAAAGAGCCAAGAAAGATGTGGCATCCTACTCACTAAGCTTCCTCCATGTCTGAAAAACATGAAAAATGGAAGCATCCCTCCCAAGGCTCTTTTAAACACTTTCTGCTAGAAACAAAAGAACACTATTTATAAAAACCTTCCACCCTTTCCTACTTGGTGGTGAGATATTCCATGTTTTCCCTTCAGGTTGGGAACAAGGCGAGCATGTCCATTATCATCAATTCCTTTCAACACTGAACTGGAGGTTCTAGCCAGAGTAATAAAGTAAGAAAATGAAATGATCACATAAAAGTAGGGGGAAAAATGGAGGTTTTTAAAATTAACAGATGATACAAGTACAGTTAAAAATCACAATCAATTTACATACAACTTGATGAATTTAGCAAGATTGCTAGATAAAAAGTTAATATGTAAAAAATCAACTCTATTGTTTAAGCTATCATCAAATAATTGGACAACAAAATTCAAGAAAATATGCCATGTATAAAAGTATTCTGAAATATCACAAACCTAGGAATAATCCTAATGAAAGATGTAGAAAACCTCTACACCAAAAATTACAAAATAATACTGAAAGTAAAGACCTAATGAAGAGAGATTAAAAGTACATGAATAGAAATATTAAATATATAACACTGTGTAGCCGGGCACAGTGGCACACACCTGTAATCCCAGTGGCTCAGGAGACTGAAAGAGGAAAATCGTGAGTTCTCAAAGCCAGCCTCAGCAATGGTGAGGTGCTAAGCAACTCAGTGAGACCTTGTCTCTAAATAAAATACAAAATAGGGCTGGGGATGTGGCTTGGTGGCTGAGTGCCTCTGAGTTCAGTCCCTAGTACCCGCCCCCGCCAAAATAAATATATAATAATGTGAATTCTCCACAAATTAACCCATATAAATAGTTAATCCGATTAAAATTCCTACAAGTGCTTTACATGTTGACATTGACACACACTTGGGGTGTAGCTCAGTGACAGAGCACTTGCCTACCATGTGTGAGGCCCTGCTTTCAATCCCCAGCACCACACAAAAAAGGATAACCAAGAAAATAAGAGAAATTGACAAACTGTGAAATCTACTTAGAGATGCAAAGAACCCAGAATAGCCAAGATAGCTTTGAAGAAAAGGAGCACATTGCAAGACCCAACATCAGATGTCAATTTCTATATAGCAAAGGTAATCAGAACAGTTGATATTAGCATAGGAACGGAAAACTAGGCCAAAGAAATAAACCTCACATATATGAACAGTTGAACTGTGACAAAAAGTCAACATTCTTTTTAGTAAACAATTTCAGAACAATTAGATATTAGTATAAAAATTATCTTTGACTCTTTCACCTTATACCAAATTTAAAATTTATGTGAAACAAATTATAGAACTAAAGCAAACAGTAAAACTTCTGGGGTAAACTGTAGGGGAATATCTTCATGATATTGAAGTAGAAAAATCACCTATACAGTGTACAAAAGACATAAACCATAAAAGAAAAAAAATATATAAATTAGTACTCATTAAAAGTGGGAACTTCTAAGGAAACAATCAGATAGGTGAAGAGAAAACCTGCAGAATGGGGAAAAAAATCTTTGCTAGCTACTCTTCTGATAGAGGACTAATATTTAGAATATACTTTTAAAACTCAAAAAACTGCCCAATTAATAAATGGACAAATTAATTAATCAAATAATTTCTCAAAAGAAGAAATATAAATGGCCAAAAAGTTTATGGGAAAATGTTTGACATCATTAGCAATAAGAAATAAGAAATACTGGAAAGAAATGTATAGAAAAAAGAAACACTTTTACACTGTTGATAGAATGGTAAATTAGAACAACCTCTATAGAAATCAGTATGGAGGTTCCTCAAAAGACTAGGCATGGAACCACCATGTGACCCTGCCACACCACTTCTTGATATTTATCCTAAAGAATTAAAGTCATTTCACTATAGTGATAGACGCATACCCATATTTATAGCAGCACAATTCATAATAGCCACACTATGGAACCAGGAGAGGTGTCCATCAATGAGTGAATGGATAAAGAAAATGTGATATAGATACACAATGACATTTTATTTAGCCATGAGAAAAAACGAAGTTCTGGCATTTGCGGAAAAATGGATGGAACTCAAGACCATCAAGTTAAGTGAAATAAGCCAAACTCAGAAGGTCAAGGGCCATATGCTTTCTCTCATATGTGAAAACTAGAGAAGAAAAAGAAAGGGGAGGGAGGGAGGCAGGGATCTTGTGAAAATCAAAAGAAGCTCACTAGAGGAAAGGGATCATGGGGGGCAGGAAAGAAGGAAGTTCTGGGGAGTGACATGGCTAACAATGTTATATTGTGTACATGTATGAATATGTAACATATCCCATTGATATGTACAACTATAAGGTACCAATAAAAATGTGAAAACAGAAAGAAGAAAAAATTGATCACTTCTGCCCATTATTATGAAAATAAATAGAAAATCCACAAATGGGGAAACCTTTGCTTATGTCAAAAGAATCATATCCACAATATATAAAGATTCCTAGGGGGATCCAAGATGAGGGGCCAGAGGGAGGCAGTATTCTGTGTCGCTCCGAGATCTGGGACTCAAGTAGTGAGAATAATGCTTCTCTGCTAATGGTATTCCTGCTCCACATGGGAATCACCACCACTGTGCCCGTCCAGAGTAGGTGTCCCAACTGCTCCTACACGCAGGACTACAGGGTAGCCGAGCGAGATCACCAACACATGCACAGAACTTTCAGCCACCCACCCTAGCAGAAATTACCAACCCCACTCCCACACAGGACACCTGACAGCTTCCCACACGTAGGAATTCCACCCCCATTTGTACCACCATCTGCCAACGTGGGGCTCCCTTGGGGGCCATTATCTTGGGACTCTGCAGCAACAGAGATAGTCCCCTAAGTGCAGTAGCCTGCCTGGACCTGAGAACTTCACACAACTCTGAAGTCAGCTGATACTGCAAGCCACAGAGCTTGGTTTTGAATTCATCATCCAACACCATGGACCAGCTCCCCAACCCAACACCCCACGGCTGAAAGCAGGCACCTCCATCTTGGGCCACCTTCATCACCATCTTTCAGGTACCCAGTTTCTAACTGCCCCCTCTCCCCAGCAGCCACTAACCCAGCTCAGTGACACCCTGGTTACTTTCACCACCCTAAGGGCAGAGATACCAGCTAACAACAGACAACTCCACCTATTGGATGAAAAGGGAAGCAGGAAAGATAGGATCTCCAACCAAAACAAGCCCTGTGACTTCCTTCAAGATTTTTTTTTTCTCTCCCTCTCCATTCTTCCACCCTCACATCCCAGCATTTGTGAAATCAAGTACTTTGCATGAATTAGGATTTTGAGGACAGGGACATACATCTGAGTAGTATATTACAGTTGTGTTGTATATTCTTTTCATTATTTTTTTCTTTTTTCCTACCAATAACTGATATTTTAACATTTTTTAAATTTTTCTTGATATATATGTGTGTTTGTTTTATGTACTCTACTGTCTTCCCACTTACTTGTCTACCCAAAATTACTTCCTCTCCCTTCTCCTACTACTAACCTTCCTCTTTAGACTTCTTTTTCACACTCCCTAAGATGTAACAACTCTATATCCTCACCCCTACCTCCTCAGCATATTATCCTACTACTCACCCCCAGTTCTTTGTCTACCATCAGAAACTGTAAACCCTTTTATAAACCTATTGAGTATATTGTAGATAATAATTGAACACACCATTTCTGTGCATTGTAACCAAACTGTAAATGTCTTATTAGCAAAAATTTGTTTTTAGGTTGTATATTGTTTATATTGGGATCTGATAACATTGCCCATTACCTCAAAGGAGGGGCATTGGATCCCTACAGAAGTACTATAAACCTATAGGGTAAAAATGGTAACACCTTGGGTCCACAGTGCTAGAAGGGAAGACACACAAGCAATATGAAAAGACAAGGGAAGAAAGTGTCCCAAACAAATTATGATACCACGTTATTAGTATCCATGGCCAGCATAGCAGAAGAAATGACAGATAAGGAGTTCAGGATCTACATAATTTAAATGTTCTGAAAATTAAAGAAGATATAAGAGAGCAAAATCAGGCAGCAAAAGATCATTTTGACTAAGAACTACATAAACAAATACAGGAAGCAAAAAGATTACTTCAATAGGGAGATAGAGGTTCTAAAAAAAACCAAACAAACAGAAATCCTTGAAATGAAACAGACAATAAACTAAATTAAAATTTCAACTGAAAGCATCACCATCAGATTAGATCACTTGGAAGAAAGGTCCTGACAATGAATACAAAATATTTAATCTTGAAAAGAATGTAGACCACACATGAAAATGGTGAGAAACCATGAGAAAAATATTCTAGAAATATAGGATAGCATAAAAAGACCGAATTTAAGAGTTATTGGGATAGAGGAAGGAATAGAGTTCCAAACCAAAGGAATGAGCAATTGATTCAATGAAATAATATTAGGAAATTTTTCAAACATGAAGAATGAATTGGAAAACCAAATTCAAGAGGCTTATGGGATGCCAAATGCACAAAATCACAACAGATCCACACCAAGGCACATTATAATGAAAATGCCTAACATATAGAATAAGGAGAGAATATTAAAAGCATGAAAGAAAGAAATCAGATTACATATAGGAGAAAACCAATTAGAATATATGCAGATTTTTCAACCCAGACTCTGAATGGTAGAAGATCCTGGAACAACATATATCAAGCTCTGAAAGGAAATAGATGCCAACCAAGACTCTTATATCCAGCTAATTTTTCTGAATATAAGCTGGAGATAATTTTTCTGGAATAAGCTTTAGATTTGGTGATGAAATAAAAACTTCCCATGATAAACAAAGTTAACAGAATTTACAGCTCGAAAGCCTATATTACAGAAGATCCTCAGCAAAATATTCCATGAAGAGGAATTGAAAAACAACAATGAAAATCAGCAAATAGAGGTATTACACTAAAGTAAAAACTAATCAAATGAGAAACCAAGTAAAGTTAAATACCAAAAATAAACAAAATTGGCTGGGAATACAATAATAACCCTGAATGTTAATGGCCTAAACTCACCAATTAAAAGACATAGACTAGCAGATTTGATTTTTTAAAAAGATCCAACAATATGCTGCCTACAAGAGATTCATCTCATAGGAAAGACATCTACAGACTGAAGGTGAAAGGTTGGGAAAAATATCACTCACATGGATGGCGGAAGCAGGGGTTTCCATCCTCATATCAAATAAATAAAGTAGACTGCAAGCCAAAGTTAATCAAAAGAGATAAAGAAGAATATTTCATACTGCTTAAGGGAAACATTCATCAACAAGACATAACAATAATAAATTTATATGCCCCAAACAATGGAGCGTCTTGTTCATCAAACAAACCATTCTCAAGTTCAAGAGTCAAATAGACCACAACACAATAATTCTGGGTGACTTTTAACATACTTCTTTCATCACTGGATAGATCATCCAAACAAAAGCTGAACAAAGAAACCTCAGAACTCAATAATACAATCAATAACTTAGACTTAACTGACATATAGAATATTTCATCATTCAATGAATGAATACACTTTCATCTCAGCAGAACATTGATCCTTCTCTAAAATGTTATGCCACAAAGCAACTCTTAGCAAATATTTAAAAAGTAGAGGTAATACCCTGCATTCTATCAGATCATAATGGAATGAAATTAGAAATCAATGATAAAATAAAAAATAAAATCTACTCCAACACCTGGAGTCTAAATAATATGCTACTGAATGAACAATGGGTTGCAAAAGATATCAAGGAGGAGATTAAAAGATTCTCATTCTTAGAGGTGAATGAGAACACAAATACAACATTTCAAATCTCTGGGACACTATGAAGGCAGTACTAAGAGGAAAGTTCATTGCATGGAGTTCACTCCTTAAAATAAGAAAAAGTCAACAAATAAATGACTTAAAATTACATCTCAAAGACCTAGAAAAAGGAGAAAAAATCAACACCAAAAGCAGAAGTTAGGAAATAATTAAAATAAGAGCTGAAATCAATGAAATTTAATAAAAAGAAACAATTGGAAAAAATGACAAAACAAAAAAATTGGTTCTTTGAAAAAATAAGTAAAATTGATTGACCCTTAGCCTTGCTAATGAAGAGGGGAGAGAAAACTCAATTTACAAACATACGTGATGAAAAATAAAATATCACAACAGACCCTACAGAAATACAGAAGATAAGTAGATATTATTCTGAAAACTTGTACTTAATAAAATAGAAAATATCAAAGGTATTGACAAATTTCTAGAGTCATATGATTTGCCCAAATTGAATCAGGATGATATACACAATTTAAATGGATCAATTTCAAGTGATAAAATGGAAGACACCATCAAAAGCCTACCAACCAAGAAAAGCCCAGGATCAAAAGGATACACAGCCAAGTTTTACAAGGCCTTTAAAGAAAACTAATACCAATACTCTTCAATTTACTTCAGGAAATAGAAAAATAAGGATCACTTCCAAACTCATTCTATGAGGCCAATGTCACCTGATTCCAAAACCAGGCAAAGATGCATCAAAGAAAACAAACTTCAAACCAATATCTCTAATTAACATAAATGCAAAAATTCTCAATAAAATTCTGGCAAATCAAATACAAAAACATATTAAAAAGATAGTGCACCATAATCAAGTGGGGTTCATCCAAGTGATGCAAGGTTGGTTCAACATATGGAAATCAATAAACGTAATTCACCACATCAACAGACTTAAAGATAAGAACTAGATGATCATTTCAATAGATGCAAAAAAAAGGCATATGACAAAATACAGCACCCCTTCATGTTCAAAATACAAAAAAAAACTAGGGATTGGGCTGGGGATGTGGCTCAAGTGGTAGTGTGCTCGCCTAGCATGCGTGCGGCCTGGGTTCGATCCTCAGCACCACATACAAGCAAAGATGTTGTGTCCGGCAATAACTAAAATAAATAAATAAATATTAAAATTCTCTCTCTCTCTCTCTCTCTCTCTCTCTCTCTCTCTCTCTCTCTCTCTCTTAAAAAAAAAAAAAAAACTAGGGATAACAGGAACATATCTCAACACTGTAAAAGCTATCTATGCTAAGCCCCAGGCCAACATCATTCTAAATGGAGAAAAATTGAAAGCATTCCCTCTAAAAACTGGAACAAGACAGAGAGGCCCTCTTTCACCACTTCTATTTTATATAGTTCTTGAAACACTGGACAGAGCAATTAGACAGACAAAAGAAATTAAATAAAAATAAAATAAAATAAATTAATACAGATAGGAAAAGAAGAACTCAAGTAGCACTATTTGCTATGATTTTATACCTAGAAGACCCAAAAAATTCCACTAGAAAACTTCTAAAACTAGTAAATGAATTCAGCAAAGTAGCAAGATACAAGATCAACACCCATAAATCAAAGGCATTTCTGTATATCAGTGAAAAATCCTCAGAAAGGAAAATGAAGAGAAATACCTCATTTAAAATAACCTCAAAAAATAAAATAAAAATATCTGGGAATCAACAAAAGAGGTGAAAACTACAGAACACTAAAGAAAGAAATTAAAGAAGACCTTAGAAGATGGAAAGATCTCCCTTGTTCTTGGATAGGCACAATTAATATTGTCAAAATGACCATACTACTAAAATCATTATACAGATTTAATGTAATTCCAATGAAAATCCCAATGGCATTCCTCATAGAAAAAGCAGTCATTAAATTCATCTGGAAAGATAAAAGACCCATAATAGATAAAGCAATCCTTAGCAAGAAGAGTGAAGCAGATGGCATCACTACACCAGATCTTAAACAATATGACAGAGTAATAGTAACAAAAATAACATAGTATTGGCACCAAAATTGACTGGTAAACCAATGGTACAGAATAGAGGACACAGAGTCTAACCCACATAATTACAATTATCTTATTGGACAAAGGCGCCAAAAACATACATTGGAGAAAAGATATCCTCTTCAACAAACAGTGCTGGAAAACTGGAAATTCATATGCAACAAAATGAAATTAAACTCCTATCTGTCACCATGCACAAAACTCTACTCAAAATGGACCAAGGACCTAAGAACTAAACCAGAGACCCTGCTTCTAATAGAAGAAAAAGTAGACCTAAATCTCCATCATATCAGATTAGCCCCCTACTTCCTTAATAAGACTCCTGTAGCACAAGAATTAAAATCAAGAATTAATAAATGGGATGGATTCAAACTAAAAACTTCTCAGTAAAAGAAACAATCAGTGAGGTGAATAGGGAATCTATATTTCAGGAGCAAATTTTTACCACTTGCACATCAGATAAAGCACTAATCTCTAGGGTATATAAAGAACTCAAAAAGCTAAACACCAAAAAAAATAATAATAATAACCCAATCAATAAATGGGCCAAGGAACTGAACAGACACTTCTCAGAAGAGGACATACAATAATCAACAAATATATGAAAAAATGTTCAACATCTCTAGTAATTAGAGAAATGAAAATCAGAATGACAGCTATTAAGTATATAAACAGCAATTAGTGTTGGTGGGGAAAACAGCCAATATGGAAATCAGTATGGAGATTCTTTGGAAAACTTGGAATAGAACCACCATTTGACCCAGCTATCTCTCTCCTTGGTCTATACCCAAAGGACTTAAAAATAGCATCCTACAGGGACACAGTCACGTCAATGTTTATTGCAGCACAATTCACAATAGCTAAACTCTGGAACCAACCTAGATGCCCATTAATAGATGAATGGATAAAAAAAAATGTGGTATACATCACAATGGAATTTTACTCAGCAATAAAAGAATAAAATCATGGCATTTGCAGGTAAATGGATGGAGTTGGACAATAATGCTAAGTAAATTTAGCCAATCCCAAAAATCCAAATACTGAATGTTTTCTCTGATATAAGGAGGCTGATTCATAGTGGGGTTGGGAGGGGGAGCATGGGAAGATTAAATAAACTCTAGATAGGGCAAAGGGGAGGGAGGGGAAGGGAGGGGCAAGGGGTGTAAAAAATATGATGGAATGAGATGGACATCATTATCCCAAGTACATATATAAAGACACAAATGGTGTGAATATATTTTGCATACAACCATACAACCGGAGATATGAAAAATTGTGCTTTATATGTGTAATATGAATTATAATGCAGAATTATTCTGCTGTCATATGTAACAAATGAGAATAAAAAATTAATTTTAAAAAAAATTTTTAATATTTATTTTTTAGTTTTTCGGCGGACACAACATCTTTGTTTGTATGTGGTGCTGAGGATTGAACTCGGGGCGCACGCATGCCAGGCGAGCACACTACCTCTTGAGCCACATCCCCAGCCCCAAAATTAAAATTTTTTAAAATAAATTTAAACATTAAAAAAGATTCCTATAAAATCAATTAAGAAGACACATAATCCCAATCATCCATGTGTCCAATAAGTTAATGATTTGAACAGGACTTCTGTTTTTCTGAAGTAAGTTCATGATTCCCTGATAGTACAAACCATTAGTCATCAGGGAAATGAAAATTAAAGCCACAGCGAGATGGAACTACACATCCATCAAATGCTACCATTACCAAGTGTTACTAATACACTAAGTGCTGTTAATGCTAAGGGTTTGTTGGAGAGGAGGTAAGCCTCTGGAAACATGTTGCTGGAGAAGTGAAAGCGGTAAGACCACTTTGGAAAACTAGCAGTATCCACTAAAGCAAAACATATGCCCACCTCACCATCAAACCATTCTGCACCCAGGCGTATTTCTAGAGGAAATCAGACAGGGCACCAAAGGAGGAAGAAGATGTTTGGAGCAACTTTATTCCCAGTAGTCCCTAAGGGAAAACAACTCAAATGTCCACCAACAGAAAAGTGGATAAAGAAATAGTGGTGTGTTCATACAATGCGATAGCAGACAGTGACAAGAGAGAAAAACCACTTCTCTACACAGGGAAAGGAATCAACCTCAAGAACATTTTTAAAACTCCACAGAAGCTGGACAAAATAGTCCATGTCATTTGATGAACAGAATTCATGTATGATTTCATTTCTATAATGTTTAGAACAACTAATCTGTGCTGATAGAAGTCAGACTAGAGTTTACCTTGTGGGAGTAAATATTGACTGGGAAGGGGTGTGGAGGAAAATTCCAGGTGATAGAAATATTTTATATCTGCTCTGGTTGGTGATTATGCAGGCATACACATCCAGAAATACACATTGAGCTGTTCGCTACAGATTCGGACATTTTTACCCCAATGAAAACACTAAATTTTCAACTACTTTTAAAACACAAAAAAATACACCCATTATTATTTTGTTTCTCCCTCAAAGACAATTTTTATTAGTTATTTGATTTCCCCTGTTTCCTATACTTACACATTTTTATCTTTCTTTTTTTCTCTCTACTTATCAATTTCCCTACTATATTTTATTACACCCAAGTCTTTGTTCATTTTAAAATGCACCCTTAATAAATAAAATGAAAATGCCACTGTCAATTAAACTATAACACATTGTATGAAATAAGGTACATGTTGATATATGAATATACCACAGTGAATCTCACCTTTATATATAGCCACAAAACACTAATTTGAAAAAAAAACTACAAGTAAATAGCAGAAATATCAGTGGTGTAGAGGGAAGGACACAGTGGAGAGAGGAGGGGAGGGAAAGAGGAAGTGCCAGGGACTAAATGAGAACATATTATTTTCCATACTTTTTTTAACTATATCAAAATGAATCCTAATGTTCTATGTATCTAAAAAGACCTAATAAAAAAACTACAAAAATAAGATATATGTTGATTTCAGAGACATGAAAATATGACCAACGCATGTCTTAGACTTGATGAAGTATGGTATCTCTTTATACTATACACACACATATATATAAATACATGTATCTATGTATATATGACATCTCTCTACATATGTAGATATATAATAATATGCATGTTCTTTTACCAAAAATGCAATTGCTATTCATATTTATAGTGATTATATATATTCACATTATACATAGTGTGTGTATATGTGTGCATCCACATTTACATTTCTTAATGATATAGCAAAAGCATCCTTTTATGTCAAAACTAAAGCTCTGTCGTTAGTGGTGTTGTGTAGTCATTATTGCTCATTCATTTAAATAACTATCTAGCATTTTTTTTTGCTATCCCAACAATACTGCAGCCAACATACCTAAAAATATAGCATTCTGCACTTAAAATACAGTAAGAATTTTTTGTAGTTTAATTTCTAGAAGTGGAATTAATCATCAGTGATATGGGCATTTAAAATTGTAACAGATGTCACAAATAATCCTCCATAAACTTTGAACCAATTCAATACGTTTCCAATAGTGTAAAGTTGTATCCTTTCCCACACCTTCACCAGACTGGATGCTACCAATCTCTAATATTTTTGCTAATCAAAGGTAGAGTCCTATTAAACTGGAACTTAGTTTGTTCTTTGTTCTAATTTCTTAGGTAGCTATGAAACTTCTTATAGTAAATTAGTGGGAGTAACAATAAACTTACTACATAAAGCCACAGGAAAATAAGCTTTAAATTTTTTATTATTGTTTAGCTTATGCATCCTTGAGAGTGTTTTACATGAAATATTTGTGCATTATGAAATTCACTATTACTTTTCTTTTTCATAACACTGATAATACTGAAGTTCTATAAAAATAATCTTGGTTTTGGAAGCAATCTTACTGAAATTTTAAAAATTGTATCTGAAAATGTTTAATACTTAACCATTTTTCTCTTTTTAGTGAAGAATGAAAGAGAGCAATCTTCCCTGTTAAAAAAGAAGCACTATAAGATATATATGACCAATATCTCTTTGATACTTATGTACCATTTATTGACTTGTTTTTGCTTTTGTTTTAAAATGATCTAGCATTTTTAGTCCTTTTCTCATGTCCTGGCTTGTCAATTTAAGTTTTATCCTTTAAAAAATTAAAGCTGCTTCATTGAGAGAGAGAGAGAGAGAGAGAGAGAGAGATGTGGAGAGATGATGCTGCATTGACATTTTATTGGCCTTTCTAAGATGACTTAATCATACCTCCATTCGAGGAATTGCTAGCACTAATATGAACTGAACCCCAGAAACAATGTGACATGGGTTAAATACGTTTTCACACAAGCCACTGACCATGTTGCAGAGATGACTTCTGCTTTGCAAACTGGCTGGAACTGGCCAAGTTTTGTACAGGAATTCATTGCCCTGGGAGTACCTGTTCTGTCCACAGCCCATGTGGAGGGAAATGGCTATGGGCAGATTCTTGGGCATAGGAAGCCTCCTCTTGTACCCAAGTCATTCCCACCCAGCTTTCCGAGGATCTACCAGGGAGATGGGTTACCCTGATCGCTACTATAGACTAGCCAGTCCCATGAGTTAGACAGACTTGCAACTTCCAGATGGAAAATGGCGAGTAGGTTGAACTTGTGTCCTCTGGTGGCTTTATACATCCCTACTCTAACCCAACCCATACTCCACCAACCCTTCCACTAGCCCCTGAAATCCTGCCCTGGGGTTAGCAAGCACCCTCAAATGGCCCACCGTCTGTTGATAGTTATTTTTATATTCTTTGCCGTGGTTGAAACCTGGCTGTTCTCGGGGAGACACCACTTCTGCTTTCACCCTCTCAGGAGGAAGGTGTTTTATTCTCTCCAATTCCGCAGGTCTTGAGGTGGGATCAGGGTCCTCCTTGCACCCACTTCTTCTTCCTCATTCCTCCCCTGGCTCTTGCACTGCACAGTTTCTTGCACACTCACACCCTCTCCTTGTTGCTGAGATCTCCTGACTTCCTGACCACTCTGTCCAGTCTGGAAGACCTAAGCTCTGCCTCCGTTTTCCCCTTCACCCTAACCACCCTCAGTAGTCCCAACCTGTGTGTGAGGAATCATCCTGCACGCGGGTCTCTCCTCCCCCACTGTCACAGCTACACCTCCCAGGGTCACACGCCTGATCCTCTCGTCAACAGGAGCCACTCATCGGTGACACTTCGGCTTCGACTCCCACTCCCTGGCTACCCCCCCCATTCCAGATCTCATGCTCCAGAAGAGCCCCACCTCCCCCACTGCGAGCCTCTGACCTCATCCTGCAGTCACACACTTCTCACCATCCCTTGGTCTCCCCTGACTTTGCTTCTGCTGCCTCCTAGGTTTCATGCACAGTCCTTGTAAAGAGCTCCCCTCAGCTCCTCCATTCATATCCCCCCGACCATGCCCTGAGCCCACACCAGACCACACCTCCCTTCTCTGAAGCTATCCCCAAGCAGCTGTGTGACACCAGAGAAACTAGTCAGACAACTGAAACCATGAGTTTCATGTCACCGCCACAGTCCAAGGACCAGTGGGCTTGCCCAGAGAGCTGGCCGGCTTCTTCTTACAGGTGCGCTCTTCCACTCACTGAGGGAATTACTCCCCCCCCCCACCCAGTGGCTCCCACACACCCTCCTCCACCTGCGGAAGTTTCAGCTGCTGACCCTGCCTCATACTTGAGAAAAATAGAAGCAAACTGTCAACTCTCACTACCCATGCTCAAACCCACAGTATCTGTACCCATTTCCTCCTTTTTTACAAGTATTTTTTAAAGACATGCAAATTTATTAAGGCGTCTCCCTCTTTTTCCCTGCTGGGGTGGAGGGAGTGTCCTCAGCTTAATAAACCCACCCACCTCTTAGGCTCGGAATCCCATTCCATGAAGCCATCCCTGCCTTCTAAAGGACTCCTGCTTTCTTAGTTTCTTTCCAGAACAAAATCAGTCTCCTCCACCCTTCCTAAATCATTCCCATCAGCAAGCAAACATGCTAAAGCACCTACATTCTCCAGATGGGCCAATCTGGACCCCCTCCCGCCAGTGTCCACGCCATTGCTCTATCCTCTGCTCAGAGCCAAACTGCACAAGAGTCATTCATACACGATAGTTCCAAGTCCTCACTCCTCCTTACTGCTTTTTTATTTACTAGAGTATGTTATTCTAGAAATTTTTAAAATACAGAGAAATAATTGGATAGTCATCTACATATGTATTTTCAATAAAGTAAAAGGATAAACATAAAAAGCACAGCAGAGGTGGCCACCCTGGCGGGGACAGTAGAGTACAAGTAGAAGTGTGAGACCCAGAGGAGTTAGGGTCACCTCTTGCTCTCAATACCCTCTACCCTGGCTCCCACTTTACAAAAACTTCTCCTAATGTCAAGTGCCACGTTTCTAAATCCAAGGGACGACCACTTTAATCTTTTTTATCCAAACTCTTAGCATTTGCCATAGCTGACCACTCACTCCCTGCCCATGTTTCTCTCTCAGTGTCTATGACACCACAGTCAGCTGGCTTGTCCCTCCCACCTCCCTGGGACCTTTCTCAGTGATGTAACCGTGTCCTCAGCATCACTGATCACAATAGCCACATGAGGAATCATCAGCATCCTGCTCCCTCCAGTCCTCTCACTTAAGGCTCTTTGAAGGATCTTTCTATTCTCTCTACACTCTTCCTCCACTAGCTCTTTGATGACCCTAGCTTCAAGTGCCAAGTGTGTGCCATAGGCACAAAATCTATCTCTCCAGTCCAGGCAGCTTCTCTGAGCTCTGTTCTTCCAAATTCAACTATTTCTTGACAGTTCCATATTTAAGTGTCCATAACAATTATCTTAACATCTTCTTTTTCCACCTGCTTTCATTTTTCTGGACTTCCTTGATAAGTTTCATCACCATCAACTTTATTGATCAAATCAGAAATTTCTCCATCTCTAATGTCCACCATCCAAGCAACCGGTAAGTGACTTGTGCTACCTCCTAATACGGTCTCACACTTGTCCTCTTCTTCACCCCTCCTGCCAGACACCTCACTTGGATCACTGGAAAAGGCTCCCCCCATCTATTTGTCTTCCTTGCTGCCCACCATCGATGTATTCTTCACCTGTAAAGGAGGATGTTCTTAAAAATTGGATCATGTTGATATCTCTCTCTCTCTCTCTCTCTCTCTCTCTCTCTCTCTCTCTCTCTCTCTCTCTCTCCCCATACCACACACACACACACACACACACACACACACACACATGCGCACACACACACTTTAGACCCACAACTCTTTCTTAACACCTTTAATCCTCAGACCTAATTCAACATTGGCACATCAAGTAAAGACTAAAATATTGGTTAAATGAATCAAAGATGTGAGCCAATCAGGATATCCTGTGATCATCTCAAATCTAGACATAAGCTGAAATGACTATCAGAGCCAGAAACCAAAGCACACAGCACACACGAAGGAAGCTAAAACAACAGCCACGAGGCAGCAGACATGAAATCAAGAAAGTCATCAGATTAGAAAGTGCGCCCCGCAGCGCCTGGGCCTCACCAGGTGATCGAGCAACGTGTCGGTGGCAGCTGAGCCATTGGTAGAGTTCTGGGAAGGCCTTGAGCCTTCCAGTGTCCCATTGACCCAGTCTTTTGGGTTAGCCATGTGCCCAAGGGTCTGTTCTTCTGTATTCCCAGCCCACTGAGGGTTCTCCTGAGTTCAGCCAAGTCATGCATTAATGCTGAGAATCTCCTGCGTTAACCTGCCAGGGCCACCATTCTTACAACTGGAAAAATAACAGAATCATAGAGTTTGTTTGGTCCCTCCCAAATCTCAGGTTCTGTCTTCTTCACAATTCTGACCTCAGTGCGAGCACATGGTAAAAGCCTGAAGGGTATATATTGAAATGGATTCAACAGACCAGAAAGCGCCAAGGAACTGATTTAAGTGCTTTTTTTTTTTTTCCTGCCTGGATTTTTCATGGTTTTCCCCTCTTAGAAGAAAAGAGGTAATAAACTCCAGGGAATGTCTACTTTGCCACTAACACAGTCTTTACAGCAGTGTGTCCAAGTGTGAAGTCATCATTAAAATATTATTTGGATACAAGAACCAACTCCAGTGGAAAATGTGGCTGGAATGCCCAGTGCAGAATTGTGTGTCACTCCATGACCAGAGGCATTTTCTACCTAAAACCAGAAAACCACACAACAGGAAAGTTGATTGACCCAACTCACCTGTCATTCAAACCCCCAAAAGGGGCCTTCAGCAATCACCCACTTTGTTGTCTTACAAAGGAGGAGGCTAAAGTCTCTGAAACTAAACCCATGTTGCCCATCAAATCAGGTCAAAAGTCAGGGTCGGACTTTTCAGTTCTCTCACCTCCACTTTCCTAGGCTCTAACCCCTGGACTCTCCATCATGCAGCTGAACACTTTATGGAACCAGCATCATGAACAGAAATGACCAGAGCATGAGAGCCAGAATCCCAATCACGGTCCACTCTGTTTATTAGAGACATTGAATAATCTTGCTGAATTCGTTTCTTCATCTGCTAAATAGGAATAAATGTGCCGACTTTGTATTATATGTGAAAGGATAAGAGGCGATATAGGGAAGTCCCCATTGCAAAAGCACCATACTAAGATGATTAGGCATCCCTTCCACTCTGGAAGATGCCTTTCCTAATTTGACTATGAGACCTTTGAGGATAATATACCTTTTGTTTTCCTGATTTCTTGAGTAAATTATTTAGCTCATTTATTTCCTCTTTTTTTTTTCTTCTTACTTAGAACTGAAAATAATATAGGATCTCAGTTTTCTTTGTTTTGATATCATATTATTCTACTACCAATATTTACTTTCTAAATATTCTGACATTGCCAGTTTGACTTTCTCCTTGACACAAAAAGATTTTTAAATGATAATTTATAATTTGCATTTTTGTATTTTCAATTTCTAAGTGGTTTGGGGGTTTCTTTGTTATAACATGTTGTTTTATTGTTAAAATTTACTATATTGGGGTAAAGAAATATGGCCTATAAAAGTTTTATGTGAGAGGCATATAATGCAAGACACAAATGTGAGCCACACATATGATTTTAAATATTTCTAGCACTCACATTAAAAAAGATAAAATGAAGCAGGTGAAATCAAATTTAATAATACTTTCATTTCACCCCATATAGGCAAAATATTATTTTTCTGAATATTAAGCCATGTAAAGATATTAATGAGATCTTTTTATGTTCCTTATTTTGCACTAATTCTTTGAAATAATATGTATTTTATACTTGCATCCCATCTCAATTCAAACAAACCACATTTCAAATGCTCACTAGCAAGATGTGAATTGTGCCTACCTTATTGGACAGACCAGGTCAAAATTATTGTTCTTTGAAGAAATTATTAGGTTTAAACTATAGTAAAGTTCCATTCTATGAGTGCTTTAAAAATCATTTTTTGTAGAGTTCGATTTATTCCTGCTAGAAATCTTTTATAAATTGTGTTCATAGCCTCTTTATCTTTATCTTTGTGTCCACTGAATCTGCCAAAGTTCCAAAAAGAATAATATATTTTCCTACTGAAATTATGATTCTGTCTCTTTTTTCTTCCTATTTCCTGAAGATTTTGCTTCTTGTACTTCAGTGCTGTGTTCATGAGTGTGTAACCACCTATTCATGGCAGCTGGATCCTCTCGTGCACCACAAGCTCCATCATTACAAAGTGGTCCTTTCTGACTTCTTCCACGACTTTTGCCTGTTGTTTCATATGCAGATATTAATGCTGTGTCCCTCTGCACTTTGGGGGGTTCTTTGGTCTGTTCACCTCTGCCCAGTCTGTGATTTGAACTTTCCATGTCTCTTCCTTTTGAATCTGATCTCTGAATCACTTTAGTGAACTCAGAATGGAATCTGTGAGTGGAGAGACTCTGGCTAAGCAACATCTCTCTTCTACAATCACAGCATCCATTGAGCCTCCGAGAACCACGGAGCTGCTTAGCGCATTCTCGCTTAGTAACCTTCATTTCCTATGCATTTATACCATGCTGGATCCTGAAGATCACCTTCCTACCTATTCTCCTCTCATTTGCCAACCCCATCTTTGCTGGTATTCATCTTATGATGAATTGCACATAAGCTAGGATCAGCTGCCCCAGTGCAATAGTCCTGTTGTGGACCAATTCAGGAACTTCAGGGCAAAACCAACCAACGCCTTGTAAGGTAGGAGGAGATTAGAGGAGGGGATGACTCCTGCTGGGCTGTGCATTACCTGTTTCAAATATAGAGGCTTGGCCTTTTATTTATTCAAAAATCATTATTGGTTACACTATACCCCAGGAGTTCTGTTAGCCTTCAGGAGTCCAAAGTTGCCTAAAAAATGGTCCCCTGTTCCTTAACACTCACAATAGTAGTTCTCACATCTGGCTGGTCATCAATATTACCTAAAACTGTTTTAAATTATAGATTTCCTGGGTCCCCCTCAACTATCCTAACACTGGAATCCAAAAAGCTCTATGCTTTAAAACTCCTCAGTCCCAGATAAAGTCAAGGACACTAAATTTTTAGTAAAACAATCAATTTTTGGCACACTTACCCGTTCTTAAAGTATTTTTGCCTATACAATCTTATTTAATCCTTAAGCAACACACTGAGGAAGAAGGCAATTATGTTCACTTTTAAATATGAAGATTGAGAAGCAGAGTGGTTTTCCAAATCCATAATCACTGAGTGACGGAGTTGAGCCTAGAAGACAATCCATCTCTCCAAGGTCTGTACTCTCTATTCTCTATTTGCCTTTCAAAAGTCAAAGAAATGGCGGTAGTACATGTTATGGTTTCAATATGAGGTGTCCCCCAAAAGCTCATGCGTGAGACAAGGCAAGAAAGCTTACAGGTGGAATGACTGGGTTATGAGAGCTTTATCCTAATCGGTGAATTAATCCCCTAACTGTGGGCAGGTAGGGTGTGAATGGAGGAGGTGGGTCATTGCGGGTGGGCTTGCCTTTGGGGTATATATTTTGTCTGCAGCTAGGAGCATGCTCTCTCTCTTTCTGTTTCCTGGTGCCATGTTCTCAGCTGTTTTTCTCCTCCACACCCTTCCAACATGATGTTCTGCTTCTCCACCAACCCAGAGCAATAGCAATGATATCAGAACTGAGATCTCTGAAACCATGAGCCCCCAAGTAAACTTGTCCTCCTTAAAATTGTTCTTGCCACATCTTTTGGTCACAGTGGTAAAAAAAAAAAAAAAAAGTCTGACTAAATCAGTCCATAAATAAATTGCAGAGGGGAGAAAATGGTAACTTCTATTATTAATATGAGAGCTGGTCAAGATCCTAACAGAGGGCCTGGAAAATAATAGGGGCATCATAAATGTTTTTTGAATTGAGTTGAATCAAGTCTCCTAGGCCTACTACCAATGGACAGAAGTCAAGGCAGAGGAATATTGCAAGTCTCCAAGCCCCTGTTTAATTGTAATTGTGAGCCAGTCTATCAATGCTCCCTAAATGCCAGGCATTATTAATATGCTACCTCACATGTACACACACACACACACACACACACACACACTGTAGTCCACACAGCAACGTCATGGACCATGATCAACCCCATTTCCTGGATGAGGAAAGTGAGGGGAGGAAAAGCTAACTAACTTAGTGGATGCACAAAGCTAACCAGTGAAGGAGGCAGGATCTGACCTTGGCTAGAGTCCATGTTTTTTAACCATTTCACCATATCGCCATTCTGTGCCCTACTGGATTTCCAGATTTTAGTCATTTCCGTGGCTAGAACTAAATTATGACAATTTTATTCTTATTTGTATTTTGGTTGCACCATATTCTCCACAGCCCCAGAGTCATTTCTCAGTTAGGAAAATCATACCTTGCCACATCCCCTTGGCAATGATTCCTGCACACGTTAGGCTATTTCACGAACTTGGCCAGCATCCCACCTAATGTGTCTCTGCTTTCCTGCTTCAAGGACTTCCCCAGGACCATGCAAACTCCAGTGCAAGTGGTACAGCCTGAAGGCATTTATGCCCCCAGAGTCACCCTCACCAAAAGGAGCACAGGAGTTAATGGACAGGTGTTCCAACCTCATGGTCCTTCCATGGGACAATTCAGACGTACAATCTCCAGGTTTTTTCTCCACCTCAGCACCATTGACAATGGGTCAGCTAATTTTACACTGGGATCAGGGAGGCTGTCCTGTATCTGGCTGCTGATAGCATCTTCTAGTTTTGACAACCAAAATGGCGGCACATATTGTTAAATGCTGCCTAGAAGTAATGTTAGTCCTGGATGAGAGGCCCTGACCTATATGACTGACAGAGGTCCTCAAAGGGATAGTGACCAATTCAAAAGCATATCCTTTATTGTCTTTTCTCCCTTCCTACTCTCCTACTCCTTGTGGTCACCTCTCAAATAAATACCTCATCCAAGTTCTCCTTGTCTGAGCTTTTCTTTCAGAGAGTCTAATCTCAGATAGTGGGTGAGAGCAAGTAGCCTTTGGAGAGATGCCAATGGATGAAATGTATGCCATTAACCTCCCGCAAGTGACGAAAGGACTTACATGTGGTTCTGTCTGAGGACCTCGGGCAGATAGATCCTCACAGTCCACTGGAGACCACTGGAGACCTACGAGCCTGTAGACTGGATGCTAATCTCGTGCAAGAGGAAACTTGCTTGAGAGTTCTCGCATTCTGATGGGTGGTGAGTTGCGCCACCCAGCACAAATGGAAGCCATCAAGGATTATATGCGCATTTGCCTCAGGTCAAGGGCCATGATTCACAACTTGTTTTTTACTTATCTGACCCAGAATCCCTGAGCATGAGGTCTGACTGTATTTATTAGGAGTGTTTTGTTTAGCACAATACCCTTAGGTAGTCCTGTTTCTGGGACTGCACACCCATCCTCACCTGCTCGTGCACAGGTGTAGAACTGATGATCAAGCAGCCCAAACCAGGGCCCATGGAGACGAACCAAGACCAGGCCCTGAGCCCTGATTTCCAGGCCTGATACCTGGCACCTGTGTGGCAACTCCAGATTCCTCACGTCACTGCCCAACTCCAAAGGCCTCAGTCCCTAGGAAAGGCCTCAGTCTTGCCTGCCCTGGGAAACTACCCTCAGTAGGACCTGCATGTTCTGTGATTGACCTCAATGGTTTGCACAGAACATTCTTGCTCAGGAAATATAGGTCCTAAAGCATATTTTTTGGAGGTGATTTTTCCCTAGTTCCAACACCTGAAAGAAGGAAATGGATCTCAGAGAATAATTCACAGGCTCAAGACCACCCAACCCAGAAGGGAGCTGAACAGCACCTCTATAATCATTGAAGCATTGATCACCATGGCCAAGATACAGGGATGACCCAATGTTCACCAATGAAAATGTCACTCCTGTAATCCCAGCAGCTCAGGAGGCTGAGACAGGAGGATGTTCAAAAGTTCAAAGCCAGCCTCAGCAATTTAGCCAGGTCCTAAGCAACTCAGGGAGATCCTGTCTCTAAAATACAAACAAGGGCTGGGGATGTGGCTGGCTCAGTTATTCAGTGCCCCAGGGTTCCATCCCTGGTACAAAAAAAAAAAAAAAAAGAATCTCTCTCTCTCTCTCTCTCTCACACACACACACACACACAAGAATATTTAGCCTTAAAAATAAAAGAAGGAAATCCTGCCATTTGGATAACATGATACACCTTAGGGATATTCTGTAAGTGAAATAAGCAGACACAGAAAGACAAATATTGCATGATCTCATTTATATGTGACTCTTAAAAAAGAGTCAAACTTCTAGTAAAGAGTAAATAGTGGTTACCAGGGGGTGGGAGGTGGGTGGAAAGGGGAAATATTGGTCAAAGAGTATAAACTTTCAGTTATAAGATGAATAAGTACTGTAGACTTAACCTGCAGTGTGTCAACTATAGTGAATGTTACCCTATGGTATGTTTGAAATTTGTTGACAAAGTAGGTTTTAAGTGTTCTAACTCTCTAACTCCCCCCACACCCACCCCCCACAAATGGTAACAATGTGAAGTGATGGACATGTTAATTAGCTTGGTTGTGGTGATCATTTTATATGATTTTTATATCATATATACCATTTTATATCATTTTATACCATGTGCACATGAAATGTTTGTCAATTCATCAATAAGTTGGAATTTTTTATTTTAAAAAAGTAAAAATTTTTAAAAACAAGTATATAAATAAATGAATGACCCTTTCTTTCTACAGGACAGCAGACATGGTTTCCTAAATCCCAAGACTGGTTTCTAAGTCCCTGTTCAATTTGACCACATAGCAAGTGTCATTCTTTCTAATTGCAGTCCAGCCATTTGACTGGATATATTAGGAGTGTTTTGTCTAGAAAGGTAACAGGATAATATCATGCCAGTCTTATATTTTTGCCGTGTTCTAGATTTAAAGGTTCAGTAGATGAGTTGAGGTCAAGAGAGAGCAAGGAGTTTTCCCAAAATCACACAGCAAGACACTGCCAAAGGCAGCCCAAAGCCCACGTTTCCTGGTGCCCAGTTCAGGTTGCTTGAGGAAGAAGAGAGAGGAAATAGGAAGTACAGCCATCTAGCCTTTCCAATGTCTTTTGGCTCAGTTACCTCCCCCAAACTTGGAGTCCATGATTTCCTAAGTAGAAAAACATTTTCCCAAGTCAAGCATATGCTGATTTTCCTGTAGGATCAAACAGCATGTATTTTGCCTTTATCCAGAAAGTTCCTGGGAAAAATGAGAGCCCTGGTGTGATTTTGTTTTCTCTGCTTCCTAAGTTTTCAGTTAAAGGAAGCCACGAGGACCATCTTCCACACTGTTGAGGGCCACAGCCGAGTCGGGATGAGGCATGGCATTTTTGCCAGAAGTAGTGGTTGAGAGGTGACGCCAGCGAGTTCTCGAGGAGTTCCCGTTGAGTTCTGGTTGAGCTCTCGCGGGGATTCCTGGAGAGTTCCCATTAGTTGGGGAAGTGCCAGCGGAGGGATATTTCCGGTTGCTGGTTCCTGGACTAGCCGCGTGGCGTTTGGGAGGATTCCTGGGGAGCGTGTATGGAGTGTGCTGGTGGAGTTCAGAAATAAAGTTTGTTCCTGCTTCAGTGGCTCGTGATTTGTGCCCAGCCAGACTGCAGCACACTTAACCTCAGTGGGGTTGCTCTTAACCTTGGTGGAGACCTGGGCAAGCAACTCAAGTGTTCCTTTCTTCTTTTTTAAGGCAAGTTGTCCTTCCCCCACCTCCTCCACCACCAGTAATCACCTCTCCAGTTCCAGATGCTACGCTCTTGGCATGCTAAGACCAGAAAAACACCAGTAATGAGGCCAGCTCTAACTTCTCCAGCTGAATAATGATTCTGAGGCAATAGAGAACACGTGTCAATGAAGAAAGGATCACGAACACAAACCCTTCACAACCAAACTCTGGTCGTTGCCATTTTGTTTTTATTGTTATTTTGCTGTTGTTGAATTAGGTCACTGTGGGTAGGGCCCGAGCAATGGTAATTTTTTAAGTTTCCAAGTGTGCAGCCTCAGGGTTGGTAATGGGTTACAGTAGCATTTCCCAAACTTGACTGTAATTCACACACACACACACACACACACACACACACACACACACGAAAATCACCTTGGATACAGATGATGTGAATACAGAACCCAGGCTCCTCCCAAGATCAGCACATCCCGGATGGGGCCCTGAAACCTATGTACTTAACAAGTACTTCCAGTTATTGCTTGGTATTTGGGAAAGTTTAGGATCTGGCAAGTTTGGGAAACACTGAGTGACTGCATGAGTTTTTAAGCACACCCGAGAGAGAGAAATCTGCTTGCCAGCAGACTTGAAGACATAAAGAAGCTTCCGTGGATGACAGAAGCAAACCAAGTCTGGGACCACAGTGCCCCACTCTCCATTTGACCAGGCCCCTGACCTGCCCTGTATCTCTGCGCACAGAGCAGCCATCTCCTTCTCTAAGGCTGCTCAGCCTGGTCCCTGCGACTCACCTCAGCTTCCTGGTCTGTTTGTTCTTTGGAGTTCATTTCCAGTCCCAGATCCCTTATCAGACCAGCATGCACCCATCCCTCCCTCCTCTGGGCTTCTGCATTGGGAGAACAGCTAACAGTCAGGCCTGAACTGAACTGGAGTCCACACTTATCTTGCCTCCCTGGAGCATGAACTCCTCAGGGTGGTGAGCAGAGCCTGACCCCAGCTGCTGCACGGAAAGGTGGAGGGCCCAAGGCCACGGTCAAGCTCCATGAGGGCAGATGGTCTTGCTCCCCATTTTACTTCCAAACCTCAGGCCAGCACCCAGCACATGACAAGCACTCACAAATATGCCTCCAGGCATGAGACAAGGGTCAAGCCATCGGAACCCACAAACTAAGATGTACTTCAAGCTATAAATATTTGAGCACACACACAGAATTGAAAGTATGATTCCAGAAGCTAATCTAAGCCTGGGAACAGGGCTCACCAGTAGAGCGCTTGCCTAGCACTGGCAAGGTCCTGGGTTCCATCCCCAGCACTGTAGATAGAGCAGAAAGAAAGAAAAGAAATTAATCTAGATGCCACTCAGGGCTAGAAGCTATTTTAATTTTTTCATATCAGAAGTTCTCCAACATTTTTTGGCCCCTTTATCCTCTTAAAAATTATTGAGTAACTTTAATATTAAAGCTATTAGTGTTATTATAAAAATCTTATTATTAGACTTGCTCATGTGGCTTATATCTATCAATGTTGACAATATGGAGGATAAAAAATTATTACTTAAAATATTTATTTATTTTAACTTAATAATAGTAAACCCATTATATGTTGATAGGTTGATACAAATAATGCATTTTCATGAAAAATAAGTATTTTTCCAAAACAAGAATAATTTGAGGAGAGTGGTGTGGTTTCCCATTTTTGTACATCCCTCTAATGTTTTCCATAATAAAGTCAGCTGAATTCTCAGATCTGTTTCTGCTTTTAACTTATTTCCATATCATACAAGATGTAAGTCACTTAGGCCCTGGAAACTCCACTGTGTACTCATGCAACGTGAGAAAGGGCAAGCCAAGCAAAATCCCTGTATCATTGTGAAAATAGTCTTGGTCTCCTAGACTCCCTGAGGGTCATGGGGTCCTCAGATCACACTTTGAGAACTGTTGCTCCCACATTTCATAATACAAGTTCAAGATACAGTAGGAAAAGCTGATTGAAGAGTTAGTTTTTCTTCTTTGAAGGAAATAGATAGGATCTCACAGCAGAGAGCTTTAAATGCACATTCTCACTAAATGATGATATCAGGGGTGCTAAAGTTCACAACTCTTCTATCTTCATGAAACAAATTTTCCCCAGTAGCACCACAAAACCTCAGGTTCTGCCATGTTCCCCTTAACTCCTATCACAAAGTGTGATCTGGGGACCCCTGTGGTTCATAATGACCATTCAGGGAGCCTAGGAGATCAAGATTAGGTTCATGAAGATACAAAGATTTCATGTGGCTTTTCCATGTACTCTTTCATGAGTCCGAGGTGCCATTTTCAGGGGCTACATGACTTACAGGGATGTGTGATTTGGCAGTAAGTTGAAGGCCGAAGCAGATCTGAGAATCCATCTGTTGTCTACTGTGGCGACATTAAAGGGATTGGCAAAACCTTGGAAACTTCATGCCTTCCAGATCATCAGGTGTTCATTCCAGCAAGAAGACCAAGAGTGGCTTAAGACCCTGGATGAAGATGGAATTGTACCTGTCTCTTAGAGGTGCTGTGAGGAGTAGATCAATTAATACACATGGAATGCTTAGAATAGTGACCGACGCATAGCTCATTG
Organism: Ictidomys tridecemlineatus; assembly: GCF_052094955.1. Classification (NCBI taxonomy): domain Eukaryota; kingdom Metazoa; phylum Chordata; class Mammalia; order Rodentia; family Sciuridae; genus Ictidomys; species Ictidomys tridecemlineatus. Next base: position 191,543,702 of record NC_135480.1, on the reverse strand, counting down.
ACTTGCACATATTTTGAAGTTTCTTAAAAACAACTAGAAAAGTAAATTTCTACAGTTGACCTCATTCCCCCTAATTTAGCATGCCTTATAAAGATTTGTTTGTAGTAGTAATTTGAAGGCTGAGTTCACTAAAAATCGCCTTGCCATAAAAGGATCAAATAATTGAGATATGATTACAGAGTTTGCCTGCTAACAAATCAAAAATGAGGCTTGAAAATTCATACTATAAACAAACTGAAAATACTTCCTTCCCCCTAAAGCTTTGTGCATGAAGTGGTAAATAGTCTTTCTCTAGCAACTACTAAATGACAATTAAATTTCAGTTGACCCCTGGGTTAATGGTACACTAAGAATTGTTCATGTTAAATGTTTACTGAGGGTTAGCTGATTCAACAAACACGCTGAGCATTCACTACATGTAAACCCCAGGACAGATGAAGACAAGAGCAAAGGCAAGATAAATGTCTACCCTCCAAGAATAGCCGAGAGCTCTTCAAGTATGGAACAGGGACCCAGGCAAGATGCCCTGAGTTCTCAAGTACAGACAATAAAAATGCTGATGAGAGCAAAAGAGAAGATCCTCTTGACTTGAGCCATCTGGGAAGACTTTCCTGGCGTGGCCATCTTTGAGCTGAGCGCTAAGCAATGGGTGGGATTTCTCCAAGAGGACATGGGAGAGAGGAAACCGCACTGACAGAAAGCAGGGTTGCACATGACAGGCTGGGAGAACGGGGGCAGAGGGCAATCGTGGGCAAGGCTGTAGGGGAGTCAAGTGAGCTTTCATGCCAGAGAAGTCAAGAGTTAACCAGCAAAAAGACTGACTCTGTAACAGGTGTGAAGCTGTGTCCTCCACAGCTGAGTATTCTGATAGCATTCGCCTCACCTATTCTATGCAGGAAGGATCAAAAGAAAGGCATTTGAGGACAGAACCAATGAGGAGAGAGTTGGGGATACAGCTCAGTTGATAGAGTGCTTGCCTAGCATGCACAAGGCCCTGGATTCCCCCAGCACCACACTCTTTCTCTCTCTCTCTCTCTCTCTCTCTCTCTCTCTCACACACACACACACACACACACACACACACACAAAGAAGAAAGGAAAAAAAAAACAACAAGAACACAGCAATCATTTAAAGGGACTGATTGGGGTTTGCAATGTGGAGAGAAAAAGAGGGTGCTGTATTTATTTTAAAAGAAGAATCCAGAAGATTGGGGGACCACCAGTGTCAGGAGATAGCTATTCTGTGGTGGACCAGATCTGTGTGTGGTATGCAGAATGTGAGTCTGTTCCAATGTCCCCAAGGAATCAGTGGGAAAATGGAAATTACAACAGGTTTTGGACTTTCCCAGTCCAGCCTCCAACTAAATCACCACCCTACTTTCCCCCAAGATCTTTGCTCCAAAGCTCAAGTTTCCATTTGGCACCAGCTGGGCCTTGTGAGATTGCAGAGTCATGATCTTTCCCCATGGGTCCCAAGATTGGTGACTTGCAGAAGCCTCCGAGACACTAATCCTGCAAGGAAAACTGAGAAAGGCCCCAAACCTGATCTGCGCAGGAGAAACCTCAGCTTTGTTCTTCCCTGGATGTGGTGGCAGAAATCCAGCTGGGAAAGTCTTCTGGGAGTGGCCTGTGGTCTCTTTCATCATTTAAGATATTTGTTCAAAGTGATCTGTTGGCAATTGTGGATTCTACGGACAACACCACTCACACCTTCACTTTCTGCCTCCAGAAACGCTTCTGTCTTGCGAAATCCTCATTTTTCTCTTTTTAATACTGCATGATTAACTCTTGGATTCCACAATTGGACATGAAATATACTCTGCCTTCCCTCCAAATTTAAAATTTAAACGTCAACTAACTACTCAAAAAAAAAAAAAAAGAAGAAGAAGAAAGAAGGAAACTTATCTCGGGCTGAATGTCAAATAAATCCTATGGCATTAAAAATATTAGGGGTTAAAAAAACATAAAGCAGTAAAGCAGTAAGAAAAAATGTAAATGAGTATCCACAACATCTTGTACTAGTCATATATTTTCTAAATACAGTACTAACTGTAGAAGCCACAATGGAAACAATGAATGGATTTGGCTACAAAGACATTTTAAACTTGTGGAGTAGAAAACTTGAGGCTTGGACCAGGAGTGAGAAGGTGTTTAATTTGTTATTGTGTGTCTTTTTGCACTGCTTGTATGTTTGTGAATTACTTTCTCAAATACCAGTATGAAAACACAAACTTCCATCATCAGTCAATCAATAAATAATTAAATGAAAGACAAATAACAGACCAAGAAGAAAATGTATATTCAACAACAATCACATCTATCACAGTTATTATATTTAATATATAAAGAATAAATACTAAGACTGTCATGTAGGCTCTTATTCAGAAATTGTTTTGCAGACAGACAGATCAGTCAGCTCCATTGCACCTTCCTGCCAATTGTAGGACTTTGACCATGTTTTCTCCTTGTCTCAGTTTCTTTCTCAGTAACATGAAAATAATGCTTTCCCAGGAAGCCATGTTGGAAAAGATTACACACGTTTGGTATCAAGAGGAAACAAGAACTGTGACCTTCTCACAGAACTGCTTTAAGGATTAGATGAGGGAATTTAGTGAATAGCAAGTCTAATGAAGTATTAGTATTATCACTGCTGCTAAAAAAAAAAAAAAAAAAAAAAAAAAAAGACAAATCGCCAGTTGAAAAGTGGGCAAAGATAATTAACAGGCAATTCATAAAAGAAGAAAAGCAAATGCTCAGTCACAAGGTAAGATATTCAACCTCATCAATCAAAAAACTGCATTTTAAAATAAAGATCCCACTTTCTACTCATCTAATTGCCAATTGTTATAATTATGGCAGCTGAGCACAGTGGTGCCTTCTGTAATCCCAGCATCATAGGAGGCCGAGGCAGGAGGATCACAAGTTCAAAGGCAGCTTCAGCAACTTAGCGAGGCACTAAGCAATTTAGCAAGACTTTGACTCAAAATAAAATATAAAAAGGGATGGAGGACTGAGGTTGTAGCTCAGTGGTAGAGCACTTGGCTAGCATGTGTGAGGCACTGGAGTCAATTCTCAGCACCATATAAAATTTAATTAATTAAAGATCCACTGACAATTAAAAATATATATTCTTTAATAAAAGAGTTGGGGACATGGCTCAATTATTCAGCACCCCTGGGTTCAATCCCCTGTACCCCCCCCAAAAAAAAAGTATGGCAGTGCAAATGGTATGAACTTCCTCAATGGCATTATGCATCAAAGGTCTTGAAAATTATATACATGCTCTTTGGCCTCATTCCAGATGGTCGCCTGATTGACTAGAGTTCAACTTAATGACCTGTACAGCAATACACATTCAGTAGAACTGCACATGGTGGCCTCGGTACGCATGAGTTCTGCATTACAGATTCAACCAATCATAGATCAGATATAATATTCAGAATAAATACAGGCTATTTTTCTCTTATCACTATTTCCTAAATGATATAGCATAACAGGTAGTTATAGCGCCATTACTTTGTGTTAGTTATTTTAAGTAATCTAGAGACATTTAAAAGTATGCAAGAGGATGCCGCCTAGGTTATATGCAAATACTATGCCATCGCATAAGTAGCTTAAGAATCTACCAATTTTGATGTCTATGGGGGTTCCTGGGACTGATTCCCCTCAGATACTGAGGGTCAGCTGGACTTTTTTGAATTGTGATCTTTTCCAGTACTAGCAATAAGAGAGCATGACACTCTCTGACCATGGTGGGTGGCAGCAGCAAGGAGAGCCACTGCCCAGTTAGTGATGCACTGGCTGGAAAAACCACCAGTACCCTACAGTGTACCAATCTGCTGACCTCTGATGTTCCAGGACGTTGCCCCATCAGAAGTGGAGAAGCACCTGTGTTTTATTTCAAGGAATGTATTCTAAAGAGGGAAAGAAAAATATTAAATGTGCACAAAAATCTAGCTGTATCGATGTTCATTATGGCATTCATCATAATAAGAAATAAAAATTAGAAGCCATCTAAGAGGCCTACATCCAGGGAAATCGTTGAACAAAGACAATCTGGTGATGATTCATCTTCAGTTGGACACCATGCAATTACTAAAGCCAAATTAGCTAATAGCAGGAAAGATTTTCATGACATAATAAGCGATTACAGAGAAGTACTTTATTCATGTTTGAAATTGTATACACTCGTATTTAGATAAAATGTAAAGCTATATGTCAAAATATTCAAGGTGGTTATCTACAGGTGATCGGATCATAGAAGCTGTATTTTGTTTCCTATCTGCAAAGGTTAAAGTATGTACAATAAACAGATATTACTTTTGAATGATTATTTAAGCAATAAACTTCTTTACTGCGATTTTTTCTAAGCTGTCATGAAGAGTAAAATATCTCAATAAAATTTCCTTTAAAGTGTTCTAAGAAACGAAGACAACAATTATTTGGGTAGATCGTGGCCTCCTCTCAGTTACTTTATTTACTGAGTTATTTCTTTATTCTTTCCATCTATATACACGTGTGGTGATTCTTTGGGTTATGAACACAAGTCCAGTGGGGTCCCTGCCCTCAGTGAGTCACCAGCCCACTGCCCATCTGGGAGCCCAGGACAATAGAGGCAAACAGAATTCAAGAAAGTTATCCACTGGGTGGGGAGGGGCAGGTGACCCTGGTGGAAAACTGTAGAGAAAAGTCCGCGGAGCCACATTCAAAGGACAGTCGGTGCAGGAGGCAGCCTGGAGAAGGGTGTGTGGCAGAGGGCAGCCCAGGTGAGCAGAGGCTCTTGTAGGTTGGCAAGGCCGGCAAGTAGAATAAGTGTTTGAGCTGATTTGGCTTTCAAAAAAATGTATAAAAAGAAGTAATGAAACCATGCAGTGACCTTACCAACCTCTTCATGTTTGTGACTAGGATGAATTTGATCATCTAAACATAGTCAAGTGGCCCCACTTCATTCCTCCACGTTCCTTCTCACTTGAAAAGCTTAAAGGCATACATTTTTCTGTCTTGTTAAACATTCTATGCACCGAGAGCCAACCACTCAATTGAGAAGGCAAAAGCCACAGTAGAATTTTTGGCAGAGACCTACTGCACTAAATGCAAAACAATATATATTGCTCAGCACTCCTTCCTCCACCCCCACACCTAAATACTAACATTTTTATTTCAGTGGTGGAGGGACTCAGGGGGCAGAAGTGAGACCGAAGTTGAAATAAGCACCAAGAGTGGGCAGCCAGGAGAAATGACTGGAGTTCCGTGGTCAAGGATGGGGACCACCCCTGACCAGGACCAATTCCCACGAAGCCCTCCATCTATCCACTCAAGCCTGGGCAGGGCTGAAGTTCGTCCCTGTGATTAGAATCTAAAGAATGACTCCCCTTCCCCTCTACATCTAGTCTATGATGGCCAAGATGTGCCTGGCACTGGGGCAGCTGGGCCTTGAGCACTCTGGGTATTTAGTGAAGAACTTCCAAAACCTCCAGCTGCACACAGTGGGTAGCTTCGTCAGCACATTAACAACACAGAGGTAAAGAACAGAAAGGTAGTCAAATCGCCGTCTTGCTCAGCTCTTCCTAGATGCCAAGCGCTGTGCAGGTGGTCTGTAGGGCATCAGGGCAAATTACTATTGTCCCCAAGTTTAGATGAAGAAACTGAGGCTCAGAGTTGTTAACTGGCTCACTCAAGCCTGGTAAGTGGCAAACCTGGGGTTCTCATCACCTGGGCACCTCTCCTCACTCCCCTCCACCTGGGCCCCAATGCACTCCCATCTCTTGCCTGCTCTGACTGAGCGATTGGTCTCTTTTTTTAAGGTACCAGGCTTCTCACTTCCTCTGTGCTTTTGTTCAGGTTGCACCCACAGCTCAGGGAGCCTAGCCTGGTTTGCTGCCTCTTACCCAATTATGCACCCAATGTCTTAATTAGGCTTGGCTTGATATTGTCATTGAAACTAGAGGTCCCATGTTTAAATGGCAGGACATGAGTACTCCTGAAAGGAAAAAATAATTTCTTGCCATGAGTGCTTTTGAGAATGAACACAACTGGGGTATTTAATTCCATTTTTCGAAAGATAAGAAGTAACTTGGGGTGTGGATGGAGAGCGTAAGCATTAAGTCAAGGGGAAGAAAGATCTGACTTAAAATTAAAGTTCTGATCTTATATCCAGTTATGATGAGGAGTTACTTACTTGTGGGAAACTCTTACGGGACCATCTCAACTGCAGTGATTCATATCTTGACTCTGAGGTGCTTCCTTTTTTGTTGTTGTTCTTTGCTTTGAGGAATTGTATTTCCTTGCTTTAGATTTGTTATGAGAAATTCATTCCAGCTGTCATGCTTATAATAGTTAATCTATTTAGGATCCCACACATCTTATCATACTGAATCCAAGTGGCAATGCAAATGGAGTAAATTCTCTTGGAATTAGGAGAAGATATTTATAAATTTGTTCTTCCTGGTATGGTTTATACAACTGAAGTAAGTTATTATACATGAGATTCACTGATAGACTCAGTGCAGGGATCAATCATATTAATAGCACATACCCATCTTATGATGGAATGAATTGGCACTTTACCCCTGTGGTCCTCTCCCTAAAGCCAAAACCTCTAGCAATCTCAAGAAAACATCAGACAAACCCCAACTCAGGGATTTCTACAAAATATCTGATCTGCGTACCGGAAAACTTCCAAGGTTATCAAACGTAAGAAAAATTTGAGAATCTGTCTCAGCCACGGAAACCTAAGCAAACACGGTGATTTACTAGTCAGCAATGTGATAACCTTGATAGGATCCTGAAACACAAAAAGACCATAGGTAAAAACCAAGAACCGGGATGCAACTCACATTTTTCCCACCATCCCCGCTGAGGTCAGCCTAGAATAACCAATGGCTGTCCTGCTCGGCGCCAGGTACGAACAGGTTTAGCCAAGACCGACAGGCTTCCTGACTGACCCAGGAATTCATGAGCAAGCCCAGCCAAGAGCAAGCCCGGCCCTGAGCTGACTCCTGAGCTGTCTAGTTTGTGGCTGGTGGCTACACAGCATTTTTGTGACAATTTGAAACGGTCAGAAGTTCACAAATTATGGGCCCATCCCAAGTGGAAAAAGATACCTTGGTGGAGGAGAATGATTCCAGAAGCTTCTGTCCCCAGAAGATAAGTTTAACAGATTCCATGACCCAGCCTTTAACCATTAACTCCAGCTCCATCTCCAATTGCTTCCAGCTTTAACTTTATATTTTAGGTAATAAGGCTGAACTACCTCAATTTCCTGCACTAGTATGGGAATGGCTCCAAGGTCCTGATTAAGCACGTCGATTCTGGTGTCTGGACTCAACCCATCACCACTGACTTGACTTGAGAAAGTTTTTGTGTCACCACTTACTGTGATCAGCTCCTTTATGTGTAAAGTGGCAGAACATAACCATCAGTACGCATCCCCTAAGAGGTGGTAAAGGTAAATTTCTTGAAACAGTGCCTGGGGTCCATGTTGTCTAGAAGTGGTACTAAGAGAAGTAGTGCTCTCAGGCTAAGTGGTCAAGCCAGAGTGTCCTCCCTCTGCTTCTTCACCAGCTCTTTCTTCTCCCCCATTCCTGGGGACATGATGAAAAATGTTCTCTTTGCCCATTCCTCTAAATGCCAGTGTTTGGAGGATGGAGCTCTTGCTTGGCCATTCTTTGTGTCACCCAAATACCTGCCTCCTAGCTACAACACAATGTCCCTGGAGGTCTAGAGGAGGCTGGTGTGAACCTCCATCACTGTTCCTAGAAAGATGACAACCCTGGGGAACTGACATGGCCATGATATCCTCTGAATCCAAGGACTAAGGTCACTTTGTGCCCTGTCCTTTGTTCCACTTTCTCTCTTCCTTAAAAGATGATGCCTATCAGGACCTTGACTCATTTCCTTACTCATAGAGCATGAGCTCACACCCAGGTTTAGGGGCTGGAGTCAGGATTCCTAGAAACTTAGTTTGAGAAGGAGAGTTTCTTGGGTATGTGAGGCCCTAGAGGAAAAGGACGATCCAGCCTTTTAAAGCTGAAGGACTCCTGCGCTGTCCTCCCCGGGCCTTCCCCCCTGGTTTCTCTTCTCTCAAAAAAACCACATCAAAGGAGGGACCTTGGTTTCATGGAAGACCCAATGTGTAGGCTTTTCATCTTAATTCCACTTACAGTTACACATCATGGACTGGTGCTGGCAGCCTTGAATCTGCAGCCTTCATCATAGGCCTCTCAGCTGGAATCCAAACCAATTGCATTTCCAGAGAACCTGCTGAATGCTGTGTGTACCTACACACAGACAACCCTATGTAGAAAGAGGCTCTGTTTTTCCTACCAAAATATCAATTTACAAAAAAAAAAAAAAAAAAAAAAAAAAAGATTTGGGACCAAGATGAACATACAAACTTCTAGGAATGCACAAGAACCACAACTCGTCAAATTTCTATTCACAATCTTTAAAATGGCCATTAAGAAATACGAACACATCTCAAATAGTGTATAAAACTATACAAATAAATAAATGATGCTTTTTCTGACTCTCATGCACATTATAATCATTTTATTTAAGATTTTTATATGTGTCTCCAACATGTTTATCATTACTAGAGCCATTTTTTTGAGTTGTCCAAGTTTTTCAGATTCTGTCTTTATTTCTGGATATGGGATAAGAGTTAATCAATTAATTGTACTCATGCTACCCATGCAATTGCAAGCAACAAGTGTCTGTTTTCAGAATATGCAAAGATTTTGTTTGTCTTCTGGGATATGCTTAATTTTTTGTTTTCTGAAGCCATATGTTTTGCATGAAGATATGATCTTCAGAACATAACCACTTAATTTTTTGTTTTCTGAAGCCATATGTTAAAAGTTCACTTACACTTTCACCCACCACTTATATTTGGCAAAACCTAGATTTTAAAAAGAATTAGATTCCTTTGTCTTGTTCTAGCTAGCTGTATCCAGTTATCTCTGTGTGTATCTAAAACTAGCAAAGCTTAGAAACAATGAATGCAAAAGCAGCACATAATCTGAGACACTCTGAAAGCACTTAGGTTTGGAGGAATGCCTTATTTTCTCAAAAGCAATTAGGGAGTGGAGACCTTGTGTTTGAGCATAGAGACTAGTACTTTTTAAAGTCTATTTCATTTATTTAATAGTATTGCACTGTGATTTTTAGTGTTTGAAGTTTTAAGTTGTCTTTACATTTAAAATAATACATATGAATTCTAATTTTTATTCTTTAGTCTGTAAATAAATTTTAAGGTCTTCAAAATGCAAATAATGCCTGCCTTCATCTCCTCTCCCCATTCCTTCTTATCTTTTTGCTTTCTCAGTCAGCCATCTGAATTTCATGCATTTTGACTAAGGATCATTTTGTAAGCCCCTCCAATCATCAGATCCTATTAATGCACAAACATCAAAAGTCACACACTGACCTCAGGTTGCCACAAGCCAATGACATGGAATGCAAATTCAGTGCATAATATCTGTCATTCTCGTGAAACTCATATTATTTTCTTGTTCTGACTTAAGAAGAGTTAAGTGGTTTCTCTTGCTCTCTAAGCTAAGCTTAATTCAAGTTCCTTTATCAGTCTCTTGACTTTCCAGATAGTTCTCAGCATGACCAAAAATGGGAAAGCTAGAGACTCCCAGACATTGAAGGGGAATTCAGGAACCTGGCCTGGCCCAAACAGTAAGTTTCTGCTGGAAAATGGTGGCAGAGAATGTGACGGGACAATTTAAACAGGTAGTTGGACTCTTTCCTTCATGCAAAGGGGAGACACTGGATATTTTTTAGCTAATAACCAATGCTATAGTTTGAAATTTTGTGTTGAGTCTTAAATCCCAATGCACTATAAAGAGGTGAGGCCTATAGATGAGAGGGCCATGAGGACTCCACCTTCATGAATGTGTTCAGTGCCTTAGAAAGGACTTTGGGGGCAAATTCAGCCCTCTGACTCTTCTGCCATGTGAGGACATGGCAGTAATTCCTTATGTAGGACACTCCAAAAAGGCATTATCTTGGAAGCAGAAACAAGGCCTTCACCAGGCACCAAACCTGCCAGCACCTTGATCTTGAACCTCCCAGTCTTTAGAACTTTGAGAAATAAATTTCTGTTCTTTATAAATTATCTAGTCTCAGGTATTTTGTTACAGCAGCAGGAAATAACTAGAACCACACACCTTTTAAAAGCCTACAAGTTAATTAGTCATTTAGCATGATGGTGAAAAACAGTTTTTGGAATCAGAAAACACTACACCCAAATCTTTTGTCACTTAATAACTACAGTATCTTGAACATTCCTTTGCATAATATCATACACATCAAAGAATTGTTGAATGGATTTTTAAAAAATAATCACTATGAAATGTTTAGCATAGAACCTGGCATATAAGTGCTTATTAAATGGTGACTGTCAAATCATATTAAGAAATCACATTTTAGGGAAACTAATCTATTGAAGTGGAGATTCATGACAGATTAGAAGAGTGTGATTGTCTAAGTATTTATGTCACTCCCAAATTCATAGTTGAAATTTCAACCCCCAGGTGATGGTATTCGGAGGTTGAGCCTTTGAGAGGTGGTTAGACCATAAACCTGGAACCCACATGAATGGGATCAATGCTCTGATAGAGGGATCCCAGAACACTGGCTCATCCTTTCTGCCATATGAGAATAGAGCTAGAAGGCTCCATGTTTAAACCAAGAGCAGACCCCCACAGGAAGCCGGTGGCATCTTGACCTTGAACTCAGCATCCACAACAAATTTCTGTTGTTCATGTGCCACTCAGTTTATGATACCTTTATAGCAACCCAAATGGACTAAGATCAGCAGCAACAGTTCAGAAGCAGAAAGATGGTTATAGTATACAGGAAGCCTGGGACAACCACTTAGAATCCTGAAGGAGATGGTGATGAAGACAGAAGAGATACTGAAGATGACCAGATAGCCAGCCCAGCTAACCAGTGAAGCAAGGGGACATCAGAGCCATTCAGAACGGACAGGATAGGGGGAAGTCAAGGACAGACTTGCTTTTAGACATCACCATCTAAAAATAATGGTGATACCATAGCCAAAGCACAGAATCATCCCAGATGCATGAAAGTAAATGAATGCATCAAGAAAATGTCACACACACACACACACACACACACACACACACACACACACACTGGAATATTACTCAGCCATGAAGAAACATGAAATTTTGGCATTTGTCAATAAAAGGATGGAACTGGAAAACATCACACTAAGTGAAATAAATCAGACTCAGAAAAATCAAAGGCCAAATGTTTCTCTCATATGTGGAAGGTAGAGCAAAATAAAGGAAAGAAGGCTGGGTGGAGGAAGTGGGGATTGGCTATCATAAAGATATAGGGAAATCAGGGGAGTAAAGGGAGATTGAGAGGGAAGGAGGAGGGATGGAAATGAGAGAAGAGATGGAATGAAATTAACAAAACCACATTGTATGCATATATGAACATGTGGACATATCACATGGAATTTCACCTTTACTTATATGTAGAAAGTACCAATCAAAACGAAATAAGTAAACAAACAAGCAAAAGGAAGATCTGTAGAGTAGATGAAGGAGACTAGAGGGAGGGGAAGGGAAAGCAGAGGAGTGGGGACAGAAATTCCGTGCACGTGTGATTTTGTCAAAATGAACCCAACTACTATTTATAACTAACCACGATGCGCAAGTCAAAAAACAATGGTGGTACATTCCTAATGTCCACTAGGGCATCAAAATCATGGAGATACCAGGAGGTAAGCGACAATAAGGAAAAGAGACTTGGAAAGACTTCCCCAAACCATGAAGATGAAGAAGCAGAATTCTCTCAAGGAGGGACACAGAAGCCCTGGGGAATCGGAGACAGGCGCTCTTACATCACGCTTTACTCCTGTTGGATCTCCTTCCCTGCTTGATGTGGAGCTCCAAGGGGATGGAGACTGGGAACCAGGTTGCTTAGCGCTCCATCTCCAAGTACAGTTCGTTTCCTTAACGGGAGCTGCGTGAGCTTGCTGTGACCTCTCTGGTGATCCCAGGCAGAGCCTGATCATCTGTCTCCACGTATCTCTTTAATTCATGTAAATGAAGAAGACAAATCACTCACAGAAAACCACTTCCAAAACATGGGATTTTGTTGGCAGCAGGACTGTAGAACTATCTCGGACAGAGAAGAGTCAGGAGCTGCTTGTGGGAGCCAAGAGAAGGATTCCAGAGGGGAAAGTGGAGGCCATCAAGAGCAACACAGAGTCCAGGACTCCGGAGACGGGAAGCCCTGCTATACCCATGGGATTCCAGCCACAGGGAAAGTCCACTTGCCCTGGGTCACTCAGACAGGACCCTCTTTGGAGAGCTCTGTCGAAGAATCCAGGGCTGGGGCTAGAGCTCAGTGGGTAGAGGGCTTGCCTCGCATGCACAGGGCCCTGGGCTCAATCCCCAACAGCAGCACAAAAAATAAGAAAGATCTAGTCTTGTCCCTGATGGGAAGGAGAGGAATGCAGACCAAGGAGGAAGAGCAGCTTGGCTCAGGCCACACCTGCTCTGTCGCCCCTCCCTGCCGGGTGGGGACTCTCCAGGCTCACACCTCCCAGCTCTGCAGGGTGCTTTCCCTCGTCCCATTTCTAGACTCCCAGCCTGGCATTTCCTACTGCCAACGTGCCCGTCTCCACACCCCAGTGAAATGAAAGCCTTGTGCTAGGCACACTTTCAAGTCCAATCAATACTCACCTCCCTTTACAAATAGCAAAAGGAAGAGAGAGGGCCCGTATGGAAAGCCCTGCTCTAGATAACTAGAACCCAATCACATCTGAAAAAGGCTATGATCAGGCACACTCGATTATCAGGTTCCCCAAGGGACTTTCCTCAGCTGGCTTCCAAGCTCCTTAGGAGATTTCTTCTCCATCGTGATACGGGGAACGACTGAGGCTAGCCTCAGGAAGTCAGCTGTACCTAGATCAAGATAATTGCACCCTTCTACCTGCCAGAAGAGTTCTGTTGTTGTGTATTTTGTCCCAGCCCAAGAGAGGCTCCGGGAAATATCACCATTGGGCAATCTGAATATGACTGCAAGAAAGCATCCCAGAATGATCTGTTTTCACCCTTGGAAAAGAAGAGAGAGAAAAAGAAAGAAAATCACCCAACTATTATCTTTATTTCCACTCCTCCAAACCAGGATGAAATCCGACACCTCCTCCTGGAACATGGGGGGGGGGGATGGACTCAGCCACCTGATTGGCTGCTCTGTGGTCAAGGTCACTGCCAGAAACAAGGATCTAAATCACAAACCCAAAGAGAAAACCTCCACTGGAAGAAACCGCATGCACACTTCTCTCCAGGTCCCTTTGCCCCAGAAGAGGAAACAATCCATGTCAGCGTCCAGGGCCACTTTTCCTTCTCTGCAGAAGTAATGACTTGGGCAACTAATAACCAATCTTGTTTGAAATAAGAGAGGGAAAAGAGGGCTTAGCTAATCCAGAGGTAGAGGTTTGCAGGCCCAGGTAAGGTCTAACGGTGGCAGGAGAGAACATTATTGTCCCTCCCAGCTGGATGGTCACTCAGTCTGCTGAACACAGTATCCTCAGAGTGTACTCTGAGATCTCCAGCACTGGAAAGGTGCCAGATGTTTAGAGAAGATGTCAGATGGGTGGACCTCCCACCAGGCCTAGGACTTGTGGCCAGCCCATTAGCAACTGGAGAACAGGACTCTTGTCTGTCTCGTCCACTGCTGTGTCCCGAGCACCTGATAGAGCAGCTGCCATAAAATATGCACTTAAATACGTATTTGAATAAATGTGTAGATGCCTCAGATTTGGTTTCTATTTGAGGATTAGTGATTAATCTTAGCCAAAGAGGCCCAGGCTATGATGGACCCACAATCACAGACTAGCTCCTGCAGGTGAGGACAGAGGCACAGGCTGGTCCTGAAAGCTCCCCCGACTTCTTGCCAACAACATTGCAGAAAGAGCCCTGACCTCAAGCCCTGGCCCCTCCACTTCCTCTCTGGGTGCATTGAGGCAAGTCACTCCCCTTCCTGAGCTTCAGATTTCCATTTGTAACAAGGAGATTGTGACACCAACCTTACACAGTTTCTGCAAGAATCAAAGAGCATGCATGCTCTGGCCAGCAGCCTTGTCACCTCCAAGGTGGGGGGACCTAGGATGTCACTTCCTAATGCCCATCATCTCCATGCTCTATATTCTTCTCCACGCACCCTTCTCTTGTCCACCCAAGTTTCTGTTGGCAGGAAGGAGAAGTAGCTGGGCCTTCTGGATTCTAGTGGCCCACAGACATTTACGCATCTTAGCCCGTGGTGGACTGGAAAGTGTTTGGCAACGGCTCTCCCAGGAAGAAGGAAGTCCTAGGTTTGTAGTTTTTGCCAATTTCTGTGATGTAAATATTTTTCCCACAGCCAATTTCAGGCTGCTGATGTGGTATCCTGGAGGTCAGCAAGAGCACGCCACTGTTCAGCTGTCCCCCACTCAGGTACCTTCATGTAAGCCCCTGGGAGCTTGCTCCGGCCCCCCAGCCTGCCTGCGTCCACATTGTCACCCTTCACCATGGACTTTGGGCATGTGCAGAGAGTTTGGACATCAAAAGTTTCCAATGACCTCAAAAGGGGACTTCCCCAGAATTCTAAATAACTTTCAGGGCGAAAAATCCTCCTTGGACCTTCTCTAAAAACCCCTCCAGGAGAAAGTAGCCACGCTTCAGGGACCTTCAATGGAGAGATCATTTTGTCCCCTGTATTCGGAGCAAATCTAGTGCCACTGGGCACACTAGTACCAGAGACTTAATCTATCAAGTGGGAGTGATGGAATGGCAAGTAGAGAAAGAGCATGAGCTGTCACCTTGCCTCTGCCCCCGCGCGGCAATGTGGCTCTTAGGCAAGTGACTTCATCTTTCCTAGCCCGGTTTTCATCATCTGCAGAATGGGGACAGCACCAATCTGCAAGTGCGGTCGTGAGGTCGATGAGATCATGTGTTCCACTGGGCTTCATCAGCGGTGAAGCATCGTAACAACGCAAGGCATTGCTTCTATGTGGGGAATGACACAGAAACCCGGAGCGAGAAGGAGCTGGGTGGGGAAGAAATCCATTCAGATAAAGGACAATGGAAGAAACCAGGAAGAAGAGGTTTGGAGTAGGAGGATGGGGAAGCGGGGGTGAGGGAGAGCCGTACACGGCCCATTGCAGCTGTGGTCATTGTCTCAAAGTTTTTCCAGCCCTCTGGTTACGCTCCCTGCGGTGGCTCTTCCTTATTTCTTAACAGTTCCCATGTGCAACCTATTGATCATGATCATTCACCCTAGTGATCATGAGTTTATCCCACGTTCATGCTTTGACGTCATCCCCAAAGTCAAGCGTGGACTCCACCTTCTCGCCCTGTACCCAGTCTCCTTCCTGCCCCAGATGGACTCCGCCTGGATGAAAGCATCTGAACCCAGTGGTTGGCGTTAGGATGATCTGGCTGCCAGAGCTCTATTTTGATGACCATTCATCTCGAGTTCAACCATTACTGTCTCCTTTTGACAAGCAACTTGAAATACTGCTGGGCTTCAAATGAGAAAAAAAAAAATGAAAATCAATTTCCATTAAGGCACTGACTTGCTTCTATAACCTTCATTAATCAGGTATTTTCTCCACAATGATCCTGAGAACAACTATTTCAAAGGTGATCCTTTCTCTGGCCAAGAAAGGTTAGGAATGGAGAGATGGGTTGATGTCCCATGTTGAAACTTTTCAGCAGTGGACAGGCTGTCCAGGAGGTGAGTGTCTTCTCTTTACAGGAGGGATCAACACACAAACTGAATAAGCAGTTGGAGAGCATGAGAGCATGTCACAGGGGTGTTGAGAGTCCCCAGCCAGTTGGCTTCAGTCAATTTCATGCTGCTATAACAAAATACCTGACACTGGCTAATTTATAAAGAACAAAAATTTATTTCCCACAGATCAGGAGTCTACAAAGTCCACAATCGAGGCACCAGCAGCTTGGTTGTCTTGTGAGAGCTGCTCTTTTTCCAAGATGGCTGTGTCCTCCAGAAAGGACACACACAGTGTCCTCACAGGGTCAATGGTGGCTTAAGGACAAATGAGAACTGAAAATTCTGCGAAACCTCCTTGATATGGGCCTTCATCCCTTTCAGGAAGAACGAGATTTCATGGCCAGACCACCTCCCAAGGCCTCCCCTCTCAATATGACCTCATTGGCCATTAGGTTTCAACACCAGGAATTGGAAGAGGAGACCAGCATTTTAACCATAGCAGCTTCCATGACTTTTCCAAACCAAGACTCTCCAGCCTCAGCCCACAACCCTCAAGTTCCACAGAACAGTTCCTCCACCTTTCTGTAGGTCCGTTAGGAAGGTCGTAACATTGCCCACTAGCAGATGGACTCAGCCAAAAAAGTACAAGGAGTCTACAAAATAGAATTCCTCAGGAGGCCGCTCACATCCCAAATCCCCACCACAGATGGACGCCATGTTAGTCCACGAGACCAACACAGAAACTGGGGTCCAGAAATACAGGTGGGAATCTGAGCCTATGATGATCACACTGCTTCATTTTATATCTCTATTCCCCCATTCTATCTCCCCGGCTTCTGTCTTTGTCATCTGTCACCTGGACAGGGGTCACAGCCCTGCACTGAGAGCCCTGCCTCCAGCCCCCCTCACCTCCAAGTCATCCCACACAGCCCCTGGAATGCCGAGTTGAAATGCACATGTGACCCACTTCCTCTCCCGCCTACTGTCTTTCCATGGCCCGTCACTGCCCACAGGTACAGAAGTCCCCCTGAGCCTGCCTCCTGGGTCTTATGACTGCAGCCACCTCTCCTCCCCACCTTCTTCCCCATGCAGCCCATGCCTTGGCCGGGCCCAGGCCCAATCTATTGCCCAAGACACCAAGGGCCCTCCAGGCCCCACGCTTGGTGCAAGCAGTTCCTTCCCTTGTCGAGCATCACCTCATCCATCACCTCCCCTCCACCTGGGAAGGGTCTCCCCATGCCTTAAATCTCATCTCCAATTCCACCTCCTTTTATATTTTTTTCAATTATCATTTTATTTGTACAAATTTAAGGGCACACTATGTGAAAATGTGATACACAGCATGTAATGGTCAAATCAGAGTAGTTAAATTACTGTATCCTCAAACGTCTTTTTAAAGTTTTCATGAACACATAGTAATTATCATATTTATGGGGTACAGGTGATATTTCAATGCATGTATATAATACAGGCTGAATATTAAATATTAGAATAGCCAATATCCTTAAGAAACTAAAATCAGAGAACCAGTTCCCATCTCCTCCTCATCACTCTGTGTCTGGAGTCTTTGAGCTGCTCTCTTCTAGTTATTTATAAAATATATAGTAGGCTACTGTGAACTATGATCCTCTCCATTATCCTGTAGAACTCTAGAACTTCACTGCTGCTCTCTTTGTTTAGAGTTAGATACTTCCCAGCCTCTAGTAATCAATTATTGCACATTCCAATCAGCTATTTTTTTAATATGTGACAGCAGAATGCACTATAATTCTTATTACACCTATAGAGCATAATTTTTCAAAATTCTGGTTGTATACATAGAACATTCACACCAATTCGTGCCTTCATACATGTACTTTGGATAATAATGATCATCACATTCCACTATCATTAATAACCTCATGCCCCCTCCCTTCCCCTCCAACCCCTCTGCCCTATCTAGAGTTCTTCTATTCCTCCCATGCTCTCTCTCCCTATCCCACTATGAGTCAGCCTCCTTATATCAAAGAAAATATTCGGCATTTGGTTTTAGGGGATTGGCTAACTTCACTTAGCATTGTCTTCTCTAACTCCATCCATTTACCTGCAAATGCCATGATTTTATTCTCTGTTATTGCTGAGCAATATTCCATTGTGTATAAATGCCACATTTTTTTTATCCATTCATCTATTGAAGGGCATCTAGGTTGGTTCCACAGTTTAGCTATTGTGAATTGTGCTGCTATAAACATTGATGTGGCTGTGTCCCTGTAGTAAGCTGTTTTAAAGTCCTTTGGGTATAGACCGAGGAGAGGGATAGCTGGGTCAAATAGTAGTTCCATTCCCAATTTTCCAAGAAATCGCCATACTGCTTTCCATATTGGCTACACCAATTTGCAGTCCCACCAGCAGTGTAGGAGTGTTCCTTTCCCCCACATCCTCTCGAACACTTACTGTTGTTTGGCTTCATAATAGCTGCCATTCTGACTGGAGTGAGACGAAATCTTAGAGTGGTTTCATTTTCATTTCTCTAATTGCTAGCGATGATGAACATTTTTCATATATATGTTGATTGTCCAGTCAATTATTTTTAACATCCACGTATGAGAGAAAAATCTGAAATTTGTCTTTCTATGTCTGACATTTCACCTAACATAATGTCCTTCGATTTATTTATTTTGCCACAAATGATAGGGCATCATTCTTTTTTATGGCTGAATTATATTTCATTGTGTATATATATATATTTTCCTTATTCATTCATCTGCTGATGGGCATCCAGGTGGATTCTACATCTTAGCCATTGTGAATAGTGCAGCAACAAACATGTGCATGTGTCTCTGTAATATGCTGATATCATTTCCTTTGGATATATACTTGGCAGTGGTATAGCTGCATTATATTTTTGTTGATCTGTTTTTAGTTTCTTAAGGATATTGGCTATTATAATTAACATTCTCACCAACACTATATGAGTTCCCTTTTCTCCGTTGTTTTGTGTGCTTTTGATAAAAATCATCCTAAATGGTTAAGATACTATCTCATTGTGGTTTTGACTTGGATTTCCCTAAAAGATAGTGAAGCTAAGCTTTTTTTTTTTTTGCATAAATTTTTTTGGCCATTTAACTTTCTTGTTTTCAGGAGGATCTATTCATATCCCTTGTCTATTTTAATTGGATATTTTGTTATTGAGTTTTTCTGAGTTTTTTTTAATATATTCTAGATAGTAATCTTTTGTCACATGAATAGTTCACAAAATTTCTTCCCATTCTGTTGATTGCCTCTTCACTCCATTGACTGCTTTATTTGTTGGGCAGAATCTTTTCAGTTTGGTACAATTCCATTTGTCTATTTTTTTCTTTTATTTCCTGCGCTCTTGGTCTTATCCAAAATCAAAAATGTTGCCTATACCAAACCTTGAAGTGTTTTCTTCTAGTATTTTCATAGTTTTAGGTCTTTAACTTTCATACATTTTTGGTGTTATCATCTTTGTATAGGTGAAAGATAAGAGTCAAGTTTCAATCTTTTGCATGTGAACATCCAGTTTTCCCAAAACCATTTACTGAAGAAACTGTCATTTTTCAAAAGTGGATTCTGGCAATCTTCTTTAGAATTAGTTCACTGTAAGTGCTTGGAATTATTTCTGGACAATACATTCTATTTCAATGGTCAGTGTGTCGATTTTTCATGACAATACCATGCTGTTTTGATTAGCATACCTTTACAGTATTGTGCTGTTTTTCAACACTTGTGACAAACACCTGAGACAATCAACATAGAGGTGGATAGATTTATTTGGGCTCAGAGATTCAGCCCATGGTCTGCTGGCTTCATTGTGTTGAGCCTGAGGCAGGGCAGAACATTGTGACAGAAGGGTGTGGTGGCCAAGTTCCCCAGCTCATGGGAGCCAGGCAGTACTGAGAGAGAAAGGGAGGGAGAGACAGGAAGAGACAGGGCGAGACAGGGCACAGGTGTCAGCATTTCAGAGCATGACCCCAGTGACCCATTTCCTCCAACTTGATCCCACTCCCACCACCTCCCAATAATGCCATCAAATTATTCACCCATCAATATATTAACTCACTGATGAGGTCAGAGTTCTCATGATCCAATCACCTCCCAAAAGCCTTGAAACAGACTGCAGTTGGGACCTCTCTAAAACTGAGAGCAACTTTCCTATGCGGAAAATAAAGAATGAGGAGAGGCTGCCCTCGTTCTGACCTGGGAAGGGGAGTTGAAGACTGTCCCCTCCCCAGGCCTGTCCAGCACAGGCTCACTAAACCTACATATGAATATGGAAATGCCTTTTGTCTCTCTAGGCCACCTCTTCTTCTTTAAAACTTTTCCTCACCTTGGAGTTTCCAAAGATGGGGTTTTTAAGATAATAAGATTTTTCTATTTTCTTTCAAAGCTGCCTTTGAATAAATCCTATTTTCCTACTAATTTGGCTCTGACTATTTCTTGAGCAGTAAGCAGGGTAGCCCAGTCTCTCCCCAGGCCACCATACTAATGCCTTCCCATGACAGCCTCTGGTCTAAACATTTCTGCATTGGAACCCAAGATTTCAACACAAGAGCCTTTGAGAGACATTCCAAGTCCAAATCATAGTGAGTATATTTTTTAAGTCAGGTAGTCTGATACCTCCAACTTTATTCTATTTGCTCAAGATTGTTTGCTTTGTTTGAGGTCTTTTGTGCTTCCATGTGAATTCTGGGGTGTCTTTCTTTCTTTCTAGTACTGTGAAGAATGTCATTGGTGTTTTAATGGGTATTTCATTGAATCTAGTAAATAGGCTGCAGTAGTATGGATATTTTAACAGGTTAATTCTTCCAATCCATGAACATGGGATACTTTCCATTTGTGTGTGTGTGCCCCGTCTATGTCTTCCATCAGAATTTTGTATTTTTTCATTGTAGAGGTCTTTCTTTCCTTGGTTTAATTTAGTCCAAGGTATTTTGTTTTATTTTGCCACCATTGTGAATGGAATTCTATTCAACAAACAGCCGATGTCATACTGAGTGGGGGGAAACCTGGAAACTTTTCATGTAAGATTTGGAAATAACAAGGATGTCCATTCTCACCATGCATTCAACGTGGTATGGAAATCTTAGGGAAATTGGGCAAGAGAAAGAAAGAAGACCTAAAAATAGAAAGGGAGGAAGTGAAATTATCCCTGTTTGCAAATGATGATTCTATACATAGAAAAACCTAAAGGCTCCACCAGAAGACTGTTAGAGCCGATGAATGAATTTAGTAAAGTGAGGGTATAAGATCAAAATACAAAAATCAATAGCAGGGAGGAAGGGGAAGTGTTAGGGAGTGGTATGGGCTAAATTCTACTATTACATGGGGTGCATTATGAATCTGTCACAACAGATCCCACCATTATGTACAACTCTAATGCATCAATAAAAATGTGGAAACAGAAAGAAATCAGTAGCATTTTTATACTCCCATAACAAAATTATTGGAAAGGAAACCACCTCCTTTGTTACTCTTTCCAAGTGGATTCAACCCCCTGTCCCTTTTTTGTGTTCCCACAGAATCTTGTCCATTTTTTCCTTACTCTTGTGGCATCTTTAACCTGTCAGCTTTTCCCGGAGCTGTGAGGACAGACCCTGACTCATGCCCATTTCTTTCCCCTGGAGGGCCTGACCCAGGGCCTGGTTCTTATAGAAATGACTTCTCCAAGGTCATGTAACTATAATAGGTCCAGACAGCACTATCTCCTCATAAATTCATTTTTAAAATTGCTTTCTCACAAACCCTCAGCCCCAGTGTGTTCGACCTTTCCTTGTTTTCTTTTCCATCCTTCTGTGAACACAAATCTAGCTTAAGCAGTCCTATCTTTTAACTTCTTATTGATATGCTCATCCAAAGCCACACAACTGCCCGCTGTGGCCCTGCCTTAGCCTCTCCATCCACCATGATGGTGTCTGGACACTGCTCACAGTGTTGTCAACCAGGGAGGCGGACGTCACTACCCTCAGTGCAAACTTCTGGAAGCACCTTATACACATCTGATCAGTCATAAGCCAACTAGCAATGTCAGAATTTTCCCTAATGTGATGTTATGTCCACTCTTATCCAAAAACAAACATCTTCGTGGATTTCCCCACAGAGAAATTTCAAAGAAAAAGTGATGAAAGCATTTGTTTTTCAACTTACTTTCAGATCCCATTTTTATCTTCAATCCTCTTTGCAGTCATTTATCCCACCCACTTCATTTTACCAGTGAGCCAATAATCCAAAGAGGATAAGGCACTTGCCCAAGGCTGCTCAGTTGATAATTACCAAGACCTCAAAAGCTTCAGGCTCTCTCTCAGCACTAGTTCTGAAGGTGCTTTTTCATTGTCTATGAAGTTTGGGTTAATTAATTCATTCACTGAACTCCTACCACACACACACACACACACACACACACACACACACACACAGCACTGTTCTAGGTCCCCAGGAAACAGCAGCAACAAAACAAAGCCTCTGTCCTCCTCACACTTACATTCTAATTCCTTGGCGTGCTTTTTATGGGCCCATCTGAATCACAGGAAATGTTTATTTTTTCAAAGCAGCCATGAACCCAAGGAAACACAGTGAGCTTAAGATAGGAGACCAGAAGAGAAGCTGACTCCAGCTATTCTTTTAGACTACATAAGATACCTGAATGCTTTCAAAGTTTCTCAATAGGAATGCATCCAAAGAAGACACAATTAGTGGATTCAGCACAACTTTGGGAAAAGGCGGGTATTGGAGCAGAGAATCTAGCTGTAGAACTCCAGTCAAGGCATACCATGCAAAAACATCCAAGGCTCTTCTTCCTCCCAAACAACACAGCTTGACTTAGGAATGCTTGAATCTCAGCCCAGACAGAAGCCCAACACAAACGGATTACTATAAAGACTCATATTTCCCTTGAACACTTTCGCCTCTCTCCTTCTCAGATTGGCTCAGCCCCTGCCAGTCACTGCAGAGCAAGAGAATTGGACTCAGCCTTTGTCAACCAAGCAGTATGATGGTTCCAGGCAATGGATAGTTTTAAAAAAAAATTTAATTTAATTTTAATTTAATTTTTGTTCTTTTTAGTGATACACGGCAGTAGTGTGTAATCTGACTTATTGATGCAAATATGGAGTACCTCTTATTCTAATTAAGATCCATTCTTGTGGTGGTACATAATGATGACATCCACTGTGGTATATTCATGTAGGTACACTAGAAAGTTATGCCAGAATCACTCCACTGTCTTTCCTATACCTGTCCCCACTCCCTTCCCTTCATTCCCCTTTGTCTAATCTACTGAACTTCTATTCTTCCAATCAGCTCCCTGCTTGTTGTATGTTAGTATTCACATATCAGAGAAAACATTCAACCTTTGGTTTTGGGGGATTCACTTACTTTGCTTAGCATAATAGTCTCCAGATCCATCTATTTTCTGGCAAACGTCATAAAAAGTCATTCTTTTTTATGGCTGAATATATCTATATCCCATCATTATATATGTTCCATTATTATATATATTCCATTATATACATATAATGGAATATATATAAAATATATATAATAATCACATTTTCTTTATCCAATCATCTGTTGAAGGGCACCTAGCTGTTGTGAATTGAGCTGCTATAAACATTGATGTGGCTGCATCACTGGAGTATGCTGATTTTAAGTCCTTTGGGTGTATACCAAGGAGTGGGATAACTGGGTCAAGTGGTGGTCCCATTTATGGATACTCTTAAATACCAAATAACCTGAAATACATACTGCCGGATCCCTGTGTGGAACTAGGGTCCTTCCTCTTCCCCAGCCTCCATTTCTTCTTCTGAGATTAGATGGGGATTAGTCCAAGTGAAATCTATGTACTCTGGTAGGCTAGATTCTCCTGAGCCCCTATTCATTTACCCAGTAGGTGTTGTTGAACACTGGCTATCTCCTGTCACTGAGCCAAATGCTGTGGACACAGCCATCTGGAGACAAGCTCTCTCTCTACTCTCACAGCCTGCGTCCCATGCACCTCTCACTAAAGCAAAGGAAGCCTCCTTCTCCCAGAGGCTCTTCTTTCTGCCCACCCATGCGACAACGCCTTATCAACTGTTTCCCTACAAGACGTTCTGAGAATTCAAAGTTGACTCTGTTAGGAAGCTTCTCTTCCAGGAGCTCAAATAACAGAACATATGCAGGCACCCAGGTAATCACAGCCAAGGTTAAAGTGTTAAGCAGCTTGAAAGGGCACAGCAAAGTTGCCTGAGAGATCAGACCAGAGGGGAGCAGCTTACAGCTCCATTATGATTAAGTCAACATCTGCTTAGACCAAACTCAGCTAAGTGATTTTATAGATAGGACGTCCTCAGATCTTCACAACCACATTGCCGTCCTTGTCTCCAGTTTACCCAAAGGGAAACTGAGGCTAAGAGAGGTTTAATATAATTTGTCTAAGGCCAGAGAGTTAATAAACGCAGGAGGTCATGCCTGGTCTGTCTGCCTCCACAGTGTCAGCTTTTATGCCACATGAAATTTCCTGGATTTTAATCAGGCAAATAGCAGGGCCTTCCGTTTAGGGCACCTAGTGGGCTCTTACAGATATAAAGAGGAAAAAATGGTTTTCAGTTTCATAACTTTTGGTCTGAAAAATGCGACTCTGACCCCACCATTTCTACACATGTACATGTGGCTTTGAATCCTTTGAAGAAATGTTGAACCAGATGAAGATAGGACTGGAACAGATTTGGAACTGTTGATCAGAGGAGCAGGCGCTGACTGGTCAGAGGGCTCAGAGAGCCCAGGAGCAGAGTCACAGGGGCTCCAGGGGGAGAGAATGTGTGGAAATGAGGCTGGCTAGATGCTTTCAGATAGACCATGAGGAGCTCTAATTGGATCTAACTCCAATTCAGCTGCAGGTTAGTCTAAAGTTCCTGAGGCCATTCTGGGCAGGATGGAAGAGGGATGGGCATGAATCTACCTTAGAAATTCAGCAGGGATCAATAAAAATTGACAATCTACTCGTACCTTAATAGAACACAGGATGGTCCTCCAGAAGCCAGCCTCCTAATTACGATGAAAAATCTGATTTATTTTCATTTGTAAAGGTGCAAAAAAGTCCATGGGGAATAACTGGGGACATCAAAGAATTTCCAAAGCTCCTTAGGGCTTTGAGTATCGAGAGGATTGAGCACAGCCTGGGGGAAGAGAGCCACTTTGGAGTCCGCAGGCATGACCTCAGATCCTCGCCCTGCCGTGTTTTTGGCATTTGAACTTGAACACTTTCCTTACTTTCTCTGCATCTCAGAGAAAGTCAATTATTAAAGACAATAATTCCCACCTCACTTAGGTTTTGTGAAATTACATGTGTACACTGTTGAAGGGCACCTAGGTTGATTCCACAGTTTAGCTATTGTGAATTGAGCTGCTATAAACATTGATGTAGGCAGTGTGCCTACACCAAGTTAACACTCATTAAATCACAAGTGATATTAAGTTAAAATAACTCGTGCTGAAGAGAGGAAAGCCAAGCATCTACCAGACACTCAATGGGTGCCAGGTCCTATATAGGCATTATTTTCTTTAATCCTCACATGGTTCTCCTAAGGAAATATTAGCATCCCAGTTTAGCAGATAAAGAAACAAGTCCAGGGAAGTTACTTTATACCTAATCAATAAAAAAAAAAAAAAGATTCACTTTAGTCATTTCTATTTTTGAGCCAGGTTGCCATGGGTTGGGCTCCTGGATCTTCTACTTCTAACTTTATTACTTGATGGAATTTCGTGTCCCAAACTCTCTGCATTTCAGTTTTTTATCTTCAAACTGTAAACCCTTCTTGCCACAATTGGAAGAACTCCTGCGATGAACCATGTGATCAGCCCACAGTAACCATGCAAAAATGGCATTATCTTTATGGTAAATTCACACAGTCATGAAGTGGTAGAGCTGGAATCTGAACCTAAGTCCAAAACCCAGTTTCTTTCCTCTAAATCACATGATGGGAAACAACCCCCACGTGCAACTCCTATGTGATGGTCGCCTCGATGCCTCCAGAGATGGGGAATTTCCCACAAGTTCTAGCTGCTCCAAAAGTCTTTCTAAACCCAGATCACTCCCTCAAATTCCTACCATTAGTTTCATTTTATTGGGTTCCAATTTGGAGGTTATGTGGCACCAGCTACCTGTCACTTAGCGAAAGGCAGGAGGCAGGAAGTAAAAGGCCAAAGATGTTTGAATAAAATTTAAAAAAATATATTAGCAGAAGTCTCCAGGAAAGAGGTTGACTAAGGGCTCAGCTGACCTGGGCATGGGCTCTCAGAGCAGGAGAAAGAGTACTGGACTTCAAGTCAGGAAACCTGGGTTGGTAAGGGTCTTAGGCCAAATCCCTATGTGACCTCTGTCAAGTCTCTTTTCTTTCCCTGCTAAAAGAAAGAAGGCTCAGGACATGTGTCTAAGCACTTTCCGGGTTTGATGGTCTGTGCTACTGGGTAAGGAGGGTGGCTAAGAAGTGACTGAATGAGACAGAGACCTCCCTGGGACATCTTGAAAGCTCCAGGGACAGCAGCATCCACCTGCAGAGATGGCCACCCTGAGCAAGTGGGGGCCTGAATTTTATGGCTCAGCTGTGGTTTCCAGGCCACTGACACCCATCCCAGGGTCTGAGGGTGCCCATCCTCCAGGTCACTTCCATGAACAAAACTGCATTTTTCTGAATGGAAGGCTACAGTCTAAGGAGGGCAAGCCAGTTGCCCAAAGGCGAATTCAAACAGAACTCACGAGAACCATCATCACTAAATGAAAAACTCCGTCAAGATCTTCAAACACAGCTCTCCCAGGTGCTCCTGGGGCTCCATCAGATGGGCCCCGCTTCAAATGCCACAAGGACCATGGTTCTCATTCAGGGCCAAAGTCAACCATGTCAGGAGCTATCTCTGGTTGTCACATTTGGATGAGGGAGGGTACTGCTGTGGTATCTAGTGGATAGAAAGAAGCCACCATGCGCAAAACAGTTCCCCACAGACGAGAGTCATCTGATCCAAAATCTCGGTGCTGCCAAGATTGGGAAACCTTGGCACACACTCATCTAGTTTTTCAAGTTGCCTCATCAGAGAGACTTCACCTCTCTAATGAGGGGTGACTCATAGGTCAGATGGCTCCGGGTCCTTTGGCCCTCCCCATCTGACATTTTGGTCACAAGAAAGGAACCCTACCTCCTTGTCAGGTATAAAGTGGGCTTCTTATCTATCTTAATATCAGAGATAAAAATTCTCTGAGTCACATTTCTGTGGAAAGGGATCATCTTCTTGCTGAGCTGCTGGAGATTTCAAGGTGGGAAGAGGGGACCCGGGGCCAGCTGCAGGACTGATCATCCATCCTTCCTCTGTCAGCCTCTAGCTCCTCGTGTTGGCTCCGCCCCCACGTCCTTACAGCTGTCCTTTAAATCACGCAGACGCCAGGTGCCACTCACCCATGCTCCAAGCATCTATCACAACAGTGCCTAGGTACTTGGCCTAGGTTTAGGGATCAGAGGTTTCCCAGGGGAAGTGAACTCTAAGTGGAGACTTAAGGAGGCTTGGAGGCCACAGGCAAAGTGGCAGAGAAGTGTTCTGGAACAAAAGCATATTCAGATGACTAAGGGGAATTGGGAGGACCATGCCTCCGAGACACTGTGAGCTGTCCTGTGTGTTTAAAACTGAGAGAAAGGAAAGCAGAGGAGCCAAAGGCAAGGCAAGGCTAAGTACAGGACAGAGTCAGAATGACAGCTTTTTGCAGAGGATCAAGAAACTAGGCTTGAGAACAGGCCGTGGAGACCCAGTCAGATGCTCCGCAATAAGGATTATTCTGGATGGAGGGTGGGGCGGGCAGAGGTGAAGGCAGGGAGACTGGATAGGAAGCACTGTCAACACCCCATGTGAGAGGCCTGGTGTCCTGACCCAGAGAAAAGACAGCTATGGGAAAAGTCACCCCAATCGCAGGGAACAGGGCCTGGTTACTGCTTGGCCATGGGAAATGAGGAGCTGGGAGAAGTCAGGGATGGCTGCTAAACCAAGCCCGGGAGTATGACATCTGGAGATGTCAGGGAAAGGAGACCCAAGGGGACTTGCAGACTGAGGCCAGGAGGACTATAAGGTTTTCTAGCAGAGCACTGCCCGCGTGGGTCTGGAGCTCAGAAGAAAGGCCTAGACACCCAAGGGCGGGGTGCCAGGGCTGAGATGATGCACCATGGTATGAGGCTGTCATCCTTCCCAGGAGCTCTGGCACCACACCCGGGACCCAGAGGAAGGAATGATCGCAATGTTCATGGTATGCAGGTGGCTCTCTGCCTCGTCAACCCTCCCTCAGCCTAGTATTGCCCCCATTCAACAAGGGCACGGACAGGGCTCTCCTGGAAACGGTGGAAAGCTCACCGGCCTGGAGCCGAGATTCCAAATCAGGTCTGCCTGGCTCAGAAGACCCGTATCATCTCGCTCTCCAAAATGTAAGCTCAGCCCACTGCAGCCCTATGAGCAGCCCACTGCCCTGGGGTGAGAGCAGGGGATAATGACATCCCACTTCCCAAGGACATCAGGAAGACGAAGGCACCGAAATCTGGCAGCCCAGTGGCTGGCATAAAGAAATTAAATTGGAATTCATTTCCCTCCTTGTTTATTATCCCATTCCCCTCACAACCTCGAGTTCATAACCCACTTGACTCTAATGTATGAAATATGATATGTCAAGAGCTTTGTAATGTTTTGAACAACCAATTAAAAAAAGAAAAAAAAAGAAATTAAATTGGTGTGTTTGTTGTGTTTCGTTTGTTATGACACATTTTTTTTCCTTGTTTGTGTTTTTTGCCAGAGCATCATAGTTAGACATACTAATTGGGTTCATTTTGACAAAATCACACATGCATGGAATGTGATTTACTCCATTTCAATACCGTCTCCCCTGATTTCCTCCCCATGCTTCTTCCTCCGCTCCATGGACCTTCCTCTCACTCATTTATTTATTTTTGGTTGGTGCTTTCTACACAGACATAAAGGCAGAACTCCCTGCGGTATATGTATATATGCACTTAGCTTCAAGATGTTAAATTAATTCATTCCACGTTCCCTCCCCTTTCCTGTCCCTTCTCCGGCCCTCTCTCCTTCTCTCACTCCGCTGATCTTCCCTATATCTTTGTGATAGCTAACCTCCCCATATCCACCTTATTTTGCTCTAGCTTCCACATATGAGAGAGAGCATTCAACATTCAACCTTTAATTTTCTGTGCGTGGAAATGGAGAACACCATGCTACGTGAGTGACGTTATGTTTAAGTACTTTTAAATTATGTTTCTCAACCAAAGCAGTTTCGCTCCCTGGGGGACATCTGGCCATATGGGTGGGCACTTTTGTTTGTCTCCACTTGGGGAAGGGGAGCTACTTGGGGAAGAGTCCAAGGATGCTGCTGAACATTCTAGAGTACACAGGATGATCAAGAATGATCTGGTCTAAAACGTCAATAAGACCGACGCTGAGAAATCCGGTTTTAACTGAATACAAAATATCTAACCTGGAATGTAGTGGAAATTAGTTACATCAGAGATGATCTAATCTAACTTACTCATCTCACAGAAGAGAAAATGGAAACCAGAAAGAGAAAGGGGCTCGTGTCTCAGGAGGGACTGGATGGAGGGAAAGGGCCCTGCAGCTTGTGAGCTGGCTGTCTGGAAGCTGAGCTCAAGGAGGTCTCTGTACCCTTCTTGCCTTGCCATTTTGGGAAAGTGGAGGAGCAATTTTTTTCTGACCTCATACAAAAAGAAAGAGGACTAGCTTCAACCCCACCGGTTGGCCACACCAGAATTCAGCCAAGTCTAACCCAGTGAAGGATGGTAATGAGGACTATGGATTGCACCAAGCATGTGGCACTGTATGAGCATTGTCACCTGGTCTTCATGGTGCATGGTTTTATCCTTGGCCAATGAGGACATGGAGCCCTAAGGAACCTACGTGGTTTGCCCACAGTTCCACAAGGGAAGTGTGGAAGCCAGCAGAGGTACTTCAGGACTTGTCCTTTGACCTACCTCTCAACACTGTCACCTGCAAGACCCCAGCCGAGCCTCCAAACCCATCAATTCCTCCACTCTTATAGGAAACTGAGCCAATCTCTTTTAACCATAGGATTTGGATGTCACTAAAACCCCACATAAGCCTAGATCATCAGAAAACACATCTCACTGGCATAGCCCACTCCCTGGGGTATACACCCGAGAACTATGGATCCAGGTGGGTTTTCAGCTAATTTTTTTTATCTGGAGACCAGAGAGAGGGTATAAACAGCCTGAAGTCACACAGCAAGTTTGTGACTTGGTCTCCTGACCCCTCATCTATTTTATATTTGGAAACAGAAAATCAAAAGTGAAAACACCCACTGTGAATGTGCCTTCTCAGGAATGAGCAGAGGGCTGACCTCAGGCAGTTTCCTTCTGAGACTAAGATATTTGCATGAAGTGATTCCCCAAAAGACCTTGGAGAAAATGTTTTTATCTCCTTCCTCTCCCCGCTAAAGTAAATGAGACTCCCGATTGTTAAAATAGCAACTTAAAAGGGGTCACTAAAATACAGGATCAAAAAAGAAAAAGGAAGAGTGATCCGAAGACCCCGAACAGTTTCAATTCTGCAAATCTTCAAGCTGAGACCCACCCAAGGCTCCATTTTCCTTTTTTGAAAGAAGGGCCATTGGTGGGCTCCCTGGTTTCTCCATCACCGCAGCCGTCTGTGAAAAAGAAAGCTTTTGATTCATTTGGTTTCTAGCTCATCTCACCCCAAAGGTATCAAGGCCACAAGTAGAAGTGTAGACAACACAGATGATGGAGGAGAGAACCGGAGTAACAGGGGGTGCACCCGGAGATGTCAGGAAAGGTGTGAACAGTTGTTTTAATAAGCTGCCTAGCAGCCAAGTCAATGAGGAAAATAATTTATGACCAGTCCCCATGTCCATAAGGGAAAAAATATATCTCTTGATGAGGGAAGAAAAACCCCTGTGTTTCCAAACATGATGTGAAAGTTCAGCCTTGATTGTTGAAGACACTGAAACCTTGGCAGGGGCCTATGGCAGGAACTAGCAGTAATTACCCTGACAAATCCCCACCCTCCACCTCCTAGCAACCTCTTGAAGATGCTCATGTCAGCTGAATGAAGGAATGAGCTCCATGCCGGGTGCTCTGATTTCCAGGTGCTGTCCCATAATCTGTCTAATCATTCAGCATGTTGGGCCCTGTGTTCCCTAGACCAGATTCTCAGCTTTGGTAATGTGGGCATTTTAAGCTGGATAATCCTCCGTTGGAGGGGCTCTCCTGTAGGATGCTCCATAGTATCCCCTGACCCCTGCTAGGTATCAACAGCATCACCACCTCCAGTTGTGACAACTAAAAATGTCCCCAGCTATTGCCAAATATCCACAAGGCCAAAGTAGTTCCCTGTTGAGAATTATTGCCCTAGACCTGCAATCTATAAGTTTATATTATATACCCTTTTCTTCTAATCACCCCTACACGCCCCACATACTCCGTACATCCAAGATACAGGGGTGGGACAGGGACAGGGACAGGAAAGTCATAATAAATCCACCTGCTGGGAAGCCTGGGGCACACACAGGAGTCACAGATCCAGAGGGTTCTGGGACCCAGCAGGGCTGACCTGTCCTAAAGTCTCCAGCTCTGGGCGAGGAGCTCTAACCTGTCTCAGGGAGTTTGTCCTGCCCTTGGTCTTTCTAACACTGAGGACCACCCTTTGGGAGAGAGAACCTTGTGAGTGTCATCTTCCTTGAGCACGTGAGTGAGAATTAGGGGCCCTGCCTTCCTTGGAGTGAGCACAGTTTTCCTGATTCATTGCTGTCATGGAATGTCTATGTCCAGGTGGTCTTAAATTCCCAAGATTGTCCAGCACAGGCTTGACGTTTCTTTGACATCTCATTTCACTCGGTAAGTTCACAGGACAGTGGCCTATGCACCTGTGACCGCAGGTGAAAAAGTGTGCTCTCAAGTGTGCCTTCTCCCTTGCTCTTCTACCCACGGGCGCTCTCTCAACCTAATGGCAGCTACTTGACACTTTATGGAAAAATCAATGAGAAGGCCACATTTTTCATTTGATCTGTGCCCCGAGTCATTTTTCCATATAGGAGATTCTACCTCTAAATCCTTTTAAATCCTGTCTCATTGTGTGGTGCTCAGGAGTGGTTGTGGGTCCAGCTCCAGGGCCCCACATCTCTGCACTCTGTGTTCCTCTTAATTCCCTCTTACAACTCATCTAATTTACGAGCACCTGTCAATACAGCCTGGCTACCAACCCCCTCTTTTTCTAGCTCTGCTCCTGCGGTGACAAGTTCAAATAGCACAGAATCTGCCTTGCAAGTCATCACAGGTGACAGCTTTACAAATGTCTTGCCCCTGCATGACCTGACCAATTACTGCCCACTTTCCAACACAGTGTCCCATCACCTGTCATTTGGCCATCAAACTGACAGGTATTTTATATCTTTGTGATGAAGCATCACTATGGGCGCCAATTTTTCACTGAACAAATTGGCACCAGCCACTCAAATAGGCAGATCCTGAGAGTTCCAATGCATCCACGTAATTCAAACTCACAACTTTCACTCAAAGTCCAATGATAGTAGGCAGGATTTTTTCCATCCTGGAGTTACAGAAAAGCCAATTACTTCTGGATGCTAAGCAATAAAAGATGAGATTGTTCAAAAGGCTTTAAGGGATAAAGATGCAGTAAAATGGAAGTAGAGAGATCCAATTAAAGATGGGCTTCTTCTCTTTCCATATCCTCGGCAAGTTCAGTAGGAACACAGTCTGCTTGGAACATCTCTAATGTGGAGGAGGAACATTCGCAGAAACGATACCCAGTTACCCATGAACATCAGGTCCCTGTGAGTGTCTTGGCCAGTTCTGGTCCCAAGCCTCAATAGGAACATCAGAAAACTTGAGAGCCTTCATGGATCAGGGAATAGCTTCAGCAGAGAGCTGTGAACTGCAGCTGGGTGGAGCCAGTTGTAATAGATAGTATTATTAATCACAGTATTCACTGCTTCCTCCATGAGAGTCTTCCTTCCCTACCTCATAGGCAAAGGTTCTAACCAATGTAAGATGGGTGAAGGTGATTATATCATTTATAATAGAAACTTTCAAAGCCAAGGTATGAAGACTCATGTTCTCTTTTTCTTCAATGAAAAATGATCAGCATCTTTAGACGGAGACTACTTGCCCAGCCTGGATCCTGGAGTGGACGTGAATTGGAGCAGAGTTTTTTCAGCTTGCAATGAACATATAGTGTGAGCAAATAAATAAATAAACAAATAAACCTTTGTTCTCTGATTGGGATATTTTTTTATTACAGCATAAACTAGCCTGTCCTGACTGATAAAACCAGTGAAGGAACTGCAGAAGATGATCCTGTGGGGTGGGGACAGGATTATCATCAAGAGCAAAGAGGAAAAGCAATACCAGATTTGCTCAGGGGTTGCTCCAAACTTACAGAAGTCATGAGAAGGTAGCTTAGGTTAAGGAAGAACATTCTGAATGAGCAATAATCAGTCCCTGGAGGTCATATGGAGGTGCAAACAGAGATCTCTTCAGCCTCCTCCAGTGCTGAGAGGCTGTGACCACAGAGTAGTGACCTTCAAAGGCTTCCATACATCAGTGAGAGCTACAGTCTGAAAGATCATGGTCCCTCCCAAAACTAATATGCTGAGAGCTCAACCCCAATGCAACAATACTAAGAGGTGGGCCTTTGGGGGTAATTAGGTTACCCAACCTCTGCTCTGTGAAAGGGATTAGTGGCATCAGAGGGAGCTGACTTGTCCCTTCTACCAGTGGGGATGCAGCAGCAGGGCTCCCTCACCAGACACTAAATCTGCTGGTGCCTGGATCTTGAACTTTCCAGTTCCAGAACAATGAGTAATAAATTCTGCTCATTGTTCATGAATTAAAGTACAAGGAGGTTTGCTCTCGCAGCCTGAATTTTGAGACATAGAACTATCCTCTACCTCAGCTGAGCCAAGGAGCACCTGCCAAGGGCCCCGGAGGTCCCAGATGCTGTCCCTCAGTAAATTCATGTGCTTTCTCCATTAAACATGGCCACATTAGATGGTCACGTCACTGTCCTCCTTACCCTCTTTCTCTCTGTCCTGTCTTTCTGGTTCTGACACAGACCCTGGACCTCTGGCTGATCACCTCTGCCTCTGTGACACCATGTGTGCCCTTCTTCAGTCTTTGGGTCTGTCTGCCTGGACCTCAGTCTGTCCCTCTGACTCAGGGCATCTTCTCTTCTCTGACCTCCGCTGTACTCTCCCTCACACACCTCACCCCATCCACAGACCATCGTGCAGACGGTTTGGGGTGACAACTGTCACCATAGCCAGTGTGGAGCACATTCACTTGTTCGACCACATCTTCGGTTTCTGACTTTGTCTTTCCCTTTTTTTAATCGCTTCCTGCCCGCCCGACAGCGGAGCTCCTCCCTAACCACACATTACTCATCCCAGAGGCTGAGGCCTGTGCGCAGCCTCTCCCCTCTCGGTTAGGGTAGCGCTTTTCCTTCTGTGGAGCCCGAGCTCTGTGTCCAGTTCCAGAAGCATTCCCTGGAAAGGCCATGACAAGGGTGTGGACATGCAAACTTCTTAAGGCACATGCAAACTTTACAGGCCCCGGATAGAACCTTCCAGAACACAGATACCATAACAGAGCCCTTATCTGCCCAGGCCCTAAGGAGCAGCCACCCCCTGCTAGTCCCCAACTTCTCTCCACATACCTGCTGACTTCCACCTCCCATCTTGGCCCTCAGCCTGAACCTCACTAGCCACACCCTCCAGAAGAACCCAGCACAGGCCCAGGGTTCAGCCCTGCTGCTCAGTTTGGGGGGAATTCTGAGCCAGTGACATCACTTTCCTAGGTGTTTACTATTCTTCAAATTTGGAGTCAGAGCGCTGACCGGCCAAAGCCGTGTGAGAACCAAGAAAGATCCGGATGTAGAACTGGAATTCAGGCAGTGGTGCAGAAACGCTCCCTTCTGTTCTACCCCTGCCCCACACCAACCTCAGGCCCCTGCTCATTTCTGGGCTCACCTGCAGCTGACGGTCACAGGAGTGGCGATACCGATGGGATCACAGGCTGCTCAAGATGGGTCAGCAGGCCTGCAGTTTCATTGCTACTTACTTTGAAAAGCTCCACGTCACTGCCATCCATACCTGTCACCTCCACCCCCAGGCTCCCCCATCTCCATCCATTAAGTCTACTTCTGAACCCAAGCCAAACCACCCCCTCCTCGCTGAACTCCCCCATTTCTCCCAACCAGTGATAACTTGTCTCCACTTCAAGGTGCCATTCACCGGGCCCTGACCACAAGGTGTAATGCATGGGATTCCTCAAACATTTCTCTGGCATTTACACTGTATCCTGAATGTGGAGACTCAACCATGAGAAGGACCTGTCCTCTTCCTTGCTCACAGGCTAGTGGGCCGGAGGGCTTTCCAAATAAACATGACAGTGCTATGTGACGAGACTGCTGTCACTGAAGGGGGCTGGGCCCTCTCAGAGTGGGAGCTCTACCTTCACCTGAGGGGACCACTGTCATTGAAATCTATGGCTTAGCCATCTGCTCAGTAGCAAGATGCCCTCGATTCCATGTGGCCCGAGAACTGGGACTGTCTAGCTAAGAAATAAGGCCACACTCACAGACAGAAAATTAGCAATCTCCAGCCTCAGATCTGGGTTGTCTATCTCCAGTTTCTGGTAGAGACTGAGCGGTTGAGTCTGGAATGAGAAAATGAGACGGGGGTCAGAGAAGGAGCAGGGGGCCAGTGAAACCGGTGGCTTGGCCAAGCTCCTCCGGCTGCACCTTGTTGTTCAGAGCTGCAGGCCCTGTCACCACCTAGCACGGCTCTCCAGCTCTCGGCTGCCCATTCTTCCCTCCTGGGTCTACGCCCATCCCTCCACACCTGGCACACTCTCCCAGCCAGAGCTCGTCACCCATCTAGGGACAGAGTTCCTCCTCTGGTCTGACTGGAAACACAGTCAACACACTCAGAATCCTAACTCCAGGC
This sequence comes from Ictidomys tridecemlineatus, assembly GCF_052094955.1. Lineage (NCBI taxonomy): Eukaryota > Metazoa > Chordata > Mammalia > Rodentia > Sciuridae > Ictidomys > Ictidomys tridecemlineatus. The sequence continues at coordinate 191,507,905 of NC_135480.1, read as the reverse complement.
CCTTTTCCAGGCTGCTTATGAGCTTTGACCGTGTGGCCAAGTTCTGCAGGACCTGGCAACGTTGTCTGCCTGGACCCGAGTCAAGAGCTGAGAAGAAAAGCTAACAACATCTCCCTGAAGCCCCAGTAGACCTCCCCTCCTCCTGCAAAATCCACAGAGTTCGTCAGAAAGTATATTAGGACCCCACTTAGCCACCACGGGCTTGTTTGTGTTTTGAGGTCTCAGATATACGTATGGGGATGGTAACCATCCTGGAATCATGTCACACCTTCGTTAAGGGCCCTCCTTGCTTGAATGGCTTTTTGTTGAGTCCATTTAGTTAATTGGTTATAATTGGTACCTAATAACCCATGACATCAAATGAAGGCCACAGGAATCGTCTGGCACCCTAGGAGAGACTTACTCATTCGCTCTAATTCCATCATGAGTCCTGAGTTCCTCCTTGCTCTGCTCTCCTTTTTAACTGGTTGTATCTATAGATGCATTTGTGTGTGAGTGTGTGTTCACTGTAATTTGATGTGAGCTCTGCTCTGTAGAATCTTTGGGAACTTCCTCCCCTGATATCATCACACTGGACTCCCCTGTCTGGAGGTGCTCAGATGGTGATCCTTCACCTGGACCACTGCACTCTGCCCCACTGTGTGGCTCTTCACTGCCTCTCCTGGTGACAGGCGCGGGTGTGCATCCAGGTTTCTGCTACTGGGATGCTACAGTGAGGATCCTCGTCCTCATATGACTCCCGTGGTGAATGTGAGCAAGGGTTCTGCTATGCCTAAGGGAGGAGTGTTGGCTTTCATTACCTGAAAGCACGATCCATGGAAAGGGCAGCTGGAGATGTATGCAAACAACAAAGGAGAGGGCTTAGGGGAACAAGAGGAGAAGGAATTCTAAAAGCCTGGGGTCTAGGACTCATTCTGCTCAGGACAACATTGTTTGGTGGGGTTTGATGGTTTCAGAGGACCTGGTGGTCTGTGGTTCCCCTTGTGTGTATGTGTCTGTGTGTGCTTGCATTTTTCGTTTTCCAAAGTCAAAATATGTTAATTTTACAACCTCTACCTCCCCCCCACACACACACACACACATTGCTGGGGATGGAATCCAGGGCCTCTCACAGGGTAGGCAAGTGTCCCCACTCCACTGAGCTGCATTCCCAGCCTCTGCAGACATTACTTTAAATTGTTGGGAGCTCAAACTATCCTTTAGAAAGGTTTTCCTTCAGACTGACTGCATTTGATTCTGCTGTCATTTAAAGGCTGAGTCAACCCCTGGAAAATTCTGTTTTACCGTGTAGCTCAGTTTCCAGAAGAACCCAAGGGAGAGGGCCCTGCAGCCATCATTGCCATTCCAGGAAAGTGGAGCTGTGCCCTAGATTAGCACTTTGCTGAAAGGCTGCGAGTATTGCACAAGTCCAAACATGCTTGGATACGAAGAAGAAATTTCTGGAAAATGATCTTTCTTCCCAATTCAGGAAGAAACAGGGAAAAGATCTGGTGACTTCTCCCAGCTGCCCAGGTTAATCTCACGTTGTACATCCTAGGGAACTTGCCATGATAGTGTTTGGGAAAAGAGTTACTCTGCAAATAGGGAGGTAAGTGAGGTTATGCAGAGATGCATGAGGGGAACAACCCGAGGGGAAAGAGAAGGCACAGACACCCGAAAACATACTGCAGACGCACCCTCAGAAATCGCAAAGTTCAATTCCCTGGTCCCATTTCACAGATGGAGTGAACAAGTCATGAAATGGAAGGACGATTTAGTCATCCTGTCTCGGTGAGATCAAGAGCTGTAAGAGGTCAACTCCAATCACCTCTCCAATCAGTAAGTGTTGTTGCCCTTGAACCAGAGAGCGCTCCCACCTTAGCAGTAGCATGACTTATCTCTGAGTAACACTGAATTGCTCTTACCTTAAAATTAAGCTGAAATGCACCTCTCAGGAACTTCCACTCGTTGGTCTAGTTCAACATCCCCCGTGCCACACAGGTAATAACATCAGCAGTGATTACAATAACGAGAATAATAATACAAGTCCATAATCTAAAACCCACAAAGCTCTGAAAACTGAAAGCTTTTATAACTCTTTTGGCAGCAAAAGCTGACCTGAAAAGACTTGTGTTGTTTGCAGTTCTCATCTGTCACCTTGGCATGAGGACCTTGGGCTGCAGAACAGTTGTTGTGCTTGGTGGTGGGGTGCTACTTCAGACCCCACCAAGAGTGTCACATAACATACGATCCAGACACCCCACAGGAAAGTGCTCCTATTGTAGGTCCAAAGTGGTCAGCTATTGGTCGTCTCCTGTGGCTCAACTGCATGGATTTCTCAAAGCAGCCCCAAGGATTTTAGACATAGGACTTGAAGACCGGTAACCACGTTGAGCACTAACTATGTGACAGGCGCGGCACCAGGCCTGACTTTTAGATTAATATTTTCACCCAAGCCTCCTCAAGGCACCAGATTCCTGGTCTTCCCACATAGGGGTCATCTTCATGGGCTTATCTGAAAGTCCACTTTTCACCATTTGAGTACCTCAGCTTCCTCCCAGTCATCCCCAATAGCACCAAAGGCGCCCCTCTCCTTCCAGCGTTCAAACCAAGATCACTGGCCTCAGGATGTTTTCTTTCTCACTCACCCCAATTCCTGCTCAATAAGAATCACACCTGTTCAACTTCAAAATGTATCCTGTGTCCAATGTTTCTTGTGACCCTCACCGCCACCACCTCATGAAAGCCACTGTCAAGCCTCTCAGAGGCCACTGCAGTGGTCTCCAAGCTGGTCTCCCTGGTCCCTACTGCCTTCAGGATGCTCTCCATACAGCATCCAGGGTGATCTTTCTAATGAGAAATCCAAACCCGCCATCCCTCTGCCCTGCACTTCCCAGAGATTCCCCGCCCCAGCTCACTGAGGAAGAAACCAAGTCCTCCCCAGGCCCAAGAGGCCCTGCATGATCAGCCTCCTCTGTTACCACTCTGGCCTCACATGGAGAGCAGGCTATGCCCTGCTCTGAGTCACCCCATGAGGTCTAGAACAGCAGTTTTCAGGCTGTACCTGAACTAGAGTTACTCCATTGTGTAAAGCAGGAGTTTGTCATCAGCTGCTTCTTTTTTACTTTAGTGCTGAGGCAGAATGATGCTACACCTTCTTTACACAAGTAGATAACCACTAACTGCCTAGCAAAACCATATGGCATAAACGGATAAATAAATCAATCACACTGGTAAAAAATGATCACCTATGAACTTATTGAATGAATCAGAAGCACAAGGGTGTGTGGTTGTACCAAACTCCTATGGGAAAAACCAGGCCCATGAGCTTATTGAGCACACCACACCACTGAAAGAGGTGACCCCCTCACTAGAGGGCCATGAGAGGAGGAGCACCCCAAGGTTGGACACTGAAAAGGCTGTGCTGTTTGCAGTTCTCATCTGTCACCATATGTCTAATGTCAATGTATCCATGATATATGTGCTACCCACCTGTTAGACACTTAGTTGGTTATCAGATAAATTGTCATGGCATCACAGTATTTACATTCAAGTACCAGTTATTTTACTTTATAATGTCCTTAAAGCACAAGAGTAGTGATGCTGGCAATGTCATTACAAAATATTATTATAATTGTTCTATTTTGTTATTGTTAATCTCTTACAGTGCCAAATTTATAAGTTCAGCTTTGTCATAGGTACATATGAGTAGGAAAACAATGTATTTACAGATGAATCCTAATTTACGATGGCTTGACTTACAATTTTTTGATGATGGTGTAAAACCAATACACATTATGTAAAAATTGTACTTTGAATTGTAGCCTTTTCCTGGGCACAAAGGTAATGCAATCATCTCTAAAGATGCTGGGCAGCAGCAGTGAGCCACGGTGCCACTCAGCCACTCACTCATGGGGTGAGCAACAGACACCGTGCAGGGTATGGTGTTGCTAAGTTGTGATGTTGGCAAGTCATTAAGCTTAGGTAGGTTTCAACTTACAATGGGTTCATCAGGATGTCACCCCATCACAAGCCTCTTCATAAGTGAGGAGTATCTTCTTAGGGTTCAGCATCATCTGTGGATTCAGTTACTCGTGGGATATCTTCCAACACATTCCCTGTGGGCCAAAGGGGGACCACTGTGTGAGCTTTATAGACACGGGGAATTTTGTCGACTCTTTCCACTGCTTTATCCCCACTACTTGGAACACTGTCTTGTACCTAGCAGGCGCACAAGTGCATTGCCTCATCATTCAGCTGTAAGCTGTTCACCTTTTGCCTTTGAATCTACTGAGAATCAAGAATGAAAGAAGAAGTCCTTGTGGCAACCAAAATAGGTGTCTCTCTCACCAAAGGATACACAGATGGAAAGTAGCACGTGAAGAGATACTCAAGGTTATTAGCTATCAGAGAAACGTGAATTGAAACCACAGTGAGATATTAGTACACACAAGCTGAATGGCTGAAACAGAGACTAATAGTGTCAGAGAAGGGATGTTAGCTCTTTCACATGTTGCTGGTGAGAGTAAAATGGTACAACCCTCTGGAACAGAGTGTGGCACCTGCCTGCTCACTTAAACATGTGCTTACCACATGAATCAGCAATGTCCTTCTTGGGTATTTATACCAGGGAAATGGAAACAAATTTTCACAAAAAGCTGTTCATGAATATTCATAACAGCTTTATTCATAATGACCCAAAGCTGAAAGTATCCCACATGTCCTTCAATGCACAAAGGGTTAACCAAACTGTGGAACATGTAGGCCACAGAATGGAACTCAATCATCAAGAGGAATGTCAAGACTGTGGATGTGGTAGAGCACTTGCCTGGCTGGTGTGAGGATCTGGGAGTAATCCTCAGCATGAAGAAAGAAAGAAGGAAAGAAGGAAAGGAAGGAAGGAAGGAAGGAAGGAAGGAAGGAAGGAAGGAAGGAAGGAAGGAAGGAAGGAAGGAAGGGGGAGGGAGGGAGGGAGGGAGGAAGAAAGAGAGAGAGAAAGGGAGAAAGGAAGAGAGAGAGAAAGAAAGGGAGGGAGGGAAGAAAGAAAAGAAAGAGAGAGAGAGGGAGGGAGGGAGGGAGGGAGGGAGGAAGGAAGGAGGAAGAGAAAGAAAGAGAGAGAAACAAACAAAGAAGAAAGAGAAGGAGGAGGAGGAGGAGAGAAGGAGAAGCAGAAAGAGAAATGTTACATTACAATAGCAAAGATGTAGGGAGCTGCAAAGCCCTGTTTCTTAATGCATTTGTTGGACCAAGCTTGGGTAAACAAGAAACATGAAAGGCACCCTTTGCCTGAATTCTTTGAAAATATGTTGGAGGCTTATTTCAATTAAGTAGTTATGAGTCTATCTGTGACATTTACCATGTCAGGAGCAACAGCCACGGGGAAGGAATGTGACCTATCCTTCCATATCTGATAGTCTAATGGGGGTGACATTAAAATAGTCACACCCAGGCCAGTCTGAAGAGTTCAAAGACAGGGGAAGAAAGTGAAGCTGCAGAGGATAAGCATCTCACTCCACTGAAGGAAGGGGACGTAGGATGGTTTTCCACACAGTTAAGGAAAGGGCAGCTCAGAGGTGTGAAGAGAGAGACCAGAAGCTTCCACAACAGAAGGAACACCATGTGCAAAGTCCAGCTGGTCCCTATGGATCTGAGGACTGTGTCTTGGAAAAGAAGGAAGAGACAGGTTGGACCTGGAGAGGGCCGGTGGTGAGCAGGGCCAGGCCTATAAAGGGCCTTTCCAGGGGACCTGGAGGCTTTGGCTGTGATATGATCAGCAACTGAGTGGAGGGTATCGTCAAATTGTCCTCTGCCACATGCCCCTGGCCATTCCTCAAGCCTTCTGGTTTCTTCAACCCACCTCTTTGCAAGGTCCACTATGCTCCTCTCCTATGGCCCTTTGAGCTCCAAGGCCCAGTTCCAGCACCACTCCTTTGTCCTGGAAGCCTGCCACACTCCTGCTGGAGTGGGTGCACCAGGCAGGAGCATGTGCAGAGCAGTGACCGTCAGAGCCCAGCCCTGGCTCCAGCTTCAAAGAGGGAATACTCCCACCTCAAAGGGCCTTCTTAGGATTGAAGAACCTCACTGATACCTTAACTCAGAGCAGCGACAGACACAGAGTACCCACTTAATCAATGTTACTCTTTACTACGCTGCAGCCCCGGATACGTCCAGCATGGGCCAGGCGTGTCTCTGGTGGCCCATCAGCCTTGGATGAATCAGGGTGCAGGAGTCCGCGACTTCCCCCACCAACAGCCACCTCTAACTCTGACCTCACGCTCTCAGCTTAAATTGAGGGCAACACAGGCTAGAAAAATCCTTTGCTTTCATGGACTCTTGAGTGGTAGAAGCCAGAACCCCAAACCATGCCCCTTAAGGACTAGGTCATCTTTATCCCAGGAAGGCCCTCGCCTGCCCTTCAGAGCCTCAGCATTCCCATCTGTTCCATGGGAGTGACAGCTACCAGGCTCACAGGGACAGAGGGCTTGGTCACCCTTGTCAAGGGAAGGCCCAGGCAAATGGGATCCCCATTCCCTGCCTGCAGGCCACTCACCTCCCCTTCCCTCACTTTCACTTCCAGAAGCCACACACTCCCCAGGCCAACAGGCTGGCAGGCCTCCAGCCAGGGAGCAGGTATATGTTAATTAGCCACACCCAGGGACTTGAATTGTTTTTCTCCCCCTCCAGGGACTTTCCTAACTTCCTCTGTAAACTAAGGAAGGAGCACATGAGCATTCTGCATATAAATATACTTGGGAAAGATTTCTTCTTCTTCTTCTTCTTTTTTTTTTTTCTTAAACTGAACTTGGTTTCTGGTGTGGGCGGTGCATTCCCTAGCAGGGCTGGGCGGGCGGACTGCTATTCAGGGGGAGGGGGAGAGGAAAGGGGAGGAGAGGAAAGCCGGTGGTTAATTCCCCTTGGTGAGAGCTGCTCTATTTAATGGGGGGTTCGGGCCCAGGAGGAGTTAGAGACGCCTCCAGGACAGAGAAGCATGGCAGAAGATCTGGAACTGGGCTTCGGGGAAACAGCCAGCGTGGAAATGCTCCCCCAGGACGGCAGCGGCGGGCCCATGGCCAGAGCCAGGCTGGTAGCCAGGAGGGACGGCGTGTGCTGTGCCTTTACCTGCTGCCTGCTCGCCTTCCCCATCCTAGCAGGACTTACTGCCTACATGCTGGTCAGCCAGCTCCAAACCCCAGGAGAAGACTGCACACCTGTCCCGGTAAGAAGCCCCACTCTGGCCTGGGAGTCAGGGGACCCTCTGCCAGCAGCAGCCCCATTGCACTCAGAGCTCCTGAGTGCGTCGCATTTTTTTTTTCTTCTTCCACATGCAAAGGAAATACAGAACTGCAGGGAGGAAAGTTCATCCTGGTTTCTCTCCTCACTATTTCCAGGGATCAAATGGACACTTCTTATATTTATATGGGTATAACTTCAAGCTCTGTGTGTTTAGGTGACAATAATTATAGCAGACTTATATCTTGAAAGCATTTCTTTGCTTTACAAAAAGAAAAAAGGCACAGTGACACATGCCTGCAATCCTAGTGGCTCCTGAGGCTGAGGCAGGAGGAGGGCGAGTTCAAAGCCAGACTCAGCAACTCAGTGAGACCTTTTCTCTAAATAATACATTAAAGGGCTGGGGATGTGGGTCAGTGGTTAAGCACCCCCGGGGTTCAATCCTGGGTGCCAAAAATAATAATAATAATTAAATTTTTAAAAAAACTCTTAAATACAGTCCTTACAAAAAAAAAATTAGAAATCACAGATAAGGAAATAAGGAAAATGATCGTTGTGCATAAACTCTTAGAGATGACAACTGTTAATAGTTTGAGCAATATAATTCATATTATTTTTGAATAGAATGGAATTATTCTGAGTTTTCTAGTATATCATGATTTTATTTATATGATGATAAGTTCACAGCTGCCTGATAATGTGGATGACCATATTATCTTTAGATATGTGTGTGCTATGATTTATTTAACCAACTCCCTTTCTTGAGTTTAGAAAGATTGATTTTTTTAATGGTCAGCAAAAAAAAAAAAACTCCTGCTTGATCTTCTCCCTGTAAGATCTTGTCGAGGGCTTTAGAGAAACTTAGTAAAAATGAACATACACTCTAGGGCTTTCCGGTGATGGGGCGAGGGTACAGGTGTCTAGGAGAACATGAGCAATCTAGACTAGAAACATCAGAAAACTACCTGAAAGCCTAAGGAATGTTATCAAAGAAATATCAATTTTAAAATAAGCACCTGCACAATCCATGATAGCTGATTTAACTACAGTCCAAAGTATTAAATCCTCAAGGAGAAAATAATTGTTTAATCGGCAACCTGGTCTCTCAGCAATCCCGGCCAGCTGCCAAGCAGAGGGCAAGCTGTGGCTAATGTGTAACGCTCGCTGCTCCATCAGGGTCAACAAACAGGCTGTGATTCAGACAGCAGCATTCTTGGCCACCTGCCATTGCTTGTAAAATGTGGAAGCATGAAGCCAAGCCGGAAATGCTTCTGAGATTGGAGAGCAGCAGGGCACAGGCAGTCAGGCGGTGACCCCTGGACCACCAGGCTGGTCCCTACGAGAAGCCAAACCACAGCACCCATTGTGTGCACCAAGGCTCTCTCCAGCCAGCAGGTTTTCTAGGAGGAGACACCCAGTGACCTCCAGCCACCTGCACACTCCTTGATTCCAAAGTGAACCTCACAGCATGGTGGCACCCCACCCCTACCCCCCATACCCATGTCTGTGATCCCCCACCAGCAAAAACTAGAGGGCTTTGTCCATCTAGAAGACCACAAAGTGGATGCCGCTGTCTAGGGAAGTGAGCTGGGGACAGGAACTCTCACTAGATAGGAAGCCCCTTTAAGGAAGGTGCCAAGCCCCAGGGTTTGTCCCACACTTGCCCTACCCAGGGCTGGAGAAATGAACCAGGCTGAGACTGTCCCCTTTGTTATAGGGCAACCAGCCTTTCTGGAGAATGAACACGTGGGGATGTTTGGGGCTGTCACTTGGCCAGGCTTTGGAATTTAGTGCGTCAGAGGGAAATAGGGGTAAGGCTGGGGCACATGTAGCAATCAGGATCCTGAAAAGCCACAGCTGGCCACTCGGAGAAGAGCATTTAAAGCAGAGTTTGGAGAGGAGTTAAAGAAGAGCCTGTTTGCTGGGGAGGCACAGACTGAAGAAAACCAAAACAGAGGAGGGGTTGGCAGCAGCAGGAAGCCACCAACCTACCACCCCTTACCATGGGGTTCTGTGCGGTTTTAGAGGAACTCGGGGAGAGGTAAAGCCAGGAGAGGGTCTTTCTGGGGCCTGCAGAGTAGGGAGATCCCAGTCAAAGCAGCACAGAGGGGATGGACGGAGTAGGGAATGCTGGCAGCTCTCCTCTCCAAGCATGGGATCCCACGGACCAGATTCAACTGGAAGCCAGAGCTCCAAGAAGCCAGGGAGCAGCCATGCCCAGAGGCCAGCCTCAGCATGCACAGAGCAAGAATAAGAAGGGCAGAGGGCAGGTGTGCAGGGACAACCAAGCGGGAGGCGGCTGAAGATGGGAATGAAGACGGGAAAACCGCTCAAAGGATGGCTCTTAGACACCTGGACTTGAAACCCAGCCCCACTGCTTTTAGCCATGTGAAAACAGCCACGTGGCTTCATTTCTTTCAGCCTGTTTCCTTTATTTCCAAAAAGGGGTGTTACTGTTAACACCCTGACAGTTTCAATGAGGCAGGAAGAGCATCTCCCGTTGGAATGGGGCAGAGCTGTGTGCACACGGCTATTGTGATGTGATCATTGCTCTGTGTCAGACACTGGACAGCCACCAGAAAATGATCTGGGGCCTCAGGAGCGTCAAGTCTAGTGCACAAACAAGGAAAGGAGCTATTTCAGAGTAGAGATCCCGTGGGTTCCAGTTACCCTCCCAGCCCAGCCACAAACCTACAGTGGGGCAGGGAAGGCTTCCTGGAGAAAGGAAGAGGGTCACCTGCAGCTAGAAGACTGCCTAAAGTCCAGGTCCAGGACCCCATTGCACATAGAGCCAGTCAGACAGGCCACTGGGAGTAGGCCTTTGAAGGTCATCCAGCCCAAAGCCTTTTGTTTTGCAGATAGGGAAACCGAGACCCAGAGGGATGAAGGGATTTGCCAGAGGCCTCTGCCTCTAGTCAGTGGCAGAACCAAGATTTAAAACCAGCCCATCTGCCCCTACTGTTCCTTGCGTCGGGCAGCAGGGTTCATGCTGGACCAGAGGCAGACTGCCAGCCACAGAGAGGATGACGTTAGCAACTCCAGGGAAAAAGGAAAGCAGCCACAACTTCTCTCAACACCCCATGCCAGCCCCCAGCATGGGCTGCACATACCAAATCCAAGGCACCCCCAGAATCACCCACCCAGCACTCCTGGCCCAGGAGCAGGATCAGAGGGATAGCCTGGCATGCTCCTGGTGTGGAAACTGAATTAAAAGCAAAACCTCCCAACTCAGAAATCCCCTCTCCAAAGGTAGCCAAGAAAGAAAATGCCTGTCTTATTGGATAAGCATCAAACTAGGATGTGATGCACACCACGGGCAATCTGCTAAGAGATCCGCAAAGCCAGGAAGAAATCACCTCTATGTAAATAGACAGGCCATCCCCTGCAAGTGAAGAGTGAAGTGCATCACAGCATCACAGCATCTCAGCACACATAGCAGGGGATACTTCCTTTTGATGAAAGAATTCACACATGCAAATGTGTTCACAAAGGCATAAAAAATTTCACGAAGAGCTCAGAGATCGGTACCTGTTAGCATGTGGGGAACTGGGTGTATGGGCCACAGCAGGAGAGGGACATGGATAAACCGATATTGCTTTGTAGTAATTGTATGTGTTGCCTACACAAAGAAAGATTGGGGTGGTAAAAATGTTTTAGGATCTTTAAGCTTCTGGAGCATTCTAGGCAAATTTGCATCTTGGGAAGATTGTCAATCAAAAGTTAAAACCCAGTCTGAATTATGGTCTAGTTCTTAATGTTTCCTAACCTCCCTGGGCTGCTTCTTTATGTATAAAATAGACAATTAGAAATAAAGCACTGATGGTGTCCTGGCTTAGTAGGATTGACCTTTATGACTGGGGAACTTCCCCAGTTGAGGGATGACATCATTGACTTCCCCACCTACCTTGGAATTTGACCTCACAAGCCGGAGAGCAGGTTTGGATGCTGTAAGGCTTTTTTCTTGGTCTCTGATATTCATGAGCTGTCTTCATACCTCCCGCCCCAGCCCAGTCTTGGCCCAGTACCACATGAGCCCGCTGTACTTCAACCTTAGTCCAGGGATTCTTTAAGGCTTTTGATAGCTTCCACCGCCCTGAGGATGTGTCCACAGGCCCCACTCTGGCCGACAGGTGCCCTGAGGCCAGGCCTCCATCTTCCCTGGGCACACAGTCTATACTCCAAGAAAACCTGACCACATCAAGACTGCTTAGCCCCAAGCTCCAGCAAAGAATGGGCAGTCAGTCCTGTGCAGTGAGTCCTCAGAGATGCTGCAGGAAGCCTGCCTGCCCATCTCTCCCTCCTATCAAGAATCATCTAGAATCCTGTCTAGGATCATCTGCACACATTCCCCACATTCTCCCTGATTCCATCTAATCTCATTTCCATCCTTTCCTGGAAATCCTACAAGGGTCCTTATACCCCTTCCCCTTGCCATCCTCTTGAGACCCTCTTGAGACCCTCTGATCTCCATCCAGGCCAACAAGGCTCCATTGTGATGCCAGCTCAGGCTTTAGAGTCACACCAACTGGCTCACCACACCATAGCTGTGACCTCTGAGTATTTCCTATGCATCAGACACCATGCTCAGTTTTTACATATTTAGGGTTTTAAGAAGAGTAAATAAGATCATGCCTATAAATGCTTGGTGTGTTACCTGGCATATAAACACACCAACATGTTATTATTACTACACCCATCATCTCAGTAATCTTTGAAATCACACAATAAGTGCTATTTTTATCCCCATTTCAGATATGATGAAACTGAGGCTTAGAGAAGTTAAGCAATGTGACCAAAGTCTTAAAGAATGGGACACTGAAATTTAAACCCACTGTATATTTTCCTCCTGAACACTATGCTCACAGGGTGCGCACCTCCTGAGGTGACCAGATTTAATCCTGAGAAATCTGGCACATAGTAAGCACTCAATAAATGCTAGTTCCCTTTCCTTCCCTAAGAGTACCTAGGATATCTGGCATGCAGACTGCACTTATTATGTGATTTCTGAATGGAGACAAGAATGAGGGAGATGAGCAAGATATCAGACCTCTGTGAGCCTCAGACTCACTGCCCATGACATGGAAAAGATAATGCACACTCTTCACAGTACTGTGGTAAGAATTCGACAAGACATCCAGAAAGCTGTTAAAAGGGTAAATGCTCAACAGATGCTATTTCCCTACTGAATCCTCCTTGGCTGAGCCCTTTGGTCTCATGTTCCCCTTTGGGAAGGAAAACCACAATGATAATCCTTCTCAGTGTTGTCTAAAGGGGTCCTTAAGAAGAAAGTTCTCTGTAATTGCAAACTATCGATCCCTCTGCGGAGCTGCTCCTGCTGTCCCCTCAGGAAGCCTCAGCACACCTGGAAAAGAAGCCCTCTGCAAGGGTCAGGCTGTGGGCAGAGGGCAGGCAAAGCAGAGGTAGCACAGGTGCACTGCCGCCATGCATGGGGAGAAGGGTGAGCGAGTTGTGGGTGGGAGTCCCCAGAGTCCATGGCAGCTTGTAGCTGGTCATTTCAGGACCCACTGTTTACCCCATGAAGTGGACTCACACGTGACTGGGTGCCCAGCCAGCTCAGCATACCTGGAAGGGCACATACTCACCTACCAGCCATAGCAGCAAGAGGTCACTCCTAGCCTGACCTTAAAGAAGCCCAGCCACAGACAGCGACACACAAGACTCAAAATGAATGGGTATAAATTCTGTCCCCCCCCAACACCTTTCCATTCTGAAAGGGCAGAAATCCAGCAGCAAACTATGGACAGAGGAATCCTATTGAATGTCTACCCATGGGGAAAGAGAAAGCCTCCGAGTGCCTACAGGATCCTAAAATCTGCTGTTTGTCATAAAAGGACATCACAAGGGCTTCTGGTTACAACTCAAGTTATAGAACCAACAATACATATCACAAGCACCTCCTGAGCCCAAGGAGGGAGGAAAGTGAATGGGATACCCACTCTATGTGAGTGGTCTTTCTGAGCATTACAGTGGTCCCAAGAGAAAAGAATCATTGGCATTTTTATGGTGAGGAAACTAGGGTTCACTGAGATTAGCTGACATGCCAAAATCAGGGTATCAGGAAATACCAGAGTTGGGATTTCCAGATTTGCTTGGCTACAAATCTTTGCTCTGTGCTGTGCTAATAGAGTATGCAAAGCCGGGTCCAGGGCCCCTGAGAGGAGGATGAAATGAATGACCTCAGACTGCAACATTTCCAGGTGGAATTCATCCTTGTGAAAGTACCTATGGGGAAAAGGCAAATGTCTGTGTGTTTCTCCTGGATATGCCGGAGGATGGTGTGGGTCATAAAACATTTATGCCTTTACAATTGCAGCAACCAGACAGCGAGAAATCAATCTCTCTTCCTGTTTATGAATAGATGCAGGGAATGACTACAGAATATGGGAGGAAAGGCTAAGTGGGTCGTTAGTTAAAATACACTCCAGGGAGCTTCCTGGGGAAGTGCCAGAAAATCTCAAAGACCATTTCATTTCAGGCTCCTCCATCTCTTGTCCTCAGTTAAAGTTTATGGAGCTCCCGATACGTGCCAGGGTTTGCACGTGCTCAGATCCCAGGCTCTCTGTTCGTCTTTGACCTTGAACAGTTGCTTATCCTCTGTAAACCCCTATTATAAGTCTTGCGTAGATTCATAAAATGGTAGTGCCAACCGCTTCTTTGAAAAAGAATCTTAGATGAGCATCACACATGAGTGCCCAGGGCAGGACCTGCCACCCAGGGGGACACTCAGCTAAATAAGTCTCCCCCTTCATGCCACCCTTGCTTATGCCCCCTTTGAAGAATTAGAGTAATTCCAGAAATGCCTATAGCAATAGGTTGTGGTCAGTTTGCATCAGGGATGACCAACCAACATACAAAAAGAAAAAAAGAAAGAAAATTAAGTGAGAGTGAAAGTTTCCTATAGGTCAGGAAAGCGGGGGCAGGGTGCAGGAATTACCAGCATTTTTCCAGGGCTGGTGGTCACAGGCATGCCCCTGTCCCATGAAGGCGTATGCCCACAGGTGTACATATTTGCCTTTGCTGACTCTGGCTCGTGGCCAAGCCTTGCAACCCTCAATAGAGATTTATAAAGCCTCAACAGTGCTCCACACAGACCCTGCGGACTATTTTCTTGGTTGTTTTTATTTTTATTTTCTAGTTGTAGTTATACAATACCTTGGTTTTACTTATTTTTATGTGGTGCTGAGGATGAAACCCAGCGCCTTGCACGTGTTAGGTGAGCGCACTACCGCTGAGCCACAACCCCAGCAGCAAGCCTGCAGACTTTTAAAGACCCCAGTGCTGAGATAATAGCCACCCACTCGTATGCAACTGAAGTTTTCTAGTCATAAACAAATCTCTCTTCTAGATGTCTGGATTGCAAAATCTGACTGCAGTCATTAAATCTGAACTTTACTCCCTCTCCTCCTCTCTTCTCTGCCTCTCTTTTCCTGATGCCTGAGAATCTGTGCATTTTGCCAGTTGTATGATCCCACGGGGGGGGGGGGTTGCTGGTTATTGGGAACACAGTAGTGAGATGAGCAGGCAGACTGGATCCCTCCTTAAATCCCACTAGAGAAAGAAAAGTAATAGCACACAAATAAAGAATAAACTTGGGCCAGGCACGGTGGCTCACGCCTGGAATCCCAGCAGCTCAGGAGGCTGAGGCAGGAGGATCATGAATTCAAAGCCAACCTCAGCAATGGTGAGGCGCTAAGCAACTCAGTGAGACCCTATCTCTAAATAAAATACAAAACAGGGCTTGGGATGGGGCTCAGTGGCCAAGTGACCCTGAGTTCAATCCCTGGTACCAAAAAAAAAAAAGAATAAAATTGGACCCTGGCTCTCAGCAAGCTGCTAAAACAAACCTGTATAGGGGAGTAAGTCCTATTCTTCACCATGGGCCCCCTGCCTCTTCTAATTTGGAGGCCAATGCTGCAGTGAACAATCCTCCTCGGGGGCCACTGTCTTCTTGGTGCCCCAGAGTGACCCAGAAGCGATGGAGACGGGCCAGGGTTGGAAGACAGCAATACATTTTATTGCCCTGATTTTGCCAACAACCATGTCAAGAGCAAGCACCGGGACAGCCCAAGTGCCCAAACCTTCCCTCACATAAGCTACTGTCCATCCTCTCCAGTCTCTTCCTCGTTCATTGCTTTTTCCTATCATAGTAATCTTCCTCTGGTGCTAGACAGAGTCACTGTAAGAGAAGCAGCAATGGAAACTGGAGTCTGTTTTTGAGGAGAGTCTGAACTGATGTTCTTCTTGGGGACTGTCAGAATGTCGTGGCTTGTGACATCTGCCAACAGGCACTGGCACAGCCTCCAGCTGTTTGGCATCATAGTAGGCCTCTAAAATTTCACCCATCCTTCCATACATGGAAGTAAAACTCATGTCAAAAGAGTAGAAATCCAACCGAGCAATTGGGAAATCCTGTTTGTGTCCCAGATAAAATGCTAATAATAGTGGGATTCCCAGGCAAAAAAGAAAAGGCTCCAAACTTAACTGAGTGTCTACTCAGCCAAACCTAAACAGGATATTTAAGAAGATTTCTCAGCAGAAAATTAAATGAAGCAAAACGAAGGCCAACCAAGGCAGATACCGCTCCTTACACAGGGTGTGCCATCAAGAGCTCCCTGGTTGGGACCTCACCTGCAGCTCTCTGCCCTGCAAAGAGAATAATTCCTTTCTCAGCTCTGTCCATAGCAAGTCAGAGAACAGCTCACTCCTGGGCTGCTTCTCAAGCCCAGCAAAGTTGCTGGTGTTGGACGGGTGCCCACAGCACTTGGGTCTAGGTTTTTGGAAGATCTCTGTCTTCGTGACCCCACCCAAACTGCACACCTGTAGAAGAAAGGCCCGGTTTTCCGGTTTCCCCGTTTTCTACCAGGCCTCCTTGCTCCTGCACAAGCTGTTACGAGGTCTAGAATGGCCACAGCCTCTTCGCTCACCTGGCTGAAGTCTGCAGGACCTATAAGATCCAGTTCAGGGTGAATTCCCCTGATTCCCCCACCTCTGGGTCAGATCTGTTTCCTGAACTTCGGGCTTGTCCTGCTGTCACCTCTCATGGAACTGCTGAAACTTATCCCCCACCTCAGCTGATGAGGAGCTGGCCCAGCAGCTGCAGGGTGCAGTGGCTTAGGGTTTGGGATTCTGCAGTCACATGACCTGAGTTAACTCCGACTCTTCCACTTTCCAGATGTAGGAAACTAGGTGAGTTATTTCCCCTCCGTGAGCCCCACTGTCAATGCGGGAATGTGAATTTGTCCACCTTAGAGTGTCCTCGTGAAGCTGAAGACGATGCCCGTGAGGGGCTTAGCGTAGCACCGAGTCACCACTTCTTCCATAATGCAGCTGCACTTATGGCCCTTTTAAATCCTTTGAGTCAGGTGCTGTGGCTGCCTCTTAGAGCTGGGGTGCAGAGGGCTTGGGGAGGAGGAAATAGCCAGTGGCAAAGGCTGAGCTGGCAAATGGGAACCTCACTGTCAGGACAAGATGGGACGCGTCTGGAAGCCAGGGGGAGCACTGAAGATTCTGCAAGCAGTTATGTGTTGACACAGCCAAGCTTTAGAAGGCAGGCTAGGGAACGGATCTGAGAAAGGGAGAGATTGAAGACCAGCCGGGAGGCTGCTGGAAGATTCCAGAAGAGCAGCATGGCAAGGCCTGGCGTGGAGTATGAATGTGAGAGCCACAAAACAGAAATGGCACATCTTGTCTTTATGGAAGAAGAAAGAAGCGAATTTCAGACCTGGGAACCCAGGGAGCAGTCATGGTACCATCAACAGAACGGGGACACAGATGGAAAGGGAACAGAGGGACAACGAGGTGAGCTCATCAGTCAAAGATCAGGCTTCGCCCTTGAGAGGGCCTCCAGTGGAGGTGAGGTAGGGCAGCTTGAGGGAAAAGGGAGCCTGGAGGTGCCAGCTCTACAGAGTCACTGCTGTGACAGACCTGCTCCCAGACCTCACCTCCATGTGACACTGCTGCCGCCACATGACCATGCAGAGACAGCCACACACCGCCACACACACAGGTGATTCCCCATTCCCTAGTGCACTCACAACACACACGTGCGCACACATGGACTATTAGACATAAAACAGATCAAGTATTCATGGCACCAGGAGGAGCAGCCATTAGTGGGGACTGTGTAGTTACAAGAACCAAGTCAGAGGGCTGGGCTGAGTCAAACTCATATTGGAGCATTTTTTTTAAACATTGCAAAATGTGAGACAGGGACATGACCCCTAGGTAAGAGTGTGCATTTGCTCCTGAGCTTTACGTCTAGACTTGTGACCTGTGGCTCGCTCTTTTCCCATGTGTCCTTTGCACTCACTGACTCTTGCATTTTCTGGTTTGGCCCTCCCCACCACCCTGCGAGTCACTTAGGGTCAGGAATGTTGTCATCCCCACTTCACAAATGAGGACACACAAGCTCAGAGAGGAAAGCCTTTCTCAAAATCGTATTGTTAATAAATGATGGAACCATGATTCAAATTCAGCCAGTCTGCCCCCCCGGGCGGTTACGTTTCCCCTGCCATGTGGTATCTGAAATGACTCACAGACCAGGACTGCGATGATGAAGGTCTTTTTGTATTGTAAGCCAACAAAGAAGAAGGGTAGGATGATGTGAAGGGGATCATGGCCATTATTTCTTTTGCTGTATCCATCTTTTAAGAAAAGTTCCCATTTTTAAGTTGTGATTGGGGGGGGGATAAAGTAAATACCATTATTTATTCAAATAATAGGATCAATGATAAGTTTCTGAGATCCCTTGGAATCAAATAAGAAAAGCTCTTTGGAAAGAACTTTTGAAGCTGAGATTCAAGGGCAAGCAGAAGAGAGAAAGGCCACTAGAGATGGCCCAAGAGGAAAGCAGAGCACTAAGGTGCAAGATTCTCACCAACCAAAATAGTCTCCCACCACGTCCCTCGTCACAGAGGACCCAGCAGCAGCATCCTGATCATACCATGCCCTGGGGTCACAAGGACCACAGGGAGTCTAAACCATATCCTTCTTTCTCCACAGACTCAAAAAGACCAGGAGTTTGGAACCTCACATCAGCCATTTTGTAAGTATTTTCATCTTTGAGGTCCTTTCTTGGGGGAACAAGAACATTTCTAATAGTGATAGATTGGTCTTTGGGAGATGGATCTTGAATCACCCAGTTGCTAAGCTGAGGGTGCAGACCTAGAGGAACAGGGAGGCTTCCCCTCATTACTAAGAAGGCGCAACAGCACCATGGCCAAGTGCAGGGCCTGCAGAGCTGGTGCCCGAAAGCAAACCATAGTCCTGGAATGTATTAGCATATGACCCCTGATCAAACAATTCCACCTGTCTCTGTCACCATTTATTCACCTCTAAACCTGGTTTTGTAGCTCCTCAACAGAGTTAGAGTGAATTCAATTAGTTCATTCCTATAAAGGGATGAGGACAATACCCGGCAAATCAGAAGTACAGGGTGGTCTTTTGCTTTTTATCATTATCAACACCATCAGCTTTATCCCTGCAGTTAGAATACCCTTTATTCACTATCATCATCTCTGAGAGTCAAAGGGAAATTCTAAGGTTTTCTCAAGAAGTAATGGGGAAAATGAAGGCCCAGAGAGGGAAAAGGACCTCCCAAGGTCAGAGAGCTACAGAGTAGATTCCCTGTCCTCCGAAACTCCAGAGGACAGAGAGAGAATGCAGAAGTGTGTGTGTTAAAAACCCACTGAGAAATGAGAAAGTTAGAAAGCAAGTGTCCTTTCCTGCCCCATGTTTGTTGGGCCATTGAGATACCTCGTGGGTAGAATGAAAGGAACCATGGAAAGAGCAAAAGGCCAGTTAGCTCTCATGAAAGCAGCATGGGGAGAAGGAGCAGCACGTTCTACTTTACCGAGCAAGGACCATATGCCAAGAATCATGCTAAACACTCTCCATCCATGGAAGAGATCACAGGACCCATCTTAGAGATGAGAAAAATGAGTTTCAGCTCAGACAACTTCCCAAATCATGGGGCCAAGATCCATTTGCACTCAAGACTCTACTAAATCTCCCCTGTCCCCAGAAGTGCTTACGACAGGCTCCACATACCAATCCCAAGTCCACAGGAGTGAAACTGGACCAGGCTGCCCGAGACCAATGTTCTCTCCCAAACTTCCAAAGTGCAGTCCTCATCCCCTGTCTCCCTCTGACTTGTGCAAGCATCTCTCCTTTGTTACAGACGCACATCTCCAAGCTGATAGAGAGAAGCCCAGGGCACACCTGACAGGTAAGAGTCCTGGGGTAAGTTGTAATGGGAAAAAGGAAATAAAGCAAGTACCATTATTTGTTCAAATAACAGAAGCAATGTAAGTTGCTGTGACCCCCTGGGGTAGAATAAGAAAAGCTTTCAGGAAACAACCTGGAAGCTGAGATTCAGAGAAGAGAGAAAGGCCATTGGGAGTGTCCATAGTCCTAACATTTCTTTTAGTATATTTACTCAAACTCATTCTGGTAGCTTTAAACTGGAAACCACAGTCCCTGGAAACAGACTTCTCTCAATCAAAGGTTTCCAGATGTCTCCCTCCCTATGAAGGATCCAAGGCCTATGTCTCTTGCATACTTTCTGATTCTATTATCCTTCTCTTCCCCTTCCCCTCCCCTCCCCTCCCCTCCTCTCCTCTCCTCTCCATCTCTCTCTCTCTCTCTCTCTCTCTCTCTCTCTCTCTCTCTCTCTCTCTCTCTCTCTTTCTTGGTATGTTTGATTCACATACTCAGTCATTTAGAAATGGACCTCCTTAGACTGGAGCTTCAAGTAATTCTGGATCTGGTCACAGATGAAAGGGCCCCAAACTTAGCAATCTATCCATTTCACCTATATCCCCTTCAAGACGTTGTCATTAGACATTTGCATTCAAGAAGTTATTTCCAAAGAATTTCCTGTAATGTGAACCTGTTCAGAGGAATCTCACCATGTCAACATATGGCCAGTTTTCCAAGTCTAATGTGGAAATTCCAGGTCCCACATACCTGAAGTTCATAGACCTCTGAAACTCCAGAGGACAGAGAGAGACAATGCAGAAGTGTGTAAGTGTGTGTGTTAAAAACCCACTGAGAAACAAGAAAGTTAGAAAGCAAGTGTCCTCTCCTGCCCAGTGAATATTTGCAACAGCCAAGGGAATATCCTTGCAGCCCAAGATTTTTGTGTTACTATTTGACTAAGAGGGGACTGTTAGTGGCAAGTCCTGAGTAAGGATTAGTACCAGGGAGATGCCAAGTTGCTGTCATTTTCCCCTTTTGTGTAAGAACAGGAGGGATCAAACAGACTGGGTATGCATATGGAGATGCCAACCCTCTTCTTATGAATAAACAGACATAGAAACTGGAGAAGAGGCCATCTCTCACTGGGCTCCCAATATGTGCCAGACTGCAACAGGCATTTGACCTCCATTATCTCATTTAATCTACATATTAGTCCTATAACCAGGCAGTAGATGGCCCCATTCACAGATGGAAAACTATGGCTTGGGCAACTAAAGTCACATGTTCCAGGCCAGTTGTCCAGGAAATGGAAGTATTCCGACTCCAGCTTGCTTTTCAAAACTGCACTTAGCATGACAACACACTTCCTCTCACAACTCCTACCTGTTGATGTCGACATAGCCAATTGCACGCCAATCCAATAGAACTTGCCTTAACTGGAGGCTTCACGGATTTTGCTTTTGAATCATCTAAGAAGAATTCTTTTTAAAAATTAGCCTGTCATCTTGAAAGCAGGAACAGAGGCTTCCTTTATGTGGAGTTCACAAAGGCCATCTAGTGGGGGGACAAGAGAAGTCCAAACACATTTGGAATGTGTCATAGTTGCAAAGGAGACCCTAGTCCATTCAACAATGGGGAAGACACTATACAAAACCAGAAACTATTTCTCCAGATGCCCAGTGGGTGTGCCAGTTGCTAAATGGTTCCTTTAAACACAACCTATCCCAAAACTGTAAATTGGGTACATAATGGCAATTGCTATGGGTTTCAAAAAAGCAGTTATAGGAAATAAAAATGGTTTTATTTCTCCCAAAAAGTATTAGTTTTACTGCAGAATATCTTATTTGAAATCAGTGGTTTGAATCAAGTTTGATTCTACTCCTTGCCTTCTGCTATTAACATTTTCATAAAAGCATTCACTAGTATGTTTTATATAATGTCTATTTATGACTAATGCAGACATAAGAACATATATAAACAGATCTCAAAGAAAATAGAGTGGATTTTTGTCTGTCAAAATGAAAGATTTATTTGAGGGAAGAAAAATTGAGTACAACTTTATCCAGCCAATTGTGATTAAAAAAAAATAATCACGTCTGCTATGTTCACTAAATCTTCAGAATGACACTCTTGAAAAGTTTTATCCCCAGTTCACAGACAGGAGACTGAGGCTCAGAGAAGCGAGTAAACCTGCAGAGTTGATTAATGAGCCAGCATATTGCAGAATCACAGTTGGTACTGGGCCCAAGTGGCCCCAAGCCCAGGTCCCTTCCACTCCACAAGTCAATTACATTGACTTATATTTTGGCTCTGTCAATGTGGAAAAAGAATTTCCAAAATGTTCTAGGTCTCTGCTCCCAACATGTCCTGCAAGGTAATTCTTTATTAATTACTGCTTGTGATTCCTCTGACTTTGGATGGGAATTGGAATGCAGAGATGGGAACCTCTCTCTCTCTCTCTCTCTCTCTCTCTCTCTCTCTCTCTCTCTCTCTCTCTCTCCCTCCCTCCCTCCTGATAAAAGTGAATAAACTTTAGAGAATATCCCAATAGCTGTGGGTGTTTCACACATATCACTTCTTTTAATCCTTTCCACAGTATTGTCTCTATTTTTTTAAAGATCTGTCAATTAAAAACCAAGACAGACAAGACAGATTCCATAAGGACACACATTATACAAAAAAGGATTATTTCTAGAGGTGGGAGGGAAGGGAAAGAAGAAACTACAGTCATGGGCTCAGTATTCCTGTGGAATTGATTCCAGGGCTCAATTTGTAGATGCCCAAAGCCTCAGATGGAAGTCCCTTATGTAAGATGCTATAGTATTTACACATAACTCATGTAAGTCCTACTTTGTCTTTAAATCACTCTAGATGATTTATAATAGCTAATACAACGTGAATGATCTGTAAATTGATTAGGGAATCATGAAAAGAAAGAAGTCTGTATACGTTCAGTACAGACACAGGTTTGTTCTGTTTTGTTTGCAGTATTTTCCATCTTCATCCTCAGTTGGTTGAATCTGTGGATGCGGAACTGAAGATAGGTAGGGCTGTCTGTACTGGGCCTGGGAGGGGACCAAGGCGCTAGGAAGAATCTGTGACAGTGAGATATGCTGAAATGTTTGTGTTTGATCTCTATAAGCAAAGTGAACAAAACTAGAAAGAAGCAGGTACAGGGAAGTGGGGTGAAAGGGGGCACGACTGGATCAGAGAATGTTCTACCCCAAGGCTAGCCTAGTCTCAGGAGGGCTATCTGCTGCTCAGGCTCAGGCTGGGCCAAAGCCCAGGTCCTGGGAGAAGGAAAGAAGCTTAACCAGTTTGGTCAATAAGCATTTTGTTCCAGTTGGTCCATGAGGATAAAACAGTTGTGCTCATCATTCCTGTGATATTTGGCCTGGTCGTGAGTAGACAAGGGTGGCATCCATAAGCTGGGCTAAGTTATTTGGGGAAGACAGCCCTTTGCTGTAAGCCATTTTCTGGAACACAGAGGAGTGAGGGGATTTCTTAACCTTCACTGTTTTTCAGGATTACAGGCCTCTGGCAAAATTCCAAAATTGTTCAATCAGAAAGCTCAGCCTGAGAAAAGCAAAGTCATTTTCCCCAGGTCCCCCATCCCAGATGCCACACCCTGAACAAGCATCCACCTCTACTCGGTACCCTTCCTCCCCAGGGCCTAGTCCTTGGTTTATCTCAGTCCTTGTGCTCTTTGAAAAATGACAGAAGACTTTTTAGCCAAGTCCACGGGTTCCACCTTGACTCTTCAAACCTCTTTCTTTGCAGTTGTGAGGCAGACTCCCTCACCACACCTGAAAAACCAGTTCCCAGCTCTGCACTGGGAACATGAACTGGGCTTGGCCTTCACCAAGAACAAGATGAAGTACACCAACAAATTCCTGGTGATCCCAGAGTCGGGAGACTACTTTGTTTACTCCCAGATCACGTTCCGTGGGACCAAGTCTGAGTGTGGCAGCATCAGCCAGGGGAGACAACAGATCAAGCCGGACTCCATCATCGTGGTCATCACCAAGGTAACGGACAGCTACCCGGAGCCCGCCCAGCTCCTAACAGGGACCAAGTCCGTGTGTGAAATTAGCAACAACTGGTTCCAGCCCCTCTACCTCGGGGCCATGTTCTCCTTGAGAGAAGGGGACAAGCTGATGGTGAATGTCAGTGACATCTCTTTGGTGGATTACACAAAAGAAGATAAGACCTTCTTTGGGGCCTTCTTGCTGTAGGGGTAAAGCAGGTGTCCCTGCCTCCTACCTCCCAATTTGGTCCATTCAGATGTAATTATAGCCAGGGGTTTTCTTGGGGTCAGAGGTAGGGGGCATTCCACAGGGGCAGTGGTTTAGCTATGTAGGGCCCAGAGTTCACACTGATGAGAATACTAATAGGGGGGCGGGGAGCAGAATAGAGCAGACAAGTCCTCACGGTGGCTTGAAGGAGCATTGAGTTTCTGGAACACTGATCAGAGAGCGAACGAACTGTCTGCTCAGATCAGGATTTAAAGGACATTTCCACGCCTCCCTGCTAGGTGATTGTCACCTGTACTCCGTTTATGGTTCAGTTTGATCAGAGTTTTGCCTTAGTTCAGGAGCTTTTGACAAAACCCAAAGAAAGTCCAAGAAAACTGTATACCCTGAGGACGAAAAATCCTTTATGGTGTTTCACATACTTTCATGCCTATTCTGAAGAAGAAAGAGAAAGAGAAAAAGAAAGAGAGAGAGAGATGGTATTTCACATGAATTTTGTTCAAAAAGGAATTGGTCTTCATGCCATGTCTGGTCTATGACAAAAGCTACCATTCTCTTGATTGTGTACACAATTACCAAAATAAGCAAGTGTGAGTTCCACCTGCATATCATAAACCTCAGCAAGTGCATGGTTCAGAGCAGTATTCTTGTGTACCTATCGTGTTCTGGGCACTGTGAAGAACAAGACACATTCTACTCAAAACTTACATAATTACCACTAAATGCTTCCTGGTCAAATATCAATTGAGATACTCCAAAGAAGAACTTCAAACCCCCTAAAATTACATATGTCATCTGAAAATGTTATTTCTAGAACTATCTTGTGAAGATAAGCCACTGATCAAATCACTCAAGAAACATGAAGATCATTTAAGTGAATTAGACATACACAAAACTTGATTGATGCCAGGAGACAACAGAATTTATTCTCTGGGAAGGAAAAAAATGTCAGCCATCAAATCTGAATGGGTTAACCTGGGTCCACTTTGAAGTTTATTTTGCAACTTTATGTACAGAGACTTAACTTGGTGTTATTCCCTTAAAATATAAGGGACTTAAATATAGGGTTAATTAATCAGCCCAGTCTAGAGGAGGCTGGACATTGAGAATGTCCCTTCTGTGCTTCAGTGATACATATGCCCTCGTTGGTATGATTCTCATGCCCTGCTACATCAAAGGTCAGATGGCAGTTCTGCTCTCTTAGCCTCTGTTGACTGGAACCCACCAATTTGTTTCTCAGGATCCTCTGAGCTCCTTGGAATGCAAAGGGTTAACTTCCTGCAAGCTGTGTAGTCTGAGAGCTTCTCAGGGTGACACAGCTGGGAACCTCCTGTACCATAGCCTCTACTAGACATGCAGCTGATCATGGAAGACCTCACAGATAGGTCTCAGCAGAACTTGATCCTGGACTCACTCTTACACTGGTTGCCAGGCAACTCTAGAGGCAAAGAGACATTAGACGTGGCTCCTGAACACAGTGACGGGTTGAGTCGTGGTACTGGATCAACATCAGTTGAGTAATAATTAAATACAAACCAATGTCCAGTTTCTCCATTGAGAGATGACAACGCCCCACGAATCTTCTGACCTCTGCTAGGGCTAACTTCTCCGGGTTTCTTCCTTACCTTCAGCTTCTTCAGTCAGCTCAAGACTCAGGGACACTGGGGGCAGGGAAGGCTGTGGTCACTACCTGGTTCAGAGTCTTCTTAGAGGAAGTAAGATCTGAAAGAAGGTGGGCAGCCCCCAAAGACCACAAAGAAAGGGCAACTCCAAAGCAGGAATCATCCCCTGCTTCAAGCAGAAAGGAAAGGTTTCTCATTAACTCTAAAATTAGTGTGACCAAGAATGTTCCCCCAACCACCCCCTAGAACCATATTTATTGTATAACAAGAATGCCTCACCAATGACCTAGCATAGCTCCAGGATCAGAACTAGCATCCCATTCTGAATTAGAGGTCAGAATGCTGTGTCTACCCAGTGCAGAAGAGCTTCCAGCAACCAGGCTGCCAGAAAAGGATTTGCACCAAAGAGGCCCCAGGGAACCACTCACCTGCTCCACTAATAGGCTTTGTGTCGAGGACCTTCAAATTTGCTCAAGGGTGATCTAGTGGATTTGGAAGTTTATCCAGGACAGAAATTTCCTAATATCTTAAGACACTTGAATCTTTGGCAAAATCTCTGCCAAGTATTTATTTTGTGCCTGTCGTCAGCTCATTTATTGAATTATGTGGCTCAAGTTTTCACTGTTGGTTTTGTGAAATTCTTAACAATTTATCTTGTAGTGTTCAGCCACACATTCCTAATAATGCTCAAGTCAGAACTTCTGTTTCCAAGGCATTATCTCGATAGCAGACGTGATTGTTGCTATTTTTAAAAGCAAGGTGGAAAAATGCTTCCTAAGAACTTGTGATGGTCCCCAGAGGAGGCTAATGGCATGCATTCAGAGCTTGGGAGAGAAGGGGATGCTTTACAAAACAGATAATTTAGGGAGAAAGTTCTTTATGGGTTAAATGTCTCTTAAAAACCTGAACTCTAATCAATTCCACAAACATTTACTGAGTACCTACTTACCCTGAGGATACAGAAATAAATTATTTTTAGTCTCAGACATGCAGATTCTAACTGCTCTGTAGCTCCACTTTCTGCAGATCTCTTAATTTAATTTGGTTGTAAATTAGCTTATTAATTAGCTAACTTTGGGCGCATGGATGCTTTCTTATTACAAAAAAAAGGGGTACCATTCGATGCAGTCTGAGCATTAACAAAATGATTTGTATTTATTGTGTATTTTTAATAGCTACTCAAAGAGCAGTTTTTTATAAATAAATAGAGGAAAAAAAAAACAAAGATACCATTTTCTAAGATTGGATCCACTATTTGATAAGCTACATGTAGAGAAAGATCATCATTTACTGGTTTCATGTTTGGTCACCAACACCCTTGAAAATATTCGAATTCTAAAGATGACCCAGGGATGACTTGAAAAGACTGTTTCTCAACAAATTCATGGGTCACTAGCATTTTGACCTTAGCATGGTTTAGATCTACTTGGCAGAATTGTTGGGCTACTAAAATTTCTACTTTTTTTGGGGGGGGGGGGATTAAGATACAATAGGAAAAGTGAAAATCGTATTTTTTTCATATCCTAAAATATGTCAGTTGGGTTCAGTGACAGGGCATGTCAGAGTCCTTGGCTCCATTTCAGTCCAAGCTCTATCACCCCCTGGATTATAAAAGGTCAATTAGCTCACCATACATAAGGCATGGCTATTGCCAATGTTCTCTTGCAAGGTTTTTTCTCAAGTCCTTGCTCAGCTCTGTTCCCATGATTGTGACATAGGGGATTAACTTTTAGGACAGGTCTATTTCTATTCTGTAACTTGCAAAACACATGCCGATCTCTCCTGCCTCAAAATTTTTTCTGTTCTTTCATGGCCCAGAATCCTGGAAACTTTTGTCCTTTTTAGCAGAATTTTCTTTCAGTGTACATCATTATTCTTGGTGTTAATATTATTGCATCTTATTGGCAGCTAGGCCTTTGGAGAATTCAGTGAACTATTAACCCCGAAATCCTTTTGCACCAGTGGTGAGTGGTTAGGTCAGAGAAGCCACGTTCATGCCTTGCCCCACTCTAACAACCGTATCTACAATCTCCCAAGCTCTGAGACACATTTGTCCCCACTTCTTCCATCACTTCATTTTAAGAAACTATTGTACCAGCCTGAATAGAAGTTACTCATCCAGGATGACCCAACGAGTTAACAGCAGATCTAGAGCCAGGTTCTGTCTTCCTGAGTCGTAATTCTGGGATCATCCAATTATGTTCTACTCTTGGCTAACAGTGAGCAATTTATGACCAGAGAAGAACAAAAGAAGTATCTTCAAATACCAAGGGGGCAATGTAGAAAGGGGAGGAGAATTCTTCCATATATCCCTGGAAAAAAGGGGTGGAGCTGAAAGTTAGGGTTCCAGGTCACCATCTCTGGACTTCACAACCAAGTGAACTTTGTGTCCCCAAATAGAATTGCTCCAGGTTGTGATTCCTCATTCCCCGAAGATATTCAAGCAAAAGACTCATCACAAGAATTTTGTGGAAGCCACTTCTTCCTTGAGACTGGGGAAGGGACTGAGCCAAAGGATTTTCGAAGCCTTTTCCAAATCCATGACTATGTGGCCTTGCCAAGAGTCCAGTGGCTCAGCCTAGACGATGCAGTCATGACCCACTTATCTGGAAAGCATCCAACACAATGTGACTCTGAGATCTTGGACAGCAGAGAAATGTCATGGCTGACATGATCTGCAGAAGGTTACATCATTTCAAGGATGAAGAAACCCAGGCTCAGAGAGATGACATAAGTGACCCAATGCTAGTCAGCAGGTAGTCAGAACATTGAGAGTCCAATTCCTATCTCCTGATGCCAGAGCCCAAAGGTTTTTCAGTTTCGCCCATGAGTCAATTATTTTTGAGCCTCTGTCATATGCCACACTTACCTAGATCTGGAGAGCACAGCGGGAAGGTGACAGGCAAGTCCTCGCCTCATGGTGTAATGCAGGAGGGAGGAAGCACACAAGATGCTGAGCAAATAAGCAGCTGCACTTAAATGATTTTATTGTTAAAGTCATTAAAATATGTAATTTCCCCCTCTTTTGTTTTGGGGGTGTGTAGATTGAACAAATGTAGGTATTTATGTGATTCTAGTAATAAGCCCCACGTGCTTTCACTGATTTTATGTTTTATGTTAAAACGTCACAACCACAACGTAAAATGCATATTGTATGTTGTTGGATATGTACTTAAATGGTGTGCATCCCATGTCTTTGGGAACTATACTGCACAAATTCTAACTCCTGTAAATGAAAGGTT
The DNA here is from genome assembly GCF_052094955.1 of Ictidomys tridecemlineatus. Taxonomy (NCBI): domain Eukaryota; kingdom Metazoa; phylum Chordata; class Mammalia; order Rodentia; family Sciuridae; genus Ictidomys; species Ictidomys tridecemlineatus. Next base: position 191,479,360 of record NC_135480.1, on the reverse strand, counting down.
GCATATGTTTATGTATTTAATAGATGTAATTTAATAAACTGGCATTGAAGGCTGCAGAATTGTAACAATTTGGTCAGTTCTTTTGTTGGTCTGTTCATTTGTGTTTCCTTCTGTATTACGGTCACCTCTTGGGCTTTTTTAAAATGCATCCAGTTCTCTATTACCTGAATGCAACTGATCTTCCCAGGTGGTCTTATAACAAATACATTGTGAAATTCTACAGATTGTGCCCCTCTGATCAAATGAGAAAAAGAGACAAGGTTTTTTCTCAAGTCCTTACTCAGCCCTGTTCCCATGATTGTGACACAGGGGATTAACTTTTAGGACAGGTCTATTTCTATTCTGTAACTTGCAAAATACATGCCAATCTCTCCTGCCTGGATTCCTTTGATGAATTAGGAGACTCTTGTTAAATGGCTTGATTTCACAATAAATGACCCTGAATAAAGATAAAGAGAAGCTGGGCAGAGCTGTGGGAGCACTTGATGCAACCAAAATATGGATCCAGGTCTGTCCCTAGCATTAGAACTGCCACCTCTCCTCAAAATAGCAATCAGGGCTGGGCATGGTGTCCGTAATCCTTACTACATGTCCGTAATCCTTACTACAGGGGAGGCAGAGGCAGGAGGATCTCAAGTTCAAAGACAGTATCAGCAACTTATGGAGGCTCTAAGCAACTTAGTGACACCCTGTCTCATAATAAAGAAAATAAAAAGAGGTAAGGAATGTGGCTCCGTGGTTAAGCATCTGTGCTTAACCATCTCTGCTTAACATCTCAACAGAGCTGTTTCTTCCCACTCTCCAGAGTGGTACCTGAGGTCATTGTTGGGTTCTGTCAATATTAGCTTGAACCATATCAAACTGCCGTTTCTGAGGGTGAAAATGATCACATGTGAGAAATTCCACTTGTTTCCACCAATAGCTAAGGCAGAGTCCGACATTAAGGGAGAGAGCATTGGACTCGCCTCCAAAACACCATTCTGAAAAACTCCCTTCCCGTGGAGATTGTGGCAGGCACCAATGTCCTTCTGAAGTTCAGTTCTCACATTAGCCCATACCCACCCCAGGAATAATAAGAACAAAAAGTTCTTTACACTTATACCAGGAAATGAATCGTTTGCCCTAAATTCATTTAGCCCTAAATACCTGGGAACATCCTTATGTCAATTGTCCAGATGGAAATATTGATAGAAGCCTAACAGGTCACCCCAAATGAGGTTTTCAATCACTTCTCAAAAGGAGTCTCCATCTCCAGGAATTTTGAAGCAAAGAGACGAAAGTATTCCACTGTCTTTCCTGATGTTGGTCCATTTGTACACAGGGGACATCCCATGTCCAAGCAGAGTCCAGCTCACTTCCAGTCAAGATGCACAGATGTGGTGTCTGTTGTGATTTGTGATGTCCGCACCACAGGGGCTGTGAGATATTTTAACCGCTATCTCTTTTATATTTCTTCTACCATCCCCACCCCACATGTGATTATCATCAATAATACTAATAATGTCTCAGGATGGAATCGTAGAAGATGCAGTGGGTCAGGAGTAAGAAGTCCTGTGTTCTGGGACCACATTGACCCAACTTGCAAAGTATGAGAACTGGGTCCACATTCTATGGGTTTTAGTTTCCTCCTCTAATTCCAAGCAGGTTATCTTAATAATTCTATGCTTTTAATATTTGAGTTTCAAATAAGCTTCCCTTTTTCAGGTGAGTGGAGGGAGACAAGAGGGTTTCTCCAAGAGAAAACAAAATTCCCCAGAGTACCTAATGCTGCAAAGTTCTCCTGCTGTCTTATGGGGACTTTTTAGCTCTTCAGCACAGGAAATAGAAAGGTAACTGGAATTGAGATGTGAATTCCAGGGTCCTCTGGGGCTGGTCCTTGTTGACAACACCCTTTATTCCCCCCTGCTCACCTGCCCCTCCATGTTGCTCAAAGCTACGCAGCCAGAGTGATTGACATGGATTTGGACCCATGACTCAGTGTGACTTTAGCCTTTTATCAACTCTCTTTTCTGCTTCTCAGTCTTACCCACGTCTCTGCATCTTATTTCCTAGTCTTAGGCAAGTCATCCAACTTCTTTCAACCTTAGGGAGGATCTCTTAAATTGACTTCTGGCCCTAAAATACTAGGATTCCAGGTAAGCTGTGCCAAAATTGTCACCATTCCCACACCGCAGGTGAGTAAGTCAGGGCTTACTTTTTTTAAGACAACATCTTACCCAGGGCCTCTCTCTCCAGGCCACACATTCACCTCAGTATGTGATCATCAGGTCTTTTCCAGCAAACTCTGCCCACGGCTGTGCCTTGGGAAAGGTGCTTGATTAGCTCCAGATCTACCTCACTGCCTCTCGTAGCCACAGTTCCCAATTGGGGCTGCACATTGGTGAAAGCAGGGGGTAGGGAGAGAATGAAAAGTCCAATGCCAAGGCCACGCCCCACACTAATTGAATCAGAATCTCCAATGGTGGGACATAGGCATTTGGGAGCAGGGGAGTAAACCAGACACTGAACCCAGGGGTGCTTAACCACTGAGCCACATCCCAGCCCTTTTTGGTTTTATTTTTTATTTTGAGACAGGGTCTCGCCAAGTTGCTGAGGTTCTTGCTAATTTGCTGAGGCTAGCCTTAAACTTGGAATCCTTCTGCCTCAGCCTCCCTAGTCGCTGTGATTACAGGCAGGTGCCACCATGCCCAGCTTTTTGGTTTTTTGTGGTATAATTCCCAGATAATTCCAATGTGCAGTCAGACTTGAGAGCCACAGTTTTCAAAATGCTACCAGCTGAGGGAAAGAGCAGGGACCTGAAGCTGGACCTGCCTTACGTTCTGAGCTCTGCCACATTCCATCTATGAGAACTCAACAGATGAATTCGTCTATCTGAGCTCACTTTCCTCATCTGCAAAATGGGAATATTCAAGTGCCCATCTCCTGATGCTCTTGACAGGGTAAAATAAAATGATGCCCCTGAAGTTTCCGGATAATGGTCCTGGCAAGGTCCCCGGTCCCTGCTCAATAAGCAGCAGGGATCCCTCAGTCAGCAAATGCCCTGGGAATTCTGTTTTCTATTCTTCTTTTCTTCTACATTTAAGGAAGCAACACCACATGTGGACATTACAAAATCATAATGGAATGGTAAAGGATGGTTTGGGGGCTTGGTTTTTCTTGCATATTTATGTCAGACATTGCTGGGAACTGAAGGTAAAATAGACAGGGGTATTGGGCTCACCAAAGTTGTGCACTGTTAGGTAGAGATGGGGTGGGAGGTTTCAATAAAGGAATTATCAAGTAATAACCCATTGTGATCAAGGATCTAAAGGAAACAAACAGGACACAAAGACAGAAAGCAAGGGGGACCTATGTTCCACACGAGTGACTCAGGGAAAGCCCTCCAAGGCCATGTGCTCAGTGTGTTTTGTTTAGTTAACATTTGGACTTGGGACTCTGCAACACAACCACTGGCCAATGGCGAGCATGACTCACCTGTGGGTACTGCTGATTACTAGGACCTCCAGGGGGCAAAGACCAAGGTGGCTGAGCCCTGGCCAGCTGCCAGTTGTCCCTGGGCCAAACAGACAAGTCACACCCTGGATTCCGCTGGCAGCAACCACTTCAGCCATCCCAAGAGCACCACTTCATGCCCTCAGAGGGGAAGTGTTTCTCTTGCAGATGCAACAGGGTGGCCAACACCCCCCTGGGCACTCCCTGCTGTTTTTCAAGAATGACACTCTCTAGAGTTTACTTTCCTGTGTGCCAGGGAGTGCTCTTCCTGTGTGACCTTTCACTGGCATGGTGATCTGACATCATAAGTAAAATTACCAGGACGTGCCCCTTCTCCCAAGACCCCATGCAGGAGGAGAATAGGGACTGGGTGACAAAGCCCCATTTTACAGACAAGTTCACTGGGGCTTGGAGAAGAACCTGAAGGATTCAGAGGTACACAGGGACCTAACCAGGTTGACCAACAACAATACTGGTTTCCCAGACCTTTGGTGACTCCTTAAGGGATAGAGCCCATGGACAAAAGGGTCAGAGAGACACCACTCTGGGGGTCTACACAGCAAAAATAAATCCCTGTAAGGGTTTTATTACAGATTTGAGCCAGGCAGGAGAAAAGGAGTAAGGTCCTAGGGCTGTGGGACCTGCTCTTCTCTCCAGAATTTTCTCAAAGGGTTGACCATCTGTTCTTGGGCACTTGTACTTGAGAGGCATCTCCAATTTCCCAAGACAGACCTGAGACTTGGTCACTACCCCTCAGCCACCATCTACTCACTCGCAAGGGCCACCTTCTGAGTCTTACGTCAGATTTCTTCTTTACTGCAACAGCCTCCTGATGTGAGGCCCACCCCTGCCCTCCACCACACAGCAGCCAAAGGGGACAGATAAGATGGTTCTTCTATTTTGAAATGCTGTAGAAGCTTCCTCTCACCTTTAGAGGGAAATGCAAACTCCTGAACTCGGTATCCAAAGCTCTTCCTGATTCAGTCCCTCCCAACCTCTCAGCTTCACCCCTAGGCCCACCACCCCACATTAGAGGCAGTGGTGTGCTGATGAAGGCCAACAACCGGCTCTCCACATTGAGGCCCACATGTGTGCTGTTTGCCAATATCTGTGGTGTAAATATTTCCACTGTGACGAGTTTCAAGCAACCACGTGCTGTCACTGAATGGAGAGTCAGGAGGAGAGGCAGAGTCACACACCTGCTGAGTAAAACTTCCACCCCACGGGGACAGTAGGGAACAGTAGATTGGACACCCTCAAGAGGCTGGATGACAGAATAAGGTAGTGATGACTAGGAAGGAACAATGTGGAGTACTTCTGATTCTTGTTTTAATATTCTTTATTTCTAGGTAAGTTTATCTCACTTCATTTTTAACCATGGCTGTATTTAGTGACCAGCTCATGAAATTCCTGAAAACTTAATACTCAGGTCTTGTGAGCGGGTGCACACTAAACTTCTGCATGCTTTTTCACAGCTCTTGGGTCACTTTTCACTCCAGGAACATTGTCACCCCATCCCTGTGGTGAACTCCTATTCATGTTTCAACACTCAGCTCAGATGTCACCTGGCCTGGGGAAGCTTCCCTGAATGACCCATCAGGGCTCCCAGACATCCATCCCCATCACAGGCTCACTCTCTGCTTGTCTGTCTTTCCCCCATGAAATGGCATCTTATTTACTCTTGGGCACTAGCATAAAGTGTATCCTAATAAAGTCTAAGGGACAGACTATTGGCCACAGTTTTCTAGTGTGAATTCCCGCCCCCACAAGCATTTGTCTGCCAGTTTCCTAACCCTACCTTCTCAGAGGATCTCACCCAGAACAAAAGAGTCTGGAAGCAGGTTGTGGGAAATCCAAATTACATTTTAATCAGTTATGTTTTGCAGAAATATAAATTCAGATGTCACTCACACTCTCACCAAGGCCCCACACTCCCTCACAAAAAGAGAGAAGAAGGAGCCCTAGGACCTTAAGCCTTTTCTCCTGCCTGGCTCAGAATGGGAGAAACCCAGACCTCCCAGCCGCTGATCCTAGAGCATGTTCTGAGAGCTAACTGATGTGAGGACCTCTGAGCACCTGCCATCATACAAACAGAGGTGGCCATTTCCAATGTACTCAATCTTTATTCAATCCCACAATAATCTTATCAATCAAGAATTGTGACCTCCGTATTATAGCTGAGTAAATTGAGGTTTGCTGTGACTCTTCCACAGACCCAAAGTAATGAGGTGAGTAGCCAAGACTTGAACAGAGTTCTGGCTGACTGCAAAACCATGCTCTTAACCACTTTCATTTACTACCCTGGTCCTCTCTCCCCCATCCTCTTCTTAACAGAGTCCAAGGGAAGCCAGGCATGGTGGCACACACCTGATCCCAGCAGCTCGGTAGGCTGAGGCAGCAGGATCACAAGTTTGAGGTCGGCTTCATCAACTTAGCGAGGCTCTCAAAATAAAAATAAAAATAAAATAAAATAAAATAAAATAAAATAAAGGGCTGGGGATGTGGCTCAGTGGCTAAGTGCCCCTAGGTTCAATCAACAACAACAACAAAAAGATAAAGAAAAAAAGTCCAAGGAAAAGGAAAGGAACATTCACTGTGACAGAGAACCTCCCCTACGGCAAGTACAGTGTAGGTGCTTCACCCTTGTGAACTCATGGCGCCTCATCTGGGGGATAGGCATTATTATTCCTATTTTACACACAAAGAAACTAAAGCTCAGGGAGCTACAGAAAACTGACCAGTGACGCTCATCTCATAAGCAATAGAACTTCAAGGCCTTCTGTTTACATCTCTGACCTTGACACAATCTCCCAAACCCATTGCTCCTCCAACCACTCCCAGAAAATGGCTTAAATAGAAATCAGTATTTCAGCATCAACTAGAAAGAACGAATACCAGTAAATATTTGCTCCGGGAGGATCAAGCTAATCATTAGGAGAAAACAGGAGAAAGAAACCAGGTAAATAACTCCTGATCTCATCAACAGATGCTCGAAGCAGTGTTTCTGTGGCTTTCTTAAACAAAGAAGAAAACTAAGAAGACAGTTCTGAAAACTCCTGGACATTTCCCCGTGCTTCCCCCACAGTCCCTCAAAGCACATCCCAAAAGGTTAAATGTGGTTTCATCACAAGTGTGGGTGTCAATTTCACAAAGGAGGGAAGAAAAAGTTCATGGGGAACTTAAGGCTTCTTTCCATAGGGTGTGTGGGGCGAACTTTGATGCCCCCTTCAGAACCACAAGAGAAGAAAATGAAGCCCCCGGAAGACAGCCTAGAATAGCCCAGACCACGCCACCCAGGACCTGTGTGGTACTCTGCCATGTTCCCTTGACCAGGTTATATACAAAATGAATGTAACTAACTTCAAGCACCTAGTTCTAGACACAGCTCTAAGTCTGGAGAAAACAAAGATAAAGACAAAATTAGGACTTCTAGTTCTTGCCATGATGCTAATGGCTAATGGCCTTTGCCTTCCTATTATATCAGTTATAAAACTGGACAACATAGATGAGGCAGCGTTTTTTGTCATTGGACAACAAACGTAGGACAGTGATCTTTGAAAGGAGGAAAATATAAGTGATGTGCCCCACATAGACTTCAGTTTTCTGCCTATGCAATTGCCAAAAAGTGATGGGTGAAAGTGGAACCCAAAGAGAGAGCAAAAGTTTTGTGGGGTGGAGAAAACGTGTGTTAGGTTTGGGGTTCTTAAGAAGCTAGAATTTGGGCTGGGGATGTGGCTCAAGCGGTAGCGCGCTCGCCTGGCATGCGTGCGGCCCGGGTTCGCTCCTCAGCACCACATACAAACAAAGATGTTGTGTCCGCCGAGAACTAAAGAATAAATATTAAAAATTCTCTCTCTCTCTCACTCTCTCTCCTCTCTCACTCTCTCTTTAAAAAAAAAAGCTAGAATTTGTGATAAAATATACAGGAAAGAAGGGCGATATTCAGAGAAGCTGCAGAGATCTGCATGCAAGTCTGAATGTTAAGCTATACAGATATGGCAGCCCACAACCAAATAGCTGCAGGAAGCCTAAGAGCTAAACATATGATGGTAGCCACATATAACTGAGATAAAATGGAACTATGAGCCAGAGTACAGCCAGATCACTGTATCTTAGGCATTGAGTTGGAACTCCAGAGAGGCCATATTTAAAAGTAGGCTATACTATACTATATTAGTCCTATCCCAATAAGCCCTATAAGTAGTCTTGACAGGATCAAGCCTGCCAGAAAAAAAAGAAAAACCTTCAACATTTTAAAAGAAGATAGCAAAATGCACTCTGTCCAAATCATAGCTTCCATAATTATCCAGCACACAGTGGAAAATCACTAGACTAAACATATAAAAAAAACAGGAAAAATATGACACTTAACTAGAAAAAAAAATCAACAGAAACATGTTCAACGATGGTATAGTTATTGGAGTTAGAAGACAAAGATGTTTAAATAGCTATTCTACGTTCACAGTTTAAAATGAAAATATAGACAGAAGTAACATCTGAGGACTCTCAGCAAAAAAATGTAGACTGTAAGAACAACCAAAATTAAATTCTAGGAATGAAAAGCAAGAAAACCAAAAAAAAAAAAAAACCATGTTATTTAAATTAATAAAGAAAAGTAAAATATTAAGAGTGGCCAAAGAAAAAAGAGACACTACTTTCAAGAAAATAATGAAAGGAATCATTTCCAACATCTCAAGATAAATATACCAGAATAACATGTTTACACTGCTGAAGGAAAAGGTAAATCAACACAGAATTTTATCCTGAGTAAAAACATCCTTCAAAAATGAAGGTCAAATAGAGATTAGCTTGCAGGATGGGATACGGGGAGGAATTTCAGAAGTCTAGGTTCATCTACAGAGGAATGCATTGTGACTTTTAAAGTTTCACATTAAAATCTCAAGAGAATGAGAGAGATCATGACGACTTTACTGACCCACCATTAAAAGGGAAACCATCTCTAGTGGTTCATCCAGAAACACCATGTTGCCTACCAAAAAGTTTTGGAAACTTTCTTGGGGGAAAATTTTTCTTTGGGAATTTTAACAAAATATAGACAGAAAGACATATTTGGGGGAATGATAAATGGAGAGAGACTGCACGGAGAACTTCTCATCATTACAGAACTTTTCATCGAAATATTCTCATCATTCCATGCCCCAACTTATTATGATACAGAGGAAATCTCTACAGGGTTTTCCCAGGAACTGTGAACCAAATGTCATCCTGTCCCCTTGATCAGAAGGTGGAGGTCCTGATGTGAGCCTGATATGTAGCTTCTTTCCTCCTGATACATTGGATTCTCAATCTAGGTAAGAACTTTTGATATTAAAACAGACCTTAAAACTTTTGAAACCAACAGACCTCAGGAAAGAAATCAAAAGAGGCAAAATTCCTCTTTTTGGGAAAGACTAAAAAAAGCTATTACAGGGAGATGTTGATGATTCTAAAATAAATGCAAAAAGTTTCAAAATGAATAGATGTTAATTTAATTTTACTCCTAGAAGTTGTGGTGTCTCTCTAACTAAATGAGTTGAATTCCTAGGGCCCAGTCCTAATCCCTAATCCCACATAAGGATTGGGACTTCTTCCCAGTTCCCACTTGTTGAAGAATGTTCAAATCCGAAATTCAGAATCCAGAAGCCATGGAACAAAGGAGTCTGGATTCCTTACAGTATGACTATCTTGATAAGCAGGTACCAGTAGCCTCTTCAGAAGCTATGGCAGGCCCTTTGGACCACAATTCATGGCCACCTTTTTTAAGGAACTGACACACTAACAACCCAACAGTTGCAGCTCCATGGCCACAACATGCATTAGTGCAGCTCCATAGCCACAGAAAGAAACTCCTCCCAGACACAAGTAAGGGAAGCCAGGTGTCATTATTGCCACAAGCGACCTGGCATGAGCCTGCTGTTGCCCCAGATGGCATCGGGAGACCATACTCCCAGTCTCAGATTTACCACGAGTTATTCAAAGTAGCCAACGCATCAGTGCCTCCGTGTGCCTTCCCCTGGTCCCTCTAATGGATTCCTGCATGGTACCTTGCATCACTTGAGGGTTTTGAATGTGTTTATGAGGCAGGAACCACTTTTCACTGTTGAATCCCAGAAGGAAGCACAGAGCCTTGCACATAGTAGGCACATAATGAAAATGTGCTGGATGGAGAGAGATGCCATTGGAAAGCAGGTTACTAAAAGAAGGAAATTTAGATGTTAGACATTTTTAACTGTTGGCATTGAATCACTTTACAGTTTTTAATTATAGCAAGCGTACGACCAAATTTTAAGTTAAAAATTGAAGGTTATAAATAAAAACGTTCTATAAAAGATATTCATTCTGTTCCTGAGATATAATAAACTATGAAATAGCTAAAAAATGCTACAACTTAAACCCCATTGCAAAAATGTCTTTAAAGCCAGAATATATCTACAGTTTTTCCTCCTTAATTTCCCTTTGTGCTGAATTTTGAATACACATAAATTTTTCATTTTGGTAGCCTTAACGATTTTAATTTTCATCTAACTCAATAATTTCTGTGGAGTGATAGTTATAAAAAGAGTTAAAGTAAGAGCCGGGCAGGGGGAGGGGAGAATGTCTGGGAACGACTGTAAATCTTAGCCTTGGTGAAGCTTTGGCAGAGAGAATGGAACACAAAGAACCCTCAAAAAACATTCTCAATATTTTGAATTTTACCAGTATAAAAATTGTAGAAACTTGTTTCTCTCTTGGTACATGAGAATATAACTAATATCTTTGAATTTGCTTCGTGGCCACAAAGCCTAAAATATTTACTGTCTAGCTGTTAACAAACAATGATTTGCTAATTCCTGTTCCACATTGAAAACTACCAAACCATGTTTAGAGAACTTAAAGACCTTAGAGAAGTCTGCCTCTTCTCAGGTTGGAAAATTAATATTGTTAGGATGTCCTACCTTCCTGTTATTGATGGATAAATCCAGTGCCATCTAGATCAAACTTCCAGTTTAATTAAATTAAAATCAATAGGTTGACTCTAAACTGCTTAAGGAATCATGAAGGACTTAGAATACTCTCCAGCACAGCAGGTGGATTTACTCTACCAGATTTCAAGGCTTATGGTGAAGCAATGGTAACCAAGACAACACGTTATTGACACAAAGCTAGACAGATCAGTGGAACAGAGTCCAAAAATATTCCCATCTTTATACCTTCAATTAATTTTTCATAAAGGGCCAAATAATTCAAAAGAGGAAAGGAAAGTCTTTTCTACAAACAGGGCAGCAATAACTAGATATGTGTATGAAAAATAATAATTCATAATTATGAATCCTATCATAAGCCTAACTAGAAAACCTAAACCCAGAAGATCATGTCTTCTCCAATCTTGGGGTGAGCAAGGAGCTTTTAGGCAGGACACAGAAAATGCTAAGAACAAAAAATAAGTAATATGTTCAATTTCAGAATATATCAAGAACTCCTAAAACTTCATTTTCAAAAATCAGTTAACCCAATACAAAAATAGGCAAGAACATACATTATCACCAACAATGATACATAAAGTACCATTATGCACAGGAAAAAGTGTTTAAGAACATTAGTCATTAGGATAATACAAATGAACCACATGGGAAGCCACAGTACCCCCACTAGAACAGCCAATATCAAAAACACTGACATTGCCAGAGGTTTCGTAAGATATGGAGCAAGTGGAACTCTCTCGCCCTTCTGGGGGGAATGTGAAACAGGAGACTGTTGGCAGCTTCCTGTACAGCTAACTTATATGTCCACCTATGAGCCAGAATGCCTACTCTTAGGGAATTATTTATTCAATAAAAATTTTAAAATATATTCCCCAAAAGAAGGAGAAGACCTATTTACAATAACCAAAAATTGAATGCATTTATGAGGGAGTACAACCCAAGTATCCAGACTTCAGTATGTTTGGAGGTAGGACAATGCTCAGCCTTCGACCCACAAGTAGGAATCTCTAAAACTTTCTGCTGGGTGAGAGAGCAGGATGCCTAGGAGTGCACACTGTGTGACTCTATTCATGACGTGTACACAAACGAATCTGAGTGACAGATCAGAACAAGGGTCTCCTCTGGGAAGGGGAACTCCTCACGCTGTACATTTAAGGTCTGTGCATTTCACTATATTAATTACAGTTCAATGTTATTGGTTTTTTTTATTATTGTATTTTTGGTATCAGGGATTGAACCCAGGGGTGCTTAACCCCTGAGCCACATCCCCAGACCTTTTCATTTTTTATTTTGAGACAGGGTCTTCCCTAGATGGCTGCAGCTGGCTTTGAACTTGCAAAGTTCCTGCCTCAGTCACCCAGCTGGGATTACAGGTGTGAGCTACCACATTCTGCACCTACAGTTCAATTTATTTATTTATTTATTTTCATTTTTGGTACCAGGGATTGAACCCAGGGGTGCTAAACCACTGAGCCACATCCCCAGCACTTTTATTTATTTATTTATTTTTATTTTAATACAGGGTCTTGCCAAGTTTCTTAGGGCCTCACTAAGTTGCTGAGGCTGGCTTTGAACCTGTGAGCCTCCTGCCTCCGAGCCTCCTGAGCTGCTGGAAATACATGTGTGTGCCTGGAAGTTCAATTTGAAAAAAGAAATAGAGCTCGACATTCCATCACACCACACCTGCAAATTTTTTCAGGACATGTCCGAATCTTCTCTTATTGTGGCCCCATTTCAGCTGCGACTTCACTTCCTCCGACTGGATAAACTTCCACCACTGCGATGGCCTCCTAACCAGACTCCCAGCCTACTGGCCCTCTCCAGTGACCCCTTCACACTACAGGCACTGACTGATCTGAAATGAAAATAGTCCAGCGTTGCTCTTCACTGCCCTTAGGATAAAGGGCACCTCCTGCAGCCAGGGCCCTTTGTGATCTAGTCACCTCCCCCACCACCCACCTGCCCATTGCTAACTGTCTCGCAGGCCACTTGGGTTAACTTAGCTCTGATTTTACACATTGCTCCCTCTGCTTTCAATGTTCAAACATCACACACACACATACGTACACACACACACACACACACACACACCTCTTCACCTAGCCAACTCCCCTTAGTTCAGGTCACCACCTGGTTAGAGAACTACCCTATCTATGCTTTTGTTACGTTCCTCCCTGAATTAGCCTGTTTTCCATCCATGGTGACAAAGTCTCTGAAACAATCAACTTACAAGGAGGAAAGATCTATTCTGGCTCACAGACTCGGAAGTTTCAGCCCATGGTCACTTGGCCCAGGGTCTTTGGCCTGTGCAGCTCAGCACAGCTGGAGCACACAGCCGAGGAAGACTGTCCACCTCATGGCAGCCAAAGCAGAGAGAGGAGAAGAAGCCAAGGTCCCAATATCCCCAACAAGACACAGCCCAGGACCTGGCTCCTTCCCACTGGGCCCCACCTCCTCAAAGTTCCACCCCCTGCCAAGAGCACCGTGACTAGCCCTGAACACATGTCCTTTGGGGACACTTAAGATCCCCCCCAGCCTTCCAATGAGACCCAACAAGCTGCCCCTCCTCCCCCTCCTCCTCCTCCTCATCATTACAACTGGGAGTTGTGGGACTAGAGTGACCTCCTGAAGTGGCAGCTGGAACCTATGTATTTTAGATTTCCTGAAAATGCCAAAATCTTTCAGTTTACACAGAGGAAAAAAATGTACCTCTCTAAACCTGGTTTTAAGAAAAAGACTTCTCCTGTGTCCAGAGTCACTATGCCAAAGCCTTCCACCATGTGATCTTTGGACAACTGGCCAACATATGAGCCAGAGGTATCTTCAAAGGTGGCTGGTACTGACCCCAGCCTGTCCATGGCCTTGGCTAGCAGATTTCAGAACCTTCCAAGTTCTTGGTTCTCAGACCTCTCCAAAACCAGGTCCTTTGGGATCTTTGTCTAAAGAAAAAAATTCATTCTTGTCAATTAGCAAAGCAATAGCATCTCTCAGGAAGCCACTGTGATTATAAACCTTAGAAAATGTTCAACAATGGATTCATCTGGGGAATTCAAGAACTGGAGGCAATCAAGTAGGCTTCTGCCCTCCCCTTCTCTCCCTGCCTGGCCCAGCACCTCTGGGCCACCACTCAAGACCTCTAAGTTCCACCAGGCATGACTGTGAGCAGCTGCTCAGACCTCAGCCTCTTCATTGGTAAAATGAAGATGAGGGTAATTATGCCTCCTCATTCAATTACTGTGGGTATTAAACTCACAAGAAACCACATGCAAACTATTTAGCATGCTCTAAGCTCTGCATGAATGTCATCCATTACTGTCCTTATCTCAGAATTCTGTTTCCATGGGCCAAACACTGTTTCCACACGCTTCTTCCCATTTGTGCAAAATATTCAAGAAGGAAAGTTAAAGTTCTCTTAGGAAGTATCAGCTCACATAGGATTTGAGTTGGCTTTTTTTATTTCTTTTCTGCTAATGTGAGCAATTTCTATCTCATGTAGCCTCTCATGTGGACTCAAGACCATCAAAGCAAGTTAATTTAAATTTTACTGCAAGGGAGAAACAAGAATCCTGGAGAGAGTAAGATAAGCTGCCAGGTGCTTCTCCAGCAAAGGATACTGTTTTTATGAAATCAGTATTAACTCCCCGGCTCCTGGAACAAAGTAGAACCTCAGGAAAGGTCTTCATTATTGTTTCACTATGTTGGCTCCAAGCCATGCCCATTCCCATTCCAACTGCAGACACACAAAACACACAGACACAGGCACACCTGATCCCTGATCGCTCACACACTCGCCTCCTAGACACACGGGCATAGTCTCACATACACATCCTCTCTGCCCTGGTCCATTTGCGCAGCTATTTTACAGATGAAAACCCACAGCTCAGGAAGTGGAATGACCTGTTCAAAAGCACTCAGAGAGGAAGCGGCAGGGCAGACCTGAGCAGTTTCAAGTCAGTGCTCTTTCTGAAATGCTGGTGGAAAGAAGTCAGGGGAACTCTCAGGACTACCCTGTGCATCTGTCCTCATCTCCAGGAGCTCGTCCTCATCCTGGACCAGGATTGCTTAAGTCCTTGTTCCAGAGAACAGACAATTAATTAAGAAGCAATCAAAATAATTTTAGGCAATGATACTTCCGTGAAAAGTCCTTGAATGAAGGGAAGCGGCCAGCCATATAGAGATCAGGGAGGAGAGTATTCCAAGCAGAGGGACAGATGCCCCAGTGGGGAAGAAGCCCATGTTCCGGGAGCATCCAAGTGGTGTCTCTCTCCACTCCCACTCCACTTGAATATAAGCACCTCGTGTGGGGACATCCTGCCTGCCCTATGAATGGTGTGGCATGACATGCCGACAGGACCCCGCTGGGCACAAAACAGCTTTTAATAAATATTGACTGAATGAATGAATTGACCTAAATAACATCAAGGCCTTAGGACCTTTCTGTAGATCACATGAAAATCTTCCTCCTGAAATTCACTAGAATATTTTAACAAGGGATTCGAAATCCTAATGACTCAGTTCACACGTGCTTAATGAAGCTGCTTTTGGTTTCCTCAATTAAGAACCTTTTCCTTTCGACCTTGCTGATTTAATACGCTTAAAAAGTTAGTTTTTCTTTTATTTTTAAGCAACTTTATAGCATTTTTTTTTTAGCCAAAGTGGCTTGATTTAATTCTATAGATCCATATTTCTCATGGAATGGTGTGCCGCCAAGGTTAGTATTCATGATGCAAAGCAATGAATTCCCTACTCCTGGAACTTCAAAGCAATAATTACCCTGCAGGCCTCAGCCTGTCTCCAAGACATTGCATATGCATGTTACATAATGCAAAATCAGCAATTTGCAGAAGTATAGAAGACAATGAGGTGTAGAGCTATGGTTTCAGTATTTTAATAGCAGAATCCTTTATATAAATGAAATGTGAGAAGTTTTAAAAATGTAGCAGCCTGTGGGCAAGATCCCAAGCTGCCATGGTTCTGTCTGAGAACACAAGACCAACGAGTTAGGGATCCCGGGGATTCTGCCAGCATTCCACCAGGTGAACAGGTGTGACCCTTGAAGGGTCACAACCCATGTTTCCCTTAAGAATGTGACTCGAGATGAGATGAGGTCAGAGGGGAATCACAGGAGCCAGATCATGTAAGATTCCATAGAGGGAGAAAGGGTTGAGTCTCTATCTTCAGGCAATAAGAATTCACTATAAATAAGCAAGGTAGAGATTGAATGTGAGTTATGTTTTCAAAGACCCATCTACCCAGAAGTTAGAGAACAGATTATAAAGAGGCAGGAATGGAAGGAAAGTCACCAGTTGGGAGACTGTTTAGATGATCCAAGGCAAGAAAACATGAGACTGTGATCTATATGTGTAAAAAAGGGAAGAACATGTATAATGATACTGGGAGGTGACACAAAATAAGACTCAGAAGTGACTGATGGATTGGCAACATGAAGATCATTAGCATATTTGACAAGCAATGTTTCAATGTGGTGATCATTAAATAATATGCCAAGTACCTGATGCTTTAAAATAACAATTTAGTATTTCTCATGATTCTGTGCATTGACCAAGTAGTTCCTCTGTCCCGTGCAGTGTCCAGGGGTGAGCAGGATGGTTACGTGGAATGGATCAAGCTGAAGCATCCAACACAGCTTGCTCAGGGTCTAGAATGCTGGCTGTTTGCTGTTTGATACTCAACTTCAGCTGTGGACTAAATTGTTAACATACATGCTCTCCATGTGGCATGAGAGGCCCTTGGCACCTCAGTTCTTAAGAGTGTCCCAAGAAGAACCATTTCATGACATCTAGGCAGAAAGTGCAGGGATTCATACGAGATAGCCTCAGAAGTCATGGAGCACTGTTTCTTCTGTGCCCTATTGATCAGAAAAGGCCCAGAACCAAGAAAAGAGAAAATAGACTTCACCTTTCAACAGGAGATTAGCAAAAAAAAAAAAAAAGTGTGTGACCATCTTTAATCTCTCATAGCACTGCAGTCTGGTGGAAGTGGGTTGAGACGCCTCAGCAACGCAACTGCATGTATCAAGCTCATGAGCATGGCTCAAGAAATAAACAAATAAGAAGCAAGACCCTTATTTTATTAACTCCCAATTTACAAACCCAAACTAAATGAAAAAATATAAAATAATTAAGTGGTCACAAAAAATAAAACAGTAAAATACCAGAAGAAAACATGCATAAAATAGTTGTACATATAAAGGTGGAGATCTTCCTGACCACTCCAGAAAGCCAAAAGTGAAAGACATTATGATCAGATGAATATTTTGAATTTTTACAAATCAAAAGTGAAGATTGAAAAAAAATAAAAACTAAGAAAATTGTTAATAAGATTGCCATTAAAGAATTCCTACAAATCAAGAAGAAATATAAACACCCCAATGGAAAATGGGTAAAGGATAGACAGACAAAAGTGGAAAACAAAATAGCCAATAAACAGACAGTAAAACATTTAAACATCACTGGCAATCAAAAAATGCAATTAAAATGCTGAGAAGGCATTTTCAAAAATCTAATAGACAAAGTTCTTCAGTGAACATCCAAGGGAGGTAGGGCTTAGGAGAAATGGCCATGTACTACCAAAGGATGTCTGAGTTGAAACTGGCCTGTCAGAAGGAAAATTCAGCAATAGCGATAAAAAATTCCCATTGCACAAGGTGTACTGCTGTTCTGGAAACACAGCCTGTTCTTCCTTGTTGTCATGCCTGGGCATGTCCCCTTTGCTCTTCTTGGTGGAAAATTTCAATTTGCCATTCAAAACCCAGTTCCGGTGTCAATTCCTCCAGGAGACCTTCCTTAAACTCACTGTCCCCAAGATATTTCTGTGCTTTTTCACACTGTGTCTATATTGCTGTCACATTGTAATATAATTATCCTTTTTAGCTGGGAAATCGTTAGCAAGTCATTGTAGATGGCTTTCAATTTCTTCACCTGGAAATGAAGATAGTAATACCTATTCTTCAGGGATGTTAGAAGGATTAAGGAACTCTTGATTTGGTATATAGACAACAAGTGCCATTTTTATGCTCAGTCCAGCCTTTCCTGGTTTTGCAGGGTAATGGGCTTCCTTCAAAATGTCTGGGACCAATTCTACTCCTCAAACAAAATAAAGGAGTCTCGTATCTATTTTCCACACTCGTCCATTTTTAATTCCCATCTTGTGAAATTTCTCCTCTCCCCTTGGCCTCAGCCCAGATTGTACCCGTGGTTTTAGCAGCTGGGGGTAGGGAGTTGGATTAATGTAATGTAAAGACCAATGTCTCCCTGGACATCTTCCTCTAGTGCTGGGGTAGGAAGGAAGGTTCTGGAAACCGATACTTGTCCTTGCCTTCCTATTGTTAGGGAATGTGGCTGTTGTCTCTGCTGCTCACAACTCCTGCTCTCTTATGTGAGCAAACCCACTGGGGTCTGTTGGGATAGAGCTGAGTCCTCTTCTCTATCAGGTATGGCTGCTTCTCATTCCACCTCTGAAAGAACTCCCTGTTTCCCCCAGGGTCAGTGTTCCAATCCAGGCTCTCCATCAAGGTGCACTGTGATTCTTTGGCATGCCCCTGGCCGCTCCCAGTTCCCTGGTGAGGTAAATCTAACCAAGGCTTGACTTCCTTCTCTTCTCTCCATCCTTGCATCTCTGGGTGCTCCATCTTAGAGCTTGTGTCTGCAAAAGCCCATTCCCTGGTCAATGGTCCACTTAGAGAAGTCAGCAACCCAGGCACCTTCCGAGGCCCGCTCCACCCAATGGAGACTCCCCAAACATTTCACTGGGAACCCAGCTAACCCACACTTCCTCTCTCAGTTCTGCTGGCTTTCCCTCCCCCTTCCCCACAACCAGCAGCATCAGCCTCAGGGTATCTGATGCTGCAGAGGTCCAGGTATTCTAAAGACATTAAGAAGTGAGATGACTGGCCTTTCCTTGACATTTTGGAGAGTAGGAGAAGAGGGGTTGTGCCTTCCCAATTCTTTAAGAAGAACAACAAGTGTCCCTTCCCGAGGAGGGGAAGAGGAAGTCTTTCTCTCCTAAGCCTTCTCCTTCTGATTCTTGTGCCCCTGTTAATGCCATCACACTTGTGCAGTCTCTGGAAGTCTGTCACCTAGAATTAGATTTCCTATAGTGTAGGTTTGGAGGAATTTAATAACTCAACAGGTGCTATCTCTGCTACAACCCCTGTGCTACCTATAGATTTCAGTGACATGAAAAGATTCTGTTTGGGACAACTCTGCCTCATTCAGACAGAGAGAACAAGTGCCTAGCATAGTGTGAGTGTTCTGTGGTTAACAGCAATAGCACCAACCTAAACAAAAACAGAAAGTGGCTCTCCAAAACAAAGACTTCACTCAGGAGTAGCAAGGCCCTGCAGCATACCTGATGCATGCCAGAGTAAACCCTGGGAGTATTCAGGAAGCCATGAACGGTAAGGATTTCTAAGGAAAAAGGAGAAGAGTTACATAAGTTGCTTTGAAACAACTATTTTTTTGACTATCAGGATCAATAACAAGAGTCACATGAGTCCAAAGTTGTACAGGAAGTTCCTGAGCAGGTGTCCTCACAGAATTATTTTTGTGCAAGATTGTGGTTTTGGCAGTCTTTTGTGACAGTTTTTGCTATCAGATAATCATGCACAAGGACTGTCCCCTTCAAGGTCACTTGGCTTCCAGTTTGTCATGGTGTGACACCTTTGACTCCATTTGCCTTCTGACAACTTTTGCAGTAGTTATGATCCTTTTCTTGACTGGGAAATGTTCAGAAAAGAGAGTATGTTTTGTTCAATTCACTTCAACCTATTCTACTGATTGACATTTAAAGACCCTATGGGCCCCAGATACATGGTGGTTCTCATCTAAGGAGCTTGTGCCTGATGAGAGATGCACAAGAAATGGATGATGACAAGGAAGGAAAGGAGTGAAGGGCCCCTGTTTCCCTGCAGAAAGGTGAACGGAGCCACTCCCACAAGGCGAACGAAAAGTTAGCCCAGAGAAAGATCCGGAGGCTGGAGACAGGGTGGCGTCTAGAGAAGCTGGAGGGGATTCAGCACAACTGAGAGAAGAGTACTGGGGCGAGAGGAGGTGCCAAGGGGCTGAAGGAGAGAGGAGGCTGAAGAGGTTGACACACCAGGAACAGGATGTACGTGGGCCACATTGGCCTTCTCTAGAGGGTCCTGGGGAGGCATGAAAGTGCTCAAAATAGGGGAAGAACTTGGTATGATTTACAGTTTGGAAAGCTTCTGGTTTCGCTCAGGAGAAGGAATTGGTAGAGAGCAAGGTTGGAGTCAGCAGGACCTGCTGGAGGCTGTTGCTGTCATCCAGGGAAAAGGTAGCAGTGGCCTGGACTCAAATATTGGCAGAAAGATGGAGAGGGGAATGAGGACCAGAAATACTTAAAAGGCTCATTCAGCAGCCCTTAGCCATTGACAGCATATAGAGGGTAGAAGAGAAGAAAGTAGAGGCAAGATGCCCTGGGTCCTGGCTCCACCAACTGAGTGTGGTGCCACTCTCAAAGCCACCCTACCCTAGAGGGAAAGCTAATTTGGTTCAGGAATTGGGAAATGGGTGCATTTAATGTCCTACATTATTTATGTGCCATTTGCATCAATACCGTAGGATAACACTTGTCGCTTCCCATGAACACAGACCAGAGTCAAGAAGGAGTTCAGAGAGAACCTCTCTTGATAACAGAGTCCCACAGGAACCAGGCAACTCCAAGAGGCCAAACTCCCAAGACCAACATGATACTGACCATTGTTAACACCACCCTGGAGGCTCCCACTTCCTGTTTAGGAGAACAAGGGAAGAAAATCCAAGAGATATTACCCAGAGTCATTTCTGTTCATCTCAAATTCCCCACCAGCCACGGTTGGGCCCTGGACTTCCTTTATCTCCACTGCACAAATTGCCAGCCCTTCCCTCGTGGTTAAAATTGTTCCTGTGTGTAGGGAGGCAACATCAGGCAAAGAGTAGCGTTTCCTCTTGTGGGGAACTGTCCCCACCCACTCCCCTGCCTCGCCTCGCAGAGTGCCTTGGGAGCTGTGGTCCTGCTATCAGCGATGTCCACTGCTCTTGCTTCTGCAGGCAACCATGCAAACAGGAAGTAATGTGTCACCACAATGATTCCGCTAGAATAAATCACCTCTCTGCTCAAAGCTGTGCCTGGTTCAACCCAGGCTTTCTGATGTCGGTCACTTCTGGACTTTTGAAACATGCACCCCTCAACCTTCTTCTCCTCTCAGTAAATGCAATCAACCATCAGATCAAACACCTACTACAGGTCCACCATGACACCCTGCCAGTGGGAAGCCCTGTGACAAACATGTCACATTATAAACAAAGGCATTTTTGCACATGACACCCAATTAGGGCACAGATTCGAGTGATGAGGAAAATGCCAAATATGACTATCTACCTGGTCCCATATGAGCACTTTCCATATGATGCCCCATTCAATCCTCATGACAACCGATGAGGTGGGAATTATTCTCCACATTTTGTATATGGTGGGAGAAGAATCCCAAAGTAACAGATGGGCAAGCCTCAAACAAACTCGGGTTCTCTTCTTCCTCTTCATACATGTAGACTACACTTCCCAAAATGCCTTGCGGCTAGGCTGCTATGGGGATGAGCCCTGCCCCATGGAAGATCTATCCCCAGCCCTTTTTATTTTATTTTGATTCCTGGCCCCTCCACATCCTATGTATAGATACATCACTGCCCCTCTTCTCCGTCATACCAGGAGAACCTGGGAGCAGCACATTGCAGGGGGCTCCTGGCTCCCTGAATCACTGCATGGAGCAGAGCACTAAGTCCCCACTGGATTTAGGTGACTGGAAAATAAAACTCTATTGTGATAAGCCACCCAAATTCAGGGGTTTATCCATCACTGTAGAGAACAATCTTTAACAAACATAGCATGCTTCAAAAACATCAAACTGCCTGCACCAAGTCAAATAACTAATATCAGAGAACAGATTTAAACTTAACGACTTTTTCAAGTCACTCTATCCATACCCTTTGTCGGTCTGGAGGAGGTATTGTTGGGAGTTGCCCCGGCTCCAAAGATTAACTTCCCCATCCCCCAAGAAGAGCCATCCAATGGTAAGCCCTGCTGGCTCACATGATCCTTACCCACCAATCAGACTAGCCCTGCTGGCTCACATGATTCTTACCCACCAATCAGACTAGCCCTGCTGACTCACATGATTCTTACCCACCAATCAGAAAGCACCCCAACCAACTGTCAAACCATTCAACCATTAAACTGTCATAACTGTCAAACTGCCCCCCCCCAATAAATATGCAGAGCTGTTCCTCAATAAACAGGCATTTTCTCCGGCAAGGCTTGATTGTTCTTTCAGGTATCACTTTATAGAAAAGGGAGGTACAAAGTAATTTTAAGGAATCTAATGGAGTAAAACTTCTGTGCTTGGGAATTACAGGAGAGCACATTGAAGAGGAAGCTTGGGCTGCATCCGTCAGGATAGGTTAGGTTAAGTCCCATTCATTAAGAAAAAAAGAAATCAAAATCCCAAAGACTTAACACAACCAGAGCTTATTCGTGGCTCAAGCTACATGTCCAGTGTGGATCCCCAGGAGATTGACACACAACAATTCTATTCTTATTTCTTTGACCCAAGAAAGTAGTATCGCCGGGCTGGGCACACGGGACATGTCTGTACACCCAGGAACTTCAGAGGGTGAGGCAGGAGGATCATTAGTTCCTCAGTGCTAGCAAGAGAGGAGAGGGGCGGGGAGGGGAGGGGAAGAGAAGGCAAATGAGAAGGAGAGAGGGCAAGAGGGTAGGGAAGGGAGGAATCACCACACTAAAAGTTGGAAGAAGTATAATTCCACCAGATGCCCAGAAAGCAAAGATCTTAAAACATTTAATGAACAGCACTTACGACTTAATGACTACTCTAGGATCCAAATGGGAGGGTCCTGGATGTCAAAGTAAAGAAATACATGTTCCTTTAGGAGAGTTTTCATTAAAGAATTAATCACTTAACTCTTATCTAAAATAGGAATTCTTATTTTATGTATGAACATAATTATAGGTTCAAAGACTATGTAGAGCTTTTGGAAAGACAAATATATTAGAGAAAAATAGATATGTACATACATAGATAAGAAAAGGAGAGAGAAGAGAAATTTCAGGAATGTGCATACCTTTAGCTAGACACAGAGGTGCACCTGAAGTCCCAGCTACCCAGAAGACTAAGACAGGAGGACCATCAGAGCACAAGAATCTGCAGCCAACTGGACAACATAGTAAGACCCCATCTCTTAAATAATAACATTCAATGCTTTTTTAAAAAAGAATGTATGTACCTCAAAGTCACGTCATGTACAGACCTACAGAGTATGTAAGCTCTATGACTCTAAAGTCAGCCATGACAAAACTCAAATCCAGACTCTGTTACCCACCAAGTGTGAGGTGTGGGTGAGTTGTCTAGCTATCTCAGCTTGGTTTTCTCATCTATAAAATGAGAGTGATAGTAGCAGCTACCTCCTAACATGTGTAGTGAGGGTTAAATGACTTAGCATGTGTAAAAGAACTAAGTACAGTGACTGGCACTTAGTAGATTCTTTAAAAATATTAGCTGCTAGACTGTGGAACCAACCCAGATGCCCTTCAATAGATGAATGGATAAAAAAAATGTGGCATCTATACACAATGGAGTACTATGCAGCAATAAAAAATGACAAAATCATAGAATTTGCAGGGAAATGGATGGCACTAGAGCAGATTATGCTTAGTGAAGCTAGTCAATCCCTAAAAAACAAATACCAAATGTCTTCTTTGATATAATGAGAGCAACTATGAACAGAGCAAGGAGGAAGAGCAGGAAGAAAAGACTAACATTTAATAGAGTCATGAGATGGGAGGGAAAGGGAGAGAAAAGGGAAATTGCATGGAAATGAAGGGAGACCCTCATTGCTATACAAAATTACATATAAGAGGTTGTGAGGGGAAAGGGAAAATAAACAAGGAGAGTAATGAATTACAGTAGATGGGGTAGAGAGAGAAGAAGGGAGGGGAGGGGAGGGGAAGGGGGATAGTAGGGGATAGGAAAGGTAGCAGAATACAACAATTACTAATTGGGCATTATGTAAAATTGTGGATGTATAACCGACGTGATTCTGCAATCTGCATTTGGGGTAAAATTGAGAGTTCATAACCCACTTCAATCTAATGTATGAAATATGATATGTCAAGAGCTTTGTAATGTTGTGAACAACCAATAAAAAAAAATTTAAAAAAAAATATTAGCTGCTGCTAAACATTCAAGAATTCACAAAAGTATATATAATCTTTGTAGTGTCACCTGTAATAGCAGAGAATGTGAAATTCTCTAATGCTCCATCTATGTAACAGCTATTATGTGTGTGGGCAGGAATAGAGGGAAAGCAACAGGAATCATAGTTACTTTGAAAAAATAAAATAGAATCACGGATATTCATAGAAACATCCATAATTGCTGTGAAGCTTAAAAAACCAAGTTGCAGAATACAATGTACAATTTAATTTCAAGAATATGTATATTATGTATATATGTGTGTATATTCGAAATTTAAGAAGCTCTTACTGTATCCAGAATTCCCAGTGAGAAACTTGCTATGTTCAGAGACAGTGCAGACACCTGGGAACAGTCCAGGGTTCCTAAGGGCAGCATGAAAGTTCCCTTAACATCATAGTGCCTCAAAGTCCCACCAGATGGAGGGACGCTGCCTCAGTCACCAAACACCAAGACAACAGTTTTTTTTTTAAAGTTGTGAATAATGTAAGCCTAAAGAATAAAGCCCCAACCAACCAAGGAAATAACTGAAAGTCTAATAATCTTGCAGGCATGAGGAAGGGAAGATCGGGTAGGTTTTCAATCAAAAACCAAAAGAGGCCACAATTGAAAAACAAGAATAAGCCACAGGTTGACTGAGCCCTACTAAGCCAGTAACCCAGCTGGGTGAGGTGGCACATACCTATAATCCCAGGGCCTTGGAAGGCCGAGGCAGAAGGATTGAATGTTCAAAGCCAGCCTCAGCAACTTAGCAAGGTCCTGAGCAACTTAGTGAGAGCCTGTCTCTAAATAAAAAATAAAAAGGGCTGGGGATGTGGCTCAGAGGTTAAGCACTCCTGTGTTCAATGTCTGGTACTTAAAAAATAAATAAAATAAAACTGCAACCCAGCTCAATCAGTTACAGCCCTTCACCAAAGCATCTGGCAGAGAAAAAGGGCTCCCCACCTAGAGGAAGACACACCTGGAACCTTATGGTATGCCACTCTGGCACACAATGAAATGACAAGATTTTCAAAATGCAGAAAACTATGGTTGGTATGACAAAAAATGATAGAAGCAGATATTGTTGTTATCAAACAGGGACTTTAAAATGGCTACAAACAATAGTTCGCGAAAACAGAGGCAAACAAAGCAGTCGAAGAGATGGAGAATTCCATTTTTTATTATTTTTTTCTTCACATTTTTTGTTGGTGCATTACAGTTGTACACAATGATGGGACCTGTTGTTCCAAATGCGTGCATGCACACAGTGTCACGATATGATGTGGCCAACATCACCTCCCTCTCCCTCCCCACCTGCCCCCCATTGGTACTTTCCCCTACGGATCTCCCTTTGATTTTCATGAGACCTCACCCCCACCTTTCTTCTCCTTTTTTCTCTGTAGCTCCCACAGATGAGAGAAAACATAGGAACCTTGACCTTCTGAGTTCGACTTATTTAGTTTAACACAAGGCCCTCTAGTTTCAGAAATGGAGAATTTCAACAGAGCATTGAATCTATAAAAGATTTAAATGGAGATTCCGTATCTAAGAAATTATCTGTAATTAAGACTATTCAATGAACTGAGAGCAGACTAGACACAGCAGAGACAGGAACAGCAAAACAAGAGACAAGTCAGAGAAGAAAAAGAAAAGCCTAACATAACGACTTATGTTGGAGTTAGGCAACGTGTGTCAAATGATTGTAATCAGAGTCAGAGACAAAAAGGTATCGGTGATATCTGATAGCTAAGAATTTTATAAAACTGGTGATGGTTACCAACCCAAAGAATCAAGAAGCTCAGGTGATTTCAATAGGATAGATATGGAAAAAAAAATCTAACAGGATCCAAATCAAAATACTAAGGATCAAAACCAAAATATAAGTTGATTCCCAAGTATTTTATTTACAGAGATATGATAAATTGTGGAAAAAAGAATTGAATTGCAAAAAAAAGAATTGAATTGCAAAAAAAAAAATCAATAAGAGAACTCATGTATAATGGCATAATTTGCCGTGAACATACTTTATATACAGAGTTATGAAAATTTGTGCTGTGAATGGATAATTATGAATGCAATGCATTCCACTATTTTCATGTATGTAAGAAAGAAAAAAAGTGGTGTTTATGACCAAAATAACAACAAAATATATAGAGATAATAGAGTTGTGTTTTATTTGTTTTTTAGTTCTAGATGGACACAATGCCTTTTTTATTTATTTTTTATTTTATTTTATTTTTTTATGTGGTGCTGAGGATGGAACCCAGGGCCTCAGGCATGTTAGGCAAGCGCTCTGGCCACTGAGCCACAACCTCAGCCCAACAGAGATCTTGCCCCCGTCATTTTGCAGGTTTTAGTCCACTATTTTCTACCTCCTGCAGATTCCACTGACAAGTCAGTTGTCAGCCTTACTATTGGTTCCATGTCTTTTTCCCCATGATCAGCTTTTAAGATTTCCTTTCTTTATTTTGACCTTTAGCATTTGCCTTTAGTGGCAAATCAAACCTTACTGAGCACAAAAATATTCATATTGGAGAGGAACACTTTAATGTCATAAATGCAAAACAGCTTTTGGCCAGAAGACGTATCTCACGAAACCTCAAAACATTTGAACTGGAGGGAACCCCATAAATGTGATGAGTGTGGAACAGCCTTCTCACTGTGCATGCGAGGAGCTGTACCGGGGAGAACCGGGTGGGAAAGAACCCAGGTGGGAAAGCCGCCTCTCATCTTCAACCCCAGCTGTGCACTTGAGAACACGCACAGGCAAGAAGCCTGACCAAGACAGCAAATGTGGGGAAGTTTTCAGCTGGAGGTCACACCACAGTAGACACCAGGAAGTCCATACTGCTTAGAAACCCTATGCATGATACCTTCAGGGTGGGAAAGAACACATCAGAAATCTATGCCTCACAGCACATCCAAAACAGTCATTCTGAAGCAAAGCACCATAAATGAGAATTTTAACAAATGCTTGAAAACTTGTAGAACATCAATAATGCCTTAGTGAAGAGGAAGACTTTCGTGTGGTAAAACGCATCGCATCTACCCTGCCAGGCGCGGTGGCACACTCTAATCCCAGCTACTCTGAAGGCTGAGGCAGGAGGTTTGCAAGTTGAAGGTCACCCTGGACAACTTAGTGAGACTCTGTCTCAAAATATAAAAATAAGTAAAAAGGGCTGGGGATGTAGCTCAGCTGTAGAGAGCCCCTGGGTTCAATGCTTAGTACCAGAAAGGACGTAAGAGAGGGAAGAAGGGGGGACTCTGCCTCCAAACAACAACAGAACCATGGAGTCAGCAATGGTATCACTGAAACTTTAGAAGTCTGTTGTTGCCCTCAGCATAGATCTGGAGATCCTCACCAGTGCAAAAAAAAAATAATAATAATAATAAATAATAAATAAATAGCCATAAGTGTTCAAAAAGAAGAGACCAAAACAGATTATATGATTATCTATAAGCAATAAAAACTCCCATGGTGTTGATTCAGCAGAGCAGAAGAGAGTCCAGAAAGAGACCTAGGCATTTCTTAGAATCTGGAAGATGAAAGAGTCAGCATCAGATGAGGAAATAGTTGTACTATTTTAAAAATGGTTTGGAGGAACTTTGTTCTCTGAGGGGAAAGAAATAGACCATGAACAATAAGCAAAAGTAAAATCCACAGGAATTGAAGACAGTAATATGAAAAAGCTATAAAATGACCGTGGCCTTGGGGATTGGAAAACACTCCTTAGGACAAATTCAAAAATATTTATCAGTTCTAGTCATGAGCGTGCATGCCCAAGAAATAGGAAACTTCCTGTGGGTTGATTTATAATAGCAAAATATCGGAAACAACTTAAATGCCCCTCAGGAACAAAAATGAAAAATCCCTGTGAGGATTTTTCATTTTTCATTTTTTTTTCTACATGTATCTGTAAAATGCAACAAATGAAATGCACAGGTCATTAATGGAAAGATCTAAAAAGTCATGTTGGGGGTAGGGAATCTAGCTGCAGAATGGATGCATATTGTACAATGACTTTTTATAAATTTGAATTAACACTTCCTTCATGAAATTCAGAACATTATAGTGGAATGGATACCTATATGTATTTTGTTTTCGAAATGAATTGGAAAGGTACAAACCAAACTCTAGATAGTGGTGGCCACTAAAAGGTAGAGAAGGGAGGAGAATGAGTGTAGAAGGTCAGGTGGTGTCATGATATTGAGAGTTCCCCAAAGCTCTTGTGTGAGATGATGCAAGAAAGTTTAGAGGTGAAATGGTTGGCTTATGAGCCTTAACCTAACAGTGCATCAATCCCCGGATAGGGATTAACTGGGTGACAACTGTAGGCAGCCATGGTGTGGCTGGAGGAGGTGGGCATGCCTTAGTGGTATGTACTTTGTCCCTAGTCTTCAGTCTCTCTCTCTCTCTCTCTCTCTCTCTCTCTCTCTCTCTCTCTCTCTCTCTCTCTCTCTCTCTCTCCCACACACACACACACACACACACCTTCCTGGTACGAGCCCTGAGATGCTCTCCTCCACCACACCCTTCCACCAAAACAGGTGGGGAATGAGCTTCACATTTTTATATAAACATCCATTTCTCTTAAAGACTGCAAGTAAATATGTGAAGGTAATGTGTAATTCTGGACTGTGGCATGTGGATATCTTGTCTTTTTTTTGTATTTTTCTCTATTTTTAAAATTTATCAAAATTAAGAATGAGGATGAGGATGGGAACTCTGTACCTGTAGAAATTATGTTAAAATGGACTAATTCCCAATCAAATACTAAACATTTTATAGAAAATATTTATAAAATTTTGTTGAGATTAATGGATGAACTTATTCCTTACGTAATATGAAATGATCTACTCAATTAAAATTTAAAATGACAGCCAGGCAGGGTGACCTATGCCTATAATCCCAACACCTCAGGAGGCCGAGGTAGGAGCATCACAGATTCATAGCTAGCCTCTTCGATTTAGGGAGTCCCTGACTTAAAATTTTAAAAAAATTAAAAATTAAAAGGCTGGGGATATGGTCCCAAGGTAAAACACACTGGGTTCAATCTGCAGTACCCCTCCCCCCCAAAAAAAATCTTAAGATTGACAGCATACTATTAAAAAAAAAAAAAAGCAGCTGCAATTACTTTCAGTTTCAGCCATGATGGAATTATTCATAACAAACTACTCTCCCACCGAGAGTCACTATTAAAGCTGAATAAACTATATAAAATGCTGTTTAAAAGCACTGGCATGCAGCAAAGGCAGGAGTTAAAGGAGCTATAGTCTTTAAAAGAAAGAAAGCAACTGAGGTGAGCTCCACATTCTCCCTGGTTTTATTTAATGAGAGCATTTTCCAAGTTACAGTGTGGGAGATCAGTGCCCAAGCAAACAGCGGCAGTCCTACTGGGCTCAGGAGGCAGATGTCGAAATTCCGAGTTGTCCAGTGGGTCAATATCATGGATACAGAGAAGACTGAAATTCTATCTATAAATTCCAGGTGAGGCCAACTGCTAAGGGGCTGGTGCACAGGCCAGGACTCCAAGACCCCAGCAGAGGGTAGCCAAAGAGACAGGCAGAGCTTCCTGCAACTTCACGGTGCAAGCCCTGCCACATGGAGGGCCTTGGTAAATATCACAGGTTTCCGGTTGTGTCCCCAGAAATATCATGCATTAGAGAAAAGGGGCCATGAACACAGAGTAAAGGCTGTTGTGTTAGAGGCAGGAGAAACCCTGAAGTGAGTGGATCCACTCTAACATTAAGATTAGGCTTGGACAACTTCAAGGAGATTCATCAGTACTTTATCTGCATCTCAGAAGAAAACTTGACCATCTCTAGAGAAAGATCCTGGAGAACCTCTACAATTGTTCATCACTTCATCCAGCTTCTAGTCAAAGCTTATGAGACACGAGAAAAGTTAAAAATGGACAACAGGCTCCAAGATGACTCAGATATTGGATTTATGAGACAGATTCTAAAATGACAAGTTTAATATGTTTAAGAAAATAAAAAATAAAATGGTTGAAAAGATGAGGAATTTCAACAGAGTGAGAATCTGTAAGAAAAAAATCAAGTAAACCTTCCAGAACTGAAAAATATATTTTAATTAAAAACCTTAGTGAGTTAACAGCAGATGGAAGTAGGAGAAGACAGGTCAATAGAATATACACAAACTGAAAACTGGAGGGTAAAAAGAATGGAAGAAAAAAATCAGAGCGATGTATAAGAGACACATGGGGCTCAGTCGAGAAACTAAGGCTTAGAGAGATCAGTCTCTCAGAGCTGGCACATTTAGCAAGAACAGATCTGGGATTTAAAGCAGGCAGTCTGACCCCAGAGTTCACAGGCTTAACCATTGCACCACACCACCTCCTGCTTCTAGAGAAAAAAAAAAAAAATCCCCAGACAATGGATGCCAATGGCCAACAGAGTAACGTTGCATAGAATTTCCTTTGTTGAATTAACATTTGTGAACGATTTGAACCATATAACAAAGAAAAGCAGAGAGAATGCTTTTGTAAAGACTGTGCTGACATCTAGATGCTCCTGGGGCCACAGAATCTGTACCCTCTGCTCCCACTTCGCCACCCCATGAAATCTCTTTGTATTCATGAATACCCATGGGAACATAGGAACCTCTATCTGATTATAGGAGAAGGGAGGATTTGCATAAAGTGTGGAGAGCAATAAGAAAGAAAGAAAGACCAATGCTGGTCCCTAGAAGTGAGTTTCTGTCCAGTGGTTCGTTTGTTCAAACATTCATGGGATGCCATCTCTGCACCAGACATTGTTCCAACCTCTGGGGACCCATCAGCCAAGAAAACAGAGAGGAAAACTTTAATTCGCCATTAGTATCTCAGTGCTTTCCATTGCGACTTCATCTTTCAGCTCTAAGGTTCTGCTGGGTAGGGGCTCCCTCTGCTTTCAGTCGGTGCTGAGCAAGGAGGCTGGCCTCCAACCCAGGTTCTGGCCTCTGGGTCCTCACAGGTGTGTTCCGATCTGGCTGAGGGTGGGCCTCCCTGGCTGACTCAGCCCCTCCTCAGCTCTGACCGGCCCTACAGGGCATGCTGGGTCGCAGTCACCTACTCTTCCAGACCCACAACAAGGATGCCCAGGCCCAGCCTCTGCGAGAGTCTCCTCCCTGGGAGGAGTGCCCCTTGGATGGGTTCAGGAATGGCCTGGATGCCTCCATCCCACAGGGAGCCAGCAAGGATCAGGAAGCCCCCTGACCAAAATCTGCACCACCGCTGACTTGGTAGCCCTGCCTTGGTGATCTTTAAAATGCCAGCTCTTCTCTGCACCAGCCCAAACTCTGAGCTGGCCTGGGCCACCTGGCCTACAAGCATTTCCTGGTGACCCAGCACAAGCCTCCTTGACCCTGGATTCTCCCTTCATTTACTGAACAGGCTTCCCATCCAGATGTTAGTCCAGACCATCAAGGTCAGAAGGGGACAGACAGAGCTCAGTCTCTACTTCCTGACTGTCAAGGCCCAAAGGAGAGGGTTTCCCCCTCGCCCTTCCAGTCCCATCAGAACATCTCTAAGGTGCTGCTCTCCCTTGTCCCTTGCAGTCTGGTTGTCAACAAGAGAGGGGCATTCTCTCTACAGGTCAGGAGACTCCGTGGTTGAAGTCAGCTGAGCTCCACTGTTGATACAAGAGCTACTGAATGGCTGGGAAGTAGGACCTACCATTAAGAAAAATGCATGGGTTTCATCACCAAAAAAAATGCATTTCTCTACTGCATCTAGCCTTGAAAAAGTCATTTTGTGTAGTGAAAAGTTCTTCAAAAATATTTAAAGATTCCAACACAGAGAGGGATTGGTCAAGGGTGGGGAGCTTTCCTAAACTGCTGGTAAGAAATAGCCTTCCAGACTGCACTGTGGTTGACAAAAAAAAAAAAAAAAATTGTATGCAAAGCCAGGCATGGAGGTGCTTGCCTGTAATCCAGTGGCTGGAGAGGCTAAGGCAGGAGGATCACAAGTTTGAAACCAGTCTCAGCAATTTAGTGTGACTCTAAGCAATTGAGTGAGACCCTGTTTCAATATAAAAAATGAAAAGGGTTGGGATGTGTCTCAGTGGTTAAGTGCCCTGGGTTCAATCAATGATATAAATAGATAGATAGATAGATAGATAGATAGATAGATAGATAGATAGATAAATAGATAGATAAATAGGGATAGATATGTGCAAAAAAGGCCAGCATCCAGAGATTGGTTTACAATACTCGTCTCAATAAAGGGAGCCAGGCTCCTTAGAGAAATGGCTGAGTCTAGGGTATTATCACACAAGATGAGCCTGGAGCATTTGGCAAGAAAACACTAAAAAAATAAAAATTTAAAAGTAAAATAAAACAGAATATTGTCCAAGGACACAGCAGACAGCTAACAGAGCACCCCATGACCAAAGCTGGAACAATTTGAGCAATAAAATAAATATAGTAATATTGGAATATAACCCAAAGCATAAAATAAATACTCATGAGTCCATATTGATATAAACAAAAGTGAATAAATCAACAAACTTGGGAGAATAGACAAATAAATCTCCCACACCAAAAAGTTCCAAATCATATCCATCCTCTGCCCTCTGGGAACTGCAGCACAGCTCTATCATCTCCTAAGCATGGGATGAGCACAGTGACTTCTTACAAAGATGGAAAAGAGCTACCACAGCACAGCAACCTGATGATCCTCCCCTCAGCCAAGCCACCAAGCTTGCCACATCAGTGTCTCTGACATGTTGTGAGGAAGGGCACTAACTCAGCAGTCTCCCTTCCAAAACACCTATCGCCCGTCTAAAATCACGAGGAGACCTCAACTCAAATGGAGGATATCTTACAAACCACCCAACCAGTACTTCTCAAATGTCAAGGTCATCCAAAACAATGAAAGTCTAAGAAACGGCACAGCCCGGGGAGCCTAAGGAGGTGTGGTGGCTGACTGTGGCATGGTACCCTGGATGGGATCCTGGCACACCAACAAAAAGATGGCAGTAGAAGAAAATGAAGAAATTTGGGTAAATTATGGACTTTACTTAATATTATACCAATAGTGCTCCATTCGTTGTGACAAGTGTACTATGTTAATGTAAGACATTAGCAATAGGAAAAACCAGGGCATAAGAGAAGACCCCAGCACTCACTATCCTTGCAAATTTTCAGTATATCTAAAATTACTCTAAAATAGTTTTATTTTTCAAGATGTGATTTATACACATGAACAGGAGGAATCAACTGTGGAATACTCATGCAATAAAATACTATCAACAATAAAAATAAATAAATTACTAATGTATGCACCAACATGAATGTATACTAAAGATATTGTTCTGAGTAAAAAATGCCAAACATAAAAAAGGTACATACCATCTGTATGAGTCCATCTAGAACAGGAAAGAATAACCTTTGGCAAGAGTTGTCCAGTCAGTGGTCATATGGGGATTACCAATTTGGGGAGAATTAACTGGGCATGGGAATGAGGGAATTTTCTGGGTTGATGGAAACGCTCAAGTGTCCTTATTGAATGGTATACTTAAGATGAGAGTTAAAAATACTTATTAGAAAATCATGGCATTTGCAGGTTAATGGATGGGATTAGAGAAGATAATGCTAAGTAAAGTTAGCCAATGCCAAAAATCAAATGCCAAATGTTTTCTCTGATATAAAGAAGATAATTCAGAGTAGGGTAGGGAGGGAGAGCATGGGAGGAATAGACGAACTCTAGATAGGGCAGAGGGGAGGGAGGAGAAGGGAGGGGGCATAGGGTAATTAATGATGGTGGAATGAGATGGACATTATTAACCAAAGTACAGGTATGAAGATACGAATTGGTGTGAATATACTTTATACACAACCAGAGCTATGAAAAATTGTGCTCTATAAGTATAATAAGAATTGTAATGCATTCTGCTCTCATATATAAATTAAAAAATAATTAAAAATTAAAAATACATATTAGAAATATACATATTATTAATCAATTTTAGTAACTCAACATTTAAAATATAAAAAAACAAATTTATATATTTAATTGTACAAGAAAGGAAGGAAAGAAGAAGGAAAATGTGGTCACATTTTGGAGACATAGAACACTCTGGAATGAAATAAAATAAAAATGGTGTCTAATTCTATCTCTTAGACAAGAGCATTTGCTTTTAACCTTTCAGTCATGGATAGCCCAAATAGGGTCATTCTGCTCACACTGGTTCATAATCACTTGTGAAGTTAACACTGTACCTTGTAATCTGTCATTTAATAATGCTTTTAATGGCACCCACTGGCACACAGAGGCACTGCATGATACAAAGTTATTTGATAACCTCGCCCAGATGCCTTGACAGCACCTTTGGCCTGCTGGCTGTTCTCAGGTGCACCAGGACAGGGATCTTTTAAGGAAATCTGTAATTAAATCATCTAATTACTTCCCTAAACCTAACTGCCTGACTTTGGCAAGGCAGGGCGGGGCTTACCCCTCTTCCATGTTCCCCTTTCACGGTCACTCTCTTCCCACTTTACTAAGGAACGGCACACTTACCATCCATCCCGAATACTATTATAACAATGATAACGATGATGCGGGGTGTCCAAAGGGACGATTCAACATGTTAGTGTCCCCCACACTCCTGTAATCCCAGAAGCTCAGGAGGCTGAAACAGGAGGATCACAGGTTCAAAGCCAGCCTCAGCAACTTAGCTCTAAACAACTGAGTGAGACCCTATCTCAAAAAATAAAAAAGGTCTGGGGATGTGGCTCAGTGGTTAAGTGTCCCTGGGTCCAAGCCCTGGTACAAAAAAAAAAAAAAAAAGTCAGTGTCCATGTTGAGATAATCCATGAAGCTAATGACTAGGTAAAATCCCACACAGAGCGCTGGATCCCAGGGGGAGCTCTGTCATCCTCCACCTCACAAGAAGTAGCATCTGATGGCAGAGCATTGTAGGATTTTTGACGTGTACCTGGAAAGAGTTCAAGGAATTAGAGGCATTGCTCTAAAATTAATTCCTCCCATTTCCATTTATTTAATTAAAGAACAAGTTCCTATCAAAATCCATAAAACAAAATCAGAACTATAATTGATGGTAATGCCTACTTTTCTTCTCACAGATACATAAATTTGTTTGCAGAAAATTTATCCTTCTCATTAGAAGATTCCTTTTGTGCTTCCTATTGGTCAAAATGTATGTTTTAATCAATCATACAGGGTTAATAATCGCAATGTTAATTTGTAAAAATTAAATGCTTTTAGAATATTATAACCACAATGAAGTTAAGATAGCTATTTCTGTACATATTTGTTGTGGCTGAGATGTATGATAAGGTGATCAATAAACTTTCAAGTAGGGAATACCTATCAGAAAAATCTGTAGAGGAAGTAGGATGAAAGAAAAGGATCCCCAGAAAATTTCCTACTGTTTAAAAGCTTGTTTGTTTAGCTCTGAGGTAAGGCTAGCAGTCACTGCCTCATGATGGTATTTACATTCCAATGGGTATCTTTTAAAATATGGTACAATAGCTTTTTTATATCAATATTTACAAAGGACCAGAAATTGTAGCTTTCATATCCATATATAGCTTTGATAAAAGATTTTTTCAGAGATAATTTTAAAATGTACAAAAAGGCAAATAAACTTTTTAAATATTTTTAAAGAGTTATGAGAACAGAAGGCTTTGAAGACCATGGGCCTACTCAACACTCACTCTTTCTTCTTTTCATCTCTATGCCAAAACTCCAGGCAACATGCCCAGCTGAAAATGTGACTTTCCAAATCTCTTTGCAGATACAGATCCTAGTTCTGTTCAAAGAGGTGCCCACTTTGACCAGTTATTATGGTTTGGATGGGAGGTATCGCCCAGAGCTCCTGTTATGTAGGAAAGTTCAGAGGTGGCAAGATGGACTCTGGGAGCTGTAACCTAATGGGTCCATCCTAGTCTGACTGGACTGACTGGTAACTGTAGACACATGGGCCGTGGCTAAAGGAGGCGGCCTCCTTCTTTCTCTCTGCTTCCTGAATCCACCAGGAGCTAAATAATTTTCCTTCACTGGGCCCTCCCATCACGATGGGCTGCTTCAGCTTGGGCCTAGAGCAGAGGACTTGACTGTCTATAGACTGAATCCTCTGAAACCGTGAGCCCCAAACACACTTTTCCTGCTCTAAGTTGTTTTGTCAGGTATTTTGATCACAGCCACACAAAACTAACACACAGCCCACCCCCTCTTCCGTATGGAATGTGATAGAATGGCTTCAGCAGACACCCGAGATGGGATGAACCCAACTACTATTTATAACTATAAAGTTCTAATTTTAAAAAAAAATAGTACATGAGACTGCAAATTTCACATACCTTCATCAGCACTGTGTAGTTACTTTTCTTAAATATTGCAACTTAATAGAAAGGAAAAAGTTTGTTTAATAACTAATAAGCTATTTTCTTATTTATCTGCCATTGAGCATTCTTTATTTTTATTTTTGTTTTTATCTAAGAAAAAAAAATCCAAAGGCATTTTTGTTCCAAATTACATGTGGAAAACTACAGGCTAGACTACCTCTGGAATTCCTAGTTACATAAAGCTCCATGACAACAGGAAACTTATTGTCTGTCTTGCACCATACCAGGTTCTCTAGCAGTTAGCACCTCATTAAATATTTGTTGAACCTGTGAAAGCCACAGTCTTATGGCACGCCTTTGAGCCAATAATTTCCTACTCTAGGCCTTAATTTCCTGGTTCATCAATGAATGATGAGTCCACGTCATGGGATCTTCTAAATACAGCAATATTTTATTCTAAAAGAACCAGATCCAACTAGCACCCACAGAGCATTAGGTAGGAAATTTTTCCTTCTTCCTTCAGAAGCACAAGACAATAAAATAAGTAGAAAATGAGAATCTAACATTCCTTTTAGTTTCTCTCCTTTGATATTTCTAGGGGGGAAAAAAGAGAGTTACCAATACAGTAAAAAACAAAAAACAAAAAAAAAAAAAACAACACCAAGAAAGCCTTTTGTCACCTAAAACAACTCCTGGATGACTAGAGCAAGTGAGCAAGAGCAAGCGTAGATCAAGCCCAAAGTCTGTAACCTCTTGTTTTGTTGGAGTTCAAACTTCAAAGAGAAGTTCAATTATGCAAATCATAAACTCTCCAAGTCTGCATTCCTTATCCATAAATTAAGGACAATGACATCAATCCACAGGAAGAAATGAGATAAGATACATAGGATACGTGCCTGAGATAAGATACATAAGCAGGGTCCTCCACACCAGAGGCGCTCAGTCACTATTGTGTCCATGGTGGTGGCCCAGCCCAGATAGCCAAAGTGCCAAGCAGCGGCAGGGATTTTTTTTTTTTTGGAGGAAGTGCGGAGGGTACCAGGGATTGAACTCAGGGTCACTCAACCACTGAGCAACATGCCCAGCCCTATTTATAAATAAATAAATATATATATATATATACACTCAGGGTCACTCAACCACTGAGCCACATGCCCAGCCCTATATATATATTATTGATTTTATTTTTTAAATACACAATAGCAGGATGCATTACAATTCTTATTACACATATAGAGCACAATTTTTCATATCTTTGTATATAAAGTATGTTCATGCCAATTCATGTCTCCATACATGTACTTTGTTTTTTGGCATCACAATTGTTATTACACATATATATCACAATTTTTCATATCTCTGTTTGTATATAAAGTAGGTTGACACCCAATTCGTGTCTTTACACATGTACTTTGGATAACAATGTCCATCACATTCCACCATCCTTGCTAATCCCTTGCCTCCTCCCTTTCCCTCCCTCCCCTCTTCTCTATCTAGAATTCATCAATTCCTCCCATGTTCCCCCTCCCTACCCGACTATGAGTCAGCCTCCTTATATCAGAGAAAACATTCGGTATTTGTTTTGGGGGGGATTGGCTGACTTTACTTAGCATTATCTTCTCCAACGCCATCCATTTACCTGCAAATGCCATGATTTCATTCTCTTTTATTGCTGAGTAAAATTCCATTGTGTATATATGCCACATTTTTTTTTATCCATTCATCCACTGAAGGGCATCTAGGTTGACTCCACAGTTTAACTATTGTGAATTATGCTGCTATAAACATCAATGTGCTGTGTCCCTGTAGTAAATGTGCTGTGTCCCTGCAGTATGCTGTTTTTAAGTCCTTTGGGTATAGTCCAAGGAGAGGGATAGCTGGGTCCAATGGTGGTTCCATTCCCAAATTTCCACGAAATCTCCATACTGCTTTCCATATTGGCTGCACCAATTTGCAGCCCCACCAGCAATGTATGAGTGTGCCTTTTTCCCCCACATCCTCACCAACACTTATTGTTGTTTGTCTTCATAATAGCTGCCATTCTGACTGGAGTGAGATGATATCTCAGAGTAGTTTTGATTTGCATTTCTCTGATTGCAAGAGATGATGATCATTTTTTTCACATATTTGTTGATTAATTATATATCCTCATCTGAGAAGTGTCTGCATCCCCAGCACTATTTAGAGACAGGTCTCACTAAGTTGCTTAGCTCCTCACTTTTGTTGAGGCTGGCTTTGAACTCATGATCCTCCTGCCTCAGCCTCCTGAGCCACTGGGATTACAGGGGTGCACCACCGTGCTCAGCTGCAGTAGGTTTTGTTTTATTTTGTTTTGTTTTTTCTAGAAAAGCCCCCACAATGTGATTTGTCATGGTTTCTGGCTACATAATTCCAGATTCTTGCCTCTAGCCCTCCAGAGATTCTGAGAGTTTCCTGATATCCTTTCAAAAATTCCTTTGCTACTTAAATGAGCCAGAGTGAATTTTGCTGTCTGCAACTCGGAACCAGGGCCATTACAGTCTCCACTGGCCATATTCTACAGATCCTTGAGTCCTAATCCCAGAAGAAAAGCTTCACTGGGAAGAAGCTCTGTCTGCCCATGCACCTCCGCTCCTCCCACACTCTCATATGATTCCATATTTTACCCCCCATCCATGCACCTGTAAATTGTCTTTGCAGTTCAATAGAAGCCCCTTAGGAGCAGAAGCAGCCTCTTGAGGCCCAGAAGAGCAAGTCAGGGATGAGGAGAGAAGGTCTTGAGTCCACTAATGGACAGCCACATAGTCCAAGGGAATCCTCTCAATTCCCTGGGCCTGGGTTCACCGGCCTGTGAATGGGAGGCTAACACTAGGCCCAGGGAACTGAAGTGAAACCAAAGAGGTGACAGAGGTGAAGACCTGTGATCAACTGTAGATGTAAGGAACAATTAAATGGTGTCTTCTCAGGTCCTTTTACCAGGAGGCAGGGACCAGGTCATGGCTTCCCTCTTCCAGAGCACTTAGCACAGGATCAGGGCTCTCAGACCAGGGCAAGGCCAAGACACGGAACATATCGCCCCCTGGTGGATTCAAACAGAAAGGGTACAGAGCAGAATTCACAGGATCTTGGAATTCCAGAAGTGAAAAGGACCATGCAGTCTAACATTCTCACTGACCAAAGACACCACAAAAGGCCCAAGAGGGAGAGTGATGCCTGAGATCGCACCAAGGACAAATGTCAGAACCAAGGCCAGACCTCCACCTCACTAGCCCCTCAAGGGCCAAGGTCATTCTCTAACATGGAACACCAGACTCTCATAAGTTGTGGTTTGTGTCCACACATCCCTGGCCCTTGGCACAATCCAGTCATGCTGTCCATGGTAGCACTTTAGTTGAACTTTTCCCAAGATTGGGTAATTCCCCACCCAGTTTTACTGGTGAAAATTAGGCTACTTCTCTGTAAAACGTACCATGTTAATGTTTTGATTTTGATATTAACAAACTGAGCTATAACTATGACAACTGCTTGGAAACTGGCAAAGAAATACTCCCAAGAATAACTGGATAATTTTAAGAGTGAAGAAGAGCAGGATGCCTGACTTCTCTATGGACCAGAGAAAGACGGTTTGATTTCAGATACCAGCTTCTGCAGCAGATGACTGTCCATGACAATAGGGTACTTCAGAGGGTGTAAAAGCAAATCATCTTCACACAAACACAGCCACAAATCCGAGCATGATTTACACAAGACCCTATGCACAAGACCCTCATAGGGCCCAATCAGCCATTTTAACAAATGGACCATGTTGGGCCTTTGAGAGGAAGAAGAAACATCCTCCATTATGATGATTTTTTAAAGTCTTTGTTTTTTAAAGTCCCTTTGAGGATGAAAAAGGCCCCAGGAAAAGCTTCAAGGTAAGGCTCAAATGGGCCACCTGAGCTATGTCCCCAGAAAGGCATGTGGGGTGAGGGTTAGGTGGGGGTGATGAAATGTTAATTAACTTGACTTGGACTTTCTACGGGGCACTCACATATCAAAGCATCATATTGTGCTTCATACATATATACAAATGTGATTTGCCAGTTGGAAGGGAGGGTGGGAAGGAGGAGGATCTTTTTTTTTTTCAAAGAAAGAGTGAGAGAGATAGAGCGAGAGAGAGAGAGAGAGAGAGAGAGAGAATTTTTAATATTTTTTTTTTTTTTTTTTTTTAGTTTTCGGAGGACACAACATCTTTATTTGTATGTGGTGCTGAGGATCGAACCTGGGCCGCACACATGCCAGGCGAGCGCGCTACCGCTTGAGCCACATCCCCAGCCCAGGAGGAGGATCTTGAGTGAATTGCTTGCCTCCCACCACCTGTCAGGCCTAGATCTCTTATAGATAGTTGGGGGCCATCTGGTAGACCCTGCCAGCCTTGCAGGACTACTGGAGGACCTAATGGACTCTGTGCAAGCCTCACAGAATGCACAGATTTTGAATCACCTGCAATGGAATAACCAGAGCACGCCTCTCATTTCTTGACAGAACCCTGAAACTTAGCCTGATCCAATCTTCTATTTCTTTATCATTTGTCACTCAATATTAACAAGAGCAAAACTTGAATATTTACAGTGGCATCATTTTAAGAGGTTAGCACAGAATCAATGGCCACAAAAACTCTATAAAGAAGTCTCTAATTAACTGTCCCCATTTTTCAGATGGAAAAACAAACTTGGAGAGCTTAAGTAACTCACCTAAGGGCAGCCAACTCACAAGTGGAAGAATCTGAACTCAAGTCCACCCCACAGAGAGAGTCCTTGCTCTTAAATCCAATCTTACTCTGAAGATGATTGATGGTCTTTGTGCCTACAAACCAATTTCTTTACTATCCTTTAGCAAAATCCTAATAGGGCCTGGGATTATAGGTTGAAGATCACAAGGTTCTGTCTGGATTTGGGCCCAGGTCTGTGTCCTCCCAAGGGCACGTCCATCCAAACTACATTTCTATGACTGCTGCAGACATTTGTGTCCTTCCCTCTGCTACCACCAACATGGGCATATGTGCCTAATCAGAGTCCAAAAGGAAGTGACCCTACATTGGCAGTACAATGGGTCTTTTCTCCTTCTGGAGGCTTTGTGATATTCTCAGGAAGAATAAAGGTTCTGGAGTAAGCCGTATCTGGCTTAGAAACCCAGCTCCGTCATCTCCTCCGCTACCTGTATGACCTGGCATATGTATTTCTTCTGGCTCCTCAACTTGAAATATGATAACATCAACATCATGATGTTGTTCTGAAGATGGATTCAGACTCATCCAGCACTATCCAGCTTAGTGTCTGGCTTGTAAGAAATGGTAGCCACAAGTTGGCAAGCCACCTGCCAGATGCAGAGAGTCCCTTTCTCCTAGGCCATCCCCAATTAAAGGAAGGTACAGCTGGCTATGACCTGCAGCGTGATATAGTGAGACAGGCATGGGATTTGGACTGATTCCCAGTTCTGATGTGCTGATTTCTTAATTTTGCTGAATCTCAGTTTCCTTCCTCATAAATGGAGGCAATATGTCCTTATATTTTCTATATCATCACATTACCTACTATTTAGTCAAGAAACCAGGACATAGATTGTTATAGTTAAACTTTGTCCCAGGGTTTCATAAACTGACTTCCAGACCACTCACGTATAATCGAATCAAGTCTTTATTGAAGCACACCGGTGGCGGCTGACCAGAACATAAAGCTGTTCCCCTGATCAGCCCCGAACAATTGTAAGGGCACTCCTTATAAGCCTGAAAACCACAAAAGGGATGTTCAGGGGGTCTAGCCAATGCAAGCAAGCCAGGTTACAGAAGAGGACAGTGCAGTCAAGCGAAGGGAAGCCTAACCAATCACAGTTAGCCCAGTCACCCCAGTTACAGAAACAGAGCCCCGTTACCCTAGATACCCTAGTTACAGAAACAATGCCCCATTAGGTAGTTCCATGTTCTTAAAGGTTTCTATAGCAAAAGGAAAAGAACATCTTGTCCCATTCATGACTCTTCTACTTGGCATGGTTGCTTTACAGGATGAAGTCATAAAACAAAATGGAGTCACATTTGCTCCTACTATCACAGATATGAAAAGAAATGAAGGTTCTAACATCACAAATAAGAATATTTAGAAATATTTCAATCAATGGAAGCTACTGAGTAAAAGATTCTGAACTATCTTTTTCTTTTATTTATTTTAAGGAATGAGATACATTATAGGAGCTGCTATTTTGTACAATAAAATATCACCCTTCTGGAATATTCTATATCTATATTATTTCACCAAAAAATCCATTTCTTCAATTTTAATCAAATAGAGTATAATTATTTTTGGCATATTTGACACTTGCAAACATTCTTTAAATGTTTTAAATCTAAAAGCATCATATATACATATCAAGGAAATATGTACAAGAATGTTCCAAACAACATTGTTTATAACAGAAAACTACAAAGACTGCAAATGTCTACCAACAAAAAGTGAGCAAATTATGGAATATTTACACAAGGAATACTTTACACAGAGAAAATGAAATTATAGTTACCGGCAACATGATGAATTCTAGAAGCCCAATATGGAACAAAAGGAAGCAGTTCATGGGGCGCTGCACGTAAGCATGATAGCCCTTTTTAAAATTTAAAGACAAGCCACCCTAAACTATAAAATGTTTAGGAGGTGCATAAAGAGGCCTAATCAAAGTCCAAAAGGAAGCTATATTTTTTAATTTTATGCATTAATTTTTAAATTTCAGAGTAAGGATTGACACTGAAAGAAAAGAGGAGTAGGATTTAGGAGCAGCACTTGAACCAATCAACAGTCTGGGAAAGTTTCCTATGGGTGGTGAATTCACCCATTCAAATGATTCTTCATAGTTTACTGAATGTCTATGCAATACATAGTTTACTGTATGCCTATGCAATACATAGTTTACTGTATGTCTATGCAATACATGCATTCATAAATGTAATATTATATATAATATTATGCTGATATAAGGATACTATCTAAGTACATTTTTAAAACCTGA
This sequence comes from Ictidomys tridecemlineatus, assembly GCF_052094955.1. Taxonomy (NCBI): domain Eukaryota; kingdom Metazoa; phylum Chordata; class Mammalia; order Rodentia; family Sciuridae; genus Ictidomys; species Ictidomys tridecemlineatus. Next base: position 191,436,312 of record NC_135480.1, on the reverse strand, counting down.
ATTGTTCAATGCTGAATTAGAAATCAAGTTTCCTTGCTCTTGATCTTAGAGTATTATTGTCCTAGGAAATTGTTTTTTATGTCTGCTCTGTGAATAGCTTGTGCAACCCAGTTACTGATTAAAAGAGAGGAACATTAAGGACCTAAGATTAAAAGCTATAAACTTAATTACAGGAAGAAAGCAATACACAAAGGCTACTCTGTTTCCGTTTTTTTAAAGTCAAGTGACAGAGGGTGGAGTCAGGAATGGCCCTGAACACCGGGCGTGGTGTATTGATAGGCAGGAGAGGTGGTGGAGGCTGAGGTTGACATCCATGCCAGTATATTTCCACAGGCCAAGACTGCACGTGAGAGATTCCCGTCCTGAGTTACAGGCAGACGGAAGGGCAACGCCATGCGTGTCTGCTCGGGCTGTCATAACAAAGTATCACAGACTTGGGTGGATTAAAGAACAGAAAATTCTTTCCTCACAGTTCCGGAGGCTGGAAGCTGAAGACCAAGGTGAAGGCAGGGTTGGTTTCTGCTGAGGCCTCTCAAGCTCGGCCTGTAGATGGCCGTCCTCTTCCTGTCTCCACAAGACCTTCTGTGTGGCCTAGTGCTCATCCTCTGTTCAATCACATTTAGCTTACTCTGAGTTTCCTCTTAGAGACAGGTCCCCTTCTGAAGGACTGCAGGTGTGGATTTCAGCATGTGAGCCTTGAGGGGACGCAGCTCACCCTACCAGTCACTAAGAAGGCCTCCTTGTTTCCCAAGGCCCAGATACACCTCACGTTAGACCCACATTGCTTTATCACGACAGAAATGGCCTCCCGTTCTGCCCTGTGTGGTGCTGGAGTGTCTGCTGCCTTGTGGTGACAGTGGCACAGGTCCAAATTACACACCTCACAGGTCTCAGTCTACCCACTACATCTTTTAAAAGAGAAAGAAGAAAAGAAAAAAAGGGAAGGAGCAAGGTACATCCTGATGCCATTTGTGACCGCCCCTCACTCTCCCTGAGATGGGGGGATTCATTCCAGCTGCCGCCCGCCCCCCCACCATGGATACCAAGATGCAAGAATGTTCAAGCCACTTAAACAATGGCAGGCTATTGCACAGAACCAACCCACGTCCTCCTGTCTGCTTCAAATCATCTCCAGGCTTCTCACAATATGTAAAGCCATGTAAATGCTGTGTAGATAGTTGTCACACTGTATTGTTTAGGAAATAATGACAAAAGAGAAAAATCTGCACATGTTTGGGACAGATGCCACCATCACAGGCCTGTGTTGGGTGTTGTGCTTGGAATATTCCCCAAAGACTCAAATATGAAAGACACAGTCCCCAGCAAGCCACCATCAGAGCTGGGGCTTTGGGGATGTGATTGGACTGTTGAGGTTCTAACCTCATCAGTGGATTAATTCATGGGCAGACTGTAATGGACAAGTGGGGTGTGATGGCAACTGTAGATGGCAGGACCTAGTTGAAAGGAGGGGGTCCTGGGGGTGTGCCCTTGGGGACTATGTCTTTTCCCTGGCCTCTTCTCTCTCTCTCTCTCTCTCTCTCTCTCTCTCTCTCTCTCTCTCTCTCTCTCTCTCTCTCTCCCATCTCATTGCCATGAAGTGAGCAGCTCTTCTCCTCCACACACTCCCCACCACAAGGCTCTGCCTCGCCACAGGCCCTTAGCAATGGAGCCAGCCCACCATGCACGGAAACCTCTTTGTCACAGCAAGGGAAGTCTGACTAACACAGAGGGCTCTGTCCATGAGGTATGTGAAATTATCAGATGCTGATGTAAAGAGAGAAATCATGCTTTCCAGGAGCTGGGGGCAGGGGCATTGGCAGTAACAAGAAGCTCCATGTTGTCCTCCAAAACGCCAGTTCCTTGCCATCTGGAGGATTGATGATGCTGCTGCTGCTGCTGCTTACTCCCAATCTCCTCCTGTGACACTTCCCTTTAGCCACCCAGGCCTCACAGCCAACACCACCTTCTCAAAAGAGCCTTCCTGGATGGTCTGTTCAAACTAGCATCCTACCCTCTCCTGTCACCTAGTTTTCTTTTTACCATGATACTTATTTATCTGATATTACCTTGTTTATTTCCCACTTCCCGTTCCCCAACCCCGTTATACTATAGGCTGCAGGAGAGCAAGGGCCTTATCTGTCTTGCTTACTGCTTTATTCTCTTGTTCCCAGGTAACATTCAAGTCTCAATAAATACACCCTGAAGGATGGATGAGTGGAAGGAAGGAGGAATGGATGAGGAATGGATGGATGGAGGATGAGTGGACATCCTCTAGAGAGCTGGCCCACGGAATGTGCCTCCACCAGCCAACAGAATTCAGACCACGTTGCACCAGGAACTCCTAGCACACGTTCACAAGGTCACTGGTCATCTGTGCACAGTCCTGTAGCTTGCCACCTCCACGGCCTCCTCTCAACAGGGCAGTACCCATGCCAAGTCCCCCTCCCTGGTGCAGGTGGCACTCATAGACCTAACAGGAGCCCATCCTGGCACCAGGTACAAGATCTATAAAACTGCTGCTGCCTTCTGATAAAATAATCCCACTCTCAGGAGTGTATCCAAGAAATGATTTCAAAAGAAGGAGAGAGTGGCAATCAGGAACACTCCATATGAGTAGAGTTTTGTTGTTGTTGTTGTTGTTGTTTTTAAAATCCTAAACACGTAGCAACAAGAGAACAGGAACAGGATATAGGTTCACTATCCCTCAGCCAAAATCCTTGAGGCTTGATGGAAATCAATATATTTCCAATTTCAGAAAAGCTATTAGTTGTTTATATCCTACTATACATCACACCTGGCAGAGGTTGGAGCAGTCGCTCCCAGACACTGATGTCTGGAGTGAGACAGATACAAGCTCATCCCAAGTAAGACCAACAAAGAACACAAACAGCCTCTGATGAAGTTCAGGTGAAGTTAGGAAAGAGAACATTCCCACAGAAGAACTTCTGGTGTATGGAGCGTCACAGATTCCAGAATTGCAGACAGAGATGGAACCTGACCCTGACAAGAACCAACCCAGACTTTCAGGCTGATGGGAAGGTGGAGTGCCGTTCTGTGGTAACACTGAAGGACTTGTTTAGAAGAAAGAAAACAGCAATCTACAATCTACAAATCCACTGAGAGGCACGCTACCAGGACTGGGACAGGAGAGTGTCCACAAGGCCATAAGGACATGGTTGGCTGGAGCAGCAAGGAAAGGGGGTGGCCAGAGGACAGGAGGGCAGACCCCAGGGACATCCTAATGGGCACCTCCCCCCCCCAGGGCCAGCTGTGCTTCCCAGGCAGCTCTTCAGGAGGTGGTTGGGATTGGATAGAGGTCCTTAGGGTAGAGCCCCAGAACTGAATCCTGGTGGCTTTATAAGAAGAGGGAAGGAGACCACAACTCACACACACGCCCTGTTTCCTGCTGGGTGATTCTGTGTCCCTCCTCAGGACTCTGCCACTAAGAGGGTCATCACCACATTCAGCCCCTTGACCTTTCATCCCCAGAGCTTGAGCCATGAGGAACCTCGTCTTTGTAACTTACTCATTCTGTGGGGTTGTGCCACTCGCCACAGAACACAGATTTGTGTGTGGTGGTCCCACTTTTAAGGTTTTGAGGCCCCACTAGCTGATTCCCATGCAGCTGCCGTACCTCACATTCCCACCCACAGCAGGTGACAGTTCCAGTTTCTCCACATTCTCACCAGCTCCTACTTTTGGGGGTTTTGGGGTTTTTTTGCTTTGTTCTTTGGGTTACTTTTGTGGGGGTGGGGTACTGGAGATTGAACCCAGGGCACTTAACTACGAGTCACATCCCAACCACACACACACACACACACACACACACACACACACACACACCCCTTATATAGAAACAGGGTCTCACTTAATTGCTTAGGACCTTGCTAAGTTGCTGAGACTGGCTTTGAACTCACAATCCTCCTGCCTCAGCCTCCCAGGCCACTGGGATTATAGGTGTGCACCACCACACTCAGTGGCTTTTTGGTAACAGCAATCCTAACAGTTGTGAAGCAATGTCTCATCATGAGTTCAATTTTTAATTCCTTGATAATTGATGATATTGAGCACTTCTTCAGCTTTGGCCATTTGTATATCTTCTTTGAAAGGAGATTCTAGTCTTTCAGGCATTCTGAGTATACTTGAGTTATTTGGGGATTGTGCTATGAAGTTGTAGAATTCCCTACACATTCGGAGTATTATCCTGTTATCACGTAGAGGGTTTACAAATGTCTCCTTGGGAGGAATGTTTCCCGAGGAAGTCTTTTCATGTTCCTATGTCCCTTGCTTTGTGGAGTGTTTTTGTTGGATGTGGTCCCACTTATCTACTTTGTTTGTTGCCTGAGCCTTAGGCATCAACCAAAAAACCATTACCAAGATCAACACCAAGAAGCTCTCCCACTCTGTGTGTTTTTGAGGGTGGTAAAGAATTAGGGAACAGTTTTATTCTTTGTGTGTGGATATCCAGTTTTCCCAACATCATCTGTTGAAGAGACTTCCCTTCCCCCACTGTATGTTCTTAATGCTCTTTTTGAACATCAAGTGTATGTGTATGTGTGCATGTGTGCATGTGTGCACGTGCGCGTGTGTGTGTGTGTGTGTGTGTGTGTGTGTGTGTGTGTCTATTTCTGGGTTCTCAAATATCTTCCATTGGTCTACATGTATATCTTTATACAAACAAGTGGAAAGGCATCCAACGTTCATAGATTGGAAGAATTAAAATGATTAAAATATCCATACTTCCCAAAGTGGTCTATAGGACCAAACCCACCAGAATCCAAATTGCATTTTTTATAGAAGAAGGAAAACAATCCTAAAATTTTTATGAACCGGTAAAGTTCCCAAAAAATCCAAAGCAATCTTGAGAAAGAACAAAGCAGAAGGCATTGAACTCTCTGGTTTAAAAACATGAAGCTAATAGTAATGAGAAAAGTCGGATACTGACACAAGCTTTTTCTTTTAGAAATCATCCTGCTAACAGCCAGGAATTGAGCAACAGGGTAATCTCTGTCCAGGAAGGGAACCCTGGGACTTGGACGACATGGTGCAGGTAAAATGTCTGCTGCATCTCTCCCCAGTGTTCCTTAGTAATCATTGAAGATGCTCCAAAGATTCCAAGATAAAGACAAGGTTCTGTAACTTGCCTGCCGAAGATACCTAACTGGTCTGCCAATGCCTCTCTGGTCACAAAAGCAGAGAGGAATGCTAATCCTTGTGGTCACAGTCAAGGGACTGGAGCCTGTGGGTTTATCTGATAATTCTGGCTGACCCTCAGTGGCTGGGAGCTTTGGGAAGTTGTTTAGTCTACCTGTGCCTTAGTTCCCCTATAGGTTGAAATGGGGAAAATGATAAAGTCCCTATATTATAGAGTTAGGTAAAGAATAAAAAAGAAAATCCACCAACATCAGTGAACACTAGGCTTAGCACATGTGAGGGTCAGAGAAACTGGCTCTCATTAGTCACATGACAACATAGACTTACTCTGGGTCACCATCTGACCTCATGCCTATGCCCAGTCCTTACCTGCCGGGCCCCTTTCTTTGACTCCAAGTCTCACACCAGCGACATCCGCTGTGCATAACATCTCTTAGATTTCAGGATCTTTAGCCTGATCTGTAGGGAAAGAAACAGATATTGGTATAAAAGAAGAGACTGACCCCAAACCACACAGGGTCCTCTCAGGGATTTGAACAAGGTTCTCTGACTCTAACGTGCAAAGTTCTTTATACAGCACAACTGTCCCATGGAAAACTTTTAACAATGGGGAAGTCACATCCTTGAAAAGAAATTTCAAGGACTTTTTTGTTGTTGCTGTTGTTGTTGCTATTGTTTTGTTGGTTTGCTTGCATTTCCAAACAGACAAAAGACATTTGAAGCCAAGATTGGTAAATGAGTTAGATTAGGTAGTAAATCATATAGAAATGTGAAATAGAGAACAGACCTTGGGATCTCGGACAGGTCTTGTTACCAAACTGGGATCTGCTGCATCTTTTCCCCTTGGTTTCCTCTTCTATAATGAGATTATTAGGGCATTATGGCACCCACCTGTGAACCCAGTCACTCAAGAGGCTGAGACAGGAGGAAAGCAAGTTCAAGGACAGCCTCACTCAGCAACTTAGCAAGTCAGTAAGAACTTGTGTCAAAATAAAAATTAAAATGGTTAGGGGTGTAACTCAGTGGTAGATCATCCCTTGGTTCAATCTCTGGTACCCTACTAAAAATAATAATAATTATTATTATTATTATTATTATTAAGTTTGTTGGACAGTCTGATCTTGAAGGGACCTTCAGGAAGATTTGGACAATGGGGACCCTGTGTGCTTATTGCTGCATATAAACATTTTGCTAAATTTTGTTTAAATTATTGTTAACTTTATTGCCTAGTTACTTCTGAAATAAAAGGGCAATCACTTTGTTTAACAGAGAAAAAGAGCAGGACCCAGAGAGGCACTAAATCTTATTGAGGAAATACAACCCCCAACTGTCTCCTACCTTGTCCCCAGCGATGCTCTCTGAATTTGTTTGTTCAGTGACACAATCAGTAACATCTAAAATTAGCACCCGAGCTTCCTCCCTCTCCCACTTCATCATTTCTGAGAGGTTCTGTAGGTTGAAGAATTGCTTATAATGATGATAGACTAACTCATTTAAAAAATCACAAATGGAGAAAACAAGTTTATTTCCTTATCTTTAAATAGTTGGGGCCTGAAAGGAAAACTGTCTTCCACCAAAGAGAAAAAAGCAATTATCTGAGATGAGAACCACTAGCTCATCACTCAGCCTACAGGAGATGGGATTCATTGATCAGAGCCCAAGTTCCAGATCTGAGCGGAAAAAGAATAAGGGGTGCGCATCATTAATTTCAATAGAATTGAAAATAATAGGATGAGGCCAGGGGAAAATAGTGAAATCTAACGTTCCCTGTTCCCTAAGTCATCTGCTCCCTGCATACAGAGGGGTAAAGGACACACTCACCCCTCAGTGAGTGTTTCTGTTCTGTTATGACATATTTCAAATGTCATAGAACTGTCAATCATCAATAAATACTCATGCACTAATCCAGGGTTAACCAATGTTGACATTTTGCTATATCTACACACAGGGTGTTTTAACGCAGTAAAATGCTATGAATGTAACAGAAATTCCCTCATACCCATGGACCTTCACATTCTATGTTCTCCCTCCTCAGAGACAACCACTATCCTGCTACTCTGCTCTTGATGTACACAGTTCCCATGCAGGTTTTCATTTTGATAGATAGATAGAAAACAGACAGGTAGACAAGCATACAGACATATCTGTCTCTATGTGTATGTGTATGTGTGTGTGTGTGTGTGTGTGTGTGTGTATATAGATAGATACATATATATTTCTGTATTTGCGTAGAGAAATATATACATATATGCATTATTTTTTAAAGAGAGAGAGAGGAGAGAAAGAGAGAAAATCTTTTAAATATTTATTTTTCAGTTTTCGGTGGATACAACATCTTTATTTTATTTTTTATGTGGTGCTGAGGATCGAACCCAGCGCCCTATGCATGCCAGGCGAGCACATTACCGCTTGAGCCACATCCCCAGCCCTATGCATTATATTATATAGGTGTATATATACATATATTTACATATATATGTATGTATATATTTTATATATGTGCATGTATATATGCATATATTACATGTGTGTATATATGTATATGGTATATACACATAGATATAATACATATAAAGTCCCTATAGATTATCTATGTTGAACATTTTATACAAATGACATTATATGATATGTGACGTTTTGGATCTGACATCTTTTTTTTCTCAAGCTTCATCCATGTGTACTATGTATCAACACTTTATTCTTTTTAGGACCAAATAATATTCTATTTGACAGCTTTTCCACATTTTATTCCTCCATTCATGTTTGTTAATGGACAATGAAGTCACTTGTACCAGTCAGCTATCACGACTAATGCTGATATGAACATTCATGAGAAAGTCTTTGGACATATGTTCCAGTCCTCTGGGGCATGTGCTTGGAGGGGAATTGTGGGGTGACATGCATGTGTCTAGCATTCTGAGGAACTGCCAGACTGTTGCCAGACTCTGCGTGTGTTTAGATTGGCATCATCCCACGTCTGCTTTTTCTGCTCGCCATGAGGATCTTGCTAGACTGACTCGAGCAAGAGCAAGAGGCAGACGGAGGAGCAGCACCAAGCACCGTGACTCCTGGGATTCCAGCAGACACACAGCCGGAGCCCCTGAGCCTGCAGATGCCTGATACAGACGCCGTCCTTCCACCAAGCCCAGCTGTGTGTGCAGCATGTACCATGCTCCATCTCTGGGCCAGAGACTTGGCAAAAGTGAGCCAGAAAGATACTATTCCAATCCTGGAGAAGATGACAGGAGAGAAAAAAATATTCTTACAAAAACCTGACGGCATTCCATTTACAAAAAAATATCCAGAATAGGGACAGGAAGCAGATGAGTCATCGCCAGGGCATGGGGGAGGTTGAGAAGGCAGAGATGTCACTTTTAAGTGACAACTTAAAGTATATTTTAGCTCCAGCTCCTGTAACAAAATCCATAAACAGAGTGAAGAGAAATTATTTGTAATAGAATAGATATCAAAATGTATTTCTCACTCTGAACAGAAATTACTTAGAATAGAATAGAAATAGAAATGTATTTCTCACAGTTCTGGAGGCTGACAGTCTGGGATTAAGGTGCCAGCCGATTCATCTCCTGGAGACAGCACTATTCTTGATTTGCAGAGGGCTACCTTATTGCAAGGTCCTCACATTGTAAAAAACAAACAAACAAACAAAAATCTTCTCTCCGTGTCTCTTCTCACATGGCACTAATCCCACTGATGAGGGCTCCACCCTGTGACCTAATTGCCTGCCAAAGGCCCCACCTGCGAATACCATCACACTGGGGAGCAGGGTTTCAACATGATTTTTTGGTGGACACAGCAGTCATGGCGTTTCCTTCTGGGGTGAGGAAAACTCTCTGGAAAGTAGAAGTGATGATCGAGCAACAGTGTGAATGTATTAAATGTCACTAATGGAAAATTTCATCTTCTGTAGACTTTACCACAATAACAGTAAAACTAATCATGCAAATGTGCATAATTGCAGTAAGTGCCCTAGAGAAAGAGCACAGGTGGCTATGAGGCCCCATAGGAGAGAGGCCTGCCTTGGTCCTGGGTATCGGGGAAACGACCCCAGCTACTTCACAGTGTCACAGTTACCACGGTGCAGGACTCAGGGAGGACAGCCCTGTGTGCTGTGCACCCTCATAGCAGTGAGCACGATTTGTGGCTGTGTTTTTCTTCATGTGAGCCTTTATCAGTGGGTCCTTCACCCCCCTAGGAAGCCGTCAAATTCGTTTTTCCAATCTTTAGGTGTTTTTGGAGCTCGGAGCCCATGCAGACACAGTGGCAGGGCTGCTGCCCTCAGGAGGCTGTGAGCCCCGCGAGCTCCCAGATGACGAGCAGGCAGAGGGTGGTGTGGACTGAGCAGAGCAAACCAGCTGAGGGGACGCATGGGGACCAGCTATAGATCCCATGAGGTGCCAGGACCAGAGTCCTGGGAGGGAGGAGGTGAGGCAGGAGGAGCCAGCCCAGACAGCAGGGAGCAGGCGGCTCCAGGCAGGGACAAAGGTCCAGAGGTTGAGAAGAGCAGGGAGATTAGCTAAGGGGATACTGAGGGGCCACTGGCCTGAGAGGAGAGCCAGGAAGGCAGAAGGCGATGCCCACCTCTTTCCTAACCACAACAGCATGACGCAGGCACCTGGCACTCCCGCGACTAGGAAGGGAGGAGGGGGCTGTCACACTCTTCCCAGGATTCCTGGGATCTGGATTCTAGTCCCAACTCTCTTCCCACACACATTATGCCCTCAGGTACCTCCCTGACGCCTCTCTGGGCATCAGTTTCCTCGTCTGTGAGAAGGGAGGGCCTGAGGCCCGTGGCCTCTGCCAGCAGCGCTTCATGGGGCTGTGGTTTGCTGAGCAAGGGAGGGTGCTGGCAGAGGGGGAGCAGAACCTCACCTTTCTCACAGGATTCCTCACCCGTCCCCTTTCCTGCAGAAGGTCGGGAAGCAGCAAAACGCTGCCTGAAGACCCAGCCCTCCCTCCTCTCTGGCTGCCCCCGGCTAGACTGGAACTAATAATGTAATCACCTCCAAAAGGCCTGGGGGGTTAGGACTCTAACCTTTGACTGTGGGGAGGGGACATGATTCAGCCCAGAGCATTGAGTATAAGGTGTATCTGGTGCCATCCTTGGTAAGCATTCAGTAGGTGGTATCTATGGAAGGTGAAGAGGGACGTGATGAGTCTCCCTGCTGGGAACCACCCCAACAAGGTGACCAGCCACAGCTCTGTCTCCCTCAAGGAAGGTCCTCGGTCCAGGGGAAGACCTAGGATTCAGGAGGCCCTGCATCTAGTGATTCCGATGGCCACTGGCGTAGGAATCAGACCCACATGAATCCAAACCCTCGGGCAGGCGCTGGCTGGAGACGCTGAGAACAGGTCCTGCTGAGGTGAGCCTCAGGTGTCCTCATGTGTTGTGACAAAAGATGAGAAGGGACCTGGCAGGGAGAGGTGACCATCAACCTCCTTCCTCCACCTGTGAGCAGGGAAATAAGATGTGAAGTCCCCATGTGGCCACGTAGGAGAGATACCCTGGGGTCAGTCACCATCTGTGGATCTCAACTGGGATTAATGGTCCTGCCTCACGGGGCTGCCGGGTTGTCACTAGGCAGAAACGTCTTGAGCAGCGTGAAAGTGCTCTGTAAACTGCAAAGCACTCTGGGCAGGTCAGCTGTTCCCCTCCTTTCAGGATGCAACGCTTCAAAGGCCTTCTGAGAGGGCTCACACCCACACACCCGATTCCAAGAAAAACAAAGAGGCGGGGGCCGTGCGGTTTCCTGACTCACAGAGGCCACCCCTGCCCAGTATTCAAATCCTGCGGCGAGAGGAGCTGTGTGTTTTGAGTCCTCAACTGTTTGCTAGCTGCTCCCCCAGGCTGTAGCTGTAACTCGCACCCACTCTTCCCTGGTCCAGAAAGGAGGCAGAGGCAGGCCCAAGGTGACCTGGAAATCCACCCCAAGACGGCTCCATGGCTGCGGGGATGGAGTCTCGGATGTTAGCAGGGAAGCCAGGAGGGACACGGACATTCTGATCGGGGACAGAGCAAGATGTCCATCCCTGATAAGAGAAGACCCAAGTCCAAGGTGGAGAAGACAGGCAGGGGTCAAGAGAGGAAAAATAAATACATATGTCCCCTGCAGGGCGGCCAGAATGACGATATGAGGGTCAGAGGGCAGCAGAGAAAAGAAAGAGGAAAGAAAGGGACCGGGAGGGGAGGGGAGGGGACCACGTCAGAAGCACAACCCCAGAGAAGGACAATATGTCAGGATCTTTCTATTTCTTTCTTTCCCCGTTTTTGACCCTACGATCTTAGGAAACAGGGGGCCCAGAGGTGCCGGCGTCGGGGGTGAGTGGGAGAGGCCTCTGAGGCAGAGGAAGGCGTCTTGCTCAGCTCAGGCTGTGGAGCCTGGAGACTGGAGAACTCGGGCAACAATGGAGCCTTTCTCCCAGTTCTGGGGGCTGGAGTCCCGGGTCAGGGCACCAGCATGGCCCTGTGCTGGTGAGGCCCCTCTTTTTAGCTTGCAGATGACCAGGTTCTCGCTGTGTCCTGACGTGGCTGAGGGACACGGGGAGACACCCTCCAGTGCCTCTTCCTGGAAGAGCACTAAAATCCTATTGGGTGTCAGGTCAGGGCTCCTCCCTGTGACTTCACCTGGCCTTAGTTATGTCTGTAGAGACCCCGCCTGGCCTCCAAATAGAGTCCTTTGGGGGGTTAGGGCTTCCATAGGAAAGTGGAGAAGAAGGCAATATCGCCCTTAGCAGAGGGCAGAGGTGGGTGAGGGAGGTAGAGGGCAGCCCCGTGGGAGGGAGAGAGGTCCTGCACGTGGCCTGGCCTGGAACAGACACTGCCAGATGAGTCCGCCTGGGGCCAAAGCCCTATTCCCAGCCCTGCCTCCCCACCCCCAATGGAGGAGCACTGGGCCCCGCCCCCTCTGATCCCCAGCCTCTGGGACCCGCAGTGTGGAGGGGAGCCTCTTCTCTAAGACCACTGGGTGCTGTCGGGCTTCCTCCCAAGAGGTGGGTGCTCCTGGGGCTCAAAAAAAAGAATAGTCTTCAAAAGACCCAGGGGTAATAGTAGGGTGGGTGGCTTCTACCCGCTCCGCAGAGCAAGCCCCGTCTCAGCCAACCACCTCAGCAGCCAAAGCCACCTCCTCCAGCCATCGTCCTAGAAGAGACGAGGAAGGTGATGTGTCACTCATCCAACTCCATCTCACTCCCAAATAAGAAGAACTTGGTAGTGGGGAGCTGTACACTTAGTGCTGAGGGTCACCGTCTTCTCCACAAGGATCTGCCCTTCAAAGCCAAGGCTGGCCCCAGCCTCTGCCTGTTTTTAGGCAAAGGCTATTACTATGAGATCCAGGGAGTCTCCCTCTATCCGACTGTCAGTCATCCTGCAGTACGATTGGAACGCAGGCAATGGAAGGGCTCCTTGCATGGAGAGACACAGGAAGAGAGGGCAGGAGAAGCCAAGAGGAGCGGCTGCAATGAGTCCTCCAGGGACAGAGAGGTCTGGAGGGCTTCCTGGAGGAGGTGCCCTCAGCCCAACCATAAAGGAGTTCACCAGGGAGGATTTAGAGGTGGGCAGCATCCCTAGCAAAGCCCAGGAGTGACCCCCAGCCCTGTTGCAGGTGAAAGGAGGAAGACGAGAAGAACTTGCAGGGCCAGAGCAAAACCTGGAGTTGAGGTACAGAGTGGGCCTTGTGCACGGCCATGAAGAGCCACGGCAGAGCCTGAGCAGAGCAGTGGCTTGGTTTGACCTGACCCAGTTGGTTTGCTCCTTGGTGTGTTCTGAGAGGGTGGGAATGGGCCTTCAGAGCAGAAGAGATATTTACGGTGTGGTCTGCTACCCACCTCTGTGAGCGCTCCCCGCTTCTCTTTATCTCTGCTCTGATTTACCTTTTGTTTGAGGTAATCGAGTTTTACTGTCGGGTTCGCCACACCTCCAGGGCACACATAAAAAGAGGTTACAACAGTTGTTTTGTGGAATAGAACACGGAGCAAAAATTACTTATCTCATCTTATAAAGTTATTATAAGGGTGATACTTAAACCCGACGGAAATGGTAGCATAAAATGAAACATAAAGCAAATTTAAATATAGTCATAGATTTTCTTTTTAAAGCTTAGCTGAAATGATGGCAATCTGAATTCAGCAATGTGTGAAATGTCTCAGGATCAAGTCGACTGTCAAGGATATTCTTTCAGATAATCCCTTAACCTAATATAGCTGTTCTGGGCTGAATCGTGTCCACCCCAAATTCATATGTTAAAGCCCTAACTCCAAGTGCCCCAAGACGGTGACTGACCGCAGAGGAGGTAAGGTCTTTAAAGGGGTAATTAAGTCAAAAATAAAGCATTATCCTGGACCCAAATCCAATCCAGCTGGCCTCCTTACAAGATGAAATTGGGACCTAGACTTGTGCACACGACACGGAGGAAACAGCCATCCACAAGCCAACGAGAGGAAGAAACTAATCTGCTGACACCTTGACCATGTGGCCTCCAGCACTGTGAGAGAATATTTGAGCCACTCAGGCTGAGGCACTTTGTTAGGGAAGCTCCAGCAAAATAATAACATTAAAGTAGAAAGCCCCAAAACATCAGCAAATACAGAAAAAAAAAAGGTGCTAAAATTCAACCCCTTTTAGAACTTTCATTGAAGGATAACATCCCTATGGAAAAAGAACACAGATCCTAACGGTGCCAACTAAGCACGGCTGTGTAGCCAGCGCCAGAACCAAGACACCCAACAACCAGGGCATGGTCGTGCACACCTGTGATCCCAGCTACTCGGGAGGTCAGAGGGTCACATGTTGGAGGTCAGCCTGGGCATTTTAGCAAGACCCAGTTTCAAAAAATAAAAAGGGTTGGGGATGTAGCTCAGTGGCAGAGCACTTGCCTAGCATGCAGTCCCCTGGTTCAATCCCCAGTACAGAAAGAAAGAAAGAAACAAACAAACAAACAATATAACAAACTTCTCAGAGGCCTTCTCATGCCTTCTGCTAGAGTAACAGGCCTGTAGGACTGAACAGTGTCCTATATTAAAGCCCTTCCCCTCACAGTGGCTATTTGGAGATCCAGCCTGTGTCTGTCAGCCTTCTGCTACTGTAACAAATGCCCGAGACAATCAACTTATAAAGAGAAAAGGCTTGTGCAGTTTCATGGTTCTGCAGGTTCAGGTCCTGGTCAGTTGGCCCCTTTGCCTTTGAGCCTGATGATGGCGAGGAGAATGGCCGAACAGAGCCACCCACCTCATGGCCAGGAAGCTAAAGGACGGGAAGAGGAAGGGACTGGGGTCCCACTATCCCCTTCAAATACGTGTCCCAGTGACCTAAGACCTGCCACAAGGCTCCACCTTTTAAAGGATCCACCACCTCCCCATAGTTCCAAGCTGGGGACAAAGCCTTTAGCATGTGGGCCTTTGGGGGGACATTTAAGATCCAAACTCTAGCAGAGCTTTTAAGAAAATAGCTAATATAAAATGAGGTCATAAGGTAGGACTCTCATTGGACAGAACTGGTGTCCTCATGAGAAAGGAGAAGAAGGCTTGGTATTGCTCACTGGTAGAGCACCTGCCTGGCATGTGTAAGGCCCTGGGTTCCAACCTCAGCAACACAAAGGAGGAGGAGGGGGAGGGGAGGGGGCAGAGGGGGAGGGAGGAGGAGGAGAAGGCACAGGGAGAGGAAGGGGGGCGGCTGGGGCCAGACGCCAGGAGTCACATGCACAGAGGGAAAGCCAGGTGCAGACACAGGGAGAAGACAGCCATCTAAAAGCCAAGGAGAAGGGCCTCAGAGAAACGGACCACCCACACCTTGATCTTGGACTTAAGAGTCTCCAGAACTTGAGAAAATAAATGTCGATGGTTTCCACCCCCAGCGTGTGGAGGGGTTTGGGCAGCCCTAGCAGGCTGATACCAGGCAGCTCTCCCACACAATACACACAGGGTACACAAGAAATTCCTAAAAATTACCTACGGGGGTCTGAGGAGGAGGCTAATGAAAACAGCCGTGTCTGGTACACAGCTAAGTCTGAGTGGTTGTCACCAGGCATCATAGCCTGCGTGACAAAGCAAGACATCAGATGACTTTCGGTGTAACACCCATGTGCAGGTTCTCTCAAACACGTGTGTACTCATGTTTTAGATCTATCTAAATGACAGGTGCAAAGGCATCATTCAAAGCTAACTGTGTGCTGGGTATGCATCTAATGTATTTCACTCAATTCTGAGACTTGTTTAAGATCTATGCACATTGGTGAATGTATATCTAGTTCGCAGATTCTTCTTTTTATTTGTTCTAGTCAGTTACACACGACAGTAGAATTCGTCTTTTTTTTTTAAAGAGTGAGAGAGGAAGAGAGAGAGAGAGAGAACTTTAATATTTTATTTTATTTTTTTTTTAGTTTTCAGTGGACACAACATCTTTGTTGGTATGTGGTGCTGAGGATCGAACCCGGGCCGCACGCATGCCAGGCGAGCGCGCTACCGCTTGAGCCACATCCCCAGCCCAGTAGAATGCATCTTGACTCATCATACATAAATGGAGTGTAACTTGTCATTCTTCTGGGTGCACATGATGTAGAATCCCACAGTCGTGTAGTCACACATGTACACAGGTAACAATGCTCAATTCATTCTACTATCCTTCCTCCCCGCACACCCCTCCCCTATCTTCACTCCCTCTGCCTAATCCAAAGTACCTCAGTTCTCCCCTAGCCCCCTAGTTTGCAGATTCTGACTGCTGGGTTGCCGTTGCCTACATCAGAGTTTACTTTCCATCCCCCCAGAGGTGGAACCAAGGACCTCCAAAGTCCTGACCAAATAATTCTGCAATTAATCTTCTTGAAGATGTCCCTTTTGGACTCTCACCAATGAGAGTGCTGCAGCCTTCCACATGGACAAGTATCTTGACTAAACTCTGCCTGATGGTTCTCCAAAGTCATTCTAACAGTCTACACCCATAGACCGTGGGGCCTGGTTACCCACATCCCGGCACACACCTGGCACTGCCCAGCTTTCCCACATTTCCAGGACAGTGAGTGCAGGGGAATGAGTCCCCGCTAGGCTCCCCTGAGTCTCGGTGATCCTCCATGAGTTGGAGCCTCTTCATTTACAAACTGCTTGGGTTTCCCCTTCTGAGAAGTGCTTATTTGTCTATTTTGCCCAATTTTCTACTGGGCTCTTTGTCTTTTTCTTAACAATTCGTAGGACTTCCTGCAGAGTCTAGATTTTAGTCATGTGTTGGTTTTAAATGCGACATCTATGACAGTCTATAGCAGCAGGGTTTCTCAGCCTGGGCCCTGTTAACATTAGGCCTGGTAATTCTTTGTCGCAGGGTGGTCCTGTGCGTTGGAGGATGTTGGCAGGACCCCTGTCCTCTGATCAAAAGATGCCAGTTGCATGTCCCACATCCAAGCAAAGAGGGCTTCAGAATTCGCTATATGCCCTGGGAGACAAAGTTGCCCTCAACCACGGGTGCACAGGTTATGCCTCTACCAGGTTAGAGTTATCTAACACATTGACCAGGAATCCATTATTTCAATAACGTTCATTAATTTTTCATATGGTGCCATGGTTTTGGGAGGTCTCTTTTATAAAGACTTCCTCACTCCTAGGTTACAAAGTGTTCACCTATATTATCTTCTGTTTTATTGTTTATCTTTTAACATGTTAGTCGTTATCTGGTGTCTACTTTTGTATTCTGGGCTAACTAGGAATCTAGCTATACTCTGACACATACTCTGATTCCAAAGCCACTTCCAATTCAATGGCACCTTTCCCTTTGATCTTGATGCCATATTTATCACATCAAGTTCCAATATATGCACAGTCTGTCTCTGAGCTCTCTGCCCTGTTCCAGTAGACTACACAATTCTTTTATTACTATGACTTTGTCAGACATCTTAATATCTAGGAGATTAGACTTTTATCTAAACAAAAAAAAGAGTTGATCATCTATTTGTGGACCTTTCTATTTATTAATGTCAGAATCAGTCTATTAAGTTTCTCAACACATCCATCTAGAATTCTCATTCAATGCGTCGAACTTATAAATTAATTTGAAAAGAATTGACATCAATGTTATGTTATGTTCAATGGGCTCTCTCCTCATTTATTTAAAACTTCTTTTTATGTCCTCTAATCAAATTTAAATTTTTCTTCTATAGAGGGTTCCTTGATTAATTAATTCCTGTGAATAGCATCTTATTTTCTATTGTGTTTTATGGTTGGCATTTGCTAATGAGGAGATGTGCTGTTGGGGTTAGTAGTAGATCTTAGGTCTAACGAACTTGCTGGATCTTATTAGTTCTAAAAGAGAATTAATGAACAGTCTAATGATTCTGTTGACTTTTTTTTTTTTAAGACAGGGTCTTGCTAAATTGTCCAGGCGCCCTTAACATACAATCCTCCTGCCTCAACTTCCCTCGTATCTGTGATTACAAGTGGGTGCCACCATTCCCAGCTCACTGGGTTTTCTAAGATGATCATGGCCCATGCAAAGAATGACAGCTTATCTCTTCCTTTAAGTCTATGCTCCACATTAGTTTGCTGGGGCTTTCCATAACCAAGCACGACAGGCCAGGTGATTTAAACATCAGAAATGCATTCTCTCTCCGTTCTGGAGGCTAGACATCAGAGATCAAGGTGCCAGTAGTGTTGGCTCCTTCTGAGGCCATCTCCGTGTGTCCTCACAGCCCGCCTTCCCCCTGAACCTCTCTGGGTCTCACCTCTTCCTGTAGAGACAGCAGTCATCATGGACTAGGGAACCTCACTGACTTCAATTATCTTTTTAAAGAGCCTGTCACCAAATGTAGCCACACTCTGAGATTCTGGAGGTCAGGACTTCCACACACAAAGGGAGACACAGTTCAGCCCATAACCACCTCCCACTGCTTGTTTTTGGCTTCACCTGCAATCATAACCCAAAATTCTCCATCCTGAGAAGAAAAAGCAGGACTCACACCGGCCCCTGAAGAGCCTCCAGTCCCCTCTGCCTCTGGCTCACATTCCCTCCATATCGTAAATCCGTATGTCCTTCCCCCCCAGGGTCTCCCCACAGATTCTGTGCCAGTTCTCCAGCACCTCCACCCTGTCCTCTCCTTCCATGAAGCCTCTGAGCATTGCTGGCAGGGACAGGGAGGAGGTGGGAAGAGTGGTATGAACATCCAGTCAGAAATCTCCAGAATCTGATTATGCTTCTAGCTCTCTTTGGCTGCAGTGTAGACACTGAATTAGCAGTGGATAATGGAAACTGAGATTCAGAGAGTTAAGGGACATGAAGAAGATCACACGGGTAGAATGGAGGAGAAGTGGGGCTGAGGCCAAGTCTTCTGGTACCAAGAGCAATTTTGGCCACACCTTCCACTGGAGATGTCATCTGGGCTGTGCCACAGCCCATGGGGAGACCCAGGCAAGCAGGACCGCCTAGTGGAAGAAATGAGGGTGGGTTGGGGCTGAGCCACCCACCAGGGGAGGCTGCTTCCAGCTGAGCAGTGGGTGAGGATGACTTGCTTTATCATGCAAGTACCATCTCTACAGATGAGGAAACTGACATCCAGAGGCTGAGGGTGTGATGCTGAACAGCACCTGCTCCATGGCTAACTCAGAACAAGGACTGCTCTTCCAGAGACCCAGCAGCAGCATCCAACCACCCATTCACAAGAGAATGAGTAAATCAACCATGGTGCTCCCACCCAGTAAAATACTAGAAAGCATGAAAAACACATGAACAAGGACACTCACATGTGAAATAGCATCATCAGTGAAAAAAGCAAATAGTTAAAAAAAGAAAAAAATGGTACATGTACAGTGTGAGGGTTCAGGGATGACTGGGAGCAGGGAAGCCCTCACCCAGGGATTATGGCCTTGATTGAGGAGACGATGCCTCTGCCCCTGCAATAGGGAGGGGATACACAGAAGTGTCCACTACGTTGGAAAAGTCCAGTGTCCTAAGACAGATCGAGTCCACCCATTTCACATTATTCTCTCTGCCTCGTTGCTTTCAAAATCCTTATTCTAAGAATTTTTCATGATCAATTTTCTTTCCAAAGGTGATAAGACAAGTCATCACTGTTCTCTTCGCTAATGACTGTCTCCCCTGCTGAGCCGTAAGGGCCCTTCTGGACCCCCACACACACACCACCTCCCAGCTAATCTGCTCTCCATTCCTGGTCCCTGGAAACTGGGTTCAACAATAAATGTGCATTGTTCTGTGAAGCTGCAGGGTTCGGGGGACATGCGTTCCACAGGAAGAGGAAACTATTAGGAGGTATGGCTGAGTGTTCTCGAGCAAGCAGGGACACATGAAAGTGAGACTTTACCAGTCTCTCTGGTGGCCTCCTAGGGACCAAATAGCTAAATTTTTTTTGATCTGCAAAGCCTAGGGCAGTTAGCACAAACCAGGAAGAGCCAGGGCCCCTGATTTGGTAGGCAGAACAGGCAGAGCCTCAGCGGATCATTCTTGGTCAATTCTGCACTTTTTTCCAACCAAATCTACTTGCTTCGAGAAGCCTCCCAAGGACCAAAAGCAGACCTCAGGCTTCTCTGCAAACCTCCAGGTGGGCATAGTCATTGCTGGCACTTCAGAGAGGGGGAACCCTCATGCTGCTGGGTCATACTGTGCAGCCCAGAGGGACAAAGTGGCCAAGAATGGAGTCAAAGAAGAACTCAGGAGTTGAACCAAAGAGGAGCTCAAGTCTTGCAGTTCTCCTTGCAGCCGGGGAAGACCGTGCTCCAGGTTTGACATCCCATGTACCACCTTAGACACATGCTTCTGGTTAGCGCAGAGGTGAGGCTGAGAGAGGGACGGGTGGAGGGAGGGATGTGGGAGAAATAACCAAACGAAAAAAGAAAGTATATTTGGAAAAGCAAAAGCAGCCCCCTTTTCCCTTGGGCTACTATGAAAAGCTGATTCTAAAAGAAAGCATTGCTGTCGGTGTGGTTAATGGGCTTTTTCCTAAAATGAGCTTTTGAAATTGTCTGAGAATCGAGAATCTGTGAGAGGGAGAGGGACAGGATTGGTGACGGAAATAGATACGGTGCCCTGAGTGGAAAATGTGTCCTCACTCTGATGTGCTCTGAAGAGCTCAGCGCGTGACCATGGTAGGGAGACACATCCTGGATCAGGAGTCGGGACTCCAAAGCCAAACCGACCTTCCCCATTTCTTGAGTGGAAGAGAGGAGAATAAGGAACTATCTTTGGGCACAGATGACACTCTAATAAGAAAATCACCCCTGAAAGGCTTGAGAGAGTTGTTTTGTTTGAGGAGTTTTTGTTCTTAAAAAAAAAAAAAAGTCTTTTCACAGATCAAAACTTCAAAAACCAAGTTAAGGCCTTAGGGCTCAGGTTGTCTCTTAGAAGCTCTCCAGCGACCCCTTCCATGAACAGGTGGGGGACCTGAGGTCCAGAAAGGGGAAGCCATAGAGCCAAGGTCATAGCGAGGTGAAGGGCAGAGCTGAGACAGACCCAGGGACTCTCCTTGCACCTGGGAAGCCCTGCGATGGAGAGGGAGCATGGAATCCCGTTGGTCAGCTAGGGGGACCGTCCACCTCCTAGGGAAGCATCCCCAGGTCACACAGGATGCTGGCCAGGGTACGGCTCTAGAAGGCGGGAGCCAGCAGAGCCCGTGCCCAGGAGCAGCACCCGCGTCGCGTCTCCGGGAACTGACTTTTCTCCTGCCTTGGCTTAACCTGGACTTCCCCAGGAGCTGAGGCTGGGGATCGTCAGCTGAGAAGTAAGGAGGGAGTGCTGTCAGGCAAAGGAGGGGCCTCGGGCTGGAGGAAAAAGGCAAGGGGGGACCCTGGACAGGTCATTGCGTCTCACTAGGCCTCCACTTCCTCTGCCTTAAATGGAGCTAACAAATAAGCGATTCGCAGTGAGCTGGAAATACGTAGGAGGTGCTAAACAAATGACTCAAACTTCAGAACACTGAGCTACGAAAACGGGAGGCACCCCCCATACACACACAAACTCAGCTCCTGCCTCAACCAACCCCCCCCCCTCCATCCCGGCTGCTCTTTGCAGCCTTCATGCACCAGTTTCCTAATGATGGAAATTCTGGGAATACCCTCCTTCTCGACCATCAAACCTGCCTGAAGTTCCCACCAGGCTGCCCCCTGGTTTCCAATGGGCTACATGACATCCCAGGGGATTTGAGAACCAGGACACTCCCTCTTCCCTCCCCACTCTCATCTTGACGCCCCCTGGTGGGGCCATTGACAACAGTGGCAAGAGCATGGGTTCCCATGTCAGGCAGAGCCCCGGAAGCACCCTGTCCTTCCAGATCTTGGTCAGGAGCAAGAGCCTGTGCACCACCCAGACCTCTGCTACCCGCCAAAGGCACCTGACCCTGAGTTTCCTCATAGACAGGGATAACCAGGCCAGCCTGGAGGTTGCTGGGGGATTAAGTGAACAAACTGTGAAGAGTTTACCCAAGGTCCAGAACATAGGGAGTGTTCCAGAAAAGGCAGTTTTCAAAAAGTAGGCTCCCCCGGAAACGTCAAGCTCTTCCAGGACGTTTTCTGGACTACTCCCTATTGTATGGGAATAAAAAAATCCAAAATATGAAACACTCCATAATTGAATTTGTTTAATACCAACATTCCTTTCGAAGTTTTGGATTTTGGAGCATTTCAGATTTTCGGATTAGGGATCACTCAACTGGTTAAAAATCTACCTAAGTATTCCAAAATTTGAAAATCTCAGAAATCTGAAACGCTTCTGATCACAAGCATTTTGGATGAGGAATATTCAACTGGTACTTCCTTTGCCCTTCCCAGCATCCCAAGAGGGTCTGTAGATCAGGACTCCCTAGCACCATTTCACTGTGGAGAAAACCGAGTTTTGGAGAAGGGAAGTGACTTGCCTGAGGTCACATTGGGAAGGAGTGGAAGAGAGGCTGGGGCCTCCAAAGTCCTGTTCTGAAGGACTGGCCTCCCGGCCCAGGGGAAGCACTGAACGACCACATCACAGGGCAACAGGCAGAAAGGGCTGACCCCACACCAGCCAGGGTGGCAGTGTTCTCATGGAGAAGCAAACGTGACTCGGTTGCCACGCCCCTCCCTGGCACCCCGCTGAGCGCACTGCCAGCCTGCCGGCTGACCACAGCTCAGCTGCCCTTGCCCACCGAGTGCCGGAAGCTGCTCGCTGTGGGAGCTGCAGAGGGGCAGGCCTGACTGCAGCCGGGAAGCCAGCGAGGCTCTGCCCCAGTTTCCAGGATCTGACGTGGTGCCCGCTCCACGCATCGCATTAGCAGGTTTACCGTAAAGTCACCGTGTCTTAGCTTCCGGCTCCAGCCTCTGGTCATTCACACTCCCTCCTGCTTCCCTGTCAATGCAGGAATGGAGAGACCCCAAAAATGAGGGCAACCACGATTCTTATGTGGGCCCCACAAGACCCCGGATTAAACAGACACCCTGAATCATCCAGGCCACCAGGACCCAGACCTGCTGCCCCTGAGATGTGGAGAAACCCTCCAACACTGGCTAGCTGACAGGCAGATTCTCCAAAGGGCCAAAGAGGGACTGTGTTGGGTTTGGTGGGTCACATCCAGCTTCTGTCGAATATTTTTCTTCGTTCACTTTTTTTTTCCCTTGTGGGATGATACATGCTGTTTTTCTAAGTGTATTACAGTGGGGCTCATTGTGACCTGTTCATAAATGCATCTGACATAATTTGATCAATCTCATTCCCTAGTCCTCACCTTCCTCCCCTCCTCCCTCCCCCTGACCCCCTTCCTCTACATTACTGGTCTTCCTTCCACTTATTTATTTTTAATTGATGCGTTATAATTGCACATAGAAGTGGGGTTCATTGTCATTTATTCATACGTGCACATAGAGTAGCTTGTCAGATTCCTGCTGCTGTCCCTTCTCCCCCCCCCACTCTTCCTTCATCCCTGAGGGAATGTCCTTACTGTCCTCCCCCGATTTTCATGAGATCTCCTTTTTTATTCATTATTTCTCTCTAGATTCCACATGCTAGAAAAAACACCTGACCTTTTATTGAACCCTTTAAGAATGCAGAAAGTACTCCTAGCTCTCGGGGGCCATACCCAGCAGGCCGTGGTCTATGGCCCCCTATCCAGCCCTCTCCCTGGGCAGATGGTAAACTGGAGGTCCAGAGAGGCTCAGTGCACTTGCCCAAGGTCTCCCAGCAACTCAGACTAGCAAACTCAGACCCTTGGCCCACTCTCTCTCCAGAATCAAAAACACTGTGTTCCTTTGAAAATCTATAATTAACCCCCGGTTCTCACCACAAAGTGCCATGAATTATCTTTTCAGTCTTGAACAATACAAATGCTATATAGGCATGCTACAGAAGGAAAAATGTCTAAAATCAAAATGAGCTGTGGTCGTTTCTGCCTTCAAAGACAGCCAATGTCGTTTGTATCAGAGGGAGACAAATCTGTGCAGTGCTCTCTTGTCTGGCAGCATGGCAGGGAGAGATGAAACCATTTCCCAGCCTTTCCCAGGCTCTCTTCACCTAGTAGAGGAGGGCAGGGTGCTGGAGGAGACAGTGTGGAGGCATGCAGAGGGAGGTCCCGGGCCTGGTGACTTATAGGATTAGCCTAAATGACTCCCCTTGAGGAGGGGCTTAGGGGGGACTAATAATGGGTAGTGGAAGCAGGGAGAGGAAAAACAAGATGGCAGAGCCCCCTGCAGAGTGGTGCAGACCCGTGTTGGCATGTAGGAATTTGTGTCAATAGGATCGAAGCTCCTGTCCATCGCCGAGGCTCCAAGAAACTGTGCTGCACAGGAACACCTTGTGTGAGCACTTTTATTTTCTCTTTGCTTATTTTTGTGTGGTTTTTGTTTAATGAAACTGAAGGAAAGTCACCTGGGGGAGGGGGGGGCGCGGAATCGCTCTGCACACACAGGGAAGCCCTAGGACCAAGAGAACAAATCAATAGAGACAGGAGCTCAGAGTGAAGGTCACCAGGAAAACAGAGGCCTGTCCCCACAGCAGTCTCCGGCCCGCTTCTGCCTGGTCAGCAACCTTCTCAGTTTCCCAGTTTCCCTTGCAACTAGAGTGGACCCCGTGACATGGGTGAGGCTGGTCAGACCCTGGCAGGAGTCCTAAAGGAAACGTGGAAGAGTTTCTTGATAAAGGAACCAGCACGGCGACCGCCATTCTCTTTCCCTTCCTTCTCTCTTTGAACACACACACCACACCTGTGGCTGCTTTTCTGCTAGAATGTTCTACCAGGATGGAAAATTCCACATCTGCACTGGGCCACCGCCACAGTAGTCACTGCACCTGGGAACTGGATTCTTTTTCGTTTTCATTTTGATTCATTTACATTTAAATTTAAATGGCCACCTGTGTCTAGCAGCACCCTTCTTGGGCCAGGGCTAGAGTCACAGAATCTCTGGCTCCGAGGTTGAGCCCTCTCTCTCCAGACTCCTTCTAATATAAGATAAATAAATCACTCCTCTTTAACCCGCCATTAATCAGGTTTCTGGGACCTGCAGTTAAATGTATTCTAACTGATACTGCGAGGAGGAGACCAGGAGGCCCAGGGCAGAAAGGAGCAGGGAGCAGATCCTCTACCCTCCAACACTAACTTCTCTGGTTAAAAGCACACAGTTCTCACCCAGCCAAGGTCGGGGTAGCTGAGAGTCTAGGACCAAAGTCAAGTGTGGAGCAAGAGATGCCTGGCACCCCCATGACCCAGCATGGGTCCTTTCCCTGCCTCACCCACCTCTCAGGCAAGCCACGTCCTGCCTCGGACATGCTCATCCCTGTGTGACCATGGAGGACGAGGAAGCCTCTCCTGCGTAGCTCAGGGAGTGTTCTCAGGGCTCAGCTCAGAATGGACGCTGACACATTTTGTAAACAGTGACAAGCTGGTGAGGAGATTCCTGGAGAACACCATCCCAGAAAAGACTAGAACCTCAGAGAGTCCACCACCTGCTAGGACAGGCAAGGACTGCTGGCACAGTGCTCTGGTTGGCTCCTGAGGCCTGGACTTGGTGGTCAGCTGGGAGAGTCCCACCAGCCTTGGTGAGGGCCACGTGGGGGCGTGGCCAGAGGGCTCAGCTCTCGTGGATCAGCAGGGAGCAGGAACAAGGCACTGGCCCCTCTAGTGACCATCTCGGTGGGTACCTGGATTGACTGTGGATCGGGACCCTCAACACCAGTCGCATGACTGAAGCCTCACCCCTGCCCCAAGGTAGGAAGTTCTATCCCCCAGTCACGCCGGTCAGACGTGAGCACAGAGGTCCGCAGGAGGCCAGCAGAGCTTCTGGGATCTCTTAGAAGGAGGGAGCTGGCAGAATGGTTCCTTCCAGGAAATGCAGAGAGAACCTCAGGGGCCCAGAGTGAGGGCATACCCTCGGATTGAGCAGAAGCTTGCGGAGCTCGCCAGAGAGAGGACAGGGTGGGAAGCAGTTTGGTCCAGTAAAGCAGACTCCAGGCTAAAGAATGGAGTAGTGTCGGTCTACCTGCTACAGGAATCTAGGGACACAGAGAAAACACGGAGGCTCAAAAGAAATGTCCATGAATCACTGAAAGGCAGAACAAGCAACCCCAGCCACATCCTTGCCCCTGCGGTGCTGCCCACAACTAGCACCAAAACCTGCGAGATGACCAGAGGGCACCCGGAGGCACCACTCCTGGGGCTCCTTAGGGAGCAGATTATGAAAGACAGGTGACCCAAAGTCATCCTTGCTTCCTTGTAATACTAAGATGCCACCCTCAGGTGGGGATTTGAGGTGCTAATGAGACTTGAGATGCAGAAAGTAACATGACTAGAACATTCGAGAACAGTGGGTAACCACAAGGAAAACTGGGGCGACACCGTGTCACCCTGCCCTGACCGACCTTAGTTCAGCCCCCCAGCTACTTTATAAATATTAGAACCCCAGATTGGGATGGAGTGACACTCTTTCTCTGAGGTCACCCACACTCCCATTCTCAAGTTCGTACTTTCCCCTTTATAATAAATCTCTTGCTCTGCTCTTCATATCTGACGTCTCCTTAAATTATTTTCTGTGACATGTCAAGCATCTGGAAGGTCCAAGAGGAGGTCTCCTCTGGCTCTGGAGAGACCTCCTAAACCCCTTTACAGCAACACACCCACCTGCTCCCCAGATGCTGAGTGGATCTGTGCTAGCGTTAACTAAGACCATAAAGGATAATTGCTAGAAGAGTATAATCATGGCCCTCATCAAAGTCAATTTTACTTAGCTCATTAATTTGTGAGGGAACGTGTAAGATATCACAATAATTCAGAGAAGAATTCAAAGAACTATCTACAGCGTACACAAACAAGAAAGCCAAAGTGAATTCACAAACAGATGCTAAAGGGCTTGTCCCCAGGAGGTGTCCTAAGTCATTGGCATTTCCACCAGAAAACTTCATTTGCATATCTATGGGCAAAAACTATCTTCAGGGCGCTCAGTTACCTACAATGCACAGAGTTTTAAAAAGCTCAAAGGCTACAATCGAGAGGCACAGAGGCCCCTTTACAAACACCCCGTGTTCCAGTGCAGACGCCAGGTCCTATCTCTGCCGTGTTACCCAGAGCCCCAGAGTCGTTATGGGGCCATTGGGATGGACATAAAAACCCCCAAGAAAGTCAGGTGGCCTGTTCCTGAGAGAAGGAGAACTCACATAGGTACTAAGAAGGGGCCCCTGAATGTGTCGTTCTTGAGCTCAAGTCTATTTTACACCAAAATAAAATCACCAAGAACTTTATTTTACAGAACAGAAGGTCAGAGAAGACAAGGGGTTTTCCTGAGATACAGACACACAGGGATTGGCACGTACCCTCCCCAGCACATATTTTTTAAGATGGGGGTTGAGAAAGGATTATTCATTCTCTCTGGTCCGCCATGTCCCTTACTGTCCCTGAGTCACCCCTGCAAAACAGGGTGGTGGTGATCCCTTCCCTGCTGCCCACTGCGAGGTTTAAATGGGACGATGTGGATAGGACGCCTGTCCCACAGCACGTGCCTCACAGAAGTCACTTATCTTCACCCTCCTGAGTGGTCCTGGGCCTTCAGGGGAGGGACAGGGGTGACTCCACTTCCACACTCAGGGGACAGAGAGAGAGAGAGCAGATGATCTTGCCCAGATAGGCCAGGGCTCCTTCCTGCCTGGGATTGAATTCATGCAAAAGAAGTTCTGATTTCAGGCCCTGGCTTTGGGGTGTCCATGGCCTCGGGCCGCTGCCCTGTTCCCCCTGGTAAGTTGGCCCCAACAGACTTTTTGAATACTCCAAAAAGAGGGGAGGGAACGCAAAGCCATTGAGTGTGGAAAATTAGCCCTCGAGGAGGGGCTCTGGGGCAGGGGTGGTGGGTGGGCAGTAGAGGGAGGTATGACCAGGCAGGGTGGCAGGTAGCCCAATGATGACCCACACCCTAGGCGCAGGGAAGCCGCAGATGGAGGTGCTGGGCTGGTTTCCCAGCAACCTGGCTTTGGTGTGGCCCTGAAGCAGCCGCGGGGCAGAGCCCCTGCACCCCTGATTCCTCATATGACTGAGCAGACACTGCCCAACTGTGGGGAGCAAATGGGCTCCATCCTCTGCCACTCTCTCGTCTCAGGGCTTCCCTGCTCTCTCTGCAGAGGGATTCAGAAGAGGCCCTGCCGTGGGTAGAAAACCTGGGGGGTCTGGGGGGGTTCCTCCCCACCTACCCACCCTCACACTCACCCCACCATGAGATCACAAGACCTTTCCCTTTTTCCGGGAGGAAACTTTGTAAAAGCATCCAAAGTCAGACAAGGAAGATGCTCCCAAAGCTCCCGGGATCCAGACTCAGCCCTGACGACAACAGACAGATGGGATTTTTTTATGATTATTTTTTGAGTTGTGATGAACCTTTATTACTTATTTATTTATATGTAGTGCTGAGGATCGAACCCAGTGCCTCATACATGCTAGGCAAGTGCTCTACCACAGAGCCACAGCCCCAGCCCAAATGGGCATGTTATGATGGAGATGCTGTAACCAACCCCACAGCATTTCGTTTGTACATCAGTCTGTTATGAACCTGGAAAAAATGAGTTTGCTACCAAACCCCCTGTGTTAGCATGTGCTGAACAACTATGAACTTTCGGAATCTGGGAGTTCAAACTAGGGTCAACGACCTGAGAGATGAAAAATAGATTCACCTTCAAGAGAACAAACAAAAGTATTGCAAAGGTCAGCTCCACGCGCTGAGCCCTTGGGGACATGGGGAATTTCGCTCCCTCCCTCCCCGGCCCGTTTCCCTGGGAGTCCCAGAACCACAGTTCTCCACGCACAGAGCAGGCTTACCAAGGTGGGGGGATGCAGTGTGCCGCACGTCCTCAACGCGTGCGATTGGTAAAATCGGAGCTAAGCTGAGCCTGTTCAGACTTTCCCTGATGCCCCGGTGATACCCACATGGATTTAAGCCTCAGCCTCAGAGAAGGAAAATGACTCTAAGAGATCCAATAAGAACACCATGAGGCGTGGTGGCGCACACCTGGAATCCCAGTGATTTGTAATCCCAAGCTTGTAACCCCAGGGAGCCCAAGGCAGGAGGATCCCAAGTCTGAGGCCAGCCTCAGCAACTTTACAAGACTCTGAACAGCTTAGTGAGACCTGTCTCAAAATAAAAAGGGCTGGGGATGTAGCTCCGTGGTAAAGTGCCCACAGGTTCAGTCCCCGGTATCAAAGAAAAGAAAGCCAAGGGGTTTCAGGATCTCTGAGCACTCACTCCAAAACCAGCACCTTGGAGGCCTTCCGTGCTTGGGGGCTGCGGTCGTCACCTCCATCTTATTTGGAAAAACACAAGATAGAAGTGGCCATGAACGTTGGCACCAGGGCACCCCTGATCCCGGGTCAGCAGGGGGGTTAGGGACCTCTGCTTCTCTAAAGAAGCCAGACACAAGCCAAGGCTTTCACCAAGGGAGCACAGCACCATCTCTGTCTCCAGGCACTGTTATCCACGTGACTCACACTGGCAGGATCAGAGTCCCGGGCTGCTCCCTCTGGGATCCATCCAGCCCTCCCTGGGGGCCCTTCCATCTCACAGCTGCCAGCACCAGCTCCCTGAATTCAAAATCACAAACCACACACCAGGAGGAAGAAGCATCTCTTCTACCTACGTCAGCATATGCCAGGGAGAAAGAGGATAATAGAGACGGCCGGGCGTGTCGGCGCATGCCTGTAATCCCACAGCTGGGGAGGCTGGGGCAGGAGGATCAAAAATTCAAAGCCAACCTCGGCAATTTAGCGAGGCCCTGAGCAACTTAGTGAAACCATGTCTCAAAATACAAAGAGCTGGGGATGTGGCTCAGTGGTAAAGTACTCCTGGATTCAATTCCTGGTACCAAAAAAAATAAAATAAAATAAGATGAAGACAGATTGAGACAGGCTCTGGATTCTTTTGGCAAACTTATGGAAGTTAGGCTGGGCTCTCTACTTCAGTGATGAGGAAATGAAACAGCAATGGGCCCCAGGGGGTGGTGTTCTAGAATATCTTTTTCTTTCTTCTGAAAGCAGATACAGAAATACGTGTTGAACTAGTGCAACTAGGAACTGGCAAGTCACCATTTAAAAGGTCAAGAGCTGTATATGGTGGAATGAGATGATTCCACGCAATATGCAGGGAACCAAGATGAAGATCCAGTGTTCCCAGTGGCCCCAAGACTTGTATAGGTAAGTCTGTCTCTCTCTCTTTTCCCCTCCCCTCTAGGCTTCAGCATTTCTCAGAATTGCATGGTGGGGGAAGCAGTCGGATAAACTCTCTACCTTCCATACCCCTCCTCTCACATACTGGAATTTGATGACAGTCACATTGGGCATATTCTAAAGGATCCATCAGAAACACCCATCTCAGAGTGTAGCCACTCAAAAATGGGTCTGTTTTAATGCCTTTGACATTGACCCTATGAGGGGTTGGACCTGATTTTGCTTGTGTTTAAGCCAAGTAAGCAAACAACGTATTTACATTTAAGATTCCAGAAAATTGCCAGAATTTCTTTTATGTCTACTACAGAAGGAAAGGGGCCAAGCAACTGTGGATCCCAACACTGTCAAAACCAGCTGAGGCTGTTCAGGAAAACTGGTTACCCTTACAATCATGAAATTTAAAATCATCATTAATTTTCACACAATGTTTTGCTTTAATTTTCACACTAACCATCATTTTGTGACTTACATAAATACTTGAGCATTATTGAAAGTTGCCTCCACCCCCCAAAAAAATGGCAAAAGACTTTCAATGTGGACATCAAAACTAAAGAGAATCATTAAATTTATGGTCATCAAAAAAAATATCTTCTTTAAAAATAGATATTATTAGGAACCCTCAGATCCATGAAGACAGGAAGGAAATATATTCTTTAAAACATTTTTTTTTTTAAGCTTTCTCTCTTGCTTAGAGACTGCCCGGGAGAGACTCGTGTTGCTGATGCTGTGATTATTTTTTATGATCTGGCAGAGGCAGGGCTCCTATGCAGGTTCCAGACTTCGTAGTTGAGTTCTCAGGCCCCAGCCAAAGTGTTCTCATGTTGAGACGCAGGGCCTCCGGGAACAGGCTTCTCGTCTCCAAAATAGATCCTTCCCAACCGTGGCGTGAAGCTTGAGAATGTTTTCACAATGACTCAGAAGCAAAGATTCCCCAGCAGAAGAGCAAGTCACATACAAACGCCTGGCAGCCAGACCCCCGGCTTTGCTTCCTGTGCCACGGGCAGTCCCCAAGTCAAGATGGCCCTGGGGAAGTTGCCCAGGGAGCGTTAGAGACTAGCACTGGGCTTGGAGACCTCCCGTCCCCTGGGGTTGGAGACTGTGAGAACCTCTTCCCCACCTGTCTTGTTTCCATCCCCGGTTCACTCTCCAGTCACCACCTGCAATAGATTGAACCCATCAAAGGCCCAAAGTCTCACCCCAACCTGTCCCATACCTTGTCACATGACAGTGAAGTGTCCTCCTGCCCTATTCTGTCTCTGGGCCCAGCCAGGTGACTTTGGTGAATGGAATAGTAGCCCACATGACCCAAGCAGAGGCCACTTGTCCCTGTGGCCTGGTCTTCCGGGAGGCAAGACCCAGGTGAAGCCCAGGCAGGCCATCCCAGGTGATCTAGCCATGGACACTACACCTGCTCCAGGAGCCAGCCATGCCCTCCATGTGGCCACGCCCACCAACCCGCAGAACAGCTGAGACCCAGGAGCAGTCAACAGGCCCCCCGCTCAGCCACGGAGGTCGGCGGTTATTATTATGCCAACACGTCACCCCTTACATTCCAGCCGGCAGAAGGAAGAAGGATGAGAAATGTTTCCAGAAGCACATGGGACACCACTGCTTATTTGTCACTGGCCAGAATTTAGTCTCCGAGCCACTCACAGAAGACTAGAAAGCAGCAGTCTGTACTCAAGACAGTTGTACGTCCAGCCACAAGGCGAAGGTCCTGTTGCTACGGGGAGAAGCCGAAGATGGAAGCTGAGAAACCTTTAGAAGTTTCTGACCCAGGTGTCCACAGACCGAGGTCTGTGTCACTGCTCAGCCAGGAACACCTCGTGTGACCTTGGGCAAATCCTCTCCTTCTTTGGCCTTGTGTTCTATCTGTACCCTTGGGAGTGAGGGAGAGACCTTTTCTGCATGGTCTCTTCAGCCTTTCTGGAACTTTCCAGAAATCCCAATGAAGATTTTGAAGAGGTTGGCCCTCTGTTGGAGGCCAGTGGAGGTGGACCTACTTATACATCCAGATGGCGTCCCCCTTCCATCTGACAGCCAAAGCACAGATCTCTAGCCGCCATCCTTGGGCCCCTGAACCAGTCCAAGGAAGCTATAGGACCCCCCAAAATCAGGAATGAAGTGGTCAGGGATTCAAAGTGCAGCCAGGCGCCATGTATGAGGCCCTGTTTGGAGTAAGAACAGAGTACAAATACACTTAATTGACCCCCATCAAAGGACACTGCCCGTCTGTGCGCTTAATAAAGAGGAAAGAACTCTGCTCAGGTCTGATCACAGGCTTCAAGGCCTCGTAAAGCCGGTGAGCTCTGAGGTGAAAGACACTACACACTCACCTGTGGGCCGGGGCAATGTTATGAGGCTTCAAATCTCAAAGAGAAAAAGTCTCTCCTATCAAATATGCATAAAAACATGAGAACGTCTCCCAAACAAGCTAAGGCAGACAGCTCTGTCTTTATCTACTTTGAAATCGCTGTTGCTGAATTTGTGGTCAAAGATACATTTTAACTCACCACCATGAAGTTATACAGCCCGTAGGTGCACTTTATCAAGAGGGGAAAATCTTTGTTCGGAGTCTAACGAGGGAATTCTGAGAGTCTTATAAGCCTTAAAATTCTATGACGAAAGGGACTCCTCACTTTATACTTTATAAATCAGACTGATACGATTTACAGCTCCGAAATCCTGTTACTTAGAACTCAAGTATTTATCTCTCCCCTTGAGAGGGAAAAAAAAAAAAAATCAAACTAGCTCTGAAGCCCAGAGCCAGGAGAGGTGTCATCTGCCACAAATGTCATGGCTGTCCTGGATTTTGCATGAAATATATAAATTATTACAACAGAAAACTAACATAAGATATCAAGCATTTATGCTTAAAACTTAAGAATTTAATGAATCAACGACTCCTTAAAAAAAAAAAATCCTGGTAGGCATCATGATCCTGTTTACAGGCATAAATACTGAGATTCAGAGAAGCTATGTAACTCTTCCAAGGCCACACAGCTAACAAGAGGCCAGGCTGGGATCTCATCCCAGGCAGGTTCTCCAGGAGAATATACTTAGTACAGTGTCTGGCACAGAGTTCACACTTAGAATTGTTTCTATCTGCTTTCTCCCCTAAAAATGATTCTTGCCTGGATTTGGGCAAGGTGGTCTCAGGGATCCCCTAACCCACAGGGTGGAGTTGACTTCCACTGAAGAAGCTCACAGGCCTCCTGTGGGGTTCCCACATCCCCACTGAGCCAAAGGATTTGTCAACTTTTGTTTTTTCTTTATAGACAGAGACGCAGTATGGAATCCAATCATGTCTGAAGGACTGAAAACCCACAGCACCAAGGGCAGCAGAGAGGTGGCCCGGTTCACTCAGTTGCAGAGGCACAGAGGTAGAACTGTCCCCTCCCCTACCTTGGATTCCACTTGCCCACCCCAGGTTGGATGATGTCCACCCATGCCGGGAAGGGCGACTCGAGTTAGTCTACACGTCCAATACCACTCTCCTCTAGACGTGCCTGGAAACGTTTCACCTGTTATCTGCATATCGCATGATACAGTCAAGGTGACACATAAAATTGGCCACCATAACCATTACAGCTATGACCGTTATAAAAATGTTCTGGGATGAATTTTTCTGTTTGTTTCCCTCCTAAGAAGATTGGACTCATTATTGGGTATTGAATCACGTCTCATCCATGTTTGAGATAGAAATTCGGTTTATTCTCTCCAAGGATTTAGAGAGAATCCTCGTCCTTGAACTCCCTTCCAAACCCCAAGGGGAATGTCACAAATAAAACCCTTTTCAGTTCTTACAAAATCGACAGATAAGAGCCCTTGGGGGGTGGCGGGGGGGGGGCGGTGGAAATGCTCCTCTGTAATCTCACATTCTAAAAATAGACTTGACTTTGGATTTTTGCTTAATAAAAAATATATTTTTCGATTACATTAGAGACTGAGAAGAAGAATTTCAGTATCGAGTTGAGACTTGTGGGAAAATGGAGAGAAGAAGAGTTTCACTGTTCTTTTTGAAAGTTCTGGTATTGAAATCTCACCACCCTGGGTGACTTCTGAGTGTACTGGGGCCGGGGAGGAAGGAAGGGCGAATGCTGGCACCAGTCATTTAATCTGTCACTTATTACTCAGCTCTGACACCAAACGCAAAGGCTGCCACGGGAAGACGGAGCTCGCACCGCTGTGCGCGCTGCGGTCGAGGGGAAATGTCCCCTGGGCTCTATGGTTTCTCTGAGTAATTACTGAATCATCTCTTGACTGCAGTGAAACTTCGCGGGGACAGTGTTTGTTGTGGAGCGTCCTCCTGCATCTTCCTGGGCCACACCTCAAAGGGCTGGGGTTCTGAAGAGGTGACGCAGGTCCCCTTCCACAGAGCCCGCACTACCCAGAGGACAAAGTCACCTCACGGATGCTGCTCCTCTCAGGGAACTCCTGGCGGGCAGTCCCTCCTGGTCTTGGTTGGTCCTTCCTCCTCCCTTCTGGAGGAGGGGCTGGAGTCGAGGATGCACCCTGCAGTTGGGATGGGCCATCAAATGTGGCTCCCTCTTCCCTCCCCAGGATGTTTTTCCCTGATCACCAGCTCATCTGGTAGGTCCATGGTCCGCAGCTGGACTTAGACTTCTGCCTTTACCACTCAGGACGAATCGCTTTCCACCTGAGTACAGTGTACTAATCTCTAAAACAGGATCTACGGTTCCTACCTTGCCCAGGGCCACAATCTGCCTGCCTGAAGGTGCTTTTCAAACTGCACTGTGTATCTTGGAAGGACTCCAGTGCCTTCCCTGATGTCATGCTGTGCTGCCTGGTGGGTAGCTACCCACCCATCTGACGTTTTTGTGCTCACAAAGCACTATTCTATCACCCGACCCTGATGGGGATGGGGAGACAAGACCGAATGGTATGAATGGAAGGACATAGCTAAGATGATTGATGGACAGATAGATAGATAACATCCTGTTGATTCTGCTTCCCCAGAAGAACCCTGACTAATGCAAGGATGTACCCCAAGCTAAGTCAGTGTTTCCTAAACTCCAGGTATTCACACCTCATTGTGACTCTGCCCATCACCTCTAACATTATTTCATTAATTTTTTTTCATTCTTTTGCAGTAAAATAAATGCACGTATCACTGCCGTGATGGAAAAAGGTCAACACAAAAATCAATATAATAAAAACAAAATAGTGTGCTCAAACTTTGTTGCTGAAACCGGCAAGACTCCAAGTCCGAAGGCTGTTTCCTTTTGTACCAAGGGAGGTTGGCATATGCTCTCTGGCATTCTGAGTGGGTATCACCTGAGACCTTTCCCTGTGTGTAATTAAAAGGATTGAAAGGGGAGTCACTCTTCCATGACACGATTCAATGCCACCACACCATAATTCCACGTTCACATTAGACCTTAAGTCAACTACTTCTCCCCAGGGGACCGGGCTACACTCTGAGGGAAGCATTTCCCTAATGCCTGCACCTGCTGAATGGCCCTTGGTCTCCAATGGATCAGAGCTCTTTTCAAAAGAAGTGAACTGATACAGAAAGTGGAGAAAGTGATCTCTATCCTTCCTGTCATGTGAACAATACAGTCCCTTAGTATTCACTGGGGATTGATTCCAAGACTCCCCCTAGGATCCCTAAACCTATGCTTGCTCAAAAGTCCCTTATACACAATGATGGAGTATTTTTTACATATAACCTATCGCATCTTCCCGTGTGTACTGCAAGTTCTATCTAGATTACCTACAATACCTAAAACAATGGAAATACTCTGTAAATAGTTTTTACACTGTATTGTTCAAGGAATAGTGACATGAAAAACGTTGATGTACATTCAGTATGGGTACAATGTTTTTCTCAAATATTTTCAATACATGGTTGTTTGAATCCACAAATGCAGACACAGAGGGCCAACTATACTTCATAGTACACAAAGACATCTCACACTCTGTGTCTCACTTAACCACACCAAAACCCAGTAGCAATTATCATTTATCATTCTTCCCTTACCTGTATGTAGTATGGGGTTGGCTGGTCTAAGCTGGACTCAATTGGGATGCTTGTCTGGGTGACTTTAACCCATGTCCCTCATCTTCCTGGGACTAATGAGTGAATGGGGACCTGTCCTTTCACGGCAATGGTGGACAGGCAAGAGCATAAATGGTTACACGGAAGCGTGAATTGCCACCCTCAGAACACGAACCCTGTCCTTTCTGCCCACCAAGCACTGATCAAGGAAAGTCACTTAGTCAAATCCAAAGTTGAAAACAAGTGAATACTTTCTTCCCTTGCTTAAGCAATAGCAAAGGTACAACCTTAGGCAGGAATAAAGATTTAGGATCAATATTGCAGTCTATCACACTCTAGGTCTCATTCGATCCTCTGGAAACCTCCATTTGCCTCTCCCTTATAGTCAAAGGCAACGTGCTCAAATTCTTGCATTTATGGGCAACTGACTAAATCAACAAGAGCGCAAAGACCATTCAGTGGAGAAAGAATGATCTTTTTAACAAATGGTGCTGGGACCACTGTCTGTCCACAGGCCCAGAAGTTGGACCTAACTTCATATCATATAAAAATTAATTAAAACTGTGCCACAGCCCCACATGTAAGAGTTAAAACTACACAACTCTTGGAAGAAAACAGGAGGAACATTTCTTGGCCTTGGGTTACACAAACAGTTTATAAAACATGACACAAACAGCACAAACCATGACAACAAAAATAGAGTAATTAAAATAAAAAATGAAGAGCTTTTGTGCTTCAAAGGGCACCATCAAGATTAAAAGGCAACCCACAAAATGTGAGAAATATTTGCAAACCATATATTTGACAAAGGTTTAGTATTTAGATATAAGAACTCAACAACAGAAAGGCAAATAATTTTAAAGTAAGCAAAGGATTTAAATAAACGTTTCCCTAAATAACATATGCAAACAGATAATAGATAAAAAGAATTTCCACATTATTAATCATCAGGAAAATGCTAATCAAAACCACAAGGAGGTACCACTTCATAGGATGGCTAAAAATAAAAAAGATAATAACAAGTGTTGTCAAGGATGTGAAGATGTTGGAACCCTCAAACTTTGCTGACAGCATTGTAAGATGGTGCAGCCACTTGGAAAATAGTCGGGCAATTTTTCAAACTGTTCAACATAGAATTACCATATGACTCAGAAATTTCACTTCCAGGTAGATACCGAAGAAAAATGAAAACATATCCACACAAAAACTTTCACATGGATATTCACAGCAGCATTATTCATAGAGCCAAAAAGTGGAAACAACCTGAATATCCATCAACAGATGAATGGATAAACAAAACATGGTATGTTCAAACAGTGGGAT
This sequence comes from Ictidomys tridecemlineatus, assembly GCF_052094955.1. Classification (NCBI taxonomy): domain Eukaryota; kingdom Metazoa; phylum Chordata; class Mammalia; order Rodentia; family Sciuridae; genus Ictidomys; species Ictidomys tridecemlineatus. Next base: position 191,399,163 of record NC_135480.1, on the reverse strand, counting down.
ATTGTCTGGCAATCAACAGAAATGGAGGGCTGATACACACTCCAACATGGGTGAACCTTGAAAATGTCACAAAAGGTCACATGTTCTATGATTAGATTTATAAGAAATGTCCAGAATAGGCATATCTATAAAGACAGAAGGTTGCTTGCTGGTTGCTAGGAATGAGAAGGAAGAAGGAGTGGGGAGCAATTCCTAATGAGTTGGACTTTCTTTGGGGAACAACAGTCATTTGGGGGGATTAGCAGTGATGGTTGCACAACTTCAGAAATATACTAAAGATTATTTAAAATGTGAATTTTTGCTGGGTACAGTGGCACACATCTATAATTCTAGCTACTCAGGAGAACTGAGGGAAGATAATGTCAAACTGGAGATAACACTCTGCAATTTGGTGAAATCTTGTCTCAAAATAAAAAATAATAATAATAATAATAAAAGGGACCAGAAATGTCGTTCCATAGCAGAGCATCTCTGGGTTCAATCCCCAGTACCACAAAAAAATAAAAATAAAAAGCGAATCTTCTGGTTTATAAATGAGATCTCAATCATTTTAGAACTGAATTAAAAAAAAAACAATCCAATTAGAAAACAGACAAAAGACATGAAAAGACATTTCCCCAAAGAGGATTATGAATGAGTAATAAGCACATGAAAAGACGTTCAACGTCATTAGCCATTAGATTAAAATCACCGTTGAATGACAGACCACATCTATTAGAATGGCTAACACACAGAATAGCAGGGGGAAATTAAAATACGGGACAGGGTGCAGAGACAGGGATCCTTCACCCAGGGCTGTTGGCAGTGCCAAATGGCAAAGTCACCCTGAAACATAATTTAGAAGTTTCCTTCAAAACTAAAACTGGATTTACCATACACCCAGCTACGGTATGGTAATCTGAGCACTCATCTCACAGAAGTAAAAACTAGTCCCCAAATATTCACATCGTAGTAACTTCATGATGACCCAAAACAGGAAACCATCCAAACATCTTTCAATGGGCAGATGGCCAAAATATCTGACCAAAATATCTGAGTGGTTCACTCAGATCATTGATCACCGGTGACCAATAAAAAGGAGCAAACTCATTAACACATACGCTAACCGGAATGAACTGGAAATCACGCTGGGAATGGGTGGGAAAAGTCAGCCTCAGAGAGAAAAAAGGCTGCATGTTTCCATTTATCTGTGAAATGACAGAACCCGAGAAACAGAGCCAAACACTGGCTTCCCGGGGTTGGAGAGGGTGGGGAAGGGTGGGCATGGCTGCAAGGGGAGGACACAAAGAAAACGGGTGGGGTGATGAGGGCTTTGGGGATCTTGTCTGCAGAGGTCAACGGGGATGATTGGCATGTGGCTGCACACCCCCCGCACGCACGCGCGCGCACACACACACACACACACACGCATACCCCCACCCCCTCCCGCACAGGTGAGGGTTTCGAACTCTTCCTGCGCATTACGCCAAGGTTATTGGGGGGGGGGGGGGGCGGGGGAGGGTTGAACTTGTGCTGTTGTGAGACAAGGTGTGACACTGGGGGAGGGGGGGGAGGGTTTCATGAGCCCTCTCTGTACCTTTCTTGGAAACATTTTGTGGATTTATAACTATTTCAAAATATAGGTCTCCAAAAAATCAAAATTTATCCTCATCTTCAAATTGGCTCCTCTTTCTGAACTCCCTAACTTCATATCTGTAGATGTGGAAGCCCCAGGGATCTTTGCCCAGACCTGCCCTCATTCTCAACAGCACAGTAACACGGTAATAGGGTGCTACAAAAATAATAAGCACATTTACTGAGTGTTTCCTCTGTCCTGGGCAGGACTTTCACATGCCTGATCTGATCGGTCCCTCACACCACCTCTATTAGATGCCCATTCTCATGGTAAGTAAAGCCAGGATCAGAGAGTCGGTGGCTATCGCCAGGGTGATGCAGCCATTCTGTGCCCAGAGTCCACCAGACTCCAAAGCCAGCCACTGACCTTAGCCCAGGGCCTTAGATCAGTTTCACGATTCTTTGCCTAAACCAGAAACCCACATAGGAGCCTTGGACTGGTCTTCTGTCCTAAGCCCCAGCAGAAAGAAGCAGCACCCATGCACACTTGAATGGTAAACCACTCCAAACAGAAGAGGCAGTCCCTCAGTTCCTCATGCAAAGATTTTTAAAAGTATTTTCATCAACTTAAACATGTAAATATTCAGTGTTATAACCAAAGCACCAACTTAAAGGGATTCATAGACCATACGTGGCATATATGAAATAGACTGATCTGAAACGCCATCTCTGTCTCCCACACTCTGCAGCAACTGCATTCAAATGCCCCCACACACACACACACACGTTGGACATCAGTGTAGCCCCAGTTTGCATCAACACAGATTTCCAGGGGAAATTATCTTTGTTACTAAATTATTTGTTTCTAATATTCTTTGGTTCTTGATGGAGTTTTTAAATCTGCCAACACCTTGGTCCTTGTGCCTTCTCGCCACCACCCCCCCCCAAAAAAAAAAAAAAATATATATATATATATAGTGGTTTTACTGACTGGGTACTAGGACTGGGGTGTCTAAAGCTCTGTTAGGGATTTTGATAAGTAGGCTCATGCTAGGAGCCACCTCTTAAGGGTGTAACAAGTGCTCCTGAGCAATGCCATTTAGGGGTTCTTGATGGACCACAGAATCACCTGCAAAGCTGTGTAGAAACACTGCTGCCAGGCCCCACCTCCCCCCAGGATTCTAAATTTCTCTGGGATTAGGCGCCAAGCATTCTTAGTTTTAATAACACCCCAAGTGAATCACATTTGCAGCCAGAGTTGAGAATCGTCAATATGACAACTTAAGGGTAAGTTTCCTCTCCAAGCCAGCTTTTGAGAGCTGTTTTACCCACCATCGAACGTCTATGGTGGTGACTTTACATCACCCTCCCCTGCCACCCCACCCGCTGAAGTCTCCCAAAGTGAGCTGAATCTCTTTCTTTTTTTCTGTTTCTGTTGTATCCGTGACCCCTGTAAGCATCCAAGAGAGCACTGACAGAAGACATTTTAACCTAATCTGACTTCCCTAAAATAGTCCTGGGTTGTCCTAAATCAAGGAATTGAAAGCGTGCCCCACAGGGTGAGAGATTTTGTCAGGACTCAGCTAGAAAGCAATTCCCCTTTTTCTGAAAGACAGACTGGGAAGGAATGTCACTTTATTTTCCACCTATGTTTAGCAACTTCCCTCTCTTGGAGGAGTTACTAATAGTACCGTGTTGTTTATTGACCTGATCTCACTGAATCCTAAAAGTACACAGGGCACACATAATTGCGATTATTCCCATTTGGCAGAGGGAGAAACTGAGGTGTGAAGTCACTGGACCAAGGTTACCACCCAGAGGGTGAAGGGAGGCAGGGTGTCCCAGGCCTTCCGAGTCTCGTATTGTACCACCCACTTCTGGCCCAGGGCCCTCAAAATGGTTTCACAAGAGACACCAGGACTTACATTCAGGTGTCCCGATGAAGGCCTGGTGGACAGCCTAACATCCTGGAGTCAGGGTCAATGGTCCTCCCTCCTCCCGCCTCTGTGGTCCAGTCCAGACTCCCCTGGCTCTGCATTCCCTGGTTCCCGGCTCTGTGACATCACAGACAGCCTCCTGTCCACTCTGGCAGCAGCAGGTGAGTGAGGCTCCAAGGTCAGACCTCACAGTGGGGGGGTCGTTTCTGCCCTGGAAGAAGCCATGTCCCCACCTCTCCTGGCGCCCATTCACACCACTAGAAAACAGACGCCGCCCCTCAGTTGCCTTGACCCCTTTCTCTCTCTGGGTCCCAGTCTCTTACCTGTGCCCAAAGGGCTCCCCCAGCTCCAGAAGCCTCCCTGCTGGACCTCATTGACTTTGCTTGTCCTGGTCAATACAAGCTCACAGCCCACTGGGGACAACCCCAGGGCCTTTTCTTTGGCCCCTGCTTCCATCTAGAGGCAGGTGCTGGTAGTGCAGGAAACTGCCCACCCTCCCCCGCTTCACCCTCCCCGCACCTTGCCTTCAGCCTCCACATCACCATTTATATTTACTAAGTCTTCAGGAAGTACCAGAAGACTGTGCTAGGCACTTTCCATCATTAATTAATCCTCACGAGCACCTCTTGCTGTAGATGCTGTTATTTTCCCATTTTACAGATCAGAAAACTGAGGTTTGAGGAGGATATAAATTCTTCTAAATTATCCTTCTAATAACTAGATCTTCAAGAATCACACCTCAAACAATGTGCCCATAATTGTTTCACAGCTCTCCCTAAGAGCATTTCCATTTCTGAAGATGGTCCAAAAGTTCAAAATTCTGTGCTCTCAACACTAGAGCAAAAAGTGGTCCTATTCCCCCTTTTCCCTGTGAAGTTACCTGGTAAAGACTGGGAGCTTCAACCCTGGATCCAGACAAACCTCCACTTGGAGTCCCCACTGCTGGGTCTGTTTATAAATGGAAAAAAAAGCAAGGCTCGGAATTCAGTGTGCAATAAGCTTCCGTTGGTCTTTAAAAGAGGTGGGTGGAAAGTGGCTGACACCTGTACTTTCCTATACATACCTAAGCTGCTGTAGAGCAAGAAACTTCCATGCCACGTGTGAAACAGAACCAGGATGTGCCTCTGCTGGAACAAGAGAGGGTGGGCTCGGTGGCCCAGCCTCTGAGCAAAGATGGTGGCTGATGTCCAGGCTGGACAGGTGCTGAGCCAGGAGATCTCCAGCTGGGCCCTTCCACTGGGAGGTGCAGCTGCCAGCATGTCCCTGTCCCTTCCAGGAGCTTGGTCATGTGGCAAAGTGTCACTGATGGCTACGTGGGTGTGACACAGATGGTGCTGACTACCTGCCACCCTCTGTTCAGGGCACTCCAGCTTCACCCAGGAACATGGACGTTTTTCTTTGTGCTCACAGTCTCCCCTCAACCATGACTGCAGGGAGGATTCTCCAAGGTTGTCCAGATCTTTGCCACTGTTGCTGGTCTTCCTTGAAAACCCACTCTTGGACATGCAGTTTCCAGCTGAGTGTCGTCAGCCTGGCCTTTCTTGTTTTGGTCTTGGAATCCTTTGTCGCACCCTCCATTGGACTAGAGGCTGCCTGGAAGCATTCGACCCTCAACACATACCGAGGGACAGGAAACAAACTATGATCATTTAAACATTTTCAGAAGGATCCGAAAGGCTCTCTGGAATCACTATCAGGATTCCCCAGGATGACCTCTGCCTTAGAGAGCAGGGTCTCCTGTTCCTTTGGCTGAGATATGGATCTCCCTCACCTGGGGCACTAACCCAGGTGCATTATGGAGCATTAGCAAGGGTGCAGACTCCCTGGTTGGCCAAAATTAAATCCAAGGGTGTCCTATCAGCCACAGTTACTTGAACTAAAGATTTTAAGTGGGTCAGTTGTTCCCGGGGGATGAGCTGTGCTATTGATTAGGTCAGCCAGGGACCAAGCGGAGCCCAGGCCATTTCAAAGATGAGGAAAGTGAGACCCAACGTGAGCAGAGCAGGTCCTTCCTGACTTCTGAGCAGGTCCAGGGCTGTTGCCTTGAGGCCAGGCCCCTCTGCATCTGCACCATGGACCCCTCTACCCTGCCCGGTAGTGCCCGGTTGTCCTCTGTGGGTCCACCAGCACCTACAGGGCCCCTGCTGGGGGGCTGCCAGGTTGGCTTCTTACCTGCACCCCGAGCCGAGGTTGGTCAGGGGTTAGCTCCCCCAAATACGCCATGGAGGGGAAAGTGGCGGCTCCCCGGAGCCCAGGGCTGAACCTTGCCTCATCTGAACTGTCACTGGAAGGGAGATGACAGTCCCAACTTTCCTTCCGACCGTGCAAGATGCCATTGTCAACTGAACAGGGCGGGGGAGCCATCCACTTGGAATGGGCTAAGTATTCCACACAGGACAGTGAGTCTTGGTCCCCGGTGGCACTGAAGAGTCTGGTTTCCACATTAGAAGCTGCCATACAAGTATCCCTGTCCATCTGTGTTGCAGACAGTGCCCCTAGGGAGTTAGGAGGTGGGACAGGAAGGTGCTGAGTGCTAAGGCCTCCTCAGACAGACGCCACTGGACAGATGTGGACAGCTGTCCTTCTGACCTGGAGAATCCCTCCTTCCAGTGGCCTGTCTGGCCGCAGTGCACACCGGTGTCCTTAGGCTCAGACTCCACATTCTTTACAACACAGGAAATCTGGGTCCTGTTTTACCTCAGGGACCAGTTTTATGCAGGAGACCACAAGATGATTTTGAATTCTAGTTAATATTCGAGGACTCTGAAAATGATCAAGAGATCAACACTGACACTTCCCACTCTTATTTATTTTTTCTAATAATTATTATTTCAGGTCTTAATCCTTTCCAAAAATAAAAAGAGAGAAAGAAAAAAAAGAAAGAAAGAAAGGACTTCCTTTACTCAAGTCTTGATCTACCTCAGAATATTTTTCAAAAGGATTCTGAAATCCTTTCAGTGCCCCATTAATGAAAGTGATGGTGATGATGATTGATGGTGATTTTTTTTTGTGTGTGTGTGTGTGTGAGAGAGAGAGAGAGAGAGAGAGAGAGAGAGAGAGAGAGAGAGGTGGGAGAGAGAGAGAGAGAGAGAGAGAGAGAGAGAGAGAGAGAGAGAGAGAGAGAGAGATTCTAAATCTTGGTCCCTAAGAGAAAGTTTTCAAAATAGCCTTATATGGTGTGTTTCCTATTTTTCTTCCCTTCTGAATTCTGTTGTGTTTTTTTTTGTTTGTTTTTTATTGTGCTTAAGTGGATTATTTAAATATCCTGGTCTTTTCCATCCTGCCATTTCTAAACACGTATCCACATCACTGAACCCAACAGTTAAATGAACTTACTATTACAAATATACCAGGACAAGAAGTAGCAGACTCCTGAATTTCACAGAAACCTTCTGCCCTTCTGCAGTTTGGGAAGATTCTAAATATTTGCCCTGGAGTCTCACCTGCCGTTGAGACCCAGCCCCTCCAGACCCACCTGCGGCTGTAGGCGTTTGGGGGGCATATGGGGATTTATGCCTGTTCTTTTCTAGAAAGAGGCCCCCTGAAGAAAGTCTTCAGGCAGCCAGGGGAGGGTATTGGAGGAGAATAAGTGGGTGGTAAAGAAAAAGTTGGGTGTAGAGAGAAAGAAAAAGGCAAAGCAAGTCAGTTTCAGAACGTTTGAGTAGGAGTTTGAACTTTATTTAATTTTTCTTTTATTGTTCCTCCTGAGGCCAGAGCATGCCAAGTTCACGGATTATGAACTCCCATTTTTACCCGTTATACATATTGCAGAATCACATCGGTTACACATCCACTTTTTTACATATTGCCATACTAGTGTCTGTTGTATTCTGCTGCCCTTCCTATCCTCTACTATCCCCCCTCCCCTCCCCTCCCCTCCCCTCCCATCTTCTCTCCCTACCCCCTCTACTATAATTCATTTCTCTCTCTTGTTTTCTTCCCCTTTCCCCTCACTTCCTCTTATATGTAATTTTGTATAACAATGAGGGTCTCCTTCTTTTACCATGCAATTTCCCTTCTCTCTCTCTTTCCCTTCCCTCCTCTCCTCCCTGTTTAGTGGTGATCTTCTTCTCATGCTCTTCCTCCCTATTCTGTTCTTAGTTTCTCTCCTTATATCAAAGATGACATTTGGCATTTGTTTTTTTAGGGATTGGCTGGCTTCACTTAGCATAATCTGCTTTAGTGCCATCCATTTCCCTGCAAATTCTATGATTTTGACATTTTTTAGTGCTGAGTAGTACTCCATTGTGTATAAACCCAGAATTGAGCATTTGCTGTTTTGTTTTGATATGTTTTTTCTTCTCTCTTTTCTAGAGACCCTCTTAAATCTCACTTTGTTTTGTTTTATTTTATTTTTTACATCAAAGATCTTTCATAAGGGCTTTGGTACTTCTAAGCCATCTAGTAAAATTTTGCAAATTATCAAAATAAGCACAGAAGAGTACATAGAGTGGAAGAATGTGTAGGAAGCAGGAGTTTTCCCAGAAAAGGGTGACAGTTTTAATGTAAAGGAGGCCAGGACCAACAGGAAAGAGTTCCTATATGCACTCAGGCACTGCATGGCGCCTGGAATCCCTGAGCCAAGCAGAGCCCAAAGAGGCCCTATGACCAGTGACCTGGAAATCACCCACCAGGATGCAGACCTCAGAAGGGGTCTCGTTTTATGATTAAAGACAGAACATGTGCTCACAAAAGTTTTGGAGGACCCAAGCCAACAGTTGAGCCAAATCCTTCATACACACGGATCATCAGAATACCTGCACTCCAGCCCTAGTTCTCAGGGCCAACCCGAGGAGGCTTGGCTGGCTGTGCCCATGACTCCACTCTTGGCCTGTGAGGCACTTCCTTCCGCCCAGCGAGCACAGGCAATCTGGAACAAAGCAAACCCCGGCAGGCACATTTGTGGATGAAGAAAATTGCTTCTGCTAAGGCAATTAGCAGAAGATCAAGCAGATTAACGGCAAGGACATTTGCTAAATGGTGCATCTCCAAAACCAAATATCCGACTGTCTGATATAAATTTCTATTTGTTTATAAAAGGAAAATAAATTCATTAAAGAGAGCTCACCATATACTTAAAGAGAGCTCAGGGAGATACATCACAACTCAAACCATGTTGGAAACTCATCTGGCAGGAAATCCAAAAAGACCACTGGAGATATAGGGGTCCATGCACCCAATGAGACTGGCTCCTGGTCCCAGGATCCCACACATGGTGACATCTGTGTGTGTCTAGCCTACGAGTGCACCTATCCACAAGGAAGAGCTTATGAGTAGGAAGTGAAAGATCAGCTAGCAGAAGGGGAGAGAGATCTATCCAACAATCAGAGAAAGCTCATGAGATTGTTCAACAAACACTTGTAAAGTTTCTATTCTGTGCTCAGCCCTGGGATGAGAGTAGAGGGAATACAAAGATGAAAAAGAAAAAAGAAAAACACTATTCCTGCCCTCCACATGGGGGTACATTTGTCTATCTTGTATTTTATTCACTGCAGTATCTTCAGCACCAACAGTACCTAGCACTGAGTAGGTTCTCAATAAAATCATGCTTCATAAATGGGAAGAGCACATGGGCTACCACCCAGATGGCTGACAACTAAATAGGCAGCTACAATGTTTTCAACAAGTAGTCTTGCAACATTGACCCCGAGTCAGGCAGTCGCTCTACAACAATGTGACATGATGAGTGGGGTGGGGGTGATAGGAGAGCACAAGGCAGAGGTCCCTAACTTCACCCCAGGAGTAAGAGGATGAGTCTTGGAGTTTGATGAGTAAAGGAGTGAGCTGAGAACATCCCAGATGCAGGGAGAGTGTAAAAGCAGAATCCTTCAGTGAGAGGCGAGGGGGCTGCCTGGGTGGCATCTTACAGCTGTAGTGAGTGAAACCAGAGGAAGTTCGGGCTGAAGAGATTGGCAGTGTGAGCACAAAAACAGTTGGGTTCTGCAGACCTGGGGAGCCCCTGCAGGGTCTGAGCAGGACTGTCACTTGGGGTTTACATTGGGGCCACACAACTCTGGCTTTCTGGAGAGGTGAACAAGCCAATGGGGAAGTTTGAGCCGGGGTCCAGGTGAGAGGTGATGGTGGCTTTGACTCTGGTGAGGGAAATGACAATGGATGATAGCAGACAGATTGAAGTTATCTGCAAAATCAAGTCAAAAGACTGGTGAATGTGGGAGGAAAATAGGAGACTGGCAGGCTTCTGGATCTGGAGACAGAGAATAGGATCCTTCTGCAAAATAGGGAATGTGGGTTTGCAGTGGACAGGTTGGCAGCCCCACCAGTAAACAGAGCAGAACTATAATTGATTCCCAAAACCATCCAAGTCACGTAGTGGGCTGGGTCCTACAGGCTGTAATACTCCCGGAGCAAAAGTTACCACCCAACTCCCAGTTGACTCCAGTGTCTGCAAATGTTTCACCCAAGACAAAGAGGATTCCATGCTGGTCCATTCAACACACATTTATTGGGCTTCAAATGTAGCTCAATGATACAGCACTTGCTTAGCATGTGTAAGGCCTTGGTTTAATCACCAGCACTGTAAAAAAGAAGAAAAAAATCAACATTTATGGTTCATCTACACTCTGTGAGATGCTGTTGTAGACCCTGAGAATAAAGCAAAAACAAAACAGATGAAATGTGTGACCCCCTGTGGCTTACGATGTCATAAGGAAAGGAAGCAGGATTCGATAGTGCTAGAAAATGACAGAAATGCGTGTGGGAAAGGAGACCTGTGAGGGCGGGGGAAGGGAGACACTTTAAATGCAGTGGATAAAGAAAGCTTCATTAGAAAAAGTAACCCTCCAGCAAAACCTTGAAGGTAAAAACAGGAATATAGCCACCTAAGGACCAGCATGGCTGGCAGAGGGTGTTCAAATCAGCCAGGAGCCTGGTGCACTTGGGATGGGATCCACGGGGGAAGGGCAAGGATCACAGGTGGCGTCATGGTAGCAGCTGAGGGTGAGAAGGAAATAGCAGTGGGGAGTAGAGTACAGAGCACTTCAAGAACCAGGTAAGAACTTTTGAGTTTTCTTCTGAGGAGTAAAAGACAGTTTGTGTGGGGTCGGGGGGAGAATTAAGAGAAAAAAATATCTTTTTCATTTACTCCCATTTGTTTACCATTTTGTCATTGTCATCCCTATTTGTAGATATGTCCATTTCACAGCATTTTCCTTCTAACTTTAAGCATCTTTTGTATTCTTTTTTTTTATTTTTAACTTTTTTTTCTTGCAGTGTAGGGATCAGACCCAGGGCTTTGCCTACACTAGGCAGATGCTCAACCATTGAGCTGAATTCCCAGTCCTTTATATTTTAAAATATTTTCATTTCACTTTAATGAGCATATTTTCAATAAATATGGCGTACTCCAATTTTTTTTCTTTCAGAATTCCAAAGTTGTTACTCCATCGTCTTCTAGCTTGCATTGTTCTGGCACAAAATCAGGTGTCATTCTTGTCCTATTTTTCTTCTTTAATTCTTTTTCATTTTTAGTTGCTTTAAAGATTCAGGGTGTTCTCTTTCACTTTTAGCTTTCATACTACAATGTGCTAAAGTGTCATTTTATGGTTTTCATGTTTGGAGTTTGCTGAACACCTGTGTTGATGTTTTCCATCAAATTTGGAAGAGATTTAACTATTCTTGCTTTAAAAAAAAAAAAAGTTTTGCTGCCACGCTCACCCCTTCTGAGACTCCAGTTATCCATGTATGGTAACTTTGTGATATTTCTTGGGTCACTATTGCCCTTATCCTACTTTTAAAATCTTATTACACTCTGTACTTCAGTTTGGGTGATTTTTATTGATCTTTTCTCAAGTTTACACGCCATTTTTTTCCTGCTGTCCAGAGTGGTATTGATGTTACCCAATACATTTTTCTTTCAGATACTGTTTTTTTAAGAACTAGAATTTCTGTTTGATTCTAGTTCAGAGTTTTCATTTATTTCCTTGATACTATATCTCTTCACCTGTCATGTCCATTTCTCTCTGTCCATGGGAATTTTGAGAAGTGCAACATGATGCACTTGAACGGGACTACCTAACTTTTGGATTAATCACTAAGGGTAAAAGAAACAGGAGTCCAGATCGGAGGCTATTGAAATAATTCAGGCAAGGGATGATGGCACTTTGGACAAGGGCACAGCAGCTGAAAAAGTGAAGCAGGTGTCCATGAGAAAAGCAATGCATGCAGTGAACTGGGTGTGGGAGGGACACCTAATCAATACCATGAAAAGAATTTCCTAAAAGGAAGTTTTTCCATAGAACAAAAAGCAAAAACAGAAAGCATCTGGAGTTTTAGAAAAGTTAATACACAAAGGAGGGAGTTTAGGACTAAAATAAGACCTTGTACTTCTAGACCATCCGCACTAGAAAGATCCTTGAAGATATCATTTAACCTAATTTCCTCTTATCTCTGCAGAGGAGCCTGAGACAGCAACAAGCATGGACTTACCCAAAGCCATGCAGCATATTAGTGTCAAAACCAGGATTTAAGTCTGCATAACTATGTGCTTCCTTACCAGGTTCCTATAGAAGCTAGACTATTTGGGATAATTTGGAAGCAATGAGCTCTGGAGGGGAAGAGAAGGGAATGGAATGGAGTAGAATGTCCATTGGGCACTTATTGCATGGCAGCCATTTTGCCTATATTTAACCCTGTACTTCTGCAGAGTAGGCACTGTTATTCCCATTTCCCACGTGATGAAGCTTATGAAGAAATCTGCCCCAGAACATACGTCTAGAAATGGGGAAGAATGTAATCTATCTGAAGCCTGAGCATTTTCCGCCCACTTCTGCAGGACCTGACACTTGGCTGTGGTGGGTCCTAGCTAGAGTGTGAGCACAGGTCAAGGGCTGGCGTTTTTCAGCTACAGTCTTATGTTCATCCAGGAAACAGCCCTGCCCAGGGAACTGGGCTCTAATTCAAGATCGGCTGACACAACAAGGCATCCTGCAGATAAAGCTGGCAGAATAGAGGCTTCCAACTCCTTTCCATGGGTAAGAAAATTTGGGATGGGATAGGATAGATGACTTTAGGAGAGACCTCCAGGTTGTGGGAGGCTAGCAATGATTGGCAGAGGGGAGGATTATCATGCCTTGAGAGAAGCTGACCCAATATAACCTTCACCACAGTAAATTTCCAATAGGCATGTAGAATTCAGACCCCAGAACCCATGGCCCCATTCCTTTAGCTTCCACAGAAACTCACCAAAACTTGGCCTCGAAGATCTTCTGTTCATGCTGCAGGTATTGTGAGGATACCCAAGCCTCTGATGACTCTAAGGTTCCCAGTCAAACCCAGGAGAATCAGCCATCAACAGTGGGTACGTACCAGAAAAGAGCAGCGCCTGGCCTCCTAAGACCTCTGCTTGCTCATTCCCTCCTGCTGAGGCGCCCCTGGGTTTCCTACATCTTTTGAATGGTTTCTCCAACCTAAAATGAGATGGAGATTAGGTGCATTGGTCCCCAAACCAATAAACAAGAGAGATTAAATTCTTGTGGACCATGGACCTGAAATATTAGCATCACCTTGTTAGGGACTTGTTAGGATCATTTTCAGACCCTGCTCCAGTCCTACACACTGAATGAGAACCTGCATTTTAACATAATCTCCAGGTATATTTGTAGGTATATTATACTTCAAGAAACACTAGACTAAAGATAATATAGTAGATAAGATTTCCACTACTTTTGGGTCTGTATACACTAGTTTGAATCTCAGCTTTACCACAGAAGTTGGGCAAGTCACTTAGCCACTCTGAACCTCAATTATTCTCACCTTAAAATAAGAACATTTATAATTCATTGTTACTTTTAAGGATCTTTGGGAGGATAAAATGAGGCATATACATAAGCACTTAGCACAAGGCCTGGCACAAAGCAAGCATTCAAGAAATGGACACTATATGGGAACCAGTTAGGTTAGGGTAGGCTCTGCTGTTAAAACAAATAAGCCTTGACATCTCAATGATTTACAAAATGAAGTTTATATTTTGTTCATGCTAAGCCTAGGACACATAAATCATTTCTTTTTCATATTTAGCTATCTGGACACAAGACTTCCTTGACCAGCATATTAAGGATACAGAGAGAAAGAGAGAAAGCACCCTTGGCCTTCAGTTTGTAATAACACATCCATCTTGATGATCTAAGACAAAAGGTCATAGCAGAGAAGGGGTCAAAATCAGTAATGTTGGACAGAAAAAAAAATCATTATCAAAATCAGGCAAAGCTGAGACTGATGAGCACTTGGTGGGACAGGGCCATCTTTCTGGGAGAGGGGACAGTAAAATGGCAAGAAAATGTTCTCATTTTGCCAGAAATCCATAAGTGAGGGCTTTTTAAAGACTTCTTTTGGAAATAGCTTCCCAATAAAAATCAAGAACCTTAATATTGCTGGTGCCTTTTCCCAACATGACAATCACTGAGCCTTTATCACATGCAAAGTACTGTCTAGACATTCAGCTGCAATCTGATAAACCCCGGCTGCTGCAGTGGTTCATGCTACTAGTAAAAGACTATTATTTATTCTGCATAGTCATGCTAAGAAGTGGACATTCTTATCCAAAATGAGCACACCATTTTGCCAGGAGGAACAAAGGAAGAGCCATCTGTTTAAGGTGAGCAGCTAGTAAATGGCAGTACAATTCATCCTGACACAGAATAGAGCTCAGTCTGTTGGCAAAATCCTGTGTTAGACTTCTAGAAGTTAAGACAGACCACACCTTATGTACAAGTCTTTATAAAAGCAAAATTTGAAGAGTCTAAACATCAACAGTAGAACATTGGTTAAATCAACCTCCAATCATCCATCACCTAACACATTAGACAGCCATTATTTTTAAAAATTTAGGGACATGAGAAAAATGTTTTAGATATTCTATGAAAAATTAAAGTGCATAGGTAATACATAGGATGTGGTAGGTGATGTAACAACATTCATAGGGAAAAAAAAGAATATCTGGGGGAGAGACATTTGGGGACATTTTCTTCTTGCTTCCTACTATTAAATATTTCCCAACTTGTTTATAACAGTCATGCATCATTTTTACAAATAGAAAAAATGTTAATGGAGGGCAATTTCTTTTTCTTTTTTTTTTTTCTTTTTTTTTTCTTTTTTTGAGATAGTTTCTCACTAAGTTGCCCAGGCTGGCCTCAAACTTGCAATCCACCTCCTTCAACTTCCAAATAACTGAGATTATAGGTGGGCACCACCATGCCCAGCTAAAAAGTTAGTGTTTTAAATGAATACATTTTGTCTGTGTGTGTGTGTGTGTGTGTGTGTGTGTGTGTGTGTGTGTGTGTAGTGCTGAGGATTGAAACCAGGGCCTTGTGCATGCCGGGCACGCACTCTATCTACTGAGCTCTATCATGTGATAAAGGCTCAGTGATTGTCATATCAGCCCTGAATACATACTTCTAATGGAGCACATGCTTCCAAGGGGAAGCACTCAAGGAGGAGGGAGACACAGAAACTGGCCACTGCAGCATGCCCACCACATGTCCACGTGCTACTTCAGAGTTGGACAAATACCTTCATTTCCATGATTCCTCGGAGCCTCCCAGGTGACCTTGTGGAATTGTCATTGACAGATTTGAAGCTTCAGAAGAGTGAGCTCAACAGACAAAATTCCAAGCGCATGAGCACATCCTTGTCTTTAGGGAAACTCCTGCTCTATCCACAGAAGAAATCTTCCTCCAGCAGCACCGAGTTTGAAGGTGAGACCCAAATTGGGGTCCTAACAGACTTCTGGGAAAGAGGTCCTGATGACCGGGCCCCATAGATTTCTGACCTCAGCTAAGTGGAGTGCAAAGAGAGTGGCCGCGCCCACCAGGAAGTGTGGCTCAGAGCACAGTGAAGGGAGCTCTGTTGTTCCCCCAAACCCAGCCAGGTGTGTGGCAGGGAACAGGGTCAGAGAACGCTTGTGGACGGAGCACAGTTCAGTCAGGGCAACCGCCTCTGGGTCATGGAAGGACAGATGTCCAATCTAGGACAGGGGCACAAACCAGAAAGAAGAAATGCAGCCATGTCACTAGGCAGCACCTGTGCACCAAGGCACACCCACCCCAGGGCAGATCTTCAGGAGCTGAGGATTGCTGGGCACAGGGGTGCACACCTGTAATCCCAGTGGCTGGGGTGGCCGAGGCAGGAGGGTCGCAGGTGCAAAGCCAGCCTCAACAAAAGAGAGGTGTTAAGCAATTCAGTGAGACCCTGTCTCTAAATAAAATACAAAATAGGGCTGGGATATGGCTTAGTGGCTGAGTACCCTTGAGTTCAATCCACAGTATCCAAAAATCAATGAATAAAATAAAGGCATGCTGTTCATCTACAACTACAAAAAAATTAAATAAAACATTAAAAGGGGGTTGGGGCACTGGGGATGCAGCTCAGTGGTCAAGTGCCCCTGGGTTCAATCCCCAATACCAAAAAAAAAAAATGCTGAGAATCACCCAGCCCCGTCATTAAGCCTGCCCTATCAGCCAAACCTCCTTGCATACCACATCACATCAGACTCAAGGTGAATTCCTATAAAAGTCTCAAGGAGACCTGCTTTACCTGAATCAAGGGGGAGGAGCTGGGGGTCCCACTAGCTCCCCCAACCTCTTTCTGTCCTCCCCACCCCAATAGGCCTGAGGCCCCCAAAGAGAAGAGACTTTCCACAAGCCCACCAGGGGCTGATGTTAGCATCCAAGGCAGGATGGGCCCAAATCTCCTGCCCTCTATGCCACTGCCTGAGCAAGACTCTCTGTGGTCACTGGATCCACCAGGGTAGTTCAACCCCAGACCACTGCCAGAAGCTCCTAGGCTCGGGTCTGCGTTGGCTCCCAGGGGACTCGGGAATCTGAAGAAAGATCAGAGAGGGATGCAAATGACCAGGACAGTTGCTCCAAGCCCACCTAAAAGGCCTTCGCTCACCATGTTGTCCTCTCTCCTTTCAGAGCTGAATGCACAAGATCATCAAAAAGGGTTTTATAAGAGAAATCTAAACCGCTACAGCCACGAGCAGTGGCCCTACCAGTCATGCCTCATCGGGAGACCCTGAACATTCTAGTCGGGGGCACCCCAGAGTCTCCAAGCTGCTGGAAGGTCCCCATGAGGAAGAGGGCAGTGGGCAGGAGTCATGAAGACTGATTTGGAAACTCCCCTGAAGGGGAGGAGAAGATGTCTGAGTCACCCCTGGGCCCCCTGACCAAGTAGCTTCAGCCCCTGACATGGCCACAGAGGAGAAGTTGTCACCAATTAAAGGCCTTGGTTGCATTAGATGTCACGTCCCTCTTCTTTTTCCCTCCCCCTGGCCAGGGAGTGTCACCTATAGATAACATCATTGTTAAATATATTGTCACATCTAATGTAAAAAAAAAAAAATTTCCAACCTTTTGGATAACTTTGAAATAGTTTCAAACATACAGAGAGTTGCAAGAATCATAGGAAGAACGCAGGTCTCCCCTTCACCCAGATTCACCAAGAGCTTCATTGCCTCCCAGTTTTTTCCAAATCACTGGAGGGGGAGTCTTCACACCCCTTTACCCTGAAATATTTCAGTGTGTATTTCCTAAAAACAAGGAGGCCTTTTTTATAGAAGTACAGTACAATTATCAAATGCAGTAAAGTGAACATTGATACGATAGTGTTCAAATATCCCCTTTTTCCCCCGATTAGTCCAGGATCTAATCCAAGAACTGCACGTGCTATGGGTGGGTTCAGACCCTTGGTGGGGGTCGCATCTGCTGCAGGGTTTCTCCAGTCTTCTGTTTTGTTAATTGTTTTTATTTTTTTTAACTAATTAGATCTACTTGTTTATACTCTATTAATTTCTGTTCTTATACATTCTTTTGGTTACTTCTTTTTTTCTTGATGTTTGAACTGGGAATTTCTTTTTCTTTTTTGGCAGTATGGAGGATTGAACTCAGGTCACCATGCACGCTAGGCATGTGGCCCACCACTGAGCTACATCCCCAGCCCTTCTTAATTTTTTTTTATTAGAAATCAGAGTTATACACAGGAGTCAGATTCACTTGAAGTCATATGCACTTGAAATTTAATTTCAATCCTCGTTTCCCCCTTTCCCTCTTTCCCTCCACCCTCCCTTCCCCATTCGCCTCCGTGGAGTCCACTGATCTTCCTTTCTCTCCTACTTATTTATTTCTGACTGGCACTCTCTACATATAAAGGTGGGATTCCCTGTGCTACATTTATGTATGCACAGAACTCGATTCATTCCATATTTCCTCTCCCCTGTCCCCTCCTCTCTCCCTGCCCCTGTGGTCCACCTTCTGCACTGATCTTCCCTGTGCATTATGATGGCTGCTCCCCTCCCCACCACCATAGCCTCCTTTCCCTTGCTGTGCCCTGGCTTCCACATATGAGAGGAAACATTCAACCCTTGACTGTCTAAGTCTGGCCTATTTCACTCAGCAGGATGCTCTCCAGTTCCATCCCTTCACCAGCACACGCCACAATTCCATTCTTCTTTATGGATTAATAAAACTCCATTGTGCATACATACCACATTTTTTTGATCCATTCATCGATTGAAGGGCACCTGGGCCAATTCCATAACTGAGCTATTGTGAATTGGGCTGCTATAAACATGGAAGTGGCCATATCACAATTATATGCTGATCTTAGTTCTTTTGGGTAAATACCAAGGAGTGGAATAGCTGGGTCATACGGTGGTTCCATTGCTAGTTTTCTAAGGAATCTCCATACTGCTTTCCAGAGTGGTTGCACTGATTTGCAGTTCCACCAACAATGTATGAGTGAACCCCTTTCACCACACATTCTTGTCAGCATTTTTAATATTTTTTTTATTTGAGACCTTGATAATTGCCATTTTGAGTGGAGCGAGACAAAAATCTTAGTGTAGTTTTCATTTGCATTCCCTGATTCCTAGCCCTTTTTTAAACTTTATTTTGAGACAGGGTCTTACTAAGTTGCCTAGGTTGGCCTTGAACTTGCAATCCTCCTGCCTCAGTCTCCCAAGTAGCTGGGATTACAGGTGCTGGGATTACAGCACCACTGCACACTGATTTTCTGGGTACAAGAGTTCAAAGACAGAAAATGCCCTTTCTCTCTCAAAAATACCTCCCCCCTCTTCCTGGAACCTGAGAGCATGGTACTTTACATAGCAAAGGGGATTAAAGCTGCAGATGCAATCAAGTTTGCTAACCAGTGACCTTGAGCTAGAGATAATCCCTGATTATCAGGGTGGGCCCAGTCTAATCACAAGGAGAGAATCTCCTGCCCAGCTCTGGGGCAAGTGTCTATACTAGGGCACAGAGAGCAGGACAGGAGGAAGGGAGGAGCTAGCAGCAACAGGTTCTACACGAGCATTCCCTCCCGATGGGAGAAGGAACTAAGTTATTACAACCCACTCACAATGCATTTGGACAGTATCAAACTGGACCTAAAATGCCTCGCCTCTTACTGTGTCACCTTGGCCAAGAGACCTAACATACTCTCTGTGCCTCATCTGTTCAGTAACAGTATCTACCCACGGCATAAGGAACTATTGGTCCCAAATTCCTCCCCCTTCTCTGCCGTATCTTCTTGGGTGAAGGCTCTTGGGCTCTGTCATGTGACTTGTTTGTGCACAGAACTTGACAGGGTCTGAGGCTTGCTCCACCTGCCTCTGGCACCCCATGACAAGAATACCCTTGCCACCCTCCAACCAAGAAGGGTGACAGCCACAGGAGGCAGGGCCACACTGCCAACCTGACAGACATGATGGGCAGCGGGAAGGACCCCTGGAGAGGGCCTCAGCAGATACCCTCCTCCTCCCGCCTCTGTGGTCCAGTCCAGACCCCCCTGGCTCAGCATTCCCTGGTTCCCGGCTCTGTGACATCACAGACAGCCTCCTGTCCACTCTGCCAGCAGCAGGTGAGTGAGGCTCCAAGGTCAGACCTCACAGTGGGGGGGTCGTTTCTGCACTGGAAGAAGGCATGTCCCCACCTCTCCTGGCGCCTATTCACACCACTAGAAAACAGATGCAGCCCCTCAGTTGCCTTGACCCCTTTCTGTCTCTGGGTCCAGTCTCTCCACCCCAGCTCCAGGAGCCTTCCTGCTAGACCTCATTGACCTTGCCTATTCTGGATATTACACTGTGGGGGTCACTAGAGACCCAAGGTCACAGCCCACTGGGGACACCCCAGGGCCTTTTCTTTGGCTCCTGCTTCCATCTAGAGGCAGGTGCTGGTAGTGCAGGAAACTGCCCCCTGGCTCCTCTGCACGTGTCCCCTATATCACCACGTTTTGAGTTACTAAGCACTCACTGTGCTATGCATAAGACACCACGCTAAGCACTTGCCATCTTTCTGACATCCAATCCTTGCAACATTCTGGAGTAGATTTTGACCATCCATTTGTAGAGAGAAGTAAGCTGAACTTCAAGGAGGTAAAACTGCCTTAAATTACACAGCAAGGTGCAGCAAGAATTTGGATCCCAAGTCCACTGAAGTGAAATACGTGTGCTCTGGACTGTGACGCATCTCCGCCAAGCTTCAGGTGAAGCCTTGCCATTTAAACGGCCGCCCCCCAAAACCCTCAGAGAACAAATCAGTTCTGAAATCTCTTGCTGGAATTGCCTGCAGGTGTAAAAATGGACGGCATAGCAGAGGCTCCAGCTTCAGACCAAAGGACACTAACAGCACGGGGGAGCAGCTCAGGGGCGGAGCGCTCACCCAGCACAGCAAGGCCTGGTTCCATGTCCAGCATGAAGAAAAAAATACTCTAGGAAAATCCTAGCTGCTCCTCTTGGTTCTTGAGCAAGTCACCCTTCTGAGGCCCAGTTAACCGTTCAGTAGAAATAAAAGAAATGAGCCCCCAGATGTTAAAGGATGTCACAGGCCCAAGGTGACTGATGGACAACAGTGTCCTTGACACTGAGGCTGTTTCTCCTCCCATTCCCTTCTAAGGCTGGGGTCTCGGGGAGCTCGGGAGAACCTGAGAGAGGATGTCTCTATTTCTATGAGAGCTAAAAGCATGTTCACGGGAGGGACAGTGGGGGAGAACTGAGCGCAGTGCTGTCCCGCCGTCCAGGAGGGCTCCTGCGTCATTCAACAAGGAAAGGACGCCTGCTGTGGAAAGCCCTGTGCTGGGGTCCAAATGGGACCTGCACCCATCCCTGTCTCCCTGAGAGCAAGACTGTCACTCTTGCTCACTGCAGGATCCTCCATGCGCCCACATGATGCCTGGCACCAGAGCATCCTTGGTAAATGTGGTTGTCCCCAGGCGTCCATGGTGGGGTTGGCTTTACCAAAATCCATGAATGCTCAAGTCCTAGAAAATGTCCTAGTATTTGCACGTAACATACACGCATTCTCCCCTGAATTTTAAATCATCTCTAGGCTATTTATAATACCCAACAGAATGTGAATGTTGGGCCAAAGCCATTATTTGTTGAGGGAATAATAAGAAAAAGCCTGTATATGTTCAGTCATTTTTTTCAAATATTTTCAATCTGTGGTGGCTTGAATTCATGGACAGTGATGAATATATATGCTAAATAAAAATTTTTTTAATCATACATTTTTTTCATAGGCAAATAAACAGAGAGTGAAAACAGTCCATTCAATAAATATTTGCTGAGCACCTGCCATGTTTGGGCAAACTCTGTGCAGGAACAGGAAGGGCCATGATTCAGGGAAGGGATGGTGGGACCACAGGTGAGAATCCCTAATTTGTCCCAGCACAAGAGAGGGCTTCCTGAGGAGGTGACACTGGAGCCTCATCAGGAATGATGGGTGGAGATGGGAGGAAAGAATGTAGGGGCAGAGGAACAGCTAGCCCACAGGCAGCAGCAGGACACGGGCCACCAAGGGTCTCTGAATCAGAGTGGCAGGACTTTTGTGAGTGAGCCCACAGAACAGAGGCAAGCTGTGTCATGACCCAGAGGCCAGAGCAGGCAGTGGGGATGGGGGCAGGTGATGGGGGAGGTGTGGAGGAGCTAGAGTCAAAGGCCAGATGGATGACGGATCGTGAGAGGAGGACAGGTTCCGCCCCCATTCTGGCTCTGGACATAAAGTGAATTGTAGGACCTGTCCTCAGATAGGGACCATGGGCAGAGGAGAAGCAGGTTTGGGCTGGAAATGGGGACAGGGGTCCCACCCACAGGCAGCTAGAGTAACCCTATTAGTCATCCAAAAAGCCACCCATCTGTTTGGCCGGTGGGTTAAGCTGGCAGTGTGCTATGGCTTGTGACCTGCTTGGAACAGAAATGATTCACTCACCCCTTGCTACTCCCTAATGACATCATCTGCTTGTACCCAGGCCCAAAGTGGGACAGATTTGGTTCATTCATTCACACATAAGTATCTATGGAACACCTGCCCTACACCCTGTGCTGGAGACCCAACAGCACCTTCTGGGAGCCAGGGCACATGTCAATGAGTAAGTTCTAGAACATGTTAGAGTGCAACAAGGGCCGGAGCAGTACCATGTGTGGAAGGGGAACAGGGAACACCATGAGATAGAAGGGGACTTAAAGAGGAAGAATACACAGGAGAATGAGGTCAGGCCAACAGGCCCAAGGAGCCCTCACTAGAGTGACCCACAGCTGGAGGGGGCTGAGGAGGAGCCCTGGCATTTCTAGAGGAGCAGCACTTCCTATGGAAGTCGTGTCTGGTGCCGCTGAAGTAGAGGAAAGGGGGAGTGGAAAGAGAGCCCGGGGGGACTGCTCGGAGTCAGGGCTAGGCTGTGAGCTGTCAGGGGAGGCCCAGGGAAGGGCTCTTACTCCACACAATATGGGAAGCCAATTTGCTTTGGGAAGAGGTGACGCATTCCAACGGACACACTTAAGGAAGACCAGGTGGGAGAAGCAGAACTCTAGTTTAGGCAATAGTCCAGGGGAAAGAGAGATGAGGGCTGGGACAAGACTGGAGGGATGGGAAGTCAGAGTCCAAGGAGGCCGGCCAGGGAGTGAACCCGAGGGCTGGGATCGACTTACGACCATCATGATGGAAATTTTCATGGTGAGATTTTGGCCACATAAAAAAGGGCAGAAAGAGGAGATGGTCAGGGCCTAGAAGAGACTGAAAGAGGTTGGGAATAAGATGGACTTACAACCTTGGTCATTAGAGCTGGAAGGATCCTTGGAAAGACAATGCAGTCCAAGGACCTCTCACAGATGGCGAGCCTAAGTCCAAAGACACCTGGGCCATGCAAAGTCACGCAGTGAGTTAGTGGTGGGGCCAGGAGTTAAACCAGCAAAGCTGAACTTCATAATCACCCCCCCCCATGGAACTGGGCCCAGCTGGAAGAAACTGGAGCCCATAAGCCATATGAAGAAGGAATGGAGAGACAAGGAGCAGATTGAGTGCTCTGAGCACCAGCCAGCACCGAGGCTGGTTACAGACACAGCTTCATGTGAAGTGGCACTACTCTCTCCATTTTCCAAATAAGAAAGGGGGATCCAAAGAAATTACAGGCCCATCCAGAGCACTCACCTAGAAAGCAGAAGGCAAGCTTGCCTGTGTGTGCTGCTCCACGTGCTCCTTCTGCTACCACAGGGCTCAACAAAGAAGGGTCAGACATTTTTCCGCCAGTCTTATGTTCATTTAGGAAAGAGCCCTGTGCAGAGAACTGTACCAGACCCCCCAAGATCTGCTGATTCAAGATGGCACCCCTGTAGGTAGAGACCGGCAGAGCAGAAGTTCCAAGTACTTCCCACAGGTAGAACATTTTAGCTAGTAGAGGAAGGACTGGCCCCCAGAGAGGCAGGTCCAGGCAGTGGGCTTGGACCTGCCAGTCACGGGGAGCTACAGAGGGTTGGGGTGGGGGTTCAGTATGACCCACTGCTTAAATAATAATGGGCTTCTGGGATTGGGGCTGCAGAGTCAGACACCCAGTGTCCTTTCCTCTTCCCAAAACATGGCAGCCAAGATCTTCTGTTGCTGCTGCAAGGACAGTAACGGAACTTCCAGCACTGTTGTTGTCTCCCACAAGCCAAGAATGTCCCAACAGTGTCATCCACCGTCCTTAAGTAGGTGGCAGACCTCAGTGTGGGACAGTTGGCAAGAACACCCAAGTTCTTCCTTCTCACGGCTCTGTTCTCCCAGCCCTCACCTTCTGGGACACACTGGTTTCTTTCATCCTTTGGGGGTGTGGAAGTGGAAGAGTTACCCAAACCTATAACAAGACAGCCAAAAACTACATTCATTGTTAGATATTAGTTATTGGGTACTAGTTAAGATCACTGTCTTTACTCATATATGGCAGTTTAAATTTTTCCTTGGCTAGTTACTAAGCTTGAATACCACACTGACCCTCCCTCTTTCTCAGCAAAATAGGAATAGCAATAACATATTACCTACTTTGCAGGCTCTCGGAAGTATTAAATGATGTAATGGATATAAAGGCCTAGACTATGTTCTGTGTGTGTGTGAGTCAGGATCAGCCACGTTAGGTTGAAATAACAAGCAAACTCTCAAATCTCAATTGTTTAACACAATTTGGAGTCATTCTTAGCTCAAACAATTTTCTTTTAACGCAAGGAAGAATTTGAAGAATCCCAATGTAGGATAAAATTAAGACCATTCATTCATATGTCCCCTCAAAGCCTTTATCCAAGATAATATTTTTCTTTCATTCTTTCAGATCTGAGAGTAAATTCTTACCAAAGTGATTATCAGAAGAGACGTTCACATCAATCCTGCAGCAAACGGGTAATAGTCAAGAAGTGCAACCCTGCAAGACCCTGAGCATTTAGGAACATGGGTCTCTAAGCTGCACAGCTAATGGAGGGTCTCCATGAAGAGGAAGGCAGTGGGCACGAGTCATGAAGACTGATTCAGAAACTCCCCTGCAGGAGGAGAAGATGTCTGAGCCATCTCTGTGTCACCTGACAGTCATTCCAATTCCTGGAATAGTCACGGAGGGAGGATCTGCCTCCAATTAAAGTCCTTGGTCGCATCAGAAGATCTGTCCCTTTCTCTTTCCCCCTTTCCCAGGCTGCTTTTGAGATCCCCAAAAACATGGAGCTAGTTGACCCTGGCATCTCTTGCAAGTAAACATTTCGGTCACCAACAGATTCAGTGTCTCATCAGGACACATTTCCTCATGGAGAGCATCTTCTCGCTGTGTCCTCATGTGGTGGAAGGGGAAAGGAGTCGCTCTTGGGTCTCTGTTATAAAGGTACTAACACTAATTCTGATGGCCCTGGGCTCATAACATAGTCACCTCCCAAAGGAATTATAATTTCAAAATGAATTTTAGGGGATACAGACTTTCAGAATATCATAAACAAGGGGAGTTGGAAAATAACATATTAGCAGTCCCTGTGCCTACCCACTCCAAAAAGGAGGGGAAAAGAACTATGTTGTCTATGTGGCAATACTGTGGGTAAAATTCATACCTTCTATGGGAGGCCCATCCTGGCTGCAATGTGAAGGATGGATTTGAGTAGAATAATGAGAAGAGCAACTTGTAAAGTATGGTACCTTGCTTACTCAGTGCCAGATCCTCTTCAAAGTGCTTCATAAATATCAAGCCAGGCAGTACAATAAACCAAAGAGGTTAGTACAACTACTGCCCTGTTTTTACAGATTAAAAAACTGAGACTCATAGAGGTTTACATAAATCTTTTAGGATTTACACTAAGATGTGGCAGATTGGGACTTGAACTCAGGAAACCTGACTCTGTAGTTCACACTCTTAAACCACAAAGCTAGGCTGTCCCCAAGTAATTGTGGAATGAAATTCAGTTGTTACTCTTGGCCTCATATTGACTGTTCATTGCCTGCTCTTCAGAAATGGAGCTGGGCCCTTTACTTTTCCTTGGTAGGAAGTGCTATGTCCAACTTGGCCAGTAGAGTGTTGGGTCTGAGGCACTCACTTTAGCAGGCTTCTGCAGACAGATTCCCCAGTGCCTGGCTCCTGTAGTGGAGGCAGCTTTTGCAGCACAGGTATCCTAAGGTAAGTGGAGACCAGCAGCACTCTGCAACTACCAACTTCTCCTAGTGTCCTCCACCAATGGGGGAGTGCCCCTGAGTGGGCATGTTTCTAGAACATTCAAGGCCTGGATCTCAGGTGCAGATAGGGGATGGGAACACCCCCCCACCCCGCCAGGAGCAAATTTATCTCAACCCGACTTTTCCCAGAAACAGCAGTAAATCCTCTCTAAAGTAAGTTCAAAACCCTTGAATATTGCGTTAATTTTTCATTTAAAATGTCTATCATTCAATCAAAACTTACCAGGAATGTCAAAAGATAAGAGCAACTGACTTAAAGCAATAGAAAAAAAGGCATATTAAAGTGACTTAAATTAAAAAAAAAAAATCTGCAAAGTAATCAGATATTGGACACAGAAGATAAGAGCTTTTAAATGAGTACAATTAAATATTGAAGAAAATAGATGAAGATATGGATAATTTCATCTGAAAATGAAACTATTTTAAAATTCAAATTAAAATTATAGAATTGAATACTACAATAGAGGATGTTAAGAATTCAGTTGACGAGGCTGGGCATGGTGACACATGCCTATCTATAGTCCCAGCAACTCAGGAGAATGAGGCAGGAGGACCACAAATTCAAGGCCAGCCTGGGCAAACTTAGTCTGGCCCTTTATAAAAACAAAAAATTAAATGGGTTGGGGACAAGCTGTCCCTCTCCTCGGTCTATACCCAAAGGACTTAAAAACAGCATACTACAGGGACACATCCACATCAATTGTTATAGCAGCACAATTCACAATAGCTAAACTGTGGAACCAACCCAGATGACCTTCAACAGATGAATGGATTTTTTTTAAATGTGGCATATATACACAATGCAATATTACTCAGCAACAAAAATATCTTTCAAAAATTAAAAAAATAGAGACTTTTCAAACAAAAACTGATAAAATCATGGTATTTGCAGGTAAATGGATGGAGTTAGAGAAGATAATGCTAAGTGAAGTTAGCCAATCTCAAAAAAACAAATGTCAAATGTTTTCTTTGGTATAAGGAGGCTGATTCATAGTGAGGTAGGGAGAGGGAGCATGGGAGGAATAGATGAACTCTAGATAGGGCGGAGGGGTGGGAGGGGATGGGAGGGAGCATGGGGTAATTAATGATGGTGGAATGTGATGGACATTACTATCCAAAGTACATATATGAAGACATGAATTGGTGTGAATATATTTATATATAAACAGAGATATGAAAAATTGTGCCTATATGTGTAATAAGTATAATGCATTCTGCTATCATATATAAATTTTTTAAATTTACATAAAAATATATATTAAAGAAACATTAAAATTAAAAAAAAAACAGGCTGGGAACATAGCTCAGTAGTAGAGCACTACTGGTTCACTGCTCAGTATCACATAAAAAAATCACAGAATTAACAACCAATTAAATACAAATAAAGGCAATATCAACGGAAAAGAAAATAAATCACAGGAGCCAAACAAAAGAATGGAAATTAGAAAAAGTAGTCTTAAACTAGGTGTGGTCCTGCTCACCTATAATTCTAGCAACTCAGGAGGCTGGGGCAAGAGGATCTCAAGTTTGAGGCCAGCCTCTGCAACTTGGTGAGAGACCCTATTTCAAAATTTAAAAAGAATAGTCTTAGAGAATTCTTTATCTACCAAAAGACTCAGAATCCTTGAAGAATTTTTTACTTACCAAAATTTTACTTACCAAAACTATCTTTCAAAAATAAAAAAATAGAGACTTTTCAAACAAAAACTGAATTGTCACTGTAAGATCTATACCAGGAGGAAAATACTAAAGCTATTTCTAAATATACTATACGAAACACCATACCATACTCAAGAAAAGCTCTGTAGTTAATTCCAGGAGAATGAGAAAGAGACGAATGTAAGACTGATCATGAAAGTATAGAAATAAACAAATAGTAATTTTAAAAGGTAACAGTAATAGAGACACATGGATAATGAGCTTAATGAACAGTCGCTGCGAAAAGAATTAACAGCAATGTCTGTTGTCATTTCCAATACAGAAAGAACTAGAAGCTGTTAAAGAACAGCATTGCGGGCAGGAAGATGAATAGGCTGGCCTCTGTCCAGGAAGTGCTGGGAGTCCTCATGTACAATGACGCCAAGCAATCAGGGAGGGTGTTGTCATCTAGGGTGACCACTGAAAGAAGCATACACCTCATAGGCTGACGCAGGACCAATCACCTAAAACAAATAGACAAACAAGAGGAAATACAACTGTTTCAAAAATCTGAATCCAAAAGTCAGCAAGAGAGAAAAACTAAAAGCAGAAATCAATAGAAAGTAGAGGGTAAGACGGTATTATTTAAGCCCAAATTAGTAACTCCTTTAGACATAGCATAGCAAATACTCAAAAAAAAAAAAAAAAAAAAGACTCAGGGCTGGGGTGTAGCTCAGTAGCAGAGCACACGCATAACGTGCACAAAAGCCATGGGTTCAATCCCCAGCACTGTGAGAAAATAAATAAATAAAAACAATTCCATAAAAGAAAATCCTATGTGCCTATAAGGGTGACACCTTAAATATAAGAATGCAGACAATTTAATGTAAAAAGATGAACAAAGGTGTATTATGTAGTCAGTACTCAACAGAAAGCTAATCCTCTCAGTAAACTAGAAATAGAAAACTTCCTCAACTTGATAAAAAAAAAAATTTTTAAAAGAACACAGCTAACAATATACTTAGAACTGAGAAACTAGAAACTTGACCACTAAGATCAAAAATAGGGCAAGGGAGCTGGGGATGTGGCTCAAGTGGTAGCGTGCTTGCCTGGCATGCGTGCGGCCTGAGTTCGATCCTCAGCACCACATACGAACAAAGATGTTGTGTCCGCCAAAAACTGAAAAATATATATTAAAAAAAATTCTCCCTCCCTCTCTCTCTCTCTCTCTCTCAAAAAAAAAAAAAAATAGGGCAAGGATGTTCCCTCTCACTGTTACTTTCAACTTCATACTAGAAGTCCTAGCCAATGCAATAATACAAGAAAAGGAAATGAGAGGTATGCATAATAAGAGGAAATATAACTGTTTGCAGATGGCATGATCATCAATGTAGAGACTCCTAGAACAACTGAGTAATTATAGCAAGGGTGAGATATAAGCTACAAACTAGGAGAAACTATTTGCAAAAGATACATCCAATAAAGGACTATTATCCAAAATACACAAATTATTAAAATTCAACAATAATGAAACAAACCACCCTTAATAAAATGGGCCAAAGATCTTAACAGGCCCTCCACCCAAGTAGATCTATAGATAGAAAATAAGCAGAAGAAAGGATGCTCTACATCATATGCCAAAATGGAGATGGAACAATAAGATATGGTTACACACCTATTAAAATGGCCATGGGCTGGGAATGCTCAGTTGGTGGAGTCCTTGTCTTGCATGCACAAGGCCCTGGGTTATAATCCCCAGCACCATACAAAAAAATGGTCAAAGTTCAGAATATTCAGGAGACTGACATCATCAAATGCTGTCCCAGATGTGGAGCATCAAGAACCCTTGTTCATTACTGAAGGATTGCAAAATGCTTCGCCCACTTTGGAGGACTGTTTGATTTGCAGTTTCTTACAAAACTCAACATACTCTTATTATGCAATCAACAATCATGCTCCTGTGGGGTGTGCAGTGAAAACCACCCAGGGATGTTGGTAATGGCCTTCTTCATAATTGCCAATACTTGGGAGCAACCAAGACATCCTTTGGTAAGTAAAGGGATAGATAAACTGAGGTACATCCAGAAAATGGAATATTATTCTCTGGTAAAGAGAATGCGTTATCAAGGCTTGAGGAGACATGAAGGAACCTTAAATGAATATTACCAAGTGAACGAAGCCAATCTGAAAAGACTCCACACTGTAGAACATTCCAGAAAAGCAAAACCGTGGAGATGGGAAAAACGACTGGGTGAGGGATGTGAGGAGGTAGAAGGGATGGACAGGCAGAGCACAGAGGGGTTTTAGGGCAGTGAAAAGCCTCTTCTACTGCAGTGGGTACATGTCACCATACACTTGTCCAAACCCACAGAATGTGCACCACCAAGAGTGAACTCTAAAGCTAACCACAGACTTTGGGTGATTACGCTGTGTCGATGTGGGTTCATCAAATTCAATATCATGCATCACTGGCAGGGGGTGCTGATCATGGAGAAGCTAAACGGGTGTGGGGCTGGGGAGTACATGGAAATCTCTTACCTTCCTTTGCTGTGAAATCCCTCTAAAAACGTTAAATCATTCCAAAAGAGAAAGAAAAAAGAAAACTGATCTACCATGCAATGCAAAGTAGATCTTAAGGCAGAAACTCTACTAGGGATGAAGGGGGAAGTTTCACAAAGATAAAAGTCAACTCATCCCCAAGTTATGGGGGATGATTCTCAATTTGTAACCATGTAACAACAGAGCAAAACTTGACAACAGCACCAAACATGTTATCAAATATGTTCATACAAAATCTGTATGCAAGCTTTCTTTGCAGCATTATTCACAATAGCCAAAAAGTACCAACAACCCAATTAGTCAGCGGATTGTGGTGTGTCCATGTGGTGTGCCCACGTGATGGACTATTACTCAGCCATAAAAAGGAACCAAGTAGTGATACGTACAACATGGATGTCCTTAAAACCATGAAGAGAGCCAGAAACACAGGCCTTTCATACAAATAAACATTTACCCAAAATGTCCACATGGGAAAATCTGTGGACAGGAAAGTATACTAGTGGATGCCAGAGGCTAAGGAAAAGGGAAGCCGGGAGTGCTAGTGGGTATGGGAGGTATTCAGGATTTTTCTGGAAGGAGGGGCAATGAAAATCCTCTAGAATTAAACAGCAGTGGGGGCTATGCAGCCTTCAACACACACTAAAAACCACTCAACTGCACTCCTTGGTATATAAGTTATATCTCAATTTTTTTAAATACATGGTTTAAAAACAACTTGTCAGAAATAAAAGGAAACAAAAAATAATTGAAGATTTCCCCTCTCTGGATCATTGATACAACAAACCAAAATCAGTAAGGAGGCAGAGTTGAGGAGTTGGGGTGTGGCACAGAGGTGGAGTATTTGCCTAGGAACCAAGAGGCCCTGGGTTCGATCCCCAGTACCACCAAAAGGAAAAAAAAAAAAAAAGGATACAGATTTGAGAAACATAATTAAAAGTTTGTGCTACATACACAAGAAAGATCCAGCAGCCATTGAGGAAAGGCCCCCACGGAGGCTGGGGCGTTGCTCAGTGGCAGAGCAAGTGCTTGACATGCTTGAGGCCTGGGTTCCATCCACAAAACAAATAAATCAATAGTAAGTCAGTCGCCTTTGGCTGAGCGTTTACTATGGACACAGCAGGGACCAGGTCTGCGCTGTAGCACCTCCACCCACTCCCCTTGTTAACACACCTCTCTCAAGAGCTGAGGAAATGGGGGTGTGGGGCCTGCACAGAGGGTGTCTGGCCCCAAGTCACTAGCGTCACTAGCGTGCTTCTGAACCCCTCCTGTGCACCATCTTCCAGGCTTAGTTCCATAAATCTGACGAGGATCTTTGTTCACATAAAAAGACACCAGGGTGCTGGAGTAATTAAGTCTGAAGCAGACAGCAACAAAAATAGAAACAGGCACCTACTGTATACAAGACGGTGAGAGTTTTAAAAATAGCAACAGCTTATTGAGTCCACCAGCTGGTAACTCAAGGTTGCAAGCGCTAACATCTTTCACCATGGACCCTCACGACCACCTGCCAGGCAGACCCATCCCTCTCCTGCTGATGAGGAGCGAGATGACCTCGACAAAGGAAGGACACTGTTCCTAAGTGTCGGGACACTGGAACAGACGTGACCCTGGAATGCAAGCGGTGAGAGGCTTCTCTACCACATCACCATGTCACACCTTCCCGGCATCACCAGGCCCCTGACGGAGCCCGGAGACGGGGCACCCTCCTAGCAGGTTAGCTGATCTTCAAAGCAACCCGGAGGAGTCAGTGACACAGAGATCACAGGGCTTTATAAATGAGGAAACCAAGAGGGGGCAGGTGTCTCTGACGGAGAAATGTACACCTGGGCATGCCCCACCCACCAGGTGAGACCACCAAGAACCCTAAAGAGAGGAGAGGTGGAAGGCCACCTGATACAGACCCTGAAGTTGAGACACTGCTGTCTTGTCATTTAGCAAACCCGTTTTTATTCTGTTGTTATACTTCGTGGATTTTATGATGGGATGATAACTACAGGCTTCTATTGATCACATCCAGAGTGACACTAGATCAGAAGGACAGTGATCACCTTTGTAAACATCTTCACTGAACAAAGCTGCCCTGGGACACGGCTAAACACAGACACTTAACACAGCCATTCCCGGGGCGGGGCTATGCACCTACCTGACCCCTCTTCTCCAGCACAGAAAAAAAACTAACAGGTTTGTCTCCCAGGTGGCAAGCGAGCTGCATTATTAGACTTCAGGTTCACCAGATCCACTTGATGAAGGAGTAGAATCACACTCAAGAGAGGGTAAGTGATTTAGCCAAAGTCACACAGCTAGGAAGCAGCAGATCGGGGACAAGAATCCAGGCCTCCTGACAGGGAGGAGGGACACCAGGATACAGAACCTACACGCCAAAGCCATGAAGGGTGGCAGGACTTCTCTGAATGTAGATGAAGCCAAAACAGACAGAACAAACTTTGGTCCTGGGAGGGCCCTGAACAATCATCCAATCCACCCACCGTACAGAGGGGTAAACTGAGGACCAGTCAAAGAAAGCAACTTGCCAAAAGTTAAACACCTAGAAGAGGAAGACCAAGACCAGAAAGCAGGTCCATCATGACCCGGTTCTCAGCCCCCAGCAATCTGGAGAGAGATTTGAGGAATCTGATATGGAATCGGCAAAGAAATCAATCCACAGGGTTTTGTGTTTTCTTTTTTTTTTTTTCTTTTCTCTTTAGCAGGTGTAAGTCATGCACAAAAAAAGTATAAGGTGCCATCTGGGACCCTGAGAAGTTTACAATCTAGCAAGAAAAAACAGGCATGTGCACAGAAAAACCAGATCAGCAACATAAAACTTCAACCCAAGCAGCAACTGTGTCAAGAATTTAAAGGAGACATCAATGGGGCTTGTTGCTAATCTCCCTGAAGGAGGGATCGGGAAGGCGGGGTTTTAAAGCATGAATACAAGTCCACGAGACAGAAAGGAATGGGTACACCGTTCAGAAAGGGATTCCAACTTATAAAAGGGTTTTGAGAGACAGTCGAAGGCTGAGTCTTGGGGGCTGGGAGCCTTCCATGCTAGGCCAGGGCCTGGGGACTTGCATCTGTGCAACGAGTGGTCTTGAAACATTTGGGGGAGCAGGACAGTCGGAGGTCTTGGAACTCTTCACAGAATTTCACAAGTGACTGATCACATTTCAACATTAGTGTCAGAAAACACAGCTGTGCTATGTCTGCAGTGTGAACCGCGATGGCGGGCAGGCGACACCAGTCCTGCCACCACAGGACCCATCCCTTCCCAGCGTTCCTGCTGGAGGGTCATCGGCCCCTTAACTCCTGCTTCTGTCCTGAGCCCCGAGGCTAGCAGACCACAAACCAGGGGCCACTGTGGTGGAGACAACATGGGGAGAAAAACCTAGGAATGGAGGAAAGTCGGAGAAGCTGCTTCTCTTCTTCAGGGAGGAGAGAGGCAGTCTCACAACTTCAGAGTCAGAGGCAAAGAGCGGTGCCCACCCTGAGCCTTGGTTTCCCCACCTGACACAAGAGGGCTGGGGAGAGGAGCATCATGAGACCAAGCTCTGGACACAAGACTTTCCCCAACGGGTCCTCTTCACATCTCCTGGGCTCTTTGGGTGGTGAAAGGAATGAGGGTGGCCCTTCAGCCATGGCCACACTTCCAGGCCGCACAGAGAACAGCAGGGGCAGGACCAGCTCACAACCACCGGCTTCAGCCCCGCCAGGGATCAGCAAGGGACGCCGGTGAGGTGCGGGACACTGGCACAAGCCTGGCATCGTGTGACTGACCCAGTCTGGTGCGGCCCCCGTGCTTCTCTCCTCACCAGGGGCTTGCCCCTGGCCATCCTGGGCTGTTGAGGCCTCCTCCACTTCTCAGTCCTGACAGCAGATGAAGAAGATCTTGTCCCTAGGTCACCTGGCCAGGAATGGACAACACCCTGTGCCCAGGACCTGGGCTTCTATGAGCTGGCAGGGGCACGGGATCCTGGGAGAGTCTGTGTGCCGTGTCCCCACTCCCTGGGGCAGCTGGGAGGTCACCAAAAGTCGGATGTAGTAGCCACCAAACACTGCCAGCAGCTGTCGGGCCATTTCCTGGAAGAGGCAGAGAAGCAGAGTGAGGCCACAGGGACACACCTTGAGGGAGGTGAGCGGGGGGCCTCTGGCCCCCAGCCCAGGAGTGATGCTCTCTGGGAGAGAAGAGGCGGGGCTGGCACCCGAGGCTCTCAAAGACTCTAGCCCCTCCTAGAACCCAGCTCAAAGGCTCCCTGGCTAGGGGCTGGCGCAGCTGGGCTTCCTCATCTCCAAGGGGGTAACTAATGTGTGTGAACGATAAAACGCACAGGGACTGGGGCGTGGCTGGGTGGTAGAACACGGGCTTAGCATGCGTGAGGCCTTGGGGTCAATCCTCTGCAATAATAATAATAATTAATAATAATAATAATGGACACATAACCTCAAAGCACTAAGGAAATTACCAACCCTCCTCACACACTCTTCCCATTTCGAATGTCCATGAGTCTGTAAAAGTAAGTGAGGTCAAGGTGATCACTTAAGAAGAGGAAAATGAGGACCTGGGGAAATTTCCCAATGGAGCAGGAGTCTCCAATTCACACAGAGTACCTGGTAGGTCTCTTTATACAAGCACTCCTAATGTATAAAAGGTTGCTTATAAAAATTGGACTTAACCCAAAAGGACAAACACGGTCCGCTGATGTCCAAATGCTGTCTCTACTACATAAGGCACCTGGAGCAGTCAATTCACAGCAAGAAAAGGCAGAAGGGCAGCCCCAGGGGCTGCGGGGAGAGGAGGGGCAAGTGTTACGGGTGTGGAGCTTCAGCATGGGGGGCCGAGGGTGCTCTGGAGGTGGTGGTGCTAACACCGTGAACATAATCAAAGCCACTGAGCTGTATACTCAAAATGATTAAGACGGTGCACTTCATACTATCTATACTTTACCAAAATGAAAACAATTAAAATGTACTT
Organism: Ictidomys tridecemlineatus; assembly: GCF_052094955.1. Taxonomy (NCBI): domain Eukaryota; kingdom Metazoa; phylum Chordata; class Mammalia; order Rodentia; family Sciuridae; genus Ictidomys; species Ictidomys tridecemlineatus. The sequence continues at coordinate 191,364,550 of NC_135480.1, read as the reverse complement.
TGAAGAATTGAAGAATTTCAAGAATTTTAAAAATTAGAATTAATGCATGCTGTTAACACACCCACTAGTCTAGCAGGTGAGATTCGAGGGAAACGTGCTTATTCTTAGAGCATATCCAAGGTCTTTCACAAGACCACTGTCCACTCCAAATGTAATGAAATACGATGCGGGTTCCATCCAGGCAACTTGTGCCTATAGAGTCAGGAATGAAGGCAGCCATGCCAATCAAGAAGGCCACGGGGAAAGGCAGGTCCTCCCCTCTACACTGACCCTGAGTGGTGTCCCCGCCTGCTGAGCCCAAGTCTTCCTGAGTAACAGGGAGAACCCTCGCACCTACTACCTGAGTGGGGGAGGGCTGTAGGAGCCAAAAGATCGAAAGCATTTAGCCAGGGCCTGATAAACAACATCAATAGCATTACCATTATCACACATAAAACTCAGAAACCACCCGGTTCAGAGAACAGCTTTTTGTTTGACTTGTTCTTTGTGCTTGAAAATGTCAAATAGTCTATCACTCATCAGATTGGTTTTCTCACCAATTTGGTCTAGAATCAATAACATAAGAAGCTAAGAACTGTAGCAAGAAAATTGGCTAAGCTACATTCTCCCTTGCTCCATGACCTTGGGTGAGTCAGCCGACCTCACAGAACCTACTTTGCCCATCAAAAAGGGAAAGTAACCCCCACCACAGAGAGTGTGCTAAAGCATTTTATGCAGGACAAAAATCTGTAAAAATGGAAAAGGTCACTTTAACTATCTATCTTTTACAGACTCTGGGCTCACAGAAATAGGACCGTGCAGACTATATGGAGACTTGGGGAGTGACTGCGTTTTCCCTAGCTAAATTACAAGAGCAGCTCCTTTAAAACTATGCACACATACACACTTGATATTCAGGACAGGAAATTTTACTTCTATGGATTTGAAAACATCATTTAAAAGACCCAGGTTTAATGGGCTATTGCATCTAAGCCCAAACACGCATGCCACAATAAAGTATGTGACCTTATGAATCTTTTCTGCTCTTTAAAAAAAAAAAGTCAATAGGATCCAAGTGAAAAGATTCATACAGTCATCATTTTCTCTTTGAAGTAGTCCTACTGGCAGGCCTCCAATTCCCATGGGGGCAAAAGAGGGGAGTCGGGGCTGGTTTGAACCTTGAAGTCCTAAAGATTAGGGCTGAAATTAAATCAAAGTGATCTCCTAAAGTTCCAAATGTCCCCCAAGGTCACTCCTTGCTGCTTGTCTCCCTGACTGTGGGTCTGTGCTCCTGGTTTAGCCTGACCCAAGAGGCAGCTTGGGTAGCAGGACCCACAGACCTGGGGAGCTATGGGAACGAGACTGCAACAGAATTCAAAGACTCATATCAAATCCAAATATCCCACGGCAGTTTAAGTAGAGAGATGGAGGGGTGGTAGGACAGATGGGTAGATGATTCATCAATTGATTGATAAACATGTTTTAAAGATCAGTATTGACAAAGTAAGCTGTAATCTGTGAACATGAAACTACCATCCAATATTCAAGCTGAGTACAGCAAAGCGCGCCTGGGATCCCAGCAGTTTGGGAGACTAAGGCAGGAGGATCGCGAGCTCCAGGGCAGCTTGGGAAACTTAGCAAAACCCTGTTTAAAAATCGAATGAAGGACTGGGGTTGTGGCTCAGTGGTAGAGCGCTCGCCCAGCATGTGCAAGGCCCTGGGTTTGATCCCCAGTACCACATAAAAATAAATAAAAATAAAGATATTGTGTTCAACTACAACTAAACAAAAAATATTTTTTTAAAAATCAAATTAAAAGGACTGGGGAAGTAGCTCTCAGAGGTAAAGCACCTCCGGACTCAATCCTCAATAAAGGAAAAAAAAATCCAAGACACTGAAAAACAAAACCAAAAATCCTAATCAGTACAAAACAATTTCTATAAATTATTTTTTAAAGTGTTGAGTAGGCAAAAAGAAAGTTCAAAGATTCGGGCTTCAAGGTTTGGATGGTGTCTACCAACTCCCCGCGGAATCCACACCTACATGGCCACCTCCTCTCAGGAGGAGGATGGCCCCCAGTCTCAGTGCCTGTTACCTCCGGCTCAGCCTCGGGAACGAGCTGGTGGAGCTCCGTCTGCAGGAGCGGTCTCTCCTGAGGACGAGGACTGCTGGGCAGCAGAGGAGCCTCCTCCGAGCTCTCGGGGCCCTCCGCCATCGTGGGGCTCACCCCCGTCTCCAGGACAACATATAACTGGCTCAGTCTGCTTCTCAGCAAGGACTGCAAAGGAAACAGAGAGGAGTGTGGGTGCTTCCTAAATTGGGTGGGAGCTGGGAGGCGCAGGCTGCCTGCGCTGCAGACCCAGTGGAGGATGAGCTAACTATGGACTCGATGCTGGCCTCAGAAATATCTGGAACTGAGTCACATGGTGAGGGCCCCTCCTCCCCCATAAGAGCCCAGCCCTTAATGGCCTTATAAAGGGCTCACCTTCCAAGCTCTCATTTGCTCCTCAAAGTGGCAAGGAGCCCAGGGCTCAGAGCCCGGAGGCTCAATCCCCCACCAGCTACAAGACCATGACCACAGACAGGCTGTGGTCTCAGAGCCTGATTCCTCCTCTGCAGAATCAGTAAGATCTCCCCATTTTCTGAATAAATGGTAGAAAGCACTTTGAAGAAGTGAGTCACCTAAACCCATTATACCTTTGGGTCCACCAGAGTTGATCATTAATATGACTCTGAGTATAAAGAAATACATATTCAGCCAAGCTTGGTGATGCACACACACCTGTAATCCCAGTGACTTAGGAGGCTGAAGTAGGAGGATTGCAAGTTTGAGGCCAGCACAGCAATGTAGTGAGACCCTAAACTACCTTGTCTCAAAATAAAAAATAAAAGGACTGGGGATGGATGTGGCTCAGTGGTAAGCACCCCTGGGTTCAATCCCCAGTACCCACCCCACCAAAAAAATTGGAAAGCAGAAAAGCAACCACCAATTTCATGAATTTCATGCAGGGCTTCTTCTTTCTAAGGTACTTTTTCTTGGATATTTTTCCAGTGTTAAGGCAATGTGGTCTACACAGTCTGGCCTCCTGGTTTATTTTGCTGGTGTTGTATGGTTACGAGAGCTTACCTCTTGGTTAGTCTTCATATCCTGAATGTGGTCAGACAAAAACTGCACGCAGTCCTCCAGGTCGAAGTAGACAAACCAGAGCTGTGCAGGGAAGAGCCAGGCCCCGTGGTTCGCCTGCCAGCAGCCTCCCACTCCAGGCCGGGGGCCCACCCGCTGCTCCTCACCAAGGACCACCCTTCTGAGGAACACCCAGTTTGTTCCGCTCTCCCAGAGCCCTCCACCATGACCACGTCTCCTCTGTACAGCCGCCAGGAAAAAAACGACTTTGCGTTCAAAGTTGGAAAATGTCCAGTCCTGTACCAAATGGCAGTGGCTTTATCCCCACAGGTCACCGAGCATCCCAGAGAGAAGCTAACCCTTCCTAGAGCAGGGCATGTGCACGCCTGTCATCCCAGCAACCTGGGAGGCTGAGGCAGATGGACTTCAAGTTGGAGGCAGCCTCAGGAACTTAGTGAGGCCCTCAGCAACTTAATGAGACACTAAATCAAAGTGAAAAACAAAAAGGGCTGGGGTGTGGCTCAGTGGCAAATACCCCTGGGCTCAATCCCCAGTACAAAATATTAAAAATCAAAAAATAAATGAATAAACCCTCTGGGCCATCACTGTTCTTCTGGGGCCACCAGAAGAACTCTGTAGTCAGGGCACATTTCTGCCTGGAACCCAGATGGACAAATGAGTGGAACCCTTCACAGACGACACCTCCATTGCTCATGCCCAGATCCAAGGTCATCACCTTGAGTGCTCTGGGGGAGGGAGCAGGGTAAGCCTCCACCTCACCTCCACCTCACCTTCCACCTCGACCTCAGAAGTCCCCAGGAGGCCAGGCCACACTCACAGGCCGAATCTTCCAGGGCCACGCATTATATAACACCTTGCCATAATCACAATCCAAGTTCTAAAAAACGAGGGGTGCCCCTCACCTCCACCTCCATGCACTGGCCACGGCCCTCCACCCAGTGTCTGCCCCACGAGAGCCAAGCACACCGCCCACTGCCTGCTGGTCTCCCACTGTCTCATCCAAGGAGAGGAGTTTTGTCAAAGCTTTTTACTCTAAAGATTTCCAAACAGGTACCAAAGTAGGCAGTAGCCCTCCCTCCTCCTGTGTCAACTACTGTCCCCTCATGGCCACTCCTGTTTCCTCTCTACCCTCTCTCCTGACCCATCAAAACACCCCTGCACACCCTGGCCATTTTGACACTAGGTCCCCTCATCCCCCGATGCTATTTTGAAAATGACAAGACACAGTTGCCTGAAAAGGAGTGTCCATGCACCCGGCCTCCAGCCCACCACCATCTGACATACCAGGTCACCCCTCCCCATGCCAACTGATAAAGCAGAGCCAGAGCTCGGCGAGGCTAAAGGGACCAGCAGAAGCTCCCTGTCCACAAGGCCACACTCTGGTGATGTACCTGGTTCACCCCCTGACGTTGGGCTCATGTGCTCAACTCCACAGGCAGAGATCTATGTAGTTCTCTGCTGCTGCTTCAGCAGCTAGAACATGTCAGGCACATAGTAGGCTCTCAATAAACTCCTGTGGGATAGACAAGGCCTTTGCATAAGGATTCTCCCCAGGCCCTGTGCGTGCCCACCCCCAGGCTCCTCCAGGCTCTTCAGTGCAAGGGGGAGAGCAGACACAGTGCCAAGGAGATGTGGCAACCCCACTGGGCAGAGTCCAGCTAGGATCATGACCGCCAGCCCCAGTTGTGTCCCAACCCACTGTGAGACTTTGTACTTGTCACCTTAAGGCCTCCCCTCTGTCTCTAGGATATAGAAAATGACCGAGCCAGGTAGACAAGGCCTTCAGCACCTGATCTGCCCCTCCAGCCTCATCTCTCCCAGCTCTGTCCTCCCTGGTGGCTCCTCATGGTCCCTCAAAGTGCCCTGTCTGCCTTGCATCTCAGCCTTGCCAGGGCCTTTCTTTGCCCCAGGGCCAGCAAGGCATTGTGACCATGTGACCACATGCCTGCCATCCTCACAAGCCTGTGAGCTGTTGCTGGCTGGACACCTCTGGTATCCTTCAGTGCCCACAGGGGGCTCAGCCCCAAGGAGCTGTCTGGAGCAGGGAGGAAGGGTGGGCCTGTGACATCATCTCACCTGCAGGCTCCTGGACCTGCTGCACAGGCTGGGAGATACAAGGCCAACTGTCCTCAGGAGCCCAGATCAAAAGTGGCCACCAGAGAGAGGCCACTCCAAGCCACAGTACCTGGATCACACTCTGGCACCCTTCCACGGTGTCTGTCACCCCCAGCAGCACCCGGTGTCTCAGCAGGGCTCTGTTGGCAGCCGTGAGCCTCAGGTCTGTATTAGTGTTAGCCTGTAAGACAGATGCCAGGCCCAGGGTTGACCCCTGTGCTGCCAGGGAGCTCCTGGGCCATGGCCACACTGTCCCACCCTGGACACCACACAGCAGCCCTCACCCTCAGGACTTGCACCTCCTCCCCTGTAATGGGGCCATTGTTGGGACAGTAAATTCAAGAATATCAGGCAGCCCAGGGCAAAGCCCACCTCTTCTACCTCCAGAGGTCTGGCCCTGGGAGTGATGTCCCTTCCCTGGGCCCTGCTGTCTTCAGTTACAGAATAAGGAGTAAACAATGTCATTGACAGTGAAACTGGATTCAAAACATCACATTTCCACTGTCCCTGCCTCCCGGGAACGCAGTGAGGTTTCACTGGGATCGTGGATGAAGCTCTTAACCCAGGCTGGGGCGCATGGGCAACAGCACTGCGGGGGTGGGCGCGGATGGCCTGTGCACCTGCTCTCGGAAAGCAGGCGTCTGTAAAAGGCCTGCCTCTGAAGACCCAGATGGGGCCTGGCCTTGTCCCCCTCAGCCCTTCCTATACTGGGTAACAAGAGGGAGGAAAGGAGCTGGTCCAGGTGGAACTCTGGGGGTAATGGGCTGCAGTCAACTAGCGACAGCTTCGGATGACGAAACCCAGTTTAGCATGCAGTATTTCCCACGTGGTACTGGCCACAGACACATTCTCAGGAACCTGCTTAGCAATGAGCGGTATCTACAGGGGTGCTGGGCACAGTCTCGCCTGCCCTCCCGAACCTTCTGCTCTCAGGGAAGGGCAGCAAGGCCCGTGAGGAAAATGAGGCAGTAGGTATGAATCCTGAGGCTCCTGTGGGTGCAAGGGATGTGGGTGGGGCACCAATAGCAACACCGGCCAGGAGCCTGGGAACAGGGATCTGTATGGTCTTGAGGACCAAGAAGCCTCACAGGTTTGAAGCCCTTGAACTGAGATCCAGAGGAGGACCTAAGGAGAGCTGTGTGGCCACAGACTCGTCACTTCAGCTCGCTGGGCTCCAGGTTCCCCACCGGCAGACAAGATCGACAGTAATGACATGTAATACCTAAGTAGCATTTACAGTATACCAAGCACTACCGTAAGCACTTTTCATGAATTAAAGTATTTCATTTGCACAAAAATCCCAGTTATTTTGCCACATTAGAGGTGAGGAAACTGAAGCCCTGCAGGTAAAATGGTAACCTGCTCCAAGCTGAGGGCTAACAAATGGCCAAAGTGTCCTGGGCACATACTTCAGGCCCTAAGCACAGGGCACATAGCGGGTGCTCAGGACACAGGGCTCACTGTCAGGAGCTTCCAGAGTGAGCAGATGGCCCAAGAACACTCCCTCGGTGCCCCTGGGCCTTTGTGATGCCTGTGAGAGGCTGGGCCTTGCTCATGCCTGTGACCTGTGCCTAGCACATATCTGGAACTCACAGGGGCATCACAGCTGCCAGCTGAATGAAAGGAGGGGAGAGGCGGGGCGGGGCGCCCACACAGGCGTCCCTGACCACATGGCTTGCATCTGCAGCCTTCAGGCAGCCAGGTGCCAGCCATTCTCCTGCCTCTGCTCAAGCACACCACTTTGCTTTTTCCTCTCCCCAAAGAAGCTTCCTGCTTCAGGAGCAGCTTGCTCCATTCATTTCTTACCAGCCAAGCACAAGGGCTATTGGGGGGAAGTTTCAGCACAGCCCGAGGGCAGTGTTATCTTGTCAGCCTGGTTATAAAGCCCAACAAAGATCCTTTCAGAATGATTCAGCCATAAAATTCCTATTTGTCCCAGTGAACAGGAGACATGTCCTAATTTCCCCACATCCTGCCTCCCCTTCTGAGTAGGAGCCTCCCGCCTGCTGAGAACCTCGGAGGCCCAGCACTGTGCCCAGGGCTGCAGGATGCAAGGACAGGAGCTTCCCTGTCACCGTGAGACAGCATCGGTGTGCTGGGCAGGACAATGGTCCCTCAGAGACACCTGAGTCCTATTCCCCAATCCTGTCCATCTTCTGGGTGGAGGCTACTGCAGTTTACAGGTGGGGAAGCTGAGGCTCAGAAAGGCTCTGGGAGCAGCCCAAGGTCATGCTGCTGATCAGTGGCCGAGCTGGAATCCCAGGCCAGGATGCTCAGATTCCAAGTCATGTTCTTGGTCAGCACCCTGCTGTTGGGCCAATTTGTGACTATTGTTAGGTGGCAAAGGGGACTGGAGTGCAGGATGGACTTCGTGCTGCTGCTCAGCTGACCTTCAAATGCTGAGATTATCTTGGATTAGCCATGGGGTGCGATGTAATCACAAGGGTCCTTCAAAGGGAATGAGAGGCAGGAGAATCAGAGCCAGAGGAGGTGTGGCTTTGAAAGAGGAGGAAGGGACCGAGCCTAGGAATGCAGGAGCCCTAGAAGAGCTGGGAAAGACCAGTGGACAGATTGTTCCCTAGAGCCTCTGGAGGGAACACAGTCTGCCACACCCGATTCTGGCCCTTTGAGGCCTGGGCTGATGATCACAGAAGCATAAGTTAATTCATAACATTGTTTTAAGTTTACAGCATTTTGTTACAGTGGCTCTAGTTCCCCACTGTAGAGTTCGCACTAAGAACATGGCTCAGAATCTGAGCATCCCGGCCTTGAACTCCAACTCGGCCACTTACTAGCAACACGGCTGTGGGTTGCCCACAGAGCCTTCCTGAGCTTCGGCTTCCCCACCTTAAACAGAGTCCACCCAGAGGACTGTAAAGCACTGAACGAAGGATTACTGTACAAGAGCACTCAACCCATAACAAGAGACACACATTCAAAGAAACTACAATTCATGAGCCATACCTTACGATGGGAGGGGTTGACCTCCTCTTCAAAGGTGATCAAAACCTTCAGAGGGTCAGGATTTGAACCCTGGCTCTGCCACTTATAGTGGAATCCAGGAGAAGTTACCTAAAGTCTGACCACCCTCATCTCAGGCACCCAGTGCTGCAGGGAGGTGGGCTCGAAACCCCCTTGAGCTTTCTCACAGGGCTCTCATGCGCACCCAGGGAAAGGTGAGTGAGCAGCTCAGTCAGCTCAACTGACTCAGCACCCTCTTGCCAAGCTCAAGCTCTTTAAAACAGCTTGCTTCCAGGAAAAAAAAAAAAAAAACCCACAGGGATTAGATGAGAAAAACAAAGCTCTCTAGCTCTCTGGCATGAGGCAAGCAGCTTTGCTCCCCTCCTCATGTGCTGCTCCTGGGACAAGCGGCCTCACCACAGGCCCCAAAGCAGCAGCCAATCATGGATTGGGACTTCCCAAACTATGAGCAGAAATAAACCTTTTCTCTTTTTAAGTTGATTAAATAAAAGAAAGAAAAAGAGGACTTGGTCCTGATTGTGATTTGATTTCTTTCAACCCTGGTGCCTGTGGGCCAGAGTGAATTTTCATGGCAGGAGGGATTCTTTAAAAGCAGGCAAGAGGAAAGGCTGGCTTGGGACTCTCAGGCCCACCCAGCCTCTGGAGGGAGCATGGCAGGGGCCTCTGGACATCTCACCTTCCTCTGCTGCCTCTCGAAGACCAGCATGAGAGTCAGGGTCAGGCTGACTGCGGCCAGGGTCACGAGCAGCACGCCCGCCCAGTGGCTGCCCAGGGCAAACATCTGGCTGGTTGAATAGATGTTGGCCCAGATCACCACGTAAAACACCTGCGGGAAGCCAGGGGAGAGCACAGTCAGGAACCCCCGTCCTCAAACGAAGCAGCTCCACTCCCAGGGACACCGGCATAGGCTCCCGACACCCTCCTGGGTTCAAACAGCTCACGGGGCTGGAAGAGACCAACTCTGGATCTATGGGAATGGACATGTATTCCCTGTTTATAAGCAAAAGCGGACCACAGGGCTTTCAGCTGCTCCCAAGCCCTCTTTATTCTGATTTTAAATAAAACAGAAAAAGAAGAGGTCTTTGGAGAAAGATAAGGTTGAGTCTGAAACCCACAGTGATCCTTAACTGGCCATTCAGCCTTTTGTCTCTGAATCTCAGTTTGCTCATTTGTAAAGTGATGATAATAACGGCTACTTTGGGGGGTTGCTGCAAGAGTTAACAGGGTAACACAGGTCGCAGCCCAGTACTTACTAGAGAATTTAATAAATACTGATTCTCACTCCTTCCCCTTCTCCCCAGAAGAGGGAGGTGAGAGTCAGCCATGCCATCTGACCGAGGATTCACCAAAGAAGCAAGTCGTGGTGGTTAAGACCACAGATGCAAAGGCCAGACGGCTTGTGTTCAAACGAATGTATGTGTTTATAAGTGTAGATGTATGCGTATGCAGATGTATGTGTTCACATGTACACATACACACATGTGCACATACATATATACATACATGTGTATATGACTAGAGCTGGAATGGACCTCTCTGTGAGCAGAAGAGGAAACCAAGTCCCAAAGAGGAGAAAAGACTTAGCCAAGGTCAGACACTGAGTTCAGAGCCCAGTGGTCTGCAGATTCCCAGTCCAGGATCTGCCCATAGGAAACCCCAGCTCCCACCCTGTATACAGGGACTTGGTTACAACTCTCTCCCACAGATCTCTTCCAGTGCCAAATCCAGGCCCATGTGGTACCACTCTTCCCCAGGCAATTAAATGGGTCACCAGCTGCCAAGTCCCTTATCTGCTGCAGGATACAACACTGCATTTGGCAGTGGGAGAGGGCCAGGGCCGGGCCAGTGTGTGCCCATCTCGCTCCTTACCACGGCAAAGGCCAGCCGCATGGGCTTCGAATTGTAGATGATGTATCTTCTCACTTGGGGCTCCAAGAGGGCACTCTCCGCCAAGCTCCTGTACTGGTCAGCAGGGACCTGTTCGGCCACCCAAGGGAAAGAGATTAGTCAACCACAGGGCTACTCCACCCCATCCCACCAGCCTGTTCCCATGATGTGTGGGGGGGTGGTTAGGCCGCCCCAGGGGGCAGAATGAATCCTGGGTGGAAATCACAGGTGCAGGCTCAGGAAGAAACAGCCATCCTGAGAAGGTGAACAGCTTGAGAGCCAGGAGAATCTTAAGGGGTCTGTCCCCACAGCCTGAGACTCAGTACCTTGGGGCAGGCACAGCATGGGCTGACAGTCAAGGCACAGGCCCTGGAATCAGGCGGCCCTGGCCCAACGCCCTGCCACTCTTGTGCTATGTGAACTGGAGCAAGTTACCCTTTCTCTGGGCCTCAGTTTCCCCCTCTACAAAATGCAGGGAACCCACCTTGTAGGGTTGGATTCTTATTAAATTAGATCAGACACAAACTGTGCTTGGCACAGTGCCAGGCACATGGTGACCACCAGATACGCAGGTGCTACTGTCAATACTGCAATATCAGCATCCACTAGCACAGCCCAAAGTCCCACATGCTCTCCCTGCCCAAACAAAAGTGTCTGCAGAACGCCCTATGAAAGTAGACCAAGGAAAAATAATTTACCAATTAAAAATTACATTTAGGAACATGGTACAACAATATATAAACTGTACACCAGTAAGAAAACTCAACCCCAAGATGACTATTTGAGAAAGATGCTCTTCTGCTAGGTGCAGTGGTGCACACCTGTGATTCCAGCTGCTCAGGAGGCTGAGGCAGGAGGATCTAAAGTTCCAGGCCAGCCTCAGCAACTTAGTGGGGCCCTAAGCAACTTAATAACACTGTGTCTCAAAATAAAAAATGAAAAGGGCTAGGGACGTGCTCAGTGGTACAGTGCCTCTGAGTTCAATTCCCAATTTAAAAAAAAAAAAAATCTGTACAAAGGTGGAAAGGAAATGCAGAATGACGAAGCCAACTGGTGCCGACATGATATTAGCTCGATTGTCAAGTCTTCATCTGATGGTGACCCAATATGTTCTGAACAAAAATGCAATTCAGCTTCAAAGAAATAAATTCTGAAATCTTCCGGGTAAATGAGCAGTGCATGCTCCCCATCCGTGCCTGATCGACCTGGCCTTCGCAGGAAACCCTCATCCTGCTGGGGTTTGGGAAGGGAAAACTGGCCCCTGGCACTTCCCACCAACGGCAAGAGCTTCAATTTATCTATGTGCCAGAGACAGGGCAAATTTTCCTCAGACATGACTTCACTTGCTCCTAACTAAACACCAATATAATAGGTATTGATAACTGATAACTGACAATCTTTTTTTTTTTTTTTAATTTTGAGACAGGATCTCGCTAAGTTGTTTAGGGCCTCATTACATTGCTAAGGCTGGCTTTGAATTTGCGATCTTCCTGCCTCGGCCTCCCGAGCCGCTGGGATTTGATATTGTCTTAATCTGCAGATGAAACAGACTCAGAGAGGTTAAGCTACCTATCCAAATTCACAGAGGCAGTGGGCAGCAGAGCTGGGTCTGAGTGCAGAAGAGGGAGTCTGGGAAGCCTGGGCCTGCGTTCCCTGCATTGGGAGGTGAGTTCACACAAACTTTCCTTTGCCGGCAAGAATAGCCCCTCTCCTCCTGCCCACCTGGTGTACTCCCACTTGTCCTCGAGGCCCCACATCAAGGTCTCCTTGGAGGCTCTCCCAACCCCCCACGCAGGCAGGCTCACCAATCTCCCTGGGCACGTCTTCAATGCTTTGCTGCGTCATTGTGTCCCACAGTCCTGACCCCTACAGTCCTGACCCCTCCAACCCTGTCCATTTCCCCAGTGGGCTCTGGGAGCAGTGTGAGCTTGGGGTCCTGCTTGCCTCTACACTGCTGAGCCAGCTAGGCGCCTGGCACAGAAGGGACACCCCCAAACACACCTTCAGGAAGTGAGTCCATCGAGAAGACAGGCCAGTTCCCACACACCTTCCTTACGTCGCCCACCACAGCAGGCAGGGGGACATTCATTAATATTGGAGAATAACTGGGTGAGAGGACAGATGGGTGGATGATGGGTAGACAGACGGATGGAAGGGAAAGCAGTGGGGGCTTGGTGAACACAGCACTTGCCTGAATGCCCCAGGTCTGCAGTTGCTCCTCTGCGGTTCCCAGGTCGAAGGCCATGGGTGCACAGGTATTGTCGACCCGGAGGACGGTGAGGACCTGGCCATTGTGGAGCTCTGAGAAAAGAGCAGAAAGAAGCCTCATCTGGCTGCACCAGAGTCACCTCGGAGGAGGCCAGAAACGAAGGCATCACCCCACTGGCCGTGAGAACCTTCTCACGACAAGAAAGGACACGGCTATCCTCAAATCCCTAAGAACTGGACTTGATTGGGAAGCCCCAGGGAGACAGAACCGAGGCCAGAGCAAGGAAGCCACTGGGATACTACGTGAGACCAGGCAAGGAGACCTAACCTCCCCAAACGGAAAGCTGACCTCTCAAAGAAAGGGTGGGTGAGTCCCATCACCAGGGCCACTTAAATAGCGACCGAACAACCAACATTGAGGGGAACGATGACATCGAGGGGATTACGTAGCAGACGCTGATTCCGGCACTGCAAAGGACGCTCAGTGAATGTCTCCTGAATTCCTAGCTGCTTCTCAGTTAGTGACAACCAGCTATGACATGGAGAACAAGGGCCCAGAGGACGTCCCCTCCCTAACTCCCTAAACCTGTGAATATGCTGCCTTCATGGCAAAAATTAAGATTGCAGATGGCTTTAAGGTCACAGACCTTACAAAGAGAGCACATACGGGACACTCAAGTGGCCCATCATGATCACAAAGACCCTCAAAAGTGGGATAGGCAGGCGGAAGCAGGGGCAGATGTGACAAGGGAAGAAGGAGGGAAGGACAGTCATTGGCTTGGGGACGGAGGAAGCGGGCCAAGAGTTAAAGAATGCAGACAGCCTCTAGGAGCTGGGAAGGGAAACATTCTCCCGAGAGCCTCCAGGAAGGAGAGGAGTCCTGCCGGTACCACTGCGAGCTCAGCGAGCCCAGGGTCAGGATTCTGACCTCAGAACTGCAAGATAATACATTTGTGGTTTTGAAGCCTCCATGTTAGTGGCCACTTTGTAACAGGAGCAGTAGAGAATGAACACACTGGCTTCGTGGTGATCTCTCCTGTCTCAGTCTATTTTCTGCTGCTCTAACAGAATACCACAAACTGGGCAAATTCTACATAACAGAGGCTCACGCACGGTTCTGGAGGCCAGGAAGTCCCAGATCAAGGCATCTGAAGAGCACCTGAAGCAGGGCAAGTGAGCAAGGGACAGATAGGAAAACTGGCCTGCATTCATCCTGTTTATTGGGAATCCAAGAAACCCACTCTCAATAACTCACTGCCTGACAGTAACATGCTCGGTTAGGTCAGGAGGACATGATCCTGTGGAAGGCCTGGCCTCCAATGAAGCAACGTGCAGGAACAAGGCTCTTCAGAAGTGACCGGATCACACACTCTGGTCTCAGCAGTGAACTGACCCACTGATGGACTCAGAGCCAAGTAATCTACTGGAGGTGCGGGCCCTCAATGAAGGGAGCGGGGTCCAGGGGTGCCCTTGGAGACCACTTCTCCTCCCAGCCCCAGCCCCAGCCTCCCCCTCCCTCTCTCTGCAGATCTAACCCACCGTGCCCTCCCCATCATGATGTTCTGCTTCCCCAGGCCCAAAGCCGAGGATCCTGTGGCCACAGGCTGACATCTCCATCACTGTGACCCTGGATAAACCCTCCTCCTCTCAATTGTTTTTCTCAACACCGCTCACGAGGGCAGAGCCTACCCTGACCTAATCGCCTCTTAAAGGTGCCCCCTCCTCATACTGTTATGGTGCAACTCATTTCAACGTGGTTTTGAAGGAGGCACGCAGAGCACAGCACCCCAAGCACATCTGCTACTCACTCATATGGTAAAGGCACACATTCAGAGCCACATGGGGTGACACACGCCTATAATCCCAGCAACTCAGGAAGCTGAGACTGGAGGATTGCAGGTTTGAGGCCAGCCTAGACAACTTAGCAAAATCCTGACCCAAAATTAAAAGTGAAAAGGGCTGGGGATGTAGTTTGGTGGTAGAGCATCCCTGGGTTCAATCCCCAGCACTGCAAAAATAAATAAATAAATAAATAGAATGATAAGATTAAATCAAAGAGTATGCAAATTAGGAAGAGTAGACAGAAACAAAATAAAGGCAGATAATAACAACAGGTCTGGATATTGAGCCCCTACTGTGTACCAGGTACTGGGTGGAGGCTTCTCAGGATTTCACCGACTCCTCTAAGCACCCCAAAGGATGGGTGCCATTAACAGAGAAAAGGAAACCAAACCTCTGAAAAGAGGAACTTGCTCTGTTTTAATAGGGAAGACAGGAGTGGAAAGAAGCAAGAAGGGGAGGAGTGCACGAGACCCAGCACGGCAGGCGGGGCCTGCGACTGACCCACCCCTCCCCGCACACATGGCCCTGTGGACTCCACGCAGGACCCTGAGGCCCTCCCGGGCCTGGCCCTCTGCACAGCAAGTGTGTGCAGGAGCAATGCAAAGAAGTTTCATGGGGTCTGTTTGCCTTCCAAATCAAGAGTTCCCGGATTCCTGGCAATAGTATTGCTCATCTGTTCCTTAAGACAAGCACACCAAGTCCTCCACTTAGAAATACTTGTTTTTACCCTTAGGCTAAGAAAAGCTACCAAAAGGGAAAGGATGCATGTGTATTCACGTGTGTGCATGCGCACAGGGAAGAGCCCTCTTCCCTCAGAGGAACAAGAACTGGCTTGCCCAGGCTCAGTGGAGCAGCGTCTTAAATGTCCTGAAGGAAAGCTACCCCATTCCACTCCATTCGGTGGCCGTAGGTGCATGCCTAGGAACTGCTTCCCTGACGACTGGGGTAATAGAAGAAACCCTTGTTTTAAGCAGCCAGGTTTCAGACCCGCTAAGGAACCAGCCACACTCCTGTGGCCCTCCCACAAAATAGAGCGCTGCTCCCCTTTGCCTGTCCCAGCCACTCATTCCACCTTTTATTCAACCAAAGTGTTTATTGAAGATCCACAATGGGCCAAGCTGTGGGCTGGGACCACAGACACACAGAGGCCCTGCCCTCCTAGAGCTTACATTCCAGAGGGGAGGCTAGACGTGCAATGTTCATTACTCAGATAATTATCTACAGACTGTAGTAAGTACAATAGGGAGGAAAATACATCAGAAGAACACATCAGAGGGTACTGACTGGGGCAAAGTCATCGGGAAGATTCCTCATAGGACGGATATTTGCATTGAGCTCTGAAGGGTGAATGGAAACTAAGCAATAGAAAGTAGGCAGGGACAAAGTAAAGAGGCAGAAGAAACAGGATGTACAAAGGCCCTGAGGCAGAACAGCATGGCAAAGAACAAAGAACAAGGGCAGCAACAGTCATTAAGACAGACCTTGCAAGCTGGCAAATGACAGGTTTTCATGCCAAGCCAAATGGGAAACCCTGAAGTAGAAAGTGACCCAACTGCATTTGAAAAAGATCCCTCTGGCTGCCAGGGAGAGACCAGAGGGACAGGAAGGAGAATATCAGTTGAAAAGCAGAGGATGATGACAGGAGATGGTGATGGAATGATCTGGGCAGAAATGGCAGAAGGTAGCCGGACGTGGTGGGGCACACCTGTAATTCCTGCAACTCAGGAGGCTGAGACCAGAGGATCACAAGTTCAAGGCCAGCCTCAGAAACTTTGTGAGGCCCTATCTCAAAATTAAAATTAAAATTAAAAAGGACTGGGGGTGGGGCTGGGGATATAGCTCAGCTGGCAGAGTGCTTGCCTTGCATGCACAAGGCCCTGGGTTCCATCCCTAGCACCAAAAAAAAAAAAAAAAAAAAAAAAGGACTGGGAATGTAGCGCAGTTGTAAAGGACCCCTAGGTTCAATCCTCAGTACCAAAAAATAAAATAAAATAAAACCTTCTTAGAAGGCAGCCTGGAAATGTACTCCAAGGTCACCCACCCTTATCTAAAGAATGCTCTGTGCCCCATCCCTGCCCCTAACCTAGAATGCTAGGTGAGCCTCAGGGAGGAGGAGAGAATGAAGGGTCCTTACCTTGCCCCCACCCAGGAGGGCTTCCCCGCTGCAGGGCGCTCCAGCCAGGGGAGGAGGTGGGCAACGGGCCGGCCGCCCCGCCGGGGTCCATCTGCGGTTCACAGGCCATGGCCAGAGCCAGCTGGGCTTCTACTTCCCCTTCCTGGAGCTGTGGCTCATCCTGGAGCAGCCGACTAGGCTTCACTCACCTTCAGGAAAGAGAAGGAACCTCAGGCCTGGGCCCGGGGGCGGGCGCTTCCTGGAGCTCTGGGAGGCCAAAGTCACCAAGGCCCACGGGAGTCTTTTTGCTGACTCTAGTCTTTCTGATGATGCCGAAGAAACTTCTTGGAGGGAAGATGAGGAACTAAAACATGTCCCCCAGGCCAGGCCTTGGCTGAGAACTTCCCTTCTGGTCAGGGGCTTTCTCCAGCTCTTACTCCAGAGCTGACCAGGCCTTCTCAGTTACCCTCACTGAGTAAGCCCAGGTAACCAGGCACGAGGCAGGCACATCTGTCACAGGAGCCTTGTTTACACCAAGGATCTCCCCCAACTTCCCACAGACATGGCCAAGACACACAGGGCAGGGGCGGGGGTGTGGTCAGTGGTAAAGTGCTCGCCCGGCATGCATGAGGCCCTGGGTTCCATGGCCAGCTCTGCAAGGGGGAAAACACAGGGGAAAATGAGGTGATGGGAAATTCAAATTTAGTAGGTAAAAATACCTAGTTCCCTGTCAGGGAAGGTTTGCGTTCAAGAACATGGACTCCAGAGCCAGGCTCACTGGGTAAATGGCAGGCTCACCACTCCACCTTGGGCAAGTTCAACCTCAGAGCTACAGCTCTTCAATCACAGAACCTTCCCTGCAGGGTAGCTGCAAAGACTCAATGGGTGATTCACATGAAAGACACACAGCAGCATCGGAACAAAGAACCTATCCCATGAATATCAGCTCTACCAAAAAAAAAAAAAAACAAAAAGCCAGCACAGTGGTGCACACCTGTGATCCCAGCAGCTCAGAAGGCTGAGGCAGGAGGATTGCAAGTTCAAAGCAGCCTCAGCTGGCAAAAGCAACTCAGTGAGACTCTGTCTCTAATAAAATACCAAATAAGGCGAGGGATGTAGCTCAGTGGTCCAGTGCCCCTGAGTTCAATTCCCAGTACCCCCCCACCAAAAACAAACAACAACAAAAAAAACCTTTTCTATTGCTATATTGAGATTTAACACAGTTGCTCTTCCTAAGTCAAGAATTTAGTTTTGAGCTTCCAGGCAGCCAAAGCAAACATGCAAATGCTGTCTATAAAACAGTCATCTAGAAATAGGAAAAAAAAAGATAGTGTAGTGATCAATGTGCCTTCCGGGCTACAACCCATCTTGGAAAGGCTTCTAAGGCCTCCAGGGCCAGGTCACTGAGAGGATAGCTAGTATCACCCTTGGCCACCTTCATAGGCAAAACACAAGGACCCACTGGTGGATGTTTCCTTGGTAAAAATCTGAATCTGCATGTCATCTGCTATGACTGCAACCTGCGCTGTTCACCTCTGTTATGTGTCCAGCTGGGAACCTGAGAATTGCCCCTTGCCAAGGAAAACTATGCCAGAATCCCATGGGATGGCACAGCAGCCCTGTTAAATGTCTTGATGAAAAAGTCCACTAAAGTTGTCTTTGTATAGGAGTGATACTGGGGATGGAATTCAGGGGAGCTCTACTGGTAAGCCACATCCCCAGTCCTTTGTTGAATTTTATTCTGAGACAGGGTCTTGCCAAGTTGCCGAATCTAGCCTCAAACTGTGATCCTCCTGCCTCAGCCTCCGGAGTTGCTGGGATTATAGGTGTGCACCAGGGTGCCCAACAACTAGAATCTCCTTTTTGCTACCATGGTTGGCGATATTGGGGAAGACACAAAGTTCCCAGTCGATACACATCTGCTTGATTCCAAGCTGGACCCAGGACACACTGCCACTGTGTGAAGGGAAGAGCCTGATCCTCCTGTGCTCACCACCTTCTGCTTCTCTCAGTACTTTTTAATAGAAACAGCTACACAATTTGTGAGGCCCAGTACAAAACGAAAACGCAGGGCCCCTGGTTCAGAAATGGTGAAGGGTTGCAAAATGTTGACAGCAGAACGTCAAGCCAAATTTGGGGACTTTCCTAAGTAGGACGCCTGGAGTGACTGTGGAGGTTACATGCACTTGAAGCTAGCCCTGACATTAAGCTGCAGAAAGTCATTTGGGAGCCCCTTCTCCCAACCAAGAATATATAAAAGATGCGCTTTTCACTAACAATTCAACCTGCCTGTGCCACACTCAAATGCCACAAAGCAACAAAATGTGAGGGAAAGACTGAAGACCTTGGATCCAGAAGGCCTAAACTCAAATCCCTGCTCAGTCATTCACACGCTGTGACATTCGCTGCAGAGGCACCCAGCCTGAGCACTGCTAAAATGGGGGTGTGGGGCCTACCTCACTAAGCTGCTATGGGATGTAACAGCAGATGCCAAATGACCTCCAGTGGTCCACCCACCATGAGGCCCCTTTCCTCAACACGTTTCTCCTGCTTCACAGGCACAAAACTGAGGTCACATGTGTGAAGTGATCTGTACAAAGTTGGGTGTCTAACAGCCAAGAAATCAGAGAAGAGCTCCCGCTATCCAGCTCTGGAATCAAGGCCACAGTTTCCAGGCCTTTGCACCTTTGGACCCTGGTCTGACTGTCTCTTCCTGAAACTGCCTTTAAAATGAGTGGGTCAGGGCTGGGGTTTGGGCTCAGTGGTAGAGCGCTTGCCTAGTGCGTGAGGCAGCAGGCCCCATGCTCAGCACCACGTAAAAGTAAATAAAGGTATCGTGTCCATATACAACTAAAAAAAATATATTTTTAAAAAAATGAGTGGGTCAGGAGAGACCGCATTTCCCAGGCCTAATCTAGAAACAAATTCCACTCAGATGGAAAGCTCTCTGCTGGGAGGGCAGGGTCTCCCCTCATTACCTAACCTGAGTCCTGGGCTACAGCAAAACTCACAAATCTGACAAGCATTTACCAGCCAATCTCATCCTGCCTCACTTCCTTCCTCTTACCCTGTACCCCAAGAGGCATGAAAGCAACAAAAATAGATGAACCCACAACCAATGAAGCCCTTCTCTGCTTAACTTGATCACCGACTAGGCCCACAAAGCAGAGAATATCCCATCACCCAGGCTCCAGACAAAACCCAGGGACACTGCAGCTGGGAGCCTGTAAGTCAGAGGAACTGTTCTGGAGTCTCAGAAAAGCCTGGCAAACTAGTATCAAGGAAGAACAACACAGGAGCTGGAGTTGCTGAGATCTGAGGTCTCCTTTCAGACTGCACAGGAGGTTCCCTTAGTTGCAAAATCCCACAATGAGGCACTGTCTTTCCAGGATTGGGGGAGTGGGGTGTGGGCGGGGAATCACAGCACCCTAGTTGGTCTATCAGCCACCTTCGGAGTCCCAATCAGCAGGCTTCATTCATTCACCTGAAGCTGTTCTCTGATGGCTAAAAGTAACCTGCCCAGTCCTACTACTTCCCACCTGTCTGACCCTGAGCAAGTTACTGGACTTCTCTCTGCCTTGGTATCCTCATGTGTCAGTGGAGATAATGGTGGTGACTTTAGACTGTTGTGAGGTTTAGCTTTCACAGGCATAAATCACTCTGAATAGCACTGGGAAGCAGCAGTTGCTGAAGGAATATAGCCCTAAGAACCTTCTAGGGCCAGGCCCTGAGCATCAAACCAGAGATAAAAATCTGAGGTCCCTGTCCAGTCCGCCCTGCTGAGGATCACTATCTGAGGGAAGGACAAACTAAGAAAGAAAATTACCAGACAAGTAGGGAACAGGAGGGAGCTTTGAGGTGGGAAGCGTTCTCCAGGCTTTCTGGGGGAGAAGGCGGCTCCTTGGCTTGGCAAAGGTGAGGGGGAGAGAAGTTAGTGAGCAGGACCTGCCCATCAGGGGAGGGCAGGGCTGCTCCCGTCCCCCACCCCCAGCACCTTGGGCATCCAGATCCAGAGGCGCAAAGGACAGGAGGGGAGCTGGCAAGACCCCAGGGGCAGAAACTAAACTGTCACCCAGAGCCCTGTATGAGGGCCCTCTCCCACTCAGCCCAGTCCAGGTGACAGTGGGAGAGTCAGACACCAGGATGAAGGCGCACTGAGGGAGGGAGCAGAGCTTTGGGACTCCTGCCACTAGTTCCAGAGTCCTGGCCTCTGGGCTCCCTCTGGGGATTCTGTGGCTAACCAGACCTTCCACTCACCTACGCCGCACCAGCTGGATGCCCAGAGGTCCCCAGCTCTGTTGACACGGCCCGGCCTCCCTAAGAGCGATGTGCTGGCCTGAGATTCCTCACAGGGAAAGAGAAACGACCCCGTTTTCCTCCCTCGGGTCAGGTTTGTTTGTGGAACTGGAAATCCTACAAGAGATCACAGGAGGGCCCGCCCCAGAAGTTTTGGGGTGGACAAGCCTGGAGTAAATGAGACAAAGCTCCCCATTTCACAGATGCGGAAATTAAGACTCGAAAAAGAAAGTGAGCCATTCGGGATCAAGGCGCCAGTCGGGGACGGAGCTAGAACTGAAACCCCGGCTCCTCCAGGCCTAGGAGGTCCCACCGAACGCGGTGGCCGTGGCCGGGGCAGCGGTGTCTTGCCCTGGTCTCTGCCCTTCCATCTCGTCCAGGTCTGCTGCTTGGCGGTGGGCGGGGGCCTTTTTCACCCCAAAAAACACCCCCGCCCCAGTCCGCGGGCTCCGGGCAGACCAGAGGAAAGGCCCCAGGAGCGCGCTGCATCTCCGAGTCGCTCAGCCAGCCCGGCCCCGGGCGCGAGCGCAGGCCGAGACGCCGGCGCCGCCCGGCACCAACCCGGGACCGCGGGCGCACGGGCGCGCGCACACTCACCGCCGCCGCGGCCGCCGCCGCCGCCGCCGCCCGGAGACGCGGAAGGTCGGGGGCGCCGCGCCCCTCCGCGCCGCAGCCTCCCGACGCCACCGGCCCGCGCCTGCCCGCCCCAGCGCGCGGCACCGCCCTCCCGGGCCCGCCCCCGTCACCCGCCCGTCACCCCACCGGGAGGAGCCGCCCGCCGGGCCCGCCGCGGGCCTGGAGGGAACGCGTGCCTGGCCGCGGAGCCCAGCTGGGAGGCGCGTTTCATCAGCCCGGCTACCCAGGGACGCCTAGGGCCTCCGCGCCCGCGCCCACCGCGGCGTCGGGACCTGGGGCTCTGCCGTGCACCCCGCGCCGGGACCTGCGACACGTTTCCCCGGTAAAGCAGCGGCGGACCTGGGAGGTCAAGTCCCCTATGACACAAGTCACAGAGTCCCGTGGATGAGGCAGTTTAAAGGACCAGAAGTTATCAGGGACCTGTTTTTAATGAAAAATTAGGAGTTTGGGGATCAGGCTGCCTGAGCTCCAATCCAGGCCTCTCCACTGATTATATCATCTTCGTAAATAATGTAACCCTCCCGCCTCTTGTTTTCCTAAAAATCATTAATTATAACGATGTCATAGGGTTGTGTGAAGATTTAATGAGATAATCTCTGTGAGGTGTTCGAAACAACCAGTCACCTTGTTCTGCTGGTATTCACAAGGGCTACCTACTGTGTCAGCCACCACCCCCTCCATCATCACTCAAAATTGCAAAAGGGTCTGCAATGAAAAGTTAAGTGCCCCCTCCCCTGAGTAGAGCACTAACCTTGAGTAATTTTCCTTAGAGCCCTCAAGTAAGTACATGTCTTTACAGCAGATTCTATTTTACAGGGGATCCTGCTCTTCCATTCAACAGTTTCTGGCTGGGTATTCATCTCCACTCTGCTTTCTTTTGAAAGGGTTCATAAACTTCCATGCCGTGTAGAAAGGGTCTTTCCTGGCCCCTTCCTCATTGTGGACGTGTTGGGTGGTTCTCTTTCCTGCTGACTGAATGTGCTGGATGCTCATGGTCACATTGTTGCAGGCACGCCACAGCCTGCATTTCTACAGGTGGGTTTCCACACATTTTTAATTTCAGCAGATGCTGTCAGATTGTTGGGGGGACCCTCAGACCACAGGACTACTGGCTGCAAGTTCAGCCAGCCCAGAAGCAGAGTGCCTGGAGGCAGGGAGCTGAACTTGAAAACCTAAATAGCAGACAGACAGCTCCCAGGCTCCCTCATTCACTGGGCAAGTGAGGGTCCAGGCAGTGGGCTACTAAACATGCAGTTAATTTATTTTTGGCATTGGGGGATGGGGATATAGCTCAGTTGGTAGAATGCTTGCCTTGCATGCACAAGGCCCTGGGTTCTAATCCCCAGCACCACAAAAAATACAAATAAAAATAAAAAGAAGTATCAATCATCATTTGGTCTGGGGCTGTGGCTCAGTGGTAGAGCGCTCACCTAGCATGTGTGAGGCACTGGGTTCAATCCTCAGCACCACATAAAAATAAAATAATAAAATTGGCATTGAGTACCTGCTGAATCATATAGGCATTATATTGGACAGTAGTGAGCAATTTAGGGGCATGGAAAGAAGTGACCCAAGGATATAGGAGCTTTACTAAATGCTCATAGGATGTTGAAAGGGATCCTGCAACAAGGATCCCCATCTTGCTAAACCCTGCCTCTCCGCCAAGGCCTAAGGCCTACCTCCTCCATAAGGCCAGAGCTAGTCCTCTGGTGCTTCTGGCCGGGCTGCCTTCACACTTCATCCTCACTGCTGGTCACTTTACCATGATTCATGTTGACACATCAGCGTCTACACCACAGAGACACAGAAGAGCCAGCCGACCAGGCTCTAATAACTGACAGGTGAACTTCAATCTCTTTATGGAAGGGAGATACTGCCTGCCCAAGTGGGAGTCTGAAATGGCGAGGTGCCGAGCAGAACGTAGTCCATAAAAGTGAGGCACATTCTTGGCGAGCAAGGCATCGTGTGTGTTGCATCCCTGAATGTCCTGCATGTGACAATCCTGGCACTATGCCTGGAGGGAGTGGGAGCTCCGTGTAAAATGGAGAAAGGGCAATAAAATCCCAAAGTTGGAAAGCCGACGTCAGCTGTCAGCTGCGGCAGCTTGATGGACTCACAAGGGCCTTTGTGGTGATCTCAAGCTGCTACCCACCCCAGCCTACCCAGGACTGACCTTTACCCACCCTCCCCAACAAGTCCCTCAATACCCGAAGCTCCAGGATCACCGTCTCTCAGTTCCTCCTACACCTCATGTTCTCTCTCACTTCCAGTTCTGTGGTTGCCATCCCCTGTCCATCTGGAAGGTTGTCCCCAAACCCTACCCCACCTCAGCACCTGACTAACCAGCTCATTCTCAGGGCTTAGCCCTTTCCTGTCCCAGGCAGTCCCTCTTCTCACTCATCCAACCTACACCTATACCCTCTCACATGGTGTGGTCATTGTCACTTCTCCTTTCCCAAAAAGAGAATGAACCTTTTGGACACAGGCTGCTGCTGCCCTTGGGCAGAGCTGTCCCAGCACTCTGCCCTCAGCAGGTGTTAAATGCATCTGCTGCAGTGAATGAACACACACAATGAAATCAGAAGGGCCTCAACTACAGGCAAATCCAAATAACCAGGAGCCCCAGCCTTAGCCACTCTTCTCAGAAGGCTCTCCTCTCCCTGCTGTGTTTACAGCAAGGGCTACAGATTCCTGTCTAAGGGCTAGCAGCCAACACTATTTGGCAACCTGGATGAAGTAACAGAATGAACTTCTTTCCAGTCTGGCAGAACCTTAAAATTGTTGCAGCAGATGGTAGAGGAGGGAGCCTCAGGACTGCTGGGTGAGTATGTGAAAGGCAAAGATCAAAAACTAGATCTTGTGTTTTGGAATTGGTCTGCCAATTACATATTCACTGACTTTTAAAAACATCACTTGACACAAAACGTAGCCACAGCCTGTACAAACTGAACTAAATCATACAGCAATTCAGGCTAGGAAGTCAAGCATACCCAGGTTCAAATACAAGCTTTGGCACTAATTAGCTGTGACCTTGTGCAATCGACTTGATCTCTCTAAGCTTCAGTCTCCTCATTATAAAATAGAAAAAATAATATCTACCTTAGAAAGGTGTGAGATAATTAAGTTATGAATATAAAGCACCTTGAATTGTTATGGATGTTCTTCAATGTGAACTACTTAAAAATTATTTCCAAAAGTGTGTCTTAAAGAAACTTCTATGGCTAGTGACTCCATGAGATCCATTTCAATTCCTGGAATTCACATCACCAAATAATGAATTCATCTCCAGGATATCCATGATGTAGGTTGACAGCACCTGAGAGCTTGGGACTCAAACACACAGCTGTCCTTGTCAGGAGGTGTGCTGGGGTTAACACAAATCACATGCTGGTTATTAGAAAACTGGGTCAAAACCAGAAGAAAAATGACTCTGAATTCCTGTCAGAAGGCCAATAATCCATCTAGGGGGTGTCAAGGGTCTGTTTTCTACACTATATACAGAAAGATAAGTGCCAGGGACAGGAATAAAGGGTAGGGTGGAGCATTGGAAGAGAAGGACAACTGAAGGTAACTGGGCTGGGCACAGTGGCACACACCCATAATCCCAGCTTCTCAGGCGTCTGAGACAGTAGGATCCCAAGTCTGAGGCCAGCCTCAGCAACTTAGTAAGAAACTGTCTCAAAATATAAAGGGCTAGGGATGTAGTTCAGTGATAGAGTGCTTGCCAGCATGCACAGGATCTGCTGGGATCAATTTCCATACCTCCAATATTAATAATAATAATACAAAAAAGGAAATTGAGCTTTTAACTAGAGACTAGATTGTTTTCTCAACCTTAAAAACATAAGACAACAATAGGCAACCCAATCATGCACCCTGCACCCCAGCCAGCTCCTCTCCTGATCTTCAACTGCTGCCATCTGTTCTAAAACATTGCCACTTTTCCCTTTATAAATTATTTTCAAGAAGAAAGGGGGGTTGCCTGTCCCCTGACTCTCCAAGCCTACCCCTCCCCATCAATCATCCCCACAAACACAGTAAAAAATAGCCTTCACCTCACACTTGACCTAGGAGCCAGTCAGTGTCATTTAAAGTTAACAGCCAGAGAAGGCAGATGTTAACATCATGATCTGTCAGCTTCCTCTCCCCAAACCACTAGACTGGCCAAAACATTCAGTAAACAGCGTGCCTAGCTGGCCTCTTAAGACCTGCCTGTTTGCCCAGGGAAGAGAAACAAAAGCAAAACTAGAACTGCCTGCTTGAATGGAAGCTATTTCAGTCAGTCATTTCACTGAAGTGACGGGAGATCAGTCGACAGGAGGAAAACACTCTGACACCTGCCAGATCATCTCTGAAGGAAAGGAAAAAATAAAAGGTGAAAAATGAGGGGCCTGTAGAAATCATCAAAGCACATCCTTTCCTTCAGACAGCTGAAGTTGACTTCCAACACCATCAATCTTCTTGAGTAGAAAGGCCAAATAGGCCAGAATGAAAAAGAAAAGCAGAATGTTAGTTGCAGGCCTCACTCAACCAGTCCCAGAAGCTCACCAGAGTTAGAGGAAGCTCAGTACCCCAGAGCCTAAGACAGAGCATGGTAAATTTTGTTTTTCTGGTGCTAGAGCTGAACCAGTGCCTCCAGCCCACATGCTAAGCAAGTACTCTCTATTTTGAGACAGTCACCCTAAATTACCCGAGCTGGCGTTGAACTTGTGATCCTCCTGCCTCAGCCCCTACAGTAGCTGGTATTACAGGCAAATACCAACACACCCAGAAAACAAGGCAAATTTTTGCTTGCAACCTGCAGGCTACCCTTGACATCAGACTGACACTTCTTTGCTCTGGGACCTTAAATATCCTCTAAGCCTCTGGGCCTCAATTTTCCCATCCAGAGAAGTGGAATTATAATGCCTAACCTGCAGGGCTGTACAAAGTGCCGAGAACATAGGGATGTAGGTCAGTGGCAGAGTGCTTTCCTAAAATGTGCAAGGTCCTGGGTTCAATCTCCAGTACTGCAAAATTAAAATTCCGTAATTGAAGTGCTCAGAACACAATAAGCCTCCCTCACTAGACACATGCAGAGATTTGATTAGGGGCCTCTGATGAGTTACTTCACCTTTCTCAAGTTTTTCCCCTATCAGTGATGGGAGTGGTTATTCAGGGAATTTGTGTAAGATGTTACCCATAAGGTTACACAATGCCTTACTGTAAGCTATTTTATGCTGTCCATCAGGGAGAACTTGAGTAAGTCTGAGCCATGGCATGGAATGGAATGGTAGGGTTTTCTTTCTTTTTTGGGGGGACGGGGGGGGGTTACTGGGGATTGAACTCAGGGGCACGCAGCCACTGAGCCACATCCCCAGCCCTATTCTGTATTTTATCTAGAGACAGGGTCTCACTGAGTTGCTTAGCACCTCACTTTTGCTGAGGCTGGCTTTGAACTCACCATCCTCCTACCTCAGCCTCCTGAGCTGCTGGCTGTGATCACAGGCGTGCACCATTACGCCCAGATGGAATGGTCAGTTTTTAGCCTTGTAACAAGCAATACTAGGAACACCCTCCACTCCAGGCAACTGTAGAACTGCCCAATGTGCAGTTCAGGAGCATCCATTCAGAAACTGGAGGTCAAGAACCACATGGATGAGATACAGTGAAGGAACAGTTACAAATCATAGTCCTGAAAGCATGCAGAGACTCTAAAGATGCTCAGGAAACGTGGCTCTTCCACTGCACGTCCTTGGGCTGCTTCCTTAACCCCTCTCTGCCTCAAATCCAGTAAGAGTCGCTGAGGATTCAGTTGGTTAGTATAAATGCAGAAGTTTCTAGAACACTAGCTGGTAGGTAGAAAGCTAATGGGTGTAACTCAGTGGTAGAGGGCCTAACCTGTGCAAGATCCTAGCAACACAAAAAAGAAAAAGAAGGATAAAAGCAACAATTTTTACTCCCTGAATGTCCATAGTCCCCCCTTATTGCACAGTCTTCCTTTCAATTAGGTTGGTCACATCACTCACATTGGTCAATGGGCTAAGAGCAAGTGTCATGTGTCATTTAAGGGCTGCAGCATACAAGAGTCGATGTCTGTGTCAACTTTTTCTTCCCATCTCTGCAATCATGAAAATGATGTGCTGAGATGGTAAAGCTACCAAGGTTCCTTGATGCTACCCAACTTATATCATCCTTGGCAAGAAACAAACCTCTGTTGTACTGTTAACTAAGGAAGCATTTGCTGAGCACCTGGAATATTCAGGCACCATATGTAGTGCTTTGGTTTTTGTTTTCTATTTATCATTTTCTTTTTGCTTTAGAATAGTTCTAGTCTGGGGACACTTTTGGACACTTTTGGGGATATTTGGCACTGTCTGGGGGCATTTTTGATTGTCACAACTGGAGAGTCCCTTACTGGCATTTAGTGGCTAGAGAACAGGGTCTCTGCTCAACAGCCCTACTGTGGATTAAATGCATAAAAATAAAAAGCCTCCCTTTGAGGCCCTGACCCTACCTCCTTTTCCAGAGATAAACATTCTTCTGACATTTCTTCTACTTCCAGATATACTCTGCTTATAGGCACTTGTATGTCCTTTCTAGCCTTTT
Organism: Ictidomys tridecemlineatus; assembly: GCF_052094955.1. Lineage (NCBI taxonomy): Eukaryota > Metazoa > Chordata > Mammalia > Rodentia > Sciuridae > Ictidomys > Ictidomys tridecemlineatus. The sequence goes on along the minus strand of NC_135480.1, from coordinate 191,336,759 downwards.
TTACCCAGGTGGAACAAATCACACACTGATCTGTATAGATATACTCAAGTTCATTCCACATAATCACCACCATGCCTGCCTCACCCTCTCTGCTCTCTGGTAAAGTGCCTTACAGATGCCAATTTCTCAGGGAAGACCATAACATAAGCCCTTTCCCTGAGAATTCCCAGGGTTTTAAGAAAACCTTAGTTCAGGCCCCACCCCCAGAGATTCAACGGACTAGGAAGGACCAGAGCACCTACCAGTTCCCTGGGGAACAACCAGGACTGAGAACTACAATGAATCAGTCTACCTACGTACTGGATCTCAAGGATTTTATACCACTCTGGGACCTCACTCTTCCCAGACCTTCTCGATTCTCTATTCTCTCTCTTCCAGCATTTAAACATGCTACCACCTCCCTCCAGCCAGCGACTCCATCAGTGACCCCCGCACCTCTCCTCCTCATAATCATACCTCCTATGTTCACTTTTCAAATCAATTAGGTCAGCCAACTCTTTAACTTTTGTCTAATCAGCACACTCCTTTTGAAATATTCCCCTTTTAGCTTGTGAGTAGCAATACTGATCTGCTTGGCTCAACCCTACTAATCCATCAACATATTGAAGACAAGATTAAAAAAAAAAAATGGGTCTAAGGAGGGTGGGTGGGCAGCTCGAGTGATACAGTACTTGCCTAGCATGTGCAAAAGCACCAAAAAGGTGGGGAGGGCTTCAAACCAGTGAATATAAGTGTTTATTCACATTCTTCCACTGGGAAATCTGTATTGGCGGAGGTATAAGTGGAGGTTAGAACTGCTATGTTCAGCAATGCCAAGCATGAGGCCTTAACAAACCTGAGTACAGTTTGGAACACATTAAAATGGAGATGTTTATTAGACTCCCAGGTCTAAATGTCAAATATGCAATTTGAAGACTGGAGTTCGAGAAAGATGGGATAAATATGTAAATCTTCAACATAACTTATTTTAATCTACGAAATGAGAACCAGGCATGGTGGTGAAGGTCTGTAATCCCAGTGACTTGGGAGGTTGCTGCAGGAGGTTCCCAAGTTCCAAGGCCAGCCTCAACAACTTAGAAAGACACTGTCTCAAAATAAAATTTAAAAAGGGTGTAGCTCAGTGATAGAGCCCCCAAGGTCAATCCCCATACCACAAAAAAAAATACATAAGAATAAAAGAAATGAAATGAAATAAAGGTGTTCTCACCAAGGAAATGTAGAAAAGTCCAAACACACAACCTTGGGAAGAAATGAGCAATCAGGAAGAAATCTAGAAGAAACACACCATTGCATAATGGAAGCAAAGAAAATGATCCAAGGGAGAAGTGGTCAAAACTTGACTGAAGGTCAAGCAGGAAAAGCATGTATTTCTCAATATGGACGTCACTGCTGGATCTGACAGTTTCAGCAAGACTGAAGTATTTTAAACAATATTTTAAACAAAATTGAAAAGCTCATACAGTAAACCCTTCTGAGACCTTCAACTCTAAAAAGGAACAGAGAAATTGGAATAGTAACTAGAGAGAAGTGGCCTAAGATTTAATCATCCTGAAGCACTCTAGACTTTTAAAAAAATACCATCAACTTATTTTATACTGTTTTAGAATAAGCAAGGAAATCCCCCTGTGTTCTGTTTCAACTGTCTCTACCTCAGAAATTATTCTGCAAACAAAGAAAGATTGTCAGCTTACACAGGCACAGGGCATTCAACTCTTAAGAGCTAATGAAGTCACTACAGTATTTCCCACATCATTTAGCCCACCAGGAAAGAAAGGTGCTCAGTAACTTGCCCAAGGGACCCACCACAGGTCCCTCAAAGAAAAGGCAAACATCAGACTCTTTGTTATTTTTCAAGAACAGTTAGAAGGTGAAATCATGAGTAATTTTCTTCCTGCTAAAAATGTACACCTTGAATGTTTTCTAATTATGTATGTAAATGTGATGCCTATGTTAATTTCCTGGTGAAATTTCACACAACATCTGGGCCAAAGTGTATTTTGCATTATCAAAAAGGATGAACCAGAAGAGGTAAAATGTATGGCAAAGTCTTTACTTTTAAATGATTATCATCACACCAAATAATAACATGTAACAAATTCTTGAGTCCTATCATCTAGTAATTTTGATTAAAATAAACTAACAGCAGCCCAAACAAGTATGTTAGTATTCATTGTTCTAATCCTTAGTCAGAATGGACGACTTTAAGGCTGGCTACTGCTTCAGACAAGTAACAAATAACTATTTACTACTTTTTCATAGATAAAGCCCCTGACCTTCAAGAAAGTATAAGGGAAAAAAATTATTTAATCCCTTTCTTTCTTCAAAGAATTGTTTTTTTTCTACTAGATCTAAGAAAGAAAAAGTCAACATTGATACATCCATTGCTTGAGCTAGAAGGCATAGGAAACCAACAACACATACTCAGTAAATTCCTAAGAAGGATGAGGTAAAAAGATGACACCTTTGGATAAGGACTAAGGCTGTACAAAGAAGCTAGATTTGCTACTCTCCAAAAGGGACCTACTATATCACAGAGAAATAATTTAATGCCTTTCTAAGAACAGAACCCAGGCTCTGCTAAAGCTCCACATTCCTCAAGGCACTTCATCTTCTGAAGTGCTAACCAGGGAACAGGTGCTTCTTTCTCCTATCCATTTATGCGGTAGTTTTCATGGATTTCTGGTCGGATGTCACAGACAAAAGCCAAGAGATTATCCAAGACTTCGTCCCTGTTCTGCCGGAAGTAGGTTTGCAGGATGGTCATCTTTTCCTGGGTCTCCTTCTCCACTTCAGTGCTGCAGCTGCCATGGGATCCCAGTGCCTGGAGTGGAGATGTAATGACACAGGGAATACCATTCAGTAAGCAACAAGCTAACTTCTGGAGAAACCAAGCACATCAATGAATAAATCAGTAGTAGGTGCTGTGACCCTGCGACTGAAGACCAGGTGAAGAAACAGGCCTTCCCATGCAGAGTGAACAGGGAACTACATCCAGCAGAAAGCAAGCTGCAGAGCAGCTCCACTGCCAGGAAGTCACCCCAAAGACACAGTCACACTTCTCCAAGGTCCATCATATAGCCTTAACTAAAGACTAGAATCAGCCTAAAGACTCAATGCTACAGGCACGGTGGCCCAGACCTGGGATCCTAGCATCTTAGGAGGTAGGAGGATCACTTGAGCCCAGGAGTCCCAAACAGAAAGACTCAACAACCAAGGACTGGTTAAATCACAGAGCTTCTACACAACAAAATACTGTTAGCCAGGCAGAATAGTGCAAGGTGTAATCCCAGCGACACAAGAGGATCACAAGTTTGTGGCTCACCTCTGTAACATAGTGAGATCCTGTCTCAAAATGAAATAAAGAGGACTGGTGGGGGGCGGGGAGTGGAGGCTGGGGATATAGCTCAATTGGTAGAGTGCTTGCCTTGCATGCACAAGGCCCTGAGTTCAATCCCCAGAACCACCTGAGTTCAATCTTTACTACCCCCCCCACACACACACACTAAATAAACAAACAAATGGAAGAGAATACTGCTCAGCAATATGAAATGAACTGCAAAATATGCAGTTAAGGGGGAGGAGAAGTAAGACATAGTATCAGTGTGATTAGTATTCATGTATTTTTGCTGTGGTTTTAAAAAATGGGAAGCATTATGTTTTTAAAAAAAAAAAAACTATAATAAACACAAGGAAGATAAAACTTAAGAGGAATATACAAGGAGGTTTACCACCACCGATGTTTTAACTCTAAAGTTCAGCAAATTCACCAATTGAATTTGACATGAATATGACAGCTGTTCTTTCAAATATACCCAGAAGAAAACAAAAAAGAGTGTGAGGCAAGAGGATTGGAAGTTAGAGGCCAGCCTCAGAAATAAAACTTAAAATGGTAAGTGGCAGGGCTGGGCATGTCACTCAGTGGTAAAGTGCTCCTGGATTCAATCTCCAATACCAAACAAAAACACCACCAGCAGTGACTTGCTTTGAGGAGGATCCAAGGCTAGGTGAGAGGGAAACTAATTTCTCATTGGTGCTCTTGTTATAAGTACGTATCTTAACTATTCTTCCCCCACCCGCCCCGCTTTTTTTTTTTTTTTATTGGTACTGAGGACTGAACCCAGAGTGTTTTATCACTGAGTACAAGCCCAGCCTTTTTTTTTTTTCCCCCTTTTTCCTCATTTTATTTTGAGACAGGGTTTTGCTAAATTGCTGAGGCTGGCCTCGAACTTGTGATCCTCCTGTCCCAGCCTTCGTAGTTGCTGGGATTACAGGTCTATGCCATGACACCAGGGTTAACTATTCAGTTCTTCTATTCACAAACTAACACGTAATGATTTGTGAGTTTCCTTTCACTTACTTTCTTTTTTTTTTGTTTTTTGTTTTTGTAGTTGTAGATGGACAGAATGCCTTTATTTTGTTAATTTTTATGTGGTGCTGAGGATAGAACCCAGTGCCTCACACATGCTAGGCAAGCGCTTTGCCACTGAGCTACAGTACAGCCTCCAGCCCTCCTTTTACTTTCTATAGTCTTTAAAATATAGTTGGCTTTTTGTTAACTGCCATACCTACTTACCATAACTTGACCAATCAGGTTCCAGAGGACCTAATTTTGACATTTTTCACTGCCTAATCTTCTCTTGCATCATTTTATTAAGATACACACATATATAAGCTAATAACAATATCCCTTCGTGTTTGTATAATATTAGTTTTCAAAGCACTCATGCACATTACTTCTCTCCAGAACCTATTGAGGAAGCAATCAACCCACTTTTTAGAAATTGGGAAACTAAGGCTCAAAAGGCAAAATGAATATACAAAGATTCAAACTCAAAGTCTTCCAAGTTCAAACTTGGGACTCTTCATACTATGAGTGTTTGTAATTCAGAAATAAACTGTTTCATAACTGCTTAGCTGAAATACTTAAAACAGCTTAGATTTTTACACAGGATTATAGGGGGAAAAAACTATTACCTCTGTTCCACAAATATAAACTGTATTAGGCCAAGCTCCAGTAAATTGTCATAGAATACTGTTACCACAGAACACTAAGAAAAATACACAGCTTGTGCTTTACAATGTAACACTAATACCACCTCCATAAGCAACTGTAGCACTAAAGGTAAAAATATGGACACAAGATGGCTGACCTGACACAGAAGATTACTATTTTGTGTGCTGACAACTTGCAGTAATAATCAGCCCCATCAGAAAAAACAGTTTTAAGCTTAAAAGCTCTGTAACTTCCCAGTGCAAAGATGACTGCAACTTTGTATCTCAATGCTAGGAGGAAGGCATCTGCCTTCACTCCCTAGACTTGGACCTGGAAGAGTGTGTACCTCAAACTACTGGGAGCCAGTGGAGAATGTGAAAATGAAGCACACAGAGGCAGAGGCAGAGTTGAGAGATAGAAAAGAGTCCTGAGGCATTATTTAAGCTCCTGGATCAAGAGTCTTTCATCTGGATCTTTAATTATATAGGCCAATAAATTGTGAAGCAGTTTGAATTGTGTTTTTTCTGCTACCTGGATCTGAGAATCCTGGCAGCATTTCTTTTCACTGTGAAATTCTCCTCCATTCATTTCCCTTTATAGAATTTTCCTTGCATCCTTTGTATTGCTGAGATCTGGTTTTGTACCATGACTGCAAGCATCACAGAAGTCCATGCTGGTTGTAGACATCTCTACGTACTTTACTAATGGGGGCTCCATTCCATTTATGTTCATGATCATCACAGTACTTTTCACAGCTATTACGTCTGCATGACTTGCATTTTATTATTGAGTCTCTCAGACAGTAAGCTAAGCTCCATGAGGGCAAGGACCATGTTATTTCTAATTACTGCTAATCCCCCAGCACCCAGCATACTACCTGGTACATGTTAACTGTTTAACAGATTACTTGATAAATGACTGAATAAATGAAGATGAGGAGTCAATGTTAAAAAACAAAAACAAAAACAACAACAACAAAAAAACAACTAAATAGATAAAACTGATCATCTTAAAAGATTCAGCCTGAGTATCAAACAAAACATTCAAGCCAGGCACACAGTGGTGCGTGCCTGTAATCTCAGCGAGGCCCTACAACTGGGGAGCTAAAGACAGGAAATCTGCCAGTTTGAGGACAGCCTCAGCGACTTTGCAAGACCCTGTCTCATAATAAAAAATAATAAAGACTGGGGATATAGGTTCAATCTCTAGTATCAAAAAAAAAAAAAAAGAAGGAAAGAAAGAAAAAAGAAAAGAAAAGAAAGAAAAAAGAGAGAAAAAAAATCATGGGCTCCAGGTATGGCTCAGTGGCATGAGTACCTGCTAGCAGCAAGATCCAGGGTTTGATTCCCAGCACAAGAAAAAAAATAAACAAGTAAGTAAGTAAATAAAATACAATAATTAAATTTTTTAAACTACCAGAATTAGAATCTCTATCTAAGGCATGAAGAATTATTTTTAGAGTGGGGGGGCACAGAAAATTAAAGCAAAAACGTGAAGAAACAGGACCCACCGCAGCTTCCTTGGCCTTGAACTCTTTCTCCCTCTGCAGGCGGTACTGTTCAATTTCAGCCTGAGCTTCTTCTTTGGCCTGCTTCAGCCTCCGATTCTTTCCTGTTTTCAAAGGAGAAAGCTACATCAGGAAATGTTAAAAGACAAGTAAAAAAGCAAGTGGTCACTGAGATGGTGAATTTTAACAGTGAAAAGAAAAAAACTTAAGGCACAGCCCCAAGAGGTACACATAGGAAAGGGGGAATTCAGAACTAACAGTTTAGGTTTCTGCCTTCTACAGGTTATAAGTGATCAGATAAAAATGAATGCCTTCATTGGCTGAGATTCACTGAAGCTCAGTGGTAGAGTATTTGCCTAGCATGCCCAAGGCAATGGGTTTGATCCCCTGGAATTGGGGGGGGGGCGGTCTTCCATAACTACATCCCATAAAAATGACAGGGGAAATAAAAATAAGATGTGTCAGAATATTTTCTCAATCTCAACTACTAAGAACCAACATAAAGCCAGACATGATAGCACATGCTTATGGTCCCAGATACTTGGTAGGCTGAGACAGGAGACAGGATCACTTGAGTTCAGGAGTTCAAGACCAGGCTGGGCAGGAGCAAGACCTTGTCTTTTTTAAAAAAAAAAAAAAAGATGTGTGGCATTAGCTCTCTGGGGAACTCTTTCACTGCCCAAGAAGTAAACACCTAACTTGCTGATGGCAACTGGAGCTCTGCTTAACTTACAGAAGAGGCTAATATATTCCCAAGGGACATAAACTAAAATATAACTAATGAAACAGATGATGTAACACTGGAAACTAAAAAACATACTTGTAGCAAGGAAGTAAGCAAAGTACTGAGTGGAAAGAAGGCTGAGTGGGGAGTGAAACAGCAGGAGGAGGTGAGAGGCCAGGGGAACCAGGGGTTCTGGTCTCCAGGAGACAGCAGTTTACTATACAGCTGGAAAAAAAAAAAAAACCTCTAAGTTGTTAGAACCTATGTGAAAACAGATCACAAGTCTAGCTAACACGTATTGTTTGTTTTGACTAGCTACTCACCAAGCTTCTTGGATACCCAGAAGGAATTTAAAAAAAAAAAAAAAAAGGAGGCAGTCCCAGATTATCAACTAGTGTTTATATAATTCAGGTCAAAAGACAACACCCTGCATCTAAAACTAAGCTATTATATATATCCCGGTAGTATCAACTGTCCAGCCCAGTTAACCTATGTGGAGGAATGAAACTGATTTATCCAGCTACTGATTAAGAACACAACCCTGGACCTGTAATGACCCAATGACATCAACATTCCATACTCTAAAACAATTAACAAGTCTCTCTAAACTATTTCTGCAAGTTCCTATTTATGACAGTACTATTTTGGGCTTACTACTGTAGGCTTCAATTCACCTGAACTTCACTCCTTCACACATATTCTCCCCATAAGTATAGTAAGCCATATTTCAAAGCCAAAAACATCTTCCAAACCAATAAGCTACAAAACATTTATGGCCCAAACTTTATGAAGTAGCTCCACCTCATTTCACAGTATATCACTCCCAACTCCCAGGGCTTCCTGAATAATCACTTAATACCATTTCTAACTTTCAGCACCCCAATGAGATTAAACCATAACACATTTTTTTTTAATTTTAAGGTCCAAAGCAATGACTTCATGAAATCATTTTATTTTACATCATGTGCTACCTATTCCCAACTCTTAAATGAGCCAGCCAACCATAGTCACAGATCCAGAAAGGAAATTTTTTTTTCAAATTTCAAAGCACTATTGATAACATTTTAAAATGTGTATTTGTCACTTAAAACAAACATATTCGGCAAATAAGAGCTCTCAGAGATACAAGACCTTGCACCAGGCTTAACAGTAGAGAAAGATGTAAAACATGACCTCCTACTTCCAAAGAACTCAGTCAGCTATTCTTACCATTTTCCAAGTATTTGTCCCTGCACTTCCCCTAAATAGCCTCCCATGCTTCCCAATAAATAAACTTCTGTTCCTGATGAGACTCACTAGACAAACTCTAAAGAAGTCATTCTGGAAATACTGTATCAAGGGCATGACTGAAATTATGCTACAAAGAACACAAAACTTCCAGTCACCAAAGCAGTGCCAGGAGCTTCTTTCCAGCCCTAGCACCCTAGAAAAAAAAGCATTTCCTGGGAAATAAAGAGTATCATAATCCTACCCACATCCATGCTTGAAATGCACTTGGAGGTGGGCTATCAGAGTCTTATACTAAAACAAACTCTAAGGAATTACTCAAAGTAATTTCTTGGTACTTTTACCCTGGCATAGGAAAGGAGGACTCTAAACTTCAACTATGCTGCTTTCCAGCATGTAGTCAAATCATTTCTTACAGCCTCATTTTACAATCTGTAAAATGGGAGCAGACACATCTTTGCTTCAGATGAAAAATGGGATAAAGCTAAATTAGACACAGTCCCCACTTCACAGAACTTGGTCTTGTGTTTGAGCCATGTACATACATAGGTTACTGCACTTCTATGACAGAAATAAGCACTTGCAAGGGATTCCTAGCCTCATCAGCTGGAAGATGAATCAGGAAAGGCTTCCAGGAAGAACTGCTGACTAAATGTTGAGGTCTAAAGGAAGAATGACAAAGAATAAATAAATAAATGAAGGAAAACTAACAGAAAAGAAGGGGGGAATGGGAAAAGCTTCTTCCAATCAGAAGACCTATGCAAGACTAGCAGGTAAAAACGAAGTTGTCTTAAAGGAATCAAACAGCTCCCCTGTGATGGAAGGGGAGTAACTCAAAGTGACAGGTGGCAAGAACACAAAAGCAAGACGCAGAAGCGCTACCTCCAACCCATTAGGGAATCTGGGCTTTATTCTGCCGCCACTGGACATTTGTTGATTGGAAACGTGGTGGGGCAGTCACGTTTGCATTTTACACGGATGACTGAAGTCCGGAGTGAGTACAAAGTATAGCACTGGCTTCTTCCATTCCTTAGTGTAGACCAGAGGCACCTGTTAAACTCCTGAGCAACTCTACACTTCCACTTACCAACAATGACCCTATCCAATAACTGCTTCCTTCGAGAGTGGGTGGAATACCATGATGATGCTGCACCCATACTGTGCTGGCGCTTATTAGCCGCATTAAATTAAAAAAAAAAAAAAAAGGAATGAACGAGTTAGGCTTCTACGAGGCCTCAAAGAAGTTGATGTTCTCAGATACTGGTGGTAGAGATGGGGGGAAAGTGAACGGACAGACATATCTTGGCGTATCTAGAACTAAACGTGACCAATAAGGAAGAAAACTCGGGTGTGGAGTCTGAGCGATCCTGTGGATGGTGGCTCCCTTCACTGGGCCGGAGCCTTCCAGAGGCGCAGGTGGGTGGGGAGAGAGAGCGTCTGGACGGCCCATGCCTGGATCCCAAGAAGGACGGGAATCCATACCGTGTTCCCACCCCATTTACTATCCCACATCGACACCCAGGCCTTCCTGAGCCTCGGCTCCACTCAAAGGGCCGCGACAGTGACCCCGTTCCTCGCAGCTCGGGCCTCAGCCGCCTCCCACCTCCCGAGGCCCGCGGCCTCCACCAGCTTCCACCCACGCCTGGCGGCGGGCCCTGAGACTTACGCTTGCGGGCCTCCGACACCTTCTCTGCGGCCCGCTTCTCCGCCTGCAGCAGCTGCTGGATCCCCTGTGACTGGCTGGCCATGGCGGCGGCGACTCTGAGGGCCAGGAAAACGGCCTAACTAACGCCACGGCCCCCGGGTCAGCTGACCCACCGCCCAAGCTCTGCGCCTGCGCCTTGAGACGGCGCCCCGCCCCGTCGTCACGTGACCCCAGCAGCGTCGCCTCAGCTGACGGTTTGGAAGTCCTGGGCTCACGCAGTATGGGGCGGGGAGGAGGAGCCTAAATGGAGCGCCGAAACTGCGCCTGCGCGGTGTCAGGGCTGTCTTCCGTGGTCCGGGCCCACCGACCGCCAAATCCTGTCACTTCGCTGGAGGTCCTTGTAGTCTCTCCGCTCTGTCGTGATTGCTCTGTTCCCTTTCTAGTATGCCCACATTAAAGTTCAGAGCCAAAGAATATCGCTTTTTCCTACTTTCCACACTGCTCTACTGCCGGTCTACTCCCTGCCTTTCTGGAAATTTCCTACAGTCTATTTAGGAGCACTTTGGGAAAATTTTTGCTAGTTTGGGGGAAGGAGTTCCCGGGTGAAGTAGGCCCCTACACTGAACTGGGAACATAGCTCAGTGGTAGAGCGCTTCCTTAGCACGCAGTGAGGCTCTAGGTTCCATCCCCAGCCCCGCAAGGTGGTACTGGTGGAAGGGGTTGGAGCCAAGTCCATTAGTAATCTGCAGAGTGGTGTTCAGCCGGGTCACTGCCCCTTTCTGAACCGAGTTCAGGAAAGGACTGCACTGTTTTCCATAAATGATAAATGAATATCCAGCATGATTGGTAGTAAGGCCACAGCAGAGCGTTTGACAAAGTCCCCTGATGGAGCTCACAGTTTACAGACAAAAGACAGGTTAAGTAAAATGAGTAGACAATGACAAACCGTAGTAAAGTCAGGAAGGAAATACACAAGCTGCTTTACAAAGGGGAGGAGGATGCAGAAGGGGATGTGAAGGCTTGCCCAGTGAAGTGGCACATGTAAAATGAAGCCGGATGCCATTCGTGGTGGCCATGCTTGTGATCTCAGCAAGCAATCCCAGCGACTGAGGCAGAAGAATGGCAAATTCAAGACCAGCAGCTTAGCAAGACTATCTCAAAAGGGGAAGGGACACCGCTGGTAGTGTAGCTCAGTGACAGAGCACCCCTGGATTCAGTCCCCAGTACAGGAATAAATAGAGATCAGAAGGCCGAGGCTGTGATAAAGGGCTTGCCTGGCATGCACCGTGCCCTGGATTGGCTCAGCACTGTGGGAGACATGAGCTCTGAAGAATGATAAATTATCTAAGAATGTATAGTGGCAAATGAGTTAGGAATGATTAGGAGAAAGGGACCATTATGTGTAGAGCTGGGGGGAGCTTGACTTGGCACAGATATGGTCCCTGGCACCCCTCAAGAAAGCTAATGGTTGCATTTACATTATGACAGACACTGTCCTAAACACTTGGCTTACACCCCAGGGCAACTTCAGGACTACCATGAAATAAATAATGATCCTGTTTTATCATGCCCGCACTGAAGTTGAGCAGATGAGTAACCTTGCCCATAGTCACCCCCCTCTTAACTGTCAGATGGGTATTTCAGTCTAGTCAGGCTACAGACTGGAAACTCTGAGCAGCTGTGCCCTTTCTCAGGGCTCTTATAGTCTATGGAAAGGGTAAGATGACCTCTAGAGTTCACCAAGTACTGAGAACATAGGAGGATGCCAGAATTTTTCTTACTAGAAATATCTCTGCACTCCAGGAAGAGGTGGATTTATGGCTCAGTATATTTTCAATTATTTGTTGTCTGAGAATGGGGCTGGAAAGATGGTTACAATTCAGAATTCCTTTTCTTTCTTCATCTGTGAACCCAAACTTGATTTCTCTCTGCAACTTTTAAGTCCATTCAGTGATTTCCTTAGAAGGTTTGTAAGTTTTAGTGTTCTCAGAAAACTCAGTTCAGTCAGTTAATGAGCAAGGACAATATGCTCTTTTCTAAGAGAGGGATGAAGATTTAAAAAGATGATGGTAGCCCAAAATGGAGCAACCTAAATGTCCACCTACAGATGAGCAGGCAAATAAAATATGTCATTCCCATGCAATAGAAAAATATTCAGACCTAAAAAGGAATAAAGTACTGACATAAGCTACAACACAGATGAACCTCGATAACACTATACTGTGTGAAAGAAAGCCAGCACAAAAAAACACATACATACAGTTCCATTTACATAAAATGTCCAAGCGAGGTGTGGTGGCATATGCCTGTGGTCTCAGCTATTTGGGAGTCTGAGGTGGGAGGATCACTTGAGCTCATGAGTTTGAGACCAACTTGTGCAACGTAGCAAGACCCAGTCAAATATATGGCTGGGGTTGTGGCTCATGGTAGAGAGCTCACCTAGGCACAGATGAGGCACTGGGTTCAATCCTCAGCACCACATAAAAATAAACAAAAATAAAAGTGTTGTGTTCACCTACAACTAAAAAAATTTTTAATATATATATATATATGTACATATATATTCTCTCTCATATATGTGTATATATATATTTTTCAAAATGTCTAGAACAGGAAAGTCTTTAGAGACAAAAACCAGATTACTTATAACCAGGGGTGGGGCAAGGGAGGAATAGGGAGGGCCTGCTCACTAGTACAGAATTTCCTTTTAGGGCAATAGAAATGTTCCAGGATTAAATAGTGGTGGCAGTGGCATATCCTTGTGAATATAAAAAACACTGAATTGTATACTTTAAAGTGTAACCAGTATGGTATGTGAATTATATCTCTATAAAGTTTTTTTTTTGTTTTTTTGTTTTTTTACTTAAAAAGCAGAGAGGGATGAGAAGTTGGACGTGGATCCTTTGCACAGTTTCTAGTCTAATAAGCGCCAGCAAATGGAAGCTGTTGTTTTAGCTGGCTAGGGGATAATTGTTCAATTTGCAAATCTGGTTCTACACTTAACAAAAGCCTTCACATTAGGGTTCCTATAACAGCCCAGTTTTCCTCAGAGCATCTAAATATCTACACATTCCAGAATTCGTTTCCTGGAAGCATTCCAAAAGTTTATTGTGTAAAGAAAGAAACACTAGACAATCCCTCCTCTGAAATGTCAGACTGGTTTGGATTTTCTGAAGATCAGAGTGGGTGTTTGGTATCAGAACTTGGGTCCCCTGAGGAGGCGGCCTGTCATAACAAGGAAATGAGAGTGAAGCAATTGCCCTCAGAGGTGGGTCTTCAAGTCTTGAGCAGCGCAGTAGAGCAAAAATTCACAAAGTCATCTCAAGGGTACAGAGTAGATGGCTGGCCTCCTTCCCTTGACCAAGGAATGTATTAGAAAAAAAATGTACACACTCTGAGGTGGGTTGTTCAGACACAAGTTGGAAACAAGGGTGGTCTCTACAGGTCCAGTTTAGCTGTGACTCAGAGAGGCCAAAAGAATAGGCTGCATAGTTGAAAATCCCAGCCATGCATACTTCAAAATCCCAGCCTGTCCTTCACTTGCTGGTTGACCTTGAACAATTATTTCATAATATGGTAAAAATTAGGCTAGTGATAATGCAGTAGCGTTGTCAGGAGAATGAAACCAGTTAATACATAGCTTAGAACTGTAAGGGTCCGGCAAAGCATCGGAGGAAGAGACCACAAGAGACTGGCTTCATGCAATTGGAAGAAGGGGATTTATTGATTCAGCATGCTGAGGCTCAAGGCTCACTCAGGAAGGGAGAACGGCCCAGAGCTCAGAGAAGAGGTCAAGCAGAGCTTAAGTACACTTTTTGGGGAGGGTGGGGGGCTTTGCATACATCAGAACAAATCATCATGAGGCGCGGGAAAATTGAACAACAACTCTGAGACACGATTAGTACATTCATTGGCGGGAACAGGCTGGGCAAGGGTGATTAGTCACTCCTAAGAGGGGTACACATTCAAACTGATTGGTTTTAGGGCCTAAAGGACTACGTGCCATACTACACAGAATCCCAGGTTATTAGACAACCAGGGAGTCAATGAGAATATTTACTGGGCAGTTCCAGTATTGTCCTAACAGCTACAGGGATTACAGGTTCTGGGGGTAGCAGAGGAATTTTAACAATACCTAGTCTTTTACTTTTTAACTCAGGCCCTGCAGCTTGGAAACTTTACAATGCCCGGTCTTTTACACTTTAACTCAGGCTTTGTGGCTTAGAATCAGCTTATAAATTTTACCTTTACAGAACATACTCACAACTTATAAGAACACAGACATCTGGACCCTATAATAGCGATTTCTCAACCAAAACTCATAGGCCTTTCACTTTTATATATCCGCCTGGTGCCTGTGGTTAGTGGAAGCTCACCTCTGACAGACTGCTTCCAGAGGATTTGAAGGGCCACTGCATATTTGGACAGGTTGCTCACTGCACACAAAGTGAGACTGTTAAGATCCAGCCTGGGCTCCACCTATTATGCTCAGAAATAACACCTTTTCCTTATTTATATAAAGTCTCCTTGGGACCTGAAGTGGACCATGACAAAATCCAGGGTGAAGGCTTGACTATCGCATGGGAAACTCAAGGGAGAATTAACTGCTCCATGGGGCCTCCTGGGAGACAGCTTCCTGGTCCCTGCCTCAGGTCACCATGATATACACTTTCCACAGTGAAATACTGAGAATTAAATAGCCTACCTACCAGAGAGCCTGCACACTTGTAATCCCAACAACTGGGGAGGCCTGGGCAGGAGAATCACAAGTTCAAAGGCAACCTAGGAAATTTAGTGAGACAGTGTGCCAAAATAAAGAACTTTTTTTAAAAAAACTGGGGGTGTAGCTTTGTGGTAGAGCACCCCCTGGGTTAAATCCCCAGTACTGCAAAAGATAACTAAAAAGCCCTTCCTCCCGATTTATTCTGAAAATAAAAAGGCTGAGATTCGGTTCCTCAATTTTACCAGCATTGGAGAGATAATATCCATCCCCAGTGAGCCACTCAGCTGCATGTTGCTATGATGACATTTACTTGCTATTTCAGTCTCCACACAGTTAAAGATCCAGGATTGGCCAGGATAATATTTTTTCCTCTCTTGTCCCAGGAGCCGAGGAGCGTGCCTAGAAAGGGATCAAGGAAATAAAGAATTGCAAATTATTCCTTGAAATTAACTACCAGTGAGTCTGAACAAAGTCATAAGCAAAGATATATTAATAGTACTCCTTTCCATTCATTTGTTTATTTAAAAATGTGCATTTGGGTAATGACCTAAAGGTAGGTGCCAACCTTTGGCCAAGTGGTATCTTGTGAGTAAAACAGACCCATTCCCTGTCCTATTGCAGTTTGGAGTTAATGGGAGGAGCAGCCTGTCTTATCCACAGTTGTGCCAGGGCAGTGGTGTGGGGTGTAGACAGGCCAAAGAATGTACCCCAAGACAGCATGGAAGACATATGGCTTATTGGGGAAAGAGCTCAAGAGATCAGTCACTGCTTCCAAAAGAGTTCAGAGACAATAGGCTGACAGATGGCACCCCTGTCCCTCACGGTGCTTTGCCAAGCAGTGCCTTCTCTCCCTTCGTGCTTTGTCCAGGGTGGTCAACCAGATGAGTGACACGTATTCTTCCACGCTGTACCCATCCCCACTCAGGGGTTTTATATCTTGGGCTGCAGAAGCAGTGACATTATCAACATGAGTTTGCTTAGTTTGCTGGTAGGACCAGCATTCTGAGGAGCAGCTGTGGATGAGAACGTATCTTTCTATAGAGCATACTAACTTGCCCTCGTTCTCTGGGGACGTGAAAGAAAGCCAGTGTCCTTCAAGATAATATGTAGTTGGACTTTCCCATCCAGGCTTGCCTACATTGTTCCCTTGGGGGGATTGGGGGGAACAGAAAGGGAGCATTCAGGGGCATGGTGCTTTACTGTCCCCTTTTCTTTAGGGATTATCCACAGCCAGACAGAAATAACCCCCACAGAATGTATAATGAAATGTCAAATTCTCTACAGGTATAATAACCAGTTTGGGAACTGTTATGGTGTAGACATGTGGCATCCCCCAAAAGCTCTCGCGTGAGACAATGCAAGAGCATTCAGAGGTAAAATGATTAGGTTATTGTAACTTAATCCATGGGTTGATTCACTGATATGGATTAAGTGAGCCATAACTGCAGGCAGGAAGGGTGTGGCTGGAAGGGGGGGGCATGCCTTTAGGCAGTATATTTTGACCCTGGTGAGTGGAACTCTCTGCTTCCTTGTTGGCTTGTCCTGAGCTGGTTCCTCCTTCAAGTCCTTCCGCCATGATGTTCTGCCTCACTTTGGGACTGGAGTTGACCATCTAGGGACTCAAACCTCTGAAACCACGAGCCAAAATAAACTTTTCCTCCACTGCATTGTAGTGTCAGCTCTTTTGGTCACAGTGATGGAAAAGCAGACAAACACAGGAACAAACACTAGGCACATGTGGCTATTGAGCACTTGAAATGTAACCAGTCCTCATTGGATACTCTCTGAGCACACAACAAGTTTCAAAGAATTCATACGAAAAAGAAGGAATGTAAAACATTTCATTAATAATTTTTATTGATTTCAGGTAGATCTGAAGATATTTCAGATATACTGGAATGAATAAAAGGACTTACAAAAATTAACTATAACCAGTGCATCCTCCTTAAGATGGCCATTATCAAAAGGAAGTAAAGGAGAAGGAAGAGGAAGAAGAAGAAAATTCAGACTTGATGAGCAGAACTGTAGTCCTAGCATTCAGGAGGCTGAGGCAGGAGGATTACCTGAGTCCAGGAATTCAAGACCAGCCTGGGCAAAATACTGAACCTCCCATCTCAAAAGAAAGAAAGAAAGAAGGAAGGAAAGGTTATGGAGCAATAGGAATGCAGCCTCCCTCTGGCCCTCCATTCATACTCTTACATTGCTGGTAGGACTGCAAATTGGTGCAGCCAATATGGAAATCAGTAGAGAGATTCCTTAGAAAACTTGGAATGAAACCACCATTTGACCCAGCTTCCCTCTCCTCGGTTTATACCCAAAGGACTTAAAAACAGCATACTACAGGGACAGAGCCACATCAATGTTTATTGCAACACAATTCACAATAGCTATTTGTGGAACCAACCTAGATGCCCTTCAATAGATGAATGAATAGAGAAAATATGGTATGTATACACACACACACACACACACAATGGAATTTTACTCAGCATTAAAAGAGAATAAAATCATGGCATTTTCAGGTAAATGGATGGAGTTGAAGAATATCCAGCTAAGTGAAGTAAGCCAATCCCCAAAACCCAAGCCCTGAATATTTTCTCTGATAAGTGGATGCTGATCCATAATGGGGCTGGGAAGCATGGGAGGAATGGAAGAACTTTAGATAGGGCAAAGGAGAGGGAGGGAGGGGAGGGGGCATGGGATAGGAAAGATGGTGGAATGAGATGGACATCGTTACCCTACGTACATGTATAAATACAGGAATGGTGTATGTACAACCAGAGACATGAAAAATTGTGCTCCATTTGTATACTATAAATCAAAATGCATTCTTCTGTCATGTATAACAAATTAGAAAAAAAATTTAAAAAGAAAGGAAGGAAGGAAGGGAGGGAGGGAAAAGAAAAAAAATAGCAAACACTAAGTGTTGGCGAATTGAAGATGAGAATTTTGTACATTTTTGGTGGGAATATAAATGGTATAGTCATTATGAAAAACAGTAAGCCATTTTTTTTTCAAAAAATTAAAAACAGAATTGCCTTTTGATCCACCAGTTTTACTTCTGGGTATATTCTGAAAAGAAAAAAAAAAAGAGAGCAGTATCCCAAATATTTGCCACATTCATAGCCACATTATATTCAAAACACAAAAGAAGAAGCAACCCAAGTGTTCATCAATGGATGATGAATTAATAAATAAAATGTGGCACATATCTACCTGCAACAGATTATTCAAGTTCAAAAAGGAAGGTCATTTTTGGCATGTACTACAATGCGGATGAAACTTGAAGACATTTACTAAGTGAAACAAGCCAGTCACAAGACAACAAATACTACATAAATCCACTTGTCTGAGTTGTCAAATCCATAGAGACAGAAAGCAGAGTGAGAGGAAAGGGAATTAGTGCTCAATAAATGAAGAGTTTCAGTTCTATTTCTGAGGGTCATGGTGGTAAATTTCTTTTCTTTTCTTTTCCCTTCCTTCCTTCCTTCCTTCCTTCCTTCCTTCCTTCCTTCCTTCCTTCCTTCCTTCCTTCCTTCTTTCTTTCTTTCTTTCTTTCTTTCTTTCACCAGAGATTGAACTCAGGGACACCGAATCACTGAGCCACATCCCCAGCCCTATTTTGCATTTATTTACAGACCGGGGTCTCACTGAGTTGCTTAGCACCTCGCTGTTGCTGAGGCTGGCTTTGAACTCATAATTCTCCTGCCTCAGCCTCCCAAGCCACTGGGATTACAGGTGTGTGCCACCAAGCCTTGCAATGGTGGTAAATTTTGTTAGGTATATTTTACCACAATTAAACAGATTTTTTTTTTTATTTAAAAGCAAAAAAAAAAAAAAAAAAGCAATTCCCCGTTTTCTCTTTATTTGTTGAAATGTGCCAATAGGAGAATTTAATATCCCATGTGTGGCTCACGTTGCATTTCTGTTGGTACTGCTCTAAAGGAAAATAATTTTCACCTCTGAAGGATTTTTAACAAAGGAACTTGCTGCAGTCAGGAGAACCCAGGGAGGTGTCCAGCCAAGTTGGAGGAGTCTTTATGAGGTGAGCGGCCTGAAGTCAGGAGGGGTAGAGGACTTTAGAGGCAGAAAGGACAACTGGGGTGAGGGCCTGGAGGCAAAAGAGAACACAGAAATTTCCAGAAATAGCAATGAGGCTGGGATGCCCAAAGAGAAGGGTAGAGGTCTCTGAGATGAGGCAGGAGGAGCGGGCTGGGGCCAGTTCAGGTGGGGCCTGGAGGCCAAGCTGAGGACTTTGATCTTCCTCTTAAAAGCAGAGGAAGGCATCAGGGGGTGACAGAAATGCCTTTGAAAATATTGCTCTCCTGTGCTGCCATCTGCAGTGGAGGGGGCAAGAGAGAGAGAGAGACAGACAGTGTGGCTTTTGTTTTGTTGGAGTAAGTGAGGTTTCGTATGTAGCTAAATATAGTTGAATTTTCATACTTTCTTAAGAGATGGACAATATTGAACTTGATTTGAGGCCTGTGCTCCTGGAAATTGTAACAGTTAAGAAATCCCCCAACCTCTTGCCATCCCAACTCTCCCTCTCCTTTTGTGTTTCTGGAAATGATTTACTAAACGAGAGCCACTCCTCCCTTTAATTTAGGTGGGGAGATATTTATTTCACCTTTATGTTCTCTGTCTCATGAGCCACTAACTACCTAAGGTTAGAACAACTGTATGTCCTTCTGAAAGCAGCCAGGCCCATGGACAAGCACTTCCTGTTTTGCTGGCTGAGACTTCCTGTGATTGCAAAACTATCCCCGTGTATGCCACCCCACCTGGCCTTCTCCTCCTCCTCCATGGAAATGTCTCAGGCAAAGCCACCTGACCAGAGCGCTCTGATGGTCACATCTGGATGGCTCTTCCTCCTGCAGTAGCCTGAATAAAATCATCCCCTTAATTGTCCCTCACATTTTCTCTTTGACATCATCTTTCAGATAAATGAATTCATAAATCAGAACTTCCTGGTTTGGAAAATAGAATCCTGGCTCTTATGTGCAGAGCAGCAAGGGTGGATTCGACTCAGCAGAACACACCATTGGTTGAACATATTTTATGCACAAGGCACTTTGTTAGGCAATAAATTGTGGGCTTTAAAAAAAAAAACTGCCAGAAGCAATATATTACCCATTAAGTAAATTATCACCAGCACAATTTTTATTGAGCTCTTCTAACAACCTTCTGGAAAAAAAAAAATCCCAGATAGTTGTTATTATTTTTATGATCTTTGCCATAGTTTTCTCATTTGTAAAATGAGAACAGCAGTGCCTGGGTAGGGAGGTGGGGAGGGTCAAGGACACAGTGAACAAATTGTCAGCTGCTAGGCAAGTACTTTTAAGTGCCTGTGCTTGGGTGGGAACGGGGCGGGTCTACCCTTTAAATGACTATTAAAGCTCCTTCAAAGTTGTTTTTTTGTTTTAGCTAAGGCCCTTTAGAGAAACTTAAAAGGAACCAGTCAAAAATCAAAGAATCGCTCTGAGTCCCTCTTTTTCAAAAATGTTTTAGTTGTTTAAATTAGTTATACATGACAGTGGATCACATTTATGCACTTTGGTATATCATACAGAGATGGGATATAATTTCATTTTTCTGAGTGCACATGTTGCAGAATCCTATTGGTCATGTAGTCACATATACACATAAAGTGATAATGTCTGTTTTATTCTACTATCTTTTCTATCCCAATCCCCACCTCTCCCCTTTCATCACTTCTCTCTACCTAATCTAAGGTATTCTTCCCTAGCTCCCCCGCCATCCCAGCCTTACTGTGAATTAGCATCCGCATATTAGAGAAAACATTTGGCCTTTGGTTTTGTGGGATTGGCTTATTTCGCTTAGCATGAGATTCTCCAGCTCCAACCATTTCCTGGCAAATGCCATAATTTTACTCTTCATTAAAGCTGAGAAATATTCCATTGTGCATATATACCACATTTTCTTTATCCATTCTCTATTGAAGGGCACCTAGGTTGGTTCCATAGTCTAGCTATTGTGAATTGAGCTGTTATAAACATTGATGTGGCTGCCTCACTATAGTATGCTGGTTTTAAGTCTGACTCACTCTTTTGAGGAGACCTAGAGTATACTTAACTTGTTGATCATAAGACCAAATTCTCTGCCCAGGGGCATTCCTGTTCACTGTATTTTTAAACATGTGACTTATGACTTGAACTGAGCATGCTCAGGAGTGTGCCCACCTCAGCATGTGATGATGAGTGTGTCCTATGTGAGTATGTGTATGCTTCCTCCATAAAAGCTCCTGGCTTTCTTTGTTGTGGAGGCACTGCTGGGAGAATTAGCTCCAGTGTTCTCCTTCCTTGCTGAAGTAACGAACCTCTCCTCACTCTCTCATCTCCTGGTTGTGCTGATTGGCCTTGCACTCACCAAAGGGCAAGCCCACTGTGTTCCGTTACAAGAGGATCATCTGTTGCAATCCTGGGAACATGCTGGAAGAGCTGTGTGACCCTGTGTGTGTGTGTGTGTGTGTGTGTGTGTGTCGGGGAGGTCAGGATATGGTCTCACTGTGGGTGTCCTCTCCAAATCTGTGTGTTGGAACCTAATGGCCAAGGCGACAGGATTACAATAGAGCTGGGGGGGGGGCGCTAATGGGGCAATGGGGGCTCCACCTTCCTGAATGGAATTAATAACTTCACCAAAGAGGCCCCAGAGGGCAGTCCCGACTCTTCCGTGTGCTTGGACAGTTAGAAGGCACCATCTGGGAAGCAGAGAGCCCTCCCCCACCACCAAATCCGCTGGTGTCTTGAGCTTGGGTGTCCCGCATCCACAGAGCTGAGGAGTCCATTTCTGTTGCAATTTACCCATTCTAAGGTATTTTGTCAGGGCAGAATGAACTAAGACGGGGTGAGAGGCCATTGTATGTGTGTGAAGTAAGAGGGAAGGTATATTTTGGTTCCAAGATGGGAGTCCTAGGATCATCTTTGGTCCTGATGTTTTTATCATTGACCCCAGTTCTGGACACAAGAGCATTCAAGACTTTTAGAATCTCCAGAGGGAAGTTTTTTCATACGCTAATGAGATGTCTGGCTGAATCCTCACATTTTTCCGCATGGGAGCTGATCACTAGAAAAGCTAAATCCAGATTATAAGCTTGGAACTTTGAGTGCCATCTCCCATCTCACGGGGAAGGGCGGAGGAACTAAAGATTGAGTTAATAATCCATCGTGTCTGTGTATAAACGACTCCATAAAAATCGCTAAAGGTTGGAGCTTGGAGAGCTTCAGATTTGGTGAGCTCATCCTCATGCAGGGAGGGTGGTGTACCCCAGCTCTGTGAAAACAGAAGCTCCTCCACGGGACACCCTTCCCAAACTTGCCTGTGCACCTCTTCCTCTTGCAGTTCAAATGAATCCTTTATCCTGTCCTGCCCTTTACAACAATGTGCTTCCCTGATTCCTGTGAGCTCCCATCGCAAATTATTGAACCTAAAAAGGAAGCCATGGAATCCCCGGTTTGCAGCTGTATTAGTCAGCTTTCTGTCCACCTGAGGCAACCAAATGCAAAGAGAAAAGGGTTGGCTCACAGTTATGAAGATCCCAAGCCAAGATTAGGTGGCCCCTTCGCTTTGGGGCTCATTAAGGGGCAACATAGAAGGGTGGGAAGGTGTGGCAGAACCGACTTGGGCTTAGACTTAGACTTGGGTCTCACAACCCCCTTGAAGGGCATGGCCTCAGTGACCTAAGAACTACAAGGCCCCATCTCCTAGGGGTTCCAATGCACCCCAATAGTGCCACTAGTGCCACCCTGGGAACCAAGCCTTTAACACATGGATCTTTAGGAGACATTCAACGAAGCCATATTAGAAGCCACGTTAGGCAGAACTGTGGACAACCTGCGGACTCACTACTGACTCTTGGCACCTGACACAGGGCAGTCTTGTGGGATCAGGCCCTTTAACTGTGGGGTGTGCAGTAACCCCAGGTAGTGAGGGTCATCACTGAGTTGTAGGACACCCACCTGATGTGCAAACAGTGGGAGAATTTTGTTTAATGCAAAGGAAAACGCCACACACATGAGGCGTCAGAAGCTAAGAGTGTTGTGAGCAGAGAAAGGAGTTCCTCCTAGTACCATAAGAAGAATCTAGACCACACGGGCACTTGCCACTCCTTCAGCCTGCCTAGGAGGCAGAATCTTGCACACAGGTTACCATCATGTTCTTGTTCACGGGACCCGGCAGCCTAGCCCTGATGCAGCAGTGATTGTCACTGCTCCACTCATTCCCAGTGACTCTGCGTGTGGGTGTTGGGGACATAGGGATTGAACTCAGGGGTGCTCTGTCCCTGAGCTAGACCCCCAGCCCTTGGTATTTTATTTTGAGAAAGGGTCTTGCTAAGTTTCCCAGGCTGGCCTCAAACTTGGAATCCTCTTGCCTCCATCTCCTGAGCAGCTAGGATTATAGACATATGCCACCACGCCCAGCTCCCTGTGACCATATAGTGGGCCCCATCCCATTTCCACCTGCCAGTATCTGCACCCATCAGCCAGAAGCCTTTTTCTTCCCAGGGCTGAGGAAATGCTTCTGACCAGAATGAGGCTGGGAGTTAACAGTCCCAGAGAGCAGCCCTCAGGCATCGATTCCTCCACTTGGGGGAACGAGAATCTTGCGGATGTTTGGGGCTGGCCTTTCTCTCAGAGAATTAAATGGCTTAATATCGTTGTCCCCTTATCTATAGAGGAGATAACCCAATGGATGCCTGAAACCTCAGATGGTACTAAACCCCATATGGATTATGATTTTATACATAATTATGACAAAGTTTCATGCATAAATTAGAACTAGTAAGAGATGAGCAATAACTAATAGCAAAATAAACAATTATAACAATATACTATGATAAAAGTTATTTGTAGCTGGCCTCTCTCTCGAACACTCAAAATATCCTGTGACGCAGACTATTGGATATGAAAAATAAAAACACCCGAGATAGTGTGGCCTGGGAAAAGGTAATGACAAAGAAAGCCATCCATTGACAGCGTTCATCCCTTTCAAGATAAATCCTTTTCAGATGGTGGCCACTGGTGGGGAGAAAGTGTTCCATCAAACCTAGAATAATGGTCTCTAGGAAACACTAATCTCTTCCAAGATAAATCCTCTCCAGGTGCTGGCCACCCACCCCCAAACCCAAACCCAAATTCCTTAGTGTCCCCACTGACACACTCACTAAGTCACCTCTCAGTGTAGCCTAGATAAGCCTGAACTCCTCCTTTGAACAGTGGCTCATTTTCCGCCAAGAAAGTGGGTCCAACAGAACCATGACT
Organism: Ictidomys tridecemlineatus; assembly: GCF_052094955.1. NCBI lineage: Eukaryota > Metazoa > Chordata > Mammalia > Rodentia > Sciuridae > Ictidomys > Ictidomys tridecemlineatus. The sequence goes on along the minus strand of NC_135480.1, from coordinate 191,312,662 downwards.
CCATTCCTGAATAAAGGCTTTTGGCTGATCCATGAAGTTTGCATCCGACCCAGTCTTTTTGTGCTAACACTTCCCCATCTTTGGGTGACATGAGATGGCGCGATGCCCGTGTGATGGGATGACCTGCCGTGAATGACCTGGGCTTTGTGACACAGGGCGCTATTGACCTTCTGAACTAGACCTCGGAAGGAGATGTGTCTGCTTCATTTCGGGTGAGATAAGGGGAGATTTCATCACAGTACTCCAAACAGAGAGCCATTTCAAACTCATCAATTGCTTTGTTTCTGGAATTTTCCATTTCACATTTTCAGACCTCAATTGATCACAGGGAACTCAAACCATAAAAGTGAAACTGCAGATAAGTGGGGCCAAGTGCTGTGTGCCTCTCCTTCCTCATGTCACTTCTGTCCTCTCTTACCAGTCTGCCTGCCCTCCCAGACGAAAATTCATGCTCCAATCCTTGCTTCCAATAGAGCCCATACCAATACCAGGCTCCACTGATGGGGTGTAGATGACCCGCGGCAAACAGCAGCAGACAAGCAAGCTGGCTCCTAGAAATGGTGGCATCATTGGGGAGGCTGGTGTCTTCCCTACGGATGTGCCTCCCTTGGGCTCATGGACGTGAGCGGTTGTATCTCCCATCACCAGTGTCAACCTAAACATCTTCACAATCTTTCTCAAAGTCCAACCCACAGGGGCTTCAGGACCAGACGGACCTGCAGATCAGTTTCATGTGGTCTTCAATAAACGGCTGAGCACCTCTGACCTCCATTCCCTTCATTCTAAATAGGCAATACTCGCCATCTCGTGGGAGTTTGTGAGGATTAAATAAAGTAGCAGGTGCTAAGTGGACCGGGGACCTGTGCAGTTTGCTGTCAGTCTAGCTCTGTCCCTTACCTGAGATCTTCGACAGACCCTGGCATCTACAAATCGTCCCTGTCTCCTCGGTCACTATAGCAACCTTAAGCAAGCCATAAATTTCTCCTAATGAAACTGAGATATTTTCACTTTCCCCTGCTGTGTCTGTCTGGGTCTTGGATGGATTAAAAACTCCCAGAGGAGTCATATTTAGAGTGTGTCATCTGACCATTTATAATCTGTGTCATGGACCATGATGACCATAATATAGGCAAAAATGATCTAACAGGAGGGGTAGAGAAGCCCCTGTCAGTCTTCTCTGGCACAAAGGTGCTGCTGTATTTTGGGTGAGTTTGGAAGCATCTAGAGAGTGGGACTGAGAACAGTGGAGGTGGTTGGTCAGCTTTAGGGTTTGTTTGTTTTATTTGCTTTTGTTGTGCTGGGAGACAGACCCATGGCCTCATGTGTCTGGGAAAGCACTCCACCACTGAGCTGCACCCCTGCCCTGGACGATCTAGAGGGAAGAGCAGCCCTTGGCCAGTTGGGGCCATTTGAGAGGCCATCCAGCAAGCTCTCCTGCCTTGCTGCCCATCTCTCCACCTCCCCTTTGGGTTTGAGATTCATTCTGATTCCCCGCAGCAGGTGCACCCTGTGTACCTGAGTGTCTCAAGTCCAAGGCTGAGCACAGGGGTCTCAGGTATCAATCTGGTCCAGCACCTGCCTCAAGAAGCTCATGGCCAGCAACAACACTTTCCTTCTTTGTAAGATAAGGGATCAAGGGATTTTTAAATCCCCTTTCACCTGGAGTTTCTGTGATTTTCATGAATGAGCAGTCGATTCTTAGAGAAAGCCCTGTGAAGAACAGTTTCACTTGAAGATAGAGATGAGAATGGGAAGGTGGTGGGCTTTTGAGAATATTGTCAGAATACTCACCTGGATCAGCTGGGCACTGTGGCACACACTTGTAATCCCAGCGGCTCAGGAAGATGAGGCAGGAGGATCATGAGTTCAAAGCCAGACTCATTAAAAGCGAGGCACTAAGCAACTCAATGAGACCCTGTCTCGAAATAAAATACAAAAAAGGGCTGAGGATGTGGCTCAGTGGTCGAGTGCCTCTGGGTTCAATCCCATTAAAAAAAAAAAAAATACTCGCCTGCCCTCCTGGCATTTCTCTTCCTGTAATTTTTAAAAACTAGCACATTTGAGACCCTAGCGAGTGAATAAGTTGTGTTCAGAATGTCTGAACCAGACATCTACAGTCTGTTCTGTTTTAATGCTTGTTTGGAAAATGCCAAATGGTTCAAATACAATTAATATACTAGAGAACAATTTGAGCCCATTTTGCATTTGCCTGTGTGTGATGTGTCTCACAAGGCACATCAGGTGAGAGCAGAAAACTGCAGCAGCTGAACTGAGTGGTAGGATGTCAAGTCCAAAATGTGGACAGAGCAAGGCAACTTTGATTTTAAACAATTTTTTGCAAACAGCAGTGGAGTTAGGGGAGAGGGAGACTATTGCAGAATCCCAGGCTTCAACCACGAGATTTATAAGCGTGTGTGTGTATGTGTGTGTGTGTGTGTGTGTTTTACTGGGGATCAAACCACAACCAAACAGGACAGGTAGAGAAGATTCCATCAGTCTTCCCTGGGCACGAAGCTGCCTCTGGATCTTTGATGGTTTAGAGAACACCTGGAGGGTGGCACTGAGAACAATGGGAGTGTCGGCCAGCTTCGGGCTTTGTTCTGTCTGATTTTGTTGTGCTGGGGACTGCAGGAGCACTCTACCGCTGAGCTACATGCCCAGCCCTCTCTAATTTAGCTTTATCTTGAGGCAGAGTCTTGCTAAGTTGCCCAGGCTGGCCTTGGTCTTTTGATTCTACTGCCTTGGCTTCCTGAGTAGCTGGGATTGCAGAAGTGTGCCACTGCACCCCGCCATAAGCATCTTAAGATGCTAAGTAAAACAGGTTTTTTTTTCCCTTATGGAGGGAAGTAAACAAGTCTAGAAAGAACTTGGTGGGGAGGTAGGCTCAAGGGCTGGAGTGACTGACAGCGCCGTACTGTGAGGTTGGAGGCTGACTCCGGGTGGTTGGTGTCAGAAGAGGAAGGAACTGTGGTACCCAGTTGGTGTTGGAGAATCAGAGAGTGTTCTTCAAATTTTAATGACAACCCCCTCTAGAAGACCTGTACATGCAGGGAAAATGGCCTGGGGACAGAGGTAGTGGCAGATGCCAGGCTGAGAAGGACTCTTGATTCCCACCCCCTCCCTTGCCTCAGGACAGGTGTTTTGCACACCTTTTAGGGCATAATTCAGAGTGTATTTTAGCTTAAGTGTGGAGTCCGTCTTGAACTCCTAGGAAGTAGGAGCTCAGAGACCTCCCCCCAGCAACCTCTTTTTTTTTTTTAAGAGGAGAGAGAGAGAGAGAGAGAGAGAGAGAGAGAGAGAGAGAGAGAGAGAGAGAGAGAGAGAGAGAGAATTTTTAATATTTATTTTTTAGTTCTCGGCGGACACAACATCTTTGTTTGTATGTGGGGCTGAGGATCAAATCCGGTCTGCACGCATGCCAGGTGAGCGCGCTACCGCTTGAGCCACATCCCCAGCCCCCCCAGCACCCTACCTGACCAGCCCCCACCACGCCATCTACTAAGGACTTTCTTTTCTTTGTCAGGTAATAGATGGGAAGTGGCTTTGTCAGGTAATAGATGGGAAGTAATAGATGGGATGTTATTTTTCTTTGTCAGGTAATAGATGGGAAGTAATAGATGGGATGTCTGTGGCTACACAGACATCCAGCTGTGAAACCAAATGTCCGTGACCTTTCTTACAAATACCCCACTAACACCCTTTGCTTGTCTTGGCCTTAGGAAGAGGTCAGGGGACCTCCCTGCCCAAACACTGCACTGTCCACAAGGCCAAGCACCTTCCCCTCTCTCGGAGTCCTTCTAATACTTCTTGGGGAAGGTGTGGATCAATTCCATCTTTTCCCAATAAGACTTGTGGAGATACGCATGCTCTGAGAAGGGAACCCTCGGGGCAGAGGAACTGACTAATACATCAGCCTCCAGGTGCCCTGGTACACGCCTGTAATTCTTACAACTCAGGAAGCTGAGGCAGGAGGATTGCAAGTTCAAGGCCATCCTCAGCAGCTCAGTGAGGCCCTAAACAATTTAGTGAGACCCTCAAAATAAAAGATAAAAAGGACTAGAGATGTAGTTCAGCAGTACAGTGCCCTGGGTTTATTCCCCAACACCAAAACCAAACCAAACAACAACAAAAGCCACATCTTAGAGGGAAAAAAGCCAAGGCTAACCAGTCCTCTACCCTAGGCATGTGTGAGTCTCCCCAAGGGGGCTTTTAGAAAAATTAGGTATGACTTCACTGGGTTCACGGACAGCATTAAAATTTGAATTACCCATTCATTTATAGGCATACTTGTGTATTCATCTGACATGTTTATTGAGCACTTGCTTTGTGTTAACATGGGTCACTTCAGTTGAATTCAGTAAAAGAGGAAAAAGAGAAAGCTCTGTTGGTCTGGTCCAAGTCCACCACCTCTTCAAGCTTTCCTCAGTCCCTCCTTCTCCTCCACATAGAGGGAATCACTTCCTTCTCTGAGCCCTAAAGGAGCACAGAATCCAGATCCCTATTAGAATATAAGGGGCTCTTCACTTACTTCTTTGTGAAATGCTTTGGGCTGCAAGTAACAGAAAACCAATCTTGCTGTGGCTTAACTGTAGCAAATGCTTATTGTACCCCTAGAGAAAGAGACTAGGGACCCCAGGATCCTGGGGTCTCAGAGGTCCAATGAGTGCATTGAGAATGCAGTCTCTTCCTAACTTTTGGCTTCTCCTTCTTAAGCTGTCGGCTTTTCATTTTTATTCAAGTCATCTCAAGGTCACAAGATGGTCATAGAAGTCAGGCACAAATCTGGTCAACCCCTCAAAGAAAAAAGAAGGGCACAAGCAAAAAGCTTTCTCCTTCTGAGTCGTGTCTTATTTCTAGGTATTGAAAACCCCAAGCTGAGTTCCCTTAGGCCCCTTTGTCAGAACTGGACATGGAAATTCTCACAAAAGGGAATGGGGCCGGGCATAGTGGCACACACCCGTAATTCCAGCAGCACGGGAGGCTGAGGCAGGAGATCGTGAGTTTGAAGCCAGTCTCAACAACTTAGTGAGGCCCTGAGCAATTCAGTGAGACCCTATCTTAAAATAAAACCTAAGAAGGGCTGGGGATGTGGCTCAGTGGTTAAGCACACCTGGGTTCAATCCCTGGTACAAAAAAAAAAGTGTGGGGGGAATGGGATTGTCAGGGCTGGCTTAAACACATAATGACTCATTTCAGTGAGGCACAGATCTAGATCTCCCTTACAACAAGCCAGGGAAGGGGATGGAGGGGTGTGGGTGAAGCTGTTGGGCTCTGGGGTTGGCCAACCTTGACCATCTATCTGCCTTGCTGGTAGAATCTTTAGTGCATCTGTGTGTCCAATGCCCCAGCCATTCTTTCACACACACCCAGTGATAGTACTTGCTATATGTTTCATGAATAAATGGAAACCCCAAATATAGCTTGGCTTTATGCAGGGGGAATACAGAATTTGGAAGAAGTGTATTTAATAGACTTATCAAGTGAATAGAACCCCTGGATCAGGAGTTCTTTGCCAGGAGCCCAGAATGGGTTTTTTGTTGTTGCTGTTGTTGTTGTTGGTTTGGTTTTGTTTTTGTTTTTGGTACAGGGGATTGAACTCAGGGGCACTCAACCACTGATCCACATTCCCAGCCCTATTTTGTAGCTTATTTAGAGACAGGGTCTCACTGAGTTTCTTGCACTTTGCTTTTGCTGAGGCTGGATTTGAATTTATGATCCTCCTGCCTCAGCCTCCTGAGCTGCTGGGATTACAGGGGTGCACTACCGCGTCAGGCCCAGGATAGGTTGTTAGTGACTTCCTGAACTCCTGAAACCATATGGAACATTTGGCATCAACGTGTGTATGAATTTGGGGTAGGTTGTGTCTCTGGTTTACATGACATCCTGAAATATTCTGCAAAGACTTGGAAATCCCACCCTGACATGGCCTAGGACAATCCTCTCCAATAACCAGAACACCAAGCAGGAGCCAGTGGCCCACAGAGATTGCAATGCAGCAGGAATGAGCACCTAGGTCCCCTGATCCCCAGGACTCCTCCTCCCATGGCTGCAGACTCCCTTGGCTCTATTTTTAAAAAGCTGGTCCAAAGGGTGTTATTAGTCTCTGTCTCTTGGCACAGCCTGGAGCAGAGCGGACAGACTGGGGAAGGAGCCTCTCATGGTGACTCACCGCCATCCTCCCCTGAGTAATGGTCTGCGGCTCTGCCGCTCACTCTGCTGACGCACTGGAGTGGACAGGGCTGGCCCTCTGTCAGTGGTGGGGTGAGGGTATGAAGCCCTGGAGGGGAGGGGCAGGGGGAGGGAAGGGCTGGGGTAGAGGTAGAGCTGGTGCCCATCATCCAGATTTACCCCCTATCCCCAGGGGGAGGAAAGGGGAGTTGATTTATCAATTCTAGAGCCAGTGAGCAACCTGATCCATGTTAGAATTCCCAGCAGCCCCCAGAGCTGATAGAATGTGGGTGGGGAAATGGGAAGAAGGCCCTGCCATCCCCCAGTGGCAACAACTTCCTACCCATCAGGGTGGAGCAAGGTGGCTGAGCCCTGCTTGGGAGGCTGAGTCAGTGGGTCACACCCTTGACTGGTAATTCCAAGGGTGTGAGACCCAGCCCTGGAGCGTTTTCACCATCCAGGCTCCCAAGTCTGCATCCCAGCTGCTAAGCCCTGGGCTCACCAGGGGATCTTGGGAACATCATTTGGCCTCGCTGGTCCTCAATTGGTTTCCATAATGGAAAGTGACAGGCCAGCACTAGATCATCCGTGGTTCTACATATTGCTTCTCAACAAAGCTGCCTGCACTCAGGTTCCAGGCTGATGGTCCACCAGCGTGGCCACTCCAGGGCAGGAATTCCCTGTTCATCCTTGACATCCCTCAAGGGAGACGGTTCCAGGGAGGGGTCCTAGAGGCTGGGGCAGGCTGGCCTCATTGAAGAGAAAGGATTCTAGCCTCTGGACATTTCAAGTGGATTATTATGTGAGCAGGCTGAACTTTAAAACTGGAGAGCTTTGCTGGACGCGGTGGTGGTGTGTGCTTGTAATCCCCACTGCTCAAGAGGCTGAGGCAGGAGGATCGCAAGTTCAAAGTCAGCCTCAGCAACAGTGAGGGATTAAGCAACTCAGTGAGAACCTGTCTGTCAATAAAATACAAAATAGAGCTGGGGATGTGGCTCAGTGGTCGAGTGCCCCTGAGTTCAATCCCCGGTACCAAAAAAAAAAAAAAAAAACTGGAAAGCTTTGTGAAAATCAGGATTGCTTTCCCAGACCTACTGACTCGCAGTCTAGCAGGGGATGGAGACTGCAACCTGGACTTCCAGAAGGTTCCCCAGGAAACTCTAAATCAGCAGGTGTTGGAGACCCAAATTCTGAACCACCTGGTGGGCTGCCCTCTGCCCCTTCCTTGTTCTCCCGACACAATGGAGATGGCCATCCCCAAGGCAGGCCTGGATCCTAAAGGAAAGGAAATGCTTTCTAAAGCCAGAAATCTGTAGAAAGAATCGGTCCAGACCTCACAGGCTGTCCCAGGGCAGCAGCACCTGCTTCCAGATGTTGAGAGTGCAGTCTGCTCGCTGCATCTGTTGCCGGTCATGAGTCTAGCAAGATTTTGAGTGGAAATATCTCCATTACTTAGCTGATGACAGACACAATATCAAGAACCCTGTCCTTATTATCGCTGGAGAAAAACATTGAATGGGTTTTTGAATAACCATGGATGGGTTCACACAGCACGCAGGAATTCATTATCAGACTTGGCTGCGCTCCGCTCCGACGTGCCTCTGGCGCTATTGGTTTCTGGAATTTGCATTCCTAGATGGAGGAGGCAGATGCAGGCAGCGGGCAGTGAGCAGGGGGGTCGGGGTGGGGGGAGGAAGTGGGCTGGGAATGGTTGCCTAGGAAAACAAGGGTACAGTTACCATGACAGAGTGTCAACACGAGGTGCAGAGAGGAAATGTTCCGTGGTCATGGAAAAGCTCTGCGTTCCATCTCCCTAGTAAGGAATCTCCCCCAGCTCCTGGTTCTGCTTTCTTCTATGGGGGCTTCCATGTGGGCCAATCCCTCCAAAATGGTGACCACCAAAGGCTCAGGCTGATGGTCCACCAGCATGGCCACTCCAGGGAAAAAATTCCCTATTCATCCTTGACATCCAGAAAAACTCTGAGGGTGGAACCTCATGGGCAGGCTTTTGTCCCCTGGACACCCCTGAGCACAGTGACCAGGGCTAGAGCTGCATGGCAAGGCCAGCCTCACTCTAACCACTGAACTGCCATGGTGGAGTTGGCTACCTAGGGGGACAGCCCAGTGCTATTAGAGGCCGGATGCTGGGAAGGCGCTCGGGAGCTCTTCCCCCACCACAGCAGGAATGGACAGGACTTTCAGGTCCCTCTCCTGGGCTGCGTTCACATCTATGATAGATTTTTCTGGATGGTTATTTCCCTGCTGGTTACGTGCTCTCAGGGAACAGCTGCCAACCCTGTCATTTTTAAACCTGTAGCTCTAGGCCTCCCATCTCGAAGGTGCCTAGTGAATCAGAAAATGGTGAAAATAGCCCAGTCCTGGGGTTACAGAGTTTTGGCTGGATTCTGTCCCTAACTGGGTGTAGCCTTGAGCAAGCACTCTCTCCTCTTGGGCTTCTTTCTAATGAAATAGGGAGGGGTCAGCAAACTTCTGCTGTAAAGGACCTTAGAGTAGGTATTTTAGGCTCTGAGGGCCACATGGGCTCCGTCACAACTGCTCGACTCAATGCACAAAAGTATCAAAGACATGTATGCATGGGTGGGCATTATTGTGCAAGAAAACTGTCAAATAGGTGGTGGCCCAAATCCAGCCATCCAGCCAAAACTCACCATCCCAATTAGGTGATGTTTCCCTTCTTCTTTTTTTTTTTTTTAAATTTTTATTTTTAGTTGTCAATGGACTTCATTTATTTACATGTGGTGCTGAGAATTGACCTCAGCGCCTCACACATGCTAGGTAAGCATTCTACCACTGAGCCACCACCCCAGTCCTCCATTTCTCTATTGCTATATGACAGGCCACTATCATGCTGGTGTTCAAAAATTTCAGATTTCAGAGCATTTGGGATTTTGGATTTTTAGATGACGGCTGCTCAACCTGTATGTGGATGGTGCTAGGTTTTGCTGTTTCTTACTGGATTAAGCTCTCAGAGGGCAGAGATTTGAGCTTTTTGCTCTTCTAATGCCAATGCCTGGCATACAGTTGGCAATCAGTAAATGTTGATTGGCTATAAAATAGCTGCTCATTACTTTTTTTAGACAATTCTGTAAAAAAAAAATTATAAAAGTTAAATAACACACAAGAAAAAAAAAAAAACCCAAACAGTTGTTATATATGTGATCAAGACTAATTTTTTTTTTTTTAACAGAGCAATGAACAAAAACTTAACCTCCAAAGAATAATGAGCTAACGGCAGGGACACAAATTTCCAATGAACATATGGGGGAAATGTTTAACAAAGCATAATAAATTAGACTGTATACAATTTCATACTTCATATGAGCAAAAACAGGGAGAAATGGCAATACTTGGTTTTAATGAGGTTATGCAGAAAGGGACACTTGCTGGGGAAAAAGTCATTCTTGCCCTGCTGGTAGCCTGCTCCTGAGCTCTGATGTATGATATGTTCAAAAGCCTTTAAAATGTTCAGGCTCTGCTAACCAGCCATGCTACTTCTAGAATTCTTATTCCAAGGAGTTAATCATCGGTCCCCACACATCTTCACAGAGAACACTCATTAATTCCTCATTACTTTCTGATGGATCTCTCTACCTCTAAGAACAGACTACCATTATAGTCACAGGAGCTGATACTATCTGACCACTAACTTAGGGACAAGAGCAGAAAATGTTTGGTCCAGTGGGATGGTGGTTTGAATGTTGGCCACCAGCCTATGGGAACATTTCTAGAAGATGGTTGGTCATGATTTATAGAGAGTCAACAAGTTCATTATCTGCTGTCCCATTTGGAAAAGGCCCAGCAATTACTTGAAAGATCTGCATGGAAGGTGATTTGGCTTGCCAGCTGGGTTGGAAAAGTATTTATTGAGCACCTTCTATGTGCCAAGAAATTACTGGTATGCTCTCATCTTACCTCTCGTTGGGCAGCCATGATTATCCCCATTCAACTGATGGGGAAACTAAGATACGATGCAAGGAGAAGAAGCAGGATGTGAAGCAGTTTTGACTTATTCCAGAAGCCTGTGAAAATTTCCACTGTGCACAGCAACTGGTCCTTAACGACTTAGCACTTAATGACTTAGATGTGCCATTGGTTGTTTAAGCAAAGGTTGTTTAAAACACAGCTATTCCAGTAGCTCCTCATTAACTGCTTTGAGTGAAAGATTGTATGACACCCACGTTCAGTGGCCTCAAATCTTTCTCCAGGTGCATAATAATAACCTGTCATTTGATTGAGGAGGAAAAGCCTGCGTTCTAGCAGGACAGAGTGGACCCGGTGACTGAATGGGTTCTTGCTCAGGGCCATTGCCTTTACATAAGTTCTCAGTCAGGGTATCTGGAATGTCGTGATGATTGATTGGGGACAGATTGCCCTGTCCTGGCAGCTTGGGAGTTCACCTCAAATGATTCCCGTTTGCACATTCTGTAAAATAAATACACAAGCCTCATTGCCTTTGCACCTACATCATAAGAAAATGATGGTTATTTAGTGGATGCGGCCACAACTCCATCTCCCACTTGCCTGAGCAACACAGGTTGACTTCTCCTTAGAGAAAGGAGCCTGAGTACTGCAACCTGAGGCTGAAGTCAGGCACCAAAGGGGAAGACCCTCCCCCCAAAAGGGCAAAGAAATATTTTTGACTAGTAGAAAAGAACTCACTGGGTCATCATAGTGTTTTTGTTTTTCTCGGAATTGATTTTAGTTAAACTTTTTTAAAAAATGGATTTGGTTTGTTGGTTTCAACAAGCTCAAGTAGTGCATTGGGGGCTTTTGTTTGTCTGTTTTGGTGAACTTGAATTCAATGCCTGCTTTGACAGCAGAAGGCAACACAACATCACAGACACACACCACAGTCGAACCTGGCATTTTAACCATTCATAATGGTCATCAAATTATGTTAACTGTATCTTCCCAAGATGATGGGTCCAGAACCTGCCTAAAAAGGACCTGAAATATTGTCACATTTCTCATGTTATTCTCCTGGGGTGATGTCGTAGACCACCATTCTGCAGAAGGGAGTTGTTGTCAAAACTGGTTAACTAACTTGTGGTTGTCCCATCAAATACCCAGTGGTCCTCTGTCTTCTTGTGTGACAGATGCCTTTGAATACAGGAACGGAAGCAGGCCACTTGGAGGGATTAAAAGACCTAAAACAATAAGGTAAAAGGAGCAGCAATTAAGGTACAATGGCTGCTAGGGTGGAAGAACATTCTAGAGCATTGTTAAAGGAAGCAGTTGTCACACTGTTTCTGGGTTCACAGTTCCCTGACAGTGCCCCTCACCCATAAACTTCTTGAGCCAAAGGTGACTATTGAGTACCTGCAATGCAGCTCGCCTGAATTCAGAGGTAAAATACACACAGGATTTTGAAAATGTAGCATGAAGTCAATGTAAAATAACTCAAAAGCATTTTTTCTTATTGATTACATATTAAAATAACATTGGCTGTAGTGGTTTAAATAAAATATAAAATTAACTTCACTCGCCTCTCTTGACTTCTTTAGATATGGTTACTAGAAAATTTAGAATGACATATGTAGTTTACATGACATTTCTATTGGGCTGTACAGCTTTAGGGCCAAGTATTTCCATGTTCCAGAAAATACACAGCACTTCCTCGGCACAATATTGCCTTTCATTTCTTTCTTTCTTTTTCTTTTTTTGGGGGGTACCAGGGATTGAACTCCAGGGCACTCACCACTCACCCACATTCCAGCCCTATTTTGTATTTTATTTAGAGAAGGGTCTCACTGAATTGCTTAATGCCTTGCTTTTTCTGAGGCTGGCTTTGAACTCACAATCCTCCTGCCTCAGCCTCCTGAGCCACTGGGATTACAGGCATGCGCCACCATATCCAACTACCCTTCATTTCTTATCTCTTAACAGGGCAGCCTGAGGGACGTTGTTCCTGAAGACTTGGAACAGATAGACACTGTGCATTAGACTAGTCTATTGCCAATAACACAATGCCTCAGGCTGAGTAAGTTATAAAGAAAAGAGGTTCATTTGGGCTCCTATGGTTCTGGAAGTTGAAGGTGGAGGGGCCTGGTGAAGGCCTTCATGCTAGCAGTTTTCTGAGGCAGTATGGACCATCATGTGGCAAGGGACAGGAGCATCCAGGTGTACATCCATGTCTCTTCTGGTTGCTCTCCCTTCTCCTTATAAAGCCAAAGGACTTAATTATGGGGGCTCCACTCTGATGATTAATCTAATCCTAATCGCCTCCCAACAGCCCCATCTATGAATATCATGGTCAGATGAGGCTTCTCAATGGGGCTTGGATTTCAACACATGAAACCGTGGGAGACACCCATGCGCATCCACAGGGCCGCTCCCGCCCTGGGGAGGGTGGAACTCCAGCCAACTGGGGAAGAGGCTCAGCCCTGGCCTCAGCGGGAGCCTCGCACACAATCTGCTCCAGCTCCTTTCCAATTTGGAAATCACTCTTTTCACAATGCAATTTCTCCAATTTAGGAGAATTTGCATTATTTCAAATTTTACACACACACACACAATGAAAGCTTACTTAATATGTTTCATATCACAATATTTATAGCTCACAAAATTCAGACCTACATCACGTGTCCTTGGAGTGCAGGGAGAGAGAGGTGTGCCTGGCTCTGCCCTACATTGGCAACACTCCACTCCTGTTGCATCCGACAACCATGCAGACTAGCGTCTTTTCTCAATTATAACAATGATTTTACATAACGATTAAAGCTTTGCACCATGCCTGGAAACACAGCCTGTGGGTGAGCCTGCTGCATTAGGACAGGGGGACAAGGCAGAGATGCCCTTCACCCCACCCCCACAGAGAACAGCACCAGTGTTCTACAAGTGGGCTTAGGACTGTCATTGAGAGGCCCCCCGCATCCAGGGGAAGGGACCTCAGAAGTCACCAGCTCCAGCTTCCACTCCATGCAGGGGCACCTCTGCATAACCCCTGAGGGCAGCCATTTGGATCCCAGTGGACCCCTTATGATAGAAGCCCCTTCCCCGCGCAGGAACCTGAGTGGCGTTTTGCTTTTTGTTTGTTTGAACGACTCTGACTGCATAGAGCTTGGGCTTATACCGAACCCAGGGGTCAGATGTTCATTCCACTGTAACCCTAAATGATGAGATCTAGACTTCAAAGTAGCCCCGGTCCCCCAACAAGGAAAAGTGTGAACGCAGGCTCAGCTCTTTAGCTTTCTCAGCCTCGAATCAAAGGCAGGAGAGGGTGTGACAATACTAAGCCCACAAGGAGGAGAGAAGAAAGGGCTCTGTAACTGGGAGGTGCTCCTCCCAGCTGGGCCATTTGTTTGGATTTGGGGTGACTATTTCTTTAAAACAGGACTGCCCAGCAAGCTTTTGCTTTCACAAAGATGCCTTGGCAATTACTCAGAGTCCTGCTCTCTTCTGGGCAGTTACAAATCGGTCCGTCCCCCGTCTCCAGGTAAGCAGCGAGGGGATGCTGTGTGGGAGGGCTGGAGGGCGGGTGCCTGTGTGGAGGAAGAGGGGTGCAGTCAGGAGGAGGGCTCAGGGCCCGCAGGACAGCAGCAGCCGCCAGCCTAGTGTCCCCAGACTGCAAATAAACAGCAGATCTTGGAGTGCGTGACGCAAGTGGCAAGTGTACTAGATTTGCAATAAAAGAAAAAGACGTGGGTGTAAATTCCAGCTCTTGAGTCACTTCCCACTCTGCAGCCTTAACTCTGTCACTTACTCGCAGTGCAACCTTGGGGTCACACCCTCTCTTGGATTCTCAGTCTTTCATCTATAAAATGGGAGTAAGAACATCCACCGAGCAGCATGAGGTAACCCTCACATGTCCAGCATCTGGAGCGGGACTGTTATTTAGTGGAAGGACGGCCTCAGACATCTCTCAATTTGCCTGTTTTTGTACCTTCGTTAATTTGTAAAAGGTTTATTGGGGTAAGATTGACGGACAATAAAGCACACGCTTCAAAGTGTATAACTTAATAATTCTTGACGTGTTAAAAACTAATGAAGGTAACCATCTGTCGCGTTTCTCACGACTAAAACACTCAGGTTACTCCAGGTGAACTGGGCTGCACGAAATCATCACACAGAGACAGAGGTACCTTTTTCTTTGGGTCCTGTGATGGCTCCTCTGACCTTAGGGGTCTGTGGAGAGAGAGAGAGAGAGAGAAAGAGAGAGAGAGAGAGAGAGCACATGAGTGCACTGCTGACCCCTTTTATTGAGGAGAAGCCATTCAAACGAGGCAATCGATCAGGTTTCAGGGGGCTGAGTCTAGCTTCATGATGTCCACTGTCAGCAGGTTGACTGACATCTAGGAAGGCCACACCCAAGGGCAGAGCAAGAGAAGGGGACACATATGGAACATTCTATCCCAAACAGGGCAAAGGGGTGGGATTACCAAGGAACAGGTGAGTGTCGCTCCTCCCCAGGGGTGTGCCTGCTCAGAAGAGTGGCCTTGCTACCAGAAGGGAAAAGACCGGGTCACGTGGCAGACTACAGGGATCTTTCAGATCCCCGAGGTGTATCAGGACTGGAAGGCGTGGTATCTCAATGTGGCTCCCCACATCCATTGCTTCCAAAAGTCTTCCTGTACTCCTACCACCCACATCCTCAGAAAACCACTTATCTGCTTTCTGACACAATAGGTTAACCTGCATTTAAATAAAAAAGTTTTTGTGGTACTGGGGATTGAATCCAAGGGCACTTTATCTCTGAACCACATCCCCAGCCCTTTTTCTTTTTTTACTTTGAGACAGGGTCTTGCTATGTTCCTGAGGCCAGCCTTAAACTTGCAATCCTTCTTCCTCAGCCTCCCAAGTAGCGGAGATTTCTGGTGAGCATCACCGTGCTTGATAATTTTTTTTTAAAGTTATGTAATTAAAGCCATGCACATGTGCTCTTTTTAGACTGGCTTCTTTCATACAATAGCATAATTTACTTTGAGATTCATCCATGTTGTGCATCCATAGTTGCTTTTTATTGCTGAGTAATATCCCATCATGTGGACATAATAATTTGTTAACCTGTTCACCTGTCAGTCAACATTTGGACTCATATCCAATTTGGGGCTATCACAAGTAATATTTCTACGAAATTTATGCATACATTGTCGTATGGACATGCGCTTTCCTTTCTCTTGGGTAAATATCATATGCGTTCACTTCATTTGGGGAAATACCTAGAATAAGAATGGAGGGGTCATATCATATGTGTATGCTTAACTTTTTAGGATCAGTAAGTGTTGGGGATACGGCACTTACCCAGCAAGTGCAATGTCTGATCCCCAGCTCTGGGGAAAAAAAAATTACCAAAATGTTTTCCAGGGTGGCTGTACCTCTTTTCCTCCCACCAGCCACCTACCAGAGTTCCAATCTCACAACGTCTTCATCATCTGTGACTTAAGACTCGGGGCTGCCATAGCAAAATGCCATGCATCAGGTGATTTGTGAACAATAGACTTTCATTTCCCACGGTTCTGGAGGCTGGGAGGGTTGAGTTCAAGGTGTAGGCAGATTCCGTCTAGTGACCTCTGACTTTCTAGTTCAGAGATGGCACCTTCTAGTGGTGTCCCCGTCCAGTGGAAGCAGCAAGGGAGCTCTCTGGAGCCTCTTTGCTGAGGACACTATTCATGATGACTCTGCTCTCCTGATACGGTCATCTCCAAAGGCCCACCTCCTGGAACCAACACACTGGGGACTAGGTTTTCAATTTGAATTTTGGGGAGGAGCAAACATTCATTCATATCTTTTATCCAATGTATGATTTGCAACTGTTTCTGCAAAAACCAGTTGTGGCTTTTCTTTTCATTTTTTAAGAGTGTCTTTCAAAGAGCAGAAGCCCTAAATTTTCACGAAGATCGATTTGTGGATTCATTTTTATGGAATATGCATTTGGTGTTGTAACTAATCTTTTCCTAGCTCAAGGCAAGTCTGTTAGTTTCATAAGGCTGCTGTAACAAAGAACTGGGCAGCTTAAAACAGATTGATCCTCTCAGAGCCCCGGAAGCTCCAAGGAAGAACGTGTTGTAGAATTCTCTTCCAGCTTCTGGTGGTTGCTGGCATCCTCGACATTCCTTGGCTAGACCCAGCAGTCCACTCTTGGTCTTGGCATGTTATTCTCTCCATGTGTGTCTGAGTCTGTTCATATAAGGACCCCAATTATATTGAATTAAGGCTTCACTCGACTTCAGGATGGTCTTGTTTTAACGTAACATTACACCTGCAATGGCCCTATGTCCAAATAAGTTCTTGATCTAAAGTTCCAGGGAAAACACCATTTTGAGAGGGGATCCGTTTTACAATCTTATTTTGAGACAGAGTCTCTCTAAGTTGCTGAGGCTGGCCTCCAACTTTCAATCCTCTCGCCTCAGTCTCCTGAGTTGCTGGAATTACAGGCATGCTCCACTGTGCCCAGCTCAGATTTATCTTTAATTAGCTCATATTTTTGATGCTGTAATGGTAATTTTTAAGGTTCAATTTTTTATAGCTCATTGCTTATATGTAGAAATATCATTGATTTTTAAATATTGATCTTATATTCTGCAACCTTGATAAGCTCATTTATTAACTATTGACTTTTTTAGGTTCCATAGGATTTCCACATAGATAATCACAGTAACTGTTGATAAAGAGAGTCTCAATTCTTTCTTCCCAGTTGGACTGCCTATTATCATTATTAGCCTTATTGCATTGGCTAGAACAGTACTGAATAAAAGTGATGAAAGTGGATATTCTTGCCTTAATTGTGACATTAAGAGGGAAAATTTATGCTTTTATAATTGAATATGATGTTCACCGAAGGTTTTCTTAATAGATACTCTTTTTCAGATTGAGGATTTTCTCATCAATTCCTAAGTATCTGAGAGTTTTTATTAGATATGGATGTTTGATTTTGTAAAATACTTTTTCTGTATCCATTGATGATTATATAGGGTTTTTTTAGTCAATTAATTTGGTGAGTTAAATTACTTGATTTTTAAAAAATATTTATTTAGTTGTAGATGGGCACAATACCTTCATTTATTTTTATGTGGTGCTGAGGATTGAACTCAGTGCCTCACATGTGCAAGGCAAGCACTCTACCACTGAGCCACAAACCCAGTCCTTATTACTTGGTTCTTAAATAGTAAAACAATCTTGACATCATGGAATAAACCCCACTTGGTCATGATATATTTATCCTTTTTATAAGTGGATGGATTCAATTAACCAAACTTCATTGGGCATCTTTACATCCATATTCCTGGGTATAGTGCTCTGCAGTTTCTCTCTTTCCCTTCCTCCTGCCAGGGATCGAACCCAGAGCCTTACACGTGCTAAACTAGCACCTTACTACTGAGCTACACCCCAGACCTGTATTTTCTTTTCTTGTAATGTTTTTGAGACATTTATTCTTTTCTAACTGTTTTAGTCAGCTTTTTCGCCCCTGTGACTAAAACACCTGACCAGCACAATTGTAGAGGAGGAAAAGTTTATCTGGGGCTCACGGTTTCAGAGGTCTTAGTCCATATACAGCAGGCTGGAGGTGAGGCCGAACATCAAGGTAGATGAATGTGGCAGAGGGAAGAAGCTCACATGACAATCCGAAGCAGAGAGAGAGAGAGAGAGAGAGAGAGAGAGAGAGAGAGAGAGAGAGAGAGAATCTCCACTTGCCAGGTACAGCCAAACCATGCCCCAATGCCCCGCCTCTTCCAGCCACACCCCACCTGCCTTGAGTTACCACCCAGTAAATCCCATCAAGTGGGCAACTCACTGATTAGGTTAAGACTGTCACAATCCGATCACTTCTCCTTCAAACCTCCTTGCATTGCCTCACACATGAGCTTTTGGGGGACACCTCACATCCAAACCAAAACACTCCCATAGGCACATCAAGTTATAAATTTTCATAACCATCCTGGTAGGGATGCAGTATCTCATTGTGGTTTTGGAGTTTCATGCACATATTGCCTCTTGAAATTGCCTCATGGTTCCTGATGCTCTTCTGCTCATGTTGAAAAGTTATTTTTTCTCTGTATGTTTAGTTTTAGATCATTCCTGTTGCTATGTCATCAAGTTCACTCATCTCTGATGTCTAACCCTCCATGAATCCTGATATATTTCCATCTCTGACCTTGTAGTTTTCGTCTCTAGAACTTCCATTTGATTGGTTTTTAGAATGTCTAAAGGTCTTCCGTCTATCTACTTAGAATGCTCAATGTTTCCTCTAGCTTCTAGAACATATGGGATAGGTTGTAATGATGGCTATCGTATCTTCATCTGCTAATCCTATCATCTATGTCATTTCTGGGTTGGGCTTGATTGACTTGCCTTCTTATGCTCCTGCTTCTGAACATCTGATCTTTATTATCAGATGCTTAGAGATTGTAAATATTACCTTGCTGTATGATGGACATTGTGTTCCTAACAAACAAGCCGACAAGCAAATTTGAATAGAGACTATCTTAATAGTCAGAATGTTGGTGTCCCCCCACCCCCACTCCCCAAATTCACATGTTGAATCCTCACCCCAAGGAGATGGTGTTCGGAGGTGACTGGGTCATGGAAGAAGAACCTCACAAATAGGAGAGCTCCCTTGCCCCTTCTACCGTGTAAGGACACAGCAAGAAGGGGTCATCTCTGAACCAGAAAGTAAAAGCTCACCAGTCACCCAACCTGCTGACGCCTGGACCTAGGCCTCCCAGGTGTGTTCTAAACAGCTGTGTTCTCAGACACCAAGCTGCTAGCGTATCTTGTTAAAACTGCACAGATTGAGACAGTATACTCAGAAGTGATCTAGCTTTTTAACTTTGTTCACATTTATCTATCTGAACATTTTATCTAGTCTGGGCACAGTCTGTATTTCTAATATAGTGCCCAGCTCTTTTTCTGGGATGTGGTTTAGATACTTGGAAGCAGCCCGATGCTTTCGGGGCTTTCTTTTAAGTCTTGGTACGCATGACCTCAGCAGGTAGTGACGTGTTCATCTTCCCCACCAATGAAGCCTTCATGCCAGTGCGCCGTATGTCACAGAGTTCTCCAATCTGGCCACGGGTATAGACACTATTCCAGTCCCATGAGAACCTGAGCCCTGTTCTTCCTGGATGGTGGTTCCCCCACACATGGGCACTGATGGGTAGACTGAGTGACATCGGCGGAGTCCTGGAGGTCTCGCGCTCTTCAGCTGGCTTCTCTCTGGTACTCTTCCCTACCAACTCTTGCCACCTCGACTTCCTGGGACTCAAGCTTCTGTATCTTGGACTCACGGAGTATACTGGGCTCTCCCGGGACCCCTCAACCTGCAGCATGGACTGGACCCTCTCCCCGGCAGTAGCCAGGCAAGCTCCAGATCTCTTCAATGTTCCTGTCTCAGAGATCTCTGACTTCCATTGACCTTTGCCCAAGGTCTCGAAGGCTGTTATTTGGCTTTTCTTTTCTTTTTTCTTTCATTTTTTTTTTTTTTGAGAAGGAAAATTAAATACCATTGCTGTTGCTTCACTTTAGCCAGAAGTAGAACCCAGGAACCTTACTGAAATCCTCTATGACTCAGTTTCCTCATCTGTAAAAATGGGAATAATAATAGTACCTAGTATCACACAGAGCTGTTGCAAGGGTTAAATAAGTTAGCACTAGTGAAACTGTTCATCTAGCATCGAATCCATGATAAGTGTTCAGTACATAGCTTCCACTGTGGCTGTCACAGTCAGAGATGACTTAGGGTCCGAAGGTGGGTTCCTGAGACTCCAGAATATTTGGTCCCCAGCCTGGTACCTGACATTTGATTGGTGTTTGTCCATCACCTCCTCAGTCTATCCCCCACCCCTCTGGCAGATGATGACTTGTCATCTTACTTTAGAACAGGCTGAGGATGACCTTTGAGATCTTTAATAGCCCTAATTTCTATGCCTCGCAGATCTAATTGATATTCTCATCGAGCAAATTAGCATCCGAGGCAAACATATTTCACTCCAGATTTATTATGCTCCCTAAATTAATGTAACAAGGGTATTCTGAAGAGCAAACCAGAGGCTGATTCATATGAGCCTGGAGGTTGGGCTCTGGGTTAGCTGGAGGAATTCAGGGCAGGAAAGAAAGAGCATATCCCAATCCTTCCCAGGAACCAAATGGGATAGAGAACTCAGCCCTTAACAAGGAAAGAAATCTATTGGGGATCTGCAATTGGAAAGAAAGAAATAGTGCCCCCCACCGAGTCCCCTTAATTTCTTACTCCTACCTTTAGGCACCTTCCCTCAGTGACGGCGTGGTTGGTATCAGATGCAATATTCATAATTCTTTGTGGTCCAGACGTGTGTTGGACTGCCCTCCTGGAGGCTGAGGAAAGGCAGAAGTTCCAGGCAGGCACCATGTGTCACCTGATAGGTGTGCTCCACAGCAGCTCAGACACAGCGCCCCCTGCAGGTTTCTTGTGAGAACTTCCTCTCCCTGTGTCAGTCAACAGGGTCTGTTTCCCCCAGGTCCCTCTCCACCCAAGTGGTGCCTCAGGGGCTGATTCATGTCCCCAACACCCTCCTTAGAAGGAGAAACCCACTCGTATTTATTCAACTGCTTTTTCTTGTTTAAGAAAAGGAGTTTCGTGGGGCTGGGGTTGGGGCTCAGTGGCAGAGTGCTTGCCTTGCACAAGTGAGGCACTGGATCCTCAGTACTGCATAAAACAAATACGTAAAACAAAGGTATTGTGTCCATGATCAACTAAAAAAGAAAAGGAGTTTCGCTGTCATGAAGAACTAAAATCCAATGCTCAGTTCAGCGGTCGACCGTGGGCACGCAGGCTTCTCATGTGGTATTTGCAGTTCATGAACAAAGTAGCATTTGCTCTTTCTCGTCTCTGAAGTCCAGATAATCGCAAGCAGAACTCTCACAAGTATTCACCCACCCAACAGGACTGCGTCAGGTTCCGAGCAGGTGTTAGGGTTGGAACGTGAAAGAATCCAGGGAAGGGAGGAAGGGTCTGCACTTCCAAGCCGGGGGCTGTCATTGGGGCCTGCGGTGATTCTTTTATTCAGTGGTTACTAGAGCGAGGCCTAGAGTCACCTCCTACTCTCAGAAAGGTGCAGTTCAGTGGGAGATACAAGCTACGCATTTTCTACCCTGAGCAGAAAACGGGTTAGGAAGGGATATGGCAGAGGGGTGAAGATGGAAAACTGAGGGATCAGACCTGGGTTGGCCTAGCTGCTTTTGACCTTGACTGACTGTGTGTCTTGGGAAGGTTCATCCTATTTCCTGAGCCTCCGTTTCCTCATCTGTAAGAGAGAGATGTACGATTTGCACATCTGGCCTGCCTGGAACTTCTGCCTTTCCCCAGCCTCCAGGAGGACAGTCCGACACACATCTGGACCACAAAGAGTTATGAACGTTGCATCTGATACACCAGATGAAGTAAGTACTCGGGACCTTGCTCAAGTCAGCCTCTAGTCAGATTTAGCTCCTGTTTTCACTCCAAGGAGATCAGATCTCAGGCGATCTTTCAAGGAGGGGAGTGGTGGTAACCGCTTAGTGGCTCTATGGGACAAAGATAGCTGAAGCTTTGAAATCTGAGACATTTTGATGCTTCTTCCTGCAGTACAAAAATTTTGAGGATTTTTTTTTTTTTTTTGGTACCAGGGATTGACCCCAGGGACATTCAACCACTGAGCCACATCCCCAGTCCTATTTTGTATTTAATTTTAGAGACAATGACTCATTGAGTCGCTTAGCACCTCACTTTTGCTGAGGCTGGTTTTGAACTTGCGATCCTCCTGCCTCAGCCTCCTGAATTGCTGGAATTACTGGCGTGCGCCACTGCACCCAGCTATTTTAAGGAAGTTTGAAGTGTACTACTTCCATCAAGAGACCTGAGCAGCCTTAGAGTGGGGGACGCACAGCTCTGGGGACCACTGTTCTTCTCTGCCTATGCTCTTTAACACTCATACCCACCCTTGCAGTTTGGACTTGCACCCGACATTTCCTATTTCTGGACCACACGGCTGTCCCAACTCCTGCTTTCTCTGTGGCTGCAAACACACTCAGGAATGGCCCCATCTTCCCGGGATCGAAGCTAGAACCTGACTACATCCTAATGTCCCCCTTCCCTCCTTTCCTTTGCCTTGCCTTGTCCCCCAACTTGACCATTGCCCCAGCAGATCCCACACAATCCATCAATTTCACCAGGATCTGTCCACCAGCCACTGCCCTGTGCAGGTCACTGTCATCTTTCCCATGATGGGCTGCAGCAGGCTTCACCCATTGTCAGTCCTCTGCTCTACAGTGATAATGACCAAAATCCCTAGAGAGCCTCCTCCCTGTTCACTTTACATCCAGTCTCCCCTCCTCTTTTCTAATAGATTCCTAATTTTGCTCCGCTATAACTTTGCTTTACAACTTGGTGACCAGGTTCTGGTCAGCGAGATGGAAGGGTGAGATTGGGGTTTTTTGGGGACCAATAGTTTTCCTGACAATCAGGGGTAGAATCAATGGGTACAGGGCACCCTTTGCTCTTCCCTCCGTCTTTCTGTCTGACATACAGCTTGATGCCTGCAGGAGGAGTCCTCATCTCGACCCCCAGAGGATGGTGTGGCTGGAAGCTAGGAGGAAGCTGTTTCCTGGGTGACATCCTAGGGCAGCTGCGGTAACCCAGGACAGTCTAGCACCAGATTTCTTGTTATGCAAGGAAATGCAATCCCTGCTTGATGAAATAATTGCATGCATCTTGGTTTCTGTCGCAGAAGTCAGACTCAGCCTTGGCTGATAGACTCTCCCACCAAATACAGGAGCAACTCACAAACTTCAGCAGCCTCAGTCTCTCTCCTGGGGCGCCTGACATCCTTTCAGAACTGGGAGCCCTCCAACAGATTCTCTCCTAAACGGATCTGCAGTGGGTCCTGTGATGCATGTTGTTTCCGAGCACCCAGGAGAGCTCAGAGATTCCATGAGAGGATAAGGAGAGAAACATCAAATTCTGGAAATCACAGTTAGACAATTAAAGAAACACACACACATTCTGGACTTACAGGGAATTTTGAAAGTGGCCTCTGCAACTTCTTCAGCCTTGTCTCTGGCCATTTTCCCTTTCCTGTGCTCACCCAAAACTGACCTTGAGGATTTGACTTGTGCTAGCTCCATATCCAGAAGGCCCTTCCTACCTTTTGGCACCTGGATCCTTTCTAGTCTGTAGGATGCAGCTTGGCATCATCTAGAAAGACCCTCATGACCCTTCCCCCAGGCTGTGCTTGTTGTCAGTCATTAAGAAGCACTTGACACGTCCTGATGGAGAGAAAATTCTAGAAAATGGGGAAGGAGCTACGTATGTGTGGTCAGATGTGCAGCCCACCCACTCCTACTTGGCTTGAATGGGGGTGAATAGGAGGACTTTAGAGGACTTTGGAGGAATGCTGAATTTTATTTGTTTCATTTCAGTCCTCTTTGGATGAGAACTACTACGGTCTGGAATCCACGGCCAGAGTTAAGCATCTGCCCCAGAAATTTGTTATTTTTAGCAGGCTGTTTTCTCCTTTTTGCTTCTCATTTTTCATTTCAAGAACAAGAGTCAAAATAGAAGCCATGAGATCGGCCCCAGCAGAAACCAGGAATATCTCATTAAAAACCTGTATTTGCAGGTTCAGCTCCCAAGGGAGGAAAAAAAAAAAACATTAACCACTGTGAGATTAACGGGGCTCACTCATTCCTTCACTCAGGCGTTCCCTCATTTATCCACTCTGCAGTCTGCACTACAAAATCCTCTTGGTTATGAGAAAGAAAAATAAATGAATAAGCAAACCAAACCAACCAACCACAGGAGAAAGGGAATAAGTTGCAGAAAGGGAATTCACTGGCAAATGTAGCTGGAAAGCCCAAGAGTTCAATGGGCTCCCCACGTTGGAGGCTGACTTATGGCCCTGAGTGTGGCTCCTCTGTCTCCTGACCCCTTTCTCCTCCTCTTCCTCTTCCTTTCCTTTTTTTCCTTTTCTCCAGTGGCACGAGATAGAGCATCCAGTAACCTCTGGTAAACTCCTGGGAAGAGAGCCCGTGCACTGTTGGCACCAGCCAGAGATTCCCGGGGAGGACTCTGCTCTGGATTGGGTCATGTGTCCTTGACTGACACCGATTTCTGTGGCCAAAAGTTTGGAATAGTCTAATTGGCTGGGCCTGGGACACATGACCTGGGCAGGATGTAAGACAAGTTCAGCACCATTGAGTCACATCAGGAAATGTGCATCCCTTAGGAAAATGGGATTTTATTTGCACAACATGAGGCAAAGGATACCAAAGAAACATGACCAACAAATTCCAGCACTCCCTCCTTCCGCCCACCCTCTGGCCCATCCATCCTTTTATCTACCCAGCTACCCAACCATTAATCCCTCTGTGGATCTGTTTATCCATTTGTCCACCCAACAAGCATTTCTTTGGAGATTTTTCTGTGCTGGGCACTGTAAGTCACTTAGGTACAGGTGATCTATCAAACAGCTCGGGAACAGAATCAGCGTTCAGCACAAAGTTTGTCCCAAAGTAGATGCTCGGTAAGTGTTGAATGGATTAATAGATAATTCTGAACCATCAAATGAATAAATATTTGGAAGCATAATGAGAGTCAGTAGGGAGACGTGTCGGATGTAAATGGTGCCGTAGGATGCAGGGCTGCTTTCCGAAGCTCCAGCTAACGGGTGGTTGAAGGGAGAACCAGAGCCCCTGGCCAAGGTGCTAACTGTTCAGTGACTTCAATCTTCCATCCTTCCTCTCTCTGAGGAACTTCTCCCCGGGAGCAGAAAAACACTCTGCTCTGCTCTCTTTCCTGCGGTGTCTACCATGTTTGGATCCTGTTGGTGGCATTCTGGGCATCCGTCTGTTATGAGATTTTCTAGAGCGGGACTTTGCTACAAGGATAGCTACATCCCCAGCCCGACACCTTGCATTTAATTAGCATCAGCTCTGTGCGGGCCACTGGCTGAGCCAGGTGGGCTGGGGCTGGCTGAAGGGTGAGCCTTCTCAGCTGTGCCCTGCATTCCTTCATTTGTTCCTTCATTAATTGACTTTGTACATTTCTTCCTGCCTTCAGTTCACTCATTCACTCAACAAATATCTGCGGGGCACATCATGAATGTTCCGTCCAGATCTCTTCTTACTGGTTCTGTCCCCCACAACCCTCTTCTTCAGGGTGCTTTCCTTCCAACAGCCAGCACCTGGGGTTCTTTTCAAGAAGACTGTTCACATCCGCCCCGTCCGAGGAACACAGATCCCCCAACTTCAACTCAGGAAAGCGCTAGATGTAACTTACACTCCGGGCCCCCAGGACCAGGCTGGAGCTGCTCTGCAGGGCTGTGTCTGACTCCACATCCTTTCCAGAGGGCTGGTGTTGGGATGTGGGGGTGAGCCCCCCGGGGCATATTTAATAAGGTTCGCCTCCTGGTCCCTTACATCGACACCGTGGGCACGTCCCTTGTCCCCTAGCCCCAACCTTGCTTACTGCTTTTCCCTCTCTTTCCCGTCTGTTTCCTTTTTATCTCCATGGGTTTCTCCTGGAAGCCTTTCAGTAGGAAACCACGTACCCGTCCATAAAGTTACGGTAAACCCACTGAAGGTGACTGGATAACTGCTGTGTTCTGGAAACTTCCATGTGTATAAAAAAGAATAAGATGTGGTCTCTGCCTCCCTGCCCCCACCAAGAACTTACAGATTGGAAGGAACACATGGTTCTGGGCCCTCTGTCTGCAGATCACTCTGTGGGCACAGCCCCGAGGCAGGGAGAAGTGCGCCCTGGGACCCTAATGCCTGGCGTCCACTGCCTGGCTGTTCAGCTGCCCAAGGTTGCTGCTGCTTGGGGCTGAAGGGGTGCACCCACAGCACATGGCAATTAAAAGCACTTTAAAAAATAATTGGCTTTGAAGAGTCGATTGCTGCAGACATCCATGGATTTGCAATCTGTAAAGGCAAAGAGATTTGCTCTTAATTAACTTATCTTACAGTATTTGCATTCGAGGTTTAATGCAATCCCAGCCTCAGGGGGACTCTGCCTCTTGTCACTGCAACACCCTGGCATAGATTTAGGACAGGAGGACAGGGTGCTCAGGGACATCAGTGTGAAAGAACCAAGGAGCCAACTAGTGGATTTTTTACTGTAAGTTGCGGAGACTCCTCCCCACATATAATGGGTTGAATGATGCCTCCTCCCAACCTATGTCCAGAAGATGACCATTTTTCGAAATGGGGTCTTTGCAAATGTAATTAATTAAAGATCTAGAGATGAAATTATCCTGCATTTAGGGCAGGCCCTCCATCTAATCACTGGTGTCCTTTTAAGAAGAGAAGAGGACACACATGGAGATGCAGGGTGTGGAGACACAGGGAAGAGGCCCTGCGAAAGCTCCCGCAGCACTGGGGTGTGCATCTGCAAGCCAGGGTTGCCAGGATACCAGCAGCGAGGGACAGGCAAGGACAGATTCTGCCCCCAGGGCTTTCAGAGGGATCATGCCCCTACTGACACTGTGGTTTGGGGCTTCAGCCTTCAGAATCGTGAGAGGAATACATTGCTGCAGAAGGTCACCCAGTTTGTGGTCATTTATAGTACCACACCTCTCTGGAGCCATACAGAAAGGCCTTGGCATGAGGCTACCCACCGGGAGTCAGGCAAGTTAGCACCAGGGACTTCGAGGCAAGAAACTGCAAGAAGATAGCAACTGGTGGTGACTCTCAGGTGGTCCTCCCAACTTCTCCCTAGATCCTAAGACCAGGCAGGAAAAGGGAGAAAGAGAGAATTCTCACCAATGTGGGAAACTCAGATGGGCTTTCCAGTGAAGGTCAGGATCTGGGAGGAATTGACACTGATTCAGGGCTGCTGATACAGGTGCATGGGAACAGCTACCCCGGGTGACTGTGTCCATTCATTGTCCTTCTTCTTTTTTCTTTTTTCAGTATTAGGGATGGAACCCAGGGCCTTGTGCATGCCAGGCAAGCTCTCTACCACTGAACTGCATTCCCAGCCCTTTTTATTTTGAGATAGGGGCTGCTAAGATGTCCAGCCGGTCTCTAATTTATGATCCTTCTTTCACAGCCGCCTGAATCCCTGGAAGTATGACCATGTAGTACTCTGCCTGGCTTCTTAGTCTGTGGCCATCAACACAACACCACAGGCTGGGTAAGTTTATTTTGGTTTACGGTTCTGACTCAAGACGAAGGGGCCACATCTGGTAATGCGCGTGGTATTTGTAAGAAATAAAACTTTGTGACCCACTAAGATTTCTGGGGTCACTTTTTTGATGTACCTTTATATAGCCTATTTTGGCTGCTACAGAAGCTACAAAAATCACATTGTCCTCCACCCGGGGCTATAAGGAGAGAATTCACTCACTGTACCAGTGGGCAGAGGGTGACCCCCAGGACAAACAATGTTCTGACAATTTACAAACCCTTCAATGTCTGGACTGATCTTGTTACGTTTGATATTGAGTGAAAGAGGAAAGAACCCTGGGGTTTGAATGGAAATAGTTTTATTCCATAAAAAATTCTTATAAATAAGGAAAAGACAAACCCTCCTCCAAAAAGCAGCTCATGGAATACGTGAAAAATGCTCCACTCTACCAGCAATCAAAAAAACAGTGTGATACCATTGTTATGGTTGAATTGTGCCTCCTACTACTGAATAAGGAAAAAAATACGCTAAGATACTAACCCCCAGTGCCTCATGATGTGACCTTATTCGGAAAGAGGGTCACTGTTGATGTAGTTAGTTAAGATGAGGTCGTATTGAAGTAGGATGAGTCCCTAATCCAATATGGCAGGTGTCCTGATAAGAAGGTGGCCTCTCCTATACCCCAGTCAAGGGAGTTAATGATGACATGATGCTGGAGGGCAAGGGACATGTGGCCCAGCTGTCCCTGTAATGCTAGCCAACCACCAGTGAACTGACAGACGAGGCCCTCCTAGATCATTCCATTGCCAGCTGGCCTTCTCACTGACCAGAGATATGTGAAAAATCCTGGCAGACCTCAGGCAGGCAGGGCCAGGCTGCACCAACCAGTTGGCCCGCAGAGGTAGGAGCTGCAGCCGTGATGGTTGTTGAAGATGCTGCATCGTGGGGTGGTTGTTACGCAGCAGCGACTAACTGACATGCTTTTGGTACAAATGTGTGAGAATTCCTCCAGGAAACATCTCAGGATATAGAGCTGCTGAGTATCAGGCTGGAATGTTTTCAAGTCGACTAAGTATTGCCAAGCAGCTGTGGTCGTGCCAATTTACACTCCCACAAGCCCCGCGAGAACCTTCCTCTTGCATCCCAATCTTGCTGATGCTTGGTAATGTCAGACGTTTTGATTTTGCCCGTCTGGTAATGTGTGACGTGGTATCTCATTGCTGTTTTCACTCGCAATCCCCTGATTTCAAGTGACATTGAATATCTTCTCTGAAGTTTATTGATTGGATGAGGGTTTTACAAAAGAAATGACCTTGTTCTGATTTGTGTTTCTCCCCTTCTTGATCGGGAAGAGTCCCATCGTTTCTTTAAGATGTGTATGAGGCACGTCTGGAACTGCCACAATGAAACCCATTAATCTGTACAACTAATATGCACCAGTAATTAAAATAAGTAATGAGGCTGCGTGTTAGAAAAGGCTCCACCTCTGCAGTGCCCTCCTCGGTTCTGTGACCTGCCTTCTCTGAGGCTCACCCTGGCTTCAACTCCTCCAGGGACTTTTACTGACTTCAGCCCCCAGGCTGGGTCAGGGGCCCTCTGTGCCCATTTGCTTGGCTCCACCTCATATTGTAATCGCCCCACTCTCTTTCTAGAGCAGAGAATTCAACCCATGCTTATTGTGTGGGTGGGCGGAACCCAAGCTCCACCTCTTAAGGCTTAGCCTCCCAGCCTCAGTTTTCTTACCTGTTAAATGAGGATGATACAGAGATCTTGAGAGTGGCCACGCGTGTTAAATGAACAAAGGAACAAAATGTACTCACAAATAATAAGCTCTCAACGAATCCAAGCAGGTACTATTTAGAAAATGGAGGTCTTCATCTTCTGGGGTCAGGGACTACGGAATTTAGAAAAATAAGGCACGGATCCACACACAGATACAAAATATTGTACTTAACTCCAGGGACTTCACAGAGGGCCCAAATTAAGGACCCATAATTTAGAGATATGTATAAATGTCGATTATTTTTATTCGTGTGCCCACTATCAGCAGCAGCTAATAGAAGTTTAACAAGAGGGCGCTGCAGAAGGGGTTAATTCTGAAGATGGATCAGTTCCCTTGAAATTCCTCCGCCAACCGTGTCTCAGCCCATGGTCAAGCTCCTGGCCCATCGCCTGTAAGGAAAGAGGACACTCAGCCAGTGGGGTGACCTTGGCTTTTTCTGACAGGCAAAGACAATGGCCCAAGGCCTTCTGCAGGAGACCAGTGAGGACTCCCACTGTCTGTCTCCCTGGGCCATCCTTCCCCACCTCCTCACACTTCAGTAAAAACTCCTTCCTCCCAACTCCGAAATCAGAAGGATGTGATTCTGAAGTGTAACTGCAACCTCCTTCTTGCTACAGCGCTTTTTAATTAGGCATCACGAAGCCCCTGAGATCATACTGTTCCCTTGTAATGGTGTGTTCCAGAAAATTACTGCCATCGGATTACATTAAAGGAGGGTTATTCAACTGATTCGCCAGGCATATTTCAACATCGGTGGGGCTGTTGTTGCTGTTATGGTTATTTAGGGAGTGAGGAACGGAGGCACATCCTTCTAGAAGGTTATTGATGAGACAAACTAGTTCTCAAGGAGCAGACAGGATGGGGGAGGCTGAGAAATCCTCCCTGGAATTGGGACATAAGGCTCTTCAGCAGTCGGAGGTGCAGGAAGGAGTATGTATGTAACTTTGGTGGAGAATATACTAAGTGGATTGGATTAAATCTATAGGTTGAAGTCCTAAACCCCAGTACCTCAAAATAGGACTGTATTTGGAAATAAGATCTTTAAAGAGGTAATTAAGTCAAAGTTTTAGGGTGAGCCTGAATTCAACATGAAGAAGAAATTTGGACACAGACATGTGCACCCCCAGAACTCGAAGATCCTGTGAAGGTACAGGAGGAAGGCAGCCATCTAGAGGAGAGAGGAGAGAAGAAGAAACCAGCCCTGCACACACCTTGATTTCAGACTTCTGGCCTCCAGACCTGCGAGAAAAATAAGCATCTATTGTCTCCGCCACAGAGTCTGCGGTCTTACCATGGCGGCCTTAGCAAACTACTATGGACATTGTCTGCCAGGTGAGTGGGTGGCACGGGCAACTGCGTTGGTTCTTACTGCACCCTTTATTATCTCCACTGAATGGAAGAAGATGTGAAACCAGAGGGATTAGTCACTCACTGAAGATCCTACAGGCGACAGGTTATGGAACCAGGATGTGAACCCAGGTCAGCCCGACTCCGAAGCCTGTCACACCCCCCTGCCAAGCTGTGTCAGGGCAACATAGACCTGGGACAAGGCTGCCATTGGCCAGGTGGAGCTCCAAGTCTCTTCCAACAGGAGCAGCCCGTGGTTGGCATGCCCTAGGGGATCCAACATGTTTTAGCACACTCTGGTGTCTCTCATACTCTCCCTGAGGGACTTCATGGAGTTCAGGTGTGTCTATGAATCTTTGTGAGCTGTTAGAGAAGGTTCCCGATGCTCCTGCAGGAAAAACCAGAACCTGCACCTGAAAATTGGTGGCCCTCTGTTGCTTCCTGAGTGCTGCCAGACGGCTTAGCCTGGGATCCCACGGCTGGCAAGACTCAGCCCGGCCCCCTGCTTCCTGTCGTGTCTTTGTACTGTGCCCTCAGCCCTCTGTCCATCCCACTTTGCCCAGTGCATGACCCCTACTCACGCAAGAGTCAACCTTCTATTGTTCCCTCTTCCGGGAAGTCATCTTGGAAGAGTCAAGAGGCTTCTTCCTCTGAGTACTTGTTGCACATTGCCATCTTCTAAGTGGCAGACATGCCCTAAGGTGATCCGGCCAGGGACAGACACCTGTGTATATTCTCCTCTCCTTCAGTAACTTTTTTCTCACCTATAGAATATGGTGCAGAGGGTGCGACTCCATTGCTTAGGTCACTTTGTATGGTAAAGGTGAGGGAATGTCATTTCTTTGATTACATCATGTTACTTAAGGTACATCTTAGTCTCTCTCTAGAGACCTCCTCTGACCTTGAAGAAGTGTGGGAGGCCAACCTTATGGGTGACTGAGTTACACTCCCCAGCTGGGTGCTGAGGCCCTCAGTCACAGAAATGGGTGTGTCTTGCTACAGCCCCATGGGTGAAGCTACGCTCACCTGTTCCTTTGTAATATAACCCCTTGCCCTGTTTAGGATAGAATCTTCCATGGAAGTGCCTTGTGTGTGTCCCCTTCTCTTACTGTGCCCTTGGGTGTGGCCTACCCAGGTGTCAGTCAACCTGCTGACAGTGGACATCATGAAGATAGAATCAGCCCCCGAAACCTGACCCCTTGCCTCATTTGAATAGCTTCTCCTCAATAAAAGAGGTCAGCACGTGCTCTCGCTCTCTCTCTTCCTGCAGACCCTTAAGGTCAGAGGAGCCGTTACAGCAACCCCCCCAAAAAAGGTATTTATGTCTCTTGTGTGGTTATTTCGTGCAGCCCAGTTAGCCCAGTTTAACTAGAGTGACCCCTGAGCCTTTTAGTCACAGGAACAGAAACCTGGCAAAGAAGTCAGCTAAGCTGGGCACAGTGGTGCATGCTTATAATCCCAGCAGCCCCGGAGGCTGAGGGAGGAGGATTGTGAGTTTAAAGCCAGCCTCAGCAACTTAGCGAGCAATTCAGTGAGACCCTGTTTCTAGACAAAATATTTTAAAAAGGGCTGGGAATGTGGCTCAGTGGTTAAGCTCCCCTGGGTTCAATCCCCAGCACCAAAAAAAGAAGCCAGCTAATCTGTGCAGTTTACATGGCAAACATTCATGAATGGCTTGTTGGGATGGAAAGCAATCTCTAGCCATCAGCCACGTGGTCCCAAGAGATGACCTCCACCATCAACTGTGTGAGCTTGGAAGTGTGTCCTCCCCAGTGAAGACTTCAAATGAGGACACAGCTCCACCAATACCTGGATGCAGCCTGGCATGGCCCTCAGCAGAAGAACCAAGAACCAGCTAAACCAAGAGCAGACTCCTGACACCTGGACACCGTGATAAAATAAGCTTGCATCGTGTAAGCCATCAAGCGAGGAATAATTTTAGACAGCAACAGATAACTAACAAAGTCTACTAAAGAACTTGGCCAGAATTATTCTTTATGTGTTATTCCCAAACTAGATAGGAACAAGATTAGAACAGAGTGAGCACTTTATAAATGCAATTTTTAATTTTTTTTTTTGTTCCAGAGATTGAACTCAAGGGCACTCGACCACTGAGCCAATCCCCAGCCCCACTTTGTATTTTATTTAGGGACAGGATCTCATTGAGTTGCTTAGCACCTTGATTGTGCTGAGGCTGCCTCTGAAATTGCGATCCTCCTGCCTCAGCCTCCTGAGCCAATGGGATTATTACAGGCATGTGCCACTGCACTAGGCATAAATGCATTTTTGAATGAAAAAAAAAACAACCTGATTTTTAAGGTTCCATCTGGTTTTAAAAAATGACTCTGATTCCAGGATGTTCAAAGTCCATTTACGGTTACCTTCATGGAAGGTCAACGAGAATATCAAATTTCTGAGGAATAAAGAAGAATGCAGCGAGCAAGCATTCTTCTGTAACAGTTATAGATTCTTTGACACAATTTGCCAAGTAGTTGGGCACACTGGGCCCTGTAAATGTAATAATAATGTCTGCCGAGTGCCTTTGAAGATAGTCAAAGTCAAAGGCAAAAATCACAAAACTGGCTGAAAGACAGCTAGGATCATTAGCTGCTATTTGAAACCCGGAGGCAAACAGACATTAAGAGCCTGGAACCAGTCAAAGAAGAGTCATCAGTCAGCGGCGGAGCCTGGGACAGAATTCCTAATCTGCTTCGGCTGAGAACCCCAGAAAACTCTTCACGTCCCTCTTGTCCTGCCCTTCAGTGCAGCTCCCCACCTCCTCGGCCACAGGAACAAAACCGTAATCCTTGGAGCCAGGAAGGCCTGCAGGTCACCAGCTCCAAGCCCCTTCGCCTTGCAAATGGCAAGACAGAGGCACAGAGAGAAAGGACATGGCCAAGGTCCCAGGAGGGTCCCAGGAACAGGACTCATACTCGGAGTTGACCAAAGGGGGAAAAAAAAAAAAAAAAAAAACCCAAACCAAAAACTTTCTCTAGTGAGGAAATGAGGCAGCTATACAGAAAGTGAGGTACCTCATTCATATTTTTTAAAAGACTTTGACGGCACCTGTATAAATCAGCAAAGCTAAGGAGCGATTTTCTCAAAGCAGAGTTGTTGGGGTCAGCCCGGAGCCACCCCTCGTTCCACATTGCACCAGTCCCAGTGCTGAGCCACGTGCTTTACCCAGCACTATCCCTGTTTGCTTTCCAGCCTCCGCTCTCCCCTGGGTCTTTTTTAGCTCACGTTTTTTTTATAGGTGAAGAAACCGGGGCTCCAGAGATGATGCGATTTCTCCAGGGTTACGTAACCAGGAATTGTTTAGCCAAGTCTGCAGGACTGACCACGGTGCTGGAATGCTGAGATGATGGGGGCTGAGGCTCAGAGAAGGGGACACCATCTGGGACTCCTTGCCGGGGACTCTCGCTTCATAACTCACAAGGCTCCCTTCCAGGCACCTATGATCACATCTGATGTGCACAACACGACACTTCTGTCAGTGCTAGGAGGGCAGGGACTACAGTAGCCTTCCTCCTCCTGAATCCCCAGGATATCGTCTGGCAGAGCAGGGGAGCAAGGTACCATCTGAAGCTGAACCGAAGAGAGGAGTGGGTGCATAAACGGATGTCCCCGTTAGCCCTGCCAAGGTGGGCGTGGCTAGGATGTTTTTTCTAGAGGCTTCTCTAATCTGAACCTAGCAGGTGCTCGAGCGAGTGTCCCCCATCACCAATACCTAATCCTGTGATTAAAGGAGCTCTTAGCAATGGGATTACAGCACAGCATGCCTGATAAGGTGGCTCCTACATCCCTGCTTCTTTCCAGATCACAAATTGGCTTCCTGTGATTTGTATTTGCCATCATGATAGTTTGCTGTTTCCCCCAAAGCTGTGTGAGAGAAGACAGCATCCATTCCATCTGTCTTACTACAAAGTTCAGTGAGAGGACAGACTTTGGGGGAAACCACTCTGAGCCCAGACACTTGGTTTCCTCATCTGTAAAGTGGAAGTAATAATCACGGGACTGGGATACCTCTAAAGTACTTAGCCCTTGGCAAGCGATCCATACACGTTCCTTTTTGTTACTAATGAAAGAGGCTGGGCAAGGCTGGCCACAATTTTCCCAAGATCAAAAAGATAACAAAGAACATAGAAAGTATCTGAACCTAGAGATCAGCTCTGAGCCCTAACACACACATCAGCTCTGAGCCCTAACACACACTTTCCTGCACACACATCCCACGATGCTCTGAGACCACCAAACAGTCTCTACGGACCATACCAGGTCAGGATAAATAAATACTGGGACCTCTCCTCCTCTCCTGATGTTTTCATGCTCTCTCGTTCTCTCACCTCTCTCATCTCCCTGCACTTCCATCAATATTGTCGGCACTACCTACGAGCCATTGAGGTAACTGTTCCCCTTTTCACTGATGATCCCATCCATCCCCACTGACGTTGTTGGGAGGAGACAAGCTGTGATCCTGGAGCAGAAGTCATAACTCCGGCTGATGGTGTCCTTTCTGTAAGGATCCCCAACTGGAAAAGTTCCTTGTGATACCCAGCATCAGATAGCTTGGAATCTCCTTATCCTGTGCCCAGGCTGAGAGACCCAGGAGGTTCCCATCTCTCTCAGGGGTGTTTTCTTTGCCGACCCCTCCTTATTTCTCCCACCACTAATTAGCAGCTTACTAACCGGGAATCACTAGTAGGTGGCTTGTTTAAAAAGAAGCCTTGAGCTCCCAGCCCAACTCTTTAGAGAAGACGATGCCCTCATACTATTCCCATCCATGGGGAAATGTGGCCCTCCACCAGGGATGCTGGTACAGTTTTGCATCTCCGAACTAAATGCTGGGAGACTGCACAGCATAGTGGTTGACAGGAAGAATTCTGGATCTAGACAGTCTGAGTTTAAATCTTAACTATACCTTTAACTGCCTCTGGGACCTTAAGTATAGCCTATATCTCAGTATCTCTCTCTCCTACCTGGAGAATCATGATGATGATGATGACGGTGATGGTATCTCCTTTACTGGGTAGTGGGAGAGCTGAGTTATTTAAGATGTAAGTTTAAAACAGCAGTGTTTGCTGGGCATGATGGCACACTCCAGTGATCCCAGCAACTAGGGAAAGGGAGGCAAGAGAATTGCAAGTTCAAGTTCAGCCTCAGCAACTTAGCGAGATCTTGTTTCAAAATTAAAAATAAAAAGGACTGGGGATTTAGCTTCATGGTAAAGCACCTCTGGATTCAATTCCCAGTACCAAGAACAAACAAGCAAATAAATTAAACGGCAACACTCAATAAACATTGGTTATATTTTTATATGTCTCATGGGAAATGCATCTTAAATTAATCTCTATCTTATAAAGATACATTCCAGGGAGGTAAGAGGGAAAGAGAGAAGCTCCAAATGACTATGAAACAGAGGAAGGCCTTTTAAGATTGCCATGAAAAAGGAGGGGACATAACCAGCAACTTGTGACAACTTGCTTTTCTTTACTGCACAGGACAGGAGACATGCCAATTGCAGCTGCCGTCTAGGGGAATAGGGACAGGGAAATGTTAGGAGGCCATCTCACAAATGAGAAGTGAAGCCACCTGCCCTGAGTCACATAATTGGTTAAAGGGAAGCTCCAAGACCGGAGTAATGGTTTTCTAAGCCTGGTATCCAGAGCATAACTTATCATGTTGCCAAACAAACAAAAATCCAGTTCAACACCAAGCACTGAGCACAAAACAACACGATCCACTCTTCTTCCCTGTCTTTTCTACTGCTCCAGCATGCTCAAGTTTCCAGAAACATCCATCCGGGAAGGACATTGACTGGCTTGAGTTGAGGAGCTGTAACCAACAGTTAAAAGTGGCTTTAGTGAAGAATGCAAAGGGCCATGTGCAGCACACACAGGAGAGTACTATTTTCCCTCTGAAGAGGGCAGTATGCAACCAAGGCCAAAGTCATTGCTCACAGCTTCCTTGCAGGTGCTGAAGGCTGGAGGCAGCACAGCCCTCAGGAGCCCAGGCAGCTTGGGTTTCCGAGAGCTTATTTCTGAATGACAAATGCATCTTCAAATGTGAAATTGGATTCTTGGGCTACACACTGCCTCTCATCTGAGGGTACACATTGCAAACTGACACCAAGGTGTTGCAGGATGGCTGGAAGTATCCCCAACGATTTCTTGTTCTGTACTCTCACACTTGTCTGCCCTCTCAGTCGGCCCCTCTGAAATTAAACAATAGCACAGTATCCCAGATGGTCTCAGATGCTTTAAGGAGAAAGTGTTTCTTTTTTCTACTGTCTGCATTGAGGCTTCTGCTGCCTAAAGCAAAATACCTTCTCGAAAACATCCTTTGCACAGAAATAAAATGTTGGGAACAGGGATCTTAGCTCCTGGGATGCATTTATCAAGCCAATCACAGTAATTATAATTAGAACACTAACTAAATGAAAGCTAAGCATGAGATACATTTGCAGAAAACCTGAACCGCATACAATTAAGCCATGTTTGGTGGCATTTTGAGGTATTCCATTAATACATTTTAGGGATGGAGATCAATTTTTTTCTTAAGTATCTTGATCTAGTTGCATTAGCAGATTCAACTAGCGTCAAGAAGGAGGGGTAAGGAGACATGGTACGAACGGCTAAGTGGAGAGCTGGAAGATCAATGTCAAAGGTAGCTTAACTGGCTATTTAGAAAGTCTTCCTCTGTCACTGCCAAATGTGTCCATTGGGCATTCATTTAACCTGTTCTGTGTTAGAGAAATAAGAAGGAGAACTGAGGATCTTTAGGGAAAATAGAGCTTCATTTCTTAACCTGAGTTTTGGGAATGCATTAAGGCAACAGTGTTGAAATTCTTTTCACAGTTTCCCATTGTCCAAAGAAGAAACTTCTTCTTTCTCAGGATTTCTTCATCCAGGGGGTCCCCTCTTCAGTCAAGTCCTTATCATATGCTCCTCCCCTCAGACTGTGCCCCTCAGCCATGGCAACACTGTCCTGGCTTTTAACTTCACTCATACGATCTTTCTCCCTGCTGGACTGTGATCTCCTGGAGATCAGAGATTTTATCTCTTGAACTTGGGTCTGCAGCACCCAGCACATGACCCAGGGCAGCGGAGGTGCTTGGCAAATGTTGAATGAAGAGTGACCAAATAAATAAACAAATAGGAAAATGAATGAGCAAGTGTGTGATTGGTTCTTTTTGGGTCTGGCCCCTCTCCAGCTTCCCCTCTCCAGGTAGGCATCAGCTGGCTCTGCATTGGCAGTTCCAGAACACTTTAAAGGAGAGGGAGAGGGAGGGGGGAAAACAAAACAAAACAGGGGAGGCAATTCAGGTTAGTTAGGTTAGCAGGTGTGTGTGTGTGTGTGTGTGTGTGTGTTTTGTTTTTGCTTTTTGCTCTGGCTTTCCTTAGAAAGCCACCTTTGAGGGCTGGGGATGTGGCTCAAGCGGTAGCGCGCTCGCCTGGCATGCGTGCGGCCCGGGTTCGATCCTCAGCACCACATACCAACAAAGATGTTGTGTCCGCCGAGAACTAGAAAATAAATATTAAAAATTCTCTCTCTCTCTCTCTCTCTCTCTCTCTCTCTCTCTCTCTCTCTCTCTCTGTCTGTCTCTCTCATTCTTAAAAAAAAGCCACCTTTGAATAAAAACACAGGATTTTGCTGGGGATGTGGGTCAGTGGCAGAATGTCCTGAGTTCAATCCCTGGGACCCCCCACACACACCAAAACAAAACACCCCAGGGCTTTTCCTTAGATTGCATTTGGGGTAGTGGGTGCCTGGTGACAGAGTCCAGGCTGTGCCTTCCCATTTTATTTTGGGATAGGAGGACATAGAACACTGTTTTCACAACCCACTTCATACATGCATGTATATGTGCATGTATTATATTTAAGATTTTTGAGATCATTGTAGAGCCACATACACGTGTGAGAAACAGAACAAGGCATCCCATATACCCTTTGCCCAGCCTCCCCCAGGGTGGACAAGATCACCACCAGGACATTGACATTAGTTCAAGCCACCCACCTTATTCAGACTTCGCGAGGTGTGTGTGTGTGTGTGTGTGTGTGTGTGTGTGTGTTGTACACTTTTTATTTCTGTAAACGGCTTTCCTCCCCATGGATGAACGACGGGGCAGGGGTCCAGTCTGACCTATCGGCTCACAGGAGTTGGCGCCCGCAGGCACTCCATATGCTTGCCTTCATTTCTTGCACACAGCAGGTGACCAACACTCATCCATATAAAGACTTGAACTTGTATGTCAGTGCGTGTGCACGAGGGGGGCGCAACGTTTTAAGGTAGAAAAGAGAATCTGAGGCGTCTAGTATTTTAGAGGAAAAATGCAAAAAGTTGGCTATTTTTCTCCACAATTGTGAATTAGCTAGCTGGCTAATTGCTTCAAAGCGATCCTGGTGCACATGCTGCGATCCCCGAAGAGCAGTTTTTAAGTCCCCCTCCTCTCCACTCCCAGGGCTGGAGACCAACACGGGGCTCTCGGGGGCCCCGCCCGGGTCGACTCCTGCCCCTACACCCACTTTCACCCCTTTCTTCCTCAGGGCTGGACTGTTTCACCCCGTCTCCAGGCAACCGCCAGGCGCGCCAGGCGGGACGTCATTTCCTGAAGAGCCCGCGGGGGGAGGGGGTGGGCGAGGGGGAGGGGCGAGGGGGCGGGGCTAAGGCTGGGCAGGCGACAGCGACGGCGTCGGAACTCACTGGAAGACTCGGCCCAGGGTTGCTCAACAGTTCGCAAAGTCCGGGCTCGCGGCGGCGCGGCTCCATCTGCGCCCGGGCGGCGCAGGGGCGCGGGGACCCGGGGCTGCTGCATCCCGGGGCTGCCCCGGACATGCCCCGCACCCCCACCGGACGCCCGAGTGGCCCCATCCGCTGCGACTCCGGGGGCTCCGGGACTAGATCGACCCCCGCCCCAACTTCTGACTTTGGGGTCCCCCAGCCCTAGAAGAACCGGCGGCCCGGCTGGGGGAGCCCCGGGAATGGTGTGACGGGGCGGTCAGCTTTGCTGTGCCCCCCACTCCAGCCACCCGCCGTCTCTGTGCCCTCCGGAATGTAGCTGTTCTCTCCGCGCCCCCCGGCCTCCAGCCGCAGTCTCCGCGACCTCCGGGTTCCAGCCGCCAACTCTTTGTGCCCCAGGATCCCGCCGTTGTCTGCGCGTCCGCAGATTCCAGCCGCCGTCTCTTCGTCCTCCGGATTCCAGTTTCGCGACCCCCTCCGTTTTCGCACCCCCGGGACTCCAGCAGCGTTTCCGCGACCCCCCGGGATCCAGTCACTGTTCCTGCACCCCTCCAAACCCACAGTCCAGCCGTCGTCTCCACGCTCCTGCAAACCCAGACTCCAGCACTGTGTCCGCATCTCCCGGGTTTTGGCCCCCGTCTCCACGTCCCCGAAACCCAGACTCCAGCCGTGATCTCCGCGCTCCCCCGAATCCCGCTGTCGCGCCAGTTCCCGCAAGTGCAGCAGCGCCCCACCGCGCACCTCAAGCCTGGCCGGGCCTCGGCGGGGAGATGAACGCGCAGCTGGACGGCCTGTCGGTGAGCTCGTCCTCCACCGGCTCGCTGGGCTCGGCGGCCGGGGCGGGCGGCGGCGGGGGCGCGGGGCTGCGGCTGCTGTCTGCCAACGTGCGCCAGCTGCACCAGGCGCTGACGGCGCTGCTGAGCGAGGCGGAGCGGGAGCAGTTCACGCACTGCCTAAACGCATACCACGCGCGCCGCAACGTCTTCGACCTGGTGCGCACCTTGCGCGTCCTGCTGGACAGCCCGGTGAAGCGGCGCCTGCTGCCCATGCTGCGTCTGGTCATCCCGCGCTCAGACCAGCTGCTCTTCGACCAGTACACGGCTGAGGGTCTCTACCTGCCTGCCACCACCCCCTACAGGCAATCTGCTTGGGGCGGCCCCGACGGCGCAGGGCCTGGGGAGGTGCGCCTGGTCAGCCTAAGGCGCGCTAAGGCCCACGAAGGCTTGGGCTTCAGTATCCGAGGGGGCTCAGAACACGGCGTGGGTATCTACGTTTCCTTGGTGGAGCCTGGTTCCCTGGCTGAGAAAGAAGGGCTGCGGGTCGGGGACCAGATTCTGCGCGTCAACGATAAATCCCTAGCCCGGGTGACCCACGCAGAGGCAGTCAAGGTAGGGCTGTGGTTCCGGGAAGAATAAGGGTGAAAGTATCTGCAATACAGTGGGGCAGCTCCTTCAGTAGCTCCATGCTGTATGTTCTTGGGCAAATCGCTTGACCTGGCTGGGCTTCATTTTTCCTAACTTTAAAGCAGGAGCATCTAGTTTGTGGAACAGAGAGCTGTCAGTCCCTGGGCATATGGTGATGCCTTGCCTTCGTGGGGTTTACCTGCTATTGCAGAAGATAGGACAGTATCAAATACTCAAGCAAATGTATGATCACAAAATGTGAAAGGCTCTTTGGATTCTTATGAGCATTCAAAAATAAATAAATAAATAAATAAATAAAATCTCTGCTTGGCATAGTTAGTAATCAGTAGGTGGTCTGCGCTGCTGCTACTGCTGTGCTCATGATCCTGCTCTGAAAGTTTTGTTAGTTCATCAGTGGCTGGAGGAGACTGTTGGGGTGACCCACAGAGCTTTGGCCTGACCCTGCTGTTTGGGGCAGTCTGAGATCCTGGAACAGGTTGATCGCCCTCCTAGAACCTTTGGTCCTGCACCTAGAAAATATGGCAACTGGACCAGATAAGTGGTCCCTAACCTTGTTGAGAATGCATCTACTGCCTGAATGTCAAAAACAAGTCCCCTATCCCCAGGAGAGTGTGTGTGCTTTTTGTGACTGTTAATTGAGAAAAATAACCTCCTGACAACCAGCTTCCAGGGATTTAATCATGCTGTTAAAGGAGTGTGTTTGCTGATCTCGTGGCCCAGGGCAATTGAAAAGCAGTTGGAGTGTGAGATGGAGCCTGTTTGGTCCCCTGGTGAATTCAAGGGTCCCTTGAAAGCCTTTGGCCCTCACCCCATCCCTCTGTGGGCAAGAAGTGAACAGTCTTTGCTTCTGCAGAGAAATGCTTCAAGGGTTTGGGCTGGCCTGTGGCCCCCTTTCCTCCCCATGCCATACCCTCCTGATCCCCCATGCACAGGTGCCCATGCCTGCTGGCTGCTGGGAACTCCAGGCAGCAGAGCTCCAGGGCTACTTCCTGGGTGCTGACTGTCCAGGGACTGTCCAGTGACCTGTGGCCAGGTGACTCCCACTGACTGTACCTGGGACACCAGGATCTGTTTTGCCCTTGGCTTCCTCTTTTGCCTTCCAGCCCATGGACCCCCAGCAGGCTCCCAGCGCTTTTAGAAACTTCTTTGCAGTTTCTGGGGAAAGGCAGATCAGCGTAGATTGTTCCAGAGTAGAGCCAGCAAAGCTCTTTGTGGGTTTCCATGCAACCGTCGTCCCTGGCTCCTCCCCCCACATCCATCTTTCCCTTGATCTAGCACTCTATAGAGTTATAAAGAAATAGTCCATTAGCCTTGGCCCTGAAAGGTCAGAGTTCCGAGATGATAAATTTGTGCTCTAAAGATACTTGATCCAAATGGTCATTTATAAACGTGGATTCAATTTTAGAGGCAATTTAAGGAGACTGGACTAACTTAATCATCACAAGGTGATAGACTTTGGAAAGGCCATCGGTCCCCCTGAATAGTAAGAACACTGTCTCTCCCTTCAGTTTGCACCCCAGACCCAGTGGGCCTCACTGCTTGGCTGTGAATTTCAGTTTCCAGGCATTTCTTTGATGACCCTGGGGCCCTTCTCCGGACGTCTCTCAGCTACACTGTGGTGGTGGAGCTGTGATGAGGGCAACAGCAGGCCTTGGCTCTTTACTTTTGTTGCTTTTACAGCAAAACCTCAGCTCTCCAGGCATAGTTTTTGAAGCCCAGAGAGAGTACCTGCTGTCACCCTGGGAGCGCATAATAGGAGCAGAACTGTCCTTGAAGTGTGGCACCTGTGTCACAGGAACCTGTGTGAGCTGAGCAAGGCGGCCCCTAAGCAGGCTTGCCCTTCTTCTGGCCGATGTCAGACACATAATCTGCCTGCAGTGGACCCCTCTGGACCCTTAGGAAGCAGCAGTCAAGATGCTGCTTTGTCATATTAACTCCAGAGGGACAAGGGGACAGACTTTTTGGTGGGTGG
The DNA here is from genome assembly GCF_052094955.1 of Ictidomys tridecemlineatus. NCBI lineage: Eukaryota > Metazoa > Chordata > Mammalia > Rodentia > Sciuridae > Ictidomys > Ictidomys tridecemlineatus. Next base: position 191,270,126 of record NC_135480.1, on the reverse strand, counting down.
AATTCAAAACAGAGGAGGCCAAAGCAGGGTTGCATGGTGTGCAGATGGTTTCAGGACAGTTAAAAGAACACCTGCAGAGCTGTTTGTTGATGCATTTCCAAAATTAGGAGGGTAAAGTCCCTTAGCTGCAAGTCTGGACAGGCCCGGCTCCCCCACCAGGCACCAGGCTCCCCCACCAGGCACCAACCGCCCCTGCTTGGGAGCTCCCTGTGAGCTGTCCCTGCAAGCCACCGTGCTGGAGGTCCGCCATCAGGGGTTCAGTGGTACAGGTGCACGGCTCTTACCTGGAATCAACTGTCTTGGAATTTTCACTGGTTTGTCTGCTCCTGACTTTTTACTACATTGTGTTTCGTAGGAGCCTTTTCAGTCTTCAAATGTTTCTTTTTCTTCTGTGATAGAAAGAGGGGAAGAGATCCTCTGAGCTTCCCAAAAGGAGGAGTTAACTGTATGTCTGTGTGTGTGACATGAAAAAAAAAATGAAAATAAAAAATCAACATAAATGTTAGGAGTTAAACTACTTGAGAGTTGACAACTCAGAGAGGGTCACAAGCTTCTTCAAGAAGGGATTAAGCAAACACAGTTCTTTCCACTTCTTTTTCTGACAAATGGAGCATCCATTGTTCCTCAAAGCAGTTTACTGAGGATTTTTTTCCTACCTCCAGTGGGGCTTCCGTTCCTCTTTTAAGGTCCATTTGCCAAATCAGCAGTGACAGGTCCAGATAAGGCAAGTCATTTACTATTTGCAATTAGATTGAAATGTTTGATTTTTTGAAAAGTCTATGTTGAATGAACAGGAGCCAGACTAGTAATAATAAAGTACTTGTTCAGAGGTTTTCAGCCAAATGTGTTTGACAAATCGGCCAAGGAATCCACAGACCAGGGATGCTGCCCTAGCTCTGCTGCACACTTGCTGTGTGACCTTGGCAAGTTACTGATCCTCTCTGTGTTCTAGGGTGAGTGGCTTGGGGGCTATCCAGAGCTCTCTCCAGCTCAGTCAGTCTGTGACTTGCTTACTGTGTGCCACACAGAAGGCCCGTAAAATGTCGAATCTGATGTTTTCTTGTTCTTTTGGAATTGCCTTCGTTTAAGGCAAAGAAAGTTGGCTAAGGGCTGGGAGATGAGCGTCTTGGCATTCTTGTGTAGCATCCTACTAAATCAGGAAATTGATGGGTTACACACTGTACTGACGAGAGCTGCACGCTGTCTCTCGACCCAAGAACACCAGCCCTGGTGCCATTCCCGAAGAAATGAGAAACCACAATAGGACTCTGGCACAAGCAGCCGTGGCCTGGGAGCTCTCAAAACCAAACTCACTTCTCCACTTGCTTTCTGAGCTCCCTGGTTTTGTGGATAGAAGAACTTGGGGTGTGTGTGCGAGTGTGTATTTCATCTGGGTAAAAATTAAATGGCTTCTCTGCACATCTCAGCATCCCCACATCCACAGAGCACGTTAAAAACTGAAATGTTCCAGAAGTTAAAGACTCACTGGCCCTTGCATTAATTAGAGTTATCACACTCTCCTTCCTTTGCATAATAACCCAGGAAGAACCTGTCTGTATTAATCTAAGTCATTATATTTGGTTCAGCACCTACTAAATGACACATTTGTCACTTGACCATGGTACATGGTTAGCTGAAGCCATTACAGATGATTGCCACTTCCAACTTTGTGTCTGATCTGGGGCTCCTCCCACTGGCCTCATTCCTGGGCCCACATTTGGAAACCAAGGTGAGCCAGGCTTTCCTCGGGCTCTGCATTCATTCTCCCCTTCTCTGGCTCCTGTCAGCAGTGACACCTGGAAAGCTCCCTATTCATAAACTCTTGAGTGAGTAGACTTTGGGTTGCAGCAAATTCAGAGCTGGCGCAGTCCGCGGAGAGGGCCCGATTCTTTAATGTAGCCTTGGATATTCATTTCGTCCAAGCTGAGCTCAAGGTTCTAGAAAACTGTGCCGCCCGTGTAGGGCCAGATGCTCTTCCGACTGGTTATTACCTTTCAGATCAGAGAAGCATTCCGTAGGGTGGAAGGGGATGCTCTTATTTTGCCTTTAAGACTTGCTATTTTGTAGTGGAAGGTTCTCGCCTCCTGGACTTGAAGCTGGACTTGAACGAGATACAGAATCAGCCCCGCTCAGCGTCGTGTTTCCCCTTCAGTCTCCACTGCCACTGCCCAGGAACCCAGATTGCTTATTACTTGCCTAGATTCACCTTTTGGAGGGAGCGGTAAATTAGAACGTGCTCCTCTAACCTCTGATCAATGGGATTCATGCGCGGAGTCACCGCCTTCCTCTGCTTGCCTCCTCCAGCCACACGCAGGGAAGGCAGCCCGTGTGCACCTGTCGAGCAGGTGCAGCTCTCACGCATGCGCCTGTCTTGCCTGAAGCATGTGCGCATCTCCTCCGGTCTTAATCTTCCTTTGGTTCTGCAAAGGGCTTTGCACTGAAGCAGGTGTTCTCACGGGATTAGGCTCCAGCTGGCTTTCTCCCGGGTTCTTTCAGGGCCTGGAAGGGACAGCCTTTGGTCCATACTGCTTGGGACCAGTGAATCTGATTAGAAGGAACAGGACATTAAATGTCTGGAGGTGGCTGGAGGCTGAAATAGAAATCTTTCAAAATGGATTCTTTTTCTTTCTTTCATTTGTTTTGAACCCCCAAGCAGGAATCTGATATTAACTCGAAGCTCACGCAGACTTCTAATTGCGCTGCGGGGCGGGGTGCTGTGTTTCAAGTTTCTGTGCTGCAACATTTCCTTCTTCCTTTTGCAGCCTGGTGGGTGGAGAGGGGCCACAGAGTGGGATGCAAACTCACTCCTTGTCCCACGCCTCCCTGGTACCACCTGCAGGAAGCAGCACCGTGGGGCTGGAGCTCTGTGGGGTTTTTTAATAGACGGTTTATTTTTGAGAGAGGTTTTATGTTCACAGTCAAATTGAGGACACAGGTTTCTCCCCACTCAACTCCCACACACACATAGCCTCCCGGCATGATCAGCCTTCCCTCCCAGAGGGACGCACTTGTCATGATCCAGGAACCTGCCTCGACCTGACCTTGTCACCTGGAGTTTACATTGCACTTGACATTCAACTTTGCTTTACTAGAACACTACTGAGAAGAGAGGAGTCTAACCTTAGTGGGTGCCAACTGTGTGCTAGGTACTTTGTCCCTCCTGGGCCATTCCATCCTCCCCAGGAGAAGTGGGAATCCCTGCCAACCCTGGGATTAGGAATCCAGCAGCGCCCCCCTGCCTGGAACCCCACCCCAGGGTTATGAAGGCAGCCTCCTAGAGGACAGGGCCTGTCCCCCAACTGGAAGGCAGGCGATGTTCATTCTGTGCCTGATATCCGGGACCTGTTGAGAGCCACCCCAGACTTGGTTTTGCTAAGCAAGGAGTCTAAGACCTCACCAAGGGAGAGTGGCGTGACTCCACCCTTTCTTTGTCTGGAGACACTTGTCCTTATTTCTCTGAGCACTGCTTACCACACTGCAGACATGAGCTGGACGTGGTCCCTGCCCCCAGGAGTCTTGGAGGGGATTATAGACCCAGCCAAGGGTTACAGGTCAGTGGCATCTTAAGTGACGTCCTCATGCCCCTGCATCCCTGTCATCCTCTCCAAAGCAGTACCTCTACCCTGCCTACCCCTCCTTGATTTCCTTCAGCACACTTGTTGCTACCAGAAAACCTTTCTTGGTTTATCGTGTGCCTCCCCCACTACAAATAAGCTTCACGGAAACTAGGATTGGATATGTCTTGTTCCCATATTCCCATATGCCCAGCTCCTGGCACACAGTAGGATCTTTAATAAATGAATATTTACCAACAGAATGGAATGATAGCATCTCTCTCTCTCTCTCTCTCTCTCTCTCTCTCTCTCTCTCTCTCTCTGATACTGGGGATTGAACCAGGGGCATTATGTCACTGAACTACAACCCCAGCCCTTTTTATTTTTCATTTTGAGACAGGGTCTCACTAAGTTGCTTAGGGCTCACTAAGTTGCTGAGGCTGGTCTCGAACTTGTGATTCCCCTGTCTCCACCTTCCCAGTTGCTGGGATGATAGGCATGAGTCATTGAGCCTGACCTGGAATGACCTCTTAATCCAGCGCTGGTGAGTTTGGGATCCCGAGCTCCTGGGTGGGAGATGTGAAGAGAGTGCGTGTGGCAGTGGGGTGGGCACTGGATGGAACAACCAAGGAAAGCCCAAATCTGTGGTGTGTGCTTTACCACCTTCACCATGGCTGTGTGGCATGGGCACTTCCCATGACATATCTGAACCTCAGGCTTTGGAGCTATGAAATGGACCGTGGGCATCAAATGTCTTGTTAGGGATGAAAACATGTGAAACCCTCTGCTGCTATTTTAGGAAAAGACCTTTGCCAAAAAAAAAAAAAAAAAAAAAAAAATGTGGTCTGTGCCTGAGTGGCAGCAGTTTTTCCCTCCTCTGCGGCCCAGATCCACCCGTGAGCCCCCTCTGGCAAGTTCGTTGTCACTTTGCTCTCAGTCTTAAAACCAAGTTCCCAGAAGTGGGTAATTTCAGCAGCTTGATTGGGTCTGGGATTCCAAAATAGAATCATTTATGCATTCCAAAGCAATCAATGAGCTGATTTGGGGGTAAGATACATCTTCTGGCTTTTTGTTTAAAAAAAAAAAAAAAAAACCTTCAGGTTTTCAGAAGCCCCATGTTTCCTATGGAGGCCGACTCCCTGCTACCACGTGGATGGTTCAGAGCTGCTCTCTTCTGTATGGAGAATGCAGAGCGGGTTTATTCTTTCTTTTCTTCCAGTCCCCGCACCTTGGCCTGCTCCCTCCTTTGAGATTTCTTGTTCCTTCTGCTAAATTGGCCGTGGCTTTGCTTCATCTGGCAGCGGTTTCGGGCTCCTTTTCCCTCCCTACCTGAGTTTCCCAGGACAGCGTCCTCCCAACTCCGAATGCAAAGCCAACGGCCCAGCCTTCCCAACACAGTCCCCAGGTGTCTTCTTCCCTGGGTTCTAAAGCTGCAGCTGCAAGGAGGACCACAGTGAAGTGTTTCCAAACGCCGAGTGCTGGGGCTGCAGGAACGTGGCAGTTTCCAAATGTTAGCTCGGTGGAGATTGAACAGGCTTCCCAAGCAAGTCTGAACCGCCCTGAGGGTTGGGCTCCGCCCACTCCCCCATCAACCTTGTCCTTCTTAAAATTTGACCAGACAGCTGCACCCACCCTGTCCCCGTCCTTAGCTATTTTGGAGCAAGTATCCAGACGTGCAAGGTCAGCTGATATGTGGGAAAGGCCTGGGAGGCTCCTGGTGGAGTTTTGAGGTGGCCATTGTTCACCTGACAGTGTTACTTGGCAGTGACCTTGGGCAGGTCCCCTTGCTGCTCTGAGACTCCCATATTCTCTCCACTGCACCTGGCTGTTGCCATCAGAAGTTTGAAAAATATGCCTGTGGAAGTCCCACAGCGAGCATTAAAGTGAAAAATGTTATCAACTCAATTCAGTTGGCTTTGAAGACCTTCTGTGTGCCTGCTCAGTTTTGTTTTGTTTTTTTAAATTGTCATTGGAAGAAAATACCAGGACTCGGGGCCTGGGAGATTGGTCGTAGCTGTTTGAATTGCAGAGTCATTTGCTAAATGTGGTCAATATTCCCGCATAGGCAGAGTTTCTTTAAAAATGTAATTGCTCCTATCTGGCTTTTGGTGTCTTCATTTTTACTTTATAGCAGTAATAAAGCCAGTGGATGAATGGGATTGCATGTCCTCACCTCCTTGATTTTCTTCGAGACCTTTAAAAATAGAGGAGACAGACAGGACAGATGCATGACCCAGCGGCCCAGCGTGTGACTGCACTGTCCCCTGGACCATCCTTCCCTGATGGGCTCCCGGGGGGCCTTAGAGAGGAAGAAAAGGAGACAGCTATTTCCAGAACCATTAAAGCAATTAATGCAGGTAGGAGTGGTGCTTTGATAACACAGCTTCTGCACTTAAAAAAAGAAAAAGAAAGAAAAAAACACAACTTGTAATTTATTTGAACCGCATCTGAAATGACGTGCCAGGCCTTGGAGAGATGCTTTCGGATTAAGCAGTGTGGTCCAGCTTTCAGAACTCACCTCCTGTGGAGGTTTGAAAGCTTCTGCTCAGGATGCAGGTGAGCCCTGCTGACCACTCCGTCCTCCTGGCCCCCGGGGAGGGGTGGCAGCTCTGGTGTGTCTGGACCCAGCATCCCATTTCCTTCATTTCTCTCCTGTGCTACCTTGTTCTCTCTGGGAGTCCCAAAGCCTTCCCAGGTTTCCCCAACTCTCTGGAGCCCTCTTCCTCCTCCAGGAGTCCAGTGCTGAGATTTTAAGTCATTTCAAAGGTCAGCGCGTACAGATCTCCCTCCACGTCCTTCCTTCCTCTCCCAGCGTCTGTATCTCTGCCAGCTGTCCAGCTCGCCGTCTCTGATCAGGATCGTGCATCCTTTGAGGGCAGCTGTTTCTACCTGTGTTTCCAGCCTTCTCCAGCTTTAGGAATAATCTTTATTTGCTCTGGACATCCTGGCACATCTTCAGCCCTCTGATGGCCCTTCTCCCACCCTCAAGTTGTGGACATGTCCCAAGTTAGTCGCCTTGACCTGCCCCTCCTCCTCTCTCAGGGACCACACCACCTTCAGTGTGGCTGGCTCTTCAGGATGGCCCTGTCCCCAGTCTGTCCCCCTCCCTGCCATCCCTGCTGCTCAGCCACAGTGACCGTCTCACCCATCTCGTCCATTTCCCATCCTGGAAGCAGGGTGAACCCTCTAAAGTGCCTGCCCGGAACCTGCTCTTGAGCTGGGAACCCACAGAGAGCCTTCAGGCAGCTCAGGGTCTCAGCCCTAAACCTACAGATGATTCTCCTGTCCGGCTGTTCCCTGGATGGGACCACACTTGATCCAACACGTAACAGCCTCCCCTGGAACCAGGCTTTGTTTCTCTCCACCTTCGACACCCGTGTCCCGTTAGGCCGACCTCCACTGTGTCCCCAACAGACCTGCCCGCCCCCCATTGCTCCCATCTACAGGAGACCTTCATCAGGCCCTGGCCTCCCTCTGTCTGCCAGCCGCTTCCCCTCTTCCACGACACACCTGTGTTCCCCTCCTCCTCCTTGTTGTCATTGAGTGATATGACCTTCACCTGAGTGACGCTGGCAGCGAGCCAGCCCTGGCTTCCGTATAAACTCACTGAAACCCCACAGCAGGCCTGGCAAAGAGTTTGTCACTTGCCTTTTTGTCTCAGATGCAGGTAGTGGCAGAGCCTGCTTGGAAACCCAGGCGTTGTTGCCCCTAGAGACTGCAGAGACAGGTGACATCTCACTGCGCCAGGGCCTGGGCCCTGGAGCCTGTCCACGTTCCGAGCCCAGCTCTGTTGCTTTGTAGCTGTGTCGTCTGGAACCAGCTTCTCAGCCTCTGACTCTGGGATCCCCCCACCACAGAGTGGGGTGTGAACGGTAGGGAAAGGGCAGGCAAGCTTTCGCCATCCCCAAGACGGGTGCGATGGCTACGCCGACAATGTGTTAAAGCGCTGGGCGCGTCAGTGAACTTGAGCAGGTGACAATCGCCTGCTGCGTTGTTCAGACCACGGCGCTGGGATCTGTTCTTCTACTGGACGAGGCTTGTCCTGGCTCTGGAGAAGCACAGACTAGAGAGCACACGAATAAATGTCACCGCTGGGGAGAGTTGTGTGTGCCATCGTGACCTCTGCTGGGCTTCTTTGCATCCCCCTCTGACTCTTCCCTGTAGCCCGAGGGAGAGGAAACTGGGAATCAGAGGAAATGGTGACCAGCTGCAGGCACATGGATGGGAGGCAGCTGGACTGAGATTGGAACCCAGGTCCATGTGCCTCCAAAGCGCATGCTCCTTGCCTCGGCTCTTAGCTGTCTAGAAAGACACAGGGTGAACAGCCCGGGGTGGTGCTGGCAATAGGAGGGGCTCTGTGAGTGTGTCTCCTCCCCAGGTTTTCCTTGGGGGGAATGACTTTGTAGACATTTGATGAGAAAACCCACGCGGAGCCAGTTCACCCACGCCCTGGCCGCCTGCCCTCCTGGATGCATACATGTCATCCCCAGGCTTCAGGGACATCTCTGTTATCTGTCTCCCCCATGCCCTGACTTTTGTCAGCCTTTTATTTTGTGCACTGTCCTGTGAAAATCCCCTGATAGGGAACTGTCACCTCAACTAACCCCCTTTCCAATAAACTGGTGTCTGGCGAAGTCCTCTCCTTCCCGGCGGGGCCTGAGGTCCTCGGAACACAGTGAGGATCAGAACAGGGTGGCCTCTGGGCCTGGGGTACAGGCTGTCTGTCCTCAACCCTGCCACACACTGGACAAATGAAAGGGCCATTCTGTTTGGCTTATAGAAAACTCTGGGGTGAAGTTCAGTGGCAGAGCGTTTGCCTGGCTGCATGAGGCTCTGGGTTCCCTCCCTAGCACTGCAAAAAAAAGTAATTAAAATTAAATGTGTGTGTTTGCATATGTGTGCAAATGTCTTTCTGTATTTATTTTAATAAACTAAGATATATGGGCTCAATACTTAAAACTTGGAAAGCCCAGAAACAAACGCAAAATTGTGGCTAGCCCAACGACCCCCAAGTAATCACTGTTGGCGGTTGGATTCCCATCTTCCCGGTAGCCTGAGTGTGTTTGCACTGGGAATTCTCCACACACCTGCCAGTTTGGACGTCGTTATCTAGCCCGTTTTCCTCGCCAAGCCATGCATCATGACTGTTTTCCCACTTTGATAAATGTTTCTAGAACGTGATTTTTAATGACTGCATAATATATTGCAGCAAAGAGATACATGATTTATTTAACTAATTTCTTCCTGTTGGACAGTTTGTTTTTTCGGTGCTATCCATATTGCTGCTTTTCACATCCTTGCACATTAATCCTTAAGCGCGTCTCTAATAACTCCTGGGGCTGTCTTTCTGGAGGTGGTATTGGCTCAGGGGAAAGGCATAATTTTAAGACTTTTGATAACAGTTGCCAAACAGTTCTTGGGAAGGGAATTATTTTGCATAATCCCTCCTGCCAATATTAGCAGCCTGCAAGAGCCCCGATTTTCCCCTGGCCATGCCAACATTGGGTATTATGGTTTTCCCCATCTCACAGACAAAGAAAAAGGTATCCTATTTTAATTCGAATAATTTAAATAGGTTGTCTTCTCAGTTTCATTTATTTTGCTTGTTGTAATGGTCTTTAGTGCTTGCAAATGACATAATTTCATTTTTCTTTATGATTAAATAAAACTTCATTGTGTAAAAAAAAATAAAATAAATAGGTGGAACTCCTTTAGGTGTTTGTTGTTTGTATATGTATTTACATGTTCTGTGTGTGTATAACTTACTGATAACCTATGCCATTTAATCTCAAAGTTTTATATTTGAATCTCATCAAGTCTGTCTTTTCCATTCTGATGTTTGCTGAGTCTGTTTTTTTGTTTTTTTGGAAGGGGGTGGGTAACCAGGGGTTGAACTCAGGGGCACTTAAACACTGAGCCCATCCCCAGCCCTATTTTGTATTTTATTTAGAGACAGCGTCTCACTGAGTTGCTTAGCACCTTGCCATTACTGAGGCTGGCTTTGAACTTGCTATCCTCCTGCCTCGGCCTCCAGAGCCGCTGGGATGACAGGCGTGTGCCACCACACCTGGCTGCTGAGTGTGTTTTTGAAGCACGGTTGATCCTCCACCTTGAATTCAGATTCTTCAGTGTGAATTCAAATTCAGCTGGAAACCCTTCACTCTTTCAACTGAGAATGGTCAGAAAGAGTTGAGGGACAGGGATATAAGGAGTCTGGGAAGGGAAGAAGCCCCATCAACATATCTGCTCATGAGCTGAGAAAATGACGTTGATATACCCTCATATTCCTGATGGATCTATGTGCTTTGGACATTAATCCCAGACAATAAAATACTCCATTGCAAACCCATCAAGCCTCATCTTGAGCCATTATATTTATGACTCCTAGAGTCATGTTAGTTCTTCCTTAAAAAAAGAATAAAGAGAAAAGAACATTTGTAAAGCAATTTACTTAAATTATAAGGGGCTTAAAAGTCAGGCTTAGTGGGTAATGGAAGAATTGCATTAAAAAGGAATCAATATCTTTCTGGGATCTGCGCTGGCTTTGTCTTGTGAGTTGTTTTGCAAAGGGGTGGTCACCTTATCACTTTCTTGCAAATTTCTTGTAGAGTTGTCCCCCAGGTCGGGTTTTTCCCTTCCTTTGGGGATGCATTTTCACACAGCCTGCACTCAGTAAGACATTCAGGGGAGAACAGGGGCTTTCTCAGTTCAGGTCTCCATCCCAGCCCTTGGGATCCCTCCATGTTTCCAAGATGAAAGTGAGGTTTTCCTCTTACTCACAGAGCCATTGGACAAGGTCAAAGTCTTGTTCAAGAAGGGCAGGGAATGAACCATTGGTTTTTAAAATACCGCTGCGGGAGGCGCCAGTGAAAGGCACTTAAATAGCATGAAGGAAGGTCTGCAGAGAGGAGCTTCCCTCCTGCCTCCTCTTAAGCCTCTCACCAGGGGTTCCCTCCCATGCCCCAGCTTGCTCCTGGCAGCCACAGTTCCTGGATCCCCTGTTCTCTTGAGGGTCTTTCATATACTTTTTGCAGCTGCTTCTGGAGGCTCATGCTGAGCTGTCTGTAGGGAGGGTCTTGGAGGGCACCCTGCCCTGCAGTCCTGGTGATTCCCCAGGGATGCAGCAGCCAGAGCCAGGCCATAGCTGCAGAGAGCTGGAGCAAAATGGGCAGGCCTTGTAGTGTCACAGCTGTGTCCCAGAGCCTGGCCCCAGCAGGCACACAGATGTCCGTGAGGATCCTGTGCAGCTGTGGGTGTTGGAGAAATGGTGAAGCCTTATCTCACTCCTACCTGCTTATGTTGCCAATCGGAAAGAATATGGAATTTGCTATTTGGGGACCTTGATGTAGGGAATGTTTACAAATGACATGTATCTTAGACCACACTCGGCAGCTGCCAGGTGTTTCCTAGGAGTGGTGGGAGAGGGACAGGAGTCTCCGGAAAGCAGAGTTTTATCGTTCAAGCATCTGCAGCAAGGATCTCAGCCTCCAGCTGCTTGGAAGGGGTGTCGGATCGTAGAGACGGGTGTAGATTTTAGCATTTATTCATCTGCTCAGCATTTGTTTTATTGAGCACCTGCCCTGTGACTGGCGTAATTTAACACATTCTTCAGCCTCTACATAGATCATTTACTTATTTGTTCACATATTTATAACTAAGATTGCTCTTATGTCAAGAGCAACCGAGAGGCTTAAACTGAAAAGCGCATTATTGAAAAGGCAAAGGGATCAGAAGTGAAGTTAGACAGTCTGCGAGTGCTTGTGTGGATAAAAAAGAGTATTTCATCTTTAAATTGAATTCTGAGCTTCCTAAAAACCGAGGCAGAAAGAGAAATGAATAGATTATTTCGATCCCGCTAGAGGATTCCTTGGTACTTCCGGAGAGAACGTTCCTTGGGGAGGGCTTCCTTGCATGTATGTCCTCGTTGTCGCTTTCAGTGGAGTCACCTGCCACCTTGTGGGGTTCTGCTTGTTGACCCGCCTGTGATGAAGCCAGAGGTCCTGGCTTCCTGGTCTGTTAGAGGGTGGAGCTAGAAGGAGAACTTGAACAGGTATGTGGGATGTGACCTCTCAGGGGCAGCGAGCAGCACGTGCAGGGGCCTGAAGTGGAAAGAGCCGGTGATCTGATACTGTAAGAAAGCTCAGGTGGCAGGCGGGGGCGGGGACGGGCTGGTCAGGTGTGGGGCAGCCGCCCAGGCCTGAGATGCACCTTACATCAGAAGCAACAAGGAGCGTTGGGGGCAATAAGGGACAGGGTTGGCTTATATTTTAAAAGGATCATTTGGCTGCTCTGCAGAGGCTGGTTTTGGGGTCTGAGAGCAGAGGCTGGGGCCCATGCAGGAGTGGTCCCTGTGAGAGGTGATTGACACAGAAAGATGGTGCAGGTGGAAGGCACCCTGAAGACAGCGTGCTAATTAGGGATTTATTTCCCCATGACATTAAAATATGCTCCTGGGGCACAGAGACCACACTGCTGATTTCTGTCTTCCCTCTAGGCCGGGATGATGGGTAGGGTCTTTCCAGGGCTTGTGGTTTGTCATCTGCCTAAGGCTCCGGGGTCTGAGGGCCTCTCACCTGTACCTGCCATGTCTGTTTTGGGACAAGGTGTAGGACCAGCCTTGTGTTCTCTGTACCCCCTTGAGCTGCGGTGAGGGCTGTGGGAGGGGAGGCACCGGTTTCGAGAGTCCAAGATTCCTATCCAAGCCCTATCCTCTTTGTGACCTTATATGGGACATTTCACCACCAAGCATCTCTTCCCTCATCTGTGCAGTGGCTGGGCATGGTGGTGCACAGCTGTAATCCCAGCACCTCTGGAGGCTATGGCAGGGGGATTGCAAGTTCAAGGCCAGCCTTGGCAACTTAGCAAGACCCTAATCTCAAAATAAAATTTCAAAAAGGGGCTGGGGATGGAGCGCAGTAGTGCACCTGACTGGCATGCGTGAGGCCCTGGGTCCCATCCCCAGCATGCCCCCCACCCAAGATTCGATCATTGTAATCTTTCTCTTACTAACAGCATTAACCTCCATTTGCCCAGGGCCTCCTGTGCATCACCCAGTGCAGAATATCCATCAGTGCTCATTTGGCCCACAGGATAACTCTGAGGGTGGGCATGAGTAGCCTGATTTAACAGGTGAGAGAACAGGCTCAGAGAGGCCAAGTACCTTGTCTAAAGTCTCAGAGCTAGGAAGGGTGGGACATCCTTTGGGAACTTCCATTGGAAAACTACCCTAGGTCATTGCTCCTACCCTAAGCCTCCACCACGTTACCCTTTTTATATTGGTGTTTTGTATTACTTAGGACCCAAGAGTTAGCCCCCAGGTGAAGTTGGAAGATAGAGCCTGAAAGTAGGAAGGAAGGGGAGCACTGCTTTGGGATACTGTGGTGAAGCCTCCACGCAGGCCCATCCAGGGGCCCACTACAGGATGAGGAGGCACAGTGCTGCCCCCTGTAGGTGGCTGTAGGAACCACAGCTGGGAGAGAGGCCAGCCCCAGGACACATCCAGATGCTGACTGTAGTGACGTGGGCTGCTTTGCCTGCTGCCTCACGTTTTCCGCTGCATCTAGAAAGTCAAATGCAGCATGCTTCAAGATGGGACTGAGAAGGGTCTTCATTGCCTAGATGTTTGTGCTGCAAAAAAAGGAGAAACGCCCTAGATGTCTATCTAGAGGAGAATCCCATGGTAGCGAGTCCCTGCGTGCATGTGGGAAGAGATGAGCTTAATGCCATTGAATTGGTGAGGAAAGACCCTCAAGATAAACTTTATCTAAAATAAAAAGATGGAGCAGAAGATGTGCAGTGTGAGTCAATATACGTGACACCCGGAAGACAGCTTTGCATATGTCCATAGACACGTGTATAAAAGGCTAGAATAGGCCAGGACGGACAGACAGCGAGGTCTCTGTGTTCTTTTAAAGAATATTGCCTGACCCTCTGGAGCTCTTCCCTATATTCCAAACACTGTGGGGGGGTGGGGATGGAGGATACACACACACATACACACACACACACACACACACACCCATATACATACGTACACACAGACACACACATATACACACTCACACATGCATATATACACGTATGTACACACAGACACACACGCACACACACACATACGTACATACACACAGACACACACACGCACACATGCTGGTTTGATTTAATCCTCACAGATACCCTGTGAGATAGTGCCACTGTAACTGCCCAGGGCTACAGGTGGCAGAGCAAGGTTGGGGTCCTGTACCTGGATCCAGAGCTGAGGTCCCAGCCCCTCCTGCTTCCCTCTCCAGAGTCCACTCGAGTCTGAGTGTTCTGTGCTCACCTCAGTGAGTTCTGTGGGCTGGTGGCCTGGGTCTGATTTGCTTCAAGCCCAAGTGCTGCTCTCTGTGCCTAATTGGAACAGATTCCTCAGGGCCCCCGGCACATAGACACCTCATTCAGTACTTGTTGGATGGATGGACGGACGGACGGACAAATGAATGAGTCTGAAGGAGCAAGGGGAGGTTATACAGAAAACAAGCTCCAGTGTGTCTCGGGACTTGTCTGGTGGTCTCAAAGACAGGAGAATGAAAGGGACCCAGAGCCCACCGTGTTGCCAGTGGCAGAAACAGAGAAGTAGGCTGGTGCCTTCGGAGGAGCCACCACCATCTGGGAAGACTTCCTGGAGGTGGAGGGAGAAGCTGAAGGAGGAAGGCAGGGCAGATGGGAGGAAGGCGGATTAAAGGAAAGGATGGTTCCTACAAGGAAGAAAGGTGGGGACCTGGCGAGGAGCTCGGGGTGCTTTATACTGGGGTCCATACAGAGTCAGCTTCACAGAACGCCTTCAGCTTGTGCTGGGAAAAGGAGCGGGCACACTCGGGAAGGTATCATCCTAGTAAGGACGCAGGCCCTCGTTTGTGCCAGGTACCGTGTAGGTGGTGTGCACTATCCTAACAATTCTTGCTTTTTTGTTTGTTTTTGGTACGTGGATTGATCCCAGGGGCCCTCTACCACATCTCCATCCCCTTTTAATTTTTCAGTTTTGAGACAGGGTCTAAGTTGCTGAGGCTGGCCTCATACTGAACGGTCCTCCTATCTCAGCCTCCCGTGTCACTGGGATTAGAAGCATGCACCGTCACACCTGGCTAACAGTTGCAAAATGCAGACCTGAGCACAGAGAGCTTAGGTGATTTTCCCAGTGCCACACAGGAGGTCGTCAGCAGACCCGAGGACCGTTATGCAGTTTCTGAACCCAAAGGCATGCTCGTTGGTGGGGCGGAAAGAGCAGGCCGCATTGTCCTTTCAGATCACGAACCTCATCTCAGCACGGTTCTCCTTCCTGATGTTCAGAATCTCTGTTCCCCAAAAAAGAAGAGCCTGCCCCCCAAGGTCTGTGCCCCGGAGTGAGCTGGATGAGTCACCAGCGTTACTTGGGGTTTCTGGGGACCTTCTTTTGCACATGCTCGGTAGCAACCATCTTGTGCTCTTGAGGTCTGATCCGGCTTTGTTTGGTGCATGTGTTGTGCTGGGCCTTCTCCCTGCGCCGTGGCCCCCAGGCTGGGCCACAGTCCTCTGCCCTGCAGAGAAGGGTGTCAGCCTGGCCTCTGATTTGGGGGTTTTAGAGTTGTCTCTCTAGAGCGGAGTGGGGCCTTTGCCTCCTGAGCACATTAAGCCAAGTAGCGAGTTGTTGACTTGGACGACCCCCACGTGCGATTTCCAGTTCCTTCCTCGCAGTGCTGTCTGGGTGGCTCGTCTTCTGGTGATGGATGCGTCTCAGCCATGCCACCTGCCCGGTCTGATGGACAGGGCTCTGATCTGAGCTGGTGGACACAGGCAAGCCCCAGGGTCGGTATTACCAGGAGGCACCTGAGGACAAGCGTGGGAACATGGCGCTCTGGTGGCCGCCCTCATTGGCCAGGGACTCCCCCGAGATTCCTCCCATTTGAATGGCTCTTGTAGCTACAGAGAAAGTGGGAGGAGATGTGGAGACAGAGGCCAGCCACCTGCACAGGTTGAGAATTCAGGCTGCTTTAATGCAGGTGTTGCATGTGATTTACCGTCTGCAGGTGGCTGTCTACAGAGCAAGGGCACAGCCATAGTGCCATTGGGGGGCACTGACCCCTGGCCTTCAGGTTCTTTGAAGGTCCCCGGCTGCCCCTGATGGTGCCGAGCTGGGGTTTGCATCCTGCTACCCCTGAGATCTCCATGGCCCCCTCCCAGCTGATACGGAACCTCAGAGTCCCAGGTTTTGGACAAGGTCCAAGGATTTGGGTTAGTGACCTGGGAGCAGTGGCCCGCACAGTCCCCAGAGCTCACTCCTGGGATGGGGAAGGCTGAGGTGGTTTGTCGGGCCCAGCCCACCTGCAGGCCTGCCTGAGACTGATCCCTGTGTGTCTCCAAGGCCTTGATCTCTCTGCTGTCAAGACCCTGACCACCAGGCTCCCTGAGCCAGGGAGATACAGCAGTTTTGTTTGGGGCAGGACCTTAGTGATCACTAAGTACCACTTGGTCATTACCAGGGGGCAAAACCAAGGCCTCGCCAGGGGAGCTAGCAGCCCCAGGCCACCTGCGAGCCAGGGGCACAGTGCAGCCTGCTTCGGAGGCCCGCGCTGACCAGGGAAGTATGGTGAGTGGCCAGGTACAGCTGACCACGAGTGGGACCTTGCAGTTCTCTGGGCGCGGAGGTACCAGAAGCCTGGCGGATGGCTGGTGGGGAGAGGCAGTAGCGAGCTTGCTCTAGAAGTTCCCTCCTCCAGACCTAATGCCCTTTCAATAAAGAAGCAGTAGGGAATATGGACGAGGCCGGGAGGTGGTGGGAAGGTGAACCCGGCTTCTCGGGCCCCCTCCTTTCCTGCGTGCCATGCTCAACGTGTTGTAGCTAAATTAAAGAGCAGGGAGGGGCGTTCCCGTGGAGTCCAGGGGGCCCAGGCCATCTTCCGAGCCCGCTTGGGTGTTGAAAGTGCTGACTCAGGAAACTTGCTTCCTGCAGAGTCGCCAGCGAAATCAAACAGGCAACACAGGGAGAGGGCGTCCTTGTCCTCCACGGGGGCCCACGATTACCCTCAAAGAAGAGTGGCCAGCGGACCTTCCAGTGTGACCTAAGCTGAGTGAGTGCAGGTTTACCAGCCCTGAAGTCTTGTGATGGGGAATCCAAGGTGCAGAGGGGAAGGGGCTGGCCCTGGGCTGGCCTCCTGTATCCTGGGCTGTGCCCCTCTGTCCCTTCCCCTCTGGGGACTTCAGAGTCCTCTTTTGTAAAATCCCGGGCGTGGGCAGGCAGCATGTGGGCCCTCTGCAGAGCCGCTCTCCACGGTGTTCTCATCAAAGGCGTTGACCTCCTCTGCCTCTCAAGGTTGTGCCGGCCTATTTATAGCACTGACCAAGAGGGTTCCGCCGTGGCCACGAGAAGGAATACAAATGACGCTGCGTGTGGCTGCATCCTCTCCCCCACTTTCCCTTTCAACTCCTGGGACAGTGCTCCCCGGTGGCATCTGAGCTCCCCTCCTCCATGCAGACATTCCCCGGGAGACAGGCGAGTGGGCTCTGCCGTCCGCTGAGCACCTACTGTGCGCATGGCTCTGGACTTCCTGCCTGTCACCTCCTTTCACCCTCACCCCTGACAGATGGGTATCGTCCGTCCCCACCTCACGGTGCTGCCTGTGGGGCACGCAGCCCACTCGTGATGGAAGTGCCCGACTCCATGGCCCTCGGTCTCTTCTTCCCTCCACGCTCCTCGGCTCTCACTCCAACACAGCCGTCCAGACTCACTGTGGCTGCACCACATGTCCCTAGGGGTTCCCATTTCTATGAGGAGAACTCTTTACTTTCTTACCTAATCAGACCAGCCTCTTCTTAGGCCCTACTATGTGACAGGTAAAACTTCGTCTCTCACCAGGCTGCAAGTGTCATGAGGACCCACTGTGTGCTGGGCAAAGCTGGTCTCTCAGGGACTGCAAGCATCATCAGGACCTACTGTGTACCCGGTGGTATTTATCCCTCACCAGGCTGCTTGCTTTGTTCCCTGTGGGCCTGACACACAGTAGGCCCTCCGCCAGCCCTGGGGCTTATTCTTAGTGTCCCTCAGAGGGAGAGGAGGAGCCAGGCCATTTGAGCAGCAGCAGAGCAGCGAGTCAAAACCTTGTTGAGGAGGGAGTGGTGGGCAGGGAGGGGGGTCAGGAAGATGTGTGGGGCGCCCAGGATGCCACACCCTGGTACCCACCTTACTGCGGCACAAGCACACCTGGGGAACAAGCACACCTGGTCTCAGGCTCCTCCGTCCTGCATCTCCAACTTAACAGAGATCTGATTTTCCTGACTGTTCCACCAGGGAAATAATTTTTTTTTTTAAAGCAGAGTTTTGGCGAGCTACCCCTCAGGCCAGGGCTGGCACTGAGCTGCGAGTGGAGGCCCAGCGCCTTGGGGCCTGCCTTTCCTCCTCTGGGAGGGGCCTGCCCGTCAGAGCCCCCACAGCCAGGGCCCCCCGCTGACTCTGCAAGCTCAACCCTTGGTCCCCTTGTCCTCCAGGTCCTGGGAGTTGGAGAGCCCCGGGCAGCCCTCCTTTTGAGGCACATTATTATTTGTGTGTGGGGTATTGAAAGCAGTGTGCCCTCGCTGGGGGTCATGTGGGAACTATGGAGAAGCAGGAAAAGCAAGACACCATCCCCCGCAGCCCCACTCCACAGAGAAACACTGAACGTGGGCACGGGACTTCCCTGGTTTTTTCCTGTATGGTTTTTCGTTCTCTTAATAACTGAGACCATACCATGAGGACATGATTTGTAGCCGGTTGGCCCCACTTAACATTAAAATACATCACACGTCCACGGCTTTACAAACTCTTTGTCGACATGATTTTTATGGCAGCATAAAAATCTCAGTATGTGTCTATGTCCTCAGCAACTCAAAGAGACTCCAGCTGCAGGTCACCAGGGAGCCAGGGCCACCAGGGAGCCAGGGCCACCAGGACAAAGTGCCAGAGGTGGGGGCGGCTTCCACTGCAGGAATTCATTTGCCACCCTTTCTGGAGACGGGGAGTCCGAGCGCGGGGTGCCAGTGTGGTTGGCTCCACTTCCCGGCTTCCAAACGGCCACATGCCTGGGTCCTCGGAGGAGAGGAACAAACTCTGGTCCCTCTCTTCCATGACGATGGCCTCACCCTCCCAACCCCAGCTAACTCCAGCTGCCTCCCGCAGGCCCCATCTCTAAATGACCATCATTCAGGGGTCGGGCTTCCACATTGGAATCTGGGGGGAGACACACATTCAGTCCCCAACGTGGGGTGCGCTTGCAGTTGATCTAGCACCTAGTGACTTCCTCGGAGTCAGCATCGTCACCGCTGCTCCAGGTGCATTGTGGGAAAGCAATATGGCGACCTCAGCTTCTACCCAGGGCCTAGAGTTCAGTGTGGTCGTTCCAACCCAGCCTTTAAAAAACAAAGATGGTGTCTGCACTCAAAATGAGTAGCTGTAGGAAAGGAAGCCCCTGTTAGCCATGTGGGCAGGTGATTTCCCTCCATATCTATCCAAGGAGTGGACCACTCCCCACTCCCAAGATTGGATCCCTTGAGAATTTCATGAGACAGGACATGTCGGATGCAGGGTGGAGCACCCGACACCCACAGGCCCTTCAACAATGTTAAGCTATTGTTATGATCAATGTTTTTTCCATTTGCCTCTCGCCTAGAATTTTACTGGTGTCCCCAAGACCCAGTGATCAACCAGAAAGGCTCAGTGGGTTCAGAATACACAGTTGTCCCTGGATCTCTGGGTGATGGGTTCCAGGACCCCGTCTGGAAAGGAAAATCCGCCGATGCTTACCTCTGTTTTGCACAAGTTGCACACGTCCTGCACATGCTTTGTGATCTCCAGATTATTTATAATACCCAATACAGCGCAAACGCTGTGTGAGTAGCTGTTACTCTGTATTGTCTGGAGAATGATGACAAGGAAAGCGTCTGTACGGGTTCAGTACAGATGCCATTTAAAAAAAATATATATGTCTGGCCCGTAGTTGGTTGAATCTGTGGATGCAGAACCCGCGGGCACGGGCGGCTGGCAGCTGCTGCGTCCTCCTGGCTAATATTTATTACATCAAAAGGAAACAAACCAAAATGAGCATAAGGAAGAGACACATTGGCAAAGTCCAGAAGAAGTCCAGGCTCCCAAGGGTCCTCCCTCGGTGAGTCACGAGGCTTAATTCCTCCAGCACCAGACTGTGCCCACAGGAGCGCGGTGCTGTCTGCGCAGGAAACTGGTTAGAGAGCCCTAGAAAGGTTTTATGGGTGGCTCTCTGCTGGCACCCACATTCCAGATGCCCAGAGGGAAGGCAAGTGTTCAGCACAAACCCCAGTTTGCAGGTCCATGCGCAGCAGGCCCCACGTATCAGACAGGGTCCACGTGCACAGAGGCCGGCCTTGTGAGCAGGTCCTGCTGGGGACAGCAGCCTGGGCCTGCTGGGCAGCTTCTGCCTGCAGGTATCCCAGGAGATCAGATTTCTTGTATTGGGTCGGCTTGAAGATAGGGGAGAGGCGGGTGTCCCCATTTCTAGAGGGCAAAAGTAAGGGCTGGGGCGGGGAGGCCGACTTGGGGGCTGGATGGCTCCTCCATGGGGGTCCTGAGAGGAAGCAAGGTCTCCCTGATGGCAAGCGGGGAGTGCTCCCTTCCCTCTAACTGTGTGTCCCCCTCTCTCTCTAGGCTCTGAAGGGCTCCAAGAAGCTGGTACTGTCTGTGTACTCTGCGGGGCGCATCCCTGGAGGCTATGTCACCAACCACATCTACACCTGGGTGGACCCACAGGGCCGCAGCACCTCCCCGCCCTCAGGCCTGCCCAACCCCCAGGGCAGCAGCGCTCTGAGACAGCCCGAGGGTGACCGGAGGAGCGGCTTCTGCCTCCTGCAAGGCGGGGATGAGAAAAAGGTGAGCTGCACCCAGCTGGGTGGTGGGCATGCCCAGCAGGACAGGCGCCTCCCAGACCCAGAGCGGTGACCCGCAGGGGCTGGGCCGGGGCTCTGTCCTTACCCTGAGTCCCTCTTGAAGGCCCTTTTTCCTCCTCTGTTTCGAGTGCAGCGTTTATCACAGCAGAGGCTGAGCTGCCCCCAATCCTGGGATGTCGTGAGGGTCTCTCTCCCTGCTGTAGCCAAATGGATGGACAGTCAGTCTGGTGGGCAGCTCGGGCCCAGGACGGGCCCTGGGATTCCTGCCATCCACTAGGCACTAGGGCATGGACCCCCTGCGAGGGGTGTCTGGGGGGCTGGTGCACCAGGTCCCAGATCAGCTCCTGGGAAAGGAGAGGAGAGAGAGCTGGTGACAGTGTCCTTTCACCAGCGATGGCTGCCCAGCATGGCAAGGCGGGCGGTGAACCTGACCCAGGCCCCAGGCAGCCCTCCGGAGATGGCCAGAGAGCATGCTTCCCTGGTGGGGAGGGCCCCGAGCGCGCACCCGGCCTCCAGCCGCTGCCCTGACCGCGCTCTCAGGGAAGCTTTGGCAGCGGGGCTTGAGCCAACTCCTGCCAAGGAGGAATGTACTAGAAGGCTGTGGGCAGGCCCGGAGGTGAGGCTGGGGCACTCAGGGCACCGCCTGTGGGAGCGGCACCTGCATCTCCGCCAGGACTTCTCTGTGTCCTCCCGCTAAGAGGCCTAGTCCAGGGTGGGACACCCGACTGGCTGGCGGGATGCCAGGCGTTTTGATTGGCAGGACCAGCTGGGGGAGGGGTGCTTGTCCAGCGCATCGTGGAGTGTTGTCACCTGAAGGAAGAGGCAGAGGCATCAAAAAGTGCCCCCTACAGAGCCCTCCTCCCCCTCCAAGTGGTCTATTTGTTAAATAAAGGAAAAAGAGGTTTGGGTCCCTGACATCTTAGCCATCTCTCTGCCTGTGCGCCTTGCTCCCAGACCAGGAAGGTAACCCCTGCCCAGCTCCCAGCTGTTTTAGGACCTGGATCCTGACAGCCAGGAAGCTGCCCGGCTTGGGGCTCCAGGCCAGGCACCTCCCCTGGAGACTCTCTCCACTCTCCCTTTCCTGTGGATGAGACCATAACATTTATTTAATGTGTGGGTGTTCTTTGCTCAACGTCAAGATGTTGGGAGGTCTGCGGGCACCTGGGCCTCCTGGCAGCTCCGGGCCCTCCCCACCAGGGAAGCATGCTCTCCGGCCGTCTCCGAGGGCTGCCTGTGGCTGGGCCAGCCTTGCCATGCTGGGCAGCAAACTCCCTGTCTTTCTGGCAAGCCCTCTCCTCCCTAGGTGGGGCTCTGTACCCAGGCACCTTCCCTGAGTCCTCCAAGCCACCTCCTGCATCTTATAGAGACTCAGCAGGTGGCAGCCGGGAGGTGCTCCATAAGCCCCCCAGTCCTTGTGGAGCACCTGCGGTGTGCCTGGCATGTCCTGGGAGCTGGGGATAAAGCTGAGGCCCTGCTCTGAGGGTGCAGCGGAGGTGGGGAGGGAGGTGAAGATCCAGAAAGGAGCCCAGAGGAGCACGATGAGGGACACGGGTGTCTGTTTTCTGTTGCTGCAACAAAGACCACAGACTGGGTGAGTTATAAAGAACAGAGGTTCACTGGGCTCTGTTCTGGAGGCTGGGAAGCCCAAAGGCCTTGGTGAGGCCCTCGTGCTGCCCCAGGACATGCAGGGGACATCACATAGCAAGACAGAGCGAGTCCACCAGCTCAGATGGCTCTGCTTCTTCTTTAAAGTCACCAGTGCCACCAGGGGAGCCCCCACCCACCCGCACACCAGCTGCACTGACCTCATCTAATCCTATTTTCTCCAAAGCTCCCCCTGCAAATACCATTAGCATATGAATTTGCAGATTAAGTTTCCCTATGTGCAATTGGAAGGATGCATTCAAACCACAGTAATTGTGGGAAGTAGTGGAGAGGGAGGTGCTCTGGGAGGTGCCTGAAGGTGTTCAGGGAGATTCTCTCTGAGTAGATAACTTCTGAGCTGAGACCCCCAGAAGGAGAAGGAGGCTTCCCATCCCATTTTGAGAGGTGAAAAGCCCAGGCAGCAAGGGCAGCATGTGCAAAGGCCCTGAAGTAGAACTGAGCCCAGTGTCTTCATTGACATCATTGTTGGAATTCTGTGGGTGGGAGGATGAGGGTAGATAAGTTCCCCTCGGGGCATCTTGGAGTAACTTCTATAAGAATGCCTAAGGCCAAGGTTGAGAGAATCTGGTACCTGGGAGGACCCATGGAAGTACCCCAGACAACACCAGAGAGGGGTCTTCACCCATTTCACTGCTGGATTTATTATGGGGATTAAATGGGATCGTGTCAGTATGGCAGGAGTGGTTCAAATCTTGGCAGCGGTGTGACCTTGGACAAATTGCATAACCTCTCTGAGCCTCCATTAACCATTTCCTCCTCTGTGGAATGAACACAGCAGTAGACTACCCCTGCCCCCCACCTAGGTAAACTGGTGGAGTGAGGACCTCGGTCTTGAGTCTGGGTGGCTTCTTCGTGCCTGGGACAGTGTGGATGCTCAGTAAGTGTGTATGACACAAATGACTAAATTAAAGTGGAATCTGCCGGGGCTCCGAACACAGCGGAGGCCCGAGACACTGGCAGCACAGGACCCTGCACCCTGTGGGGACCCGGGTGCTCGCTGCTCTTTGCAGAAGTGCAGAGAAGAGTGTGGCCATGGCTTCCCGAGTTGGCATTTTTGGTTGTGGCCTCTGAGCAGCTGTCCTCGTCATGCCTTTGGCGTTGGTGTCCCCCCAACTCACCAGGGAGGGAGAAGCACTTCCTCACCTCCGTCACCTGTGTGTCCCTGGCCAGCGAGCGAGGTGATGCTCACGGGCAGCAGGTTCCCAGGCCTCTGACCTTGAGGATTTTTCTTGGTTAATAGATTCCACAGGTGGGAGAGGACTCCTGTGTGGCTCTGGGGCCCCCATGGCCCTCCTGTCCTCAAAAGTGAGAGAGGTCACATGGTGGTGGATTTAGCTTTCTGGGTCTCCCTTGCCTGTGCTTCAGGCGTGCAGTTCTGTGTTGGTAATGCACTCACACTGCTGGACCCCATCTTCCGGAACTCCTCTTCTTGCAAAACCAAAACCCTTTAAATAACAACACCCTGCTCCCCCCTCTATCCGCCCTGGTGCCTTAGTCAGCTTTACATAGCTGTGAGGAAACACCAGAGAAAAGTGAACTTAAAAGGAAGAAAGGTTTATATTGGCTGACGGTTTCAGTCTGAGGTCGCCTGGGCTAGTGGTGAGCAGAACGGCCTGGTGCGGAGTGTGTGATGTAGGCTGGGAAGCAGAGAGAAAATCCCATATCCCCTTCAAGGACACCCCCCCAGACCTTGTTTCTTCTACTAGACCCTCTTACCACCTCCTGAAGTCTCCCCCCCCCACTAGCACCACCAACAGGAGACCAAGCTTTGGGGGACATTAAGGTCCAAATGGAACCACATGGGAACCACCACTCTGCTCTCTGTCTCTGTGACTTTGGCCCCTCTCGGTGTCTCAGATGAGGGCAAGGTGTCCGTCCCTCTGTGATTGGCTCTTGTCACTTAGCACAGTGTCCCCCGTGCGTGTGCCAGAGCTTCCTGTCCTTCAGGCTGAACGCTGCCCGGTTGCAGCCAGAGCTCCTGGGAGACTGACTCCAGGCTGGGGGAGGACGCCGTGTCTGGAGCGTGGGAGCGTGTGTCCTGCTCTGCAGACGGCCGCCTCTGTGTGTGTCCTCCCAGGTCAGAAAGGCCAGCGAGCTCTGGAGGCCCCTGCTGTGGGAGGCTCATTGCATTCACTGGGGCTCTGCCTGCGTGGCCTGAGCACCCCAGGGCACCTTCATGTTGGGGGTAGGTCTCATCGTGTGACCCTGGGGACACAGGCCCTCATCTGTGGCGAGGCGGGGGCCGCGTCTGTCCATCCCTCACCTGTTGGCCGGCGCCGGGTCACTGACACTGTCCGCCTGCCGTGGGTGGGGCTGCTGCTGCCATCACGGGGTCACGGGGTCACGGGGTCACGGGCCTGCAGATGAGAGCCCTGCTTTCATTCCCTGGGTCTGAACCCCGGAGCCAGTTGCTGTGTCCCCTGGAGATGTCATTTTTAACCTTTTGAGCGTTGCCGTGCTCTTCCCGCGGTGGAACCGGTTTCCAACCCCACCAGCCGCGACGAGGCTTCGGGGTCCCATCCTGGCCCGTGGGCCCCCAGCTCCCCGTGTGCTAAAGCAGTCGGAAGCGACTCCCCTCAGTCCTGACGTTGGGATTGCGTGTGACACCTTGGCAGAGTCATGGCAGGGCGAGGTCCCAGGGTGCCCCAGGATGCCATCTCCCTCTTCCCCTCCCCGTGGCTGTCTCTGGGAGCTCTGTCTCTGGGAGCTCTGTCTCTGGGAGCGCTGTCTCTGGGAGCTCTGCCCCAGCCCGGCGCCCTGGAGTGGACTTGGGAAGAGTTAGTCTATGGGAGGCCACTCCTCCTCAGGACCTGTGAGTCCTGCCTTCCAGACCAGAGGCACTTTGCACAAGTGACTGAGGGAAGGCTTTCGAGATGGGAGATGATCCTGGATTATCGGTGGCCCCTGTCACTGAGTGTCCTTGGAAGAGGGAGAGGCAGGAGGCTGGAGGTCAGAGCAGAGGAGGCGGACAGTGGGCACAGAGAGATGGAAGGAAGCACCACAGGGAGCTCGGGCACCTCAGGAAACAGCCCGTCCTCCCTGCCACAGCGGGGTGGCCCTGAACACCCCTCCCCCGCCCCGACTCCCGCGGTTTCCAGCCCAGGAGTCCAGGCGAGGCTCTCTCAAGGCTTCAACTGTCTGTTCATGGAGGTGCAGTGGCCTGGGCCAAGGCCGTGATGGAGCAGGGGTCACAATCCTGGGCGAGGGAGGAGTGGGCTGTGTGGCGGGTCACAGCAGAGGTCCGCCGGTCCCACGGGGAGCCCCGGAGCTGGGACAGTCCCGCAGAGGTGTCCTGACCTAGGCGGGGTCAGGAGCTGGGTGAGGGCGGTTCCCAGGAGGCCCATCTGTGGCTCTGTGAGCCATCGGCAGGCTGCACCCCCAGCCCCGGCTTCAGGGGTCCCTCTGCACCTTCCCAGGAGGCACACGCAGCCCTGTGCTTCCTGTGCACCGTCTTGTCACCTGCGAGGTCGGGAGCATCTGGAGGGACCCTGGGATTCTTTGCTGGCTGCACACTGCCCTGGCTCACCTGAGGTGCTCTGGCTGGAGTATGGGCCCTGGCTCCCCCCACCTGACCAGGTGGCCCTGGGGAAGCTCCGGGAGGGCTTCCTGAGAGGCCCTTCTGCAGAGAGCCAGGCTTCCCGGGCCCGGCGGGACGCTGAGCTCTCCAGGTACCTGGACCCTCTCGGCCCTCAGGGCAGCCCCGCTGTGGCTGGTGATCAGCCCATTTTCCAGATGAGGAAGCTGAGACATAGAGGTGAGGCAACTTGCCCGGGGCCACGTACATAGCAAGTGTCATTAGGATTGAGCTTCAGTATCCTGGCCCTGGCCCTGACACAAGTGACCCCCACACTGTCACCTCCCGAATACACAGACCTACGTGCATGCAATGAGGGACCAGAGAGGGCCTTAAACCCTGGCCACCTCATCGCTGCATTCCTGCAGCCTCCTCAGAGGTTATGGAACCTTCCAGAACCTCTAGACTCCTGCCTGTCCTCATCTGCGACTCTCCCCCACCCCGGCCATCCTCTGTGACCCACCTCCAAGGTCCTGAGCCAGGCTTGCTTTCCTGCATGTGACACATACTGTCCCATGTCCCATGTCCCTGGGATGCACCGCCACCTACCTCCTGTGAGCCCCTGACTCTGAGCTCATCTGAGACACCAGGAGGCCCCTTCCCCCGCTGCCTCCCCCAGGCAGGACCAGGGCCCTGCGCTGCCCACTGCGCTCTGACCACCCCTCTGCCCCCTGGGACCGTGAGCAGGATGGTGTCGGGGCTCCTGACAAGCCCATGGTGCTCTCCAGGGCCAGGCAGGGCTCTTTGGCTGCCACCTCCCCAGGTGTGGCTTCCTGGCTAACGTCCCCCGCTCTCCCTCCTGCAGGTGAACCTGGTGCTGGGGGATGGCCGCTCCCTGGGCCTCACCATCCGCGGGGGCGCCGAGTACGGCCTGGGCATTTACATCACGGGTGTGGACCCCGGCTCGGAAGCGGAAAGCAGCGGGCTCAAGGTGAGGGGGCCCGCGCCTGCGCAGCCCTGGGTGGGCCGGTGCAGGGGGCTGCTGCAGCTGATTTTCCCTAGACTTTGGCCAGCAGTCAGCACTCATTGAGGGCAGGCCCCCGCTGGGGAGCCCTCCCGGCAGCTGTGCCCCTGTTCCACAGCCTGGGCAGCCGCAGGGCAGCCTCCCACATGGGGCTGGGCCCTGGGCCAGCCTCGCCCTCGGTGGCTGCTGTTTCCAAACACTGCTGATGGCCTGTGGTGGCCCTGACGTCAGAGCTAGTCATGGTGCTTGGGGAGGGACAAGAAGCCATGAGCTCGGTCAAGGCCATCCTGGGCTGGTTCGGGGCTGGCATTCGACCCAGAGTGAGTTATTAAAATGACAGTTATTCACGTGACATGGTTGGCTCACCTTTTAAAGAGGGCCAGCTGTGTGCCCAGTATGTGATCCGCTTCACGTGTGCCCTCTCACCAACCCTCAGGTACCCCACGCCGTTGGTGGGTATTTCCCATTTTTTCTGGGGGTGTGGGGTGGGGGGACTGAGGCATGGAGCCAAGTGAGGACTTGTCTGAGGTCACACAGCTGGGGGTCGAGGGCAGGATTTGAGCCCACGGAGCCTGGATCCCGCCATCTCACCTGTACCCTCAGCACCCTGCATGGGGGGGGGTGGCAGGCGACTTGAGAGACAGGCGGAGACTGTGCTCATGAGGACACTGGGCCCAGGACACGGATCACTGAAATAGGTGGCAGCCAGTGTTGGGCTCCATCCCGATGCCAGGGACGCCACAGCCACAGTGATCCGAGTGGCAGCCGTGGGCACAGGTGGCATTTGAGCCAGGCCTTGCAGAGGAGGAGAGGTAGATGGGAAAGGGGCCCGGGGAGGAAGGAACCTGGGGCCTCGGAGCAATTCCCCGTCCCTCTTCTAGAGGGTATTGTGGGGTGCGTCGTAGGGCCCTCGTGACAGTAAGTGCACAGACAGGTCCTGTGCTGGTTGGGGTGAGTGAGTTCCGATGGACCCATGTTCATGAAAAGAGGCCGTGTGTCAATCAGGGCCTGAGGGCACTGAGCGCCTCCTCTCCCTGTGGGTCCTGGTGGGCAGGATCTTTTATTTGCTCAGTGGAGACTGTATCAGGTACAGTGCCGGCTGCTTCATACCCGATGTGATCTCTGACCTCATGTGTGCAACAATGTATGCAGAAGGAATGTTCTTTCCCCATTTCCCAGGCGACAGATGTAGAAACAATGTGAAGCAAGTTGCCCAAGGTCACCCAGCTAGGAAGTGCTGGACCCAGGATTCAAACGCACACCAGCACACTCTAAGTCCATGTTCTTAGCAACCACGTCACACCCCCTCCTAGCAAGAATGCAGGGGTTACTGTCCCCCGTGTACAGCCAAAGAGACCAGGGTCAGAGAATTGAGCCAACTAGCCCCAGGTCAAATTCTTTCTCATGGCAGAGCTAGGATTTGAGGCCAGGCCTGGCAGAGCCAGGGGCTTGCCTTGTGCCGGGGAGGACAGGTGCTTTGGGACCTGCTGCTGAGTCCTGTGTGTGGGTGGGGGCAGCCTCTCCCTCTCTGGGCTGGCGTCTCTCTGCTGGAACCTCGAGCAGT
Source organism: Ictidomys tridecemlineatus (assembly GCF_052094955.1). Classification (NCBI taxonomy): domain Eukaryota; kingdom Metazoa; phylum Chordata; class Mammalia; order Rodentia; family Sciuridae; genus Ictidomys; species Ictidomys tridecemlineatus. Next base: position 191,241,900 of record NC_135480.1, on the reverse strand, counting down.
GGAGCCGTGGGCTGGGTGACCTCCAGGGTTTCCTCTGCCTCTGCTCATTCTCCTGGCCTGAGAGGGGGCCAGAGGCCAGCCACGTGCTCCACCTTCTTCACCTGTAGGCTCCCGAGGCACGGAGAGGTGGTAAGCAGGGGGCAGATCCCCCCTTTGTGTGGAAGCAGGAAGTGGACGTCCCGTGCTGGCAGGGTCCGTGGCCGCCTCCTTCCTTCTCTCCTTGTGTCAGTGAATGAATGCTGATGACTCCTCTGCCACACGTTGTCCCCCAGCTTCCGAGCTGAGCAAGATGGGCACAGTGACCTCCTGAGTTCACGTCCTGGTGGGAAGTCGAGGGGTCAGAGAAGTTACTCAACTATTTCATTGCAACTGTGATGAATGACCAGGTGCAGATCACGCGGCAGCACGTGTGACACGGGAGGCCAGGCTGGGTCCTATCTGGGAGGGCTCCTTGGAGGAGGTATTTTGGTCACAATTTCAAAGAGAACAAATCTAATTATGTGAAAAAGGAAAAAGAATCCCAGGCAGAAAGGTCAGCAGAAGCTGAGTCCCCTCCGGGGAGAGAAGGGAGGGCAAGGGAGGCCACTGTGGGTGCAGAGGAGGCCACTGTGGGTACAAAGGAGGCCACTGAGGGTGCAAGGGAGGGCCACTGTGGCTGACTGCACAGAGCAGGGAGCAGAGGGTGCCAGCGACCAACAGGATGGATCGCACAGGGCACGTGCCTCGTCCAACCCTGCAGCCGTGAAAAGCCAGAGGACCGCGGTGACTCACCTGGAAGGATGTGCACAGCACAAAGCCACATACCAGGTGGCTGTCATTTGTGTTGATTGTGCTGCAAAAACACACACAGAGAAACACCTCCAAGGCAGCACTCCAAAATGCCAAGAGTTACAACAGGGACAGTTTCCCTTGGCTCTGTGTCCTCGGGCAGTGTCTGCGGGGAGCAAGCAGGACTCTCTCATGACTCTCATGATGGTGGAAGCAGCCACAGTAAAGCCATTTGCATTTGACACTAGGCAGGAGAAGCGCTCCCTGGAAGTCTCTCGGGCGTGTTGGTTGTGCCCAGACTTTATTTGCTCATGAAATGCCCACCTTCGGCAGAAGCCCCTGCATCTCCAGTCCCCTCCTCAGTAAAGCATTTCCCAGCCCCTTCGTCCCCTGTTTTCCTGTCTCCTCCCAGGGCATGCAGCTATGCCAACAGCTGCCCACACTCACTCGGCATCGGCTGATGGTCCTGTGGATCGCCGCGCACTTTCAGTGGAATTAGGCATATTGAAGTGGAATAAAGGGCTGGCTGTGTGGGTGGCAGAGCCAAGAACAGGCTTTATTTGTAAATAGGGCTTCTTGCCGCTGTGCGGGGCTCTCCTGGGTGGAAACGCTGCCTCCCCCTGGCTCCCAGCCGCGCGGCCCACTTAGCTCCCGCAGGCCCAGTTTGAGTCCAGGGAGCAGGCAGGCCGACACTGGCCTAAGTGGAAGAGCACTGAGGGGGTCAGCCGGGCTCCCAGCACTTACCCCGGAGCGGGGGGATGGGGGGGCGGCTGGAGCTGGGAGCCTCCCACCCTCCCTGGAGGGCTGACGTCCCTCCAGAATTTGTCTTTGGATTCTCTTATTCCTTGGTGCCCACTCCCTCCTAGAAAATCCCACCAAAGGACGGGCCATTAAACCTCTTTTGTTCCTTTAAGGACAGCAGAGATGGAGTGGCATTTAAAAATAATCACCGTGATAGCCGTTGCCATTTCTTAACCAGTTATTATGAGTCAGACTCTGTGCTGGGAACTTTAGATAGGCTTTTATTTAATCCTCTCCATAGCCCTGTGGAGGGCATTAGTAACAGGATTTAACAGATGAGCAGCAGAGGCTCAGAGAGGTACACAGCCTGCCCAGGGTCACACAGGGATCCGGGCCTCGCCCCTCCGGCCCTTTGAAGGTCATGTGCTCTGTGTGGCAGCTCTCTAGGACCCTGACTTGACCAAGTGGTTTTAAAACATCAGGAAAGCCATCATTGAGTCTCCTTAGACATCACGAAGCTCCCAGAGCTTGGAGAGGCTGTCCTGGTGCCTGCCCAGCCTTACGCTCCATTCCCGAGGTTGTCCAGGGATGGACGTGAGAGCCAGGTGGCATCCTGGCTGAGGGTCCCTGGAGCAGGACCAGGGCTCCCAGGAGTGTCTGGTGCAACAACAATGCCTCAGTGGCTCTGGGGACTGCAGCTCCACGCCTCTGTCATGGGTGCTGGCTGCACCAGGGGACCACCTATGTCACCTTGATGGGTGGAGCCACTTGCGCTGGGTGTGAACCTCTGCAGATGGGGTCTTGCCATGGTCCTCTGCCCACGCGGCCTGTCAGGCCTGAGCCTCTGATGCACCCGGTGCTGAGCACCCAGTCAGGAGCCAGTGGAGGACTGTGTCATCTCCCAGAACACCCTCCACACAGCTCAGGAGGAGGTCACTCTGAACCCAGTGTTCACGTAAAGACAGTGTCCCAGCCCACGGCTGTGTGGAGGGATGGGTGCCCTTACACCCCGTGTCCCCTGGCCCAAGACAGCGTCTGCACATAGCTAATGTTCGGGAAATATTCTTTTCTTTCTTTGCTGGTACCAGGGATTGAACCCAGGGGGACTTAACCACTGAGCCCCATCCCCAGCCCTTTGTATGTTTTATTTAGAGACAGGGTCTCACTGAGTTGCTTGGGGCCTCACCAAGTTGCTGAGGCTGGCTTTGAACTCATGATCCTCCTTCCTCAGCCTCCCAAGCCACTGGGATCACAGGTGTGCACCACCGCTCCCGGCCTAGGAAATAGTTCTTGACTGAAGTAGGGACGGTGGCTGAGGTGGGACCTGAACCAGGTGCCTTTGACTCCAAAGCCCTGAAGTGGAGCAGGCCCTCCTTCGTCCTGACTGGAGCCGGCATCTCTGTGGAAGGTGGAACAGCCAGGGTGCATGAGGTGTGCTCATCACACAGGAGGAGCCGCTGGTCTTCTCTGAGGGAGACAGGGCAGGCAGAGCCATTGGTCTGCACCCCCAGATCCCAGCACCGTGTCCCCTGAGCTGAGATGAGGGTCCAGACCTGGGCACAGAACCCTTGGTTCAGTTGGGTCCTGCCTGCTGACCTTTCCTGTGCTTCCCAAGGGACTTCTGCAGGAGGGAGCAAGCCCCATGCTGCCCAGCCTGCTTTCTGGTCTTTCTTACGGGTCAGGGGCCTGGTTTAATAAAGATCCTTGTTTAGCACCAACCTCCCTGGGACCCTCGACCAAGTATCAAAGAATGGAGAAAGAGGCAACAAAGGACATCGAGTCTCCCTAGAAATCGCCATGATGGAGATTATGGCTGGTTTAGTCCTAATGAAGATACCAACAGTACGTGTAATTAACATTATGTGATTACTAATGGCTAAAATTTTTTAAAAACCTTAAATATAAGGGCATATTATGGCTGACTTTATGGCAGTCCTCATGAAGAGGACAAAAATAATGACCTAATGTTTATTTGATTCCTGATGATAGCTAAAAATAGCTCAGGTAATAAGGGCATCTTACAAACAACTCTTTGTCCTTAACTCTACGATGGACCAATTTCTTGAAAGACACACATTACTAACTCTAGAAAGAAAAATAGATAATCTATACCTTCTATACATGTATAAGAGAAATTGAGTTTGTATTTTAAAGACCACTCAAAAAAGAAAACTTAGGTCCAGACGTTTGCATGAATAAATTCTATCAAAACTTTAAGGAAGAAATGTTGCTCAGTCTCTTCCTGAAAATAAAAGATGAGGGAATATCTACTACTGCTGCTGTACCATTATTTGACCCATCAGTGAATATATTTGGAGCATTCATGATAGGTGTTTTTCTTGTCATTTTTGGAAAAACTACAGGATGCAATGACCAAAAAGACAACAAAGGATTAGATGGTAAGTGGTTATCAAATGAAACATTAGATTTACACATGATTATTGCCCAAGTATTTAACTCATTAGCTAACTCATCAATTTGATCCATAGTATATGGAGTAATAATTTTATTGGGAGAAATTCTAAACACTCTCTTTGCTACTTTTATTCCTTTGAGTATTAATTGTCCTACAGCCTCAGGATACCTAGTAAGAATAGTGTTAGGAGAATAAGATAAATGTATCCATAATAATGGACCTTCTTGACAAAATACTCTTGTAGGAATATTTTTTGTTGGTATACAATAAATAATAAAGGCAAACTTATATCAATTTTATCCAAATGCATATTCTCCATATATGTTTCAATGATTTTTAATGCCTTTCTTGCTTCAGGTGTTAACATTCGGGGTGAATTTGGATCTGATGGACCTTTTAGGATATCAAACAAAGGTCCCAACTCTCCTATTGGTATGCCTAGATAAGGCCTTATCCAATTTATGTCTCCTAATAACTTTTGAAAGTCGTTAGGTGATTTGAGTTGATCTACTCGTATTTGAATTTTTGGTGGATGGACCATGGTCGAGGATAATAGAACTCTTAAATAATTAATTGGAAAATTTAATTGTACTTTATCTATTGCTATCTCTAGATTATAATTTTTTAATAAATTTGTAAGTGTGGAATAACATTCTAGCAATGTGTTTTTATCTTTGTGTGCTAACAATACATCATCCATATAGTGAAATATTTGTAGTTCAGGATTTTGATTTCTAAGTGGCTGAATTGCTTTGTTAACATAAATTTGACACATAGTTGGGCTGTTAGCCATCCCTTGAGGGAGTACTTTCCACTCATATCTCTGATCAGGACCTTCATGATTCAATGCAGGGATAGTAAATGCAAAACGTGGACTATCCTCAGGATGAATTGGAATTGAAAAAAACAATCTTTAATATCTATAACTAAAACATACCGGGTTTTTGGTAAAGCAGACAATTGAGGAATCAGGGATTGAGCAGGTCCCATAATAACCATCTCGTTATTAATGGCTCTTAAATCTTGCAATAATCTCCATTTACCAGATTTCTTTTTGATGACAAAAATGGGAGTATTATAGGGAGATACAAAAGGTTGTATATGTCCCTCCATTAATTGTTGTTTGACCAGGTCATGAGCTGCTTGTATCTTTACTTTAATCAGAAGCCACTGAGGAACCCATACTGGTCTTTCTGATTTCCAAGTAATTTTTATTATCTCAGTGAAAACCCAATCCATGTCTATCTATTTCTTGACCTATTTGTATTGGTGCCACTATACTTTGTCCTTTTTCTCCTAATCCTTTCCTTTCCTAAAACCTTGTCTAGCCATAATAGTGGGTGCATTTTGATTGATATTATTTGTTAATGTCAAACCTAATTGATCTAGGACATCTCGTCCCCATAAATTTATAGGAAGATGATCCAATACATTTGGCTGTATAGTTCCTTCACATCCTTCAGGATCCTTCCAATCTAATACCATTGCACTTCTGTGGGGATTAGTTGCCACTCCTAGGCCTCGAAGCGTTTGAGTGGCTTGTTGTAATGGCCAATGTTTTGGACATTCTTGACGAGATATGATGCTAAGGTCTGCACCTGTATCCAGTAGCCCATTAAATTCATGTCCTTGAATATTTAGTTTTAGCATGGGGCGAGAATCTTAATTTAAAGAAAGCATAGCCCAATCTACACCTGTGGAGCCTAATCCACTGGAACCTCTTTCTACAGTACGACTGGAAAATTTATCATGTAGGCTGGGTATTATTAATAACTGTGCTGTTCTATCTCCTGGTGAAATTACTGATATACCCCTTGGAGAACTGGCTATAATTTTTATTTCACCTTCATAATCGGGATCAATTACCCCAGGACTTATCATAAGACCTTTTAGAGTAGAAGAGCTGCATCCCAATAATAAGCCTACTGTTCCTTGGGGAAGAGGTCCTTTTACCCCTGTGGGAATGATTTGAACTCCCATTTCTGGAGTTAGTACTGCTGTGACGGAGGCGCAGATGTCCAATCCTGCGCTCCCTCTGGTTTGTCTAATGAGGGATCTAATGGATAATGTGTCCTGGGTACTACCCTGATGGTGTTTCTGGGTTCCTCCACTGCCCCGTATATTTGTGGTTGTGGGCCCCGGAGCATGGGGCCCCCCTGTCCGTTTTTTGGCAATGGAGCCCAATGTTTTTCTCCATGATATCGTGGGTAAACACTTGGTCCTTGTCCATTTTTTGATAACAGAGTACCCTCTATGGTGGTTTGAGAACGGTATTCATTAGCCCAATATAATGGAGTACCCTCTATGGTGGTTTGAGAACGGCATTCATTAGCCCAATGTCTCCCTCTACGGCATCGTGGGCAAATACCTTGCATTCTACTCCTTTGATACCTAGTTTTGTTAAACCCTCCTTCTATGGGGCAATTCCTTTTAAGATGTCCTGTTTATTCACAATTGTAGCATGGTTTTGGCCTGGCATCTAAAACCTGTTGTACTGCAGCTGCCAGGACTTGCCTTTGTTCATTAATGTCTCTACATAATTTGATATATGTGTTTAAATCTCCATGTTTCCATGGTCTAATGGCCTCCCTACACCATCTGTTTGCCTGTTCGTAGGCTAGTTGTTTTATTAATGGCATTGCTTGTTCTATATCCCCAAAGATTCTGGTAGCTGTTTGTATAAGCCTATCTACAAATTCAGCATAAGGTTCATTAGCTCCTTGTATTACCTTAGATAATTGACCTTGTAAATCTCCATGCCCCTGTAAAGTTTTCCATGCCCTAACCGCAGCTGAAGCGATTTGTGAGTATATGGCAGGATCATATCTAACTTGTTGCAGCTGACCCTCATAAGGTCCCTCTCCTAGCAACATATCTAGATTTCTCTGAGGATAACCGGCTGCTGCATTTCGCCTAGCTGTCTCAGTGCAAAATTCCTCATTGGCAACCTTCCATAACAGGTATTGTCCTCCATTTATCACAGCTTTGCACATACTAGCCCAATCTGCTGGCATCATGTTCAAGTTGGTAATGGATTCAACCATGCTTACAGTGAAGGGTGCTTGAGGACCATAGGTCGTTACAGCCTCTTTCAGCTGCTTCACTCTTTTGAAATCTAAAACATGGTAAATTCGCTGCCCTCGTGCCTCCTCAAATACAAGGCATGCTAATCTTTGAGGTCCTGTCTCAGGATCCCATCTATCAACTACGAGGGTTGAGGGCCACTCAGCATATGTTGTCTCCATAGACGGAGCTGTTGGTTGGACACCCATGCCCTCTGGTGATAAAAGGTGTTAGTAGCAACCTCCCATTGTAACTTGTCCCCTGATAGCCCTTCCTTCTCTAAATTTTCTTCCCCTGTCTGACTAACTCAATAGTTTTCCTCTTTTACTTGATCTAAAATGTCTTCTCCTTGACTAAGTAAACAAGATTGTACCAACGTCCATAATGGTAATGTGCCAACTGGCAGAGTTCCTAGGCTTTTCTTTTCCATCTTTTTAAATCTTCACCATGATGGTTCCATTGTGATATATTTAACAACTCCTCCTTAAGAAACCATGGGCTACACTTTTGTATGGTATCAATGTATGCCCTAACTGTTCTTGGTTTTACTGCGGCACCTCCTTCCTCTAGCAATTTACTTAACATCCTTTCGGTTTGGTTTTTACTAATTTTTAGTTCCATATTTCTGCTATAAAAATAACACAACCCAACAAGATAACACAAAACCAAACCAAAACAGAGCGAAACAAAACTGGAACAAAAATTTGTTGTATCAGTTTTTCTATTTTCTTGACATGTGCATCCGTGGTCTATCTGTATCTCTTCCTCAGAGCCGAACAACTTTTCTAGCATCCTATTTATTTCTAGGGGCAGGCAGCTTGAAATAGAAACGTAACAAATCAAAAGAAGAATACACTGTCTCTTAAAATCGTCACCTATCCTCTCGCCCTGCTCTCAGGGGCAAGCAGTTTACCTTATCACTTACCCTCAGGCGTTCCCCATACGGGCCACCAAATGCTGCAGTCTGGCTGGGCACAAATAACTGGAAGGTCGAGCCACTTGTAGATTCAAGCAGGAACAAACTTTATTTCCGAACTCACGTGAATGCCACCCACGCGACCCTCCAGGAACTCCACAAGAGCTCAACCGCAACTCAGCGAACCCACACAAACTCTCTAGGAACTCCGTGAGAGCTCAAACGGAACTCAACGGGAACTCCGCGAGAACGTAACTCAACTGGAACCCAACCATCCTAATGGCTCGCTGGCACCACCTCTCAACCACTCCCCCTGGCAAAACACCAGGTGCCATCCCGACTCGGCTGTGGCTCTCAACAAGGGGAGGGAGGCAGTGCAGACAGTGGAGTTGAGGAATCTCACCACGCATCATCTCCATAAGCACACAGAGGGGTGGAGAGGAGAGGCGCGGGGCCAGGTCTCTGGAACACAGGTGTGATCGTCACTGTGATGCAAAACTTTTGCACAGTTTGTCCAGTTGGCAAAGCTTTTTTTTTTTCCTTCCTTTCCCCAAAGGGGTCTGGATTAGGGATTCAGGGACTATTTCATTTCCAAAGAATAAGAATGTCTTAGATAAGCAGAGCCAGGCTTCAAGGAAAGGGGGAAGTGGAGGAAGTCCTGCAATGCTGGGTGAGGGTCACCCGGATTGGACTCACTTACAGAAAAGCAGAAAGAAGTGTGTCCACACAGAAAGGAATGACCGACCCAGAGAGACAAGCCAATGTGTGTGCGGGGGTGTCCTCCACGCAGACCGCTTCCCCCGCTGAGAACCTGGACGCCTCTCTAGGGGGGGCGCACCCAGCACCAGATCCTGGTTGGGAGAGGCTCTTCTCCAAATCACAAAACCAGGGCTCTGCGTAGGACGGGTGGGTTCCAGGTCGGGGCAGGGAAGAAAGCTTGCCTTGTCTTGTTCTGGAGAGGGAAGGCGAGCAGTAACAGGAACAAGGAGAAAGTGTGGATGGTGAGTAGATGCCACGTGCCCCGTGGCCACAGGGGAGCCCAACAGTGTGAGCCCTCACTCGGGGGTGACGGGAATCCAAGCCAAGATGGGGAGGTGGGGCAGGGCAGCCCCCCATGGGAAAACCCTGTTCATAGACAGGGAAAGCACCTGGGAATGTCACAGTTCTGCCACCGTCCCTGCAGGCAGGGTGCAGCGCTGGAGAGCGGGCAGTGGGCAGAGGTGAGAGCAGAACAGGCTGTGCTGCGTGGCCTGCCCTGTCTCCACCAGTCTGTTTTGTAAATACAGAAGGTAAATAGGTTTACAGTGGCGGGTCCTGGCTGTCACCCACCTCAGCCGGGTGTTGGACGGGCTTTAACAATCCTGTGTTGACCAGCTGCAAGAAGAGCCCTTGCTGGCTGCAGAGGACACCTACGGGCCTGTTGGCAGGACAAGGCCTTCCTCTCCTGCCCCGTCCAACCCCAGGGACAGCTGTGATCACTCGGCACCTCCTTCCAGGCCCCCTTGGGTCTGGCCTGCTGTGCACGGTGACTTGTCACAGTGACATGTCCGTTCCTGTCCTGTTATGACCCCCCTGTTAGCTTCTCAGGAGGCGTTTCCTGCGCAGTTCAGAACCCGACGTCTCTGAGCCGTGAAGTTCCGACTCCGGTGTGGCCACTTCAGAGCGCTGAGATGGGCTTCCGCAAGCAAAGAGGCACAGGGCTGGGCGCTGCCCAGGGGTGGGACGTTTGCCCCAGCCAGTGGTCACAGCCAGAGTCGCAGAGGTCTTGTCATTATTATGACCTACTGTGAGTTCATATCGGATGACCTTTCTCTGCCATCAAAGAAGAAACCATGGGAGGGAGAAGGCACAGTTGTTCCCCAGCGTGCTCTCCCATCTTGGGCCGGGTTTGGAGAGAACTGTTTGCAGGTGGTGAGGCAGCAGCCGTGTCCCTCCCCAGCACCCAGGATCACACGTTGTCCTCATTGGTGGAGCATGTTTTACCCTAATAAATCCATAAACAATCTCCCAGGCAGATGCCATACTATCCTTCACTGAAAGATGAGTGAACTGAGAGGCCCAGTGAGTGCTGTTTCTGCAGTGAGTCACTTAACACTGGGAGGCAACACTAGGATTATTCTCTCTTAGAGACCAGCACCTGAAACCCAGAGAGGTTAAGTAACTTGCCTAAGGTAACACAGCTGGGACAGGGGGCTGGGATTGGAACCAAGATGAGTCTGGTACTCAGTCTATTTAAATAGAAATTTATGATTCAAGCTGCATTTGGGGGAAGTAACATCTGCTGTGTGCCAGACACGGTGATGCCATTACCAGGCAGTGCCACACGGTTCAAAGCAGATGCTTGAGCTGGGTGGTGCTGCATACCTGTAACTCCAGCTGCTCGGGAGGCTGAGGCAGGAGGATCAAAATTTCGAGGCCTGTCTGGGCAACATAGTGAGATCCCATCTCAAGATGCAATGAAGCAAACGCACGTGCTCTGGAGTCGGGCTCCCTGGCCACGTCACGTTGATCTCCCCGGGACTCAGTGTCTCATCTGTAAAGTAGGAGTCATAGGGATCCTTGTGGCAGTGTGACCAAGAGTCTCTAGCAAGCACTCAACGCAGATAAGAATATATTTTTAGATATTGGTTTTGATTTTTTTTTTTTAATTTTCAGCACAATCCTGTAAGGTCACTGTCACAGTCATTAGTCATGTTTGAGGCTCAGGAAGTGGAAGTGATTTGCCCAAGGTCACCTTCCAGGTCTCCTACCAAGGAAGGGGACACCTCAGTTGTCCCTCCAGAAGAGAAGCAACCCAAGGCCGTCCTGCCAGTCCTGGGGCAGGCCAGCTCCAACCCCTCGCCTGCCTGCGGGACCCTGGGCTGAGCCGCACCTTGCCAGCCCTGGCTGTCTGGGGACTAGACAAGAGGTGGGGTGACAACTTCCCTGTCATTAGGAGGTTGTGCTTGGAGAGCTGGGCATGGCCTCCTTTCTAGGGACTTCTCTGAAGAGCCATGTCCTTGGGCCACCTCTGAGGTGCAGTGGCCACCTCTTGCCCCCTGGCAGGGGTCCACAGCCCCGAGCCTCTTGCTTCCCCTCCCAGGGACTGTGGAGGTGCCTGCCCAGGCTGTGTGTAGTGGTCATCACAATGCCACCTGTCCTAGACGCTGGATGGCCAGGACAGGATGAGCTCCCGGCCACGGTAAGCAGCCGCGAGGGCAGCCCTCAGCATGCGGGTGAGTGTGCGCTGGTGTGCGCCTGGCCCGCCCCTGGGGGCCTCAAAGTCCTCAGGCTGTGGTGGTGCACACTCTCCTAAGAAGCCTGCAGTGGCGTCCTCCTGAGACAGCAGACACCTGCCGGGGGACACAGGTCACCTTCCCAGGGGGCCATGGCCATTCTAGTCCTTCCTGTGACTCTGCCATAGCTGGACTCTCAGCTCAGAGGGTGTTAACTAAATGGCAAACATTCGAGGTGCCCGGTCCTCTGCCTGGCCTCGGCTGCAGCCCTCCCAGGTGGACCTGGCTCCCAGGCGGGCCACCCCCAAAAAGACCTCTGTGTCCTGCAGGTCTTTTAGAGCAGAGCCAGCTGAGATTTGCCCTGGCCACGGGAAAGGCGAGGGCATGTGTTCGTGAGCCCTGGGTCCCCTGAACCCTTCCTGCCACCGGGAGGCTGCGCTGGGGCTGGCTTCGGGCTTCTGTGGAATCTGTTGTTCCCCCGTGGCCAGCAGAGGGCCAGGGTGGGGTCGAGGACCCCAGGAGGTATCAGTGGTTCCATGGCTTCAGAGGTGGCCGTGCCCAGTTTGAAGCCCGCGTATGGAGGGTGGACCTGCCCTGCGGTGTGCGGTCACCCTGACCCCCCACTCACAAGGACATGACTGCCCGTGGGCATTTCTGGTCCTTGCCATGGGATGGGCCACAGGAAGGGCTTTGAGAGGGGGTTGCCGAGGCCCCCTGTCAAGTGCAGCTCATCAAAGCAAAAGCTGTGGTCACCGTGGCTTCGTAACCAGCCCGGATCCTGCTCATGGCCAGGGAGTGGACAGGGCAGGCAGGGTGGCCACAGCCGGAAGCCTCATCGGCGAGCGAGGGCTGGAGTCCTCGGAGGTGCCTTGTCACTTGGTCTGGAAGTCGGTGTGGCCTGTCAGCCAGGGCCCTGGTCCTGCTCCCCTGGGCCTCTCAGGGAGTCTCCCCAGGCACAGGTGCCACAGCCCCCAAAGGCAGGTGGCACCACTCAGCAGAGCTGTCAGGGGTCACTCAGGGTCACGGGAGGAGACCCCTTGCTCCTGCTCGAGTGTCCCAGAGCCACCTTGCCACAGGACCACAGCCGTGTGCTTAACACAGTGGGGAAGCCCTCAGCTCCGGGAGCCGGAGTCAAGGTGGCAGCAGGGTCACCCTCCTACCGAGGCTCTCCATGGGACCCTCCTTGCTTCTTCCAGTTCCCGGTGGCTGCTGGGGACCTCGGTGGTGGCAGTGCCGCTCCAGTCTCTGCCTCGGTCTCCACCCGACCTCCTTCCCCAGGTGTCTCTGGGGCGGATCCCCTCTCTGTCCTCTAACGAGGACCCCAGCCTCCGAAGTGAGCCCCCCCCCCCCGATCCAAGACCATCTCAATGAGACCTTATCGGGTTGACATGTGCCGAGTCACTGTTTCCTGGTAGCCACGTCCACAGGTCCTGGGGCCAAGCCGGGGACATGGCTTTGTGGAGGCCGCAGCTCCGCCCAGCACTCTGCACGAGGACTGGCGGTTTCCAGGGGCTCGTGAGCCCTGGGCTGCTGAGGCGGCCACTTGGCCAGGCAGGGGTGGGATGCAGGGGTGCGCCTTCCTCAGCTGCTGGACATGGGCCCTGGAGTGAGTCCCATTTTCCCTCCCAGGGACTGCAGAGGAGTCCTCTGGGCTCTGGTGGTCATGGGAATGCCACCATGTCCCGGGCACCATGGTGGCAGGAGAGAAGAAGCCGATGCTGGGTTCTCGGGCAGCTCCTTGGCGGGGTCTGCGCTGCGGTGACAGAATTCCCGAAGCTCAGGAGGCCGGGGGACCTCCAATGGCTCCCAGTCTGGAGATGGGAGAGGGGAGCGGAGGGGAGGGCAGGGCCTTCCCTGTTACAATGGGAACCCATGGCCAGGCGAGTTTTGGAAGCTGCAAACACTCAACCCTCGCTGGGACTTTTCAGTTGCACATAGTTGGGTGAGGAAGTGGGGGGAGCCAGCTGGAGGGGCACAGACTCTAAAAGGGGTCTCAGGCTAATATGCAGAGAGGTTCAGTGACTTGCCCAAGGTCACACAGGATGCGGTGGAGCCAGGCATGAAGCCAGGCAGGCTGAACCACGCCCTTGAGTCACCAGTGCTCACCCTGCCTGCGTTGGGGACTTGCAGGGGGGAGCCTTGACTCCCACAGAGGAGGGCCAGTTCGGCCGCTAGCTGGCCCTGTGGGGTGTCCGTGCAGGTAGTGGATACTTGCTGAGAACCTTCCTGGCCTGACGTGCAGGCATGAGCCCAGACCACAGCCTCTGCCCTGTGAGATGAGCGGGTGGTGGCGTGGAGTATAGGTGACAGGGGCAGAAGGGAGGGCAGCCATTTCCAGACACAGGGTGGGGCCAGGGAGGCTGAGTGGGGCCAGGCGGGCAGCACAGAGAGGGGCGCAGGCCGGGCAGGGACACCGGCCCCAGCAGCTCTCTGGAGACCCTGCAGCTGGTGGTGACCCAGAGAGGCAGGTGGCACCCGGACTGCTTCTGCTAATTCCAAAGTCAGGGAGCAGCTGGTTCTAAAGCAGATGCAAGGAGCCGCGACTTTCAGAGTTTGGGGTGTCAAGAGAACTGGGGTGTTGACCCAAACCCTTTGAGGAAGCTGTTTCATTTAATCTTATTTTTTCCAGCTACTAAAGTAAGAAGTTCCACGCATCAGACCTAACAGGGCCGCCATCCCGCCCCTCGGGCGGCAGGACTCGCTCGCTGCTTGTTGGTTTTGAGAGATGATCCATCTACCCTGAAATTCACCCGGTCCCACTGTTCGAACCAGTGCATTTGAGCAAATTCACAGGGTTGTGCAGTTATCACTGCTACTGAATTTCAGAATGTCTTTATCACACCCCTAAAAACCCCTGCACCCCTTAAGCACCCCCCGAACACCCCCCTCCATTCCTACCCTCACCACTCCCTGAAAACTTCCCTCAGCCTGTCTCTGCCGATTGGTTCACGTGGGACATTGCATTTCAGTGAATCAGACTGTGTGGCCCTTTTGTCTGGCTTCTTTCCCTTGACATAATGTCGTCTATATCATTAAATTCATTTTTATGGCTGAGCATGATTCTGCTGTGTGGCAGAGCCACAGTTGGCTTCTCGGCTGGCCGAGGGCGTTGGTGGTTCCCATCTGTGAGCATCTTGCTACGGCTTCCTAGTTCTTCTCCCTCTGTCCCCGAGACTGGTAGGATACAGTGGCAACTGTTCAGCGTTCTGCTCTCTGCTTGCATTCCCCCCCTCCCCATGCGCGGTCATTAAAAACTTCTCATAAGCACAGTTTGTAATAGTTACAAAATAACATTCCACCCCGTGGCTGGAGTGTAATGACCTAGCCATTCCCTGGAAGTCACGTGTTTAGCTGTTTCTAATTGAAATAAGGTTTGCTGAGGAGCAACAAATGGGAGAAACCTCAGAGGGCCTTTTGAGGAAATCATAAGCCCCCTCCCAGCTGTGTGCCTGCAGGCTGCAGAGCCCGGGTGGGGGGCACAGGCGCCATTCCTCCCAGGTGGCTACAAGGCAGGACTTGGACCTGGGGAAGATTCTTCTCTGGTGAGGGGGGCAGATCAGCCACAGGCCTAGCCCCTCTTCCTGGGACCCCCAAACATGGAGGGATGTGAATGGCAGCCTGTGTTCTGTCCCACCTCCCTGGGTTTTTACACTTCTTTATATCTTATTTTACTTTTTTTTTTTTGGTAACAGGGATTGAATCCAGGAGCACTTAACCATTAAGCCACATCCCCAGCCCTTTGTGTTTTTTATTTAGAGACAGAGTCTTGCTGAGTTGTTTAGGGCCTCGCTGAGTTGCTGAGACTGGCCTCAAACTTGAGGTCCTCCTACCTCAGCCTCCTGAGTTGCTGGGATTGCAGGTGTGCACCACTACATCCAGTTTTGCACTTCTTTTTAGGATTTTTTTTTTCTTTTTGTCTTGACAGTCTGGTCTTTGTATACAATTTGGAGACAGCAGAAAACGAAAAAAGCCTGCAATTAAAATTGCCTGGAATTTACCAGTCAGGGACAACTCCCGTGAATGGTTCAGCATGTTCCTCCCATTTCTTTCTGTATAGTTGAAGACACATCAGATAGGAAAGGTTGACGTGCATCCAAAGTCCAAGTTCATAAACAAACTGTGTCCAGTGCAGACCACGTAGAGAATCCCACACTCGGAAACAGTGCAGCGGTTTTAGTGTATGTCTTTCCAACGTGTTGTGCTTAGGTGGAGAGGAAGGATAAATATATTTTAGCAAAACTGGGATTAAACTATTTTCTTTCCTCTGCTCTCCAAGACAATGCAGCATCCAGATCCTTCCATGTCAGAAAGACTTGCAGGGCACGGAGCGTTGTTATGCAATTCCACCTTTGCTGTTTGGGAAAGGGAGGTCTGTCCATCTGTGTATGGGTGCATCTGAAGATAGTTCCCAGATAGAGAAATGGCCTCTGCCCAGAGGCCTGGCGCTCCAGAAACCTGGACCTGAGGTGTGATGGGGGTGTTGTTGGGGGTTGGGGGAGCTTTTTACAGTCAGTCTGCACTAATTTTTACCACTTGACTACTTATACTATGACTGATGTTGGTTTTATAGATTTTAAAAGTTTGATTGGAAGAAAACATTTTATGTCCTTACATGTTCAATAACAATGTTTTGAATGTAATTACAGCCATCGCTGTATGGATATGCGATACCGTATGTGACTATTCTCTAATTCCTCCATGTTTAGGAGGGGGTTCAAACTCTTTCTGCTTATGCATAAAAACCTCTTTTGCTTATGCATGATTATTTGCTTGGGGTTAATTTCTAGAAGTAACATTGCAAATGTTTTTTACGTCATTTTGTCCAATGTCCCTAAGCAAATTGTCACCAAGGGGTGCTCCAGCAACCTTGGCAGGGATTGAACCCCTCCCTCACCGAGGTGGGGCCGTGGAAGCCTTCTGTGTTCAGCTCTCCTTGGCTAAACAAGAGTGTCTACCAGGCTTTGGCACCTCAGATGTGGGAGGCAAAATAACAGATCCCCAAATCATCTATACCCCGATCTCCAGAACCTGGGAATACGTTTGGTGATGTCACAGAGGTAGAATTAGGTTGCAGCTTGGCTGCCTGGGGCTGGGGAGGTGATCCTGGATTAACCTGGTGGATCCAGTATAATCCCAAGGGCTCTTCCAAGTGGAGCTGGGATTCAGAGAGAACTCAAGATCCGGCCGTGTGAGAAAGACTTGGCTAGAGGACGCCAGCTCTGGAGAGGGAGGAAGGGGTCACCAGCCTAGGGATGTGGGCCATCTCTAAAAGCCTGGAAAAGGCCAGGAAATGGATTGTCTCCAAGACTGTCCAGAAAGGAACCCAGCCATTCTGACATCTTGATTCTAGCCTAATGGAATCTATATCAGACTTCTGATCTTTAGATCTATGAGAAAATAAGTTGTGTTGCTTTAAGTCACTAAGGTAATTTGTTACAGCAGCTATCGGTTACTTATACGGTACATGCTGTACTGCCTGTACCTGTTCTGGCTCGGACCCTGGGGAGGCACTCGGGTCTTATCTAATGGTCTCCACCATGTGGTATTGGCATCAATGGCATTGCTGGCTTCCTGGTGACAGCTGGAGGAGGCTAGCCTATTTGGAAGGGCACGTCATCCTTTTTACTGACCGTGAAGTATAGACATGAAACCCACTCGGGTCTTCAGTGCCCTGCTGCTGCCCAACACGGACTGGGAGGATTTGCTTCAAGTGCTTTTCTTTGAAGGAATCTCAGTCTTCCAAAACGTTGCCACGGAGCTGCCGAGAACCTCTGTGTGCCTCCACCTGGTTCACCGCTGTTTAGAGATGGGCCACACGGGCCTTATCACCCTTCCCATTTGTCACCTCTCCCCTCCCCCCTGCACTGAAGTTGTACATCTCGTGCCCTTTGATCCCGAATACTTCAGTACCCTTTCTGCCCCAAGAACAGGGACATCCGGTTAACATGATCACACCACAGCCATCAAATCAGGGAATTCAGCGCTGTGCCACCATCTACCTGGTGCACAGACCTCGTCTGGGTCTTGTCACTTGTCCCAGTGCCGTCCTTTAACAGAAGCTCTTCCTCTGGCCCAGGAGCAAATCCAGGATCACGCCTGCGGTTGGCTCCAGTGACCGCTGAGTGTCATTTAATTTGGAGCACTTTCTTCACCGTCCGGGACACTGACACCTGTGGAGAATGCTGGCTCCTTCTGTTGTCAAATGTCCCTCCCTCTGGGTGGTCTGACATTTCCTGGGACGGGGTGGGGGCAGGGTCTGTGTTTTGGCAGGGACACCCCAGCCACGGTGCCGGGTCTTTGCTGGGTCCCGTCACATCAGTTATGAGGGAGGGTGACGTTGATCGCTGGAGTAAATAATGCCTGCCAGGTTTCTGGGCTCTGAAATCATTGTTTTCCGTCCTGTAATCAGGATCTGATTTGCCGGAGATATTTTGAGGCTCTGAATACCGTGTTCCTTGTCCGTCTTTACCTACTAGATTTCCCTGATTCAGAAAATGTGAGAACTCAGTCAGCATTTCCCACGGAGGAGCCTGTCCCTTGGCTGTGCATTTAGTGTCAACACGTGCTCAGGCACCCTGGCTTTATTTGTCATGATTCACCGTCACCACTGTTGATTTTGATGCTCCCAGAGAAGCCAGGATGTGCAGGCTCCGTGGGCTCCTGGCTGCTGGGGCGTCACGACTTGCAGGCCTCTGAGTGGACCAGGCTCGGAGGGGCGTGTCTGCCAACCCGCCTGCATGTCTCCTGCTCGTAACCTCATCCTGTACCACGCGTGTGCACATGAACACACGCGCGCGCACGTGAACACACACATGAAGTGCATGCAGTCCCATGTCTGTGTAAAGCTCGTTCACCCGAGGCCTCCTCCCCGAGTGTGACCCGGGCCTCCTTCCCGCCTCCTCCCTCCCATTTCTTCGACAGCGAGAGGTCAAGATCCCCCCTCAACACAGTCACTCATGGGCTCAATTTGACAAGACACACAAGCCGTTCTGGGTTGCCACATTCGTGCTGCTGTGAAAGGAAGCCTGCTGGGGGAGGTTTGCTGGCATTTGGTCCCCACCAGAGCGCTCCGAGAATTGGATGCGTTATTTCACTTCCCCTTTATTGTCGTTGTGTGATTTATCTGAAACCAGTTCACTTATTTCTGCTGGAATTCGACAGGGCTTCCCCTCGGCTTTATTGATTTAATCTTACTTTCTGAGCAACTCAAAAAAACCAGACATAAGGCAACTCTCAGAGGGCTGGGGCTTCCCTTCCCACCCACCCACTCTCCCCTGCTCAGTACAGGCCACCAAAGAAATGAGTTTCTGGGTTTTCTCTCTGGCTTCTTTTTACAAAAATAAGCAGTTTCAGCTGTACTTTTCCTTAGTTCTTATATAAAAAGAAGCATGCTCTAGGTACTTTTTGGTACTTATAATTGTTCGAAATACTATCTTGGCAATCACATTATGTCAATACACACAGATCTTTGCCATTCTTTCTCACAGCTGTATAGTACTCCAATGTGTGGTTCTACCATATTCTACCTAACCATTATATGAATGGACATTTAGGTTATTTTCAAAATTTTGCTATTAAAAGCAATGCTGTTGGGCTGGGGATTTGGCTCAAGCGGTAGTGCGCTTGCCTGGCATGCGTGCGGCCCGGGTTCGATCCTCAGCACCACATACCAACAAAGATGTTGTGTCCGTCGAGAACTAAAAAATAAATATTAAAAATTCATTCTCTCTCTCTCACTCTCTCTCTCTCTCTCTCTCTCTCTCTCTCTCCTCTCTTACTCTCTCTTTAAAAAAAAAAAAAAAAAAGCAATGCTGTGGGGCTGGGGTTGTGGCTCAGCATTAGAGCGTTCACCTAGCACATGTGAGGCCCTGGGTTCAATCCTCAGCACCACATAAAAATAAATGAACAAAGTAAAGGTATTGTGTACAACTAAAAAATAAACATTAAACAAAAAGCAATGCTGCAATGAATAACCATGTGTTTATGCATTTTCTTGCTTTTGGAAGTATATCTTCATGGTACATATCGAGAAAATGGATTCCATAAGTATGGTTCCACCCCGTATCCCCCCCTCTGCACGTCTGAGCCTGCTGTTCCCTGTGGCTGATGAGTACGGTCAAGTTTAAATTTTTTTCCAATCTGAAAGGTGAGAAGTGGTATCTTCTTGTAGCTTCATTTTGCAATTCTCATGCCATAAGTCAACTTGAACATCTTTTCATATGTTTAAGGATCATTTTTTGTCTTTTTTTTTTTTTTGTAGCTTGTTCATGTCTTTCCCTATCTTCTCTCCATCAGTGTTTTCGATTTATTCTCCATAATATCGAAGAATCCCTCATGGATGAAGGCCGAGGCGCCTGTGTCTGTGGTATCCACGGCACGTGTTCTCTGTGGTGCCCGTCAGCACAGGCTCTCAGGCCACCTCGGGGCGGCTTGGATGACAGACGTCCTGGTTCCCAGGCTGGAGGCGGGGAGGCCGGAGCAGCCTTCTCACTGTGTCCCCAGGGGCTGACAGGGAACTCTGGTGTCTCTTCCTCTTACAAGGCACCTGCCCTCTTGGGTCAGGGCCCCACCCTGATGGCCTTGGTGACATCTATCACCCCCAGAGGCCCTGTCTCCAACCACAGTCTCATTAGGGCTAGGGTGTGGGGGGGTGCACACGGGTCCATTACATGGTGGTCAGTTTTTTCAAAAGTTTCCTTGTATCGCGGTGAACCTCGCTCTTTCTTTGAACCTGAGCACTAGCTGAAAACCCTGCCTGGTACCCAGGGAACTGAGGGACGGGTCCACTTTCCCCGTAACATCGCCAGCGCTTTCAGAGCCGGATCTGATTGGGGTTGATGCTCTCGAGGCGGGAGATGTTCTCTTTCTGTAAGTGACTCCGTGGTGGCCCCAGCCCTGCATACGAAAAAGCCGGTCTTTGCCACGGGGTTTGTCACATGCCACACTTCCCTGTGTCCTTGGGCCTGACTCCAGTCTGTGCCACTGTGTGGCTCATGGTCAGAGCTGCTGGGGGGGCGCAGGGACTGACTTCAGGCCCCTTCGTGCTCCTGCTGTGACTCCTCCCTCCTTGCGTCTGCAGAGCCCTTCATGCAGATGTTTAGATCCAAAAACTCACTCTTATTCAAAAATAATATCTAGTTCTTTATATTTTTTAAAGTTATTTCTAAAAAATAGCATTATTATTTAAAAATAATAATAGATGTATTTTCAGAGCAGTTTTTGGTTTACAGAAAAGTTGAGCAGATGGAACTGGAGTCCCCATCTTGCTCGGCTCCCCCCACCCTTCCTGCACAGAGCCGCCCCTGCTGCTAACCTCCCGTGTCAGCAGAGTAGGAGGGCTACGTTGGTTACTGACACCGGCCAGTGTGGATACCATTGTTAACCCCCAGCTGTGGTTTACACCGGGGTTCACAGTTCTGTGGGGATTGGTAACAGGAACTGAACCCAGGGGTGCTTAACCACGGAGCCGCATCCTTTTGTTCTTTATTTAGAGACAGGGTACCAGGGGCTGGGGCTAGAGCTCAGTTGGTGGAGTGCTTGCCTCGCATGCACAAGGCCCTGGGTTCAATCCCAGCACCACAAAAAATAAAAAAGAGTAGAGAGAGGGTCTCACTGAGCAGCTTAGGGCTTCAGCTAAGCTGCTGAGGCTGGTCTTGAACTTGCAGTCCTCCTGCCTCCGCTGCCAGAGCTGCTGGATCACAGCCAGGCTCCAGTTCTGTGTTTGATAAACACAGGCACAGGTGCCTGCCACTGACCCAGCATCCCAGCAGCAATGCCCAATTTCACCTCCCTAAATTCCCCTCGTCCCACATATCCCCACCCCCACCCCCAGCCCCAGGCAACCGCTGATCTTTATGCTGTTTGCATCCTGAATGTCACAGAGCTGGCCCTGCAGGCTGAGCTGGCTCTTCAGCCTGGGCTTCTTAGCGATGAGCCTCTTTTTCTTGTGTCCTTTTACACTGAGACGTGATATTGGTACATCCTGACGTGGCACGGCGGCCCGACGGTCCAAATGTGCACACAGTGTGTGGCGATCAGATCAGGGCCCTAAGCGCTGCATCTCCTGACAGGATCGTCTGTGTGCGGGGAGCTTTGAAGGCGTCTGTTATTCTGAACTTGGTCACAGATTCTTGTATCCAGTACCTCCTGCTCCTTAGCGAGGTGCAGTCTAGCTGGCTCCATGCACGTTGGTTTTTTGGGGTTTTTTTGCACAAACATGTGTGTTGCCGTATCTGAGAGCAGCTCCTGCCTTTCCTCTTGTTTAACTCACAAGTTGGATTTATAGAGGAGCTCAGAGAACTTGCTTCTGGGTGATGCCGAGCCCCTTCCAACAACAGGGGGTTTCTCTCTTTGTCGGGACCCCTTGGAGCGCTCCGGGGTGGTGAAAGTCTCTGCACACAGTTGATGCCACCGCTCTCTCCTCCCAAGGGCCTTGTCACTCTGTGCACGAGGCAAATGGGGCTTCCCTTCCCTTCCTCTGCTCTGGCTGCAGGAAAAATCGCATGCCCTTTCCCAGCTGCGTTCTGTGGGCTGACCTCCCAGGCCGCACCTTCACAGAGCCTGGACCGTCCTGCCTGTCCACAGGGACGGCCTGCTTCTCTGTCCCTGCCGCTCCGTTCACGGAACGATCTGTTCATCAGTTTGGGGACCCAGGTATTTGTCCAATGCTTCTGAGCGCCATTCAGTGGGGATGCAGCAGCCTGGCTTTGAGCTCAGCCCTTACATTCCAGCATGGTCTCAAGTGGCAGGTACCGAGGGGCATCAGTGACACCTGCCTCGGAGGAGCTGTCCTGAGAGCCAGGAGCTGAAGTTGAGTGGACGTTATCCAGGCAAAGAACGGAGGGAAAAGCATTTGGGGAGAGGAACAGGATCTGCAAAGGCCTCCTGGTGGGATGGCACTGTGGTCAGTGAGCTGAGCGGTGGCTGGGGGGACTGGGAGATGGCACAGGGAGCTCAGGCCCCGAGCCAGTGGGGGAGGAGCTTTAACTCAATCCCTCGGCAGCCCGAGGCCGATGTTGGGTGGGTGGGGAGAGAGGAAACCTCCTCCGAGGTGGTGGCTGGCCCAGCAAGTGAGGGTGGCCTAGGCCAGTGAGCTAATGGAGAGGGCGGGGCCAGGGCCCTTGTGGAAGGCAAGTGGCCTGAGGGTGGACCCAGGGGCTTTGAAGGTTTGGGCTTGAGAATGGGGGGCCCTGGAGGAGGCCTGGGCAGGCAGAAGGGGAAGGTCCACCGCAGGCAGCTCTCGTTCACCTCTGGCCATCCAAACGGAGCTAGTGTGATGGTGGAAGTTAATGTCATTTAGTTTAAATTAATTTAAGCTTCAATCTCAGTGGCTACTCTCTGGGACAGTGCAGGTAGAGAACATTTCCATTATATTTCAGAAAGTTCTTCGGACAGCGCTGGCCTGGGGTGCCCCTCAGTCATCTGAGTTGACGTGTTGGGTGGCAGGTGCAAGTCTGGGGCTCAGAAGAGCAGCCAGGCTGGGTTCATTCTGCTTTGCTACTTGTGTGCTGGGTGTCCCTGGGCAAGCGACTTCCCCTCTCTGAGTCTCACTGAGCTCATCTATTAAAACAGGAAGCCTTGCGTGCCCTGTTTGGTGCTAGGTTTAGAACTGAATTTTACCAGGTGGCTGGTCCCCAGTGAGGTGCTCGGATCGCAGGTTCTTATTTGTCCTGGGTTTGACCCTGTGACTCCTTGATGTTTACCATGGGACCTGGATTTCCCTGTAGGAGAACTCAGAACAACCTCTCGCCCGTCTGGCTGTGAACCTGACTCTGGTCCAGCCTTGGGCAAGCCCTTTCCCACTGACCACCTGGGGGGTTAGAGCAGGCCTTGGAGGAGGGTGCCCGTGTCAGGAAGGACTGACAGCCATCTGCCGCGTCAGAGAAGGAGCTAGGAAGCGCAGGGCCCTGTCCTGGAGGTGGGCAAGCGGGGCTCTGCCGGCTGACCTTGGTATTTCTGGCCAGATTCTGCCTCGGGAGAGCGCTAAGCCTCCGAGGGCCACTCAGAAGTCCCCCGGCCCAGCGCTGGCCCGGAGCTTGCCCAGGAACCTTGTCGCCATGCGTCTTGATCTTCTTGTTTTTATTTATTTAAACACGGGCGAGGGTTACTGACTTCTGAACTGTTGGGAAAAACTGATGTTGTCTCATTAAAACTGCATCGTTCACTTGTACCGAAAGGGGAAAAAAAAACCCATTAAACTTTTATACCTGACAAGGAAAACCATTAAAGATTCATAATTGCAAAAAAAAAACCAAAAAACCCTCTTTAATAGAATTTTAATTTTCATTGAGGTGATGCCGGGTCCTTGGCTGGAGCCACGGAGTCCGTTTCACTCCAGCCTCAACACGGCGGGGAAGGAGGCCAGGGACAGGTGCCCTCCTGGTGTGGCTGGCTCAGCCAGCGTCCCACGGGGAAGGGTCCTGGCCCGGCTCAGCACCTGGTGGATCTGGTGGTGTGGGCAGACCTGTCTCCAGCAGCCTCGGAGTGCAGGGGGCGCTCAGAGCTGCTGCCGTCCGCGGTCCACGGTTTCTTCTTGCTAGTCTGTTTTCAGTTCCCATCACCACCCAGGAATAGAGCACCTACTGTGTGCATGGCCCAAAGCCCAGAGCCAAGCAGGCTAAGAGGTACCAGAAGAGCAGTTGGCTTTTCTTAAAGGGGACTTTGGTATCTGTTTGAGCAGGGACTTTGCCGGCCAGTGGAACATAGGCCACCTCCCAGGTCTCGTCACCTCCCCTCCTGGCTTCAGCCTCCTCATCTGCAAGATGGGGTGACAGAATCTGTACTTCATGATGTGGTCCATGTGGGGGTCAGCTGAAGCAGGAAGGAGGGGAGGTGGGTGTGGCCTTGAGACCCAAGGAGGTGGGACGGCAGGTTTGGTTGGTGAGTGGTCAGTGGGCAGCTTCTGGGAAAGCATGCTTTTCTAAAAATGCAGTTAACATTTATTGAGCACCTGTTGTATGCTAGGTACTCTTTTTGTTTGTTTTTGTACTGGGGATTGAGCCCAGAGGTGCTCAACCACTGAGCCACATCCCCAGCCCTTTTTCTTTTTGAGGCAAGGCCTCTATAAGTTGCTGAGGCTGGCTTTGCGGTCCTCCTGCCTTGGCCTCCCAAGCATGAGCCACCGCATCCAGCTTGGGTCCTCTTTAATGTGCTTTATATGTGTCCATTCAGCAGATATTTGTTGAGCATCTACTATGTTCCAGTTTAGGTGCTGGGATACAGTAAGAGTATTAATTCACCTGTGAGTAGGTCCTAATATCATCTCCATTTTCCAGAGGAGGTAACTGAGGCACAGAGAGGTTAAGTAAATGCCCCAAGGTCCTACAGCAAATAAGTGGCAAGGTCTGGATGTAGACCCAGACTCCTGGGTCTGGGCTCTTGCCGGGCCTCTCCTGCAGTCTGCACAGGGGGTAGTCTCGTTCCCATTTTGAGGGAAGAGGTTTTAGAATCGAAACTCATCTTCCTGGGGCCTCCTGGAGACTGGCTGGGCACTGATCACTGCCGCTGACCTAGCGATGTGAATCCCCAGGCTCCTGGTGGACCGCCAGGTCCAGGGCTGTCGGCCGCTCGGCTTCGGAACACCAGCCTGTCGCCCGCGGCTGTGGGTGACGAAGGGCTCTTGGCTCTGCTGTGAGATGAAGGGCGCTCCGTGGTCGGCCTCCTCTCCTGCGTCACGGAGATCAATAGGACATCCATGGTGACAGATAAGAGAGAGCCACCGTTATCCATTCATCCTCCTCTGCTCTCCCCGCAGCGACTGAGCAGTGTCAGACCCGCGATCGCACCGGGCACCTGTCTGTCCTCTCGCCGCAGCGTGTCCTGTCCCCGAGAGTCCTGGGGTGGGGGTGCGAGTGCTCATTGGTCAGCCCCGGGGCCTGGCCTTGAGGTCCCCTCCATGTGTCCCTGTCCTTTTTGGGCCTCATCCCCATCTGCCCCAGCAGGTGCATCTGCACCTCTTCATCCTCCACCTGGTGTATCCGGGTCACCTCTCCCTAGTTGGCTTGGGGGGTAAGGAAAAGTCTCCTTTCAGGGAACAAAGAGCTCTTGGGTTTTCTCTGGGAAAGAAAAAGACCCCAACTTCACGTGGCACCACCCAAAGGAAAGAGGAAGCAAACAGAACGGGAACCGGTCTCCCCCACCCTTCACCAGTCTCTGAACACCTCCTGCCACCCGTGCTGGGCTGGAGAGAGGTGGCACAGGTGCGAGGAAGAGGGCGGGGAGGGTGGGCTCCCAGGGCTGGCTCATTTATTCAGTTGCTGTGTGACCTTAAACAAGCCACTGGATATCTCTGAACCCTTCTCCTCTGGATGGGATGTGAATGAAGAGCCGTGGTGAGTCCCCGTGTCTCGAGCCCTGGGCTGGGAGCTCCCGTGGCTTCTCACAGCTCCCTGGGAAGCGATGGCCTGTCATACCACCTCAGAGGAGAACAGTGAGACTCCGGTCTAAATGAGGGCTGTGTGGCACCACTTGGCTACGATGTCACAGTGTCACAGGGACAGATCTCCATGCCCTGCTGGCCCCGTGGGGCCGCTGTGAGCAGCAGGGATGTACCCATTCTGCTGGGGAGGCTTTGTGGCCGCCAGACACTGCATTGGGTGCTGGGGAAGGCCTGGGGAACCCCCAAACCAGACCCAGCTGGGCCTGGGGGAGACGGGACAGCAGGGGCTGGGAGGAGACGGGGAGTGGGCTCAGGTGTCCCCAGCAGGGCAGATGGCCATCCACTCTCCGTTCAGGGCTGTCCCTAGATGGTGGCACAGAGCCCCGCGCAGCATCTGCCCTGTGCTGCGGGGACAGACTTACTTAACAGGCAGGAAGAGCGTGACCAGCACCACGGAGAGGGGATTTCACGGACAGCAGCGCACAGCGTGCAGCTGAGCCGGGGGTTGCCGGTGACTCACGGGGGCTTAGGCTGCAGAAATGGCAGGTGCCACCCCTTGCCACCCCCCATCAGGAGCTTCTGGTTCTATGATGACACCTTTACCCCAGAACTGCCCGATTTAGGTAATAAACGAATAAGGTGAACATTGGAAATTTGAGTTTCAGACAAACGATGAGCACTTGTTTTACTGCGAGTCTGTCCCGTGCAATGGTTGGGACACACGGATTTTAAAGTGTTTGCTGTTTATCTGAAACGCAGGTTTAACTGGGCAGCCTGTATTTTTCTGCAACCTTCTCCGGGCCTCCTAGATGCTGGTGGCACTGAGTTGTCCCCTCCCTCCCCTCCCCCCCCCCGGCCTGGCTCACAGGATGCTCCTATGTATCTGGCCTCTTAGACATGAGTTTCCTTTAATTAAGCTGCTGGGATGAAATAAAATGTATTAAAGGAAGATTAAAATTGATTCCCTCAGCTCAACAAAAGCCAAAGCTATTGAGGGAGATACTTAGGAAAACAAAGCACTTGGGCGGGTGAGAAATGCCCCTGTGGCTGGGGCTCTGAGCAGCGGGTGGCGGCCACCCAGGGCTGGGAGACCAGAGGTGGAGCTGCCCCCCAGGGGGCGGCCTCTCGGGGTTGGTGCAAGAGGCCCTGCTGGAAGTGAGCTTCCCCTCCATCCCAGGCAGGCCGTGTCCCTGGGGAAGCTGAGCCTCGGAGGAGGACGATGGGGAGGGACGCCAGGCGCGGGCAAGGCTGGGCTGGCGGGATCCACACCTTGGTGCAAAAGCCCTTAGCAAGCGCCTGGGCCAAGCTCTGGTTCTCCTCTGGGTTCTCTGAAGCTCTTCCCAAGCAATGGGCCTGGGCGTCTCCACAGGGTGCCCGGGAGACGGAGGGGAGGAAGAGCTGTAGACATGGGGGCCAGCTGTGGCTTCTGTCATGGAAAGTTGACCGCTGATGACGCTGGTGAAGGCTGCTCTTGGACAGGGACCCCATCTTCACCCCTGAGGCAAATGAAGCGCCAAAGCCCCTGGGGACACAGCCGTCACACGAGTAGCAGAGCCCAGAAGGGAACCCAGGTCTTGGGCGTGACACCCGTGACCATAGCGCTCTGCTGTGTCCTGGATGTGGGAGGTCGTGGGACATTTTTAAGTGGGAGGGATGTCACAAAAGCAAGAAGTCGATGAAATCCATCTGGTCCTGTGTCTGCGGCCAGTTTAGATGTAAATGCACATGAAGGGGAGTCCCCCTCCGGAACCTAGGGGTCAGCAGGTGGCAGGGGGACCCAAGAGAGGGGACCAACAGGGTGGATTTGCTAAAGGAGCTGCTCAGAGGGCGGAGCTGTGGAAGGGTCAGGGTTTCAGATGTGGCTGCGGCAGGCAGGGTGGGGAAGGGTGGCGGGACGGTGGGTTTCAGACCAGCCAGCGCTGGGCAGCGGCTCAGTAGCAGGAAGCAGAGGCCTTGGGGCCACCCGACCTGGCCTGCATCCGCCCCTCCCCTTCACTAGCAGCGGGTTGAGTGCCCTTGGACTCTCTGAAGTCCTCTGAAACCCCACAGACCCTGGGGCACTTCAGAGCACTTCAGACCTCGAAGCAGGTTCTCAACCAGTAAAGTCTGTGCAACTATCTCAAAGCCCAGAGCTTCCGAAATCAGAAAGGCTTCCGGTCCCACGCTTTGTGGGTCAGGCTAGAAGATTCCTGGGCCTGTGTCTCTCCAGTGGAATCAAGAGTAGGACAGCTACTCCGTAGGGTGCTGGGGATCCTAAGTAAGGAGAGTCATGGAAAGGGACAGACGCGGCGGTGAATGTGCCTGTCCCTGCTGGACTGGGGCAGGGATGGTCTGGACCTAGGAGCGGATGGGAAGGAGGGTCCTTTTATAGGGGGACAGACAGCTGAGGGTGGTGAGAACTCGAGGTTGAGAGAGTGGTTCTCTAAGGTGAGCCCACTGTACTGGCTCCCTTCATGCTTTCTTTGCCCAAAAGCCATCTGCCTGCCGTCCTGCCTGGCCAGAGGGGACAGGAAATGTCACATTCCTAACAAACAGAGGCAGGGGCGGAAGGCCTGGCGGTCAGCATAGAGAGATGAGGGCTGGTCATCACTGGGTTGCTAGAGAAGGAAGGGAGTGGAGGCTTAAAGGGGGATTCTGGGAGTCTCTAAAGGAGCAAGACACACCCACGCCCTCGGGCACCCAGCTCTGGGCCCCTTCTCTCTATCTCTATCTCTGTCTCCGTCTCCCTCTTAAATAAAACTTGCTTTCTGTGTTGCCTCCACTTTTCTCGGGTGTTTAATCTCCCACACCAGGGCCACAGGACCCCCTTCCGAGACCAGGATCACTTTTATTCATTCGATGACTTTTCATTGAATCCCGCTGTGCGGAAGGGAGCCCTGGGTATCCAGAGCAGAGACGCTGATGCGGACTCACTTATGGCACAAACCGGGTCTGCTTCCGACCTGTGAGCAGCGTCGGCAGGAGCAGGTGGCATCCCAGCACGGCGTGTGGCACAGGAGGGGAGCAGTACTGTCTGGGGGTGCTGGGCGTGCACTGCAGACCAGCCCTGGGAAGCGGGCCCAGGGAGCCAGTTCTAGCCAGGTCCTACATCTCCACTCCTCTGGGGCTGCTTGGCTGCCCTCGTCCAGATCTTACTTTGAAAAATGCTGGTGCAACACCAGGAGTCAACCACGGGCTGCCAACAGGCGGGGGCACCAGCCATGATCAGCGTCTGAGTGCCCTGGGCCAGGGTGTGGGGACCCCTGGGCAGCCCCTTCCCCCACACACCAGCCTCTTCTGGTGTTGTCACACAGTTTTTATCAGAAGGTTAGGTTTTCTGCCTTTATTTTTTAAATGCTTTCATTAAAAATGTGGTTTCTTCCACATCACAAAATGAAACTGCTGGCTCGTTGTTCTACACACACACACACACACACATACACACATATTTTTTCAGGGAAGGCCTAGTTGGCTCAACAGTGTATAAATGTATAAGGGAAATACTGCAGTCTGCCTTCACCCCTCTTGCCTTAACCCACCGTGAGATTCACACCCCACCCCACCCCTGTCCTAGTCTGAAAATGACTTGTTTCCACAAAAGGAGACTTTTGGGGCTGCAGATCTGCCCCTCAAATCCTTGCTAGCTTGGGCAGGTGCACCCTCTCCTATCAGGATTCTGGGCTCAGGCTTGGAATTGGAAGCCAGCTTTGCCCTTCCTTGCTGTGTGACCCTCAGGCATGCACACACCTCTCTGAGCCTGCCTGGACCACCTCCTTGGAAGGCGGGCCAGAGAATTGGGATAGAGCTGTGACGCCCCCAGCCTGAGTCACTGTCCTGCAAACAGCCCAGGTGACTGTTGTGTGCGGGTCTTGACAGGTTGGGGACCAGATCCTGGAGGCCAACGGGCGGAGCTTCCTCACCATCCTGCACGACGAGGCGGTCAAGCTGCTCAAGTCGTCTCGGCACCTCATCTTGACCGTGAAGGACGTCGGGAGGCTGCCGCACGCCCGCACCACGGTGGACGAGACCAAGTGGATCGCCAGTTCCCGGATTGGGGAGAGCGCCACCAACTCGGCAGGGTCTGGCCTCTGCGCACGCGCACTCGGGGCGCGGGGACCCTGCGCGGTTTCCCAGTCAGGACGCCCCCGGCCCCGGCCGCTGTCCGCTCTCGGAGCTGGAGCTGGGACGGGCCTCCCCGCACCAGGGTCCCCTTTATTTTCAGGCCGTGGCTCTGGGCAAACCCCTGTCCCCGGCCTTAGTTTCCCCGTGGACAGCTAGGACGCAGGACCAGCTCTTCATTTGCTGTCAGACAAAGCCCGTGACACTTTCCTGGGTTTCAGTCCCTTCATCTGAAAACCGACCCTGCCCCGACCCCAGGTCTACCAGTGAGAATACCAGGAGTTAAGGGTGAACCCAGAAGTCATACCAGAGGGACGGTTGCCAGGTGGCTGCAGAGTGGCTAATAATGTGACATGTCACCTTGGGTCTTCATCAGATGTCTCAGCCTGGTGGCCGGCCAGTGGCCCCCTGGACAGATACACCCCAGAGCATCCTCTCCTTTCCTTTCTTTCCCTCGCATAATGTGGGTTTTTGTTGTAGTTGTCGTTGTTGCTGTTGTTGTTTAAAAAGACATCAGGGTTCACGTAAAAATCTGAATTTCTGCCTATTAAAAATGAGGAAGTGTTAGGAAGATGGCAACTTGAGCCTTCTTCACCACGCTCCCCACCCCTCCCGAAAACATGGGCTAGAGCTGAGCCGCCCCTGCGGTTGCCTGGGAGCTCCAATTCGCTCGTCCCCCGTCCTGGCCTTGAGCTGCGCGTCTGGGCCGAGCCTTCTCCAGCTGTTACCTCTAGCGCTGCGGCTCCCAGATGCTGAGCTGGGAGCGCTTGGCCCCGCAGGGGCAGAGACAGCGCAGGAGTCCACCTGGCGTGGGGTTGGCAGTGCTGCCCATGTTGTTGGGGGGGGGCTGGAAGCTGCCCATCTGTCTGGGGGTTCACTGAGTAGCCCCCAAACTGGCCAGCGGCACTCGGGGGCCATGAGTGTGTGGCTCCAAAGCTCCGCCCTTCCTGGCCCTGGCTGGGCCTGGCCATCTGCTCAGACGGGCAGCTGAAGACGGCTGTCTTTCTCCACAGGTTTCCAGGGGATGTCACAACAGAAGGGACCAACAAGGTAGGGTGGGGGCTTGGGCTTCGTCTCAGCTCTGGGCGAGGCAGAGTGTGCCGAGCAGCTCTGCACCCGAGACAGTTCAGCCCGAGTGGCTGACCCCCTGGAGGATCCAGGCCCTGCCCCGGTGCCTGGGTTAACAGCAGGGGACAGAGCAGAACAGGCCCCTGCCACCCTGGGGGTGACACCCAGGAGGTCAAAGAACAAAGCAAACCTTCAAACAAATGCCTGGTTAGAAAGGACGCCTGGTACCATGAAGGCAAGGAGGTGGGGTCGAGAGAGAGAGAGAGAGAGAGAGAGAGAGAGAGAGAGAGAGAGAGAGAGAGCGCACACGCAGATGAGGCTCCAACTCAGATGGGTGGAGGAGGGCTGTGACCCAGTTTGGGGAGCAGCAGTGGCAGTGCCCGAGCCCGGAGGCAGGGAGCAGGCTTGGACGGGGAACAAGAGGACAGCAGGCAGGATGGCAGGTCCCGCGGGGCATTCTGGGCCATGACAAGAGGTATGGCTTCTGACCTCAAGTCCTGGGAAGTTCCTGAAAGCCTTTTAAGCAGGGAGTGACATGGTGACAACGTTGTACCAGCTGCTCTGAGCAGGTGATAGTGAACACCAGGGACCAGTGCTGAGCTCAGCTGGTGACGAGGAGACAGTGGCGTGGGTGGGGGGGGATGGTGAGGACCTGAGTTACATTGTAGAAATACAGACACTACTGGCGTCCCCAGTGTCCCTGGGGGGCCGGTGAGACCTGGAGGAGGAAAGGGGAACCTGGCGACAGCGCCTGACTGAGTGGGATGACGTGTGCTGTGCGGCTCTTTGCCCCTGATTAGGTCACACAGTGGGGTTTGTCCGGGTGCCTGGGTGTGCAGAGACCACGGAGGGGCACTGCGGCGGGGCCGGGCCTCTGGCCCCAGTCTGCAGAGTCCCAGGCCTCCACCTTCCTGTCTTCCAGCCAGGATTCTATAAGGGCCCAGCCGGCTCCCAGGTGACGCTGAGCAGCCTGGGGAACCAGACCCGAGTGCTGCTGGAGGAACAGGCCCGGCACCTGCTGTCGGAGCAGGAGCGCGCCACCATGACCTACTACCTGGACGAGTACCGCCGCGGCAGCGTCTCCGTGGAGGCCCTCGTGATGGCCCTGTTCGAGCTGCTCAACACCCACGCCAAGGTGACCTGCCTCCCTGTCCCCACTCCTTCCCCCCCCAACCTCCCAGGAGTTGGGCCCCACTGAGCTGCAGGCAGAGACCGATGACCAAGGCAGCCCCCCGGCAGGCTCACGGCTCCCGGGGAAGCAGACCAAGGGCCCGACTGGGACCCTGACGCCGCAGTCTGCAGTGGGGTGTCCTGGAACACTCCTGGCAATGCCCAGGCCCCTCCCCGCTGTCAGGAACTGTGACAAGCCGCAGGTGACCCTGCCACATACCAGCCTCCAACCCTGCTCCCGCAGGAGTCCGTCTGAGGCTCAGAAGCTGCACAGAGGAAGCAGTGACGAGATCCCAGGGAGGGCGTGCAGGATGTGCGACCGGGAGACAGGGTCTGGAGGGGGAGGGTGCTGGGGTGGAAGGGACCAGCCAGGGGCCTCGTGGCCTGGACATCATGGCGTCTTCAGGGACGTAGGGTCGTGTGTGTTTATGCTGAGGAGGAGGAGGACGAGGCAGGGAAGTGGGGTCAGAGGAGGGGGCTGTGTCTGCCCAAAGGTGTGTTTGGACTTTCTCCTGAGGGTACTGGGGAGCCATAGAAGGTTCAGGCAGGCCACTTGAGAGGACTAGGACACTGGTGCCCGTGCTCTGCTGAGTGCCTCTCTTGTCCCCACCTCCAGTTTGCTGTCCTCTCTGAGGTAAGAGGCACCATCTCCCCACAAGACCTGGACCGCTTTGATCACCTGGTGCTGAGGCGGGAGATCGAGTCCATGAAGGCACGTCAGCCGCCGGGCCCTGGGGCCGGGGACACCTACTCCCTGGTCTCCTACAGCGACACGGGCTCGTCCACAGGCAGCCACGGCACCTCCACCACCGTCAGCTCGGCCAGGGTGAGCCCCCCGCCTGGCCTGAAGATCGGGGCAGAGTGGAGACGGTGGCTTTGGGGTGAACCGGGCGGGTTCCAGTCCCAGCCCCATTGCTTCCCTGTTGTGCCCTGTCACTCTGAGCCTTGGTCTGTTCGTCTCTAGAAGCCTGATGGTTGCTGAGCGCCTACAGCATGCCAGGCACGGGCGCTAGGCCGAGCAGGCCTAGTGGGACTCTCCGTCTGGGTGCCAGAGTCCGGGGGAAAGGTTAAAACAAAGGTCATTAGGCAAATAGAAAAAAAAAAATACAGCCAGGAGTGGTAATCCTAGTGGCCTGGGAGGCCAAGGCAGGGGGATCGCGAGTTCAAAGCCAGCCTCCGCATCTTAGCGAGGCCCTAAGCAACTCAGTGAGACCTGTCTCTAAATAAAATCCAAAAAAGGGCTGGGGATGTGGCTCAGTGGTCGAGTGCCCCTGAGTTCATTCCTCAGTACCGAAAAGAGAAAAATACATACAATAACGATTTGTGGGGGATCTAAAAGAGATGACACAGCATTTGGCGCTGTGCCTGGCTCAGGGTGAGCACTCAGTAAACAGCAGTGGTCACGGTGACTCGGATCCAGAGGCCACCCCTTGTCTGGAGCCCCAGGCCCAGCCTGACCCGCTTACCGACTTGCCTGCCCCACCCACAGAACAGCATCTGGACACCTCGGGACGTGACTCTGTGCCCGGCCCAGGGTGCTCAGAGGCAGGCAGAGTCCTTCTGCCCTCTGCCCCTCCCAGAGACCACGGGTCATGGCCATCCACACGGAGGAGCAGGCCAGGCGGGCCAGGCCAGGGTGGCGTGGCTCTGCCCCCTCCTCCCCACTCTTCCAGGATAGAAGGGGAAGGCATGTTTCTCAGCACCGTTGCCCCCAGGTGCTGAGCTGGGAGCCATTACCAGGGGAATCTCAGACCACGAGGACACGGGGTCATGGGTCCCTGTGGAGGGAGATGAGAGCTCACCGGGGACAGCAGGTCCAAGGTCGTAGACACGGGTGGTTAGTGGACATCGGTGAGCCGTGGCCCTGTCGCCCGCTCCCCTGTCTCTCGTAGACGCCCAGTGTGACTTCTCTTTAGCTCCAGGGCTCTGAGGGATCCTCTGCTCCTGCACCTGCCTCTCTAACATCCTCAGTCACCTTCATCCCAAGGTCCTCGCCCTTCCAGGGGATCTGGAAGTTGCTATTCGTCCCTCTAGGGCTCTGGACGTAGTTGCTCTGAGTTCCTGGAGGAGCAGATCACTTCCGGAGTGGGACAGGGCTGCAGCTGGTCCTGGGCACACATGGCCTCAAGCAGCCGGACTTTGGCTCACGGGGCTGTGCTTTCTCTGAGTCCGACTCCATGAGATGGGCCACAGAAATGGCCACAGAAGGCTTCAGCCGCCATGAGCCACTGTTCCTAAACCCGGGGAACCACAGCCTGTCATTCTGCAGTGGTCCCTTTGGAATCAGGGACCAGAGCTCCAAGGAGTGGCTGGGATGCCTCCTGGTCCAGGAGGCAAGGGTCACAGGGTTAGATCCTGGGTGTCCTGGGCCTCAGATTCCCCTGGATAAATGGCCTGAGGGGCCATAAATGGCTACAGCAGCCTGGGACCAAGGGCGGGGCAGGCTGGAGGGCAGGCGGAGAGGCCGCAGGGGGCCCAGCAGCGGCCTGGCCTGGCCTGGGTATCTCCCCTACTCAAGCACTTCCTCCGGCCACTCTGGACCCCAGCTGTGACAGTCGGGCCTTCCCTGCCTAGAGTCACTCACTGGACATGGGCCCCCCCCCCCCCGAGCTGCTGGATCTCAGGCCACAGGGAGCAGGGAGTTGTGGGGGCCAGATGGAAGGGGAGGACGTGAGGCTCCTGTGTCTGAGGCGGGATGGACTCAGGACAGCTGTCACTTGGAGTCCTCGTCCTGGCAGGGAGCACGGGCACGTCAGGATGGGGACTCCCAGACCCGGGCAAGCTCCCAGGCTCCCGGGGGGACTCCCAGGGAAGGCTGCAGGGCACGGCCAGGCCAGCTGGCCTCCCGGTGCTCGGTGTCCTCCCTTGCAGCAGGGTCATAACTCCACGTCCCTCAGCTGTGGGGAGGACTGAGTGGAAGGCTACCCGGGGCCCATGGAAGCAGAGAGCCTGCCAGGGCCCAGAGGTGCCGCCAAGGTTTTTCCCGACCTGTGTGGTTTCTTCCACGCCACCTGGGGGTTTGCACCCAGGCCCCTGGAAAGCACCAGGTGACGGATGGCCATCCCCTTTGATGGCTGCCCATGGGGGCAGTGCCAGGAGCCCACTTCTCTGCACTATGGTCTCTGCACCGCGGGGCTTGGGCCTCCCCAGAGCCAGCCTCCCCTGGTTGAGGGTTCCACGCAGGGAACCTGCCTTTCATGAGCCGGTGGAGCCCAGGCACGTCACTTTGCTCTTCTAAACCTGTTCCTGCCAAAAGGGACAGGGACCCCAGCCCTGCCCCAGGGAGGAGCATGTCCCTGTTCATGGACAAGCATCTTTCTTGCGAGCAGCAGGGACCCCATCTCCTTCGTGGCAGGATGGAGGGGTGGGGAGCGGTGTGCCCTTCCCTCACCCCCCCCTTCCCCAGCTGGAAGGGGGGGAGAATCTCGTCTGCATGTGCGTGGGCCTGGGGCGGGGGTGCCGTGGCGGCCTGTCCCTCATATTTATTTGATGTATTTTTCTTTTTGCCTTTTGCCCATCCTTCCGCCCCAGGAGAGGCTGCTGTGGCTTATAGACCTGATGGAGGTACCGTCCTTCCTGCCGGGTGGGGACTGTGGGAGTCCCTTAGCCAGGGGCAGAGGTAGGGGGCTCTGGCCCCTCCGGCCACCCCTCTGTCTGCACTGTCCCTGCTGGGGACTGGGCTTTCTTCTTGGTGCTCGCTGTCTCTCCTGGTCATCCATTCACCAGGTGCCCTCAGGCCCTGGAGTGAGGATTGATCACTCTGTTCAAATCCCCGCTCTAGCCCGTCCTTGTTGTGTGACCTCAGGAAGTGGTCTCGCCTCTCTGGGCTCAGCTTTAGATCTGTCACAATGAGGATGACAGTGTCGGGCCTTGCTGTGGAGACACCCCTTGGCCTTTGCATATGGCGATGCTGCTGCTGGAATCTGCTCCTTTCCACCTCACACAACCTGTCTCAGTGCAAAGCTCAGGTGCCACCTCTTCCAGGAAGCCTTCCCTGATACTCTCCAGAGGTGGCTTTCAGCCCCTGGCTCCTCCAGTCTTGTCATGGCTCTTAGTGTATTTTTCCAATCTCTGCAGGCCTGACCAGTTACTCCCTTGACCATCAGCTGTTGGAGGGCAGCAGCCATGTCTGGGGTCACCACTGAGCCCCTGCTGCTCAGCACAGAGCCTGGCTCACGTAACTAATTCAAGGCTCTTTTATCAACCTTAGAGCTGACCTCCGCTGAGAGCTCTTGTGGTGTAGGGCTTTCCGTCTGTGTCCTCTGCACCCTCCCAGGATCCAGGAGTGGCCGGCACAGCTATGACCCCCATTTTACAGAAATCCAGAGAGGAAAAGCAACTTGCTCGAGGTCACACAGCTAGGGAAGAGGTGGAGGGAGGATTCCGACACCCGGCCCGCTCGCCTCTGAGTGGTGCCCTGGTGACCGAGGCGCTTCCCTGGTGGACCTCTCCAGCCTCTGGCTCAGAGTCACCAGCCGTCTGTCTGTCTGTCTGTCTGTCATGTTTCCTCCCCTCCTCCTGCTCTTCCTTCCGTTCTGTTAAATCCTGATGGAGTGCTTGCCGTGTGCTCTCCGCAGCCCTCCGTGCTGGGGAGTCGGTAGAAAGCAGCTGAGGAGCCCTGCCCCCTGCAGAATCCAGAGATGAGCAGGAATCGCAGGCAGTTAGCCAGGTGGATGACGGAAAATGCGCAGCAGGTTATGTGACAGGTGCTAAGGAGAAACTTAGAGCAGGGAAGGGGACTCCGTGGGGCTAGGAAGGGACACATGAGTAAGACTGGAGGTGATGGAGAGAGCCACCCCACATCTAGAGGAAGAGAAATTTTTAGAGCAGGAATAGCATGTGCAAAGGCCCTGAGGAGCTAGAGTGCCTGAGCACACTCCAGAGTCAGTGCCGGGAAGAGGAGAGGCAGATTATATGCTGGGGACTTTGACTTTGAGCAGCATGAGAGCTCTGAGCAGGTAAGAGCAGGGACTGGAATGGTCTGATATAGTTTTGGCCTGATCTCTTGCATCATCAGGAATAGACAAGCATGGATCTGTCCCATGATGAACAGGTCTGTTCCCATGAACCAGCCAGGCCAAGAGGTCTGTAGGTCATGAAGGAAGGCTACCCAGCCTGAGTCCCTAAGAGAGGTGGCCGTGGGCTGTGCAGGCACCAGCTCTCCCTGCTGCCTGGGCAGCCCCTCCCTCTGCACACCTATAGGACAAATCTCAGATTGGACACCCAGCGCAGCCAGGCCCCCTGCACGCAGGGCCACAGGATGGAAGCTCCTCCCCCTGATCCCCTCTTGCAGGTGGCCAGGGCCTGTCCTGGGTGTCCAGAGCCTTGCCTTACACTGTCCCTGCAGAGCAGTGTGCCCTCCAGACAGCTCGGCCCACTCACTACCCACTCCACCCGAGGCAGAGCCTGCGGCCCCTGCAGTCTGAGTCTCCCCTGTGTCAGAGGTGCTGGGAAAGGTTCAGAGCAGCACGGCGAGGAGACAGCTGCACCCCATCTGCTCTCCGTGCTCCGAGCATGGGCTGCAGCATCCTGCGGGGGGAGAAGGAGGTCGGAGCCCTGTTTAGTCCTCCTCAAGTGCCAGGTGCCGTCGGCAGCATCGCTGGGTGCCTGTAGCTCTTGGCCTCAGTAATGCTGACCAACAGATCACCGTCAAGGGACGAAAGCCGCACACATCTCTGACTCGTGGCCCAATCCCTGAGCTCCTGGGGCTCACACGCTCTTCCTCTCTGCTGCAGTAACTGCTGTGTCGGCACGGAGGACGTGGGTGCAGGCAGGGGCTCCATCTTTCCCGTCTGCATCGCGGGTGCCAGCCCAGGGCCTGGCACCAGTGGGGACCCAGGAAATGCAGAGCAGGAACTCACTGAAGCCACGCCCCCGGCCACCTGCAGAATCGTCCTCTACATTCTCGCCTCCCGTGTCCTAGGAAAATGTCCTTTGCTCTGGCATTGAGAAGCACATGGCAGCTTCAGGTATCTGGGTCACGGGTAGCCAGATACCCAGACAGTTGTCCCAAGCGGAGCCAGTGTCTGTTTGCCTGCCGTCCCTGGGTCGTGCGGTCCGTTATCGATCCCAGGCTAAACGAGGTTCACTCACAGCCGTTTGCCCTCCGAGCAGAGGCTGTGGATCACAGGAAATCAGATGCAGCCGCCCGGGGACAGATGGCGTGTACTTTCCATTTGTCCAACTGAGAGGCAGCCTTGAGCATTTTTTTTTTTTTTTTTTGGGGCAACTTCCAAACAATATCCTTTTCCCTCATAAATATTTTGGCTCAGCCGGATGCAGTGGCCCACGCCTGTCATCCCAGCAGCTCGGGAGGCTGAGACAGGAGGGCGGTGAGTTCAAAGCCAGTCTCAGCAAAAGTGAGGCGCTAAGCAACTCAGTGAGACCCTGTCTCTAGATAAAATACCAAATAGGGCTGGGGATGGGGCTCACTGTTTGGGTGTCCCTGAGTTGAATTCCCAGGGCCAAAAGAAAACAAAACAGATGTTGGCTGGGACAGCAGACTGTAAAAGAAATTCTGCCCAGCATTTCTAGAATCCTCCACTTAGGGCAAGCAGGTCTGTAGCAGAAGGACTTCATCTCTTGAGACTGAGAATCCTACCAGCAGGTCCGGCTCTCCATGACAGTAGCCTGGACACCTTGGGCAGGTGGCACAGCCTTCTGAGCCTCCGTTTCCACTTCTGTGTTTTGGGCTAAGAAGACCCAGCACCTGAGGGCTGCTCAGTGAGGTCAGTGGATTCACAGTGGCAAGGCGCAGGAGCTCGTCCTCTCACTACCCCGTGAGCTGGAAGGAGGACCGTAGAGAAAGACCGTGGAGGTCAAGGCCAGGCCTACACCCTGAGCAGATGCCGTGGAGGTCAGGGATGGCAGCTGGGACCCTGTCTTGTCTAGACTTCAGACTTTTCCACCTGGACTTGGGAGGCTTTGCAGCCAGGCCTCCAATGTGCCTGGATAGAGGCTCCCAGGGCCTCCAGGGTGCTGGGACAGGGCCTCTGCCCTGGAGCCTCTCTGTCCCCGCCTTCTGGCCCTGCAGGGAACTGCAAGGGAGCTGCAAGGGAGCTCTGGCCATGGCTGTGTTGGCCGGGCCCCTTATGGTCTCTGAGCCTCCCTCCTCATTGGGGCACCACGAGGGTGTGGCAGCTCAGACCCCCGCAGCTGCCGGGCCTGCCCCCGCCCCAGGAGGCTGGTCCACTTCATTCCTTCCAGGTCACCCTGGGCAGTGACATGCTGAGGCGTGGCCTGATGCCTGGATCTTGAGGACAGGGGGCCCAGCTAAGATCTGAAGCTGGGGGTCAGCAGGGCAGTAGCTGGGGCAGGACGGCTTGGAGCTGGACCTGAGCTGGGAGGCGTGTGGCCACTGCAAAGGGCAAGAGGCCACTGGGGCCCAAGTGTGGGCACTGCTGGGCAGAAGGGGCGGGGGAGCAGCAGGTGCTGGGGTCCCGGCTTCCTGAGGAGTCTTTAGTAAGCGATGCAGGGCTGTTTGCATCTAAGATGCCCCCTTCCATGTGCAGAGGGCCTGGAGGACGGGGTGACCCGAGAGGCCGTTGTGACTGTCCAGTGTGCAGGGACCCATCGGGTCGGCTGACCCTGCCTCCCAGTGTCAGGAAGTTCTTGGCCCCCGTCCCCGCGAGGCTGCCGCGTGTCTTCCCTCTTGAGTGGAACAGGCCACTCTGCTCCAGGCCTGGGCCCTCCGCACCTTCCTGGGGATCCAGCGGTTCACCAGAGCAAGTGGCCTAGGACGGTGCCTCCCAGGCAGGGCCTTGCTGGATCTGCAGTGGTTTGAGGACAGGGACGCAGGCACAGTCTCCACCAGGTCAGAGCCTGAGGGAAGGTGGCTGGGAAAGGGCACCAACCCCAACCCTGTGATGAAACACTGTGGTCACTGTGCGGAAGCTTCTAGTGTGTCTGCAAGCGGGAGGCTGTGACTCTTGCAGTACCTGGGGGTAGGTAGGCCCCACCTGTGACTTCTGCCAGGGGACAGAGGCCGGTTCCCCTGAGGCGCGGAGGCTCCAGGTGTCATGGAAGGAATGCTGCCCTGGGGTCAGAGGTCAGTGGAAACAAGACGGACTGATGTCCCTGCCGGGCTCTCAGGTCCCCGCGTCCCTCCCTCCCTCCCTCCCGAGACGAGTTTCCGACACTTGTCCCGGGGCCCTTGGAGCCCTGACCTTCTGGAGATTCTGGGTCACCCAGTTTCCACTGAGACCTCCTTCCCCGGGCAGCAGGGAGGGCCAGGCGGGGGCAGGATTCGGGTCAGCAGGAGGAGGGGGTCTGAGCGGTACAGGCCGCAGCGCCCTGGCCATGCCCGCCATCCCCCTGCCTCAGGGGCTTCGGGTGGAGGCTGCCCAGAGCCTTCCGCTTCTGCGACTCTTTCTCAGCCTCTTCCTGCTGAGGTGGCCCCGGGCAGCACCTGGGCCTGGACGTTGTCCCAGCAAAGCCTTCCCCGCCTCCACTTGCGGAGCCCCGAGAGTGCGCGGCAGGGTCAACAGGGGTTGTCACCATTCCTCACTTGGCATTTGTCCCCTCTCAGCTGCCCCACACCAGACTCGGGGGGGCTGGGCTCTGACTGGGCCCAGCCAGGCATGAAGGCGAGGTCTCCCCTTGGGAAGGAAGGGAGCCTTGTGAACAGCCGCCAGCCAAGGATGAGGGAGGGGGACCAGGCACATGGCTTGGAGGTGTCCTGGCCCTCGTGGGAAGCAGGGCTTTGGTCTGGAAGGTAGAGACCGGCACTAGATAGGAGTTGGCTTCCTACCCTGTCCTTGCTGTGTGACCTTGGGTAGATGACCTTCCCTCTCTGAGCCTCAGCTGCCTCAGCTGTAGAGTGGGTGAAGGGTCCCACGGGGAAGGACTCAGTGTGACTCTTGGTGTAAGCCCCAGGGGCTGCAGGGGCAGGGACCCCCAGTAGTGGTCGGAGTGCCCCAGGCCCAGGCACGAACTCTGACCTTGAGCCTCTGCTCAAAGCCTATTCTGCTGACCCCTCCCCCGAGCTCGTGGCCTGCTGTCTGCAGCTATTTCGGGTGCACAAGGAACATGGCTCGGGGAGTTGGGGCTCCTGAGCGTCTGGATTCAGCACATGGAGTCTGGCAGGGCTGGGCTCCAACCTGTCTGCCGCTTGCCCCACTTCCCGCTCCCTCCCAGGCGGGATCCTGCCTCCTCCTCCCCCCCGTCCATCCCCCCCCCGTCCATCCCCACCTTCTGTCCTGGCCCCAGGATGCCCTGGACAGCAGGGCCAGCGGCGGCTGGGCTCTCTCATTTCAGAGGCCCTTCCTTCCCACGATGCCCCCGTGGGGCTGGACATCATGGGCCTTGGGTTGACCCAGACCTGGCTGAGAAACCTGGCCTGCTGCCGTGACCTTGGGACAAGCCACTTCCCTCTCGGAGCTTTAGTTGTGGCAAATGTGACCAGGAGAGTTCCAGGGCCACCCCTCAGGGTCCTGGGGAAAGTTCATGAGATAATTAAAGGAGAACGGCGCCCAGGGCCCAGCCTGCCCGGGTCCAGGTCCGTGGCTCCCGGGCGTTCCTTCCAGAACTCTCCCCCTCCTGAGCTTCCCTCAGACGCCTCGCTGACTGGGAGACGCCTGCCCGGCCACTGAGGGAATCCCCAAGGCTCCGGAGAGGCCCCAGAGCAGGACAGCCCCCGTGTCTTTGTCCCAGCCTGTAGCCCAGGGCGCCTGCAGGTTGAACCCCTCCCTGAAGCCAACGTTAGGCTCCCACAGTGGCCTGCAGCCCCCTCTGCCTCCACTCGGGCCTGCTCCCTAGGGTGGTGGGCCGATCCGCTCACCCATCGACTCATTAACTTGATGGATATTTACCCAGCAGACGCTGTTCTGAACACTGAGGGGACCAGGTCATCCGAACTCTGCCGTCTCAGAGCTGTGTTTCAGCAGGAGGGACAGACAGTCAAACCCCATGGCGATCAGGGTCAGACAGAGGAGCAAAGCCAGGAGGGTGGACGGGATGGTGGCGAGGGCAGGGACGGTCCCATCGTGCTGGAGGAGCAGCAGGACAGGGC
Organism: Ictidomys tridecemlineatus; assembly: GCF_052094955.1. NCBI lineage: Eukaryota > Metazoa > Chordata > Mammalia > Rodentia > Sciuridae > Ictidomys > Ictidomys tridecemlineatus. The sequence goes on along the minus strand of NC_135480.1, from coordinate 191,200,059 downwards.
CGAGTTGGAGGCACAGGGGGCGTGGTGTTTGGCCCAGGGTCCCCGAGCAAGGGAGAGACGCTACCTGACTCGTGTTTCCAGGATTACGTCCTGGCTGCTTGGGGGGCAGGGGTCAGCGAGGAGAGGAGGCCAGCAGGGCAGGGGTAGGCTGCGATTTTCTGTGGGTGGTCCCCCTCTGAGGAGGTGACCTGGGAGTGGGATCTTAGAGGTGAGGGAGCAGCGCGTGCCTCGTGACAGCCAGGCAGGGCGCGAGGGCCACGTGAAGACCCCGCACCGGCCCTGGTGTTCCACTGTGGCTGCAGGAGTCGGGGGGCGGCCAGCAAAGGGAATTTCCATAAGAGGCAAACTTGACCTTGTCTCCATGGCAACCGGCGGCCCTCAGGCTGGCATCCAAGCACATCCACGCTGGACTCACGGAGCTGCGCAAAGATTCTCCACACTTTCCGTCCCCTCCTCTGCGTCCACCCTTTCCTTTGTCTGAGACACCCATGGTTCCTCTGGGCCCGGCTTGGACCTGTGCCCCCTTCTCCAGGAAGCCTTCCCCCATCACGCCTTCCCCCAGGTGTCCGGTGCCGTTGGCCCACCTGGTGTCCGGGTCTCCCACCTCCTCTGTGCCCAGCCTGGGGTCAGTCTGGGGCTTCAGAGCCTGCTCAGCCTCCAGGGCCTCTCGTTAGTCAGGGCTCTCCAGGAGCAGAACCCTCAGGGCACCTGTAGCCCCCTGCCAAGACGGGCTCTGTGACGGTGGAGGCCCTAGAGAGCCGGGGCTGGAGCTCCAAGTCCAAGGGCCCAGGATCCGAGGGTGCTGCAGGCGGAGGTTGAGGGCCGAGCGAGCGCTGGGGGTGGCCCCGTGTGGGAGCCCTTTCCTCGTAGGTGCGAGGGCCTAGGTTCCATCCCAGCACCCAGCGGTGAGACCCGAGGACAGGAGAATCCGGGTTCCCGGCTCCGGAGAGTAAACTTGGCCCCATTCCACTGGGGCCCTTGACAAACTGGTGACGTCCCCAGCCCTGGGGAGGGTGAGCGGCACTCAGCCCACTGCTTCAGACGCTGATCTCTTCGAGAAACACCCCACGGACCCCCCACTTCTCTGTGCCAGTACAGTTGACACCCCAAGTTATCCATCAGTGACAGAAGCTCAAGGCCATCCCGAGCTCTGTGGATGGAAACGGCCCCCTGAGTCCAGCCCAGAGGGGACCTCTGCTGGGTCCCCAGAGATGGCCTTTTGACAGCTCAGTGTCACTTTAGGGAGCATTAAGAAAGGGAAGAAGGAACGTGAGTCAGGTCCACTTAAGCCCTAGGCCACCCCTCGGGATGCAGACCACTAAGACAGGAAGGAGTGAGATGTCCCTGTCCTTCCTGCTGGCCGTGGGCCTTCCCCCGGCCCTGGGACTCTGTTCATCGGTGGTGCATCTCCAGGTGGTCCAGGGAGGCCAGAAATGACCAGAAGGTCCCCAAGGAAAACCGGCTTCAAAGGGACTGGCGGGAAAACCGACCCCCATTACGGGGGTCAGATAGAGAGGACAGCGGCTGTCAGGAAGGCGAAGCTCGTCCAGTGCCGAGGCCCAGGGTCGTGGTTCCCGGGAGCCGCTGGCTCTGGTGGCTCAGCTCGCTCTCTTGTCCATTTCAGAACACCCTGGACCTGGAGGAGTCGGGCCAGGCCGTCCAGGGCGGCGTCAACACGCTCCCCGACGTGTCCGTGGTAAGCCCCGCTGGCCCTGTTCCACCTGCCTGTCCCTCGGGTGTCCCCTGGGCTCCTCTTAGTGACAGCCACGAGGAGAGGACACAGGGAAGGCGGGAGGACAGGGCCTCTGCTGTGTCTGCAGACCTGCGCACCGAGGGCCCCTCCACCATCTCCCGCAGGGCCGCGGTAGCTCACCACGGTGACTGTGGGCAGGGCAGGCGCTGACCCCAGGGGTTCCGCCCGGGGACCTTGCTTTCGATGTGTTACCTGAACATGGTCATGCACGTCCAGGCACTGGGCACATGGTGAATGAGCCTTCCTAAGCTCTGCCTCGGCTGGACGTGGATGCTGATTATAGCATGAGACCTGTGTGTGTCTGACCCAGGTGGCTTTTGAATGGCCTGGATTTGGGACCCAGGTTGCCTGGGTTTGAATCCCACCTCCTCCATGGACTGTGTGACTTTGGGCAAATTCATTAGCCTCTCTGTGCCTCTGGTTTCCCATCTGTGATATGGGGACGATTACACAGTACCTACCCCAGCAGTTTGTGGCAAGATTAACTGACTGAAGCACATCGTTTAGAACGGTGCACGCGAGGCCATAGAGCCAGGCGAGTGTTGGCTCCTGCCCAGGCAGAGGGAGAAGGAATTGTGGGTCCACAGCTGCTGCCCGCCATGCCAACACCAGCCACATCCCCACCTACTCTGCTGTTACCCAGTGACATGCTCAGAGAGGTGCCGTGCCTTGCCCAGAGCCACACAGCACCACAGCCGTGTGTCCCTCCTTCTGTCCATTCTCTCTCTCCGGTCTTACCTCACCTCCCATCTCCAGTGGCCAAGACAATCCCCTAAAAGGAAAAGCCTAGGAAATCCTTTTTGTGTGTCCGTCCTCTCCATCCTCCTCTAATTAAGTCTTGTTGCCTGTGACAATCCCTGGCCGACGCCAAGAGCTCCAATTCCCAAAGGTAACCGCGCAGTCCCCAGAGACGCCTGCCAAGGTCCCGACGCTCGCTCCTCGGTGGCTGCCATGCCTGACAGTTTCCCGTGGGCTGCTGCATTATTCAGGGCAGCACGGCCAGCGCTGAGCTCGGCACCCACTTCCCTGCTCCCTGCCCAGCCGCCATGGGCTCTGACTCCTTCTACTCCTGCTGGGTCTTTTGGCAGGACGACGTCAAGCCCAGCTCCGAGGAGCTGCCCCACACCAAGCTGCCGCCTCCCCCTCCGCTTCTGGGCCAAGGCCCAGGCCAGGACCGCCCGCCCAGCCAGCCGAGGAAGCCCGCCAGGGAGGACCCCCAGCCCCCCTCCTCCGCCTCCTCGCACTCAGGCATCATTTTCTCCGCACCCCAGACCTGCAGCCCGCAGCCGGCCGCCGCACCCTCCCCAGGGCCCCCCTCCACCCAGGACTCGCCCTCCTCCCCCATCTACGCCTCCGTCTCCCCGGCCAAACCCAGCTCCAAGAGGCCACTGGATGCCCACCTGGCCCTGGTCACCCAGCAGCCCATCGGCCCCTTCCCTCGGGTCCAGTCGCCCCCACACCTGAGGAGCCCCTCGGCAGAAGCCCCAGGAGCTGGGGGCTGCCTCCCGCCGCCCTCGCCCTCCGACCCCCTGGACCAGCCGAACCAACACTTCGTCCTGGTGGAGGTGCACCGGCCCGACAGCGAGCCCGACGTGAACGAAGTGCGGGCCCTGCCCCAGACGCGCAGTGAGTGCGGCCCCGGGCTGGGCGGGCTCTGGACCTGGGCCCCTGGCCTCGCTGGGCCCAGGTGCCTGCTGAGGGGCCTGCTAGCCGAGGTCCAGTAGTAAGGTGGCCTGGTGGTCTTGGACTTGGGGTTGAGTCCTGCTTCTGCCACTGGACAAGCTGCCCCCGTCGAGCCTCAGCCTCCCACAGTCGTTTGGGCCCACAGCGACAGCCCTTCGAGGTGGCTCAGGGGGTGGGCGCCTCCCCCAGCTCCCCAGTGCTGGTGCCCGCACCCTCCTCCCAGCCCCTCCAGGAAGAATGAGCCCGTGGAGGACAGGTGGCTTCTGTTACTGTCCCCCGTGGAGGTCGGTGGTTTCTGTCACTCCTGTCCCCCGTGGAGGACGGGTGGCTTCTGTCACTCCTGTCCTCCGTGGAGGACGGGTGGCTTCTGTCACTCCTGTCCCCTGTGGAAGACGGTGGCTTCTGTCACTCCTGTCCCCCGTGGAGGACGGGTGGCTTCTGTCACTCCTGTCCCCTGTGGAAGACGGTGGCTTCTGTCACTCCTGTCCCCCATGGCCTGGCCCTGGAGTACGTGCGGGGGTCCAGGTGTGTGTCGCAGGCTCTGGACCCCTGACAGGGCTCCTGACCTGGCACTGAAGGGTCAGACTAAAGACAGTGACACCCAGCAGGCCAGCCACCAGGACCTGGGGACCCTGGTTTTCCAGGGTCATCCAGCCTCCGGGAGGTGAAGGCTGGGAGGAGCCGGGCTCTGGGTGGGTCTCCAGATGGAGGGTGTGGGTACATTTTGTTGGGTTCTGCTGCCATCTTGTGGCTGGAGTGACACTGGGCGCTCAGGATGGGGAAGGGAGCAGGCCCAGTGGGGGACTGCAGTGCCCCATGTATCATGCAGGGCTGGCAGGTCAGGAAGAGCGGTGGGGGGGTGCTGTGGGGAGAGGAGGCAGGATTGGTGGATTCTCCGCTGCTGCGTCAGGGCCTGGCACGGAGCAGGGTGTGCATCAGAGCTAACAGCTGTGCTCCTGAGCCCTCCCATGGGCCAGGGCCAGCCACTGTCCCTCCCGGGGCCTTGCCTACACCATCAACCCACTTAACCCCCGGCAGCCCAGACAGGAGAGTGCTGTCATTGCCCCGTTTTACATGTGAAGAGACTGGGCTAGAGCCAGCAGCTGTTGAGGGCCAGTCTGGCGTGAGTCTTCTCTCCTGACAGCCCACCTGCTCTCCATCTTCTGGTCTTTATGGTAACTCCCAGCACAGGCCTCCTACCCCTGTGTTAGGTGAGACTCAGAGAGGCTAGGATCCTGGCCAGCGCCTGCACAGCTGTCCCTGGGACTCAGAGCCAGAGGGCGTACTCCTGCCACTTAGCTCAAGCCCCTCTGGGGCTGGGATCCAGGCCAGGTGTGGCAGACCATCCTTTTTTTTCTTGAGAAATTAAAAACTTCTACATTTTCTAACATGAAATGTCCTAATTTTTGTTTGTTTTGCAGTCCTGGGGATGGAACTCAGGACCTCACACACGCTAGGCAAGCGCTCAACCACTGTCAGCCCCACCCCATCTTGTTTTAATTTTTGAGACAGGGTCTAAGTTGCTGAGGCTGGACTTGAACTTATGATCCTCCTGCCTCAGCCTCGTGAGTGGGTGGGATCACCGGCGTGCCACCACACCCGGCTCAGGTCCCCTAATTTGGATACATAGTCCCTCACTACAAATAAACAACAGGACCAAGCAGGCGACCTACGTCCGAGGGCTGAGTCTGTCTGCTGACCTGTTTTTAATCATTTTACTAGTGGCTGAGAACTGGGAGGTCAGCAGATGGCCCCAGAGTAGCGACCTTCAGGCCAGGACCTGTTGGAGGGCAGAGGGTCCAGGGGAGGAGGAGCGGTGAGGAGTGTCCTTGCCCCTTCCCCTCCATCCCTTCCTTCCTCCCTCCAGCTTTGCCTGGAGAATTCCCCCCGCCTTCCAGCCTTCAGCTCCATCACCGCCTCCAGGAAGCCCTCTCTGACTGCTGCCATCCTCCTGTCCCTACCCCCAGCAGCCTCCACGCTCTCCCAGCTCTCGGACAGTGGGCAGACTCTTAGTGAGGACAGTGGCGTGGATGCCGGAGAGCTGGAGGCCAGTGCCCCAGGCAGAGGCAGACAGATGGCTTCCACCAAGAACAAGAGTAGCAAGGAGCTGCCGCGGACGGAGAGAGCCACCGAGGGGGCCACCAAGCCGGTGAGTGGGGGAGTGGTGCCGAGGTCAAGAGGAGGTGCCCAGGTGCAGAATGGGAGGCCCCAGGGACAGGGTGCAGCTTGCAGGGACCACCGGGGAGGCGGTGAGTGCCATCACCAGAGAATGGATATTCGGAGGGGTTCTCCGGGTACCTGGAGGCCCAGTTCAAATCCCACCTTTGCCCTGGCCCTGGGTGACTGAGTGCTGAGGCCCTGGGTGACTGAGTGCTGAGGCCCTGGGTGACTGAGTGCTGAGGCTGGTCCAGGACCTTTGAGGGGACTCCCCTCTGCTCTGACGTGTCCTGAAGGCTGAGACAGGCCTTGGGTCAGACAGCCTGGACTCCAGTCCCTGCCACGCTGGGCAGTCAGCCCCAGGTTTGCAGGGACTCAGGAGCCGAGGATACCCACTGCACACTGGAGGCTCCCCACACAGGATGGAGTCTGAACCCTGTTGGCCCAGGGGTGTGTTTTGGCCCAGCCCTGTCCCCAGCCAGGCCTGTCCACTGAGAACGGTCACCTTCCTTACACCTGCAGCCTGGACTCCTGGAGCCTACGTCCACCCTGGTCCGCGTGAAGAAAAGTGCAGCTACCCTGGGCATCGCCATCGAGGGTGGCGCCAACACACGCCAGCCCCTGCCTAGGATTGTCACCATTCAGGTACACCCAAGGGTCCCTGCTGACCATCTTTCTACTCCTGAGGGCCCGTATCACAGGATCCCTGGGGGTTTGCTGCTATCCTGAGGTGACAGCATCCAAGGACAGCCCCTGCCCTGGCACTGGGACTTGGGACTCCTTGAGGGCTGTGGGCAGGACAGCAGGAGGACATCGACCCACTCTGCTCTGGCCCACTGGACCAGGCCTGGGAAGCTCGCCTCACCTGTGCTGGGTGGCAGCAGAAGCCGGGGTGGCTGCTGGTTGGCAGTGTCAGGCTGCGCAGGGGGTGGTCAGAGCCAGGCCCGCCTAACGCTCAGGTGCCCCAGGTGACCCCTGCCCTGTGTCTCACCCTGCAGCGAGGCGGCTCGGCCCACAACTGTGGGCAGCTCAAGGTGGGCCACGTGATCCTGGAAGTGAACGGGCTGACGCTCCGGGGCAAGGAGCATCGGGAGGCTGCCCGCATCATCGCTGAGGCCTTCAAGACCAAGGACCGTGACTACATCGACTTCCTGGTCACCGAATTCAATGTGATGCTCTAGGGGCCGAGGCCTAACGGCCTCCCACTACTGCCCAGCCCCGGGTCCCTCCCCTGTCCTGCCACTCCCAGGCTCCTCGAGGGGGAGGGGCTGCGTGGCCTGGGTGGCAGGAAGGCGTCCCCTCTCCCTCCTGGCCCACTGCACCAGAACTGGGGGAAAAGGGAACTGGGCAAGGCCGACAGATGGCAGGTCAGAGTTGGGGTGCCGGGGACCCGGTGGGCGCTCAATATGAGAGGTTCTGGGAAGGAAGACAGAAGAGGAAGGGCAGAGGGCCTGCTTCCATTGGCTGGAGGGTGGCACTCCTGTCCCCAGCCAGCTAGCACCCAGCCCACCCCCAGATGCCTGAGCCTCCGGAGCAAGGACACAGGAGAACTCAGACACGGCTTCCTGCGGGGGCATCTTGCAGGACCTTCAGTGCCACAAACAAGCATCAAGCCCGCCCCCACTCACACCCTTCCTCCTGGCTCCTCTCCCCACAGTATTTATTATTTATTTCCTCCCCGCACTCCAGGGGACTCCACAGCCCCAGCTTCCCACCCCCCAGCCTGTTCCGGAGGCCTTGCAGATGACCAGCAGGGTCAGTGTATTTATATACAGAGCTTACGACTTTAATTTTTCAATAAAGAAATCTGAACAAGGTTAGGGCCAGAGCGCTGTGTGGTCGGCCTGGGTGGCTGGGTTCTGAGTGCTCGATGTGGAGGGGGTACGCAGGACAGGTGGAAAGCACAGTGCCACCTTGAAACCCCTGCCCCATGGCTTAGTCTGGGATACATGGCCGGGTGGGCAGGGGCACCCAAGCCTCACCTGCATCTTGAAGCACTTACTTGAAGGTTTGAGGATAAAACTTAAGTGTGTAGAAATAATATTTTTAGAGTAAAACAGGCATAGCATGATGCAGAACCCAGCAAGCACGGATTTCTGGCTGTAGGTCGGCTCCCCCGGAAGCTGACTCAGCCCAGGATTTACATGCAAGTGATTTATTAGGGAGCTGCTCCCAGGGGAAGCAGGACAGGAACAGCTTCCGCTTTACCCACTGGGACCCTGGAGTGCAAAGGAGACCTGCAGTGGTAGCCACTCAAGGCAGGGCTGGGCTTCTGTGCCTGCCGGTCCTTGGGCGAGGCGGTGAACACCCAGTCACCTCTGCTGTCTCCTGCCGGCTCGGGCCCAGCAGTTCAGCAGTCAAGGGCAGTGGGTGTTAGAGGCTCAGATTGGGGAGGATGAAGGAAACGGTGTAGGGGCTCAGGGCCAGCCCCAGTGCCCATTTCCTCCTGTCCAGGAACTGTCTGGTGAAGGAAAGGTGTAAGAAGTCCTACTTTGCCCAGCCCTTTGTCCAGAGCTCCGGGTGGTGGTGAGGTAGTTATGGGGCACTGGTTCCAGGGTCTTGTTCAAAATCCTACTCTTAGCTGTCCCCGTTCCCTTTCCAGCTGGGCAAACCACCTGAGGCTCCAGCCCTTTCAAGGAGCCTTGTTTGCCCTTTCCCTCCCGCAGGGTCTGTTACACTGCAGGTAATAGCCCTGTCCCACTGCAGGGGGGCCAACCCCATGGTCACAGGCGAGTGATTTCACCTGAGCCCCGAAGGTCCTATAATATATAGGGTGGGCTGAATAATAGACCCCTCCCCCCCAAGAACTAGATCCCCACTCCTGGAATCTGGGAGCAGCACCTCAGCCAGCAGTTGCAGATGTGGGAGGGATTCAGAGGGACATTTGATGCAGAAGAGGAGAGGGGCTGGGCTGAGGGGAGCAGGTGCAGCAGAACCCTTTGAAGATGAAGGACAGACTCAGGTGCTAAGGGGTGCTGGCGGCCATGGACAGCCAGAAGCCAGATGCTTCTCCCTGCAGAGAACCCACCCAGTGGTCCTGACTTTGGACTTCTGACCTGTCTTTGTAAGAGAACAAATGCATACTGTTCAGAGTCACCAAAAGTGGTAGTTGTCACAGCAACTGAAGGACACTGATACCATGGGGACAGTGCCACTTCCCTGCAGGGGAGGTGGGATGCCATGTGGGGCTCAATCTCTGGACCAACATCGGCCCTGGAGAGAGGATTCCAGGAGCCACTGGCCTTGTGAATGCCATACTTCCGGGGCCCAAGCCCTGGTGTGCCTATGCTGAATAGAGAGCTCCAAGGTCACTGGTTAGCAATGTGACCTGCTCTGTGAACTCCAGCACGGTGGTGATGTCCCTGCCTTGAATCCACCATCTCCTCACTTGGTCCAACCATCAGGGGACAGACGGACAGACCCCTCCAGAATTCCTGGGCCTGACTCTAGTGCTGCTATCCATTGGGTGTATGGGTTTCTCCCTGCTGTGGGTCTCTAAACCCAAAAGCTGCATTTCAGGTGGTTTGGAAAGATCAAATTGCTCAAGGCACACAGATAGGAAGGGCAGGTTTGGACTTGGAGGCCCGAGGCCCAGGCCTGCTCTTTCCACAACACAAAGCCCCAGGACAAACACCTGCCCTGGTGTCCCACCCCCCTTGGTACTGGGGATTGAACTCAGGGGCACTTGACCACTAAGTCACATCCCCAGACCTATTTTGTATTTTATTTAGAGACAGGGTCTCACTGAGTTGCTTAGCACGTCTCCCCATTGCTGAGGCTGCCTTTGAATTCCCAATCCTGCCTCAGCCTCCCAAGCAGCTGGGATTACAGGCATGGGCCACCGTGCCTGGCTGCCCTGGTGTCTTTTAAAGGACCAATAATCCCGGGAGGCAGGAGGTGTCAGAGGTCCACCCAGGCCATGGACCTGCGGCCCTGACATCTTTATACATGATGCCAAAGGTGGGGAGGGGATGGTGAAGAGTCTCGAAGGTTATGAGTCACATTTGTGGCAGTTCAGTGGCAGTAAGTGACACAAGAGCCTAGTTCAGTTTGACACCCTATAATACGGCCATTATTCAAGGTGCGCTTTGGGGGGACAGTATTGTCCTGAAGTCACTGCGCGATCTCGATCTCGGGCAGTTATTGTCCCTCTCTGGCCCAGGAAAGTTTATTGCTAGTTATTAAGCAGCCTATTTCAGCCATAAGCTTGTGATTTCTTCCTCCGGGTGGCTCCGTGCGATAATCTCCTCGGGGACTCCCCGGGGCACTCCAGTCGGAAGCAGCAGCCTACCAGAAGTGAGCTTTTCAGTCCCGAGCCGCGAGCCGGGTCCCCCGAGTCCCAGTCCCTGGGGGCGGGCCGCAGCAGCCGCCTCCCTGTGATTGGTGGAGCTTCACGAGGCCCCGCCCCAGGCCCCGCCTCCCGCTGCCGTGGGTCGGCCGCAGGGAGCTAAGAGGCGGCCGCCCCGCCCCGCCGCGCCCCGCCCCGCGCGCGGATTGGAGGCCTTTGTTTGCCGCTCAACTCCAGGAAACCTCCCGCGCGGGTCTCAGCAGGTGAGGCGCTGGGAGGAGCTGGGGGCTTCCTGCCGGGCGCGGCCCCTCGCGGGCCTCAGTTTCTCGGCCTGGACAAGGGGAGGGAGGCCGGGCCGCGGCGGTGGGCTCCCTCCCCAGGGCCCGCGCTGCTCTGGGTCTTCCCCACGTGGAAACCCCGCGCGGAAACCCCGCGCGCCGCGGGCGGAGACGGACTGCGGCCCCGGGGATGGGCGCGGTCCCAGGGACGCGTCTCCGCCCTCGGGCCTCAGTCTCCACCTCCGCAGAGTGGGGGCGTCGGCCGTTTGCCCCCGGCTGGGCCGATCGCAGGGAGCGAAGGGGTCCCCGGGGAGCCGGGGGTGGTCCTTGGCGGGCTGCGGGCTGCGGGGGCCGGAGGCGTGGCCCGGGTCGCTGTGGTTACCGGGGAGGTGGGGCTTTGCAGTTGTGGGATTTGTGCGAGGTTGGTTCACCCGGCAACGGCCCGCGCAGCCCGGCGGCTCCGAGCCGCGCTCCCTCCCCGGACGCCTAACGCAAGTTTCTTTTCCTCTTTTTTTTGGCAGGGGGAGGGAGGGAGAGCAAGGCCTAGCGTGCAGTGGGCAGTCTGGACAGTGATAGGAGCCGGAACGAACAGCAGAACTAAGGCCAGTCACCTCTTGGTACACACCAGGGGACGGAGGCCCAGAGAGGAGGCCAGCTTGCCCAAGGGCGCACTGCGGGGAAGCGTCCTGGGACTGGCCGCCTGCCGCTAGCAAAACCAGAGCCTGCTTGCTGGGTTGATCTTGGACGTGACTTTTCCAATGCTCCTTTCCCAGGCTTTAGTTGAAAGAAGTGACAGCGTGGAGCAGATCCTTACTCAGGTTTAAAAACCTTTTGCTTCTGAATGAGAAAGTTGGAAAGGAGCGTTGCTGATAGCAAGCCCAAGCTATTTTAGGGCTGAGAAAAGAAGCTGCAATGAAAAGAGACTTTGTTCTTCTGTTCTTGTAGATCAGAAGGAGGAATGGACTGAAAATGAAGCATAAAGGGCTAAGATTAGATACAGACAGGGACTTCCCAAAACAATTTTCCAGGTGCCTCCTGTGGAATTGGTGGGTTTCACTTTTTGACTTTTTTTGTTAGGCAAACAGAATTGGTGCCCGTGGATTGGGGGCGGGGGCTGCGGGCCCCTAAGTCTGGTTTACCTACTGTCAGTGGGATGGAACCTATGGTGTTCTGGGGACTGCGTTCGGGTTTTTCCCCACAGGCAGTGTTTGCTCTTTCGTGGGAGGAAGAAGGTGCCCACGCCTCCCAAAGGCCAGCTGGTTTGCATTTGAAACACGTGATTGAGGCTGTTTCAAGGGGATTTCATCAGCCCCCACCGTCCCGCAGACTCCGCCTCCCGAGGTGCAGGGGCTGGGATTTCCAGCGACTGGGGCGGGACCAGGCTGAGCTGTCGGCTGGGAGGGTATTTTGGGAACCCCTTTGCCACGGACATTTCAGTGCACCCCAGGAGGGAGCAGGAGGAAGAGGGAGTTTAAAGCCTCCACAGGGCCCCTGAGTGCCAGGTCCTCCAGCTCCCAGAGCCTCGCTGTCCCTTCTGTGAGATGGGCAGGGCAGGGCTTACCTGAGCACCTCCTAAGGCTGGAGTGGGTGGCATCTGGCATCCTGGACAGCTTCTGCTCCCACGTTCCAAGGTCAGCCCAGAGAAAGGAAGGGACGGTGACGACAATGTTTCTGACCACAGTGAGTGCTGGCTTCTAGCCTCTGCCTGGGTTCTACTGCAAGGAGGTCTAGGAAGGCGGGAGGTCGCCTCTGTTTTGTCCCCACTGTCATTCCCCAGTGCCCAGTACAGAGCCCTACTAGATTCTGACATTTCATTTCATGATATTGCCTTGAAGTAGATGTAATTGTTGCCCCCATTTTACAGACAAGAAGCCTGAGGTTCAGAGAGGTTAAGTCTGAAGTCACGCAGCTCTTCTCTAGGGTTATCCTGTCTTGACTTTGGGATGCGCAGGGGTGTGGAAGCTGATGGTGCCCCTCTACCCAGGGCTGTGTTCAGTAATTTCATGTTGGCGCCTTGAAATTGGCCATGGTGAGGTATGTACACTAGGGAAATCAGTAAATAACACCAGGGGCCTTTTTCTTGTCCTTTTTTGTTTTTCAATAGCTGTATGCAGAGTGCCCGAAGGGGTACCTCCAGCCCTGCTTCTACAGAGTGGCTGGGATTGGGGGTTCCTGGTCGTTCAGGGGCCTGACCCCCACAGCAGTGTACTTTGGTCAGGCAGCCTGAGAGCCATGGGGCTCAGTCCATAGTGTGAGTCACAGTGGTGGCCCCCTGGCCCAGGAGGAGACTGCTGTGAGCCCAGACTCCAGGCCAGAATGACTGGCCTTGAGCCTCCAGGTGACCGTAGCCCTCAGTGGTCTTTCACAGGCGAAATGCCTGACCAGGATGGTGTCCCAGGAGAGTTACCCAGCAGCCTGCGCGAGGCATTGAAGGCTGAGCTCAGGGGGCGCTGGGAGAGACTCACAGCAGCCCTGCTCCATGCGGGCCCCTTGTGCCCCGAGTGGAATCACATCCTCTTGTTGCTGTCCCTGCTCACCCCAGGGAAGCCTCGTCCTCGGGTGTTGATGAGGCCATCAGAGGTCTGCAAGCAAAACCAGCTGAGGTCTGAACCACCCGCTCAGGACCCAGGCTATCCTGCCCCACCTGCCCGGACCCTCCTCCCCACTCCTGCTGTCCCCTGCCAGGTGCAGCCAGACTCCAGTGTGGTTGCCAAATGAGACCCCAGGGCTGCTCCCACACCAACCCCAGGTCCTTGCCAGCACCTCCCTATTTTGGGAGAGAGACAGGGATCAAAGCCATAATGGGAGCCCAAGTGTCAGTCTCCTTGGAGTCCTGGGATCACAGCCAAGGACTAACGACTGGGGGGAGGAGTCAGAGTCCTAGGGGCTCCACTCAGCCCCTTTAAATAAGGAATTAATCTGGAGGATAATTATTTGTGGATACAGACCAACTCTGCCCCTAGTGTGCTGTGTGACTTCAGGCAAGTCATATAACCTCTCCGGCCTTCTCCCCTCAATCACATGCATGATTACTTAGGAAGGTCCAATGACACAACTCGTCATGCTCCAGAATGCTGAGTGGGTGGGACTGGAGCTGATTGCTCCTTTCCTTTCTGTGATTTCCACATGACCATGTGCTTGCTGTGTAGTGGCCGTGTGTGCATAGAGTGTGCACAAGACCCTGGACGGCGGAGGCGTGGGAGGCATGGGATGCCAGAGCCCTGAGGTCCCAGAGCCCTCCCTTTCCCCAGCCCCCATAGGTGGGGACACTGAGGAGGAACACACCCCAGGTCTTGAAAGATGGGGGGAGGTGTTCCAAGCATAGTAGATGTTCATCTGATGCTTATGTTCAAGTAACTTAGTTTTAGAAAATATGCGTAATGAAAAGGTGAACTTCCCTACAACGCACCTAGCGATAATCTCTGTAAACATTTTCTTTCTCCCTTTTTCCTTGTCTCCCTCTCTTCTTCCATGTTTTACTGTACTTTCTTTCCCTTTAGTGGACTCAGACTTGATACGTATCACTTTATATCCAGCTCATTTGCTGAACGCATCATGATTTTTCACCCCATTTTTATTCCTCTGTAGCATGCCCATGGTGGCTAGAGTATCCCTTTGAGTGGAAATAGAATTCATTTCATGAATCCCCTTTTGTTGGACACTGAGGTTGTTTCTAACCTTCTCATCTCTTCAGGCCTCCGTCATGAAGTGATGGAGATGGCACTTTCTGGATCTGGACTGCCTGGCTGAAGTCCGGGCTCCTCACCCGTGAAACATCTGCCACCTTGGATTGGCCCAGGACTGAGAAGTGAAAACGAGTCCACGCAGGAGAATTAACAAGGTATTGAAGCCTTGCTGTTAGCAGTGCGTCCTGGTATATGCACTTTTTTGGTTTGATTTCTTGAAAAGCATTAATTATGGTGCACACGGGCGCCCATCCTCCTTGTGACCTGTGCCTCAGTTAGCCAAGGGAGGCCTGTTTCCTCCCTTCTTGAACTACTCAGGGTGGGGACATCATTTCTAGCTGGGTCACTAGCCCCCAGGACTAGTTTGGGGGAACCAGGAGATGGCAGCGTTTCCCTCCCCTTGGGAGGGTGGGCTGTGCCTTTTAGCATATGGGATTCAAAACCAAGCCACATGAGTGTTTCACCAAGACCAAAGGCATCGTTTGTGAGCAGTTGCTGTGGGCACTTGGCCAACAACCGTAGGCCCATGACCTCATTTATCATCCTCAGAACCATGGAAAGTCAGTATCCATTTTACGGATAAAGGAATCTGGGGTTCAGTGTGGTTAAGTGACTTTCCTGAGGCCACACAGCTTCCAGAGGGAAACCTGCAGTTTCCATTTGCCCACCGGCCCTGTGCCCTTGCAGCTGCCCACCGGCATGGCCGTGCTGCCCGTGGGGCAAATATATCGAAGAACCCCGGAGGTTTAGAGTTAGAAGATAATCTCCGATGGCCTCAGAGAGAATCTCTAAATCCTGGTTCTAAGAAGGGAAGACTCTTGTCCTGGCTCTCCCAGGTGGGGTTGGCTCTGGACTTCCAGGACACTCCTGAAACCTTCACCTGACTCCCTGTGGATTTTAACTACTGGGGTCAGCTCAGCAACTCGGCAGGAGGGTGGGTGAACTGGGGGTGGGGGCTTCCCAGGGCAGGGGGAGGCTGCAGGCCTGGGAGGGGCCTGAGACAGAGCAGCACAGCAGGTCGGGGGTTGCCACCCCAGTTCCCCCAGGAGGCAGTGAAGCCCCCCGTGGCTGCCCCGCATCCCCCGGCCTGAGGACAAGGTGTGAGGGTTGGCTGTCCAGGGCTCAGTGGGTCAGCAGCTGTGGCTTCCCGTGTCCTGGGTGTGCCCTAGGCTGTGTGAGCAAGGGCAGGGACGAGGGACAGCAAGGCTTGGGGTTCTAAGAGCCTGCACCCCAGTGCTAAGGCTGCCCCTGAGAGGGGCTTGGCTGATCCAGGGGCCTGGGGGGGTGGGCCCTGCTGGAGGAGCCACCTGGCCTGGCTGGCAGGGCTGCCGCATTAATGAGCAGGGAGGGTGGTGGGTGATTGGCAGCAGTCGGGGAGCCCGCCTCTCTCACAATGGCCCACAGGGGCCTCCTCGGGGTTTGGCTCAGCTCCATGGTGGGCTGGGGCTGGGCCTGGAGCCCGCCAGCCAGATGTGGGTGAGAGGCAGAGGAGCCATGGCGCGGGCTGGGAGAGGGGCCTGTGCAGCCCGGCTCTGCCACGCTCCCCACTGACTGCCCCCAGCCCCCCTCAGCAGACACTCACTGCTGGGGACGGTGTGCCAAGCTGGAGGAGAGGCCGTCCCGCCCAGCCCTTGGAGGGCACAGGAGCCTTGGGCCTAAGTAGCACTGGCCGCAATGGTAGTGAGCTCACTGAACTCGGGCTGAGCTGCTCCGGGTCCCCTGCCCTGCGCTCGGCGGGTGTCGCCTCAGCTCTAAGGTGGCTACTCCTAGCCCTGCTTTATGGCCAGAAACTTAGGCTTAAAGAAGGTCAGAAGTCACAGCCAGCAGGAAGTGGGGCTGGGACTTGGGCGCAGGTTGGGACTGCCTTCTCTCCAATGGGGACACCACTGTCCGTCACCTGGAGGCTTTGGGACAGCTGTGAGGACTGTTCTGCTGGTTTCTCGAGCCTCTCTGGAGAGAGGGTGGGGCAGCACTGGGAGCTGGCACCGTGGACCAGCCCTGCCCCTCTCCACTGACCCCGTGCCCCTCTCCACCGTGGCTCCTGACCCCCTGGCTGGCCCCGCTGGCCTCGGGCCAGCCCCCCGACCCCGGCTCTCCGTGGCCCCGGCTCTCCGTGGCCCTCCTGCGGCTTGCTCCGTCTTCCACCCCTGTGGCTCTCACAGCCCTTCCTGCCCGTCCCAGGCCTCCTCCCCAGCCTGCTGCTCTTCGTCCCTCAGGTTTTCCACAGGACAAGTCCCAGCCACCTGGACCTTGGAAGTCACGGGTGACCAGAGGCAGACTCTGCTGCTCAGGGGTGAGCCCCGGTGTCAGAACTGGTCACCCTGCGCCTCCCCACTCTGTCCCCTGCACACCTCTCTAGCTTCTTGGCTGTGTGTCCCCAGGGCAGGGGTCAGTGCTCCACCTGCACTGTGTGTGCCATACACCCGGCACCTGGCGCACTCAGGGGGCGCCTGCTGGGCAGCCTGGGGAAGGATGGCAGGGCCACTGGATAAATCTGTGCCTGGACCCCTGGGGAGCCCCCCAGGGGCACTGACAACAGGGAAATGCACCAGCTCAGCCAGGTCCCTACCTCCATGGTGGCTGTGGCCACTTCAGGGTGAGGCTGTAGCGGAGGTGAGGAGTCTCACGCCCCCCTCGGGAGTGTCCAGGCCCAGCCTGGATCCCGTTGTCATTTAGAAAACAGTATTGGAGCTGGAAGGTCCCCAGGGAGCATCCAATCTAAGCCCCCACTGTATAGTCGGCCAAGGTCACGAGAAGAAAGGGGTCACGGGAGGAAAGGGGTCACGGGAGGGAAGGGGTCACGGAAGAAGCAAGCAGAGGATAGAGGCTTCAGGCCTCCTCCCTGGCAGCTGTGTGACCTTGGCCAAGCCTCTAAACTTCTCCGGGCCCCAGTCTCCCAGTCTGTACCTGGAGGCTAGTGTGTAAGATGGTCCCAAGCCCGTGACATCAGAAGATCCGGTGAGCACCTCTCCAGGGCAGCGCAGACCCGCGGTTGAACTGCAAGGGGTTAAACGCCTGGGCTCTGCTCTGCACCGCGAACCCCTCCTTCTGACAAACACTTGTAGGAAATCAGGCGGGCGCTTCCTGCCGAGGGAGGCAGGCAGGCGGTGGCCTCAGCTGCACGGGGCGGGGAGAGGTGGGGAGAGATGCTGTCTGTGAGCAGCTTGGGCTGCCTGGCAGAGGCTGGTGAGGGTGCGACGGAGCAGGGGGCTCCCTACAACAAAGGCCTCCCAGGCAGCTCCTCTGAGCCCCAGCTGCAGGACGGTGGATCCCCAGTGAGGTAAGGAGGGAGGGCTGGCGGGAAGGACGGCTTCCCTGGACCGGCCAGTCGGGAGCAGACTCCAGGACAGCCGCCCGGACCAGCCCAGCCAGGAAGTTGCGCTGCAGCAGCTGTTACCACTTCTCCCGGGCTTAGGGGGGCCGGGCCAGGCGAGGGTGGACTTGAGGGCTTTCCTCTGGCTCGGGGTGCAAGAGTCCAGGCCCAGCCTGGATCCCATGTCCAGTGAACCTGGATGTGCTCTCCCTCTGTGCCTGGGCGTCCCCTCCTGCACATGCCGAGTTGGTACTCTGGGTCACCAAGGGGCCTCAGACATGCGGGGTGGGGAGCAGCCAGAGGCAGCGGGGTCCCCCCAGGAGTGGCCCTTTCTGCCACATAAGGGCAGGCAGAGAGCCCAGGGGTGGTGAGGGCAGAATCCCCGACACCAGGGCCCCTTCCTCTTTCTCCGCAGCCCTGCTGCTCCAGGGCTCTGGGGGCAGTGGGTGTGTTCAGAGGCGGTGGCCCATACTTCTTTGAGGACCAGCTTCTGCGCAGCCCGAGGCCAGCCCTGGAGAGCAGTGGTCTGTGCCTGCCCACTGACCGGGCTGCTGAGTTCCGTGGCCAGGTCTCTTGCAGGACCCGGCTGCTGGCTATGGGGCTGGGCCAGGGAGTCTTCCTTCCCCTTCCTCCTGCTCCCCCACAAGTCTGGTGGCCGCCGTTCCCCGGTCCTCGCGCCAGAGCACCCTGGCTCAGGCTGTGAGTCTCGCCATGGCTGCTTGTCTGCGCCTCTGTTTCCTTACGTGGGAGGAGTCAGGGTGGGGCGAGAGCAGGGGCTGTCCCTGGCTGGACCGGAAGGGGCTTCAGAAGGTACGAGGCGTGGATGGGCGTATGCACAGGAGTGCCCTGGAGTCGGGTGGCACGAGCCACCGAGCCAGGGAGGGGGGACTCAGTTTTGGAATGGCTGAGAGCCCCTCTGTGTGGGTGGTGGGGAAGAGCAATCTGACCTGTGATCTTTCAACTGGAAGATCACAGGGGTCCGTGGGAGGTTAAGGAGGTGACATGGAGATGGGGACCAGATTTGCAGAAAGGGGGTGGTCTCTCCAGGGCACCTGGGACCTTGAGTCTGAAGGCCCAGTCCTTGGGGGCCTTAGTCCTGACGGGGCTGGTCCTCCTGGGGTCGGCTTCTAGCTCAGGTTTGGCAGGAAGAGCAGCCACCCCACCATGCCCCCCTGGAGGCTGTCTGCTGCGCCCTGCCTTCCTCTGTCTCCTGAGGACCCTGCCTCTGGTTCTCAAGTTCAGCTCATGCTTTGGACCCCGTGCCTTTGCCTGTGCTGTTCCCTCTGCCCAGAATGCCTTTCCTCGCTCTCCCCTAAATCTGCTTTGTCCCCGAAGCCCACCCCAAAGCTTCCTCCTTCAGTGACCCTTCTGTATTGTCCCCTTCCTATCCTGTATGAAATTTTGGAAAGCTTCTACTCTTTTCTGTATTCCTTGTGTGTCTTTTTGGCGGAGGCGGGGTGGGGGGGTACTGGGGATGGAACTCAGGGGCACTTGACCATGGAGCCCCATTTTATGTAGAGACAGGGTCTCGCTGAGTTGCTTAGGGCCTCACTTTTGCTGAGGCTGGCTTTGAACTTGAGATCCTCCTGCCTCAGCCTCCTGGACCACTGAGGTGACAGGCGTGGGCACTGCGCCCAGCTCCTTGTGTCTTTAGTAGTGCCTGGCCTCCAGGAGGTAGGAAGTCCCAGGATTTTTTTTTTTCTTAATTGATTGGTACCCACCGGGCGCTCAGTATGGATCTTTGGTCCTTTGAAATGGGACCCGAGGGAGGTGGGGGGTGACAGTTCTGAGGCCCTTAGGAGCTGAGGTGTCCTTAGCCCTATCCCTGCTTCCCTGCTTGCCCAGCAAGGCCATGCCCTCAGCAGCCAGGGCGTGGTGCTTTCTGTGTGACAGTGAGGACAGTTTCAGCCCAGATGCAGGCCAAGAGTGGCAGCAGCACGGGCACCTGATGCCCACTGGGCAGCACATGATGGGCACTGCTGTGTGCTTGTTGACTGACTAGCTGACTGGCGGGTGCCGGGCTCAGTGGCACTGAGGGCTGTGGCTGGCGTGGTGGACACAGGTCTTGCCCAGGGAAGGCTCACAGACGCAGGGGGCCTGAGGGGCAGGTGCAAACCTGCAGCCAGCCACCGCAGTGGCCTCTGACGTGCTGCGTCCCCTGGTCACAGTGAGATTTCTGCAGTGACTGAGTCATCCCAGAAGACAGGATGTTCCTCTTGGTGCACACAGAGGCCTCTGTGATTGGTCAGGCTGCTCTAGGCAGGGTTAGAAAAAAGCCCTTTAAAAAGTCAAAAAACCACACGCCTCCCCGGGCCCCTTCCTGGGCTGATCTTTCAACTGAAAGATCACAGGGGTCTGTGGAAGGTTGAGGAGGTGACATGGAGACAGGGAGCAGATTTGCAGAAAGAGGGGTGGTCTCTCCAGAGCACCTGGAGACCCTGAGCCTGAAGGTCCAGTCCTGGGGGCCTTAGTCCTGACAGGGCTGGTCCTCCTGGGGTCAGCTTCCACTCAGCCAGCGACAGCAGCTGCCTCTGATGTGCTGCATTTCCTGGTGACAGTGAGATTCACAGGGGGCTCAGAGGGAGAAGCAGCAGGTAGTGGGCAGCACCTGCTGCCCCTGTTCCTGTGTGTCGCAGAAACCAGGAAAGGCCAGCGAGCTTCCGAGGGTGGGCCCTGCCCAGGCCTGGCTAGGTGCAGTTCCTGGCCATCCCCAGGCAGAGCTGGGCTCTCTGCAGTTGGACCCAGGCATCCGCATGCCCAGAGGATCCTCACACACACACTCAAGGTCAAGGTCACTGCCAAGGAATCCCGGAGGCCCACAGTTCCTGCCGAAGGCATGGGAACAGGAGGACTAGCACGTCTGTTCAAACATTTATTTTCTATTGAACTTTCTGAAAATCCGCTTTTGGAGATATTTCATCCAATACATGTAGTATATTGGCACAAGGTTATATACGGGAAGTCATAAGAAAAATATATTCTTACTGATGGGTTGTATGATCAAAAATAAAAATCAGTAGCCCACTGGGCCAGGACTGATGGTCACAAATTGTGCCCGGCACTGACCAGCTGGGTGATCTTGGACACATCACTATTCTCTGCTGAGCTTCAGGGTTTTTAGATATTTTGTTCACTTATTTCCATGTGGTGCTGAGCATGGAACCCAGTGCCTCACACGTGCCAGGCAAGCGCTCCACCCCTGAGCCCCAGCCCCAGCTCCAGCTGCTGAGCTTCGGTTTTATCATTTGAAAGAAGTTCACCTGTGACAGGAAGCAGGGGAGGCAGAGAAGATGTCACGTGTCCAGCCGGGCGGGCGGAGTGGGGACATCTTACGTGGTGGGGATGATGGGGCTGAGGGGCGGCCCGAGGGGTGACAGGGAAGAAATTCTGGGGCTGCGCACTGGGGGCAGAGAGGAGGAAGGAGAAGCCGTGGGGCCCTGTCCCCGAGCTGGGGCAGCAGCCGAGCCGAGGGTCATTCCTGTGCTTACCCCGTCCTGAGAAGTTGGCCTTTCCTGGGCCACACTGTTCCCTCGGGAGCTCTGTGTCCAGAAATAGCCTCCTGTTCACTTTCTCAACTGAATGAAGCGAGGCTCCTGCCCTCTGTCTCGAGGGCCTGTCCTTGCACCCCCCTGGCCACAGCACGGAGGGGAGAGCCCAGGCTGTGGGCTGCAGACCCACTTCCTCCTGGCCTGCCGGACCCCTGTGTGGCTTCGGGGCAGGCCCCTCCCCTCTCTGGGCTGGTCCTCCCACCTGTAGAACAGGCCTTTCCTGAGCCAGCCTGGGGCTGCCCCGTAGTGGAGGGCCGGGGTGGAGGGTGGAGGGCCGGGGGCTCCCAGGGCTGTGCTCCTGCTTGTTGGCCCTGCGCTCCAGGCCTGGCTCCCAGGGAGCGCTGGCAGGGGCTGGATGTAGGAGAGCGGGAAGCGCAGAGGGAGAAGGGGAGGAGAGGAGGCGCCTCCTCGGGCCACCATCCCCTTGACCAGGGTCCATCCCAACAGCCAGCTCTGGCCAGGCCTCCTGCTCTGCTTCACTCCCCCAGAGCAGCCAGAGGAACTGCCCAGGCCCACTGGGACACACTCTGTGCTGGACACAGGACCTGAGAGGCCCGCCTGGGGCTGGCCACCCCTTCCCTCGCCACTTTCCCTGCTGCCAATGTCACCAGGCCCAAGTCACCCCAGTACGTGGGAAACCTCCCGTTGTCCAGGGCAGCACCCGCCAGGCTTGTCCCTCCAGCCCTGGCCTGTGTCCCCTGGTCCCCTTGTCTGGAATGCCCTGTTAGTTTTTTCCTCTGTATCGAAGTGAGATGGACAGAACATACATCAACCACTTCTACGTGAGCAGTTCAGTGGCATTTAGTGCGTCCACTGCACTCGGTCGCCCTCCTCTGTACTTCCAGAACACTTTTGTCATCCCAAATGGAAACCCTGCCCATCAAGCAGTTCTGGACCATTCTCTCCCCTGCCCCTGCCCACCCCACCCTCCTCCCCTCTGTGTGTAGACCTGCCGTCTGGACACCCCTGTAGGTGGCTTGGTGCACCGTGTGGCTTCAGTGTCTGGCTCCCCTCACTTCGCATGGTGCAAGGGACCAGTGTCAAGACTGCAGCCCCCTCATTCCTTTTTGTGGCTGATTAATACTTCATTGTGTGCTGAAGCCCCACGTAGTTTACCCATCCGTCCATCCATGGACACGGGCGCTTCCACCCTTGGGCCGCTGTGCCCAGTGCTGTGGACAGGTGTGGGCCTGGGTTTGTTTGGGCGCCTGTTTTCAATTAGTTCACCCCCTGGGATGATCTCTTCAGCATTCCCCACTTTGAACCTAAATTCTCCTCCCCATTATAAATGGCAGTCACCACCTGTCACCTGGAGCTGTGCTGGCCTGGGCATCTCTGCTCCCCCAGGCTGCCAGTCCTCCAGGGAGCAGGGCCTGTGTGTGGACCCTGGTCCACAGGGACAGTCACTGGATGGCCAGTGATAACAGTGACACCAGACACCTGTGGTTGGTGTGCTAGCCGCTGGTGCCCTTATCTAGTGTCCCAGGGAGTTTTATAAAACCCTAGAAGGAGGTTCTTATCCCAGTGTGACCAGTACAGCAAGTGGAGACAAAATGTCTCTCCCAAGGTCCTGCAGCTTCGAGAGGATGGAGCGGGAGTAGACAGGGCCCGCTGGCCCCTGAGTCCTCCTGGTGACTTGCTCTTGTTCTGAACCAAGGAGGAGTCTCTAAGAATAACGTTGTCTCTTGATCGTGTCCTCAACAGGCCACAGGCAGGATGGCTGGTGCTGAGAAGAGCCTGCGGTGACTCTGGGGTCCCCAGCAGCAGCTCTGTCTCCTGAAGATGAAGCGGCGGAGGTGAAGCCCGAGCCAGGCTGATGGCCAGCTCGGGGACTGAGGTCCACTGGGCCGGGCCGGGCCTAGGGAAGGGGCCCCAGCAGCGGCGGCGCTGGGCCTGGGTTGAGGAAAAGGATGCAGAGAGGATTAACACTCGCGGCTGGGGAGACGGGCGGCCCTTCCCCAGTGCCGCCAGCCCCGAGCTCCTGGAGGACTTCCGCCTGGCCCAGCAGCATCTGCCACCCCTGGAGTGGGCCCCAGACCCGCAGGAGTCAGGAGGGTCTTCAGGAGAAGGTGAGTCTGACCCCCCACTCCCACCCTCAGTGGCGGTGTGGGGAGGGTGTCTTGTCCCCAAAACATCCCGGCTTCCAGGGAGTCCGGGAGCCTTGAAAGTCTTCATTTTATAATATAAAATCTATGACTCAAGACCTTAAACGACTTTAGCTGTGACACTGCATGTGGCACCAGACCCTCAAACACAAAAAAGAGGTGAAATGAACTGTCGCTCCATATCCCACCCACGGAGAATCCCCATTTCCCTGGGCGCGGATGTGCAGACGTGATGGGACGTGGACCAGCGTTCCGCGTGCTCCTTGTCACCTGCCCCTTGTTAAGTCCTCCGCCCTCCCCACACTGCCACAAGCCACCCCTCACGCTGGCCTGGAGGTCCACGGTGGGTGTCCACAGCGGGACCTTCCACGCCTCAGGTGTCCTGGTGCTTCTCGTGTGATCGTAAATGGCGGTGTCACCAGCTCCTCCTGGAACACCTGGTCTGTGACACCTTTGGTGGTGGGAAGGCTTGGTGCAGGGGTTGTGTTCCCTCGAGGCCTTGGACTCTCGCTAGTGTGGCCATCTTGGTGGTCCTCGTTTCCCTTCGCGTCAAGCCCGCCGCAGACCATCCCCGGGCTTTTCCTGCCAGGACTCTTCCCTGATCTTGGTTTCCCCATCTGTGAAGGGGGTGCCGGTGCCGCTGGACACCGGGCTTGACACATGGTGCGATTGCACTTAGATGGTGACGGAAAGGCCCGTTTCAGGGCCCTGGGCATCAGCAGAGCCCCTGTGGGTGGGAGAGGAGCCATTAGGCCAGGGTGTCCTGTGCCCGATGTGCCCTGCATGCCTGCTCAGTGGGCATCTGGGCTCCTTCAGGGAATGGGGACTGAGATGCCCTGTGTAACAGGACAGAGGCGTCCCTTCCTGGGGCCACATGGTAACTGACCCCTGCAATGATGTAACAGCTGCCACCATGTCCCTGGGTCCATCCCATGTGCTGGGCACAGGACTGGACCGGGCCTGGCCTTCTCTCCTCCCTTCACTCCCTGCTCTGCCAGGTAGGAGGGCCAGGCCTCCAGTTTGAATACGGTCACCAGAGAGGTCAGTGACTCGCCCAGGCCCCAGGGAGGGGTCAGAGGAACTGAGTGAACCCTGGCTCCAAGGTCGACTGCACGGCCAGGCCTGGGTTCGAGGTCCAGGGCTTCTCTGAAGTTACCCAAGAGCAAGTTTATGCCTCTGGGCCTCAGATGTGCTGCTCTAAAGCGGCCGTCAAGGGAGGAGAATGAGCCTGGGAGGTACAAGTGACATGGGGTGACCAGGGTGTGCCCAGCCAGAGCAGAGAGCATATTCTTGGTGTCACTCATGAAACTCTTCTATCCCAGAAGACGAAAGAGCAGGTGCTTAACAAGCACACTGCAGACGGTGGCTGGACAGGGGTGACAAGGGGACGGGGACAAGGACAGTGACGGTGGGGGTGGGGGTGTTCCTGAGCACCCACTGTATAGTCATCCAGCCACTCCTCTGCCTTAGGGCTTCACGCACATGACCTTCCTCCCCTTCCTTCTCCCCAGTCAGCGCCGGGTGTTGAGCACCTGTTCTGCCAATGAATGCAACTGTGCCCACCGTGCCTGTCATTGTCCTCGCAGAGCTTACAGTGTCCTAGGGACCTTCATTAATGAGCAAGTGACACAAACAAACATCTCAGGGCTGCAGCCCCTGAGATGGGTGCCACAAAGTGTAGCCGTCCGCCCCTTGAGAGTGTACACTGGAGAATGTGACCTCGTGGTGGGGTCTCAGGACTTCCCTGTGGAGCCAAGTGGAGCTGGTGCCCAAGGACGACTAGGAGGCACTCCCTGGGCAGAGGGAGGAGCCCTGCAGAGGGCAAAGCGTGTGCACCCAGGAGGGAACGAGGGGCTCGGTTGGGAGCAGGGAGGGCTTAGGTGAACATGGAGAGAGACGGGTCAGTGGAGCCAGTGGGGTCCGAGTGGCAGGGGCCGTAAGGCCCGCTTTTGCCCTAGAGCCACAGGGAGGTGCAGATGAGACGAGGGTGTGGCCGAGGAGGTAAGCAGGTGGCTACTGCAATGTCCAGGCCTGAGAGGATGTGGGCCGGGGCACAGTGGTGGTGATGAACTTCAGAGCGATCAGCAAGTTTGAGAGCTCTGGAGGAGGTAATGGGGCAGGGCCAGGTGACAGAGTAGGAGCATTAGGGGGAGAGAAGTGACGGAGATGCCTCCAGGCCTCTGTCTTGGGCAGCTGGGTAGGTGGCACTGCCATTTGTTGAGATGGGAGGCCCTGCAGGGGGTGTGGCCATCCAGGTTTGCGGCTGGAGATTGAAGAGGTATCCCAGAAGGACTTGGCTCTGTGGGGGCTCGTCGGGATTCTTGCCATCCCTAAAGCAGGAGGTTGAAGTGACGTGGGGTTAAGTCACATAGCCTGACCAGCCCCCGCTAAGTGACAGATGACTGTCTTTCCAGAGCCTGAAGCAGAGGTTGTGGACAGCCCAGAAAGTTCCACCCTGCCTCTCCACTGGCTCCCCCAGCAGGACTGTCAGTTGAACATGACCGAAGAAGAGTCAGATGAAGTCCCTGGGAGTCCTGAAGCTCAGGACCCTGGGGAGAGCCCCCCGCGGCCGGGACAGGAGGCCGCTCTCAGCTCAGAGCACCGCGGGAACACCTGCGCTGTGGCCCAGGGGCAGGCTCAGGCCAGAGGCTGGGTGGCCTCTGGCCAACAAGCCAGTGGAAGCCACCTTCCAGAACATTCTGAGGTCAACCCATCTGTTGAACTTGGCTGTGCCAGGTCTTGGAGCAGTGGCACCGTGAGCCTGGGCCACAGCAGTGACAGCCTTAATTCTTCCTGGGAGAGAGAGACGGATGTCCCCCAGCCCACTACCCTGGCAGAAAACCTGCCACAGAGCCCCCGCCACCACCTCAACCCAGATGACAGAACTGGAGGCAGTGTTGCTCTGGCAACGCCCACAGAATTCCAGGACCCCTTAGCACCACCAGCCCAGAGCCCCCAGAACGCTGCAGGCACATGGAAAAGAGCTACCACCAGCCTGTCACGGCCTGCAGACCAGGCCTGGAAGCAGACGAAGACATCACCTAAGCCATTGCCCTCCCGATTCACTGGCTCCGTCAGCCCCCAGAATCCCCGGCCTAGGCCAGCTCAGAAGGACAGGTCTCTGCCCAGGCACGGAGCCACTCTGGCCAACCACTCCTCTTCTGATGCCCCCAAGTATGGCCGGGGGCGTCTGAACCACCCGCTCCCTGATTTCTCCAAGGTGGGGCCGCGAGTGAGGTTTCCCAAAGATGAGAGCTACCGCCCCCCCAAGTCCCGAAGCCATAACAGGCAGCCTCAGGGCCCCACTGGGCCCCTGATCTTCAAGTCACCAGCCGAGATCGTGCAGGAGGTGCTGCTGAGCAGTGGAGAAGCATCCCTGGCCAAGGACCCACCTCCTGCCCACCCCGTCTCCAGGGTACCCCAGGAGTTTCAGACGCCCGAACAGGCCACTGAGCTGGTCCACCAACTCCAGGTGAGCGGGGCTCCTGCCTAGGATCGAATCACCCGGGCACCTGTTGGCTATGACGGAGGCAGGCAGGGATAGGGAGCCTTGGGTCTGGCCAGGGGTCCCCTGCCAGCGGTGGGAGAGCTGTCCCCTGAGCCATGAGGCAGACCTAAGCCCTTTGGTCAGAAAGAGCCAGGACTGCTCACGTCTGCCGTGGCCAACTCCTGCTGGGAGAAACCCAGATACACTCAGGGGAGAATCGTACAGTGGACGCCACATTGTGCGCCCCGGCAGCTGCCAGAGCCTTCTCCATCTGTGTCTGACACCCCCTGCCCCCTGTCATTTCACCTCTTAGTGCCTCAGTAATGACCACCTGCCTGAGCATGGCCGCCATGCCACGTGAGACCTAAAAGACCCTGGGCACCGTGGTTCAGATACCCAGGCGGCTCTCAACCCCTGGTCTGTGTGCCCCGCGGTGTCCCTCTCAGTGAGTTTGAGGTCCTTCAGGGTCCCTTCAGGGAGTGGTCCCAGGAGCTCCTGTCTGACGTCTCCCCCATGTCCAGGCCTCCCCCCGCGTCCTCTCTTTCCCTTCTGTTCGATTCTCTTTCCACCCATGTCTGTCCTCTTGCTTCTTCCTTAGAACTTATTATGGGAGACTGGTGCCCCCGGGAGCTGCCCACATCCTGCACCTTCACCCGGG
Source organism: Ictidomys tridecemlineatus (assembly GCF_052094955.1). Classification (NCBI taxonomy): domain Eukaryota; kingdom Metazoa; phylum Chordata; class Mammalia; order Rodentia; family Sciuridae; genus Ictidomys; species Ictidomys tridecemlineatus. The sequence continues at coordinate 191,173,103 of NC_135480.1, read as the reverse complement.
CATCTCGTGGGGCCACTGGCCATCTGAGCAAGATGCTTTTTTGGGCCACCGTCATCTGTGTGCCAGAGGCCCAGGCTCCGTGGAAGGAGTGTGTGGCCCGAAACGGCCCCGCAGGCCTGCCTGCCCCCTCCAGGGAAGGCCTGACCGTGGTGTCTGCAGCCCGACAGTCGTGCCCTTGACCAAGCCCTTTATTTGGGTGACAAAATGGCAGTATTCTCATATGGCCACTCCTTCTGCATTCATGACCAGGAATTTTCTGAAAAGTAAACTCCTGCCTCTCACGGGTGGTCTCCAAGGTCTGGCTCCCGTGGGGAAGACCAGGAGGCCCCATCTGCCCTTTTCCTGACCTGTCTGCAGAACCTTGAGTGGGCTCCTCTCACTCTGCAGAGGTGACCACTGACACTGATCATTGAAGGCAGATGATTCTGATTTAATGAAACTGTGACTTCTGAGTCTCCTGTGTTTCTACCAAGGGACCCTTGGGTGACCCGTTCAGCCAGATTTTGAAATAGTCACGAAGCACAGGCTGCTTCACCAGGAGCCGTGCCGGTGGGAAGGTGGGCGGCCCCACCCCACAGAGCTGGGCAGGGGATTTGGACAAGGAAGAGAGAAAGGGCCACCCTGGCAGGGTTGTGCATCCACCATGGCCCCCTGAGGGCTGGCCTTGCTGTCCTGTGCCCCAGGATCTGGACGTGGGGGGGTCTGTACATACATCACCCAGAGATGTCTGCTGGGTTCCCACCTTGAACTCTGCTCCAGGGACCCAGGACCTCCAGGGAGGGGCTCAGCCGCCAGGGCCTCTCGCAGGGCGGGGTGCTGCGTGCCTGGTGTGACCGTGGTGCTCTCCTTCCTGCAGGAGGACTACCACAAGCTCCTCACCAAGTATGCAGAGGCCGAGAACACCATCGACCAGCTGCGCCTCGGGGCCAAGGTACCTGGTGGGCTGGGTGGAGGGGTCCGAGTCCTCTAAGAGGGGGCACTTTCTCATGGTCTTAGGGAGGGGCCACCACCTCCTGCCTCACTTTAGAAAAGGGAAAGTCCCACATCAGTGGTCCCTTCTGAGCATAGTGGAGCCCAGCCCTGATTCTACCTCAGTCTCTCTGTGACCTTGGCCATGACTTTGCCCCCTGGGCTCACTGCTGATGAGCTTAGATACCATGAATGCAGACTGTGGGGCAACCAGGAAATTCACTGGAAGCCTTTTTCTTCTTAGATGAGCTTTGGGATAAGTCGCCTGGGGTGTGACTCTTGACTCCATCATTAATCAGCTGTGTGACCTTGAAGAGAGAACTCGGGCTCTCTGAGACGCGAGGGACTAGCACAGAATTTCTTCCGAGCCCCCGGTGCTTGTTTCCTGGGCCTCATCTTCCTGGGTCACACCTTTGCCCTCTCCCCCACATCCGGTCTCCACATCCGGTCCCCACCACCCAACAGAGACTGAGCACCATGTGGGGCAGACTTGTCCCTTGGAGACAGGCTGCTGTGCTATCCAGCTCCGACCTGTCTTGGGAAGAGGCTTCATCCTGCTCTTGGACCTTCCTCTTTCCTGGGGTGAGGCAGGAAGTGGGGGCTGTCACGGCCTGGTGGCTTCCTGCTGTCTGCCTGTCCTCTCTTGCCCCTCAAGGCTGCCGTGGAGGCCTGGCAGCTACAGGGCACAGACGCAGCCCCTCACCTGGTGTGGGTGCACCCCTCTCCTGCACGGCTTGTCCCTCTTGGGCTGCAGCCCCGTCCCCTGCCACATGTGGCTTTCATGTTTAGAGGTGCTTCTGGGCGTGTGGGTGGAGGTGGCACAGTGAGAGAAGAGAGGAGGCCTGTTCTGGGACCCACATCCACCACCTAGGGTAGGAGCGTCCCTTCCCACCCTGCCCTGGTGGGGCGCATCTGTAAGAGGGGCTTAGCACACCTTCCTTCTGGGAGCCAGTGACCTGGGCCCGGGTCTTAAGGCTCCTCCAGGCCCTCCCAGTGCTGAGCCAGACCCAGGGATGGAAGGGACAGGAGTTGCTGCAGACCCAGAATGTCCCAGGAGAAAGGAACTGGTCACCAGGCCCAAAGCTGCCAGCAGCCCCATTTTACAGGTTGGGAAACCTGGGCCCCAGCTGGGGGGTGGCTGCTGCAGGTCCGGAAGTGGCCCAGGCGGGTGCTGCAGCACCTCCTCCCCTCCCCCCACTGGTTGAAGGAAGTGGTGAGCATGGCGGCACGGACCTGGCGCGTGCATGGCAGCCACCTGGCAGGATTAGGGGGTGTTACCAGGGATGTGCTGGGCAGGGGCATGGGCTGGGTGGACACTGGGAGCAACCAGGACCTCCTCTCCTGGGTGTTCCTGACCCAGGACTCGGGGGCCTTCCCGTGGGCACTGGGCTGCCTGGCTGAAGCCCTGGTCAGGTGTCCAGCTGGCAGGACCAAAGGCAGGAGAGGTTGGGAGCAGCTCAGCGTAGCTCACCGCTTTTTGCTTTCATGGTTGCCGTGGGAGAGCACCGTGGAGTTGGGCCCAGTCCCAGCCGCAGGGGTTACGGGCCCAGAGTGAGGGAGACCTTGCCCCAGGTCCCACAGGGTCCTCATTCTGGACCCTGTATACTCTGCTCTGCAGACTCAGGAGACCTCCAAGAATACACCTGCTCAGAGCCCTGGTCAGAGAGCCCCGTCAGGGAGCCCAGTCCCCCTACCAATCCTGCCACTCGGGCTAAGCAGCAGCTGTGACTCCCTAGGGTTTGCTGAGCCCCTTGCCCTGCCCAGAGCCCATGGGGGAGGGGGCTGGCGCAACCTGTGGCCGCCCAGACCAGGCCTGAAGTTTGTGGGAGGGCACGGGTGTGGACCCACAGGAAGGCGACACTTGCCAAACTGGTCAGAGGTGCCAGGCCTGGGCCCAGGGTCGTCTCATCTGATGTCTCCACATGCAGAAACCGAGGCTGGGCCGGGGAGAGGTTTGCTCAGCCTCCCACAGCTGGCCTGAGAGGCAAAGGTGGGAGGTGACATCTGTCTGCACATTCTAGGTGCCCCCCCCCAAATCCTGGGAAGCCTGCTGCACCCTGGCATGGCGGGTAGGCCTGGGCATGAGGCAGGTGGAGGCAGGCGGTAGTGATGAGGATGGTGAGCGGCGCTCGCTGCAGGCAGTCCTGGTGGTCTACAGAGCCTGCGACTTGGCCCCAGAGGCACTGTTCACACCTCAGGACCACAGCCAGAGTAAAGGCCCAGGACCTGCAGCAGGGAAGCCACCGGCTAGGGGCAAGCCCCGGGCTGGAAACCTCAAAGGATCTGGAGCTGGGCGCCCAGGGCCATGTGGCACGGGCCGGGCACCAGCATGGCCAGGAGTCTGCTGGGCTCTGGCCAGAGTGTGTGAGGCCATCACCACATCTGCTGCCTTGTCACCACCTCCCCCACGCCCTGGTCCCTCCATCTCAGCTGCAGGGGATGTAGAAGGGCTGAGGTGACCAGAAGGAAGTAAGGGATGACATAAATGGCCTTCCCCACAGTGTGTTCTTGGTCCAGAAGCCCTGGTGGGGGCAGGGCAGGAGGCTGTGTTCAGGGTGCAGCTCCCCTCCCCCCGCCCCTCCCCCTCCCCTCCCACCCCATTCATAAGGCCCATTAGCATTCTGAAGGCTGGAGGAGTCCATCTGTGCAGAGAATGCTCCTGAGTTTAACCCAGTGTTTCCCAAACTCACTGCCCACCCTGCCCAGAAGCCCTCAGGGAGCCTTCTGCCCAGCCTCAGGGAGCAGCATGGGATGTCGGCTTGAAAGGGGTGCTCTAGCCCCAGGGGCGGTGTCTCCGTGTCCCAGGAGGGACAGGTTGCAGCTGTCACCCCCTCGCCCACTCCCCACCTCCTCTGGGCATCTGCACAGGCTGTGGGCCTCTGCTTTGGGCTCTTCTGGCCCCCCAGGACACTTTCCTGCTGCTCCCCAGGTGGGGTCTGGGGTTGGGGAAGGGGTGGCATGGGCGTGAGGAGAGAAGGCATCTCAGGGCTGGGCCCCCCTGGGATTTGGGTCACCTCAGGAGGAGAGGGGTGCTGTGGGCAACCCCTGCAGGCGCAGGTGGGCGGGGGCAGGGCTGAGCAGATGGCGAGGGGATTATTAAAATCCAGCTTTGTTCTCATCTGGTGGGGCTCAGCCTGGTAGAGGGGGACCCATAGGGCCAAGTCACACGTGGGCTAGATTTCCAGGACCCATAGAGCAACAGGAGCATAAGAAGCTGTGTACCTGGGCACCAGGGAGCCCCCTCCCATCGGCCCACTTTCAACTGCCTTTGACCTTGGGGCAGCAGGGAGCCAGTCGTGATAACCCACCCGACATCATGTTGGGGCCCAAGGCAGCACTGGAGTATAGCTCCTCCAGGGTCTTGTTCCACCCTGGCCACGTGAACAGTTATGGTGGGGATGATGGGGATGGTGATATGGTGGTGATGGTGGTGGTGGTAGTGATGCTATTTATGATGGTAATGGTGGTGATGGTGGTGGTGGTGAAGGTGGTGGTGGTGAAGGTGATGGTGATAATGGTGGTGATGGTGGTGGTAGTGGTGGATGATGGTGGTGAAGGTGATAGTGATAATGGTGGTGATGGTGGTGGTAGTGGTGGATGATGGTGGTGGTGGTGATGGTGATCATGGTGGTGATGGTGGTGGTAAATGATGGTAATAATGGTGGTGATGATGATGGTGGTGGTGATGGTGATATGATGGTGATGTGATGATGGTGATGATGTGATGATGGTGATGGTGGTGATGGTGATGTTGGTGATGATGGTGGTGATGGTGATGATGGTGGTGGTGATGGTGATGGTGACAGTGGTGGTGGTTGGGTAATGATGGTGGTGATGGTGGTGATGGTGGTGGTGGTAGTAGTGTTGCTATTAAAGATGGTAATGATGGTGATGGTGATGGTGAAGAAGATGGTGGTGGTGATGATGAAGATTATGGTGGTGATGATGGTGGTGGTGGTGCTGATGATGTTAGTGATGATGACGATCATGACAGTCGTGGTGACAATGCATGTGAGGGTGGGAACCGCTGTTTATTGGGCACTTACTTCATGCCTGGAAACATTAGCTCTAGGACCCCCAGGGGTGTGGTTGGGGAGTATGGGGAGGAACCTGGCTGTGACTCCCGAGCATGTGCACTAAGCCAGGGCTGGAAACTCTGTAAAAGGCCAGGTGGACGGTTCTGCTCTGTGGCCCTTGCCATCTCTGCCACGGCTGCCCAGCACTGCTGCTGTGGAAGGAAAGGCCGTGGCAGTCATGGGAGCATGTGGGCGTGGCATGCTCAGGCGGCCCCATTCCCAGAAGCAGACCCTGGTACCCCAACTCTAAACTCTTCATGGACCACAGCTCCTTCATGGACCACACTGAGCTTCAGATGGTCTTACCTGGTCAGTGCTCCCTCCAGAGACTTCCTCCCGGGGCTCATGAAATCCATTCTCAAATGGTGGCAATTTGCTACAGCAGGGGACTCGTTTGCCCACTTGGTGGCTTGTTCTTTCATTCAAACATCCATTGATTGCTATTCACTAACCATATAATAATAATTGTTGGAAATATTTTATTTAATTAAAAATATCAATAATTATGACTATTATATATTATATAGCATAATTACATTATTAATGCCATTATTAACAATTGTTAATAGTGGAAAACCATGGGCTTTGGGGTCAGATAAACAGTGTCATAATCCTAGTCCACGGATTTTTCAGCTGGAAATTTTGAATAAGTGACTTAACCTCTCTGAATCTCAGTTTTCTCCTCTAGGAACTGGGGGTGATGTTACCCGTCCTGCCTCCCTTTGGGGACCACGGTAAAAAGCAGACGAGGGCACGTGAGCTGCTCACAGTGCTGGCCTGCTGCCTCCCTGGTTGTCTTTATCACCAGGTGGGCCAGGGCTCCTGGCAGAGGCCAGTGGCCTGAGGACTCCCGGGTGAGTCCGCTGCCTGACTGCACCGCCTCCCTCTGTCTCAGGTGAACCTGTACTCAGACCCGCCCCAGCCCAGCCACAGCGTCCAGGTGGGGATGATGCCCCAGGGGACCAAGGCCTTGTCCTTCACCATCCCCCAGCCCTGCTCTGTGGAGTGGTGGCCTGGTCCCTCTGAGAAGCCCCAGGCCCCGGGGGCTACAGGTGAGTCTGGAGTGCGCGCAGGCTCCCGCCTGAGGTTCTGCTGGGGGACTCGGTTTGCCAGGGAGATGGCACTGGCCTCAGGCAGGGGACGGAGGGAGCCAGGCGCTCCCTGGGCCCTTTGACCTGAAGAGGCAGTCAGCTGGGGAGACACATCTCGGTGGCGGTGGGTGAGCTGTGACAGAGCTTCGTTCCTGTAGCGCCTGCACTGTTGTGCCATGATGGTCTCGGGTCACCCCGTCGGCCTGAGGCCTGCACTGTTGTCACCCAGGACGGCTGGGAGGTGGGGCACGCTGAGGTCGCACTGCAAGAAGGGGAAGGCTCCGGACCGGAACCTGGGTCCTCCTGAGCCGGAGCCTGGAGCTCTGCCCCTCCCAGCCGAGCCATCTGGGCACCTCCGGCCTGGTTCTCGCAGGCAGATGGGGCAGCCCGCTGCCCAGGCTTCTCCTCAGCCACGGTGAAGAGGGCCCAGCTGGCCCAGCTGTGGTGGCCTTGGGGTTGGGCACTGTCTGCCCGTGAGGACTGTCCTTGGTCTCAGTGCCCCTGGCTTTGTATTTCAGGGTGGCCGCCAGCTCAAGGATCCCTGAGCCCTTCCTTGCCTGCTAGCAAGCCTGCCTCAGGGTGGCTTCCTGAGAGCCAGGGCACCACCAAGGACCGGTCCTCCATGGGGTGGACCCAGGCCCTGGCTTCCCAGACCAGTCGGTTCCTGGCCAAGGTGAGCAGCCCCCAGCTCTGCCCCAGCAGGACTTAACTGCCTGAGGTCTCAAGAGGCCTCTAGGATGCCCGCCCTCACCCCTGCCCCTGCGCTGAGTCTGCTTGGCTCCATCCAGCACGACCCTCTGTCCTGGCTTAGAAGCCACACTGCTGCAGCCCCCTCCCCATCACCCCAGCAACCGTGACCTTCTTTTTCGGCATCGCCTCCCGCCAGAAACCTGCATGTGTGTTCCAGGCGTCCCCTCGAGCCCAGCGAGACTCCACTCTGAGAATTCTGGAGGGGTGACAGGGCGTGCCTCTCCCCTCGTGGTTCACCTCATTACTGAAAGCAGTTCTGTCACCGCCACAGGGTCTCAGTATCTCATCAAACACTCCAAGTCACTGAATCGTTTGCAGGATTTTTAATAAATACACAGTTGGCCTTTCTCCAAAAGTGCTTAAAGCAGCTTATGAAAATACCTAACGTTTCAACCACATTCTGAAAAAGGAAGTTAAGAAACTGGGGCGGAGAGGAAGTAAGGGGGGAGAAAAACATAGGAACTTAGTGAAATGAGTAAGCAAAGTGTTCCGTGGGACCCTGAGCACTTCACCACAATCCCACCCTGGCCTTGAGCTCCCCTTGCCAAGGCAAAAATGGAAATGCAGTCACGACCTGCACCAGGACCGTAGAACCCCTTCCTCAGAGAAACATCCCCATCCCGTCTGTGAGACCTCCCTGTCCCCACAGTCCCGGCCAGCACGCTTCTCACCTGCGCTCTGGTCATTTCACATAATGAGTTCTGACGCTGCCGCGGTGTTTTCCAGGCGCATCCATTTTCGGGTACCATGTTCAAGGTCCCCGTTCCTCTTTATCTCCACCATTCTTGGTCCCTTGGCTGGAGAGACTTTGCTTCCCATCCTGTGTGTTTTCCGTAAAGCAAAGTCAGCTACCATGCCAGCAAGCGCTGGCCACTAGCTGACCCCTTGTGATCCGGGCTGCACTCTTGGACACAGGCCGCTGGCCCCTGTGACTGTTGGGGTCTTGACATGGGATGGTCTGAGTGAAGACAAGCAGAGGGTCATAGAACACCCACCAGCCCTCTAGGACAGTGTGGGGAGGAGACATAAATCCCCCCACCATCTGTTACATGGAACACAGGTTGAAGCAGTATTTGGGGTCAAATAAAATATATTATTAAAATTTATTTTACCTTTTTTTGACATTTTAACATGACTCCTAAGGAATTTTTAAATTGTACGTGTAACTCATAGTACATTTCTAATTTATACATGACATATTTTAGTATAATTATATGAATCTCTGCATCATGCTTCAATACTGATCTCCTAGAGACTCCCTAAAAGCGAACCCCAAATAATCCCTTGCTTTTTCTTTTTCTTTCTTTTTTTTTGGTAAAAAAAATACAAATAACAATTTGTGAAGAAATAGATGCACCTGGGATGTGTAGACCCCCACCCCCGATGCTCAGAGGGTCTGTTCAGGGGGAAGGCCGTCTCCCCCCCACAGGGGAAGATGAAGGTCATGGGCAAATCCTCCATTTGACATAAGGGGCTTGAGCATCTTCAGCTGTTGACATCTCTGGGGGCCTGGGACCAGTCCCTCACTGAAACCAAGGGACAACTGTACAAGAAAACGTCATCCCATTTTTTCCCGTGTTTCCTATGTGTTTTGTAGAGGGCAGTGCACTAGAAACACTGTCCGGTACCTGGATTTGACACTGAAGGTGTCTAAACATGAGACCCTGCCCATGTCCCCCTCCTCCTAGGTCTGCGTGCTGTCCATGGACAGGTATTTAGGCTACTTACAGTCTGACCCCTCAACGGGCTGCCATAGACGCCGTCCCTGGGACCCACGCACAGGACCGAGTATGCTTTGTTGTCAGGAAGTTCCAGCAGGCTCCACTGAGATGTCCCAAGGTGTCCTGGCCAAGGCCCGTGGCAGTCCGTTTCCAGGACCTGCCTCCTGCTCCACAGAAACCCCGCGTCCCCAGGCCAGGCCCAGCCCTGCAGGCGGAAGTGCGACGTGGAGGAGCGTGGAGGTCTGCAAGGTGCAGAGGGCTCTGGGTTGACGGAACACATCTCTTCCCCTCTCAATGTCCAGGTAGAATCCTTCGAGGGACTGGTGCAGGCTGGGCAGCTCACACCCCAGGACCAGCTTAAGGTACTGACCTGTCCAGGAGATGCCCATGGAGCCACTAGACAGCTCTGTCCCCAGAGCACAGTCTTCGCAGCTTCTTAATGCATTACCGATGAGAGTCCCAGACAGGGTTCCTTTTAGAGCGAACAACTCCTGCTTAGCTTCCCCGGGCAGTGGTCACAGTATCACAGGACTTACCACCTTATCAGCCACAGCCTGGCCGGCCAGGCGCCATGGTAAACCCCCGACGTCCGTTATTTTATCTTCATAAAAACCCAGAAGGCAATTGCAGCCATCACCTTATTTAACTACGGAGGGATTAAAGCCCAGAGCAGCTACGAGAATGCCACACAGTCTTGGGCAGCAGAGCCTAGAGCCAGCTCCTCCTGACGCCCACGCTTGGGTGCAGATCTTGGTTGCGCCACTCACTCAGTCACTGTGACCTTTAGTCACCAACTTCAGTGACCTCCCTGATCCTCAGCTGCCTCCTGTTTGAGTGAGATGATAAACTGTCCTCTGGTTGGGGTTGTGGTGGAGCTGGGGGGCGGGGGGGACACGGTGCTTCAGCACAGGCCACACTCAGCCAGTGCTGGTCATCATCACGGGCAGCGTGCTGCCATCGTGCCATCTGTCATCATGGGCTACTAGGACTTGGGTGAGAGGTTCATTTTCTGAGACCCAGTTTTGCAGAGTCTCTCGAGTGTGATTCTTAGGGGGACATAGTGACGGTACATTGGACACTGCAACTGTGTGGTCCTCAGGTCCCTGAGGGTCTGCCCAGGCAGGGTGGTGCCCAGGCTCTGAGTCAGGCCTCTGCCTCCTGGGCTGGTGTCAGAGAGCTCAGGGCAGAGGCCTGGGCTGGGACAGCAGTCCCCGGGGCTCCTGTGTGCAGAACAGAGCTGCAGGTCTGGGCACTCAGGGCTTCCTGGCTGGTCTGGTTTCAGGGCTTCCAGCAGCTGAAGGCCACCCATGCGGCCCTGGAGGAGGAGTACCTGCAGGCCTGCAGGGAGCCACACCTGGCTCCGCCCCTGGCCAGCTCCAAGGGGACCACTGGGAAATTCGATCCTGCCAGGTACAAGCTGAGGAGGCCCAGGAAACAGGTGGGGCAGGCCCCTGGGTCCCCTGGGTCACCAGGAGGGTGTCACTTCAGCCTCACAACTCGCACACCAAGCAGCAGAGAGCAGTCCTCCCAGTCAGGACACACCCAGATGGCCGAGCTCTGGAGCCTAGAGCAGTGGGGGCCTGGGAGGAGGGCTGAGCCCCTCACTGGGCCTTGAGGGGCAGCCTGGGGACAGTGGAGGGACTTGGGCTGAAGCCTCCTGGTTCCCGTGGAGTCTTCTCTCGGCTTGTTTATTTCAGCTCTCAACGTCACCCAACTGGTGACATGAAGTGGCCCGTTCAGGGGCCTCCCTGGGGTCTCGTCCCTGATGCCCAGCTTCTTGGTGCCGCTGTTTCCCCACCCCAGGGAGCTGGAGGTGGAGATCTACCACCTGGGCATTCGCCTGGACGAGCTGAAGGGCCACATGGACCACATCCAGCAAGGGCCTGAGCTAGCGGGGTCCGACTCGGCTCTGGACACTTCCCCCACCACGCGCTTCCCCCACCCGCCAACGTACCCACCCGCTCCTTCTGGACAGGTACCCACGCCAGTCTTCCAGACCCCTACCCAGAGGTACCTCTTTGCCCGGGCACACTGGGATGCTGCTTCGTTTCCCAATTGACCTCTTTAGTACGTGTGTGTGAAGTGTGTGCCACATGGGATAGAGGTTCAGCAGGGCTGGGAGGGCGGGAGGTGACCTCTTCCCTCGCAGAGGTTTCTGAATGGTTGACCTAGTAATCTGTCTGTAGGGGCCGCTGTGGACTGGGGAATTGCTGAGAAGCACTGACTGTATGGTGCTTGCTTGTAGTAGCTGCTCAATTCATGGCAGCAATTTTGAGTGTCACACGGGCCAGGCACACGCATAATGGGGTGTTGGCTAGTGAGTCTCATATACCTCACTCTTCAGCATCCAGCACAAGAATATCTAGGCAGACACTTAGAAGCCGTGTTTAACTCTGCCCCCCACCTTTCCGACTCAGCCCACCGGCACCTGCCCGCTGCATACGAATGTGGAGGTGAGTCTTGGTGGCACTGAGGTAGAGGACAGGCCTCCAGACTTCCCAGCCCTGCTCAAACATAAGGAACTGCAGGTGGAGCAGGATTTCCACGGCCTCCTGGAGAGGTGAGCACCACCAGGAGGGAGGCTGGTCTGGGTCTCAGCTGTCCTGCTGGGGTGAGGTCACTGCCTGCTGTGTGTCCTGCAGGTACCTCAGTGTGAAGTCCCTTCCTGAAGCCTTGAGGGTGGAGGAGGAGGGGGAGAGGGACGAGGAGGAGCAGGAGGAAGAGGAGGAACATCCTTGCACCCTGGAAGTCGACGGGCCAGCTCCAGCTCCAGGGAGGGACGAAGCCACCAGGGCTGTCCCAAGGCAATACCTGGTGCAGGTGGAGAGGAATCACAGGGCCCCTCTGCAGTAAGTCCCCAGGGCTCCCCTACATGTCCCACCCCTGCTCTGAAACCAGAGACGGTTGCTGCCCAAGCCTGCTGCATGCTCTTCAGGGTGGACGTGGCCAGCCCCTCCGGTCTCCACAGCGGGAGGACGCGTGCAGGGCGTGTGGGTGCTGGGGGATGTGATTCCGAGCAGGACGGGGGCAGTGTTAAGTAGCATCCCTCCCCTCTGACCATCTATGACGGCAAGGACAAAGCCTTCGCGCTGTTTGTCTTGGACACCCGTCTTCCTTTGGAGAGAGAGTCAGAGAGACAGGAGCAGGAGACCAAGCCTTGAGCGGCCGAGGATCCAACCATAATAGAATGGTTTTCATGTTTTTGGGTTTTTTTGGTATTTATTTTCAAAGTTAGTTTCTGTGTGTAACGTGAGTGCTGGCCTTCCACGGTCAGCAGTGGTCTCGGTCTCTGAGTCTGTGGGAGCCCTGGCTGGTGTGGGGAGAATGGGGTGCAAAATCCTGAGGTCTAGGAAATGCTGCTTCACCTCATTGATTTGTCAGAGAACTTCTGCTGGGGTGGATCGGGTGGGTTTTGTTGGGATCTCATTTTACAGTTAAAAAACGTAAAGTTCAAAGGTACGAAGTGCCTTGCCCGGGGCCACTCAGTGAGAAGGTGGTAGAAGTAGGAGGGGACCCCGGGTGTCTTGACTGCAGAGTTTTCCCCGGCCAGCCTGGCTCCCAGCACAGGCCCAGCCCCAGGCCTGGCTGCCTGGCTCTGTCAGGGCTCAGAGACGCTGTGCTTCTCTCCAGGGAGGCCGGAGAACAGAGGGTACCCGGGAAACCACCCAGCTTCCAGACTTCCACGACCAGAGATGGGCACACATCGGGTCTGAGCAAGGCCAGAGCCGCTCCTCTGGGGCCTGCCGTGCCACCTGCCCACGCGTACCACCAGAGCAGTCTCACCAGCCTGGAGGGAAGCGGCATCTCCGAGCACCTGCCACAGAAGTCTTTGCGCCACGCTGGCCGGCCCCGCCCAGAGGTGAGTGTCCTCACTGCAGGGGCCCCGGGCCCTCCCTGGGCCATCTGAGCTTCTCCTCCAGGCCTCCTCAGAGTGCCTGCTGCTCTTGTCTCTGCCAGCCACGGTCCTGTCTGTCACTCAGGGCCTAGGCCCCGGGCCACCCCCGACCGTCCCTCCAGCTAGAGCTCTTGTTCCTCCTTTGGGGAACTTGGCTGTGTCATAGCTGGCTAGTTCCTGCCTCTGTGCCCTTTGCACCATCAAGTAGCTATTCTCACTCTGTGGCAGGGGTCGCAGACACTGTGGGAATGTGACTTAGGTGACAGGCCCTCTCCTAGGATGGTTGATACATGTGAGCAGAGGCGCGCACACTCCTGTCACCCGAGGAGCCTGTGGCCGGGCGTCTGCTCTAGATGGAGTCACTGGGGGCCTGCGCCTATCACTCATGTTCTCTGGGCCTTGCTGGAGCCCGGAGAGTGGGACACGTGTGCGGGGGGTCTTTGTCCAGTGCAGTGGGCCTGAGTGTGTCTGCAGTCAGGAGAGGCCGGGGCATCTCTGGCCCTGCCGTACATTCTGGGATGAGACCCTCCTTTCATTCCTGCCTTGCCGCAGTGCCTGTCCCAGGAGCGCTGGCTGCTGCTCCTCAGGGAGGCTGAACTTGGGGGTCCTCTCAGGGATGGAGACCCTGTCAGGGCCAGAGGACCCTCAGACCCTGGGCCTTGCCGTGAGAGCGGGGCAGCCTCCCTGGGCCCGAGGCCTGGAATGCGATGTGGGAGCACCTGGGAGGGGCTTCCGACTGGGCCCTGCGCACACTCCGCCGACTTAGAGGGACACTTCCTCTTTCAGGAGCCCTGGATGGCATCCCCAGAGACAGACAGTGGCTTCGTGGGCTCAGAAACCAGCAGAGTGTCACCCCTCAACCAGACCCCAGAGCACCGACTCACCCACAGCAGGTATCCCAGGACCGCCCCCCTGTCCCCCAGTGCACATACCTGGGACAGCCAGGGATGCCGGTGCCCAGGACAGCCCAGCACAGGGCTCGGGGCTCTGGGTGTCCCAGGCCTGCATTTTACCCCGCTTCATCCTTTATTGCCATCTGACTGCTAGAGGGGAAGAAAAGCTCAGAGGGGAAGCCACTTGCCCACTGTCACTCAGCCCATTAGTGGCAGTCCTAGAAGTTGGTACTTGTTGAACAAATAAACAACTGAACGGATGAATGAGTGAAAACCGCAGTGGGGACGGTGAGGTGAACAGAGCCAGGGACAGAGGCACTGGGGTGGCCATGTGGGAAGCCCAAGGAGAGGGAAAGGGCAGAGGAGACGTGGGTCACCATGCAGACTGGTGGCCTCCAAAGTGGGTCCCAAGTGTGCGTGAGGAACAGATGAGTCATTCTTTTATATTGTCTACAACAGAAATCAAGCTGTTTCCCAGGCACGTGTGGCAGGTGTGCTGTGGGGCGTGTGTGAGGGTGTGTGACCAGCTGTGCCCTTGGAGATGTACCACCAGGGTGTGGAGGCCACAAGTCCCAAAGTTTGGGAAGCTGTTGATTTAGCACATGGTGGGGTTTGGGTGCCCAGGGCCTGAGGCCTCTCGTGGTGGAACCTCAATGTGTCTGTCCCCGCCTGGTCCCCAGCCACCCAGGAACAGCCCAGCGCTTCACAGCCTCTGCACCCCGTGACGGGCCCTCCCACCTCAAGGCCAGGGGTCCTCTGGTCCCCAGAAGAACCTCTGAGCCCAGCACACCCAGGAGCCGAGCCCAGAGGCACCCCTCCAGCCAGAGCTGTCCTCTCCAGCAGAGGAAGCCCAGCTCCCACCTGGACCGGGTGCTGGCCGCTGAAATGGGTGAGTCTGGGTGGCCAGAGCTGGGTGGGGCCAAACTGCACGGAGAGAAAAATCAAAGGACAGGAGAGTGCCTTAGGATACACAGCAGTACACAGGTTCGTCGTAGGAAAATCTGCAATTACAGGTGGGGTGAACAGAGAGGAGAAAGAAAGACCTGTGAGCTGTTTCTCGTGCTGGTAAAGACGCGTGTTTATTTACAACAGAAACGGGACATCCTGTAGGTGAAGGGCAGCCACCTCTTTTCCCTCAACATTGGGTCACGAACACATTCCACATCTGTAAACTCTATGCACGATTCATTTTTTTATCTGTATAAGATACACACAATCTTTTTACTGAAATAAAACAAACATACAGGAAAAAAAATCATACATTAATGAAATTGAACCCAGACCACGATCAGAACCCCAGAACTCAAGCCCCTTCCAGCCACCGCCCCGCTCCTGGGACTCGAAACACCTCAGATGAACTCTGCCTCTTCTTTTGGTTCATCTTTAAAAACAAAAAATTTAATCAAACTTTTGATTTTTGAGAAAACTCTAGATTCCCATGCCCTTTCAAGATTCAATACACGAGATCTCCTGTGTCTCTCCCAGCTTCTCCCAGGGGTCACATCCTACACAGCCATAGAGCAGGGTCTCAGCAGCTGTCGGCATTGACGGCAATATCACCCTGGCCAGGAAGAGCCTCAGCTGGCCCTGGATAGCCGTGCCCGTCCCCTCCTGCCCCATCCTGGCTCCCAGCAGCCGCTCACCTCTTCCCACGTCGATCATTTTGTCATCTCGAGAATGTGGATTAAATGGAACCAGATGGTGTGCGAACCTTTTGGGATTGATTGGCATTTCCGCTTGGCGTAATTCTCTGAAGGTTCACCTAGATTGTCCCATGGGTCAACAGTATCCTGTATATATTGTTGGGTAATGTCCCAAGGGCACCAGGTGTCCACCTTGGTCCCTGTCCCTTTGAGAGGTCGGGGTTTGTCATGCACTTCCCATACACAGTAAATGTGTGACTGATTCCAGAGGGACATGGAGGTCCCAAAGCTTGTCCCTGAACAACATGATGAGATGGTGACAGAGTAAGGGGGCCCAGGTGACCCCTTGGGACCTGGTAGTGTGCTAACAGGGAGGGGGCCTCTTGCCAGAGCAGCCCAAAGGCCCAGCACAGCACCCCATGCTCCCAGAATAGACCAGCCCTCTGGTCTGAGGTCAGCGGGTCACTGGCCACCTCAGGAACTTCTGGGGCCTCTGCAGAACGCCATCTCCCAACCTCACTGCCGTGTTCCACCACATTCTACCCAGCCGAAGCCTCTGGTGGCCTCTCTGCCTCCGCTCACTTTGTCCTCTCTCTGCCTCCCTAGTGAGCCCTGGCTCAGAGTTCGAGGGGCGAAAGCGGACTTCTGAGCAGCTGCTCCCCAGCAATACGACCAGCCTGCCCCCCACCCCAGCCCCCGCAGCTGCCCCTCTGCCCTGTGAATCTCCAGAGACCACTCCCAACCTCATCCTCTCCAGGACTGGGCGAGAGTAAGTCAGGCACTTGGGCTGTGTGAATCCCAAATCTGTGTGGCAGGGGGCAGGGGTGACAGGGCGGGGGCCCTGTAGCTCACACCAAGGGGCCGGGCTGGGGCCAGGCAGAGCCAGCACAGGGCTGCTTCTGTGGGACCTCCTGGAATGGCCGAGAGGTTCACCTGCCTGGGGCCAAGACCCCCCCCCAACATCTAGGGTGGGTCCACCCTTCAGGCAGGGGTCTTCTGCAGGTGGCTCGTTCGCTGCGTGAACTCAGGAGCCACGACACCTGTTTATCTCTGTCCCTCTGTCTCTCTCTGTCCCTCTGTCTCTCTCTAGGTGTCTCTCCCCCTCTCCTCCCTCTCTCCCTCTTTCTGTTTTCGGCAGTTTCTGCCAAGCTCCTCCTTGGTAGGAGAGAGCAGTCAGCAGCCTGCTCAGGCCTCGCCCTCTCCCTCGTTGCTCTTGACCTGCGGTCAGGCCCGGGCCTTTGCTAGACGGGGTGTCTGCCTCAGTGTTCTGGGAGGTGGCTCTGCAGTCACCCCTGGGGCCCCATGGCCCACTCAGTCGTGCTCCCCGTGTGCACATTAGGGCCCAGCCACCATCAGTGGTGTCTAGGGCTGGGTTGACCACGCTGGTCCCTGCCAAGGCCTGGAAGCGTATGTGTCAGTGTTATGCCAGGCCCTGAGGACACAATGGTGGACACGACCCTGTCCTCGGCCTTGTAAGGCTCACTGTCTCATGAGATGGAGAGGAGCAGGCCACGCTCCCCAGCATGGGAGACACAGTGGAGAGGTCCCAGGCTAAGACAGTGCCGAGTTCGAGCTGCAGGGAGGGACATGGTGTCAGCTGAGACCCAGAGGGGGACAGCTGGCACAGGGAAGAGTGTACGGAGTCCTGAAGGTGAGAGGGTGCCTGTCACCTTTGAAGTGTTGCTGGTGACAGCTGGGCCCTCGAGTGTGAGCTGGTGGGCGCTGAGCAGACAGGGTAGGGGGACTCCCTGCTCAGAGCTTCCTCCTCAGAGGCCGTGGGTCGGGTCGCACTCTGGATGGGGGCTTGGCTCAGAGAAAGCACTGGTGGAACCCTCTGCGAGGGACTGGGGCCCATCCTGAGGACAGCAAGGGGCTGAAGGTGGAGTTTTTGTTTTAGAATGAGGTCTTGGGCCACCAGGGTGGGAGGAGAAGCTTCCCAGCAAGAAAGGACTGGGAGGCCTGGACTCCAGCCAGGGTCCGGAGGGAGGAAGGCTGGTTCTGCTTCTGAGAGGTGATGCTTCGGCCATTGAGCCACAGGACTCAGTAGCTGGTTAGGTTCAGGGTGATCAGGGAATCCAGACAGATCCCTCCGACTTCTGGATGCCTACAGCTACTGACGCACTGAGCAGGGATAGGGTAGGTTTGCGGGGAAGATGAATTTCAGTGCCAGCTGGGGCGCGGTGACCAAAGAGTTAAGTCAGAAGCCCCAAATCTTGACACAAACCCCAGAGAGGAGAAGTGAGGCCCCAGTGTGTGTCCAAAACCCAGGTCTCAGAAGGGGGCCGCCTTCCAGGGAGGGGTTAACGGTGTCAGGAGCCTGGCTCTGGCCGCCTCCGCCCGTGGTTTGCCTTGGAATCGCCAACATGGTCTCCCTGGGGATTGTCATGGAGACCCAATCCCATTACACACAACCTGGCCGGGACAGAGCTGGAGAAAGGTCTCTGGTGCCACCTTCCACACTTACTGGAGACCTGAATTTGCTGGAGGTAGCACTGGGAGACACCCAGGAGTCCAAGGGCCACCAGGCAAAAACTGACCCTGAGGGCAGTCCCTGGAAGCCACCAGAGCGAGCGTAGAGTGTGCATCAGCCCAGAGGAGCATGCCGAGCCGGGCTGCAGCGCCACACTGTGGGTAGGGGTCTCTGCCGGCTGAGAGGTGGGGCTGGTGGCCATCGTGCTGGGGCGGCCTGTGGAGTAGGCCCTACATTGCAGGGGATGATAGGAGAGAGACAATAACATCTGCTCCTGGCACTAGCGCTCGGTGCCATAGCCGTGGGCAAGAGCCGGGCTGTGCCTGGGTCTCGCAGGGGTCATAGAGGGCGTTAAGGAGGTCAGGCCTTGCAGGTGCACCCTGCGTCTCCCTACCCGGGCACTTTACCCTTCCAGCTCAGCATGCTGGGCACACCTGATGTCCCCTTGTGTACACATGATATTTTGCTCCCTCTGAAGTCTGGATCCAGCTCAGTAACGTCAGGAGATGGGGACAGCCTGGTCCTGCCTGCCAGTGGTTGAGGGTTGAGGACACAGATAGACAAGCATCTTCTGCCGGAAGCAGAGAGTGGAACATAGGAAATGTTGCAGCTGAGCAAGGACAGAATGGAGTCAGGCCAGGTTACAAAGTTAAGTTCTCTGGAGAAGAGATGGGGGTGGAGGCCAGTCCAGGGCCAGCGCAGATCAGAAGGAAATTGTAAAGTGGACTGATGCTGAGGGCCATTACCAAGTAGGAATGACGCATCGAAATTTCCTTGCCAAGCGTACCCCATGCTGCTTAGAGGACATTCGATGGGACATTGCATGCATGCTTTAATAAGGTGACCTTGCTCAAGGACCAAGGCGGATCCGGGTTTAGAGCTGATCAGGTTTGAGGAAGTAACCGGCTCCTTGAGTTTAAGGCGTTGCCAGTTTAAGATAATGGGTTTTAGGGAAGTTAGAGGTTGAAGATTATTGCTGGGATTAGGGTGTTCCTGTTGCTTGTTCCCGTTGAGTTCTCGTGAGATTAAAATGGGATTTGGAGAGAGCCTCGTGGAGTAGGTGAATTGTGCGGGAGACGGCAGAACGCGATTGCCCCTGGACCTGTGTGGAGGTGGTGTGAGAGCGGGAATAAAGAATTGCTGTTTGAACCTGCAAAGGTGTGTGGTGGCTCGTGATTCTGGTGCCAAGCCGAGACCTTGGCAGACCTTTGGCCTGTGCGTCCTCCTCCTCACCATCTGGAGGACAGCTGCTCATGCCCTGCATGTTAGGAAGGCCGACCCCAAAGGAAGGTTCTGATTTGCTCACAGAATGCACAGGGACATGAACTCAGGTGTCCAGATGCGTAGCAAGAAAAGGGGATGCACAGGAAAGTTCTAGAATCATTCAGCAGCAGAGTTGGCCCCTGTGCCTGCCAGGAAGGGACAAGACCACCGTATCCAGGCAGCCCTCGGGCGCCTCCAGCTCCAGTCCTGTGCAGCTGTTCCGTTTCTGTCTCTCCCCCGCCAGCCAGGCCATCCGCGAGCTGCAGGCAGAAGTGTCCCGGCTCCGTCTGCAACTGGAGGACAGCCTGCACCGGCCACACCAGGGCAGCCAGGCGCACCCAACGACTGCCTGTGACCACCCCGCCCAGACTCAGGACCGGCCAGCTGCTTCCTCAGCCACCTGGGGCTCCCACTGTGGCAGGTGGGTGACCCACCTCTGTCCTCATCTCTGTCCCTGGGGCACCTGTCAAAGATAGATGCGGCCTGCCTGTGGCTCACCTAGACACGGGACGCAGGCACGGCCCCTTCCCCTCTCTCAGTCCATCATTCATGCACTCACAGTTTTCGTGGTAGAGTATTTGATGCATAAAAGAATGTCTAAGCTTATGTGTTAGTAATAAAGCATGAGGCAAAGTATATCCCTGAATCTACCTGTTGCTGAGGAGCTAGACCTTTTTCAGGATTCTCATGTACTCATTTAGTGGACATGCATCTGTGAAGACAACTTATAAAATCAACTCACTTCTTTTGAGTGTGTCAGTGGAGAGCACTAGGCTAAGGGTTTTATGGATAGTATCTCCTTAATCCTTCCAACAGCCATCAGAGGCCTGTGCTCTTATTATCCCTGTTTGACAGATGAGGAAACTGTCCCTCAGACTGGCAACAGAGTTTGATTTTTCCTCTACATTATCCTTCTCCCGTTGTGCAATAAACAGTTCTCCAGATGGCCTTTTTGTGGGCCATCTGTAAAGGCTATGCGTAACCTCATCCAGTGACATTATTTCCCTTCCCGTTTGCTAGTAAATCCACAGAGCGGTTGTCCGGGGAGCCTGAAGGTGCAGAGCAACCTGCAGGAAGACGGCGAGCCAGGTCCTCCTCAGTGCCTCGGGAGGTGCCCCGAATGTCCCTGAGTAAGTGAGTGCTGGCTAGGCCTGGTTTCTGGAGGCCACATCCTGGGCATGTTGCTCAGTGGTCATGGACCACAGCAGCAGAACTTCCAGGAAACCGGGAGGAAGTCCTTTGTGCATCCGTTGTGGCTGTCACCATGCTCTGAATTGTGGTGCGTGTCTGTGTGTGGCCCGTGCTTTGTGCAGGGCAGCCGTAAGGGCTCTGCAGACGTCACCTCAGGGACCTGCACTTCAGGGGTCATCCTGCACATGTGCTGCACATAAGGACCTTGAGGCCTAGAGAGTGTGGGGACATGCTTAAAGGAACCTGGATCTGAGTCCCTGATTCCACCACGTTGTCACCACATCATCCTCTCTGGGGTGCTACTCCCTTGGAGCAGTTAAAGGGACTGCAGTGGTGATGGCATCTACCTCTCGGGATTGCTGCAGAGGCACAGGACAGCACCCCAGTGTGTCTGGACTGGCTTAGCGCAAGGCCAGGGTCCCAAGGTGCAGACCGTATTCCCCGGAGATAGCTCAGGATCACAACCTGCCATGAGCTCACTCCTCCAGCTGGGCCCCACCTCTGCCCCCCTAAATCCCCTCTTTCTACTCCAGGTTTGGACTCTGAGCCACCCTCCCCTCAGCTGTCATCTGGGAAGAACAGGAGCTCCGAAAATGGTCCCCGGGCCACTCAGGAGGGAATCAGAGGGACAGGCAGCAGCAGACGTCCCGACAGGGTCTCCTTCCGGGGCCAGTACACAGGTGGGTGAAGCTGGGGTGGGTGGATGCAGTCCAGGGGAAGGGCTCTTCCATGGCCAGACCTTTTCCATTCACCCCTCAAATCTCATCTGCCATGTTCTGATAAGAGGAGCACCAGGGGCGTGGCCTCTGCTGTGTTCTGACAGGAGCACCACCAGGGGCGTGGCCTCTGCTGTGTTCTGACAGAAGGAGCACCAGGGGCTGGCCTCTGCTGTGTTCTGAGGAGCACCAGGGGCGTGGCCACTGCTGTGTTTTAATAGGGGGAGCACCAGGGGCGTGGCCCCTGCTGTGTTCTGATAGGAGGAGCACCAGGGCCTGGCCTCTGCTGTGTTCTGACAGGAGGAGCACCAGGGACGTGGCCTCTGCTGTGTTCTGATAGGAGGAGCACCAGGGGCGTGGCCTCTGCTGTGTTCTGATAGGAGGAGCACCAGGGGCGTGGTCTCTGCTGTGTTCTTACAGGAGGAGCACCAGGGGCATGGCTGCTGCTGTGTTCTGATAGGAGGAGCACCAAGGGCGTGGCTGCTGCTGTGTTCTGATAGGAGGAGCACCAGGGGCGTGGCCTCTGCTGTGTTCTGACAGGAGGAGCACCAGGGGTGTGGCCTCTGCTCTGTTCTGATAGGAGGAGCACCAGGGGCTGGCCTCTGCTCTGTTCTGATAGGAGGAGCACCAGGGGCGTGGCCTCTGCTGTTTTCTGATAGGAGAAGCATCAGGGGCATGGCCTCCCTGACATAGGGATCTGTTCATTCATTCATTCCTTGAGCAAACCTGTCCCAGGCCCCCCTTTTATGGAGCCAGTGCTTGGTTCTGGGGTGCCCTTTCAGCTCAGCCAGCCAATGGTAAAGAGGTCTATGATCTCCTTTGCCACCTCATGTGTTGCATGAGCACTGAAGGGCGTCTGGTTTGCCCTCTGATTGCAAGGGGCCTCTGCTTCTCGTGAACTGGGCACCTGGCTCAGGTGACACCTAGTAGCACTTCAGAGTGCTTGACATTTAGAAAATGCACGTGCTCCCATCTGCATGAGCGTGGCTGCCCAGCAGAGGCACCAGCCAGCCTTCACAGTGAGCTGTGGCAGCAGGGGCACCGCCCTCCGCTCCCTGTTGTGCTGGAAGGAGGCAGGAATGGCCTCCCCTGCCCTTGGAGACTTACCAGGAGCTGTCAGAGAGCAAGCAGTCCCCGTGCCCCTCACAAGGCTTCAGGCCCACAGAAGGTCTGTCCTTGAGACTCAGGGACCCACATAACAAAGGGTGGTGTGGATCTGAGAGCCTGCCCAGAGTTCTAGAGGCATTGAGAGCTTTTCCTCTGCCAGTACTGGGTGGAAACCTCACAGATACTGCCCATTTGGTCCTCCCAGCAAGCCAGGAAACCACCCCCTGACTGTCCCCTCTCACAACCAATCAGAGCACAAGGAGAATTGCCTGGGCCACTGAGGGCCAAACCAGCAGGGTCCCCCTGGGGAGCAGTGTCGTCTCAGACCCCAATGCAGCCTGGGGTGCTGATCACTCCATGTGGGGACAGCCAGGCGGCCACTCCTGGAAGCAAGGAGTCAGGAGAGAGCTCACCCCACACACTTAATGAGTCTTACACACTCGTGTGCTCACTCCTGTACATGGGGCAACTGTTAAGCTACTGGAAGGAAGGGGTGAGGTCCCTGAGTGGGCTCCTCCCGGTTCTGCACCCCCCACCCGGGCTGATGCCAACTGTCCTGTTTCTTCTGCAGGCCAGGAATACCACCTTCTGTCCCCCAAGACTGCCCCAAGAAGCAGTGACTCAGCCTCCTGTCCCCACAGTCAGCCCATCAGATCCCAGGACACAGGTAAGGGATGGGAACTGGGGTGGCCACCCTGCAGCCTCTTGCTGTTGGGGGCCATTGTGGCTGGCCCTGTGGGCCTGCCCTGAGCCCAGCAGATGGAGGGTGGTGGGCACAGGCAAGGATGGGACTTTCCTGGGCTTCTCAGCCTTGCCAGGTACCTGCCACCACCCTGTTGCTCCTGGAGCCACTGTCTGAAGCCACCTTCTGGGACTTTAAAAGTCCCTGAAAAGTCCTGAGGGACAGGCATGGATGCCGACCGGCTGGCAGCAGTAGTTCCCCCTCCTGTCTCCACCCCTCCCCCTTCCCCAACACAGCAGCTACAGGGGATGGGGAAGGTGGCGGCCTGAGAATCCAAGCGTCAGGTTCTGGTCCCAGTTCTGCCACTAGCTTGCTGTGGGGCCTTAGGCCAGGTCCTTGACTTTCCTGATCCTCAGGTTCCATGTCTAAAGGAGAGGGTAAAGAGACGGTCTCTGAGGCTTTTTAAGCAGGGACGCTGGTGGTGATGGAGTTGCCATCTGCACAGCCCTCTGTGCTCTCTCGTGCACAGTCTGCGTCCACCCTCACAGTTCAGTGAAGTGTTACATTATGTCCATTTTGAACCTCCTGAAATAGGCTCAAAGAGATGGTGCAACTTGCCCAGTGGCACACAGCTTACAAGTAGCAAAGACTTCATTGCAGGACTTTATGACTTGAGGGCCCCGACCTGCCCTCCATTCCTTCCTTCATTTACTTGGCAGCTACTCCTGCCAGGCCTTGGGCCCTGTCCACAAGCAGCCAGTGGCAGAACTGGGATGGGGCTGGGGCAGCACTCTCTGGGCACAGGGGTTCCCCAGAGGGCGTGTGGGCCAGGCTGAGCCTGGGGAGAGGCAGGCGGCCCTGGAACCCACTAGATACGGAGTTGGGGATTTGCAAGGGAAGCAGCGCCGATGCCCTTGCCTCCTGCTCCACGAGTCTCTGCTGACCCTGTCCCTGGAGGTCCAGACTGGCCACTCCCATGCAGGGGACAGACGATAGGAGAGCCCAGGCGGGGGGGTGAGATGAGTGTTGGTTCCCAGCTCTGAGATCTGGGGAGTGAACAGGAAGAGCCGGAGCCTGTGGGTGGGGCTGGGGCTGCAGGACGGCCCCCGCCAGCGCCTGGCCCATGCAGGGTGCACTGCTACCATCCTGCCGGGTCTCTCTGTGGTGGCTCCTGACAGCAGCTTGGTGCTTTGGGGGCCTGTGGGGGGGGCTCTGGGTCTGATGATCTAGACAGGATCCTTTCCTGTCCTTTTCCAGACACCACTGCCACCAGGGAGCTGCAGGGACTGTCTGCCACTGAGGCCCTCCGATGTCCGTTGTGTGGCCACGTCGAGTCCCTCCCAGAGGGAGATGGCCTTGGCTCTGGTAGGGACAAGTGCTCAGAACCTGCTCGTGGCCAGACCCCAGCTCTGCCTACCCTGGGGGCCAGGGGTGAGTTTAGGGGGTGGCGTGAATGGGACCCCATGAGCTGTTCCCAGGGGAGGCCCTGCCTGGGGTCAGGGAGGGCCGTGCAGACCGCCATCCTCAGCTGAGGACGCCGGGTGGCCAGCTGTGTCCTGGTGTTTTCCCACAGGGGCAGAAAAGGCCACCGCAAGGAAAAATGTACCTGTGGCTTCCAGCCCCAAGCAGAGGAGCCAGCGGGTCCCCTCGCCCGCACGGCCGCCCCCTGGACTGTGGTACCTGGCAGCTGCACCCTCAGCACCGGGACCCCCGGCCTTCACCTACGTCCCCTCGGTTCCCATCATGCCTTATCCGCCAGCCACTGTGTAAGAACCCCCAACTTCGCCACCCCAACTTTTCCAGCCTCGGTCTCAGTCACTGAAGAAGCCCCCAATATGGGGCTGAGCAGCAGGCTCGGCTCTCCTGGGGACCGTCCCAGGTGGCCACCTGCTGCCACACCTGGCACTCCTATAGTCACTCAGCAAACCCCAAGAGCTTGCTGGGTAGGAGAGTGCTCGGCCCTGGGGACCCAGCAAGGAAGGAGGCTGCCCCCCGGAGCCTCCTAATGTCCCCTGATTATACTCCAGGACTTGGCCATTTCCTTGAGGCCAAGCAAGGCATGAGGACGCCCTTGTTTTTTCAATTGACTCCTGTTTTAGAGCAGTTTGGATTTAGGGGAGTTGAGTAGATAGAACAGAGAGGTCCCACAACCCCTGTTCTGACATCTTAAGTGACTATGGCACATTTGTCACCAGCCAACGTTAGCATTGACAGCTGACCAAAGTCCACGATGTCTTCAGTGCCGCTGGCTTGTCTTCTGGGTGACCTCCAGGAGGTCCCTGCCTCTCCCTGTCATCCCCTCAGCTCTGTAGCTCTGGCAGCTTCCCAGACCCACCTTGTTTCTGGGTGACCGGGAGGTGCTCCTGCCAGGTGCTGGAGGACAGGCCACCGAGATGGCAGAGCAGCTGTGCAGCAGGGCGGGCTTCGGAGCCAGGCAGAGCTGCTCTGGAGTCCCCTCTCCCACATTCGCCCCGTAGCCAGGGCAAAGCTGCCTCCTCTGAGCCTCAGTTTTGCCATCTGTCCGTGGGGAGTGGTCTCTGCCATGTGCACTGTGTGGGGACAAGTGGGGTGTCGGTGGAGTCACCCCAGGTGCTGGCACAAGCTCATCACTGAGTAAACAGGAGCTTTGTCCTTCCAGACGACATTGCTGATGCTCGATATTGTCATTAGTCAGAAGGAAAATGAGCTCAGCAGCTTTTCTGCAGGATTGTGGAGGGAAGGAAGCCTGGGCCCTGGAATTAGGAGACCTGTCTTCTCGTCCCAACCGTCGCCAGCTAGATCTCTGCCTCAGTTTCCCCCATAGTGAAACAAGCCAGCCAGCGTTCTGTGGCCATGCTCTGGGCAGCGAGGGCAGAGTCACGCTGTGGGCTGACGCTTGGCGGGAGCAGACACCCAGGTGCCGTCCACCATGGGCCTCCCCAAGGAGGCCGTCCTGTGCTGGGGCGTCTTGCCGAGCCTGGGCAGGCCCATAGGAGCCTCGCCTGGCCGCATCCTTCTGCCTGCCCGGGGCCTAGCACAGGGCTGCAAACCCCTGCTGGGTTTCTACTTGATGGCAGTAAAGGCTCTGCCTGGAACTGTGGCCCCCCGGGCAGCCCTGGGTCTCCTTACTGCTCCTGAGGCCACCACCTTCCAGCTCAGGCCTTTGGGGAAAACTAGCCAGACAGGCAGCGTCTCCAGCCTGGGTGGGCCATGGGGGAGAGGAGAGCAGCTGGGGGGCAGTGGTAGCCAAGGAACTTGGTAGGCCCCTGTGCCTCCGTTTCTTCCTGTGTGAGATGGCTTGTGGCAAGGATCAGCTGAAGGAATGCCCAGAAAGCCCGTGGTAGCCGAGGTGGCCAGCAACACAGTGCTCTTGATGCGCGGGGAGCAGGGCAGCAGGACTGGGCGTGCTCAGTGGTGCCTGGTGCAATTTAGAACGTTCTTGGCCTGTGCTGCCACCTGCTGGCCACTGCCCCCACATCCCACTGCAGAGCTTTGCACCCAGAGGATTTTCAGGGGCTTCTGCCCTAGAGGGTCTTGGGGGAATTCTCTGGCAACCTGGCCATCCAGTAAGCAGAAGGTGGGGTGCAGGGAGCTCCCCAGAGGCAGGAGTGCGGGCTGCCATCCATGCTTAGGCCAGAGCCGCTCGTCAGCAGGGGCTGCTCCCTAACTAGCTCAAGCTCCAGATGCTCGGCATCAGGTCTGGGGCGACTCCAGCCTGCCCTTTCCAGCCTGCCCCTGGGCCTCGGGAGCTGACCGTGACAGAGCACTTCCCTGGCCTGGCACTTCGAGCTCCTTACTTGACTTCTCCCGTCAGCTCACTCTGGCCATTTGAGGGGGAAATCAGAGGCTTTGAGTGGGGAGGTTCCTGGGCCCTGCAGCTGGCCGAGCAGAAGGAACAGGGTTTGGGGCAGGCCGTTTCCGCTGGCCTCTGCTGAGGTGTGTGACACTGTCCCCTCATTCACTAACTCCCGAGCTTCACTGCTCCTGAGGTGACGGTGCCGACTGGTGCCAAGGAGGCCAGCCCGGCTCTGCAGGTTGTTGAATTGTGGGAGGAGAGGACCAAGGCATGCTCCCCTTCCCCCAGCAGCGCGGTAGGGTCCCCTGGCCGCAGTTCCTGCCAGCACTGGGCTGTGCGTCTTTCCTGCCTCGGCCCTCCTCGTGGGTGTGCCGAGCACGGAGGGGTGTGGAAGGGGTCGGTGCCCAGCTGCCTGTGCTAATGAGCGCCCCCTCCCTCCCCAGGTACTTCGCACCCACAGTGCCTACCTCAGTCCCCACGGCCTCCTTGCGGGCACACCGGGGACACCGGCACTCCATCCAGCTGGACCCCGATGACCTGGAGGAGCTGCACTCGGCCCTGAACCAGGCGGTGCAGGCCGCGGAGGACGTGCGCTCCACCACCCGGAGGATGACCCGCTCGCTGTCGGCCGACCTGCGCCAGGCCCACGGCCTGCGGGACTCCTGCCTCTTCTGATTCCCTAGAGTCTCTGAGATGGGGAGGAGCCGGGGCAAAGGGCAGGCAGGAGCCACTGATGCCCAGGAAGCCCTGCGGCCCCTCCTCAGGGGGCCAGGACCTGCCCTGCCCAGTACCTTCAGATGGAGCAGCGTCAGCCTGGGAGGCGGAGTAGCTTCCCGGGGGACCAGCCCCGTCCACAGGTGCTGCAAGCAAGGCCACAGAGCCTCTGGGACTCTCCTCTCCTGCTCTGTCCACCTCCAGCTAATAACATGTGTCTTATGTCCAGATGGCCAGGCGCTCTTCATCCTGGGAGTCACCCTGGTCTTGGCCTCCTTACAAGGCCAGATACGTTGGGAAAGGCCAGGCTGTCTGGAGCAGAGCTGTCCCCTGCCTGTGACCAGCCACCTCTGGGAAGGGCCTTGTCCGAGGCCTTGCTCCTGGCGACTGGGCAGTGGGACATTTGTGGACTCTGAGGCGTCTGAGCTCCTCGCTGGGCTGCAGAGGCCTCCCCCCAGGCCTGCTGGGCTGAGGACACCTCCCAGAGCCCTGGGAAGCCACCCGCCAGTGGCTCGCTGCACCTCGCCCCAGGCCTGGGCCCTTCCTAGGATCTCAGTGGCATTGGACTGGTGACCAGCTCCCTGCCAGGCCCCAGCCGGGGCCCTGCAGCCGGGCTGTGGGCTCCCGCCCTGCAGCAGTGCCCTCGGGTTCTGGAATGTGTGTGCATGGCAGATGTTTGTATATTTGAGGCATTTAAAAGTCTATTTTCGTTACAAGAGTAAATGAAGAAGAATGAATAATGATCTAAAAAATAGAAAGGACAACCAAAAAAGAACCGCCCACATTCCCAAATGGCCTGCGTCTGTGGTGTGTGTCACGGATCCGTGATTTCTAAAGTCAAGCGTGTGGCTGAGGGAAGACTTGACACCCAGCCAGTCCCTCCCCCAGGGGACCTGTTGAGTGAGAGTTTTCTGACTCTGCCTCCTCCTGCGGGCTTCTGTTCCTGCAGCTTGTCCCCACTTGTCTTGGAACCATAAGCCATAAACCTTGGCTGTGAAGCCAAGCCTCTTTACACTAAGCCCAGAGAGGTTATGAGATACACACAGCAAAAGCCTGAGTCTGGACTCTCCTTCCAGTGCTCTTTTTAGTAGTGAAACAACTGCTGTCTCCTGAGCCCCTGCTAGACCGGGACCTGAACTCCACACAGGCGTCCTAATGGGCAGTGACATTCCTTCGGCCTGCCCCACCTCTTAGTCTCCCCTCCCTGCCCGCCAGCACCAAGGTCTCATTCAGGTTTGAGCCGATCCTTGGCAGTGTTGGAAAAGGCCTGTCCCTGAGAGTGACCCTTTCCTGTTGGTTCTGCGCCTCCAGATCTCGCGTGCCAGAGGCCATTTCTTCTGCCATGTTCTGGGGGCATCAGGATGGGGGGGGCCTAAGCTGGGGACCCAGGGCAGCGTCCCCAGTCTCAGTGCCATGGGCCAGCCGTGTCCAGCTGTTGACGAGGGATGCTGTTGCCATGGCTTCTGGGAAGAGGGACAGCAAGGTTGTTGTCTTAGGAGGCTGGGGGCAGCCCTGGGCCTGGGCATCCCGAGCTGCCCCTCGGGAAGGCGTGGGCAGCTGTGTGCATAGGTCGTTTAACAATCCAGCCCCGACCTTCTGCCAACCGAGAGGTCTGCCACCCTCACATCCAAGAGGCCACCCATCGTGACTTCCTGGTGGCTTCTTGCAGGACTCCTGACCCCAGGTGCTTGCTCTGTCTGTACCTGGGCACGGCCCTGACCTAAGGCTCCAGAGAGATGTGAGCTGGCTTCTGGGGAGTACCTTCATCTCCAGGTGTCATTGTCTTCTTTGGGGCACTCCGAGGACACTTCCAAGGAGACACCCGCCCCTTTGGCTGAGGCCCGAGTCCTCCCGTCACCCACCCTGCCCGGCCCAGGTGCTGCCTCTTGCCAGGATGCCCTCTGTGGCCTCTGCTCGGGCCTTCCTGCCTCCAGCCTGGCCCCGCCCAGCCCACCTCCCTGGATGGCCAGGGTCCTTCCACCCCTTGTCCACCTCCTGTCGTCCTCATCCTCTGTCTCTGGTTCCTGAAATGTGTCCCTTTGGGCTTGCAGCTTCCCATCCTCCTAGATGGGCGCAGATACCCCTCCTAGGAAGCCTGTCCCCCTGCAGAGGAGCCCTCCTTGAGCAGGGCTCCTAGAGCACCGGGCCCAGTGACGTCCACCGGCTCCTCCCGCCAGGCTGGGGCTCAGCCAGGCCCCACTCGGGGCAGACTTTCCCACCAAGAAATGAGTGGGCATGAAAGAACGCGCAGGTGACCAGCAAACTGTCCCAAGCAGAAACTTTACTGAGGCAGAGGACTGTGACCGAGGAGGCCGGTATGGGGTGGTCATGGTGCCGGGGGCTCTGAGCTGTGACCCCCAGCAGGTGGCCTGGGGCTGCTCTCTGGCTCCTTCTTCCTCTCCAGCTCGTGCTGCCTCCGCAGTGGCTCACACTGGTCCTGGGAGAGGGCAGGGAGGGCCGCGAGTGACGGGGTGCAAGGGTCTCCTGGGGCCACGGCACCAGCCCCGCTCTATGGCTCCCCAGCAGAGGCCCTGGGGCTGGCCCTGCCCCTGCGCCCCCGCTTGCTGGCCCGAGAACAGGGCCCAGGCTGCGGCAGCTGGTCTGCTCAGGACTGTGGGCACCTCTGTTTTGCCCATGCAGCTGCTGAGGCTGGGGTGGCCAGATGCCCAGTGGAGTCCCCTGGCCAGGGAGGGGAGGGGCAGGCAGTGGGGCAGGAGGGGCAGCTCATGTGGTGGGTCTATGAAACCCCGGGACCCACTACTGGCGGTCAGGGGAGGAAGGGTCTCAGGTGGAGGATGGACAGCGAGGTTCTATTGTCCTGGTCATGGAAATCTCCGGGTCTGTCAGGTCCCATGTCACCGGCTCAGGGCTTGGTGATTTTGTGGATGGTAAGTGACGCCTTTCAATGAACGCAGGTTGGAGGCAGAGCTGCGGCGCCGTCGGGCAGCCCACCCTCACGTACAGCAAAACTCGGGACCGCAGCCCGGGGCTGCGTGCCATCGGGGCCTCACTGAAGACCATGACCCCAGTTCCCCATGGGCTGGGTGGTAGAAACGGGGGGCAGGCCAAGCCTGGGGTGTGGGAGGTGCTCCTCGTCTCCTCCTCTCCGCTGTGTCTCCTTCCTGGACCTACCACCCCAGGGTGCGGCCATCCTCTCCCGCTAGCCTTTCAAGTCCTCCTCTCGGCTCCAGTGTCCAGCTGGCTCGCAGGGTTGGTGACCCCCGGGCTCTCATCTCACACCCACTAGTCTCTGAATCTCAGCTGCCTCAGCTTGAGGGCAGGTTCTTAAAAGCAGGGGATCTGCTTGGCTGTGCAACCTTGGTGGGCAGCTTTCCCTCTCTGGACCTCTGGGGTTGCCCGAGGTCCCCCATATTCACCTTCTTCCAGTCGGTGTACATGATCTCCGCCTTGTCCATGCCCTTGCACTCCAGCGCCTCACGGAACCCTTCTAGCTGCTCAGGGGTGGCCTCGGGCTTGTCGGCTGCGAGGAGCAACAGGCAGGCTGGTGAGGGCCTGGGTGAGGAGCTCGGGGCGGCGGGAGGCCAGGCGGGAGGCCAGGCGGGGCTGGGGTTCTGGGATGGGCACCGAGGGAGAGGCTGGGGCGGGGGGCTCTGGGGCTGCGGGGGCCCACCGTAGAAGGACAGGCCCCTCTTGGTCTCATCGTCCATCGAGAAGGCCAGTAAGTAGGTGCTGTTGAAGTCCTGGAGGAGAAGCTGGGCATCGATCTTTTTGCCCCCATCTGCAGGACAAAGGGCCCAGGTGAGACGGGAGGGGGTCCCACTGCCCATCTCTTAGACGCAGCCAGATGGGAGCCCCACATAGGCCAGGGCTTCCGGAGTCTGTCCCTTTGTCACCGATGAGGGACACGAGGCCAGAGAGGGGCTTGGGGCTGCTAAGTGGTGCCAGCTGTGTCCCCACAGCACTCCGTGCCCTTCCTCTGTGGCATCTCTGGTGGTAGTGGGGACGTGCAGGCTTCCACCTGAGCTTCCAGAGACTTTCAGAAGGGGCTTAAGAGAGAGGAGGTCTGGGGCCAGACTGGGATTCCAGTTCTAATTACAAGCTGTGTGATCTCAGGAAAAGTCCTTGATGTTTCTGTTCCCCTGTTTCTTCATCTGATCCCTTCGAATGCCCTCCTGGGGTTACTCGTGGGCAGGAAACTGGCTCACTTCATAACGCATTTAAACAGTGCCTGTGTTCACTGCAGCGCCCAGGCACCAGACCTGGGGGACATGGCGGGTAGAGCCGCCTTCTGTTTTCTGTGCCCAAGGTCTCCGGGGCCTCAGTCCCACCCTCGTCGGTAGGCTGACCACCCCCTTCCACACCCTCCCACCTGAGGACAGGCCCTCACCGAATCTGGAGAGGGTGGCGTTCTCCCGATGGACCCACAGGACACTGGAGTTGTATTCGCAGTGGTCCTCGCTAAAGCCAGGTGGAAGGCGGAAGAGAAACAAGATGGCCCTCAAGAAGGGACAGTCCCCACCCCAGGGCCGCGGCAAGGGGCTGCTAGAGAGGAGAGCCGGAGACCCCGTTCCCCGTGGGGAGGCGAGGCCCAGAGGGGAGGGGCGGGCTTGAGGGCTCGGCCTCTGGAGTGGGGGGGGCGGGCGGGGCTCACAGGCTCAGGTACTGCTGGAACAGAATCGTGTCCTGGGTCAGGTTAGGGGTGAAGGAGAAGTCGGAGGCCTGGACCTTCTGAACCATCTGCTTGAACGCGGGGTCCACAAAAACTGAGCCGATGTAAAACCACCTGCCAGAGAGCTGGGGAGGGGGCAGGCGCAGGGGTTGAGCCGAATCTCTGGAGGTCGGCAGCAACCAGCCTCGGGGAGAGGTGACCCTCCATTCTGCAAGTAGGGGACTGAAGCCCTGGGGGTTGGGGACTGCTGGGCTCACCAAGTCCTCCCCCTGGTGGGCCTCGCCATGCTCAGCACAGAGCCTGCCGAGGGACTTCGCCTTGGAGCTCCTGAATTTGGAGGCAAGGGGAGGCGACCAGTGTCCCCCAGGCTGGTCAGAATCTCATCCCAGATCCAGGAAAGAAAAGGGCAGCACCAGAGGTAAGGGGCTGACCCCAGCCAGTAGAGAAAGAAGGGCCCAGAGAGGGGAGGCAGCTGCCTCTGGCCCCAGAGCAAGGCCGGCCCCAGGCACTCACCCAGTCCAGGGTGGCGTTGGTGATGGGCTTGGCCGTGAGGTTGGCACAGGCCGGGCTCTGAGCCTCTAGCAGTGGCAGGAGGCTCAAGACTGCGAGGGCCCAGGGCAGCGCCATGCTGAGAGCAGGAGGCACCTGGCAGAGCTCAGGGCAGGAGGGCGCAGCGACCTTTTTAACAAATGTGGGAGGGGCTCTTGGAGCCACAAAGGTCGGCTCATGGCTGTGACCCAATCCTGCCAGGGCTTGGGAAATCCCCAAAGCTGTTGAGTCCCACCTCCAAGGCCAGGACAGCGACCGCCTCACCTGCCCAGCTCACCCTAGCCTGGCTCAGTCGAGGCCCAGGTGCGCGTGGGGCTGGAGTGACATCCAACAAAGTTTGAGCACATGTCAACAGAGGGACCCGCTCAGCAGTCGCTCCTGTTGTAGGGACAGAGGAGGCAAGGCGCCCAAGACAGCAGGAATCAGTTTTATTTGGCTGCAGCCAGGTTCAGAGGGCACAGCTTTGGCTGTAATCAATCAATCCCCTGAACCCCGAGTTCAGGGAGTTTCAGAACTTTATACCCAGCACGTAGGGGGAGGGGCTCAGAAGTTCACAGTCTGCAGAAGGTCACATAAAAGCAGCTTTTTCTATCACTGTTTTGGGCAAGTTAACCCTTCAAGGACAGCACCTGAGAAGGGGAGAGCTTCTTCTCCCCTTTCTTTCCTCCCCCTGCCAGCTGTTACCGTGGAGCCCAATTGTAACTTCTCTTATCAGAAATGTAGACATCTCTGTGAAGCCCAGTTCAAGGCCAGAGGCCTTGTTTACACATTTCTACAAACTACTACACTGGACACATGTTTGTGAAAAACTAATAAGGGGGTGTCCAGCACCTGGAGTGCTGATTTCCTCCCGGCCAGTGGCCAAGTAAAACAGGGCGACACGAAAATAGGAAGTTTATCTACATTGAACTCTTTTGCAGACAGTCCTAAAATCAGCCATGGTGGAGATTTCTGGAGAGGCCCAGATAAGACTTTTCTGTGGAGAAAAGGGGTGCCACTGCACTCCTACTGCTCCCCAATTCTTAGCCCAAGGAGCTGCGTGACTTGGTGGATCCAGCCATCAATCCAACACCAGAGGCAGCTAGAGAGTTTCTGGAGACGTGGGGTACCAGGCGCTCAGGGGAGGGCCGAGGACAATCGGATTCAGTGCCAAGTGCACCTGGTAACAACTGTGAAGAGCAAAGGTTCAGCGACCCCCAACGCCGCACTAGAGGCAGGGACTTTTCCAAAAGAGGTGACCGAGTTGGCTGACATCTTCAGTGAATGCATTGCTCAACCACCCCCAAAACAAAAAGCAGGGAATGATCTCCCCAGGGTCCCCTACCTCCTGCCACGGAAGCAGGCACCCCCTCTTTCACTACCATCCCCTCAATCCTGGGCCAAGGCCATGCTCTGCAAATATCATGGACTGAGTGACTCCTTCACTCCTTTGAATCTCTACCTCATGAGGCCAAGTCCTTATCCATAGAAATACATCAGTACGCCCCAAAGGCATTGTTACGGTGTCACGGTGTCCCTGCCAAGTTGTTTTCTTGTTCATTTCATATATGTCCAGTAATTTGTCACCTCTCCACTTTGTGGTCAGGTTTGCATGCGAGGCCAGCACTCTACCGACAGCCCTACCCCAGCCCCACAGTTAGAATTTTTAAAGAGGCACAGATTTCCATTCCCTTCCTGCGTTCTAGTTGAATGTTGCCCTTTCTTCCCATCGATGGCATTTCGTGTTTTCCCCTCTTTTTCCCTCTGCTGTTAAGTATCAGAGTGACCAAAACTGCCTTCTAAAATTGCTGAACTGCCCAAGAGAAAGAAAGTGTGTCACGGACAGTGTCCTGTGCGTGACAGTTCATAGCGGCGCGTGTCCAAGGAGCCACAAGTTAAATACCCAGATGCTCCTCACCAGGAAGACAGAGTGGCATCTTTCTACAAAAGAGAATTGCAAGCAATAAAAATAAACCAACTACCGGTGCCCAAACAACTCGGACCAATCTCATCCACCTGATGCCGATGGAGCGGCCGACATTCCCGGGACCTGGTGTCTGATGTCCTCTGTCTGCTGTTCTGGGGCAAAACAGATCTGCGCTGAGAGAAAGCCCACCGCGGTGGCCTACGGTAAAGCCGTGACTGAGAAGGGCCCCAGACAACTTCCTGATGTGGGGGTGCTCGGATTGTCAGCGAGGCTGACCCCACATCGGGATGTTTGTGGAACTCATTGAACCATAAATGTGTACGTTTGATTGATTCTGATTCAGCAAAGTTGATTCTGGAAAAAACTCTTCCAAACAGAACAAAGGCAAACCAAGTCCCTAACCAGGAGTGACTCCACGGGCTGACAACGCCAGGCGAGGCTTTCTTCACGTCCTTGTCAGAACTGGACAACCAGAAATCCCGTTTTCCCCTCCCTCCCTCCTTGTCTCCCTGGATATATATATATTTTAATCTTTGCTGGGTGGGTTTGTTTTTTGGCTTGGCTTTGTTCTATTTTGAGGCTTGAAAAGAGGAAATGCCCTGGCTTTGAGCAGGGGAGACCCAGGGGGAGCAGGTGGCCTGTGGTGGGGGATGGGGTCAGGGGTCAGACTTGGGGAGAGGCTGGGGGAGCCCTGCAGGGTCGGAGCCGGGCTGGGGAGTGCGCTGGGTCCCCGGCTGCTGCAGGGCCCTGTCTGCCTGCCGTGGAAGGACAGGGTGGCAGAGGAAGCGGGGAGGCTGTCGCAGGGGTCCAGGGGCGAGGTGATGGTGGCATCATGAGACTGTAGATTGCCAGGAGGCTGAGCTCCGTGTGGGGGCAGGACCACCGTTAGACCTGGACTAAGGGGCTCCTGCTCAGCACCCAGAGATTTAGAGGGCCCTTGAGTGCCCTCTCTCCCCTCTCACGCTCCCCCATATACACACACACACTTTATTACATAGCACTTAAGCATGTCTCTCGGGATCTGGCACCTGGTACTGCCCGGAGTGGCCTGTACCCCTGAACAGCCTCTTTACAACCAGCCCTGTTCAGGCCCTATGGAAACCACGCTCTACCCTCAGCGCTGTCCTCGAACCAACCTCCCACACCCTATCCACTGCCTGGTGGTTAGTGGGCGCTGCTGCTGACCTAGGAGATGGCTTCAGGGCACAGGGAGGTCACAGCAAACTTGGTGGAAGAGAGAAGATCAATCAGCGCTCAGACTCCTCTTCCTAGTCAACTGTGCGATTGCATTATCAACTGTGCTTTCCCAATAACCCCGAAAGCCCCTTTGTGATGGTCAAGCCAAAGTGAGTCCATTTTGTTTAGTAACTCCAATAGAAGGGCCGTGACTGGGGCAAGTCGTCCTTTTCCTTTTGCTACAGAAACCTTTAAGAACACAGAACTACCTAATGGGGCATTGTTTCTGTAACTAGGGTAACAGGGCTCTGTTTCTGTAACTGGGGTGACTGGGCTAACTGTGATTGGTTAGGCTTCCCTCCGCTTGACCCCACTCTCCCGCTTCTGTAACCTGGCTTGCTAGCATTGGCTGGACCCCGAACATCCCTTTTGCGGTTTTCAGGCTTATAAGGAGCACCCTTGCAATTGTTCAGGGCTGATCAGGGGGACAGCTTTATGTTCTGGTCAGCCGCCACCAGTGTGCTTCAATAAAGGCTTGATTCGATTATACGTGAGTGGTCTGGAAGTCAGTCTATGAAACCCCGGGACAAAGTTTAACTATAACAATTTATGTCCTGGTTTCTTGACTAAATAGTAGGTAATGTGATGATATAGAAAATATAAGGACAGCTTTAATGAACAGGACCACCTCAGGAAAAACGTCAGAAAACTTTTAAAATTCTATGTTTGTTAAATTCATGACTTTGATCTGACATTCGTAGATTACTATGTTTTTTCTGATTACACTCTGCTTTATTGTGATGCCATTTTACAAGGGTTAACTATTCAATCTAATAGATTTAAAAAAAAAAAACCGACAAGGCTTTTGTTTGTCTGTTTGCTTTGTGTGGGTACACGGTGTACTGTCCGTCTCCATGTATTGCCGTGTTTATATATATTTGGTAACAAAAATTGACATATGAGCTCATAAATTAGAATTAAAAATTTTAAAAAATGAATCCAAATACTTTTGGTTAATATGATTTAAAATATTCAATTTAAATTGAGAAAATAAATAAAAGTACAACTGTCTTTAAAGTTACTAATACACAGTTTTGTTTCTAGGTGATCAAACAGCTGTTTGTTAATAAAATGTTAATGTCTATAAAGTATCTAATATTCATTGTCTCTAGGATTTTTCTTCAACAGAAAAAAAAATTACTAATGCTATTCAATGCACTTGTCTGATACCTTGTTAAAAAAATACGTGAATTAGATCTGACATGTATGAAATTAATCATGGATGTGTTTGTTAGAGACATCTAATTGGTTTACAAAGTTAAAATGCTAACTGTTAAATATGATATCAAGTACTCTTAACTCCTTAAATTCCATAAGGTAAAATACTTAAACAATGTTGGCGTTTTCATAAATTGGTAAATTAACAAAAAATTTAAAAGTATTTTGTGTTATCATAAAAACAAGGTTTCTATAAGTTAAAAGTCCAGCAGGTATAATTCTACATACAGGAAGTCAAGAGGTTTCAACTGCATTTCAATTAAAATACTGTAAATAACAATTTCATCTTATTAAAATGGATTAATTTATCTAAATTCAGAAATTTATAAGGGTTATTTCAAGGTATAAACAGAAAGAAGGATCAATGGATTAAAAATTATTAAAAGGTTCTAAATATAAGAATATATTTAGTAAAAAAAAAATGCTTCCCAGTAAAAAATTCTTTATGTGGTAAAGTATAATACATCTAAGTAAACAATAAAAGGGTCTAATTAAATAATATGAAGGTCTATAGATAAAAGATATTAGAAGGTTTATATATAACTAAGTTGATTATATATGTAACATAAATAGTTAAAGTTATACAAGGTCTTTCCTACAGACAAATATTAATGTTCTGATATATTTATATGCTAAAATGACAAAAACTTCTAAAAATATTAATTACATTGTGTCTGTTAAGTTTTATTCTCTAGAGCAACTAATCTTGGATAAATTAAGGTTTGTACATCTGTGGTTAAACAGCAACTGTTATTTTAAAGTACTGCCCTACATTACGGAGTCTAGATTTTTCTTTAAAAGCTAACCTTGGTTAATATAAGAAATCATTAAAAGTGGGGTACATTACTCTTCTTTACAGATTAAATGTGTTCATGTGTTCATATCTTTCAGTAAAGTCTTTAAGGTAAAAGGGTTAAAGAAACATTTTATCTGGTATTCTCCAAACTAAAGTTGTCCATAATGGTCATTTTACACTTATACGGATAATAGATTTTATTGGGGATTTATTTATACTATTTTGATGTTTTGTACCAAACTTTGTTACCTTTTACATTGGGATATAAAAATTTTAAGGTATTTTAAAAAGTAATGAGAGTCTGACCTGTTTAAAGGTCAATATTATAAAACATTTTTGCCACTTTTTCACACAAAAGGGAAGTCAAGGGCTCTCAGCCTTTTCTTGATTCATGTTTCAGATGTATGTCACATTGTGTTAGCTGACATTCACACAGAGTCAGGAAACAATATCTTTAAACTTTACAGAATGATGTCTAAAGAGAGAGACAAAGCTCAGCTTCAGTACCAAAGCACTTTACCTAAGATTGTGAAGAGCCCTGCCCAAGGCTCTGCCTCCCACCTTACAGCCTGTCACAACGACTTCACAGTGGGCCAGATTTCAGTTGATTTGAAAAGACTGATTTTATTGGAAAGATTACTGTGATCTCAAATAGGAAATATAAGGTATAACTCAGCCAAGGTTCAAAATCATGTACAAGCTAAATACGTTTTTACTATTGTTGATTTCACTTTGTATTTTCATTATAACTGAAAGATGAGTGACGGCGACCCTCAGAGCAACCAAGAGACCGTTATTGTGGCAGAGTCTGATTAACAGGAAAAGAAGAGACAAGAGAAAGAGCGAGAGAGGAAAAGAGAGGGGGAACCGGCAGGAGAGAGTTTTTATAGCCAAAATCTTATGGGGTCTGTGTGTCTGCAAGCTGCCTTGTTGGCGTACAGTAGTTGCTAAGGGTGTCATCTTCTGCCTTCGGGCAGACTGGGCAGGGGTCAGATGTGGGTTTCCGTTGCAACAGACGGGTGGGAGTCCAGTGTTCGACCTTGAGTGAGTGGGGTTGAGTGTTCAGATTTGAGGCAAACAAGCAAAGCTAATATTTGTTCAGCCTTCTCCACAACTAACAATAACCGATGCCTGTTAATGTTTTACAGAGTAATACTTCATGAACACACAACCTAAATTAATTTGAGATATTAAGCTGTCTTCTGTAGACAGATAATAATTAAAATAGATTAAACTAACTGTAAAGGGGCTAAAGTTATGGCTCAGCAGTAGAGTGCTTGCCTTGCCTTGCACTGGGTTCAAACCTCAGCATGACATGAATCAATAAATAAAATAAAGGGGCTGGGGATGTGGCTCAAGCGGTGGCGTACTCACCTGGCATGGTGCAGCGCTGGGTTCGATCCTCAGCACCACATACAAATAAAATAAGGATGTTGTATCTGCCAAAGACTGAAAAATAAATATTGAAAAATTCTCTCTCTCTCTCTCTCTCTCTCTCTCTCTCTGAAAATAAATAAAATAAGGATATTGCGTTATGTTAAAAAAAAACTGTAAAGTTATAAACATTAAAGTTAAAGCCCAGTATTCTTAGTTTAAGGCTGATAAGACTGACTTGCTGGATGTTTAAGGCCAAGACTTAAACATTTAGGTTAAAATAAAGGGGCCAAGGAAACCAATATTTGGCTCTTGCCCTCTGAGTCAGCCTGAACCCAGGACAGGGGGAAAGCTTTGCAACTCAGGACCACATAACCTCCAGATAAGGGAGACTAATGAGACCCCTGGAGAACAGAAAGCCAATGAATGTGCATGCTGCAAAAGAGGAGGTCATTGAAAAAGGGAGACATGCTTAATGCTTCTAAGGGAAGCCACATGGTCAGCAAGACCGTGACCCATCCTAATGCAGATGACACTAACAGAGCTAAAATGCTGCTCACAAGTTCCCCAAGAATGTCCTCCAAGGAAACTCAGCTGACTCTTACCAATAGATAGGAACAAGGTCAGTTGGACCAGCCTTGTCTTAAACACCTAGCAAAAACAGTTAAAACCAAAGCACAGCCATTCCTGGACATTTAAAAAGAAACAACAGTTATTTTAATGTAACTTAAGATGTACACTAGTATTTACATCCCCAACAGTAAGTAAGACTGGAGACAAAAAAAAAAAAAAAAAAAAGATTCTTAGGCAATAAAAACTGCCAGAGTCAAAAGTTTCTAGTCAGTTTAAGGCCTACAGATCTTCCTAACTTCCTACACAGGTAGATGGTAATCAATATTTATTAATATAATTATCTAACCCTAAGTAACAAAGGGATCTTTACTGAACACAGAGGTCATGCCAAAAAGGTATTTTTACAAAAATCAGATGACATTAACTAATTTAACTAAATGTCGTGTCTACATTCCTGATAATTCTGACAATGTTAAAGATTTATGTTCCCTAAAAAGGGGACCTTATTAGGCTTTGTTAGGCCTTGTTATGGGGGTTTAGGTTAAAATAAAGGGGTCAAGAAAACCAATATTTGGCTCTTGCCCTCTGAGTCTGGTCAATTTCTCAGGTCTTCCACATCCTGGGTAAACAATTATTAATTCCTGTCATTTTCATGATATTCATGGACAGGTTCCAGATGCTACAACTGCTGTTGTGTATGAATCTTACTTCAGCACTCATGTCTTTTTGCTTCTCTCATAGAAGTGCCCACCCCAGGTGAATTTACATCCTGGTCTTCCTGAGCCAGATTTTTACCATGGACTCCTTGACCCATGCAATTCCTAAAAAGGGACTCCAGACTGCTTGCCCACGGCCCCCTCTCAGCTCAAAGCAGCAAGAACGGTCATCGTCCCTTTTCCTTACAGCAGTGGGAGGTCCCTAACATTAGAGGGGAAATTACGGTCAGTATAGATGTTCACAATTATGTCTGGCTCAGGAAGATGTGCCTGGGGAACTGCGCCCAAGATCACCCTGGGTGATCTCCCAGAAGGAGACACTGGCTTCCACAGCCCAACTTATAAGTGGGACAACTCCCCATTCACCAAAAATTGTGCTTCTGGGGTCCCACTGCAATCAACCACTGAGCCATACTTTCTTGTTTCTCCCTAGGGAACTCAGTTTTCCTGCACGTCTGGACTAACTCCTTGCCTAAATCTCCAAGCTATCAAGAGCTCTGAACTATGTATCAGAATCCATCTACTTCCTCAAACCTACTAATTTGATGGAGTAAAAGGAAAAGAACACCTGGACTTATTTTTTAAAAATATTTATTTTTTAGTTATAGGTGGACACAATGTCTTTATTTTATTTTTATGTGATGCTGAGGATCGAACCTGGTGCCTCATGCATGGTAGGCAAGCGCTCTACCCCTGAGCCACAACCCCAGCCCCACACCTGGTCTTATTACAAGGCCAGGGCCCACTGATTAACTGACACAGACAGGCTGCCCCCATTTTAGTTCCCCTCCTAACTGATTTGGAAATAGCTGGATCTACGGCTTTAGGAACTGCAGCTCTTATCAGAGGCTCTGGAAATTTTTAAGTCCCTCAACTGCCAAATAGATATAGACTTAGGAAAACTAGAAAGGTCAATCTCCAAACTCGAGGTTACCCTAGACTCTCTGGCAGAAATGGTCTTACAAAACAGACGGGGTCTAGATCTTGTCTTTCTAAAACAAGGAGGACTCTGTATGGCCCTAGGGGAAATTTGTTGTTTCTATGCAAACCACTCTGGGATACTAAAGGACAGTCTGGCACTAGTGAGAAACAGGTTAAAGGAAAGAAAGAAAGCGCGAGAAGCTTCAGGCCATTGGTTCCAAAACCTATTCTCATGGTCCCCTTGGTTGACTACCATCGTCTCAGCCATAGCTGGGCCCCTAGTCCTTCTCCTGATTGGGATCACTGCAGGACCCTGCCCCTTAAGAACTCTCTCTGCAAGAGTGGAGGTGAGGTCCGACTTATGGTCTTGGGAGCCCAGTGTGGTCCCTTAGACACAGGAAGGTGGGAAAAAAACCGAGGTCTAATGATGGGCAAGATTGACATCAAACCTGCTAAAACCAGTGGGGATGTGACAGTCAAGCCAAAGACTCCATCCTGTACACAACCATGCCAAGTAGAAGGGCATGACTGGGGCAAGAGGTTCTTTTCCTTTTGCTATAGAAACCTTTAAGAACACGAACTACCTAATGGGACATTGTTTCTGTAACTAGGGTAACGGGGCTCTGTTTCTGTAACTGGGGTGACCGAGCTAATTGTGATTAGCTAAGCGTCCCTCTGCCTGACCCCACTCTCCTGCTTCTGTAACCCATCTTGCTTGCATTGGCTGGACCCCCAAACATCCCTTTTGCAGTTTTCAGGCTTATAAGGAGCGCCCTTGCAATTGTTCGGGGCTGATCAGGGGAACAGCTTTATGTTCTGGTCAGCCGCCACCAGTGTGCTTCAATAAAGGCTTGATTCGATTATACGTGAGTGGTCTGGAAGTCAGTTTATGAAACCCCGGGATGAAGCTTTAACTATAACATCTTTCCTCTCAGCATGCACTGGGGACATCTTCCTTTTTAAAAAATAGGCAGAATTTGCAGCTGTTGCACAAGGTCGCTGAAAAACCTTTTACAATATTAAACCATTCCCATTATTCCTGAATCTGTGGCCAGGCCCAGGGCACACCCATCAGCATGAATCAGTTACCTGGCGTTGGCCACCAAAGGTTAAATGCTATCCTCTTAAATTTCTTCAGTTATACAAACCTTTTGGACAAGATTTAAATATTTAATTAATTGAATTCCTAAGGCTTAATTTGAAACCATCAGCTTTATGTATCTACTTTGACTTTAATGCTTAGGGATTTAGACTAACATCTCTGGGCTCCTATTTTGGTTCATGGGCAGAAATCCAAGGGGAGGGGTGAGCAGAGGGAGTCCCAGCTCCCCAAGGCCCGACTCTGAGTAACCCCAGTGCCTCCCTTGAAGGAACGAGGCTCCCTGCTGTCCCCACTGTTGCTCAGGGCCCTTTGGGGGTTTCACTCTCCACCCAAGAGGTCGTGCAGACAGTTCTCCCAAGTGTACCCCATGCCCACCCTGGCTCAGTTCAGTTTGCCCCTTCTCCTTACTTTCATCCTTGGGATTCTTAAGGGTCTCTGCAGTCTCCAGGGTCAGCCCTTCCTCACCTATGTCTCCATCCGGCCTGGGCTCAATGTCAAAAGTTCAGGGGGAAACAAAGAGAGAGAAAAAAACCCTCAGGGAAGTCCAGGCTGGTGATGAAGCATCCCCTGGGCATTACCATTTGCTAGCTGTGTGACCTTGGGCAAGTTTCTTAACTGCTCTGGGCCTGAATATCTCTACCTGTAAAATGGAGACAATATTAAGCTGACTTCATTCAGTTGTCCTAAAGATTTAAAGAGTTCATTTTTGCAAACTGTTTATTACATGAAACAAACTTCCTTCTCAGGTCCACTGATGGAACAGCTGTCACCTTGACTTTGATGCCAAGCTGGGGCCGGGGCGGGGGGAGGGGGGGGGAGTCAGGCGCCTGCTCTGCTGGTGCAAGACAGTGACTGCAGCTTATGGTCTCTTTTTAAAGGTACCAAGAGGCACGAGCACCTGGTGCAGGTGGTTTCCCCATTGTACAGGCAGCTCAGAAAGGCACAATGACCTGGTGACAGACCACACGGCAGGTGAGCCGCAGGTAACCCGGGAAATGCACCCTCTGAAAAAGCCGCTTCATGCCTTTCTCTGAACTTGAGTCTGAGGTCCATCCGGCCCCGCCTTCCACGTGGACGACCACGGGGGAAGGTGAGCAAAGCCAGGGATCCCAGTTAGGGAGGCCCGGGCGCCGTGTCTGGGCCGAGAAAGCAGGCAGGAAGATGTGCTCAAGCCACGGACCATGTGGCCTCTTTAGACTCAGCCTCCTCGGGTGAAAGGCCAGAGTCACTTGCAAGGCCATCGAGTGTGAGCGTGTCCCACCGCACAGTACCAGGACGTGGCGCCTGCAGAGTTGCAGCCCTGGTCATCTACGGGGGGCCATTGTTGGGCTGGACTGGATTTGACAGGACGCAAGGCAGCTGAAGGTAGGTCACCCATTCCCCGTGTTCATCCTCCTATTAGGAAAACCCGCCCCTCTGTGGCTGGCAGGCCGGGGAGGGCCCCGTCTCCACTTCACAGAGAGTAACTGAGGCCCAGAGCGAGAAGGAGCCTCCGCCGGACGCCCAGGGCTGGGCCCGTCAGGACGTCAGACTGCTCCTCGGCCAGCCCCTCCCTTCTCGCTCTCTTTCCCTCACTTTCCCAGAATCCGGTCGCTGGTCGCTGTGGCTGGACAGGTCTACGGGCACAGATCTTGCAGGGCCACCTGGGCTTTCCCCTGGCGCCAGCCCAGCTGGGGAGTCCACCCTGGGTACTTCCCGACACAGGCCCTTCCTGGGTGCCCCTGTTGTGCAACAGGAGATGGGGACCTGGGGGACTGCTGGTCCAGGAAGTCCTTCCCAGCCTGCCCCCTGTCCCTGCCAGGAATGAACTGGCCTCGCCCCAATATCCTCACTGGCCAGGTCACAGGGCCTGCGGATCGGGGACCAGAGTGATCGTAGTGCCACAGCTTTTTTTTTCGTCTTTCCCATCTGTCCCTCTCGCTGGTCTGCTCTCCGGGATGCTGACTGGGGTGCACCCCCCGGTCCTGCCCCACCCCCCAGCCGGGTGCCACCTGGACTGCTGTGCTCCAGAGTCCCAACACGGCTCACCCCCGATGTGGGGAAACACCCAGGAAGCACACTGAGACCCCAGGCCACCATCTGAAGGCACAAGGGTACGGAGGTCTCAGGAATGGGTGAGGGAATGGGCCATTCCAGCCCAATTTTGTTTCTGATTATCTGTCCAAGAAACAAAAAGAACATTCTCTCCATTCTCAAGACTTTTTTATTGTTGTTGCTTTGGTTGTTTGTTTGGTTGGTTGTTTTCTGTTTTTTTGTGCACCGGGGGTTGAACTCAGGGGCACATGACCACCGAGCCACATGCCCAGCTCTAATTTGTGTTTTATTTAGAGACAGGTTCTGGCTGAATCACTTAGTGCCTCACTTTTGCTGAGGCTGGCTTTGGACTCGGGATCCTCCTGCCTCAGCCTCCCGAGCCACAGGGATGATAGGGGTGCACCACTCGGAAACCTCAGGAG
The DNA here is from genome assembly GCF_052094955.1 of Ictidomys tridecemlineatus. NCBI lineage: Eukaryota > Metazoa > Chordata > Mammalia > Rodentia > Sciuridae > Ictidomys > Ictidomys tridecemlineatus. Next base: position 191,128,670 of record NC_135480.1, on the reverse strand, counting down.
ATAGCACAGTGCCATTGTCCTGGGGACTTTGGTGTGCACCAAAACTTCCGAAGGGGCTTGGCACAGCGCAGGCCATGGGGCCTCAGGGTTTGGATTTCCCAGGTTTGGGGCCAGGCTGAGAATTCCTGGCTTAAACGAGCTCTGGATGTGGCTTCTGGTCAGTGCACCTCACAGAGCAGCCAGCGGTGCTGGGTCTAGGCCCTGGCTCTGCCTTCGCCTTCCCCTGTGACCCAGGCTCTGCTCTGGGCTTGGGTCGCCCTCTATGCAATAGGGTGGAGCGTGCCCTGGATCTGGCAGTCTCAAGGCCTTCCAGACCAGGCATCCCAGCCCTGTGGTACAGCTCCTGGGCCTGGGCAGGGCACCCCTGGAGCTGCTGTCTGGGGCAGGTGGCAGAGCGGGAGCTCGAGGAGGCTGAGCAGTGGGGCAGCTGAGGCGGGTTTGAACACCTCCGGTCCCCAGTAGAAAGCCAACTGCTCGAGACCTGTTCCTTCTCTTAGGTAGAAAAGGTTGGGAAGTTCAGATGCATCAACTTCCCAGGGAAGGAGGAGAGAGTTAAGAAAGAAAGAAATCAGAACCCAAGAGTCAGGAGACGTGGATTTCCGACAGTCAACCCAGACAAGTTTAAATGTAAGATAAGTTTTTTTTTCTTTCTTTAAATATATTGCAAATATGACACGGAGCACACTTATACTCAAAAGGTGATTTTTTTTTTATCTGAAATTGAAGTTTATTTGAGCACCTTGGGTTTTCATTTGCTGAATCTGGCCCATCTCTCCCAGGCCTTCACTCTTGCACCTCTTCCAAGGTGGCTGCTTTGTGACTTCTCCCAAGAACCTCCAGGGGACTCAGCCCAGACGTCCATCAGCTGGCCCACAGAGGCGCACGTGTGTTCTAGCCTACGGTTTGGATTAGCTTGACGTGACCATCTACACTCAGCACCACCATGAGGGCCCCTGAGTACTCCTTGGGGTTTTGCCTACGGAGCTTCAAGCACACTACAAACAGACAACCACCGGACAGGCGTGTGGGGCTCAGGGTGGTCCCTGTGTCGGGACTGTGCCTGACCCTTTGATGTAAGCTCAGGATAAACCAGGTACAAGCCGGTTAAGATGAAGTCACCCCTCCAGCTGACCTAAACTGCAGGCACCCTCTTGGTCTCACTGCTGCCCAGGACAATGCTTCTGTGAGTAACCCCAGGTGAACTGTGCTGGGGGGCAGGTCCCATCCGACTTCCTCCTTCCTGATGCTCATTGTACCTCGTGTGCCAGGTGCCTTCCCTGAGGCTGGATTGTTCTGCAATAACACAATGGCATCTTGTATGGAAAAGGAATGAAGTACCCATATATGATACAGCATGGATGGCCTGAAAAGCATCACGCTGAAAGAACATGTCACCAAAGGGCACATATGGTAGGATTCCGTCCAAACAAAATATCCAGCATAAACGAAGCGACAGAGGCAGAAAGTCAGGTGGTGGTTTCGTAGGTTCTGGGGAGGCAGTGCGGGGTTTCCTTCAGGGGAATAAGAGTGTATGGAACTAGGTGGGGGGACAACTGTCATTCATTCCTGGTCAACTCTCTTATATGTATTTTGCCACAAAAATAACAATTGCTCATGGTAACTGGGTGTATGTCCTCCCTGTGCATCATGGCTGGATTGTATTCCCCAGGAGATCTGCTGAAGTCCTGACCCCCATCAGTACCTGGGAATGTGACCTTATTTTGAGGGAGGGTCTGAAGGGTATGGAAATTTATAACCCTCAGGACAAGTAAATGACAAACCTCCAAAACAGTCTGACCTGGAGGACCAGGGAGGAGGAAGGCATCCTGAATCCTTCCCAGGACATCCTTTCCCAGTGACAAGGGGTCCAGGTTTCACCCCTTCCCAGGTTCATCCCCAGCACGGTCACCAAAGCACACACTCACCCCTCCCCCACAACGGGTCCTGAAGGCTGGGCCCTGTCCCATTGCCAATGAGCCCGGGTCATTAGGGTGTGGCCAAGTCATATGCCTGGTGCCCTTCCGAAAAATGTGAACACAGAGAAACGGAGAACGCCCCCTGAACCCTGACCCCTGACCTCTGAGGAAGAGACTGGAAGCCAAGGAATACCCGGGGTTACCAAAGGCTGGAGGTGAGGCCTGGGCACTAACTCCGGGTGGTCTGCCTAGCTGGGGCGCTGGCCGGGGTTGGGCCCCCGTACTGCAAGTACTGATGTGAAGGAGGAGGAGGAGGAGGGGGAAGAAGAGGAGGAGGAGGAGGGGGAGGAGGAGGAGCAGGAGGAGGAAGAGGAGGAGGAGGAGGAGGAAGAGGAAGAGGAGGAAGAGGAGGAGGAGGAGGAGGAGCAAGACTGAAGGAAGAAGGAGGAAATGGAGGAGGAGGAGGAAGACAAGGAGCAGGAGAGGCTGTTGAAGTTGTTGGGTTCAGGATGCGCCTTCGCTGGGGGATTTGGAGACAGCCAGGCCCAGGACACTCTGATCCACTTCCGCCTCTGTGCCCCTGGTTGTCACCACCTAGCAGGGCACCCTTGGAGCATCTGCCCTCCACCACACCCTGCCAGAAACGGCCCATCCAGCTTTGCAAAGAAGCACATGACCACAGACATGTCATTCTGTTGCCTCAGTTTTAAATATTTATTTAAAATCCGGAAGGGAAAAGGAGAGGCGGAACTCACTGGGGCTTCCACACACCGACATCGGGACAGACAAACACGAGGACAGCAGATAAACCCGAGATGGGACAGGGGCCGGGTGGAGTCTGGTACCATGGGGACACAGAGCGCTGAGATGAGCCCCAGCGGGGAGCGCCCAGGCTGGGACAGTGGGGGTGGTGGTGGGGGCCGAGTGAGGTATTAAATATTGCAGGCCAAACCCAATTCCCCAAGAGACACCATTAGAAATACTCAGAGACTTCCATATAATTTTCCTCCTTCCATAAAAATAATTTCATAGTTCAAATAACTTCAAATTGCAACCCAGGCCCTGATAGGGTACAATCCAGATCATCATGAATGCCACCAGCACGCAGGTGGCCAAGAATCATTCTTTTCTCCCCAGCCCCAATTGACACCCACGTTGACAGCGGGTTTCTGCAGAGTTCAACACTGAGAAAGCAGGAGGGAGAGCTGCCCAGGGAGACCAGCTCCTGGGAGGGAGAGCTGAGCTTCGTCCTGGTTTTGTGAGATGGTTCAATATTTACATTCCGAGGCCAGCTCCAGCCCACACTGCCCTTGGCACTGGTTTCTCCAAGGTCAAGGCTGCTCCCGGGCCTCTCCAGGGCAGCAACCTCCCTCCAGGACCCCGAAGGCCACAGCAAGACGCTTTGCACAAGGACAGACATTTCCAAGTCCATAAGTTAAAGGGAAAGCCCTCTACTTCCGGTTTTGGTAGGGTTTTTGTTGTTGTTTCTTTTTTTCTTTTTTCTTTCTCTTTTTTTCCTCCTTAGCAGATTACCAGACAAGCATAAAGACGACACTAGGAAGACAGAACGATTCCTCCAAACTTTGTCATTTGGAGGACAGAGAACCATGTGAACTGTGTCCCACATCAAAAAAGTTTCTTCAAAGTCTGTGGCAAAAATAGTAGCACCTTCAGAATCTTAAATAGGTTTTTTTTTTCCTTAAAAAAAAAAAATCACTTACACTGTGAGACGATTGTGAGCACCGGCGATTTCACAGTGGAGGTAGCAAAAGTGGGGACCCCCAGCCCCAGGATCTCGCCTTCCCCACCCCGCTGCTCTTCCTCACCCTCTCACCTCTTTCCCAGGTGAAAAAATAGTAACACACCTTCTTTGGGTTTGTTTAAATAATAATAATATATATATTCTTCTCTCTTTCCTTCTCTCCTTTTTCATGTCTCCTTTCTAATATTGCACATCAAAAGCTCCCTGGCAGGGCCAGCTGACGGGGCACCCCTTCCCCAGCTGGCTTGGACGTGGGGCTCTCTGGGCAGGAGGCCGGGAGGGAAGCTGGCAGCCGCAGGGCTGGGGTCAGCCGGGGGCCAAGGCGGGGTGCGGGCTCGGCAGACTCGCTGGCTCTTTGGTTGGTCTTTGGGGGTGAGCTGCGATGGACTCTTCCCAAGGACACCCCATGCCCTGCTACCCCCCTTCCCCTGCTGCTGAGCAGACGAGATCTAGGGACCCCTCGGGCAGAGCAGGGGGCTGCCTCTCCTGGGGCCATGGCCCTCGGTACCCGGCCTGGCCTCCCCCTCCTCCCTCTGCCACAAGGCGAGAGGCACCAGGAGGCCAGGGTCAGAGGAAGCACGCAGGGCCAACTTCCAGGCGGTACTGCTTCCCTGGCGAGGCAGGGGGGAGGTTGTCCACGCTGACAATGGGCAGCTGCTGGGGGTCCTGCGTCCGGAAGGTAAAGAGCGTCTGGTGCCAGTGGCCGTCCAGGACCTGTGGGTGGAGGAAGAGGTACAGATACCAGGTGCCCCTGAGCCTCCCATCACGCTCAGGGCCTCTGCCATGGCCCTCCTCCTGCTCCGCAAGGCTCCGCGCCCTCACCACAGCTATGAGCTGTACTGGACATTTACTTTGCTCCCATATTTTTACTCTCCCGAGCGATGCTTAATGAACAGTAACCAAACCTTTGTGCACATTCTACAGAAAGTTCTAGAAGTAAAATTGCTGGACCAAAGAATAGGCCCACATGTGAAGTTTGAGACATGTATTGGATATACATCTATACACAGAAGCTTTCCAGAAAGCTCTACCCATTTCTTTTCTCCAATCATTTCATACGGGAATGTTGGTCTCCCCACATCCTCACCATCACTGTGTATCATGGGTTTGGTTCAATCGTGTAAAACTGGTTTTTACCTTTTGATGACTTTATCTCCCCTCCCCCTGCAAATCCAGCTGGTTTGGAGCATTTAGAAATGACAAACTATCCTGGCAAGGTGGGACCAAAAGAAATATGTACTCTGTCGAGAATTTGCAAAGAAGACGGCTCAAGGAGTTAAATCGGTGCAGAATTAAGCCCGTCAGGAGATGGGATCCCACGTGCAGAACGCTGGCTTTCTTTATCCCACGCTCATGGACACACTGTCCCATATCACCTGCTAAAAAACTTAGTTCTAATATCTATCTCGATTTTTGTGCTTAGTATCAGAATTTATTGCTTTTTTTTTTTAACAGAAATGGTATTATCTTAACACAATTTATCAGAAAGACCAACCTTTCCCCATTCACTCTTCTGCAAGGCCAACTTTGTCATAAATCATGTCCACACACAAACCCCAAACAGAATTTGGATGCAGTGATCAATGCGGGGAACCCACAAAGGCGTCTTGGAGGTGAGAAACTTCTCTATTAGTCTGCATAATTTTAGGAAGTTCCCAGAGGAATAAAAGTGAATAAAAACAACTTTTGAAATCGTTCTAATAAAAATATTATATGGAAATAAAAGTGACATACATCTATACCTGTCCCACGCTGGCACAGTTAGACATACAAGTTTTTTCACACAAGTTTCCCCGTCTTCCATGGGCTCTGCTGATTACCTTACAGCCGTCCATGGACACCTCTGGCCTGAACTGACCCCCAGCTTCAAAGATCTGCCCGTTCCAGGCCCGGAAGCGCACAGCCTGCTTGGCCGGGGTGCGGCCTGTGGTCTCCTGCCACACGGTCATGTTCAGGCAGTGGATGGTGATGTGCTGCGTCACCTCGGAGCTGAGCAGGTGCAGGAAGTTCATCTGGACCCGGCTGACGGCAAACTCCACCTGGGGGAGATGGGGAGACAGACGGTGAGGGGTGGGGTGCAGTGCCTGCAGCTCTCAGGGCTCCTGCCTCTCTCTGGAGGGGCCAGGATAAGCCCTTTCCTGGTCATTTTTTCCCAACCCTCACGTATGCCCACTTGAAAGACTGGGGAACTGAGGTCCACGTGAGCTGGTCCCCCAGCCCCTCAGCTACATAACGAGAAAGGTCTGCCGACGCCACAGCAGAAGGATCTCGCCCAAGACGGAGACCCGTGGAGGGAGGAGGAAATGGGAGGCACTGTCTAAGCCCAAGTCCCAAGAGGCTGGGGGTGGGGGTGCTGGCAAAGGCAGAGCCGAGAGCAATCAGCGAAACTAGGTGCCACTGAAATCCAGGCCCTTCCCTGAGCTAAGATGTAGGTAAGTGTCCACAGAGGCCTTTGTGCTGAAGGCTTGGCCACCAATCATGGGAGGTGGTGGGACCTTGAGAAGTGGAGCCTGGTGGAAGGGAGACAGGTCACTGGGGCTGCCCTTGAAGGGGCTACTGGAACCATGGCCCACTCTTGTCTCTTTTCTGCTTCCCGGCTGCTTCCCTGCTCCCACTGTGATGCCCTGCCTCACCACAGGCCTCCAAGCAACGGGGCCAACCAACCACGGACTGGAACTCACCGCTGTGAGTCAACCTAAACCTTCCTCCTTATAAGTTGCCTATCTCAGGTATTTTGTTACAGTAACACAGAGCTGATCAACACACCTGCCATTGTTTCTGATGAGAAGTGCAACACAAACAGGCATTTACCTTGCCACCTCCAGCCTTGCCCATATGCACAACAGGTTTGCCATTCAGCTCCTAGACCTCCAAGTCACAGGAGAGGGAGACTGCAGTGGTCACTATGGCCCTGCTAACCTGTGAGTTCTGGCTATAGGGGCAGCAGCAAGTTTGGCTTCCTCATGCCCAGCTCAGGGGCTGGTACCTGTCAGATACTTAACAATGACTTGTTGACCCACTGGCTGACAGACTGCCTCCCTAGAGATTCTCAAACTCCAGGAGTGGCATGGTCAGCACACACCTTCTAGAACCTCCCAGAGGGTGGGGGTGAGGCTGGTAGGATGGGATACAAAGGGCTCTGGGTCCCCAGCCCCTGCATTAGAGCAGCTTCTCACTGTGGCATGAATCACCCCCTAAAATACCCCTCCCAGAGAGGCAGGTGGCCAGCGGGCATCGAGCAGGGGTTCAGGATTGCATGTGTCTGGGAGGAATGTTCCAGAGGAGCATTGCACAGATCTGCTTCATGCTGATTGCTCGTGGTTCTGTGAGCCAGGCCCCGTGTGGCTGGCTGACTGCTCTGCTTTAGTACGATACAGAAGGCGGGACATGGGAACCACTCCAGACTCGCACAGGTGGAAAGCCCTGGGAAACCAGATTGCTCCACCCCGTCCCCAATGCACAGAGGAGCAAGCTGAGTCTCGGAAAGAGGAGGTCTTTCCCAGGACCGTGCAGTCAGACAGGCAGGGCTCAGAACAGAGCCTGGTTGGCTGTGGCCCAGGGCAGAGCGGGGCAGACAGGACCAGCCTAGGGAGAAGGTGGGCACCTTGGAGGCCGTGATGGGCTTCAGACACGTCTGTCCGCCATGGGTGAAGTTGCAGGAGACTTCAATGGTGTCCGAGGAGCAGCCGAGGTTCGGATCCACCCAGTAGGTGCCTGCAGACAGCACAGGGGGGTGATGCACGGATCTAGGGAGGGGCGGAGGTCAGGTTCCGCAGATGACTCTGCACCTGTGACCCTCTGAGCCCCACTTGGGCATGAAGTCGGGGTGAGCTGGGCAGAAAAGGGATTCCCAGTCCACAGAGGGGAAGGGAGCCTTCTAGGCAGAGGTCACAGCTGGAGGAGCCCAGGGCAGAAGGTTCCCTGAGGAGCTCGTCCTCTGTCCCCCCTGGGGGTGTCCATCTTCCAGAGGGGACAACAGGTGAGAGTGAAGCCAAGGCCCCAGGGAGTGGGGGGTCATCTGCTGACTGCTTCCTCCAGGGCCCACGGCAGCCAAACCAAGAGTGGGACCCAGGCCTCCAGTTCACGTGCCGAGGAGGGGAGGTGACTCAGGCGGTGCTGTGACAGGCCCCAGATCACAGATGGGAGAGTTGAGGGAGGTGGGGACCCAAAGGGGAACCCCGGCTCACCCGGGAAGCCTTCCTGGGGCTGGGCTCTCCTGGCCCTTGGGGACTTTTTCTGCCAAAACTCTATCTCATTGCACTGAAATGGTCGTCCCCAGCCTGTGGATCTGTGGCTCTGGAACAGGGGGACCACTCCACTGTGTACCCCACAAGATCCTACAGACCAGGAAGTACAGCCCGGCACACGGGAGCTCAGTGACTCAGTCAGTGGCTGTCTGTCTGTCTCCCTAAGGACAGAAACTTGGCCCAGAGGTGCTGAGAACCAAGTACCCCCTCTGCCCGGCTCCTCCTGGAGCTGCCCCCCCACCCCCGGGCCACCAGCCTGGGCAGGAAGCGCCCCTCCCCTGCAGTCGCTCTCACCGTCCGCCATCTTCTGCTCACAGTCCATGAGGTCCCGGCAGACCCGGGCGGGGTTCTCCTTGGTGCCCAGGGGTGTCTTAATGCTCTGGATGAGGTTGCTGAGGTAGTGTAAGGTTTTGAAGATCTCCCCTCCCTGGTCCAGCACCAGCCGGTCTGGATAGCTGTATCCCTGCCATAGGAGAGGCGTGGCCATTGGTCCCTCAAGTCCTGGCTGGCCTGAGGTCCCCGCTGCCTGGGAGGGTGCTCAGGCTGGTGGCCAGGCCAGGCTGCGTCTCTCTCCACTTCACAGATAAAGAAACTGGGGCCAGGGACAAGAGGCAGTGGGTGGGGCTGCCGCCTTGGCTCAGGTTTGAGGAAGCACAGGTGAGGCCCTGTTCTCTGGCACAGGAAGGGCAGAGCCCCAGGAGGAAGGCAGACGGGGCGCACAGGACACCATGGTGTGGCCTGCGAGGGAGAGTCCGTGGAGGAGGAGGTGCTGCCTTAGGGGCTCCCATGCCCTGCTGGGCTCACCTGGGTGGGAGCAGGAGCTCCTGTGAGGCACCAAGTCACACAACTGGGACCAACAGACACAAGTGCCTGGGGGAGGGCTGCAGCTCAGAGATGGGGGAAGAGGGGGATAGCCACAGAGTGCAGGGAGCAGGGCCTTTGGGTGACCTGAGCACCTGCAGGACCTCCAGCCCCTTTCCAGAGCCACAGATCAGAGCTCAATAAGCCGTCCCCCCAGACCTGGCAGAGGCCACGTGTATGTCTGTGTGCATGCACGTGTGTGCGTGAAGGTGTGTGGGTGTGAAGGTGTGCACATGTGTGCATGTGTGCATGCAGGAGCATGTGTATGTCTGTGCATGCACGTGAGTATGCACGTGTGTGTGTGCAGGTGTGTGGGTGTGAAGGTGTGTACATGTGTGCGTGCAGGTATGTGGTATGTAGGTATGCACAAATGTTGGTGTGCACATGTGTGCATGCATAAGGACGTGCATATACGTACATGCATGTGGGTGTGCAGGTGTGCACATGTGTGCATGCAGGTGTGTTGTGTGTGGGTATGTGCATTCAGGTGTGTGGGTGTGCAGGTGTGCACATGTGTGTGAACGTGGGCGTGCAGGTGTGCACATGCATGGTGTGAGTCTTCTGTGTGGACAGAGCCCACCCCAAGCCCCCTCTGCAGTGGGTGGGGGCAGGAGGCCATGCTCCAACCAAAGCAATGACAAGAACACAATGTGCCCCTTGTGAAGTTCCGACCCCTGGTCTCAGGCACTGTTCTCCTGCTCTGTCCCCCTGCCATGGGGTAACCTTAGGGATGGTGCGTGGGAGAGGAAGAGGGCACAGCCCCGGCAGGCAACCTAGGTCTGTTGTCACCAAGCCAGCCGGCCTTAGTGCGCATGAGGAATAAACGTCCACGTATCTGTGGACACTCATCTCCTGCCGTGTGCGAGGCGCTGTGGGGAAGGCGCGGCGCAGGGCTATTGTTAAGGACGGCCACAGGCCAGCTGCCTCCCTGGGTGTGGAGCAAATGACCTCCTGGGTGGAAGGAAACTCTCCCCTTCTCTGCCCACGGATATCTGTCTTTCCACTGACCGCCCTGGGTGGACGGCAGGGGCCCATCCCTGCTTCTGTCCCCATGGACTGCGAGCCCAGCAGTTACACAGGAACAGAGAACTGGCTGGGGGTGGAGGTGGAGCTGGAGCCGAGAGCTCCCCATCCCGGACCCCAGAGGCCCTGGAGAAAGCACAGGCCAGAGCGGCTTCTGTGTGCCGGCCGTAAGACCTCGGACCTGCTGCTGCCCTCTGAACCCCGGGAAGAGCCTCATCTGGGATTGTGGGATGTCACAGACACGGCTCTGACACACTGTGCAGGCCAGGTGGAGGGCACAGACCACACAGGGCCGTCAGCCACACTTCTCCCAGGACTGGACACCATGTGGGCAGAGCTCCTGGAGGTACCTCTGGTCGGAGTGCTCCGTTAGTGTCCATCCACGTCTGGAAAGCTGCCCCAAGGTCATCTTGTTGCTGTGCAGGGAAAGACAAGGGGTATATCCTGGTCCCCCAGGCCCCGAGCACCCACTCTCCCACCCCACCTGGTCTGGCAGGATCTTGGCTAATCATACCCTCTGCAAACTCCTTCCTCCCATGGAGACAGTCAGTGACTGTCACCACCTTCCTCTAGGCACTTCAGTGGCTCCCCCTGGCCCTTGGGATTAAGTTGGAACTCCTCCCAGCTTGAGTGCTGTGCTCCTGAGCCCTGTCTCTCTCCTCTCCCCGGCACATGCTAGCACTGGGCACACTCAGAACTTCTAAGTTCCTAGGTGCCGTGCTGTCTAACCACAGGGCCTTTGAAAGTGTTGCTCCCTTTCCCTGGAAAATTCTTCCCTCCTTCAAATGCACTGTTGGGCTATCTCCTGTACCACTGCTTCTCAACTGGGGTGATGATGCTCCCCTGGGGCCTTCAGTAATACCTGGGGACATTTTAGACAGGTACAACTAGGGAAGGGGCACTACTTGATCTTCAGGTCAAAGACCAGGAAAGCCGCTCAGCCTCCCACAGGGCACAGGATGCCAAGGTCAGCAGTACAAAACTTGGCAGTGGTGGGAGGCCTCTCTGATCCTCCTGGCTCCAGGCCGCTGGGCCCCTTTCTCTACGCCCCACAGTTCCGTGTCTGGCTGGCACTGTACCAGTCTCATGAGCCCCGGGCTGGCAGAGGCAAAGTCTTGCCAGAAGAACAGGGGAGAAGAGATCTGGGCACCGAGTAAAGCCGAGGACCTGGAGGGACACCTCAGGGTCCAACCCAGCCCTGCCACTTCCCATCCATGCCCTGCGCCTCAGTCCTCCCATCTTGAAAATGGGCCTGACACAAAACTCCCCTCAATGAACTGAGGAGCTAACTCATGAGTCCACCCGTGGAAAGCTCTTCTCCCGGCGTCTGGGGTGGAACCAGCAGGCAGTCGATCTAGCTGTCACTCAGAAATTCAAAATCCTCTCCTTTTCTGTATTTTAGGAGAAAAGGCTTTTCTCCTGGTTCCCTTCCCTCCTCGCTTCTTTTATGGATGAGAAGGACACGGGGGATGTGGAGGGACAGTCAGGGCAGCCATTACTGCTTCTGTGACAGTGGACAGAGGGACCTTGAGAAACTGGGAGGAGCTGAGAGGCTGAGGACTCGTGGCCCAGGCGCCATCTCAGCTCGGGCTTCCTGGGGCCCTCAGGGCTGGATCCAGAGGTCAACCAGCAAGTGGAAAAATGGGGACAGATTTGTCCCCGGGTGGGGCAAGGCCACTCTCCAAATAGGGGTGTGGTCCCCATCTGTCCACTTTTCTGACCCTCTTTGGACAGAATCTGAGGCAGAGGGATCCTCAGCAACCAGCCCACCTGTCGGGGCCCAGACAGGACCAGGGGCCAGCGGCTGGGCAGGACCCTGGGCTCACAGTCTCCAGATGCGAGTCCAGCAAGAGGAACACTCAGCTTTCCTGCCTTGTGGCCCCAGGCCCCTCCTGTGGCCTAGGGTCCAGGGCTTCCGCCACGGAACAAGAGGATGGGGCATCCCTGGACCCAGCTTAGGGTTCTGGCCACTGTGGCCAGACAAGGCTGTTAGCTCTCCCCTTCACCTCCCAGGCCTCACCCCAAAAGACCAAAGAGAACATTCTCAAACTTACAAGCTGGACTGGACGCCCTGGAGGTCCCTGCAAAAGAAGATGGTGGGTCAGCACTGGACGGGCCCAGTGCTGAAGCCCCGGCTGCCAGGAGAGTGGTGGCTGTGGGGCAGGTGAAGACCGCCAAGCCAGTGACTGCACTCCCGCAGGCCGGGATGACCGTCCCCGCCTCAGGCTGCTCTATGCTGTCCCAGAGTCTGTGACTGCAAGAAGCATGTGAGTCCTGCGAGACTCAGGGTCAAGGACAGTCTGCTGGCAAAGCCCTGATCTCCTCCACAGGGACCCGCCTCCTGCCCAGATGTCCAGGCTGCCCCATGTGAAGACACCAAGCTACCTACCGGTGGGCCAGGCCGCCCTCTTGGGCCGGGAGGACCCTGAGGAAGAGAACAGTTAGCCTTGGTCAGCAAGGGCCCTCCGTCTCCCACCCCAGGTCCTCATCAGGCAGACAGGAGGCCCAGGACCGTGGTTCCCTGGTGTGGACAGGTGCAGATGAGGTCCAGAGAGAAAGGGCACCCAGGACAGTGGTCACGGACAGGAGACCCAGAGCCCCCGCCCACTCCCCTGCCCTTCGCCCTCAGGCCAAGCACTCACCCTGGGACCCTGCAATCCCTGGAGGAGACACAAGAGGGACAGAGTCAGACCAGACGCAGGCCGAGCTGGGGCCCACCCTGAGTCCCCTCGTCCTCCACTCACCCAGTCCCCTCGACTGCCTTTGTCGCCCTTCGGACCCTGCAACAAACCAGAGCCCAGTGAGACAGGGTCAGAGGGGAATCCAGTTCCCGAAGGGGAAACCGAGGCCCAGCCCCTGCACCTACCGGGAGTCCCGACGGTCCCAGGATTCCAAGGGGCCCAATGATGCCCTCCTTTCCCTAAAGGAGACAGACAGGCTGAGTGGGCTTGTTCCAGGCCTGGGGAACGGACCCAGGGACAGAGGCTGGGGGGCTGCCTGCGTGTCCCCAGGGATGGGCGGGACACCTCCTCGGGCCACACACTCCCCAGCTCCTCCCACATGCAGCCCCTTCTGTGTGCCTGGGGGCTACCAGAGCACAGCAGGAGGAGAGGGGGAGGAAGGGCTGCGGCCCAGCTCCTCCCCACTCCTGTGGGGTCCTCTACCCTCACCCACCCGTTCATTCCCAGGTGTGGCCAGTCAAGGACTGGAACAGAGGAGGGGACTCACCATCAAGCCAGGAGGCCCCCGGGGGCCCTGGATGCCTTTGAAGCCGATGTCCCCAGGGGGGCCCTGCGGGAGCAGAGGAAGGGCAGTCTGTGCCTGGGCAGCCCAGGGGGGTCCCCGAGCTCCCCCAACCTGGTGTCTGGGCCCCAAGAGGAGGTGGTAGGAGCCCACCCACGGGTATTGAGCAGGCACAGGCTGTGGCACTGTTGGTTGGTGGCCTGTGCCTCTGGTGGAGTTCTGCATCCATCCTCCACTTACTGTCCCCACTTGACAGATGAGGAAAGCGAGGCTCAGCGGGACTAAGCCAGGAACCCAGGCGTGCTGCCAAGGCAGTGAGCATGAGGGCGTGCTCGCTGCTGGCTGTGTCCCCAGCTGTCATGGTGACTGCACTGTGAGCGCTCGGCCAATATTGGTGGAATGAACAAGTGAATGAACGAGTGGGCGAGGGTAGAGGACCCCACAGGAGCTGGGAGGAGCGGGGGTCCATACCTTGGGTCCAAAGAGGCCAGACACTCCTGGGAAGCCCATCTCGCCAGAGTCACCCTGTGGGGAGAGTAGGACAGGGCTAGGGTGCTGGCCCGTCACCCAGGACCCAGGGGCCATCGGAGAAGAGTGACGAGCTCACAGGCTCGGTGCCAGCCTGGGTGCTGAGGAGCCAGGGGGCGGCGTCCTCCACCAGGCGAGCAGGGAATCCCCTGCAAGGCTCCTGTCCCAGGTCCTCAGGAAGAGACTGGAAGGATCCGTGGAGCCCCACCCACCCCAAGAGCTCTGTTAGGACATGGTCCCCTAGAGTCACCAGCGCTATGGGCCAGCTGTTTGACGTTCCCAGGTGCCCTGTTTATAGATGACAGAAAAGAGGCTCAGAAAGGACGGGAATTTGCTGAGCGTCACACGAGTTCTATGTGATGGAGGGCACCAGGTTCAGACTGGGCGTAAGCAATTACAGAGGCCCTGACCCCCACAGCCAATCTACAAAGTGGTCAGAGAACAACCAGTCAGGGAGGCAAAATAGGCCAGGACAGAGTAGTGGACTCTATTCACGTAGCTGCAGCTGACCTGTGCCTGGGCCACACTGTGGTTACTATAGCTCTGTAATGAGTTCTGAATTGGGAAGTATGAGTCTTACAAATACTCGGATCTTTTCCAGATCAGAATCTATTTGCTGACTTTAGCAGATTGTGGTAGGGACTGCACTGAATTGGGAGACCAGCGTGTGGGGAGTATCGCCATCTTAGCAACTGTCGTCTTCTGATCCATGAACATGGGATGTCTTCTCACTTATTCAGGTTTTTCTTCAATATTTTTCAACAATGTTTTGATTGTGTTCAAACCATAGACCAATGTGAGAAAAATGGACATCCTCACAATCTTGAGTCTTTTAACCCATGGACACTATGTAGGTACATATGTTTTTCTTTAATTTTTTTTAGCAATGTTTTGTCATTTTCAGGGTACATTTCTTGCACCCTGATAGTAGATGTACCTCTTGGTATTTCATATTTTTATGCTATTATAAACAGTATTACTTTCTAAATTTCAATTTATGCTTACTTGTTGCTAGAAACTGCTAGTGATTGCTTAATATATAGTAATAGAATTTATTTGTGCATATTGATCAGTTTCCTCTGATCCTAATAAACTTGCTTATTACAATAGCTTTCTTGTAGATTTCATTTGATTTTTCTCCATAGAAATCATTTCATTCTACAATGAAAATTTTACCACTTCATATATGAATTCCTTTTATTTCTTTTTCTTGCCTTATTACACTGGCTAGAATGGCCAAGATGATATTAGATGGAAAGGATAGCTTGTTTATGCTCCTTAAGAGAAAGCATCCAACTAATCACTACTGCATATGATGTTAACTGAGTTGTTCTTGGATTTTTCTTTATCAAATGAAGAAGTTTCTTCTGTACCTAGTTTACTGAGAGTTTTTATCAGAAATGAAATTAGATTTTGTCAAATGTTTTCTTGCATCTACTGAGACGATCAAATGGTGTTTTGTTTTAGTTTGTTAAATATGGTGGATTAGAAAATGATGGTGGAATGAGGTGGCCATCATTACTCTAGGTACATGTATGACTAACCATATGGTGTGACACTACATCATGTACAATCAGAGAAATGAAAAGTTGTGCTGCAACTGTGTGCCATGAATCAAAATGCATTCTCCTGTCATATATATACCTAATGAAAAATAAGTAAATAAAATTTTTAAAATATGGTGGATTAGATTGACCTATTTTCAAATGTAATACCACCCTTGCATTCCTGGGATAAACTCCACGTGGTCTTCTTGTGTTGTCCTTTTTATTACAGTCTTAGACTCATTTTTCTAACATCACATTAAGAATTGCTGTGCCCCTATTTATGAGGTGTACTGGTCTGTAGTTTTCTTGTAACGTATTTGGTTTTAACATCAGGTGATTCTGGCTCATGGAAATAAACTCATTTTCTGAATAACTTTACATAGAATAGGTATTATTTGCTTCATAAATGAGCTTAGTAAAATTCACCAGAGTTTTATTTGAGGGAAACTTTAAACTCACTTATTCATTTTCTTTAAGAGATACATGGCTATGTAGGTTATTGATTTCTTCTGGAATGAGCTGTTAGTTTTGTCTTTGAAGAAATTTGCCCATTTCACCTGAGAGTTATTTAAATTTCTTGCCATGATGTTTTTTTTTTTTTTACAATATCCCCTTATTATTCTTTTAACACCTGTAGTATCTTTAGGGATAGCATCTGTTATTCCTTATATTAGTAATGTAAGTATTCTCTCTCTCTTTTTATTTTTCTGAGAAGTTTGGCTAGAAGTTTATCAATTTTACTGACATTCTCAAAAAAAACTTTCCATTTTTCTTATTGTTTTCCTGGTTTTTGAAATTTCTGATCTTATTGTTTCCTTTCTTCTATCTGCTTGGTATCTAATTTTTTCCCTAGTTTCTTACAATGGGATCTGAGGCCATGGATTCGAAAGCCTTCTCTATTCCTTAAACACCCTACTAAGTGCTGTCTTGGCCCCACTAGTGATACACTGTGTTCTCATTTCATAAAATATTAATTTCCCTTTTGAGTTCCTCTTGTGGATTCTGTGGATGTTCTTTACTTAGTTTTCAAATATTTGGAGATTTTTCAGATATCTGTTATTGATTTTTCCATTTCATCATCATGGTACAGAACATTCTTTGTGTGAATTGAATCTTTGTGACTTCTTAAGGCTCGTTTTTATAGGCTCAGAATGTCATGTCTTCGCAAATGCCCTGCATGTGCTTGCAAAGAATGCATATCTTGCTGATACTTGGTGCAGTGCTCTATTAGGTCGCGTTTGCTGATAATGTTCCAGTTTTCTACATCCTTACTGAATTTCTGACTATTTACTCTATTTATTGATAAGAGAAATATATTGAAATCTTCAATTGTAATTGTGAATTCGTCTACTTCCCCTTATAGTTCTATCAGGTTTTGCTTACTGTATTTTTAAAAATGTTTTATTTATTTATTTATTTTTAATGTGGTGCTGAGGATCAAACCCAGTGCCTCACACAGGTGAGGCAATTGCTCAACCACTGAGCTACAGCCCCAGCCCTGCTTACTGTATTTTAAATTCTGTTATCAGGTGTATGAACATTCAGGATTTATCTATCATCTTGACAAATTGACCCCTTGGATCACCATGAAATGAACTTCTTCATTACTGTTAATAACCACTGCTCCAAAATCCATTTTGTCTGATATTAAAATAGCTTCTCTGGCTTTCTTTTGACAAGCATTAGCACAAAATATCTTTTTCCATATCATGACTTTACCTTATTTCTTTCTTTACATTCAAATGTCTTTACATTATTATAGTAGTACATAGTTGGGGCTCTTTTTTTATTCAATTAAATTATAAATCTGTTTTTTGTGGGGAGGGGTACCAGGGGTTGAACTCAGGGGCACTTGACCACTGAACTGAGCCCCATCCCCAGCCTTATTGTGTTTTGTTTAGAGACAGGGGCTCATTGAGTTGCGTTGCACCTTGCCTTTGCTGACGCTGGCTTTGAACTCGCCACTCCCCTGCCTCAGCCTCCTGATCCACTGGGATGACAGGCGTGGGCCACAGCACCTGGCATAAATCTGTTTTAACTGGGGTATTAGGGCCAATTGCTATTTGTTTCTATTCGCTGTTGTCTACTCCTTGTTCACCTCCCCCTCTTTGTCAAGCAGGGTGAGGTATCTAGCCCCTGAGACAGATGGTGAGGAAGGTACAGGAAGAGCACTGCCCTGGAGTCTGCAGACCCGGGTGCTGGCTGGGATCCCCTCTCCTCGTTCTGGAAGGGCTGCAGCACCCCCACCATCCAGCTCAGGGAGGCTGACAGCATCTGGTGCCCAGAGAGATTATATCTTTCTTTGTCAACAAGTAGACAGGTGGCTTCTTGGCCTATGTGTACATTTGAGAACACAAGTGTTTGTGTGTGTGCATGTGTGGGTACATGCACACGAGTGTATGTGTGTCTGTAGTGTATTGTGTGGGTATGTCTGAGTGTGTATGTGCATGCATGTGAGTGTGTGTACAGGTGCAAGTATACACGCATGAGTGTATTTGTGTGTGCGTATGTGTGCCTGTGTATACAAGTGGGGGTGTGTGAGTGTATTTGTGTGTGCACGTGAGTGTGTGCTTTGTGACTCACTCACCGCCTGGCCTTTGGATCCTGGCTCCCCCTGCTTCCCAGGAAGCCCCGATCCGCCCTCGGTCCCTCTCTTGCCAGGGGGACCCAGCTGCCCTGGTAACCCACTTTCACCCTAAAAGAAACACACCAAGATTGCCAGTCAAAGGGGGAAATGATTCAGGGAGGGGGAGGGGGAGGGCCTAGGAGATCAGGGATTCCACAGGGTCCCTCGAGATCTCAGGGCGGTGGGGTGAATGGAGACCCTCTGAGGAAGCCTCCTTCCTCCCTCTGGCGTGCCCTCCCTCTCCTGCACTGTCCCTCTTCTCCCCAGCATGCCACAAGCCCCACCTCCAGACCTGGCCACACAACCCTCCACCTACAAAACCTTCTCTTCTCCGTCAAATCCTCACTGGGCTAAAGCCACCTGTCCTTCTGCCTGCTGTCCTCTCAGGAGGTTCCAACCATTCCCTACTAGACCCTAGTTCAGAGAGAGCAAGAGCGGTGTCTGGGTCCTTGGACTTCATTTTCCCCTCAGGGTCTAGTCCTGGGCTCTGCCTGATTGACAGCAGCCTCTCATCCCAGGGAAGCTTTCTAAGGATGCCTGCCACCTCCCATAGGCTGTTCCACCGGGACCCACAAGAGGGCGCCCGTGGACAGCTCAGCTACAGTGGGTCATTTCCAGAGCCCTCTAGGGGGCAGTAGTTACAGCTCTGGGAATAAAGTATCCTATAAGACTGGGACAGGGACCCCAGAGAAAAGTCACAGCATAGATTTTTATTTTCACACAGGCCCTGGGACATGGGTGATGTAAGATTTGGTAGAGCTAGTCAGAAAGGGCAGAGGAAAGGTAAGTGAGTTAGAAGCATCTGACCTTGAATCCTGGGGGCCCCTGTGCTCCAGGCAAGCCGGCCACACCTGGATTTCCTCTCCTCCCAGCAGGGCCCACAAGGCCAGGGTCCCCGTCATCCCCTTGATCTCCCTGTAAAGAAAGCAGGCTATGGAGTCTCTTGGATTTCAGGAAACAGGCCAGAGTCGGGTGGGCACAGGGAGGACAGGAGGTCACTCCTGCCTGTGTGAGATGGCTGGACCCACAGGGACTGCAGCAACTAGGATGTGAGGTCAGGCAGGGGGTGGGCATCAAGGAGAGACCCCAAGAAGGTCCGTGCTCCCAGGGCCCAAGGGATGAGGCTGAAACCCACACCAAAGCATGCGGGAACTTCTGCGCCACTCCCCCCACAAGTGTCCCTACTGGCTCCCTGGCCTGTGGCATGTGGCAGCCCCCCTCCACACCTTGTCTCAAATGGAGACACCATCTGCTCACCCCAAGTCTGCTCACCTGTGGTCCTGCTCGGCCATCCCTGCCAGGAAGCCCATCTGGTCCCGCGACACCCTCGGGGCCCTGTCTTCCCACCACGCCCCGCGGCCCAGGCAGCCCGGGCAGCCCCTGGGGGTACACAGGAAGGTGGTGAATGTTGGGGTGGGGGAGAGCTTGAGGGGCGCAGCAGCCACAGGGACTCACCTGGATCCCCCTCCGACCTGGGGCCCCGGCCTTGCCCGGCTTTCCCTTTGGACCCTGAGAAAGCAAAGTGAGGGTCACATGTCAGGCTGCCTGGAGGAGGGGGCGCTCTGCGGGGAGGCGTCCAGGAATGAGGGCCTCTGTGAGCTCCTGATTCCATGAGCAACCCGGGACAGCAGCCTGGAAGCCCAGGGCCAGCCGCCTTGGGGTCAGCCAGTGCTGTCCCCACACTGCTTGGCCCCCTTGCTGCCGAGCTCTGGTCATTGTCCTCGTCTGGTGAGAGTCAGACCCAGGGCTGGCTGGGCCACTCATGAGGAGTGGGGCTATCCCTAGCAGGTGTGGGTGGAGGGGACCTGGCTGGAGGCCATTTACCTGGCCCAGCCTTAGGGAGGGAGGCCCAGGGACCCTGGTCCAGGCTGGGAAGGTCCCCTGGGAGCATCCTGTCCCTCTCCTCTTTCTCCAGACCCCTGCTTCCCTCCCGAGGTTTCCTGTCTCCAGTGGCTAAGGCGGTCAAGAGGCCACCCTGGCTCCTGCGGCCCTGAGTTCAGGCCCCTCTGCTGACCTGAGACAGGGGCTCCTCCCCAGGCCCCCACACTTGGGCTGCGGGCTCACGGGGAGTCTGGTCCTGGCCAGCCCTTCCCCTGCCCAGGCCCCGTCTCCCCAAGAGTTCAGCTTCTCACCTCTTCGCCTTTTGATCCTCTGGGTCCCGGCCGCCCCCGGGGTCCCGCATGCCCCTGCAAACCAAGGGGAGATGACGCAAGGCAGCCCCAGGATTCTCTCCCGGGGAGGGTGGTCAGTCTCCGCCTGGAGAGGGAGGGTGGGGAGGGGTTTGGGGGTGCAGGCTCTGGGGGTGTCCCCAGGGTCAGGGCAGGAGAAACCAGAATGGGCTGCTTCCCCACGACCGTCCTCGGAGGGAGGGTCCCTTGAGTCTTTACTTCCCACTTACTGACCCACCCCCCTCAGGGCAGGAGGGGGTGGGGCAGCAAGCACTACTCACGGGTTGGCCCTGCTGGCCAGGCTTTCCACGGAGCCCAGGAACACCCTCCTGTCCCTGGAAGCCAAGGAGAGACAGCTGAGGGGACCTGTCTGGGAGGGGCCAGGAGCCAGGGTAGGAGCCGCAGGCCCCGGGCCTTCCTAGCCACGCATCACCGTCCCTCCCTGAGCCCAGCTCCCGTCTGCAGAACGGGCGCCACAGGGACCCTCCACTCACACGTGGAGGAGGGACAGGGCGTGAGAGCCTGGTGGTTCAGTGGTTCGCCACTGCTCCTGCTGGGGGAGCTGCTCCCAACCACACACAGGGAACCAAGGCCCTCAGAGGGAAGGGACCACTCAGGACCAAGCTGAGGAGGCTGCCAACAGACAAGGCCCAGCTGGTCTCCCTCTGACCTCGGCCTCTCTGACCCCAGGAAAGGCCAGGCCCCCCTCTGCAGTGGGACTAGTCCTGGCCTCTTAAGGGGGTCTCGCTTCTAGCTGGGCACTGCCGGTGGAGGGAGGCCTATGTCCCGGGGCAGGTGGCCTCACGGTCTTGCCAGCATGTAGGACTCTGGTACTCACAGGGTATCCTGGGTCTCCAGGTTCACCACGGTCTCCTCGGTCACCCACAGGGCCCTGAATGACAAGGACAATAGCAAAATAAAGGCCACAGCCTCACCTCTGCTCAGCCTGCCCCCACAGAGCGAGAGGCCCCACCGGGAAGCCCACAGAGCCATGCAGCCCGGGGAGGGGGCAAGGCTTACCCGATCTCCAGGCGGCCCAGGGGGCCCCTCCGCCTTGCCGTCCTCCCCCTGCTCCCCCTGTGGACACAGAACCAGCTTTAGGAGAAGTCACCCGTCCTGGGGACTCTGGGGACTGCGGGCAGCAGATACACAGAAAGGCAAGCAAGCCTCAGGCAGAACTGGGTAGTGTGGACCTGGGATTGGGGAACACAGACAGCACCGGGGCCCAGCGGACCCCCTGTGGAGGCGGGCAGCACGAGGCCAGGGGTCAGCCCCCATCCCGGACAGGGCCAGCTGCGGGTCTTCAGCATGCCCCTTCCCGTCTTGGCTTTTTTCAGCTGGGGAAGGGCTGAGCTGGGTGAAGGGATGATGGTAAAGGCCACAGGGAGCCCACGAGATGGTGTGTGGCTGCTGGCCCGCATGGACACTGCCCTGGGCAGACACAGGCAGGACCACTGAAGCTCACGACAGCCCCATCACTCTTCCTGTTCTGCAGAGAACAGGGGCACAGGGGGCCGTGGGAGTGCTCAGCTGCTCCAACCTCAGTGACTGGGAGGAAGTGGACCCCTGACCAGCATCCCTCCTTCCATGGCTCGGAGCCCCCAAAGAAGGCCCTGGGGCTTCTCATGGGGACACCTGGCAGCTGGCCGAATGCAGACCTTGTCCCTAACTCAGCTTCAGAGTGGACAGTGGCGTGGGGACACCTTCAAGCGTTCTTATGAGGCCTCAAGGGGAGGGGCCAGCCCCCAGCCTCTGCTGCCTGCTCGTGGGACTCCAGGTGGCCATTAGAATTGCTGTTGTTGATGACAGTAATAGAAGTGACCTGGCCAAGGACAGACGGAGTACGAGCTGAGTCCAGAGCTGTGATCCTGGGCCACGGCGGACCCTGGAGGCCCTGGGACAGTGCGACCTCTTGCCAGCCACAGGGAAGGTACGAGTGGAAGACGGGACAGAATCAGGCCCAGACTCTACCCCCAGAAACTGCTGTGCCCCCCTGGGGACCCATTCCAGGTAGGGGGCTCAACAGGGCACTCTGAGCCCCTGGTTGTCCACTGGGATTGGAAGGAGCCCGAGAGATGGGAGGGGGAAATGGTCCCTGGCAGGCCACGTCCTGGCCCTTGAGCAGAGGGCCGCAGCTGAGGTGCGTGGCTGGGCTCTGTGGCTCCCGTGGGGAGTGGCCAAGCAGGTGGGACCTGGCCTGAGGCCGAGAACCAGTGGCCCAGGGCGTGGGGATTCCCTCTCCTTCCCGCCCATTCTGGCTGGGTGACCTAGTGCTCGTTCCCACTGTGGAGGGCTGCTGGGGACTGGTAAGCTCTGGGCAAGGGGCCAATATACACCTGGCACGTCCCATGCTGGGCACTTCATGGGGTTCATGTCACACCTCACTTCACAGAATCTACATGACAGTCCCGTGCTGCTGGGCTGCACTTCACAGACGGGGAGCTGAGGCCCAGGGAAGGGGGTTCCCAGCCAAGGCCACTGAGGAATCGAGGGCCAGGTCTGCAGATCTGCCCCTGACACACGCAGGCCACCCTCGAGGCTGCAGGCCAGGCATGCATCTCTGGAGAGCTGGCCAGACTCCCTGCCTGCCCTGTGCCCAGAAGCCCATGCAGCCCTCTGCTGGCCTCTTCACAGACACGTGTCCACAGGGTCTCTCGTCATACTGGACACGACCCAGGCCCACGTTCTGGTGCCCCATCTCCCCCACCACCACTGGACAGGGCCCAAGACCCATGGCTCCTTCAGTGAGTCGTCTCCTGTCTGAGCCGGAGCCTGAGCCCCAGGCGAGGGATGAACGCTTCCCCTTGGCCTTGGGCTCAGGCCTCCACCCGGGTCCTCTGTGCTCAGCACATGTCTCACTCCTGCTGGGTGGTCTCATCGTGTGGGGGTTTCCGTGACCACAGGCACAGATGAGGGGTGGCACGGCCTCAGTCACCTCGTGACTGACATCCATGCTTGACCCTCACCCTGTCAGGGCGGGGGATGTGCCTCTTATCCCAGGACTGGGCACAGAGGTGACCCTGATACACAGGTGAACATGGAGCTCAGCTCCTGCCTGCTGGGCTTAGCGGACTGACGTGCTTGGCAGGCCAGTGCGAGTGAGCAGGGCCGCCTGTGCCATCCTGTCTCCAAGGACCCCAGGGGTGTGTTCCTGCTGACCCCAGAGCTGACCCTGGCCCCAGATATAAGGGGTAGCTGCTTCTCCATGATCAAATACTCACCTTTTCTCCTTTTGGTCCCGGAGGCCCGAGGGGTCCCACAGTGCCTTTGTGTCCCTGAAGGCAAACACAATAGAGTTGAGGGGCAGATGGGGACTCAAGAGGGACAAGGGCACCGACCAGGAACTCAGATTTGGATGGAGGCACTGGACTGAGACACTGGGTTCTAGCTCTGCCCCAAGTTGCCATGTGGCTTGAGCAAGCTCCCTAGGTCTCTGGGCCTGGCCTCCAGACACACCTCTAAGGGGTCTCAGGCCAGCCTGCTGGTTGGGGACTCAGAGGACCCCAGGCTGCAGCCAGAACTGCAGATGCAGGCACCTCCCCCACCCAGTCCCTGCCTTCTCTGCCCCCCCCCTTGTCCTTCCCCTCTCCCAGACTCCTGCAGGGTCTCCATCACACCTTGGCTCTAGCGAGGGCCACAAGGACCTAGGATGGGACCCTACAGGACCCTCCCATGCTCCTTCACCCCGGGCCTCGTCTCGCTTTCTGCTCAAGCCCCACCGCCATATGTTCCACCCATGGTCCCCTGCCACCCCATCTGTGGGCCCAGGAGCTGCCTGGGCAGGGGGACCCATCTCCTCGGTGGCCCTGGGGCTAGCCCTTCGCTGGGGACACGGGGGCCAGGCAGAGCTGAGCCTGCAAGATGGGGCTCCAGGAGGGAGGGGAGGTTCCCAAAGGCAGCGTCCACTTACATCGTAACCAGCCAGTCCCGGGTCTCCTTGGGCCCCCATCCGACCTGGAGCACCCTAGGAGAGGAGGAGACCCTCGTTGGTGTGGAGCGTGGCTCTCAGAGCAGGGACACAGCAGGGACACTCTCCCTAGGGTTCCAGCTGCACTCAGTCCAGGGGCCAGGCATGTCACCTGCCCATGAGGACGGGGTGGGGGCGGGGGAGCAAGGTGGAAAGGAAGCACAGGCCTCCTCCCCAGCAGCCACCCCGCCCTTCCTTCTCCGGGCTCCCGAGGGCCACCATGGCCACCTGCTTCATTTCCAAAACTTTCACAAGCCACTTAAACAGAGCCATTATTAGATTTAAATTTTATGGATTTAGAGTTAAATCAGTTTTATTAAAAAAGATGATACTCAAAATTCATCCCTCCCCGGCCCTGTGCCCCATCTTCTGTTGCTCTAGGGAGCCGGGGACAGACACGTCCCAACTCCACCTTCAATGATGTGGGGGTGGGGTGGCGGGGTGTCAGCCCCAGTGGGAGCACTGTCGGCCACCTGGCCTACCCTGAGGTCCTCTCTCCCACAGCCCGGGCGCCCTCTGGCCCTTCCTGCAGGACAGCCCGGCCACGCTCAGGGACACCAAAGTCCTCCAGGGAACTGCCCTGGCTTCACCCCACCTCAGGAGCCCATTCCCAGGGAGAGACCTTGCTTGGTAAGAACACCCAAGGGACTGTCCCCTCCCCCACCACAGCAGGGCTTTAGTACTGGGGTGCACAGGAAGCCACAGGAGACCCGCAGACCCCTTCAAACTGCAAGAAACCCAAGGGGATCATGATCCCCACGAGGGGACAGGGACAGGGAACACCAGGTGCTCGGCTAACAGCTGGGGTAGGCAATGCCCTCAGAAAAAAGCCAGTCCCTCCCTTCCTGCCCTCGGTCCCTCCCTTCGTGCCCTCAGTCCCTCCCTTCCTGCCCTCGGTCCCTCCCTCCCATGCCTGGCTCCCCTCCCCCAGCCAGAGTCCTCACCGTGGGGCCCAGGCTGCCCCGGGAGCCTTTAGGGCCTGGGGTGCCAGGGGGTCCTGGGTCTCCGGGGACACCCATCTCACCCAGCTGTCCTTGGTAGCCCTTGGCGCCCTGCAGTGGGAGGAGAGACAGGCTGTCATGGCCCTGTTGGGAGGGGAGGGACGTGGCTCACCATGGCAGTCGGGGGACCCACCTTGGCCCCTGGCCGGCCCTTGTCACCGTGCTTCCCTGGTCTTCCTTCAGGACCCTGAAAGGAGAGGGGAGGAGGGAGCGAGAGGTGATGAGATCCCAGTGTGGGGCCACTGGGGCTCCAAGGCTGTCCCCGTGGCCGTAAGCACCACCTAACTTCCTGGGTGTCCCATTGGCAGAGTGGGGACAGTGTGCAGTGTGCCTCACAGAGCTTAAGGATCAGGGACACAACAGAGTCTGGCCGTGAGGTCTCCCACGAGTGGTTGGTGTGGCTTCTGCCACCGCGGGTATCTATGGCGGGTCCCCCGTAAGCCCCGAGAAGCCCTGTGCTGAGCTCTCCATGCACCAAGCACGTTCCACCCTCTAGTGACGCGACGGTGGCCCCAGTGAGGCCCTTCCACAGAGGGGGCAGCCTGGCTGCCCACAGGTCCCCTGCCAGGTTCTGACCAGTGGCAGGGCTGCCTGGTTCCTCGTCCACCTGGTTTCTACTCCCACCTCAGGTCCCTGTTGGGGACACAGGGGGTAGGAGAGGTGACTAGGGCCTCCCATCTCTGAGCTGTCACGCATCACTTCCATGCCATCCCGGAGGCCATGTCCCACCATGGGGTCCCGTTTGCTTGCTATACTTAGAGGACTCCTCAGGTGGGCACCATATTGAGAAGTCGGCCGTCCTGTCCCCTCCCCCACATGGCCTCTCAGCACGCTCCGGCCCACCCTGGGGGAGGGCCATCACCTCACAAGACACAATGTGGCAACACTGTGCGGGAGAGGATGACTGTCCCCAGGAAGACCACTGGTCAGACCACACCGTGGCTCCAAAGGACTGAGGTACACACTCCTGCATCCCAGGGCTCCCCGGCTCTGCTTCCTAGGGCCTGGTCCCCCCTCTACTCAGGAAGCCCACACTGCCCAGCAGGGCCTCCAGTGAGCTCGAAAGCCAGGTCAAGCATCGCCAGTGAAAATGGCCGCACGGAAAATCCCCGTCAAGTATTTCTAGAGCATTTCCACCTGAAGTGGGGCGGGCTGGGAGCAGAAGCCGCATGCTGGGTTTCAAAGACTTAGCGCCAAAAAGAAAGAAAGAATGCAAAATAGCTTGCTAGTGATTTTTAACTATCGATTCCCTTTAACTATCGATTCCCTGTGGAAATAATATTTTGGATTTATTTTTTCCTGAACAAATATTAAAATTAATTTCACCTGTTTGTTTTTCTTTTTAAAATGTGGCGACTAGAAAATTTTAAGTTATGTGGCTCATATTCTGGTTCTTTCCCTCCCTCCCTCCTGCCCTCCCTCCTTCCTTCCCTCCCTCCCTTCTTCCCTCCCTCCTTCCTTCCCTCCCTCCCTCCTTTCTTTCTTTCTTCTTTTTGTCCTGGGGATTCAACCAAGAAGCACTTGAACCACTGAGCACATCCCCAGCCCTTTTTATTTTTTATTTTTTAGAGATAGGGTCTCATTAAGCTGCTTAGGGACTTGCTAAGTCCTGAGGCTGGCCTCAAACTTGTGATCCTCCTGCCTCAGCCTCCTGAGTCCTCAGCTGGGATTAAGGGCATGCGCCAACACGCCTAGCTCTGTACTGTTTTGACTGGCCAGCACTGGACAGAGCCATCTCCAGGTCTCTTGCTTCTCCAGTAGTAAAATTCTAACAATCCTCATGCTCTCAGCCACTGGTCAGGCTAAAGAAACCGAGACTTGGTAAGAAGAGGTACTGTCTGCAGGCCGCCTGCACAGGTTAGAAGTGATGTGCACTGTCCCTTCCTGGGGCACGCCTGGCCCAGGCTGGCCCTGTTGGGCCCTGGTGAAATTGTGGTGCGGTGGCTGGGGGAATCTGCCAGTGGACTGAGGTGACCACAGTGGCTGACTGGTTTCTTGTCAGGGGAAAGCATTGGGTCTAGGGTCAGGGGACGGGAGACTAAGCCGTCTCCAATGAGAGCACCCCCGAGATGGGGAACCCCGAGAATGGCTGCAGCACCCAGTGGGCTAAGGCTGTGGGACTGGAATAGTGACTTTGGCTGGGCCCCACCCAAATCGTCACGTACTAACGGACAAGTTCAGGGAAATACGCCGTGAGGCGATTCTGTCACTGTGCGCACATCACACAGTGCTCCCACACAGCTTAGCTGGCCGTGACGTCACCAGATGACAGAGTCCCCGGGGACCAGGGCACGTGTGCAGATCCTCATCACCAAACATGAGAACATGGAGCAGGACTGGGGCACGATCCGGAAGGCCCTGATGGCTCGGGAAATTCTATTTTTAAATACTTGACTCTCTGCAGGCCACAGGCTGGGAGGTGTCTGTCCTGCGCCCTGAGGCCAAAGAAGCTCAAAAACAACAAACAAACAAACAAACAAACAGGCCTCCTTGGCCTCAGGCCTCCACGGCCTCAGGGCCCTCTGCACACGAAGGCTGCCCCCTGCCCCCTGGTGAATGGACTGGGAGTGATAGCCAGACACTGACGCTGGCATTGCTATCACCACTGTCACAACCACAGCACTACCACAGCCACTGCCACCACCACATCACCACCACCATCATCACCACCATCACCATCATCACCAGCATCACTATCATCACCACCATCACCATCACCATCATCATCACCACCATCACCAGCATCACCACCATCACTAATATCATCACCATGACCATCCCTTCACCATCCACCATCATACTACCATCATCACTAGCATCACCAGCATCACCACCATCACCATCATCACCAGCATCACCACCTTCATCACCACCATCACCAGCATCACCATCATCACCACCAACACCAGCATCACCACCATCACCAGTATCACCACCATCACCATCATCACCAGCATCACCACCTTCATCACCACCATCACCAGCATCACCATCATCACCACCATCACCAGCATCACCACCATCACCAGTATCACCACCATCACCATCATCACCAGCATCACCACCTTCATCACCACCATCACCAGCATCACCATCATCACCACCATTACCAGCATCAACACCATCAACAGCATCACCACCATCACCAGCATCACCACCATCACCAGCATCACCACCTTCATCACCCATCATCACTAATATCACCTCCATGATCATCCCATCACCATCCACCATCACCACCATGACCATCACAACCATTACCATCATCATCACTACAATCTTCACCACCATCACCAGCATAACCATCACCATCATCATTATCACCATCTACCACCACCACTACTACCATCATCACCACCATAACCACCATCACCATCACCATCATCATCACCACCATCACCATCATCACCACCACCACCACCATCACCACCACCACCATCACTACCACCACGACCAGGACTACCACTGCTGCTGTCACCCTCAGTCCCATCCACAAATCCTTCACCTCCACCACCAGCTTCTATTCCTCTCCTCCTCAGAACCCTCAGTCTTCGGTTCCGGGCGCTGCCTGTGGAGTCTCACTAACTTTTTCTGGATGAGAAAACCAAGGCTCAGAGGAGCACAGTGATTTTCCTACAGGCACAACGAGGGGGGCTGCGGAAGCCAGGATGCAGGTGCAACCTCTGGACTCTGTTCTCAGAGTATTTCTGCCACAGTGCCTGTCATTGTACAGTGTGATGCTCAAAACTCAGTAAAAGGGATGCCTGGAATGTGGAACATCAAAGGGATCTTAGCACACGTTTTCCCCTCCAAATCTTTCATCCTGACAAGGTGAGACCAGAGAGGGCAAGGAGTGAGTGAAAAAGTCACCCAGCAAGTTACTGAGGGAGAATGGGGCCAGCGGCCCTCCTGCCGAGTCCCCATGGCCCATTACCCCACAGCTGAGCCCAGCCTGGGGAAGCCTCTGGCATGGAGAGTCTGACCAAGTGCTCGAGTTCCTCTCCAGTTCAGTGGTGAGCTCATTCTGCTGCAGCTGTTAAGGAGGATTAGCACTTTGGTTCTATTTTTAGGAAACAAACATTTTCCCACAACCAGTTTGTTGCCGGCTAATTTGGATCTGTCCCAGGTTAGTCACTTCGACGCTCCGGGAGGGAAAGGGAATGTCAAGAATAGGCCTGAATGAAAGTGGGCTGAGTTGGCAAGCTGGCCCTCTGGCCCTCTGGCCCTCTGGCACCCCAGCTCAGCTGTGGACACCCCCGGGCCCACTACCAAGAAGGTCCCGGTCGTCAGCCCCGGCCCCCGCCCGAGCCTCGCCCTCGAAGGCCCTGCCACTGCAGGCAGGTTGTGCCTGTGACCAGGAGCCCAGCGCTGGTCCGCCGCCCGCACACTCACCCGGACGCCAGTGATGCCAGGAGGGCCGGGGGGCCCGTCCTCGCCCTTGAGCCCTTCCTGGCCTTTCTCGCCACGCTCTCCATCAGGCCCTGGGTCACCTCGGTCCCCCTGGGTCGGGAAGGCATGAGGAGGGGAGAGAGAGCATCAGTCACAGGCCACCCGAGCCCAAGCCTCGGGGATCCGTGTGGAGGCCCGAGTCGCCTGAGTCGGGCTGGCAGGCCTGGCCAGCACGGGCAGCATCCCTCAGGGCAGCTGCCACACGTCCTTGCCTGCGCTGGGGCCAGACAGGGCAGTGGCTCAGAGAAAGGCCAGGCCTCTGTGACAGCCACCGGGGGGTCCCAGGAGGGGCAAGGTAGCAGACACGGTGACTTGGCCCCGAGGCCGACTCCCTGGAGAACGGGGACGAGATGAGGTCTTTAGTGGGGGACAGGATTGAACTCAGGATTGAACTTGACCCTGAGCCACGTCCCCAGCCCTGCTTTCAATTTTATTACAGCCAGGGTCTCCCTGAGCTGCTTAGAGCCTTGCTATTGCTGAGGCTGCCTTTGAACTTGGGATCCTCCTGCCTCAGCCTCCGGAGCAGCTGGGATTGGAGGCGTGCGCCACCGCGCCCGGCTGGATGAGTCTTTATCAAGGAGGAAGCGCCATCTGGGGGACCACTCCTCAGCTTCGCTCACCCCGAGGCAGCATGGTCACAACACACGCCACATGCCACACACCACGGCTCTGCTGGGGGTGGGCAGGCCACGTGCAGCCATGCCTCAGCTCCAGGCAGCGGAGCGAGTTAGCAGTAAGCTGGGCAGTGTCCCCAGAGACGATGCTGAGATGGCCCTCTGGGGCCATGGCCTGCTCAGCGTGGGCACAGGGCACCCTGTCGGGTGGGTGGCAGCAGTGTCACCTGGTGCTCCCATGTCTGGCCTTGATTCTGGATCCTTTACGGTTTGTAACTAACTTCCTCCTGGCCAAGGCCTCTGGGGGCACGTGTCCTTAGCTCTGGCTTTACAGAGAGGACACTAAGCCGAGCAAGACCCGTCACTTGGCCTCAAGTAGCGGAGCTGGACTGGCCAGCTCCCGCCAAGCTCCTCTCCCTGAAGGCAGCTCTGTATAGTTACTGGGGATGTCACCGAGGTCCTCTTGGGACCGCAAGGTCCGGGGCACCTGAGGCTCTGTCCCTGGGAAGGACCCTGCTGTGGGCTCTGAGAGCCCAAGTCACAGGCTGCGTCTGCTCCCCGCGTGCTCTGGCTTTGCAAAGGGCTTTGATGGCCAAGTGACCCTGAGCTTGCCGCTCTGCAGGGTCCTGGGGAAAGCAGGCTCCTCCAGGATGCCGTGGGGGCCGCTGCCCTGGGCCCTGGGCAGAGCAGGCACGAGGGGTGAGGCTGGGCAGTGTAGGCGGAGGGCAGGGTCCGTCAGCAGGCCGTCACCCCGGGGTCTACAGCAGCGGCCATCACTCCAGGGTCTACAGCAGGGGCCACTCAGGGGCCCCTGGAGGGTGAGGGCCTGAGGTCACATAAGTGGGGAGGGAGGGGTGGGAGCAGTCCAGGAGGAGCAGCGTGCGGCTTGGCCAGCTTTGTGTCTGACGTCACAGCGGATGAGGGCCCTGGCAGGCAGTGTGGATGTGGGGAGCCAGCGTGGGCTGCAGGTCAGGCCAGGCCCCGGGTAGGCCCATGAGGTTCAGATTCCAGGCACAGCCTGGTGCAGAGAGGGGCTGCCCCGGCCCCCCGCATACCCCTTGCTCTGAGGCTGCTCCTGGCTCCCCACCCTGGCCGCGCTGTACAGGACCCGGTCCCAGGCGACAGCGTCCTGCAGGCCTCCCACACAGCTGGGGTGCTCCTGCGGCCCGCAGAGCAGGCTCTGGGGATTCCGGGGACACCTGCGACTTCAGCGTTCCAGGCCGCCTGACTCCACTCTCCCCATTCACAGATGGGAAGACTGAGGCCGGGAGGGAGGTGGGGACGCCTCACGCCACGCAGTAGCCAGTGGCGGAGTGGTGAGCACACAGAGCTCCGGCTCCTTCTCAGCCCAAGGACCTCTGCCCGGGGACAGCCTCCCTCGGCCCTGGGCTGCGCTCTTTACTGCACCCAATAGCTGGGTGACCCTGGGCAGTTTCCTTGTAATAAAACAAGGATCAAGGGGTCACTGAGGGGCCTGAAGGACAGAAACCCTGCAGAGAGCTTAGCATAGCGCCTGGGAATGAGGGTGGAGAGAGGGGAGCTATCACTGGGCACCGTCACTGTAAACAGAGACACTGGTCCAGACGCACTCTATAAACCGTCAAGTGCTGTCCACACCAGAGGCAGTTTTCACCATGAAGGTGACGCCTGGGCAGACACCATAGAAGGCAGAGTTTCTCCTGGGATTCATGCAAGGACCAGGGAAGGTGCTGTGCATATGAGCAACTACTCTGGTCCAAGGACACGAGTAGAATTAGTTTTGAAGGGAGTGAAAGAAGACGGAAGTGGGGCCCAGGGACCTGAGTGGTGAAGGAGGAAAGCCTGGAGGCAACCGGCTGGGGATCCCCCCTGGGACCCGCCCCCCTGCAGCTTCAGTCCCCGGCAGAGAGGAGGCCGTCGAGGGCTGAGGAGGCTCAGGGCCTCCTTGGGACCCAGCTGTACTCCAGGGCTGGGAGCTGGGTGGGGGAGCTGTCACCAAGGCGCCCTGGGAGAGGGGAAGTCCTAGGGCTCTGGGGGAATGCAGGCCAGAGGAGAGGGTGCTGGTCTAAGGCCACGGTGGGTGGCACAGGGGATCTGGCTGTGGTGCTCACCTGGGACCTCGGAGGGGCTGGTGGGGTGATGTGCCCTGGAGAAAGCCCACCTGAGGGGCAGAAGAGGAGGTGGGCCAGGCCTGGGCCGGGGTGGGGCTGGTGAGTCAGGCCTGCTGCCTGCAGAGAGCCCCTGTGTCCCTCTAAGGGCCCTGCCTTTGTGGCTGACGGGGACCGGCCGGGCTGAGCTGGGCCAACAAGCTTTGGCTCTGTAAGCCTCGAGTTTGAATCCTGGATCCTCCATTCGCAGCCTTAGACTCTGAACAGACACCTCTCTGGCCCCCTGTGAGCCTCAATCTCCCCACCTTTAGAACTGGGGCACCCTGCAGCAGAAAGAGCTGCAGTTTGAAGCCAGATAGACCCAGATTTGGGCCCTGGGTTTGCCAGTTACTAGCTGTGTGTCCGCAGGCAGGCTGCTAAACCTCTCTGAGCCTCAGTTTCCTCTCTAAAGATATAACTTACCTTGCAGCAATGATGGAGGTGATTCATACAGAGGGCTCAGTCGGTACCTGTGTCACTAGTCCTCCCTAAACAGTGGCCTGCACATCAACGCTGGTGGTTATTGTTTGGAAGGCAACAGAAACCAAAGCCTGGGCTCTGGGCCCGACCTGGAGGGCGCTCAGCAACCTCCCTCAGCCAAGAGAAGCAGATGTTTTAGGAGAAGGGAGCACGGACGAGTGGGAGGTGGTGACGGCCCCCAGCTCCACCGAGCAGGCACCTGGGTGGGCAGGGCCAGGCTCCCAGGGGGCCACACTGACGGCAGAGGCTGTGGGGAGGGGTGCTCTGGGAGGGCAGAACTGGCCCTCTCCTCCCAGCTCCTGACCCAGAGGGCACGTACCTTCAGCCCGTCGGGCCCTGCAGGGCCACCGTCACCCTCGAGGCCTGGCTCTCCCTGGAAAGGGGATGAGAGAGACCAAGACATGTTATTATATTGGGAGGGGTCCAGAGAGCCCCCCTCCTTGGGCCAGGGGAGCACAAGGTGTTGGACAGGAGGAAAGACGGACACACGGTCAGGCCTGGAGCCCATGAACAGAGGCCCTCGGATGCCCTCTCCCCCGTGGACCTGCCGTGTCCTCAAGCTGCCCAGGGGTCATGTAATAAACCAGCAGGGAATATAAAGAAATGGCCCCAGGGCCCTCCAGGGCTTCACAGGTCTCTCTTGGAGAAGGAGGGACAACTGTGGACAGTTCTGAAGGACAAACATGTTCTCAATAAAATCCCTGGAATTTCGATGCCTTTGGACGCCCTGGGTTCACCCAGAGGAGGCCACGCTCCTGACTGCAGGCCTTCTCAGAGGTGCTAATGGGTAAGCGCGAACACCAGGCGCGCACGTCCCCAACGTCCCCAGCCACAGAACGCTTTCCTCCACACTGGGGAAACGCTGGTGATGGGGGTGCACGAGGCCGGGAAGAGGCCTGGTCTGTTTCTAAGCTGAGGAAACCGAGGATCAAGGAGGCTGAATGGAGCCCTTCTCTCCCTTCCTCGCCTGCGCCCACGCCCTGGGCTTTCCAGGGAGAAGCACTGCTGCTACTTACCCGCTGCCCAACGAGGCCCTGCTCCCCAGGGGTGCCCAGGGGTCCAAGGTCACCCTAGGAGAAGCCAAACACAAGTCCATGAAGGCAGGCAGCACCAGTCCCGGTCCTCCCAACCCTCTCCTGTTTCCACCAGGGGGCAGGAGGGAGCTGGGGAAGTCCCTCTTCCCAAGGACCAAACACGATCATAAAGCATCAACCAGAGCCCCTACTCTAGGTCAGCCCTGGACATGGGCTTCCCCAGCACCAGGGAAGAAAGACCATCACCATCACCATGATTATCATCTCCACCATAATCACTACCATCACCACCATCACCATGACCATCACCACCATCACCATGATTATCATCTCCACCATAATCACCACCATCACCACCCTAATCACCACCATCACCACCACCATGATTATCATCTCCACCATAATCGCCACCATCACCACCCTAATCACCACCATCACCACCATCACCATCACCATGATTATCATCTCCACCATAATCACTACCATCACCACCATCACCATCACCACCATGACCATGATTATCATCTCCACCATAATCACCACCATCACCATGATTATCATCTCCACCATAATCACCACCAGAACCACCACCATCACCATCATATCATCAAAATCACCATCATCATTGTCACCACCACCATTCCATCATCACCACCAGTACCATCATCATGATTATTGTATCCACCTCCATCAACTCCTTCTAATTTCATCACCACCATCACCACCACCACCACCATCATCATTGCAAATATTACCATTATCACTATCACCATTACCATGATTATCATATCCCTAATTATCATCACCATTATCATCACTATCACCATCAGCAGCTTCTCATTGTCATCACCATCATTATTATAACCATCACTGTCAAGACCACCACCATCATCCTCAAAATCATCAACATCATGATTATCACCACCACCACCATCATCATCAACACCACCATCATCATCACCACCACCATCATCACCACCTTCCAGTCATCACCTCCACTATCACCACCATTACCATAATGCCCGTGATCATCATTACTGTCATTACTATCACCACCATCACTACCTTCACATCATAATCACCATCATCACCATCACCATCACCATCACCACCACCTTCACCATCACCATTATCTTCACGGGTAATGGCGCACTGTCCTAAGTACTGTTTGCTCTGAACACCTCTGGCTTTCGCCACTACCCTGAAGGAGAGAAACTCTGGTCAGTAACCAGACCATAGTCTAGCGCAGGGCCCGTGTCTGGTGACACACTCAGGGTACAGATTGGAGTGGCCTGGCCTGGAGGCTCGGTACAGGATGGCCACTCTAACCGACAGCTTCTTGCCCTTCCTGGAGACTGGGAAAGAAACTCAGACCAGGCGGAGGCTCGAGTAAGAGTCATCTGCACCCTGGAGATCCCCAAGGGGTCCTTCTCATGCAGGACTTCCAAGGCCCACTCTCCTGCTGGGGTCTGGGGCACGAGGAGGAGGCAGAGCTCAGCCCTCCCCACCTGTTCCTACATGGGGGGCGGGGGTCACCATTGTTCTTTGAGCAAAGGTTCTGGAGCTAAGCCAAGCCTGACAGCCACAGGCCAGTCCAGTGCCCTCTGAATGACAGGGAGACTCAGGCACGCGGCGGGACTGGGGGGATCTGCGCCAGCCCGCGGCCCCTGGCCGGCTCCCCGGGTCGCAGGCCCTCTTCCAACAGCAGAAGTGGGAGCCCTCCCAGGCCCAGGTTCAGTGGGCATCTGCTTCTTGGCAACGGGGGACAGCAATGCTGAGACGCAGGTGGCATCTCAGCCCAGAGGTGCGGCCCCCCGACATGCAGCCTGGCAGGTGCTAGAGAAAACGCTGCCCGGCAGGGGCAGGGCAGGGCTCTGGGCAGACGGGCACCCACCGTGGCCACCCCAGGCCTGCTCCCCAGCAGGAGCACAGAGAGCCCATTATCCCAGGCACAAGAAACGCCTGTTTCTTCTGCGGGTGGGGGTGGGGGACACGGACAGTGGCAGCTGGGCGCTGGTGTCGACAGCCATTTTTCTCGTCTTTCATCCCGCCTCACCTTCATCCCTGCTTCCCCAGGAAGGCCGGGTTCTCCCACTGCACCTGGTGGCCCCTGCAAGAAAATGCCATCAGTCTCTCCTAGAGCAAGGGCCGGCCCCCGGTTGTAAGCAAGGGGGTAACTGAGGCCCAGAGAGGGCCAGGGATATACTCAGGTCACACAGCATGAGAGACACAGAGATAGAAGCAGGCAGCAGCTTCTGGGAGCCTGATCTGGGTCTAGGGAGGGTGGCTGGGCCCAGACTGGCCACACCTTAGGACTACCTGTGGCTGCTGGACCCTCTCCCTGCCCATGAGTGTGGTTTACTACCTAGGAGCCCTGGGCAAGCCCAGGGGGGGAACTCGTGGTTCACCTAAGGCCTGGGACAAGGCCACTGTGAGCTCAGGGCTGAGCGGTCAAGCTCTTCTCTGCAGTAGGGCCAGGTCAGGACAAAGGGGTGCTGCGTCACCCGAGCATGGCCTTGGCCTCACATAAACCCCAGGGCTTGGCTTTCTCCTCTGGATAAGGCCCGGAGCTCTGAGGCCCCTCTGCTCCTTGCTGCCTGAGGCTGTCTGGTCCTGCCTCTGTTGGCTGACTTCCCAGCAGGGGGGATGCAGGTACTCTCAGTGAGGCAAAGAGGCCCTGCCAACCTGGAGGGCCTGGGCCTGGGAGCCCAGCTCTGGTCTCTGCCTCTGGCTGGGGCCTCCGCTCTCTGCAGGGCCTAAGCTCCAGTCTCAGCACACAAGGCTCCGCCATCTCCCTGGGCCAGGACGGGACAGGAGGGTGCCCCTAGGAGGAGGCGGGAGGGGCAGCAGGAAGGACCAGCAAGGGTGCCCAGCACTCACCTTGGGTCCCATCTCTCCCAGAGGGCCCACTGGTCCCTGGGGTCCCTGAGGGCCCTGGAAGACAGACACACAGTTGGGAGAAGCCAGTTTCCTACCACACAGGCTGGAGTGGCGGGGGAGGGGAGGACCAGCAGGTCCTGGGACGGAGCAGCCCAGCCCACAGCCGAGCACACTCCAGCCGCACTGCAGGACCCTAGAAGTCCAGGTCCTCAGTCCCAGTCTCCTGTGGGTCCCCCAACCACCTGCACCCTCCCACTCACCCACCAAGCCCAGCTGCCCTGGGGCCCGGGCTTTGGGCCTGGCTCACCCTGGTCCTCTACCCCACAGACCCCCACCTCTGTCCTGGACAACCCAGCACTCAAAGGGCCTCTCTCTCATCCAGGCCCTGGGGCAGAGCCTCCTGCCCACCCTAGTGCCCTCTGGGGAGGGCCCAGGCACTCGCTCTGAGCTCTGGAGCCGCCCTGACCCCCATCTCAGCAGCAGCGCTGGCCCCGGCAGCCTCCACAGGAATGGGGACACCTGGGCAATCCCCCAAGCCCAGCCCCTGGCATCTCCTGACAGCAGGTCACGCTCTTCAACGGCTCCCTCACTCTTAGGACAAAGGGCCGATGCTGGCCATGGCCAGCCACCTCCTGGCAGCCCCTAGTGTGCTGACCGGTTGTCCCCGTCTGTCTCCTCCCCACCTTTCTCTGCACTGCATGTCCTCCATACATCTCCCATCTCCTCCCCACCACAGATGGGCAGGGCAGGGGCAGCTGTCCCCTCCTTAATGGCAGAACAGGCTGCAAGGAAGTGCATGGAGGCCCAGGCATGGAGTTTGGGCAGGGCTCTCGCCCCCACCTGGGCCTGGCCGGGGGACAGTGGGGCCCGGTATGGTCCCTTTCCAGCCCTGCTCCTTGTCTGGCCCACACCCCTGGTGGCTGGTCTGAGACCAGCACAAAGGTATCAAGAGGGTAAGGGACACTGACCGGTTCTCCTGGGAGGCCCTTGGTGCCAGGGGGGCCTGAGGGACCCGGGATGCCCTGCAGAGAGAGACACAGTGACCACGGTCCCTCCCTGCCATCGCTGTGCCTGCTCCTGGACCTCAGGTGAGGCACGCAGGTGTCCTGGGTCTTCCCCACCCCACAGGTGTGATCCCATGTGACAGGCAGGGAGGTAGAGACCCAGTGGAGGACACATACTGAAGGGGCTGGAGGCCGTGGGGTCTCCGCAGCAGGCCAGGAACCCGTGGCTACTGCACCCCACCCAGTGCCAAAGCCCCACGATGAGAACTGTCACTTACGAGGAAGCCTCGTGGGCCCGAGTAGCCTCGCTCACCAGCTGCGCCCTGGAAGCACATTTGGGGGTCATTAGAGGCACACATCACAGAGTGGAGAGTGGGGTGGGGGCTGGCAGCCGGCCAGCGTGACCTTGGCCTGACGTACCTGCTGTCCAGGCTGGCCGGGTCTGCCCCGAGGTCCCGCAGGGCCCTGCAGGAAGCAGAGTGCATACAGTGATGGGGGGTTCGTGGGAGGACCCTTCCCCAGGAGGCACCCACCTCACAGAAAGACCACAGCGTCCTCCCCTGTCCCCACTGTGCAGGCGGAAAAGCTAAGGCCCCGCAAAGGACAGGCTTTCCACAGCCATCAGGACCCCGTCCCACTGACAGGGACGTCAGATGGCCTCAGCTCAAGGAGACTGGTGAGGCTGGGGCCCTGGGGTTCAGAGGCACTGCGATCCCCTCCGGCCGCCCTCCCCTGCTTTCTCTTCTCTGGGCCTGCGGGGACAGGAGGACAACTGGCCTTGGGGATGACCTAAGCCTCCCCTAGGACTCTCTGCTGCCCCTAGGGGTGGTGCTGGGAAAGGACAGGCCTCTGGCTTTGGTGCTGGAACCCCTGCCCTGGGTGGGGGGGGGAGTAAAGGCAGGACATGGCTGGTACCTTCAGGCCCCTGGACCCCTGCTCCCCAGCGGGTCCATCCGGTCCTCTGGGACCCTGAAAAAGAAAGAAGGTTCTAGCACAGTGGACAGCAGGGGTCTCCTCAGGCTGGGAGCCAGGATGGCGGGGCTTCCTGGAGCCTAGGCCTTTCCTGCACAAGCCTGGGCTCTGCCTTGTGCCCTCCTGCACACTGCCACCTGAGCCACGTCACCCTTGGGTGTCAGCCGAGATGGCACTGCAGACAGCATGGCCAGGGAGACTCAGCCCCATCTTTCCAGACCTCGTGGGGGGTAACCCAGCTGACCCACTCCACATGTGGGACTGAGGGTGGGACCAAGAACCACGAGGCCACGACCCACAGCTGGATCTTCACACCCTGCACCTCCCGAGCACACGCATGGCGGAAGCGGGCGTGCGGGGGAGACTGAGCCGGACCGGGGGACCTGTGGCCAGATGTGTGAGCTGGGCCAGCTCACAGAGGGAGGACTGGCAGCAGGAGGGGGCAGGAGCAGGGCCAGTGTCCTCTGGAGCCCTGGGCTCAGTCCTGACCCTGGAGACTGGATGGAGTCTCAGTCCCCTCAGGGGAGAGGTCCGGGGGCAGGAGGAGTCCTGCTCTCATATGCACAGCTGGGAACACAGAGGCCAGGCCAAGGAAGCCCACCACCCAAGGCCCTCAGCACATCAGCAACTGGTCTCCTTCAGGGTCCCCCACGGGGACTCCCACAGAGCCACAGATGGCATGGGGTCTCCTGGAAAAGGTCCCTGGGGAACAGATCAGTGCTTGTTCTGTGGGGGACAAAGGGTGTCAGGCAGAGGTGGCTGGAGGAGCAGCCTGGCATACTCCTCCAGACCCCAGGATGGGGAGTGTCTGGGTGGGGGAGGCTGAGGAATGGGGAGGAAAAGCCACTGACACACAGGAGGACCAAGTCAACCGAGACAGGAAAACTGTTGATCCACTTTATCAGCTGCCTGCACTCCCAAGGAGGGGGCCCTGAGGGGTCCTGGTGTGGCCTGGACCCTGCTGCCCTCTGCTCACCATAGGAGAGCAGGGAGAAAGTGCTGAACCGGTGACGATCGTGACACTAAGAAGCCACGGTAACAGCAATAGAGAAAGCCGGGCCACGGTCTTGCAGATGAGGTCTGCGTGGAAGTGAATGTGCTTGTGGCCCCAGGGCCACCAGGGAGAGCTGAAATTCGAACCCAAGTCAGCTGGAGCCCACGTCATTTCCTCCCCAGAATCCCTGTTGCTCAGTGGGGGAGCACCCGTCATGGTGCGGGGCAGCTCCATGGTGGGGGGCAGCTGGAGGAGCTGCAGGAGGTGCTGAGAGGGTCATGTCTGGGAGACCCTGCTGGGGGAGGCCAGGGCAAGGCCAAGGCCTGGCTCAGGGATGGGGCCAGTCTCGGGAGGGAGCAGGAGGGTCTCTCTGCTTTGGGCCTGGGCTTCTGGCAGAGCCTGCCCTCTCACATCCACACCCAGAGGCCATGTCTGCAGGCCCTGCCTCCAGCCAGGCCTGGGTCGGACTGGGCGGGGGACCCTGGCCAGGGCGAGGAAACCTAGCCACCTTCTGCCTCCTGAGGAACGCTAAAGGAGGAGTGGGAGACTTGAGAGAGACATGCGGGCTCCGCATGTTGGGGACATTCGGGAAAGGACAGAACCTCTGGGCCATGTCCCTGGGGGGCCTCTGTGGCCACCCGTCTACAGAGGAAGAAACAGAGGCTCAGAGGGGGAGGCTATTGCCTGAGGTTCAAGAGAAGTTTCCGGGGACAAGCCATAGCTCACTCACAGCCACAGAGCGCGGCCCTGGCACCTGGATCTCTGGTCCTGGGCCCCTCTGAACTGCACACCTGAGTAGGTGGACAAAGCCTCCAGGAGCTTGGGAAACCGGCCTGAGGCCCCACATCCGGGAGGAGGGGAGGCTGAGCCCCTCTGACCCAGAACCCTCCTGCTCTCAGCTTCGGCTGGTGGGCACGGCCCGCAGCTCCCTGCCCAGAGCAGAGGGTCCAGCCCCCACGGGCAGCCCCCACCCCTCAAGCTCATTCTTCCCAGGGCACTATGCGGAGACTGAGGCCCAGAGAGCAGCAAGGCCTTGCAGGGGTTGGGCAAACCCGGAGCTGGGCAGGCCTGCCCAGAGGGAGTGCTCCCCACCCCAGGGCCTCTCTGCCCCACCCTCAGTGACCTGGGGGAAGCGGCCCAGGGAGGCCTGCTGGGCTGGTCCTGGGGTGATCCCACAGGTTTGCATTCCTGCCAAGCCCCCTGGGAGAGGAGCTCCATCCCATCTCTTCTCTCAGTCCTGGGAACTTTGATGTGGTCAGGAGCCTGGGTTTCCTCAAGCCGGAGAGAAATTCCTCAAGGCTCTGCTGGGAAGGGGTGGTGCAGACGCTGGGGAGCGGGGCAGGGAGCAGGCCGAGGCTGAGCTGGGCCATGGCAGCTCACCCTCCAGCTAATAGGCTTTCCGGGGCAGAGGGAACCTGGCTGTCCATGGGCCTCTTCCCCTTGAAGACACCAGGGACGCGGGCACTGGGAGGGGCCCTGTTGGCTGGAGGGCAGTGCCTCTTTATCTCCCCTCTCTCTCTGGGTCCAGCTGCTCAGGCCATCGGGTGCAGAGGAAATTTTTGAACTAGTTGGAATCCAGCCAAGAGTGAACAGCGAGTGATCCTATCCCCTGCGTTGGGCTGGGTATCAGTCCCAGTTCCCGTTCCAGCTTGTTTCCTCTTCGTAGCGAGGCTGAATGGCTTGGCACCTGCTCAACAGCTGGCAGAAGGAGGCCATTCTACCCACCCTCCCTGCATGATCAAGAAAGAGGCTGAGTCCAGTATGTAAGAGAGCCAAACTCCCCAGGTTCAAATCCCAGTTCCGCCCCTTTCTAGCTGTGCAACATGAGGCAAGTGACTAAACCTCTCTGCACCTGTTTTCTCATCTGTAAAATGGCAATAAGACAGCACCTAGGGGCAGGGTAGTGCTGAGGACTGGATGAGTCAGTGCATGTGAAAGAGACTGCCTGCAGGGAGTGTCAGTGATGCCCCAGGCCACTGTGCTCAGGCCAACTCTTGTCTTCTGTGGCTCCCCACTACCCTGAGAGCAGGGCTGTGACCTCTGAGCCCTGTCTAGCATGGTACCTACTAAGTCCTACTCCAGTCCTCTGCCTGGAGCCGGGTACCAGCTCAGGCATCACCCTCTCCCCGGCCTTCCTAGGTGCCCTGCCTGGCAAGGCCGCCTCAGGGCTCCCAAGGGGCCTGTGCTTCCACCACGCACGTTCTGGTAACCCCACAATCCATCGCCCGGCTCTGCCAAGCCGTGTGCGTGGCCTGATGCCCGCCTGTTCCCAGCGATGCCTCTGGGGCCCCCGTGGTGGTTGGCACATTGCAGGTGCCAGTCAAGGCGTGGCTGCAGGAAGGAGCAAGGAAATGAGCGGAAGGAAACTTGGAACCAGAGGCCAGCTATGCCCCAGGATCTGAGCCTGACTTACCCCGCGTCCCTTAGGGCCCCTCAGGCCTGGTGGGCCTCGCGATCCTGGAGGACCCTGTGGGGAGGAACATGGTTTAGAGAAGTCCTCGGAGGTGAGAGCACTTGGGGAGGGGGGAGTCCCTGCCTCCTGGCATCGCTGAGGACGGTCCTCAG
This sequence comes from Ictidomys tridecemlineatus, assembly GCF_052094955.1. Taxonomy (NCBI): domain Eukaryota; kingdom Metazoa; phylum Chordata; class Mammalia; order Rodentia; family Sciuridae; genus Ictidomys; species Ictidomys tridecemlineatus. The sequence continues at coordinate 191,086,663 of NC_135480.1, read as the reverse complement.
TGAAAGGTAGCTATCCATTCTTGAGAGCAGAAGGTCAGATCTGGAGACTAGACCCAGCTGGGGTCACCAGGTCCCCCTGGGCAGGTCCCAGGCCCTTCCCACCTGCCCCATCCCCAGTTATGAGGCTCAGACTTGACGGACTTCAATGGGCTGGAGCGGAGGTGGACACTGAAGGGACTGGAAACGTGGGGAAACGCTGACCAGAGGGGAAGAGGAGCTGCCGAAACCTCACTCTCATGTGACAGTCTGAGAAACACCATTAAAGGGGCAACTGCCACATTCAACAAAATGTCACTGCCACTTGCTGAGCCCTTGGCAACAGCAGGAAGCTTGCTTAGCACACACCACCCACGAGGCCGGGTGCTTCTCGCAGCTTCTCACACTAAGGTAAGATCATACTCCCTTGCGAAGGAGGAAGCCCGGGTTCAGAGAAGCTGTGAACATTGCCAGCAGTCACACAGCTGGGCAGGCGGGGAGCCGGGGTTGGGCTCCGTGTCTGCAGCGGAAGCAGGGTTTCTGGGTCCCTGGCCCTAGGTACCTGGCTGGCCAGCAGGAGCCTCAAGAGACTCAAAGTCCCACACTGGGGCAGGGAAAGGTCAATGGCGACCTTGGCATCACGAAGTCTGGGCCACCCCACTGAACAGATGGATGCACGGAGGCCAGTGGGGAGAGAAGCGAGTGGAGCCGGGCGGAGATGCAGAGAAGGCCTGCACCTTCCCACAGTGCCCGGCCTGATGTCCCACCCCGCCACTGGCCATCCACCTTGTCCCCGTGACTCCTGTCCAGGCTGCCCTCTGGCCCAGGCCCAGGGCACAGAAGGTGGATGACTCCCAGGCACCTTGCCCTTGGCCTTTGTCCTATCCAGGGGGTCCCCATGCAGCTGGGCTCTACCCCTTCATCTCCAACACGGGGAGGACGACTGGAGCCCAAGCTGGTGCCTCAGCTGCCTGGTGAGCTGCACCCAGCAGAACGTTGGTCCTCTGAAGCCCACCCGGAGTGAGACTCCCAAGAGCACATCTATTTCCTGCCAGTTGGCACCTGCAGGTACGCCTACCTATGCTGGGCACAGCAGGTGCATGGAAGAGCCAGGCAGTGGCTGGCCTGACTTCCCTAATCCGCACAGAGAACCGGCCAGGCCAGCGGAGCCTGCCCAGGCTCCAACCTCAGAGGCTGCCCGCCTTTGTCAGGCGGTCCCAGGGAGCTCCCCAGTTTGCGGTCTGCAGAACCTTGGGAAGCCGGATCTCATCCTTCCTGGCTCTGTCCTGGGATGCAGGCCTGGGCAGGTCCCCTAGCCCACCCCAGTCACCTGAGGAACCCTACCTGGGAACAGGCTCCCAGACCTGAGCCCTGACCTTGGCCAAAGCCAGCTTTGTCCCTCGGATTCCATCCTCATAAGCAGAGGGACCCAAGCAAAGATCACCTGCTCTAAATGAAAGCGGACCCCCCAGTAATCCTAGGGGAAGGGCCCTAGATCTAGGAGTTCCTGGCTCCCCCTCTCCCACAGCCTTCCCGTCTGTCCACCACCTCTGCCTTGGGGTCATCAGGAGCACCCCAGCTTCCTCAGCAATCAGGACGTCGGGGCCCCCAAGGCCTGCATGTCACATGGTACTTCCCCAGTAGATGAGTGAAAGGACAAAAGCAGTGATGGTGACCAAGCTGCTCCTGAGAGGCCACATCACTCGGTAGGGACACTAGCTCAGTCTGTTTTAACCTGCAGAGTCACACAACCATGACCGCGGTTACTTCCTGGTTTTCAGATGAGCAAAACTTGGACTCAGAGAAATCCAAGGATCTGCCCCGGGACATGGCCATGGAGGGCGGGCTGACCCTCCAGCCCAGCTCTGTCTGACTTGAGGCCGGGACTCGGTGTCCTCACTAGACAGTGGGTTTGCACCCAGGAACAGGGGCCTCTGCTCACCAGGGGTCCAGGCTCTCCGGGGGTCCCAACACCACCTGGCACTCCAGGGTGACCCTGTGGTGGAAACAGAGGAAGAGAGGGGTCAGCTGTGGCCTGGGCCTGTCCCTCCTGCAGCCCTGCCTGGCTGGGCCTAGCCTGGGCCGGAGGGCAAAGACCAGGCCTCCTGGAGGGACAAGGAGCTGGTTTTCCTGAACGTCTTGGAGACGTGGCAGGTGGGGAAGGAGCAGGGGGTCACCCTAGGCTGCGACAGGAGAGGGCCAGAGGAGGCAGACTTACTCCTTACCATCACCCCCTTGGTTCCGGGCGCGCCTGGGGGTCCTATCACGCCTCGGTCACCCTGCAATGGAGACAGCAATGCAGAGAGGTCATAGCTGTGGCTGTGGGTGACTGAGGGGTCAGCTGCTGAGGGCCTCCCAGGGGCCCACAGAGGGACAGGGACTTGGCCACTGTCTATAGAGAGTCCCTGCCCAGCTCATGGACCCGTCATCCAGACGGGGAGCTGAGATTCCTTCGGTGGAAACCAAGACGAGTCCTGGGAGGCTGCAGCCTGCTCGGCAGAGGACCATAGGGCCAGGATGGTGACAAAGGACACACCAATGACTAGTGCCTTCTCCCCTTGACCCTGACCACACTGTGCGGTCCTCATTAGGCCTGGCATCCCCTGGGCTGGGCTCACTAAGGCAGAAAGAGTCACAGAAAGCCTTCCCTCCACTCCGCTCACCCCTGGCCACACTGAGATGAGATACTGGAGGATCGGAGCCCACTCCCTCCGTCTCGCCCAATCCAGACTGAGGCGCTGCGAGGGCTGGGGCTGCGGGCACAGCCAGGGCGGGAAGGCAGGGCCTCTGAGCTCACACCTTGCCTCTGTTGATGCTCAGTCACACTTCTTGTCTCCACCCAGCCAGCAAGAATTTATTGAGCACCTACTGTATGGCCAACACTCTATGTCAGGCCCTGGATGTTCAATGAGGAGCAGAAACAGATTTCTCCTACCCACAAGGCAAGACAGTGTGGCAGGGAGATGACAGGACCCTCCAGAAGAGGTGTGGCCCGGAGCACTTGCTGGGAGGGAAGTCACAGGGCCAGGTACCACCACGGGAGGTGGCCCAAGAGCTATGGGTCACTAAGAGTTATCCAGGCTGAAAGGGCGGGGCGGGAGGGACAGGGAAGTACCTGGCCAAGGCACAGGCGTGTAGGTGAAGAGGGAGCGGAACGACTGAGCAATGGGACAGCAGGAATTGGCTCTGGTGTCACAAGCTGGGTGTGAAAGCTGCCAGCCCTGCTGGACAGGGTTGAGGGCACATGGGACCCTTCTCTACTTTTAGTTATTTTTTCCAATTTCTTGTAAATTGGTAATTATTTCAAAATAAAAAGTTCAATTTAAAGGAAGAGGAGGACAAGGAGGAAAGGGGCAGCAGCCAGAGTGTCCCAGACACGAGTGACAGAGGCTGGCACAGCGCGAGCCTGGAAGTTAGCTGGGGCCCGACGAGGGTGGACCTCATTTCCCTGTCCATTCAGTGGGGACAATACTGGCTCTGCCAGGGCCCTGCTCTGGGGACCAGATAAGCTCAAAGGAAGGCTGTTTCCTGAACGGTGTGGGGGGGGGACATGGGAAGGGGAACCGCAGGCTGCTCTTGAGAAGCAGAGAGGCTCAGTGGGCAGCTGTGGCCTTGGATAATGAAGGCCCAGCTCCGCCTCTTACTACTGGGCACGTCAAGCAAGTCACCTTCTCTGCTGGAGCCTGGGTCACCTCAGCTGTGAGAGCTGTAGGGAGCTACCGAGGTGCCTGAGGGGAGGTGCCCCTCATCTCTCTACAAGATGAAGCTCCCTCCGTCTGTTGCCCACCCCAGAAAGTGCCTGCAGCCCAGGCCCCAGGCATCCCCTGGTGGTCACACAGAAAAGTCTGACTGTGCCGGTGGGTAATGACAGGGGCCCCAGGGGGTGCCGGGAAATGGGAGGCAGGCACTGGCAGGGCATTGAATGCCCAGTCCAGCGAGAGGCCAGCAGTGGTCTGAAAGCCCCGGGTCCACGCACCCTCGGCCTTATCCACCTCAAAACCCTCCTGCTGATGGCTGATCGCTGGGCAGCACTTACCTTTTCTCCCACGATTCCTGGCTCCCCGACTAGACCGATGAATCCCAGAAGGCCCTGGAGGGAGCATTCATGAAAACAGAGGACACAACATGAAGGCGGAGTCGGCTGAGTTTCCATGGAGACAGTCTGCACTTCCCCTCCTCTGGAGCTCAGTCCTCAGGTCCCCTGGTCCCCTGCCCGGGCACTCCAGCCCTCGTCCAGCCGGCTGGGGCTGCGGAGGAGAGCGCTGTCTCCCTGGGCACGGTCCTCCCTTCCCTCGCTGCCAGATGGTTCTGATTTGGGAGCCAAGCGGGGCCGCTGCCAGCATCCCTGGGAGTGCCACACATTCTTCCCGCGCCAGAAGCAGGCCGGGAGGCGGCCACGTTTGGAGAGTTGGGGGCTGGTGGGGGGGCCTGGGCTGTTCTGGGAAGAGGCCATCTGTCCCCATCTTTGGGGGCTTTGGGGCTGTTTCAAAGAGAGAAACAAACCCGCTGGCTGCGATAGAAATACCGTAACAACATCTGCCAAGACCTGATTGAAATTTGGAACACGGAGGCCTCTCCGATCTTCTGAAAGGCTTCCTTATCCCCGCCTGAAAGGACATGCGTGTGCACGCACACACACACCGTGGTCCTCTGGCTCTTTTTAACTTCCCTGGGCGACAACTTGCCTCTATGTTCCAGGGACTCTTCTAGGTGGCTGCAGGCCCTGCTGTCACCCTAGAGGGCACACACTCATATGCCTAGGATAGGCGGACACCGGGGCAAGTCCCCCAGGAAGGCACTGGCTGCTCGCTCAGGCCCACCCTCCCCTGCTAAGGAAAATGTGAGCAGAGGGCTCTTCTGTGGTTCAAGTGCAAACAGGGCTTTGTAAGAAGCCAGATTTGCAGCCAAGAGTTTCTAGGAGGATCAGGAAAGACAGCAGGGAATGGATTTGTCCCATGAAGACCTACGACCTGTCCCCCCCAACTCTGGCCAGAGTGAGATCAGACTCGGAGCTGGTACTAGAGTGGAGGTCACATGCTCCAGCAGGGAAGACAGTCCACTGCCAGGTGGACTGGTAAGAGCCCACTCTCAAAGGGTCACCCACCCTTCCTTCTCCAGACAGTTCTAAAGTGGCAATTTCAGCCAGGAGTGCTCTGCCACCTGGGTTGACACTGTGGTCAGTGTGACTCCAAATCCCACATGCCTTCCTCACGACCCCTAGGCCTCTGAAGCTCATGGCCATGAGGAGGGCCCGTCTCCCTGGGGAGGGGGTTCCTGGGCAGGAAGGAACAGGGATGCAGGATGAGGTCCCCACCTCCTGGGATTGTTCTGAAAAGCCAAGATAATGCGTGGCACGTGTAGGTGCTCCATAAACGTAGTGATCTCCATTCCCTCCTAGCTTATTGAAAAGGGCATGGGGCTGAGACAGTGGCCTGAGCTCCCCACCAGGGAACACTTGAACATTTAGAAGAGGCCAAAGGAAGGGAATAAAATCTGCTCTGTTAAGAGGCCCTGGCCGACTGGCCCAGGGAGAGAGAAATTTCATAGCTACTTTAAATTTATGAGATGTTGGGACCTGGAAGGCAGGTGGGTCATAAACCCCAGCAAGAAGCCAAACAGGATCCTAATGAATAAGGGCCATGCAGTGAGTGCCCCATCCCTGCACCCACCCCTGGCACCCCTGCTGGGCTTGTCCCAGAACATCCTGGCAGGCCTGCCCTGGGGAGGGAGCTAAGGCTGGTCCAGCAGAGCCAGCAGCAGAGGCCCTGGCTTCCAAAGCAGCTCTGAAGGCCAGGGGGAAGGGCCAGCTCCTTTGGGGCCATTAAGAGGGCACGGAGTAGGAGACAATGCTGTTACCTAGGTGGGTGCTGCACAGGTAGGACCTGAGCCCCCAGGCTAGAGGAGAAGTCTGGCCTGGTCCTCAGGCTGCCTGCTGATACGGTTGCCAGTGTCTGCTTAGCTCTCTCCTCCCTGGCCCCTTCCCTCCTGCCACGTGACAGTCTGCTAGGTGCCAGGGTGCAACAGAGAATGAGATAGCTGTGCACCCCTGTGGGACACACAGCTCAGGGTGGGCAGGCATGGGCATGCTGGGCGTTCCTGGGATAGAGCTGCTGGAAGCCAGCAGATCCAAGCAAGGGCTCAGGAAGTCAGAGAGTATCCAGCCCCTCCAGGACAGCCCCTGGGAACACAGCAGGCGTCGGTGCCAGCCCGGGCTCTGACACCTTGGTCCCTGCTGTGATGTCTTCGACACGCTATTTAACTTCTCAGAGCCTCAGTTTCCTCATTTGCAAAATGGGAATAATAATGCCACCCATCATAGTGCTGTTGGGGGGCTGCAAAGGTGCCTAGGGTGTCCGGCACAGCATCTGGGAACTCACAGTGAATGTCACTGTGATTATGAGGAGGGTATGTGCTGGGAGCTCTGGAGCCCTGTCCTGGGGACCCTCAGATTCTGCCATAGAGGAAATGCCTGCCCCTCGCCTTGGCCCTGAGGGGAGGGCCCTGGCATGCCTGTGGCCTCCAGCTCTGCCTTGGCTCAGATAGCTCCTCCATCGTGGTCCAAGCAAGCTGGACAGCCAGCTGGGACTGTCGCTGCCACGAGAGCCTGGGCTGCCCCAGGTAAGGTTCCACGCCTCCTGGTCCTGGCTACTATCCCTCGTGGTCAACTTGGTGGAGACGACTTCTCTTCCATGAACCCTAGATTGTCAACATGGGCCAGAATCCAGGAGTTCTTAACCAGGGGTCCCAGCGAGGGTCTCCGAATAGAATTCAGAGGGTCCACAAGCCCGAACGGAAAACATGACAGCTTTATATTCATGAACCTCTAATGAGAACCCAGCATTTCCTTTGAATAGAGGAAAACCAAACCCAGTCGGTTCCTAGACCCAAGACTGTCCCAGATAGTTCCTCTCACCCCACGGTCACTGTGCGGAAATCTTGAACACTCCAAAATTGAGGTCATTCCTAGACTGGCTCTAGATCTTGCTATTGAATGCCCTGATGAGAATGGTGGACAGGAGGTGCCCCGTCTGGACAGACTCCCATGACTATTTCCATATGATCGGTTTCCTTCGCGTCCTTTGTTCTCGATGTGATGCATTTAAAAACCAGTCTGAGAAGCGGGTGCGGGGCCGGGTCTCATCGGCCTGGCAAAGGAATCCAAGCATTTGGACCCAGTGATTTCCAGGGACCCTTTGAGTCCTGCTGTTCTGGGATTCTGGGTATCTATTTCCCAGGGCCCTCCCATTAGCATAACTGTGAAATTGAATTTGTGATCATGTTGCCTTTTTTCTTTCTTTCCTTTTTTTCCAATCAGGAAATACATCCAGGCTGAGGCAGCCTTTCCAAACTCCCGGGCTTCCCACAGAATGTGCTCGAATGACACTGGAAAGATTTCAAAAATCCAGGCCTCCCCTGGCTTCCATCCCTTCTTCCCCTCAACAGATGGTGCAGGCTAGTGAGGAGGCCACAGTGTGGGACTCTCACGCCACTAAGGGTGCCTCTCAGTGTCACCGTGCCCTTCTGGGTCCCCAGCATCGCGCCCCTGGCCCTGCTGAGGAAGCCCTCCAGGGTCCTCAAGGAGGGGTCCTTGTTTGAAGGCCTCAAGGAGATGGCCACCTCTGAGCCCAGAGAAGCTGGAGGCAGGCGCCAGGGCTGGGCGGGAGGGATGGAGGCCAGTCCACTGGCCGCGGGGCTGCTCCCCTCCACTGTGACAGCTGAGGGTGGCGAGCCACAACTGCTTTCTTAATGACTAGTCGCAGACGCCTCTCTCCCGCAGACCTTGGCCCGGCTTCCCAGCTAGCCGGCCGCTGGTTTGCATGTTGTCCTCTATAATTTGGGGGATGCCCGGACCACGAGCCCTGGACTGGTTCCCCTTCTCCGGCCTAGGCCTCCTGACCTGTGACCTGGGAAGGGGAAGCATGTGCGATCGCTCAGGGCCCCTCCGGCTCTAGCTCCAGTTCTAGAAACGAGTCACGTAACATGTCTGAGCAAATGTACCCAACCATCGTGCAGAGCCAGGCCTGGGATGACCTCCTCCTCCAGAGACTTCCCGAGAGCCACTGTCCACGGCCGTGGAAGTGAGAGAGAGTAGAACCGGGGCCGGCCCCGTTCTGAGAATCCCAAATGGGGAGCTTACATACAGTAGGTGCCCATCAACTGCGTTCAGAGGCACCGATCACTTACCTGCTCACCCACAGGCCCTGGCCGCCCAGGATCCCCTGGCTCCCCCTGCAAAGACACAGGAGGAGAGATGGGAATGCAAGACGGAGTCCGGGCCTCCCAAGGAATCCCCCAGGCCTTCCGGGGCCACGGACCCAGTGGCCACTGGTACCAGGCCAGTTCCAGGTTCCAGGCTGGCAGCCTGTCACAGCCATGCCTGGCCGTTCTGGGTGGGTGGCCCCTGCTCCATAGGTGGCCGTGGCTGCCCTGGTCTTCCCACTGCAGAGCTAGGGAGGTGACAGACCCGTGGGGTAAATCCCCTGGGACAGCATCGCCTCTACCACAGAAACCCAACCTCTGTCTGAGGGACAGCAGCGGGACCTCAGAGGGCAGGACGTGGGTGTGGACTGGCAGAGTTTGGCTGGGAAATGGATGTGGCCTGTGGTCTTCCATGCAGCTTCATCTCCCCTCGGCTCCTTCCTGGGACCACGTTCACGAGAACCAGAAAGGGCCTGGGGAGGACCTGGGCCAAGCTCCTGAAGGGACGCGGTCACTGGCCACCTGGGCTCCCCTGGCTCTGCCTGCCCACCTGAAAACCTGGCCCAGCAACCTCTTGCCCGGAATAGCTGAGAACATCTAAGCCCACAGCATCCTCATCAACGACACTGCCCCTCCCGGGGGCCTGGAAACCCACCAGGGGGGTTCTGTTAACAAATTCTGTTAACAAAGCTAACCCATATTTATTGCACACAGGGGGAATAGGAAGCACAGAGAAGAATATGGAAATCCCCTCTTCTCCCATCACTTAGAGATGACCAGTCCATTTTCTACTGTCTGCTTTGTATATGAAGGAAGAAGGGGCCACCCAGCACCTGCAATAGGCTCGTGACTAACACTGGTTTTATAATCTGGTCCCCATCACTATCCCACCCCCCTACACACGGGCATCTTCCCAACACCATGGTGGGTAGCTGTTCTACATTCCATTACATGAACAATCCCCTTCTGTTGGACATTTAGGTTAGTTCTCCCCCCTTCTCCCGTTACCAATGACGGCCAATTTTTTTCTTCCTTTTCCAACTGGCCATAGGATTTGGGGCTTATCCTGGGGCCTTCAAATGTGGGACCCCCTCCACTTTCATTCCAGGTCCCCTCACCTTCACGCCATCTGGGCCAGGCCTCCCTGGAAATCCCTTCCTGCCAGGTTGACCCTGCAACAGAGAGAGTGAGTGAGAGGCCGGAAGGGGCAGCACTGCTGGGTCCTGGGCAACTCTGAGGACGTGGCCCAGGGTCCTCCCATGGGCTGGGAGGGCCAAAGTACCCCAAGAGGTGGAGACGTGAGCCCATGTCCTGTGACACAGGGGCCTCCAGCCGGATGGTCTCGGAGCCTCCTCACCCCCTGTCCCCTTGCTTGTCAGGAGGAATGGTGACAACTGCTTCCAACCTCATGAGGTCCCAGGGTGGTGGTGGGGTTATTTAGGGGGCCTCAAAGTGTGGCCAGAGGATACTGCGGGTCCCCAAGGCCCTCCCAAGAGGGTCGAGAGCTCAAAGCTACTTTCACAACACTAAGGTGCAGTCTGCCCCCGAGGCTCTCACACACCCGAGTGTGAGGGGCGTCTTGTGGGGCGTGTGACGGGTGTTCTCAGGAGCAGGCCACAGGCAGGGCGGACCCGAGAGTCCATGTCTGTTACACCAGACGTTAAAGAGATTTGCAAAAATGGTAAAACCAGGGTACTTTTCCACTCAATTGTCTTGTTTTGGAAAATAGAGTGATTTTTGGTTTTAAAAAAAAAAACACAGTGTTTACATGCAGTGCGCTTATTATTAATTGCCAATGGATGAATAGATACATTTAAAGTGTCTTGATTTAACTACTAATATGATTTTTATTACTAATTTTTAATTACTAATTGTGATGCAACCCACACAAACAAAAGCTCTTTGGGTCCTCTTTGTTGTTGTTGTTTTTTTTTCAATACCAGGGGTTAAACCCAGGGACACTAGACCACTGAGCCACATCCCCAGCCCCATTTTGTGTTTTATTTAGAGCCAGGGTCTCACTGAGTTCTTAGAGCCTCGCTGTTGCTGAGGCTGGCTTTGAACTCCAGATCCTCCTGCCTCAGCCTCTAGAGCCACTGGGGTTACAGACATCTGCCACCGCGCCTGGCTGGCCTTCTTTTTGACCCACTGCTGGGAGGAAGGCAATGGTCAGGCGGCCCCTGGAAAGCCGCTCAGAGGGTGCAGAGGACTCAGGCTCACGGTATGCCACCTCTTGGGGTACTTTGGCCCTCCCCAGCCCATGGGGAAGACCCTGGGCTGAGATCCCGGCCGACTTCCACCCTTCCGCCAACCACCTCTCTCCTCGGTGCCCGGTGCTCCCTCTCCAGGCCCAGGGCCCTCGCGGCTGACTGCTCTCTGCTGTTCACAGCTGGTTCTGCCCCAGTGAATCCACTCCCTCCCTCAGGCAGGTGACACTCACCTCCAGGCCAGGGGCTCCTGGTGGCCCCATCGGTCCCTCATCTCCCTGGAGTTGGAGACAGGAAAAAGAAGAAAGGTCACTGGGCGAGTCTCTTGAGAACTCCCTCTAAGCAGAGAAAGAGGTGGACGGAGAAGGACCTCCTGGACATGCGAACTGCTCCTGGCCTGGGTCAGGGGCTCCGCCGGTCCTGGCCCAGAGGACAGGTCACGACTGGCCCTGAGAGCAGAGCCCCAGACTGTGTCTCAAAGACCCGCCTCTACTCGGACTCCACTGGCTGCCGGCAGCCTCTGGGCCTCAGTCTCCCTGGTGTGGACAGTCCTTGGAAAGCGATAAGTGGCTTCAGCTGGGTCCTGGCTGAAGGGACAGTGATGACGCCTGTTCCTTCCTGAAGCCCCAGGGCCGCGTCCAGCAGGCATTTGGTAACAAAGGAGGCCGTGGGAGCCGTGAGCAGAAGGCAGGCAGGAGAGCAGGAGGGTTTTCCGCGGCGATAGGAGTGCAGACAGGAGCACGTGGCGGGCCGTCCCTCCTTCCTCTTCCTCCTACCGGCTGGCTGCTGGCTCCCAGGACTCCCCAGCCCTCCGGCCCACGGAGCCCCAAACTTGCCCCCTCTGGCAGGCCAGGCCAAGCTTCCAGGAAAGCAGCCCCACGTGGCGGCTTTGGAGCCAGCGCTGGGGCCCTGCCAGGCCCAGAACCCGCAGGAGAAGGGATGGAGTCAGCGCGGCCTGCCTGCGGTCGGTCCTGGGAGCCTTGCCTGCCATGCCACAAGCCCCGACCACGTGTCACTGGGCTCAGGAGGGCTTCACACATGGGCCAAACCAACAGGCCCCTGGAGACCCTTCTCGCCCCCCATGTGAGCGCATGAGAATGAGCAGATCCTCCCCTGCTACTCCTGAGGCCACTAGTAAGTGCTCTGGCCACTCCCGGGAGCAGACGGTGACAGATGAGTGGCATGAAACCTGAGGCTAACGGAGACCTGAGCTCCTGTCAAGACCCTGCCTGCCACTAACCAGGGACCTGCAGACTCTGCCCGTCCTGGGCCTCATCTGTAAATGGGGCTGACGATCCCCTCCCTTCTGGACAGATGTCCCGACACGCTGCTGTGTGACGTGAGCTGACCAGAAGCTTGGTGGGGGGCAGGGGGTTGCCATGGCACTGAGGGAAGGGGCAGCAGAGATGGGGGAGACCCCTCCTGCCAGGCCAGGGCATTTGCGATCCCTGGGTGGGGCACAGGGGCAGGGGTGTACAGGACAAGGTGGATGTGCCGGGGTGGCCCAGGGCCGCAGACAGGCCAGAGTGGGTAGTGGGGGACAGGTGGGTCTCACCTCGGGCCCCAGCTGTCCTCGGGGTCCGGGCAGGCCTCGAGCTCCAGGCTTTCCCTGAGAGGAGGGAACAACAAGGGTCTCAGAGGGCGTCCCTCTGCTTCCTGGGCGGGGGCTGCTCCGGGCAGGAACTCACCTTCTCGCCTTCGGGGCCATTGTCCCCAGGGGGGCCGATGTCTCCTGGGAATCCCTGAGGGGAAGCAGAGGCTGGGGTCACGGGGCCCTGCAGGAAAGGGCTGGGGCGTCCTGCAGGAGCTGACCTGGGTGGGCAGCCGGCTGCAGCAGCGGAGGCGCCCCATGTGCACACCTCAATCCTAGACAGGGACGGGCACCCCGCCCTGCAGCTCAGGGGCTGAGGAAAGGCGCAGGAGGGTACAGGAGGCCACGAGCGAGCTGGTCCCACCCAGAAGTCCCAAGTCCCGCGAAGTTACTGGGACAGACAGAGGTTTGGGGTCTGGGACCTTGCTCCCGCCAGCCACCAGCCTGGGATGCCCCCCGTCATGAGCTGCAGCCCCTGCCGTGCCACTGTCCTCCTGGTTTGCTGGGACACGCGGAAGGTACTAACCGCAGCGCCTCTGTCAGGGGCTGAGATCCCGGTGACATCCCAGCCAGGCCTGTGGGACTTGGCCCTGCGCCACCTACTATGCCCCACGGTCCCCCTGATGCAGCCCGCCCTGGGGGTAGGGGAATCGGCTCCGTCCCCCTCAGCACCTCCGGTGGCCGCATGGGGTCCCAGAGGCACAGGGTCCCTCTTGAGGTCAGTGCTCTCTGTATAATTTGGAGACCAGGTCCCCTGTCCCCAAAGGTGGGCCCTTCTCTGTGTCTTCAATGGCTGCTAGTCAGGGGCCCAGGGCCCTCAACCTGGCTCTCTCCAGTTGGCTGGTTTCCATTGCTGGTGACCACCAGGACAACGACACCCATGCTTCTTTTGGGGCGGGCTAAGGAACAAGAGCCAGTACAGGAACATCCCCTTCCTTGTTTTAGGTGTGATGCCTCTGTTAATTCAGCCAGGAACCCCATTAGCTTTTAGGGCAGCCCCACTATCTCAGTCTCCTGCCAACTAGAAACCAAAGTTTACGAGTTTCTTCACCAAAATGTTTCCTTTCACTTTGCCTTCGTAAGTTGGCTAGATTGTTTTTCTTTCTCTTTTAACCTTTTAGTAACTTTTATACAATTCTGGCTCAAATACCTTCTCAGCCTGCTTACAGGCAAAGCAAGAACAGTCCTGAATTCGGAGCTAACCCTGAAGCCAAAACTCCATGTGTTTTCCTTCATAATGAAAAGATCAAAATCTCGCCCTTCTGCTCACTCACTGTGTGACTGCAGGAAAGTTCCTTAGCCTCTCTGGACCTTGGATTCCTGATCTGTAACACACACCTTACAGGCAGGGCTGTACTGAGGCTTAAGTGAACAACACAGGCAAAGCACTGAGTTTGGTGCCCAGCACTGAGTAAGTGCTCAATAAAAAAATATATATATCTCTACATCCACAATGATTTTGAGTCCCTTGTGCTGGGCAAACAAGTCTACCCAGGTGGCCCAGGACCAAGAAGAACTTGGCAGCAGGATGCTAGTTAAATTCTGGTGCTCACTCACATCCGGCCCAGAATGAGCGAGGGAGACATTCCCCTGGGTGCTGGACAGCGGGGACAGTGGCCCTCTCAGCTGTCTCCTGCCTTAGCCCAGCAGAGGCACCTCCTGGCTGTGGAGTTGCCAATCACAGCAGCGCCAAGGTGGGAGGGGGGACTGTCTGTCTAGGGCCCTGGACACCGTCAGAGCCGACCTGATCCACCCTGTGTGGAGTGGCCCTGGGGAAGTCCGTGCCCTGCCCTGGGACTCGGTTTCCTCGTCTGCGAATGAGGTAGCGGCCTCCCCACCCCTGCCCCTCTCGGGGGCACTTCACCTCGTCCTAGGACCCCGCAGCTGCTGGCCGCAGGAGGGGCCTCATAAACCTGAGGGCGCAGGCCTTCCGCCCTGGCTGGCCAGGCTGCTGGGAGTCCCGGACTCAGAAGTCTTTTTCCACAGTGACCAGCGGAGGGACTCGGGGCCAACCTCATTGTCTAAAGATAGGGCTGCGTCGCGGCCAAAGTCAACAAGTGGAAAGTCAGACTGTGGATTTAGGAAACCTTCCCTGTCTGTCCAGGGAGTCCAGAAGTGATCTTTGGAAAGGCCTGGAGGACCGCAGGGCCACTCTCCCCTGGATGCAGAGGCAGCAGGGATGGCCGAGCCCGGGGCTCCAGGTGCACCGTGGGGGGGCCTGCTGGGGGGGGCCTGGGTGCAGATGACCCCGACACAGACAACGGCCCAGCCCCAGGAACGTGCAGGGGTCGAAGAGTCCTGCCTGCTCGTGACAGTCCACCACAGGCGGACTGTCCACCTGGACCCAGAGCCACCTGAGGAAGGACTCGGAGGCCAGCTCCTTGTCGTGGGTGTTTTGAGAGCCCTGGACAGGAGAGCTGTGATCTGGGAGCTGCTGTGCTCTGCTTCATCGCCCATAAGCTACGTGACCTGAAGCACGTCCCCCACACCTCTGGGCCTCAGTTTCCCCAGGACAACACCCAGTCCAGCTGCAGGCGGAGACAGAGCAACACGTACCTCGGGTCCAGGGGGCCCAGGGAACCCCAGGGAGCCTTTGTCTCCGACTCTGCCCTGTGGAAGAGAAGAGATTGGGGAGTGGCGGTCACGAGGTCCCTGCGTCATCTCCTGGGGTGGTGGGTGGTCAGAACGTTCTGGAGCATATACGCATGAAATTACCTGAGCCAGTTCTCAAGCCCCAACTCCCACACTCTCCAGCTGGGGGACCCCAGGCAAACGACCTCAGAACCCCAGTCTCCCCATCTTTATATAATGGGGACAGTAACCCTAACTCCTGGCGATTGGCGGCCCTCAAAGAAACAGTGGTACAAAGGGCCTGATGGTGGCACAGTTAGTGACACCACTGGGACAAGTGACATCACTACAGTAGCCCACAGTGAATGAGGCCATCTGTGATGTGGGTGACCACTGCACCTTGGGCTCGGTGTCTGCATCAGGGAAATGGGCAAATGGCCCTGCCCTGTCCACCTGTGCTGCTCACTCATTTGTCTGCAGGAGGACGGGAGGCCCTGATGGGAAGGCACCCAGCCACATCCCATGACAGAGGTGACACCAGGTGGAGGGGTGCTGGGAGAAGGTACTCACCAGAGGGCCTGGCTTGCCCCGGGCGCCCGGGAACCCCGGCAACCCCTGGCTGCCCTGGAAAAAGAGTGGGCAGGCTGGGT
Source organism: Ictidomys tridecemlineatus (assembly GCF_052094955.1). Taxonomy (NCBI): domain Eukaryota; kingdom Metazoa; phylum Chordata; class Mammalia; order Rodentia; family Sciuridae; genus Ictidomys; species Ictidomys tridecemlineatus. The sequence goes on along the minus strand of NC_135480.1, from coordinate 191,071,469 downwards.
TAGCTCCCACCAGAGAGGCCGAGAACAGCTGCCTGTCCCCCTCCAGCCCAGGCTGGACAAGGCCCTCGTGGAGAGGACAGGACCTTTCTTTCTACTGCAGGGATCACACCTGTCTGCACCCCTGGAGGCTGGGCCCTAGCACCAGGGTGAAAGGGCAGCCTGTCCTCCCAGGACCCCAGGAGCCCTGGAGGCCCACGGAGCCTGGACACCAGGGCTCAGCAGAAGCAGCAGCCAGGCCTGTGTAGTCACCCGAGGGGAACACCAAGGCCAGCTCAGGATGGCCAGCCAGGAGGGAGAGCTGGCCAACATCTGGGCCTGGTGGACTGGCTGGCAGAGGTCCAGCTGTGGCCATAGGGTGTAGACGCGGGCAGATGGGGGCTGGTGTCCTCAGGCCACAGCTGGCTCTGCAGACAGGGACATCCTGGTGGTGATGACCACGCCCCCCGCTCAATGGGTCAGCAAGGCCACTCACACTCCTGAATGTCCACTGGGAAGTGCAGCCCTGAGGAGAGCTCAGAGCAGCCCAGGGCCCTATGGGAGAACTCACTGTCGGGGACAGGGGTGCCTGCCCACAAGTCTCCAAAACCAGGAGAACCATGGTGTCAGAACTGAAGGACAGATGTGCTGTCCAGGGCTCCAGGGAGGGAAACGGCCGCTTTTCGAGCAGGTAGACAGCGTGGCCTCTGAGCAGGTGGTGCGGAGAGGCAGTGGGGGTGGGGTCAGGTGGGCAGCAGAGTGGGCAAAGGGCCTGAGGCACAGCTGGCAGTTCACGGGGCTGGAGCCCAGGGCCACGGTGGGGAGGGCCCTGGGCTGGGCTCCTGCGTGGCTGGGTGGGGAGCCGGGAGGTGTGTGAGCACAGACCAGAGCAGTCCTTGGGGGCAATGTAGGAGGTGAGAGACTGGGAGGACAGACAGGACTGTATGACAGAGCCATCTCAGGTCGTCCTGCCCACGCTGGGCTCTGGGAAAGAAGCCAGGCCAGGGGACAGGTGGGGCAGGGGTGCAGAGGGGGGCGGGACAGGGGTGCGGGGTGGGGAGCACCTGAAGCAGTTACCTTGTCTCCTTGGAAGCCGGGATCTCCGGACACACCTGGGACCCCTTGCTCGCCCTGAGTACACACCAGCAAAGCAGACTGTGAGCGGGGCCACGCGGACCCCAGAAGTCTCTCCGACGGCCAGGCCCACTGGTGAGGGACAGCCCTGCGGAGGCCGAGCTCAAGTGGGACCTGGCCAGTCAGCCTCGCTGGACGGGCCACCGGAATGGAGAAGGCAGTCCCGGGGTGGGGGGGGACGAGCCAGCCTGGGCGCAGACCAGCTTCAGCTCCCCTGACGGTCACCTGGCCTTTTGTGGCGAACCTGCACTTCACAGATCCTTCCCCAACCTTCCCCTCTTCCTCCATACTGACGCTGTGCATGTGCTGAGGGAACCGGGGAGGTCCTCACGGGGCTTCTGAGCGGGGTGTCTGCTGTTTGATCGCTCACTACGGCTGGAAGCTGTCACTCCCTCCCTCTGGGCCAGCAGCCAGACCTTCTTCTAATTAGCTGCTTCTAATCAGCTACAGCATGAGAAAGCAGGTGGCCTGACTCGGAAGACTGTGGTCCGGCTGCCTGAGGTCCGGCTGCTCTTTGGTAGGATGATGCACTGCACGGCTGGGAACAGGGACCCTGGCCAGGGGAGGCCTTCTCTGCCCCCTCCCTGGACCAGCCAGGTTCTAGTAAATGAGCTGTCACAGGCCGGGTCCAGCGTTCCTGCCTCTGGGGGCTGGAAACTGGTCCCAGCTCTCCACGCTGGGCATCACCCACTGCCCGCTGGCCCCAGGACTCGAGAACGTTTCCAGTCCCGGGAGGAGGAGGAAGAATGGGGGGACCTGAGCAAACCTGCCTTGTACAGGAGGCCAGGACCCAGCAGGACTTCCCTGGCAGAACAAAAGCCAGAACTGAACATAAAAACCTTTTTTCTTGAACTTACTTTGGTTTTTCCAATTTGGAAAACCCTGTACGACGTCTTGGCGTTTTGAGAACCAAGGTACATTTTATCATTATTATTATTTTTAATGCCTCAAGTTAGAGTGAGGGAGCTCCTTTAAAAAATTAGAATAGAGGCGGCAGGTTTAAAAGGCGCCTAGGAAATCAGGACAATGGCTTTAGAGAGCTGGGTCCCCGGCAGGGCCACGGTTCCAGAATGTGCTTCCGCTGGCACCCGGAGCCAAGGGGTTGTGAGGGGCCTCAGGCCAGGCTGGGCCATGGGAAATCCGGGATTCTGGAAGGAGGATCCACAGGACTTGAAGGGACGGCTTTGTCATCCCAGAAGAGGGCTGGGGGCGGTCTATGTGAGTGGCTGATCGGAGACCCCTCCCCACTAAAGAGATTGAAAGAGAGTCCCCTCTCCCCGCCCTCACAAAGACTTGATTGATTTTCCTAAAAACTATGGGCAATAAAAATGATTTCCTCTCCTCCCGGTTCTTTCTTTCCCAGAGCTTGGCGGGTCTGAGTGACCAGGCGGCCTCCAAGCAGCCCAGCTCCTCTGCGTAACACTTTCATTTCCATGTTCCAGGGCAACTCCAAGCCCAGGCCATTCTACAGAGGACCTATAAAGAGCTCCCTGCGCCACCCACTTCCCCGCAGCCCCTCTCCTTGACCACGATTCAGCTTTTCCACCGCAGGGGGGTCTCCCCCTCAGACAGGTTGGTGAGGGGAGCCCACACCCACCCCTACACAGGGAGGCCCCGAGGGAGGCTCAGCAGGCAGCAGGCAGTGGCAGGCAGAGGGGACCCCACCGAGGCTTGGGAGGGAAGGAGGCGGAAACGGCAAGGCGAGGGCTCGCTGGCCCGGCAAGGGGCGGCTACCCGGGGCTGGGGCTGCACAGAACAATCCCATGGGTCCATTTTGCCCAGAAATTCTAATTTTGGGGGTCGGAGAGCCTGGGTTGGCTCCCAGGAGAGCACCCGCTTCCTCTGGTGAATCTCTTCCCCACTCTGGGTCTCAGTGTCCCCAGCTGTGACATTGAGGCCCCGGGTCAGGCGACCTCCCAGGGCCTCATCTGCTCTGTCCTTCTGATCTCTGTTCTGCTGGGTGGTGGAGGTTTCTGGGCCAGGTGCCCTTTGAGCCCTGATTCCCTACTTAGCAGCAGGGTGGCCTCGGGCAGGTCCCTTGTCACCTGGGGCTGGAAGAGGAAGGGGTGATCCCTCTGGAGCATTCCTGGGTGCCTGGGCAGGACACCTGCTCCTTGGCCTCAGGGGTGGCGGCCCCTGAAGACAGGTGGGCAGGGAGGCTGGACACAGGAGCGAGAGTAGCAGCGTGCCCCTTGGATCCCGCCACGTCCTCTGCGGGCTCCAGGATGGACCAGAGATTGCGGGGGAGGGCAGTGCTGCTGACCCAAGCCAGCTGCGGCCCCTTGGTGGACCCCAAGACCCACCTCCCCCTTCAGCTCTGGTGTGGTACCAGGTGACGTCCTACAGCCACAGAGAGGCCATGTGGCAGGGGGCCTTCCTGGGTGGGGGGCAGCTGGAGAAGCGGGTGGCGGCCCAGGCTGCCCGGGTTCCCCTGCATTTCAGATGGTGTGCTCTCTGGGCAGAGCTCTCAGGCCCATGCCAGGACACCTCATGTGCCCTTGGTTCCTTCCAGGTCACCACCGCCCTCCATGCTCTGTGACTGTGCCCTCCAAGGCCCTGTTCTGCCCCAGTTCTGCTCTGCGAGTTCTGAAACCTGCTGACTGAGCCCCGGGCCCCCAACCTCTCACGCCCTCTCTGCTGAGGTCTGCAGGCCCCCGAGGGTCGGCTGGAGCCCCACCCAGAGGGACCAGAAGAAGCTGGGAGCCCAGACTCCGGGGACAGAGGGAGGCGGGAGAGCGCAGGGCAGTGGACCTGGCCAGAGCTGAGCGGCAGCCTCCGGGCGGAGGGGCGGCATGCAGATAACCCACGGTGCGACAAGGGAGTATTCCGATCACCTTATCACCTTTCAGTCCGGGCTCCCCCATGCTGCCCATCAGTCCCTGCAAGACAAAGGCCAGAGGCCGCTGTGAGGCCCGAGCCACAGAAGCAGGAGCTGGCTGGCTTCAACCAGGACCATGTGTCGCAAGACCTAGCTCTGTCCCCAAGCCTGGCTCACTGTCCCCGACTGCAAAAGAAGGAGACAACCCCAACTTGATGGGCAAGGAGGGGAGGAGCAGCTGGCAGAGGTGACACTGCGGACAAGCCCAGAGGAGGAAGGTGCCGATGCGGCGGAAACAGGCCAAACTGGGCTGGCCTGGCGCTGACCCGTCCCGTGTCCCCTTGCGCTCAGGGCTCACTGTTCCCCATTATAGTTTCTGTGGTCCTGGCGATGACCCCCAAGCCTGGAATCACGCTGGACTCGTGCTCAGTTAGAGGGCTGGTGTCCAATAAAGACATCTGGAGTAAATGACATACAGATGACATCTGGCTCTCCAGCCAGGGCGGAGCTCCGGATCAATCAGCTGCTGTCCAGCACCCACGGGGCGAACCTCCCGCCTGCCCTCCCAGCATCCCCTGGGGCACCCGCCCTTCTGGTGCAATGAGACCCGAACTGGGGGAAGCCCTTGTTTACCTTCATGCCCTTGGGTCCTGGGTAGCCGATGGGACCCAATGCTCCCATGTCACCCTGGGAAGAGAAAGAGGCAGCTATGAGAGGTGGCCCTGGGAGGCTGGCTGCGAGGGCGATGCCCGGGGTCCCCGGGGCTGGGCTCTCCAGGATGCGACTCCCTTGGGTTGATCTTGAGATTAGGAACATCTGTCCTTCTGTTCGCTTCCGCTAAAATGCTGGAATAAATGTCACAGGATCCTGTCCAGGCCCAGGTCATGCTCTGCCCTCCGCCAGCACTTCCCATAGGCTGTCTGCTGGTCCACTCCCCGCTGGCCCTGGGCAGCTTGTGCTAGAGAGGCCAGGATGCTGCTGAGTGTCCTGCAAGGCACAGGTCAGTCCCCACCACAAAGAATGATCCAGCCAGGCGTGGTGGCGCATGCCTGTCATCCCAGCAGCTCGGGAGGCTGAGGCAGGAGGATCGCGAGTTAAAAGCCAGCCTCAGCAATGGCGAGGCACTAAGCAACTCAGTGAGACCCTGTCTCTAAATAAAATACAAAACAGGGCTGGGGATGACGCTCAGTGGTCGAGTGCCCCCGAGTTCAATCCCCGGTACCCCCCACCCCCTCAATAAAGAATTATCCAGCCCCAGTGTCAACAGTGCTGAGGTCAGGGCTGGGGGTGTGGCTCAGGGTACAGGTCTCGCCCGACATGTGGGAGGCCCTGGGTTCAATCCCTGGGGAGGGGTGGGGGGAGAGAAACAGTGGGAGAGAGAGTTTAGAGTGAAATGGCAGAGTTTTGTCTTAATAAGCCTCCATTGCTTTCCTCAAATCTCACCCTGCCCACCCCCTTGACAACCACCATGAGGCAGAGCCATATGTTAAGCCCATGCCCAGAGAAAAGAGCCCCTAAAACTTTGGTCTTCTCTCCCTGTCCATTCTCTGTGACTGACCTAAGTGTCCAGCTGCTGTGTGACCTCAAACAATACTTAACCTCTCTGGGCCTCAGTTTCCCACTGAAGAGATTCAGGCTCTTTGGAGGCCCTGGCAAGTGCCCTGAGGCTGAGGCGCAGCTCCGGAGCCTTGGGGGCACAAAGGCTGCCTGGGTAGCCAGGCTTGAATAGGACTCAAGTTCCTGCCACAGCTGCTGCCTGGAGACCTCCGGGAGGGTGGGAGGCCAGGCAGGAGGCCAGGTGGGAGGCGGGAGGGAGGCTGGGTGGAGGACAAGGAACCACATTCCTGCCTGACTCCCGCAGAAGGGCCGAGGCCCATGCAGGGCGATGCTCTAGGAGGGAGACAATGCCAATCTCCTGTCCCCAGAACACTGCAGCCTGGCCTCAGCCCTGCCCTGGCCTGGCTGTGTGGCCTGCTGCCCTCACTGGCCTGCAGGACTCTGGCTTCGCTATGTTCAGCAAAACCCACTCGCTGAGCCCCTGCTAACTGAGGAGTCATGTCACTCCTGTGCCTAATGACAATAATCACAGCACCCAAGCAACTCTGGTTGCCAGGCACTGAGGCACTGGGCCCTATACGTGCCTCAACTCAGTTACATCCACAGCAGCCCTTAAAGGCCAGTTCTGCTGCTGTGCCCATAATACAGGTGAAGAGACTGAGGGTCTTAGCGGTCACGGCTCCAGCAACGCCTCAGAGCTGGGGCAGAGCTGGGGTTCCCACCAGGCGGGCGTCTCCAGAGCCCCGAGGTAGCTCTCAAGTCTCAGGAGAAGACTTGAGGGGAGGGAGTGGAGGCAGGTCCAGGCCCCAGCTGCGTCTGTCTGTCTGTCTGAGCCCGTGGGAGTCCGAGCTTGTGGCTTGGGTGGGCTGGGGGCTACAGGGCTGGGGCTGGCAGGGGCCCCAAGGGAAACCTGGGCCCTTTGGTGCCCCGTGGGGGTGCAGGCAGGTCCGCCCTCTTTCCTGCTCCCTGTAGCTGGACATACTGGTCACCAATGGTCCCGGGCCCAGGCTCCTGATGCTTCCTGCGCCTGGCGTGCTCCGGCCGCCACTCAGCCCGTCAATGCCCATGCATCCTGGGGCCCCCAACTTCACTGACCCCAGAGGCCAGGCGGTGTCACCCTGTCCCCCTGGAGCCTCGCGCCTTTCACTCGCAGCCTTGCCCAGGTGGCCGTCACCTACATGTGCCTATGCGGCCACCACAAGCCCACCACCAGACCGAAGGCAGGTGCCTGATCTGGGGACCTTACCCCAGCATCTAGCTGGGGTGCAGCCACAGGAGAGGCCCACTAAGGAAAAGGAGAGAGGACAGGGAACTGCCTTCGCAGGCCATCAAGCCTCCTTCCAGAAACACTGAAGGATGGTGACGGTAAGGGCACTCAGCCTGTCCTGGCTCCTGGGTGGTACTACCAAGCGCCATCCCTGGCCAGGGCAGCTCCTGGACCTCAGCCCACACCGCACGCGGCCACTGCCTCTGTCCTCCTTAGAACTGGCGACCTGCGGCTGCGGTGAAGAGCTTAGCTCTGGAGACAGGCCCAGGCCAGCTTGCCAGCTGTGTGACTTCAGGCAAGGGCTCTGCCCTCTCTGAGCCTCGGTGTCCTTCACTGCCAAATGATGATGCCACTCCCCACGCCCACAGGCTGTGGTGGCCGCCGACACTCAGCGGGGTCAGGCTCGCGAGGCCTTGGTAAAGATGGGCTGGAGGGCCCTGATAGGCAAAGAAACAGTCGGGTAACCAGCAGTGACAGAGGACAGAGGCAGCCCACCACGCCCCAGGTGCTGGGCTGCTGGCGAGTCACATGTTCTCTGGGTCTCATTAACGTGTCTGAATAAAAAAGACAGGACGGGTCCTTGCGGAGCTGACTGGTTCCGCAGGCAGCCAGGGCTTTCAGTTACTGAAAGGCGTCCAGCAGGCTCACCTCAGAGGCTGCCAGAGCCACTGGCAGCTCACTGGAATTGGGGACAGTCAGGCCTGGGTGACAAGTGCGAGGTGTCCACTCCCTGCAAGGTCCAGCCACAGGCCTTGGCTGCTGAGCCCAATGCGCATGAGGCACACACAGAGCAGACGCTCTTCAACGCTAGCTTGTCCCCTCCCGCAGCAGGGCCCGGGGACGCTCGGCCCAGCCTGCACACAGATGGCCTCAGCTGGCCAGACGGCCCGGCTGAACCTGAACCTCCACTAAAACCGTTATCAACCTGTGGAATTCCCGTCGCTCAGCTGGAAACGCACATCCGCTGGAAAACCGCAGGTGACTCACCTCCTCCTCCTCCTCCTACTCCTCCGACTCTTGAGGAGAACCCTCCTTCTTCCCAACTCGAAGGGGGTGAGTTCTCCCCATGACAGACCCTGTTGCTCCTGAAAATTCAGGGTGCAAGGGGACCCCGCCTCGGGCACGGTGGAGACTCAGGGGCTCAGGTCCGGCCCTGGGCTCCCAGGTGCAAGGACACAGGACTTCAAAGGTACCCAAGCCGGGGAGGAGAGGCCAAGAATGGCAAGGGCGGGGGACACAGGCGAGTGAGGTCACAGGGGAGAGGGATCAGCTCCTTGGAAAGTGGCATTGAGCAGAGGGCACAGGGCCTGAGAAATGCAGGTGTCCAGATCCCGCCCCCAGCCAGCCCTGCACTAGGAGTTGGCCTCAGGGCCTCCATCAAACCCCATCCTCTTCTGCCCGTGTGTGTTCTTGACCCGGGGCCTCAGTTTTCCCGTCTGGCAAATGGGATCTGCCAACAGACATGGCAAATTGGGCCGCCAGACGGGATGCGAAGGGCAGGCCGCCCATTTACGTTTGAATGTCAGATAAATAATGAAGGGTATTTTAGTGTAAATGTGTCCCAATGCTGCATCTGACACTCCACGGTGACTGGCGTCGTGTATTTTGTCTGGCAGCCCTAGTTACGGACAGCAGAGGGGAGGTGCTCCGTGAGCTGAGGCCAGGCGGGAGGAGGGCTGGGCCTTAAGAATCTCTGCAGCCACGCTGTACCTTACCACCCTGGGACCCAACCCGCTGGGACAATGACAAGTAGGACACATGCCAGAGGCAGCAGCCAGGTGTATGAACCTCTCTTCTCGAAAGCTCTGGGGACGGGGATTCTCAGGAAGAGCAGACGCTGACCATCGTACCCCTGGAACAGCCTCTCCCAGGGACGGCGAGTACGACTTGGGCTCAGAGACAGGAAGACGCTGAGCGATGAGGGCTCCTTTGGATGGACGGGCGAGGGAGCCTTCAACCCCAGAGCTGTCCCAGGAGGACTTTAATGACCGTATGACCAAGGGGCTTCAGGAGGAACTCCTTCAGGGCTCGGAAAGGGTTAGACTGCAACTTCCAGAGAGTTCTCCCCCTCTCATGGCAGACAGGTCAGCCACCAGTGCTAAAGAGGTGCCTGGCAAAGTCCTGCTGAGTGGCATCAGGGACAACACAGGCGTGAGTCACAGGTGGACACTCCCAGTCCCCAGCCATGGCGTGCATCGCTAGTCCACAGCAGTGCTCTCCCCCACCAAGGTTCAACTTGACTTCGAAACCTTCCTCCACTCATCGATCCAGACAAGCACAGCATATGTACACACAGGCGTGTGTGTTTTGTGTGTGTGTGTGTGTGTGTGTGTGTGTGATGTAATAACGACAGCTAAGCCGGGCACAGTGGCACACACCTGTAATCCCAGGGGCTCAGGAGGCTGAGTCAGGAGGATCACAAATTCAAAGCCAACCTCAGCAACAGTGAGGTGCTAAGCAACTCAGTGAGACCCTGTCTCTAAATAAAATACCAAATAGGGCTGGGGAGGCGGGCAGCTCAGGGGTTGAATCCCCTGAGTTCAATCCCCAGTACCAAAAAATATATAAATAAAATAACAATAGCTATTATGACAACACTTCCCGAGTGCTTGCTGCGTACTGGGCACTTTAATATGAACTGTTGATTTAAATCCCCACGACAATCCCCCGAGTTAAGCATTAATACTGTCCCCATTTTACAGATAAAGAGGTGGAGGCACAGGGAAGCCAACTTGCTGAGCATTTCCATTAATGGTGGGAGCCAGGACGTGAACCAGGAGGTCTGGCTCCAGGGACTGCCCTCTTGGCACCTGCAGTTCTGACATGATGACCTATTTCACAGGGGGTTCCCCGAGGCTCGGGAAGGGGGTCCACAGTGAGGTCCACAGAGCCAGGCAAGGCCGGGATTTCAACACGGGCTGGTCTGAGCTTGTGCCCCGGCCCCAGGCCCTGCTCCCACCCACCTGGACACGAGCAGGTTTGCACAGGGACCTCTGGGTCCTCTCGCGGGCACTGGCCAACCCCGAGCCAGGGGATGCCCCAGCCTCCCCTGGGGCCTTGCTCACTCCCTCTGAGCAGCATTTCTTGGCACAGTTGCTGCGTGGCAAAGCTGGCCTATCTGTTAAGCAGGGGACAGTCTACCTGTCCCCCCCACATCTCTCCCGGACTCAAACTCCATAAGGAATGACCGAGAGGAGAGCAGATGGCAAGACCCCGGGGGACACTCTGCAGGCACCTCCAGCTCTCGCCCCTCACTGGCCCAAGGCTGGGACGTGCCCTGAAGGCCCAGCAGCAGGCTCTGCTGTGGGCTGATAGGCTGCTCCTCGAGGCCGCCCAGCCAGGCCCAGCCCCAGGCCCTTCCTGCCTCTGCAGACAGGCCCTCCAGTCCTGGGCATTTCAGGAGATGAGTGACTGATCATGGCCGCACCCTCTCTCACGAATGACTATTGCTATTGATGAATAACAGTAACTGATACAACAGTATTTTCCACTAATTATTTACTGAAGGCCAGATCCTGGGCCAAGCAATATACTTGTGTTACCCTGGTTAATCCTCACAACCAAGAATCCCAGGGGATTCTACTTTCATCTGCATAGATGAGAAAACTAAGGTTCAGAGAAGGTGATTAGGCCTGAGTCACACAGCAAGGATTTGGCAGAGGCATGACTTGGTTTCAGAGTCCATGCTTTGAGAAGAAGAGCCCTGGAGATTCCCAACATGGTCCAGAGTCTCAGCAACTCTGCCACCACTTCCTGCCTCTGGACAGGAAGCCCCTGTTGAACAGGCATGCTGTCACCTGTCAGACCTCCTTGTAAAACAACCAACAAAGAGCAAGTGTAAATCCACACTGGCAGGCATGGTCCGGCACTCACCCTCACTTAACTAATGGAGAAGCAGGCTCAGAGAAGGTGGGAGACCCACCTGGGGTAACACAGCAAGACTTTCCTCCCTCAGCCTCCTGTCCAGGCTGCCTGTCCTGATCCCCAGGCCTCTCCTCAGGGACACCTGCCTCTCCCCCACCCCCAGCCCCTGGGCAGCTGTGTACTTACAATGAGGCCGGGGACTCCTGAGGGCCCTGGCAGGCCCAGTTCTCCCTGCAAACACAGACACAAGGTGGTTACGCGTCTGTCTCCCTCCAGGACCCCCACCCCTGCCCCATGTGGGCATCTGGGGGACACTTCAGTGCTGACCATCCCCTGCTCCAGTCCCAGGCCCCAGGGCCTCTGGTGTGTGGCCTGGAGTTGGGACAGTGCCCTTCCCCCCTTGGCCATCAGTTTCCGGCTGTAGGACGGGGAGGGGTCCCCCAGCCCTCGCACCCTCCAGTGTCGGTATGAAGAGGGCACAGCCCCCGCCTGGGGGTGTGGACGGAGGTGCCACTGCCCTCCTCAGAGGCACAGCTGGCTTCCCGAGGTGAAGGGATCTGCTTAAGGTCAGGGCCAGGGCCTCTCATGACTCTGCCCCCCAGTCCCAGGCCCTCAGGCCTCCCCTGTCCAGCCTGGAGGGGAGATGGGGCCTCGTGCATGGCTCACCCCCGGCCTCAGCCCCCCAGGTGTACCCAGGGCTCACACCAAAAAAGACGGGTGTGGGTGCAGCCCAAGTTCAAATGGGGAGTCGGAACCAAAGAGGAGGCCTGGGAAGGATTAGCGCAGGGGGCGGGGCACAGCACCACAGGGAGGAAGCGGCAGCCTTGGCCTTGCAGCAGGGAAACCAGGGCAGACCCGAAGGCCCCCATCAGGTCTGCCTCCATTCTGCTCCTCTAGGCCCTAAGGAGGCCCATCCCTGCCCCTCCCAGGGAAAGTTCTAGAAGGTTCTCTACTGACATGCTGCAATGGTTACTGAGCAAGTAAACCACTGAGGAAACGCCCTGATTTCCCCTCCCATGTCACCTGGCATGTCCCCTCCTCTCTAGCCTCACTGTCCCCAGGAGTCTTCCCAGCTCCCTGGGTCTTGTGCAATGGATGGGGAGGGGTCAGGACTTCTGTGGCTACCTCAAGTATGTGGGACGCCAGGCACTGAAGGCTCAGATCGGCTGGACACCTTCCCTGCCCTCATTCTCTTCTCACGACAGCCCTCTGAGCCCTCCGACCCCCCACCCCCAGTTAACAGATGAGGAGACTGAGGTTCAGGGAGGTCAGGGTCGGTCCAGGCTCACAGGCGGGGCAGACAGTGCAGCAGCATGCAAACCCAGGTGCACCTGGCTCTGGGGCCAAGGCTCCCCCAGGAAGCAGGGCGGGCGAGCCTCCAGGAGAATCTGTGAGACCAGAGCAGGTCAGTTGTGTGTGGCTGCTCAGGCAGGAAGCCCCCAGGAGAGATAGGATCAAGGCAGGTGCTGCAGACAGCTCTGGCCGGTCTGCACCCCCAGGCCAAGTCTGTACCCTCAGGCCAAGAATGTGAGCGTTCTCCCAGCTGGGCCTGCAGCCTGGGATGGAAGGCGCGAGCAGACCCAGCTCCCCAGGGCAGGCTGACCCGGCTCCTCCACCGACAGAGCCTGGGCCTCGGATTATTTACACACTCTATAAACACGCCCGCCGTGGAGATTCCTTCCGAACGTGGCTCGTCTTTCCAAAGACCGCCTGCGACCCGTGGGCGTCCCTAGGCCACTGTGGTCGTAAACATTTCTGTTGCTTCTAAGACGGCAGAAGCTGGGGCCTCTCTGGTGGGCAGTGATCCAGGAACCTCCCTAAGCCCTGGGGCTGGGTGCAACCCAGATGCCCAGCGAGCTGGGACTCTTCGAGGGGTGTCACCCAGAGTAGAAAGGAGGACAGGCTCAGAGAAGTCATGTAACTTGTCCAAGGACACCCAAGCAGCAGGTCATGGGGCTGGGATGTAACCCAGGTCTCAGACCCCAAGGTATGGGCTCCTGATCTCTTCTCTGTTCCCAAACACTTGAAGTACTTACGGGGTTTCCATCGAATCCAGGGGGGCCTCTCTCCCCAAAGTCTCCAGGGAAGCCCTGCGGGCAGGAGAGAGAAACATCCGTAGGTCAGTGTCTGGAGCTGCAGAGACTTGAGCCAACCCCAGGGGGACGCAGGGACAGTGTCTGAGCAGTCTCATTCCTCCACCTGACAGCAGCGGATCCTGAGGTCACCCTGCCATCACAAACACCCCACACAACACTCAGGGACAGGCCACTCTGGAGGGCCTGCCTGGTGACCTGCTTCTTTTCTACTTAGAGTCTCTGGAAAAAAAAAAAAAGGTACAAGCACCAGCCCCCAGTTCGGGCCCTGGTCCAATGACGTGGGAAGGACACAAACTGGGGCCTCAGGGAGCCTATCCAGGCCTACAGCAGCTGCTGGCTGGGACCTGACAGGGTCCTCTCCCGGGTTCCTCAGTGTCCCCACTGGTCACTCCCAGCTCAGATCTGCGATGACAATGCACCCTTCAAAAGTCACCCTGTGGCACCAGGGTCCCCATGGTACAGAAAAGGAGAAGTTGTAAAGTTGTGGCAAGGCCACACGAGGTCACACTGCTGGTGTGGCACAGCCTGGGCCATTCAGAGGCCCTGAGGTCCCTCTCTGACCCCACCCTGGAGGCCACACCAGGCCCCTGGGGAGCCAGGCAGCTGGGAAAACAGCCGCGGGGACAGCTGTGTGCTGGGGGCCGGCATGTTCCTACTTCAAAAAGGAAGGAGCCCGGCCTGCTGCCGGCCCGCCACCCGGTTTTCCAGAGAGACTGAATGAAAACCAGAGCGCAGGTTGTCCTGCCCAAGACCAAGGCCCGAGACCACAGAGGGGCTGGGAGGTGACCGCGCCTCTGGTTCTAAATCGCAGGGGTCTGGAGGGAGACGGAGCCCCGGAGGTCAAGCGGGAAACCAAAGCCAAGCAGCCCAAGGCCTCTGGTGGCCACCAGAGACGAGGCGTGGGCCCTGCGTGCACATCCCTCCAGGACAGCCCCCAGGAGGTCTGGTGTCACAGACACAAAGGGGAGGGGACAGGGACGCAGGGAGGGCTTCAGGGCACAGCAGGACCTCAGGGTGGTTGTCCTGTGCCTGGAGGGAGGGGCTGCTGGCTCCATTCAGCAGTCAGGTAAGTGGAGGCTCAGCGAGGACACGCCGCGTGGCCATGGCCACAGGGCAGCAGCGTGTGCAGCAGAGCTGAGCCTGGGCTCCACCTCTCTAGGCTCTGTGGCTCCTGGGACAGCCGGGGGTGGGGGGCCACAGGCAGCAGCTGGGCATACCCCGCTGGCCTCGGAGGTGGGCGAGGGTGGGGGGGTCTGGGTGCAGGCCCATCTCTGGGGGCACATGTCACTCCACCGACCTTCCTCTCCCCAGATCCTCTCCCCAGATCCGTGGAGTCCCCACTGGAAAGTTCTAGCTCCCTCCAGTTCAAGGACTTCACCAGGTGGACTGTGGCCAGGGGCATTTCTGAAGGTTCCAACCTCTAGACTTTAGGGTTTGCAGGGAGGGGCCTGGCAAGAGAGGAGGGCCAGCCCTCAGGGGACAAGGGCTGCCCCAGGGGCTCCACGTGCCCCCTGGAGGCCTGACCTGAGAAGTCCCTGTTCTGTTCTCTAACTTGGCATCTAGAGATGACCCTGGGTGTACCCTAGGCTGGCCATGTGACCTGGGACAGGCCTCCCTGGACTTCCTGTCCTAAGGGTCCTCCCAGCTTGGGCAGAAGCTGGACAAGGCCGGGGAGGAGGGAGTCCCTTCCCGTAGGCACAGAAATGCCCCCGTGGGGCAAGATGGACAGGCAGCAGCAGCCCAAGCCCAACCCAGCTGCAGAGGCCACTGGACCCTCTCCAGAAGCAGCAAGAGGGCCTCCACCCCATGGGCCTCCACCCTGTGGGCCTCTACCCCATGGGCCTCCACTCAGAAGCCCCAGCTGGCCCATGGACCCAGCCACCAGGCCAGCCCTGGCCTCCACCCAGAGACCTCTTGCCTGCAGCCCCACAGGGAATACAGATGAGACATGCGGACAGCTGGCAGCTCACAGAAACATGTAGGCAGCCTTGGAAGCAGGAGCCAGGAGGGACTGTCATCAGGATCCCAAGTCACAATGCAGCCTAAGGACAATAGCCAATTCCAGCAGCGTGACCTCCAAACAGACTCTTGATTGGTCCCATTTTACAGATGAGGAAACTGAGATCCAGAGAGGTTAAGACACTTGTCCAAAGTCACCCAGCTGTGGAATAGCAAGGCTGGGCTTTGAACCTAGGCAGACTGCCTGCCTGCTCTCTAAAGGGCTGGACTAGAGCAAGCCTGGGGCATCTCCAAGGGTCCATCACAGTCTTGGGCTCACACACTAGAAGGAAGGGCCAATGCTGAGGACCGCTTGCCCTTGGCATGGGACCCACCGTGCCCCACCTTCAGTCTTCCTTCCCTCCAGGAGTCCAGTCTGTAATCACGCACAGCTGGGGAGAGGATGGTGCTTTACAGGTGCGGGGACCATCACAGGCCGAGACGGAGGACTCTGGGATCCAGTGCTCTGTGTCTCTCTGGTACTGGGGCCTGAACCAGGGCCTGCCCACTGAGCCACAGCCCAGCCCCTTCTGTTGGGAGAGGGGCCTGGCCACGTTGCTAAGGCTGGCTTGGAACTTGCAGCCCCCTCAGCCGCTGGGATCACAGGCACAGGTGACATTTAGCACCTCACTGTCCCTGGGGAGACTGCGGCCTTGGCTCCCCTCCCCCCACGAGGGGCCTGGCCGGCTCCAGGACTCACCAGGCCTCTCATGTCAGCCTCTCAGAGAGCTGGCACCAGGCTGGACATGCGGCCCCACGCGCCCCGCCTGCCCCTCCGGCTGCGCCTGCTGCAGCGAGGTGGCCACAGCTGCCCCCCAGCCGGCTGGCAGCAGGTCCTTCCTCTGCAGGCCACGTCCTGGCTGCAGCGGGCTGGCCTAGGGCCAGGGAGTGAGCTCGGCTCCTGCTGCTCGGCCACGTGGTCCTCCCTCCCCAGGTCGGGCCCCGGGGGGGACAGGGGACGGGACAGCAGGGCTGAGACGACTCAAGGAAGGGTCAGGACAGTGCCGGTCTTCGTGACCACAACCCGAGCAGGACGCCAAGGGCTGAGGGGACCTCTGAAGGCCATCTCAGCCATTCTCCTGCCTCCAGGCAGGGTCTATAGGACCGTCTGCTCCACAGGAGGTGGCATGCAGGAGCACCCAGAATCACAAGTCCTGCTCACAGCCCTGAGGCTCAGCTCCCGGCCTGCAGAAGGGTCCACTCTGCCCTCACCCGCCAGGGAGGGCTGAGGAGAGGTGAGATGTTTATAATCCAGTCCCTGGTAAACTCTAGTGGGCCTCCACTAAGCTAGTTAGGTTAATAGCAACAGCAGGAATAATAGATAATCCTAGAGGAGCCCGAGACCTCCTCACAAGTATAAGTCCTCCAAAATCTGGAAGTTCCTGTACAAGTCTAACCTGCATTCTTTCCCACCACACCTGACATAGCCCTTATTCTTTTCTAGAAGAGACATGAACCCCAGGTGTGCTGACATGGGAAGACCCCATGAAGCCTCCCGGTAGTCATTCCTCACAGTGCTGAGTGTCTTCACCCTGACCTTCTGAGGTCCACTAGGAAATGCCGCAGAGAAATTTCACCTGGGGAGGGAGTGGGAGAGGCAGCAGAGTTCCTGCCAGGATCCCAGAGTCGTCAACGCTCTGACTCATGGGAGCCTCCAGCACCCCCTGCTACAGACCTTGCCCCCTGGAGGCCTCAGTGTCCCTAGAAACACGAGCTCTGTCACCGGTCTCCCTGCTCCCGCAGCCTGGAAACGCAGAGCGCTGGGCTCACAAGCCAAGATGCGGAGTTAGGAGCCGTGGGCTGCAGACAGCGGGCATCCCAGGCAGGTTCCCATGACCCCAGCCCAGCCCCAGCAAGCTGGGCCCGGCAGGAGCTGCCCTCTCAGTGCAGCCAGCCTGCCACGCCTTATGTCTAGACCCTTCTCGAACCCCACAGACTCCCTTTCTAGCAGGAGATGGGAGGAGGGAGAGAGCTATAGACTCAGCTTTCCTTGGAGGTTAAAGACGGGAGGGGGCTATGTAGAGAGCACCCTGCAGTAGCCAGCAGGGTCCTGGATTCAACTCCTACCTCTGCCACCAACTTGCTGTGTGACCTTGGGCAAGTTCCTTTCCCTCTCTGCTCATCTGTCTGAAAAAGAGGTGGAGCCAGGCCATCATGGGGGCCCTGCAGCCCCCATGAGCCCCAACCTCCACTTCTTCTCAGCTCCCAGGGGCATAGACTCTCACCCTCCCTCCAAATCAGAGGCCAAGGAGATGAGCACAGGGGCCGGAGGTCTGCCTGCAGCGAGAGACCAGAAACAGGCCACCTGGATGCCACCCAGGGAATTCGGCTCCTGCTGCTGCTTCTTAGCCATTCCCAGGAGGGGCTGGGCTGGGGGCCCCAGGGGGCGGGCCTCAGGGCGGGCCTCAGGGCCGCCCAGGGAGTGCAGGCGGGGGACAGCAGGCCAGGGCCCAGGACATGCACAGGGGGACCGCAGGTTGCTGGCCACGGTGACGGGCCCAGAGTCAAGGGCATTTCCCGGTTCTCAAGGTGCGGGCACAGCGGTGGGCCCTCTCCTGACACCCCGCTCTGGGGTGCTCCCATCCCCGGGTCAGGGCTGATCTGAGAGGTTAAAGTCAAGCAGCAGGAAGCAGACAGGAGCTGTCCACTGTAGGTCAAGTGTGCGGCCTCAGAGGACCTCTGGACTGATGGCGTGGCCAGCGTGAGCCCCGGCTTCCTTTTCTGGGTAAGAGGGAGGATCCACCTCATCTTAAAGGCTCTCTGGGGAATCACACGGGCTCAATACCGTGACACCCAAGGCCTCGCCACCTGGCTTCCCTTCCCTTACAGCTGTGAGGGCTCGGCTCTGCTCCTTAGCCTGCGGACAGTCCCACCCTCAGGGATCGAGTATGTGTCCGTCTGACGACAGTGCTGTCTGCAGTATGGTATACAGTAGGTGCTCAATAAACACTTGCTGACTCAGAAATAAGCGAGTGGCCTCATCCGACCTAGACAGGTAGATCGATCGTCACCTCCACCATGAGCACCACGTGGCTTGGGCACCAAGCAGGAAACGTGCCCATAGCAGGGAGGGGTGGGTGCGAAGGGGAGACAGAGGTGGGCGGGGACACCTGAGGGACCGCCCTCCCGTGCCAGTCTGGAGGGGCCAGGCCACTCCCAGGGCTCCCTGGGCCTTGCCTCTTCCACGCTCAGGGGGTTCTGGAACCCAAGCCCTCCACGGCCGCCCCCTGGGCAGGAGCTGAGAGCTCGGGCCGCGTTCTAGTCCAGTCTCAGCCCTCAGTGAACCCAGAGCTGTGACCCACCAGTCACCTCCCTGAGTCTCCATCTCATCTGTGAAGCGGCCCTGCCAGGCTCCTGGGATAGAGGCTGAACCAGCCCCCCAGCGTGGCCCCAGAGGTGGGCCTGGGGATGGACAGCTGAGTGATCCATCTGCTGCCCCTCCACAACTTAAGTCATGGGAAACCAGGCCCGGAGAAGGTGACACCTCTGACCTCCAGCCACTCAACACAGGTGGCCCCTCAGCCACCTAGGAAGTACAATGGTCCCATGAGTTAGACACAATTGTCATTTCTCAGATGAGAAGATCATGGTTCAGAAAATTTGAACCAAGTATACTCCTGCCCCGGGGCCTTTGCACCCGCTCTCACCTCCACCTGGAAGGCTCTCTCCTGGGAAGCCACATGGCTCCCATCCCCACCTCATGCAGGTGTCTCATGAAGCAAGAAGGACTTACTGGACCTCTCAGCCCACGTTCCAAGCCCTCACTGACCCCTGCCCCACTCTCAGCACCTGGAACTACCTGACATTCTTTTGATCATTCTTTCAGCCATTTTTCCCTGTCCCATGGCCCGTCCATCTGCCCCATCAGGTGGGCGCTCAGTGGGCATTCACTGCCTCCCCACCCGAGGGGCCTGGCCGATGCTGAGGGGCAGTGCTCCTCCTGGCCCACATCTAGGTGGCAGGTTTTGGACCTGAGGGCACAAAAGGCTGTCAGGCCACAGAGGGTGGCTTTGCTGGGGGACCCTCTGCCAGCTCCTGGGAGCAGGACTGGATCCTGCTTTTCTCTGCCCTCCCTGACCCCCAGAGGGCCAGCTTCACACACTGCAAAGGCAACAACACACCACCACCCCAGCATCAGACAGCCCCCTTCCCTGTGTCCCCAAGTGTCCCGGCTCCTGTCCAGTCTAACCTCTCCCACAGTCCACTCCACGAGCCACAGGGAACAGGAGGCCCAGGGCTGGGCCGACCACAGCTCTGAGGTCAAGGATCAACCTGGGGGGCAACGGATAGCCTAAGGCACGTACGGGGACTAGAACACAGCTTGAAAGAAAGACACCTCTGCGACAGTCCTGGGCCTGTTGTCCCAGAGGACAGACCTCAGACACAGCGATCTGCCTCTGAGCCTCAGTGTCCCCTTCTGAATAATAACAGGAGTAAATGACATCCTGCAGGTGCAACTGTGGGAAACCTACTTCTACAAGATTAGCATCAAGTAGTGACGCCAAGCGATCAGCAACCTTGGGGACAAGCCTATTCACCTAGAATCCTGGCTTCCCTACTGACTCGCTGTGCAACCTCAGGCATATGACTTAATCTTTAGGTGCCCTGGCTCTTTCTTCATGCCTGCAGATGCTCAAACAACGGGAAAAACAATTTCCTACCACAATGCAGAGGAGTACATTAGGTGGACTGGGGACACCCGGAGCCCCTCCTGGGGCTGTGCCCACTGTGGGCCTGTCACACCCCACTGCCTCCAGATCTGCGTGCTCACGAGAGGAAATGAGCAGAGCCAGGTGACACCAAGACGACGTGGAGACAAGTGCTGAGATGGAGCCTGTGTCCTGGGCTGGCCTAGGCCTCCCCAACCCCAGGCAGGCCCCAGACACAAACACCCCCAGCAGATGTCCCCCACGCCACGGCACTCAGGAGCGGTGCACAGGGAGAGAGGACCCAGAGCAGCAGCCACACAGCAGCCACGCAGCGTTCTGGTGACAAGACTCAAGGCAGAGCAGAGCCAGGCACAGAGAGGCAAGAAGCACCAGGCCCCAGGCAGACAGGCGGATAGGCCGGCGGGGGTGAGTCCACCCATAGAGTTTGCGTAATAGACACGGAAAATCTTTACCGGCCTACCCATCTTGCCCCTCTTGCCAGGAACGCCAGGCAGACCCTGTAGGGGAAAGACAGGGGACAGGTCAGGACAGGACTCCAACAAGACACAGCTGGCCCACATCAATCCCAGAGCCACCCATGGGAGGTGACAGAGGGCCTGGAATCCATACTGTGTACACAGTGTCACCAGTTATGTGGGATGGACAGATGGCCTTTGTACTCTGCAGGGCAGGGGGCTGCTGGGGAGATGCCTAAAGAAAGTGCTCCTGGCATACAGCAGGTGCTTACTTTTTGCTCCTTCTCCTGCCTTTCTAAGGCCCTCAGTGTCCAGCTCACTGACAAGTTTACAGCTGAGTTCCCAAATATGGACTCAAGTTGGAAGTGGGCCAGGAAGGAACCCTGAGGGGCTTCTAGAGGACATCAAGGCGGGGCCGGGGGCGCCTGAGCACCTCATCCCGACTCCCCTGACTTGGACACCTGGCTGGAGGGACGGGGCATCCTAGAGAATCTCAGGCCCGCGCCTTCCCCAGAGCTGGGCCCAGTCTCTCTGCAGAGCTCAGGGTGCAAGCCAGTCACCCAGTGCCACCTCTGGTGCCGACACCCCCCCTCCCCTGCCCCACCCAGCTCCACTGTCTCGGCCCAGGTGCAGCCTCCAACATCTGGTCCTTGGACCTCATGCATGGCACAGCTGCCACCAGGTCCTGGGTCTCCAGCCCTCTCATTCGCCCCAGGAAAGGAACTAAGCTGCCTAAGGTGGGATGAGCAGGGCATGGGCAGAGGGGCAGGGGTGAACCTCTGGCTCTGCGGGCCACCTGGTCTCTGCCACTGGCGGGGAAGGCAGCCAGGGCTGACAGTGGGCAAATGAGCACGGCTGGGCTCAATAAAACTTTATTCGCAAAAATGAACAACGGGCCAGAGTCTGCAGACCTCTAACCTAGAGTAGGAAGCGGGCCTGTTTCTCATTTGCTGAAAGCCTGCGAGAGTCCCTTTCCTGGCTGGGTCCCTCCAGGCTCGCAGCCTCCTTCCTGAGTGGACCTGGGCGATGGTTCAGGTGAACGGGAGGCCGCTGACTATGCGAGGCTCCCTGCCTGGAAGGCTCCCCCCCGCACTGCCCACTCCCAGCCCCTCCGGGAGGGACCCGGTGACCTCGGGTCACCACAGGAGCGCACTTACCCGCTCTCCGTCGGCCCCAGGCAGGCCGAAGAGCCCTGGGAGTCCGATGTAGCCCTAGGAGAGAGCAGGAGGGTCAAGGCGTGGCGGCCGAGGGCGGAGCAGCGTCCAGCCCGGCCCCGCCCCGGAAGCCCCGCCCCGGGGGACCACGCCCCAGAGGCCCCGCCCCGGAGGTCCCGCCCCCTCGTCTCGCTGGCAGCTGGCAGCAGCGTGCTCCGTGGTCCTCGACGACACAGGCCTTGAGGCAAGTGTATATGCCCATGGACTGCATGGTGCCGGCTTCCACGATGTAGTCCAAAGGCACATACCCTCACGCCAGGGAAGGCGGGCGCTGCGGAGCCCGCCCCGCGCCCCAGGACGCCGCCACCTGCTGGAGGAAGCCTGGCCTGGTTAGGTGCTGGGCCCGCCCACACCCAGGTCACCCCAGGGTGCGCCTGCAGCGCTCCTCCTAGGCCTCCAAGGTCTCGGAGGGAGGCTCACGTCCACCCCAGCCACCTGAGTGACAGCAGGACCATCAGCTGTGCTGACATCCTGCCAGGCACGGCTGCTCCCTGTGGTGCTAAACTCTCATAAAGACCCTGTGGACTGGCTGTCATCTCCCTCCCTGGACAGACAGGAGGAGACTTAGCTCTGAGGAAATAGCAACTCAGCCAATCCTGAGCAAACCCTGGTCAGCTCCTAGTCACTAAGTGCAGCTGACTCCAGACCCCAGCCCTGGCATCAGGGTGCTGGCTGGTCCTGATTCCCAGCCTCAGGGGCCTCTTTGCCCCCCACAGGACCACCCTTCCCATCCTCAGGACTGCACGGCTGAAGCAAAGCCTGCCTCTAACGCCCTCTACCTTGGACAGCATCTGGTGCCCTCGCCAGAAGCAGTCTCCTCTCACCCCAGCCCCCAGTTTGAGTCCCAGGTAGCAGCATCTACCATGGAGTCCCAGGCATCTATGTTCTCTATCCTCACCAGCCTAGGAACTTCCTGGGCAGAGTTCTAGCGCACGGTTGGTATCACTGTCTGTACCCTCTAGGTGTTTCTGGAATGACTTAATGATAACTGTTAAAAAGCCTGACATTCACTGAGCACAAACTATGCACCAGGCCCAGCTCTCAATGCTTTGCATGCATTAAAGCATTTACTGCATCCTCACTACACTCTTAGAAAGTAGGTATTAGTCCGCACACAGGAGAGGTGAGAGCATTCAGGCCCAGAGAGATGAAGTGATTCCCCAGGGTCACACAGCTGGAATGTGGTAAAACTGGCATCTGAATTCAAGTCATGTGATTCCCAGGTTCCTAAATACTCTGCTACACACCCTTCCGTTGAAGGTCCCCAACCATCTCTCCTTCTCTAGACAGCCACAAGGTCACTGAGTCTCCTTCTCAGCACGTAGCAGGATCACTGTTCACAATCCTCAAGAGTGATTTACCTACCCTTCTACGTAGGGCTCATTTCCCAGATTTACAGGTGGGAAAAGGGGCTCAGAGAGGCCCAGTGACTGGCCAGCACCCTGCAGCTGTTGAATGGCAGAGGGTCTCAAGCCCTGATGCCTGTGCCGCTTTGACTGCTTCATAAACATGAGGCCGCAGGGGTTGGAAGGCAGCTTGAGGGGCCGGCCCCCATGGGCAGCTCAGGCCCTGGGAGCTGGAGGAGGCAGGAGAGGGGGCCACACTGGCCCTCTCCACACATGTGGCCTCAAGATGTTGCCATTGTAGCAAACATCAGGCAGCTCCAGATGTCATCCGTTGTCCTCTCCTCGGATGGCAGATGGGCACTGGGGGCTGAGAAGACCTTTCCCTCTGGGCTTAGAAGGCCCCGCTGAGGCCGCAGCTCACAAAAGCAGCTGGAGGAAGGCAGGGAGACCCAGCGCCCCAGCAGGCACCTCCTCAGGCCCCCTGCATGCCATAGCAAAGTCCTGGGGAGCCCGCCTACCCGCCCGCGTGCCCACCTCCTGCCCTGGGGTCGCTCTAGGGCAGAGACCGTGGCATGTTGACCTCTCCCTCCTGCCAGGGTATATGTGGCTTTGGCTCCTGAGCAAGGGCAGTGTGACCCCCTTCTCAGTGCCCCTTAGGAGTCCCCGTGCTCCACCTTGGGGATGCAGTGTGGGCCCTGGGGCCACCAGGACCCCACTTTCCTTGTAGGAGAGGAGATGCAGCCAGGTCATCTCCTGGACTTCCAACTCCACCGACACCCCTTCACTTCACCCAGAGCCTTCTCTGCCTCCCCACAGCCCACAGGGGAGCCCCGTCCTGGCATCTCCAAGCCAAGCCACAGCAGGAGTTGGCATGGCTCCCAGGGCAATGACGGGCAAGCCTCAGCGATGGCTACTCAGTTTGCTCCTTTGGAGCTTAAAAGAAGCCCAGATCTGGAAGCTCCTGGGCTTCCAGGCCAGGGCAGCTCCCCCACTGGACACCTCAGGCCTCCACAAAGGGAGGTCCCCAGCCCTTGGCTGGGAAGGAGGGAGGCACTGAGGATTCTGCTGGCAGGTACTTCAAAGGGCACTATCTTGGGCTCCCTGGTTACTTGAAAGGAACAGGTGGACACGTCAAGCAAATGCCCACTGGACCTGGCGCGTGGCTGAGTCCCAGCAGAGCCTTGGCTGCCTGGACTGCCAGACTGTGGGACCTCGTGGCTCCCTTGGTTCAGGGTTGCCCAGCCCTCCTGCTGCCCCACCCTCCAGGGAGTGCCCCCGTGAGAGGGCCTCAGCCCCAGCCTCCAGCCCCCAGCCCCCACTTACAGCCTGACCTCCCATCAAGCCCACTGGAGAACAGGGGACACCACGCAGGCCCACCCGTGTGGCACCAGCCAATGCCACTTACCCGGCTGCCTTTGGGGCCAGGATCTCCTACAGGCCCAGGTAACCCCTGAAACACAGAAGACAGAAAGACGAGGATGTGTGGGGACGCCCTGCCGCATTGACGTCCCAGGGCGATCCTGTCTCTGGAGCCTCAGCTGCCCCCCAAGAAGGCCCTCTCCCCTCCCTCAGCGGGGAGACTGGTGGGAGGAGCCTCTGGAGACCCCCACCTGCACCGGCCTCCTCTTCCTGAGCATCCCATCCCTGCTGCCTACAAAGAGGAGCTGCCATGGTCCACTCCAGGACAGCCCTTTCCTTCGGCCCCACCCGGCGGGGACAGCTCCTTGGCCCTTAGCCCACTGCCTCCCTGTGCCTGGGGCACCCATGGCCATCGCCACACGGCCACAGAGCTTCCAGAAGCCATATACTGCACCTGCCTGCCAGGGTAACCTTTGGCCCCTGGGCTGCCCTCAGGTCCTGGCGGCCCCTGCAAAGGAACAGAGAGAAACGGACGGTATAGACAGGCTCTGGCCAGCTCAGGGGCTGGGACAGGAGAGGGACAGGAATGTGAGACTGAGCCAGAGGAAAGCTGCTGGGCCCCCAGCCCACCCTTCTGCAAAACCAGTCAGACCAGCTCTGGGGGAGGAAGCCCTCGGCTGCAGCCATGGGTAAGAAAACACTGAGGCCTGGTCCCCGCTGGCAGGGCTGCTGTTGACTTGGGCCGGGGAGCCCAGATTCCTGCAAACCCCTGGCAGCGCGGATAATGTCCCCTAACATGGCTGGAACAGGCGGCTATTCATGGGTCTATCCAAAGTGGAGTGGCTCCTGCCAGCCCCAGGCCACATGGGCTCCTTCAAGCAACGGATGGGTGGGATGAGGTGGGGGCCCAGCAGGACGGGAGGTGCCGGCCTGGCCTGGGGCAGGTGGGGAGAGAAGCAGCTCTGGGCGGGCCGAGGCCTCACCTGTTCTCCAGGGTGCCCGGCCGGTCCAGGATAGCCCTTGTAGCCCTGTGGGGGGAGAAACTGCATCAGGTGGGGGTGGCACAGCAGGCCACAGATGGCCGGGCCATGCCTGTCGCCTGCCTCGCCCAGCACTGCCAGGGCTGCACCCCAGAGACCACCTCCGAGTGCCTGCAGGTGCTACTGCGTGAAGGTTCGCCCACCCCAAGGGCTTCCTCTGCTCGGTGGCTCTTCAGTCAGCGGAACCAGGGGGGTTCTGACCTCGGATGGAGCAACTGTGACGCCCTGGATTTCAGCCCTGCTTGGAAATCCAGAGAGGGAGAGGCGGGCAGCAGCCGGGGCAGAAGGATGGTCAGGAGATGGCTGGACGGCCACGAGGCGGGGACCCTCGCTCTGTCAGGACCTGCCCGCCTCCTAAGCCCCATCAGAAGAGCCCCACACACGGGCATGCGGGCTCTCTGGGACGGCGCCTCCTCTGCCCGCCCCGTCCCTGTTCCACAGGTCCCGAGGGAGAAGGATTCTGGAGACACTCTAGGGTCAATCCTGACCCTCTGTCCCCATGGCCCCACCACCGTGATGTCCAGGCCCAGGGTCCAGGAGCAGATAATCAAGTCAAGGGTGCCTCCTCAGGTGGCACCAGCAGGCCAGCAGGGCCCATGTCATGAGCATTCGGTGGCCTCCCAGGGAAACCCCAGCCGGCACCTCCTGCCCGCTTAGTGATGTCCGTGGCGACAAGACCGGGCAGGGGGCTTTCCTTTCAGACAGGGCGGCCACACTGCCCTGTTAGATGCCCTCACACAGGGAGCCCTGGGCTTGGTGCAGACACTGTCAATTACTGTGCATCTTTAGCGGGGTTGCTGCCCTTCCCGGAACCTCCAGGGGGTGTGAGTTTGTGGTTTAGAACTCAAGAGCTGGAAGGCGTCCCAGAGTCTAAACCACACACACACGGGACCCCACAAGACCACAGCCCGACGTGCCTGCGGGGCCCTCTGTGCGTTTTCTGGGGACTACATGGGCAGTGTGTGACCTCATTCAGCCACCACAGTGGGGCCGGGCAGTCACCATCTCTTTTTCCAAAGGGGGAAACTGCGTGGCGGGCGCTGAGGCCACCTGCCCCTGAGTCCCACCGCTCCTCATGGCAGATCTGGCCACATGGGAGGCCACACTGACAGCCTTGCGGAAGCCCCGGAGGCCTGGCTCTCTCCCTGTACACAAGAACAAGCGCCTCCGCCCCCCCAGGGAGCAAGGCGGAGTCTGGGGAGTTGAAGGCATGCCTCGCGCACCCACTCACAGGGCCAGGCTCTCAGCAGGGGCGGCGGCATCTCTCAACCAGGGGCCTGCATTCTTTCCCCAGGAGGCAAACTGGGGTGCAGACCACCACCGGTGACTAGATCACACCTCTTGTTTCAGGTTGATCCAGATTCCAATACTGCTCTGCTCACTGACTAGCTGTGTGACCTGTAGCCAATGCCTCCACCTCCCTGAACCTCTTTTTCCTCAATTACAAAACAGGCGGCCTAGGGTTAGTGCATGAATTACATGGTATCATGTCAAGCACTTAACACCGCATCTGACATTGAATTCCATCGAGGGCCCTGGAACAGTTGGCTGCTGTTCCAACCAGGGTCTTCATTTCTCTCTCTCTCTCTCTCTCTCTCTCTCTCTCTCTCTCTCTCTCTCTCTCTCTCTCTCTCTCTCTCTCTCTCTCTCTCTCTCTCTCTCTCTCCTCTTTTTAAATGATACTGGGGATTGAAGCAGGCAAGCCACATCCCCAGCCCTTTTATTTTTTTTTGAGACGGGGTCTTGATAAGTTGCCCAGGCTGGCCTCATGATAAGTTGCCCAGGCTGGCCTCCAACTTGTGATCCTCCTGCCTCAGACTCCCAAGTAGCTGGGATCTCAGGCGAGTGCCTAGCACCTGGCCTCCTCATCTTTCATTTATTCATGTAAAACCCACTGCTGAGCTCCCGTGCCAGCACTCCTTGAAGCACAGGAAGAAAGAGACAGGAAACATCCTTCGCCTTAATGGAGTTTACACTCTGATTAAGGAACTATAAAAACAAAATAAGTATAAAGGGTAATGCTGGGGGGGGGGGGGCAGGCCTTGTGTAAGAGGCAGACAGTTCCAGTTCTGCAAGATGGAAAGTCCTGCAGCTCTGTGGCCACCACGGGAAAGCACTTACCGCTACCAAAGGGTGTCCTAGGCGTGACAAAGGTGGCCCGTTGTGTGCCAGGCTTTTTTTTTTTTTCCAACCACAATAAAAAGCTAAATTTGAAAAATGAGAAACGATGTCCAGTAGTAACCAGAGCCATGAGAAAGAAAAAGCAAAGTCATGGGACAAATAATGGCAGGGTTGGGCAGGGGTGGTGACGTGGGCGGTGGTCAGGGAAGGACGCCCTGAGGAGACCAGAGGTGAGAGAGGTGGGCCCAGGGCTGGCTCCCGGGAAAAGCATCCAGGCAGAGGGAACAGCATGGGCAAGGTCCCTGTGGCAAGAATGCTCTTGTGGTTCATGGAAGCTCAAAGGCCCTCTGACCAGAGCAGAATGAGTAAGGCGGTCGGAGAAGAAGCAGGAGATCAGACACGAGTGTGACAGGATGGCAAGCCCCAGGAGGGCCTTCTCCCGGTGAAGCAGTGAACTGAGCCTGGCGCCCTTGGCTGTGTGACTCAGCATAGGCAGTCACCCTCTCTGAATCTCATTCTACCATCCTCTGCCTGCTTGGAGAGTGGCTGCAAAGAGCTTGTGGACTAGTGGGGGCCAGGATCCCAAGAGAACAAGAAAAGGGTCCTCCAAGAGCCCCTAGCCGTCACGAGCTTTGATGGCTTCTTTCATATCCATAAAGAAACCTGCTGAAAACCAGTTCTTTGGTACCTCCCTCCCCCAAAGGAAGCAATAAAAGTGTCTCCAGGGAAATCTCAGGACATTTAAAGTAACCTCTTTGCTCAGGATGCAGCTACAGGACAGGGACAGCCCCAAGCCTGGCTCAGCAGGAAAGCCTGAAATACACCAGCTCCACTCCTCTAGGATGTAGGAATTCCTGGGTAAGGAAAGTGAGGCTCAGAGAGGTACAGAGACTGTCCTGAAGCCACACAGCTTTCCAGGATCATGACTCCAACCCTGTGTCCTTAACCACCTCATCTCTGAGGCCTGAGGCCGGCCTGGAAGAGCCACAGGGCCACCAAAAGGCAAGGTTCTCCCGAAGTCAAACCTTCCTGGGGCAGAGGTCAGTCCCAGAACCCTGGAGCGTCTGGGTGGGAAGGGACCTAAGCCATCCTGTGACAAGCTCCTTCCTCACTGGACAGACTGAGAAATGCAGGCTCGGAGTCAGGAGGGGATTGCCCCAGGTGACCTAGGACACTATGACCCATCCTAGACAGTTCCCCAGGACCCTGGACCCCTGGGCTGGGTTTTGTCCAGAAGACGGCCATTCCTAGGTCTGTCCCCATCAGCAGGCCCCAAAAGGCCAGGAAGCTCCTCTTCTCCTGGCTGGCAGGACAGGGACAGAGCACAGTCCCGGGGCAGGGGGAGGTGCCGAGGCGGCCGCTCTCTGCATGCTCCTCCAGTGTTTACGGGGCTGGGCCAACAAACAGCTTCAAATGACAGGGCCCAGGAGCAGCAGAGATCTAAGCCATTATCTTCTCCAAGGCCCCAGCAATTTTGTGGTAGGCACTGACTGCAAGGTGGACCGTGGGCAGTGATTTTGCAGTTTGTGATGGGTGCCCAGTGGGTACGAGGGGGCAGGGAAGGCTTCAGGGGAGCTCCGGGGACCACAGCATCTGAAGGGGCCGCTGGCCGCCGGGCAGGCGGGTTCCCGCAGGACCTGTGTTTATAATGGAGCTCGGGCTATATTTTGATTTGAGAGCCAAATTAATCATTGCTTACAATGCACGAGGAGGAAGCAGACATCACCTCACCGTCGCCCCAGACAGTTTTCCCGTCCGGCGGGGATGCTATTTGGGCTCTGGGAAGGAAAGCAGGGGGGTCCTGTCCTTGCCTGGGGGTCCAGGCGCCAACGCCTTCTGAGACCTGAGGTTCCCCAGCTCCACCTCTGGCCGGGCAAGGCCCCAGCTGCCCTTGTAGTAAGATTGACCTCGACCCCCTGCCCAGAACCGTAGGAGACTTCCCACCAAGATGACTAAGCACCCTGGCAGCCCACCCCAGCCCCTCCAGCCATAGGACAGAGGGTCCAAGAGGAAGAAGCACCCACCAGGTGGCAGGGGGACCTACTGTGCAATACTGCACCAGACCCTGCACCTGTTCAAGTGCTGCTGACTCCGAAGTTACAGGATTCTGAAGCCTATGGCTGGTTTGACACCAACCTCTGTTTGGTGGCACTTGAGGCAGGACAGGGCAGGAAGCACCATTTCTGTACGTCTCATTCATTGGTCCAGTTAACACTCATTTACCAGACGTTTGCTGAGCCCCAACAATGACCACGGCCCTGGGGTAGGTCAGGAATATACTGAACAAAGCAAATTCACTCTTGCCTTCCAGAAGTGGGGGGTGGGCATTAGACACAGAATAAATGGGGTGACGGAGAAGCAGCCAGGCCAGGAGACGGAGCTGCCCCCAGCGAGGGGAGACGGCAGGAGAGGCTGTCCCCAGCGAGGGGAGACGGCAGGAGAGGCTGTCCCCAGCCTGGGGAGACAGCACTGCGCACTGCAGTGGAAGGAGCCGCAGGGCTGGGTGGGAGAGACGGTGGGGGGAGAGCCACTCAGCAGCCGGGAAGCCCAGAAGAGGTTCCCTGCAAGGGCTCCGTGGAACTGGGAGTGCCACTCAGCAATACTGACAGGTCTGCAGAAAGCAGGGTCCCCTCAGGCAGCCACATTCCCCCCAAAACATTCCCAGGGGAGCCCCTTGGCTCCCCCCTCATTGTATCTCAGCTTTGCATGGATAGCGGTCAACTTAGGAGGGCTGGTGAGCTCCAGGGCACCATGGGGAGCCAGGCTGGAAAGACAGCAAGGACATCTCAACCTGAAGACCCATTAGCCACATGCCACGGGTCCCATCTACCTGGGGCCATGGTGGAGGAACACTGAGAGGCCCCTCGTCCTCTCTGCAGCCCCTAAGGCCACCCACTTACCATGGAACCCCCAACCCACGCTGCCTCCTCCTGCCACTTCCTCCACGGCCCTTCCCGTCTCCTGGGGTACCTTGTATTTTCGCTCTTTTCCCTTTTTTGATGTGAGCTCCCAGAGGCAGGGGGTTAGGTCTGTTCGTTTGGCTCAGTGCCTCGTTAGGAGTCAGTACGTCCTCATCAAATGAATAAATAAACGAGCGAATGGGATTATGGTGTCAGCTTGGAGTGACACCAAAGTTCAATGCCCTCCACTGCAAATTAGTACAACCACTCTGGAAAGCAGGATGGAGAGTCCTTAGAAAACATGGCATGGAACCACCATTTGACCCAGCTGTCCCACTCCTCAGTCTATACCCAAAGGTCTTAACATCAGCACACTGCAGGGACACAGCCACATCAACCTTTATAGCAGCTCAATTCACAGTAGCTAAACTGTGGAACCCACCTAGAAGCCCTTCAATAGATGAATGGATAAAGAAACTTGGCATATATACCATGGAATATTAATTAGCATCAAAAGAAAATAAAAATCATGGCATTTTCAGGTAAATGGAGGGAGTTGGACAATATCATGCTGAGTGAAGTTAGCCAATCCCAAAAAACCAAAGCTGAATGTTCTCTCTGATATGTGGATGCTGATCCATAAGGGGGTGGGCAAGGAAAGAAGGGAGGAACTCTGGATTGGGCCAATGGGAGCGGGAGGCGAGGGGGCATGGGGGCAGGAAAGATGGTGGAATGAGACCGACATCATTACCCCAGGTCCACGTATGACTGCACAAATGGTGCGACTCTGCATCGTGTACAACCAGAGAAATGAAAAGCCGTGCTCCATATGTGCACAATGAAAAGAAATGCACTCTGCTGTCATGGATAACTAATTAGAAAAAATAAAAATGTTAAAAAAAACCCTCAGTGCTCTGGAGATCAATGAGGATGCTGACCTCACCTCTCCCTCATGTCCCTCGCTCCCCAGGGCTCCCACAGAGATGATGAGAAAAGCCAGCATAGGGCAGAGTGGCCACAGCGGTCACTGGAGGCCTGTGGGGAAGAGACTGCCACGGCCCTCCTGCTGGACCCCGCCACTAGTCAGGCTCTGCTTGCTCCCTCTGTGGGAGGGTGACACCAGCCTGTCACAGGACCAAACTCCTGCGTGTTTGCCTGGGCCAGGGCCAGAGGGGAACTCAGAGCCAGTGGCTTTGTCAAGTGGTTTGCAGCCGCACGAGGCTCTCCCTCACCTTACAAGGGTGCCTCTCCCTGCTCAGGAGTGGGGTCCTCTGGGCTGGGGCTTGTGGCCTCTGCGGACACATGCTGAGAGCAGGGAGCCCCGGGTCCCCTGGAGGAGCCGGCCCGAGTCTGTTCTCTCCATCTCCAGCCACTTGGCCAGATGTCCACCCCATGCAGAGCGAGCCCACCGCAAGCTGCTTTATGAGCCGGGACGGGAAGGAGCCTTTTCCACTCACACCTTATCCATCAGAAAGTGCCAGAGTCCAGAGGGAACAAGTGGGGAACAGGAGCACCCAGGGTCCCCTGAGCCAGGAAAGGCAACGCCTCCTAGCAGGCAGACTGCCACGGCCCTGTCCAGTGCTGGCCTGAGATGTGAGGCACGGCCTGCTGTGGCCATGGAAAGTGGAGGGGAAGGGGAGGGGGCTGCAATCCTCCAAGACCCTTTTTGCCATGGGGACCCTCACAGCAAGGACAGGTTGGAGCCAGAGTAGCGACAGCTGCCCAGAGGAGGACCAGAAGGCCCAGAGACAGGGTAGCTGCAGCCGAAGCCGGGAGCCAGGGCAGCAGCTCAAGATATGGCCGAGGCCCCTGTGTCTTCTGGTCAACTCATCAACAAGGGGGGTTTTCCTTTCCAAGGTCACCCAGCCAGGAATTGGCACGGGGAGAGGAGAAGAATCCAGGTCCAATGACCACAGAGCCCACCCCCAAGCTCTCTGCTCCTGGCCTTGCTCCTAGGTCCCAGATCCCCAGGCCCTGGGGGCTCAGGAGGGAGACCACTGTCCCTGCCTCTATTTCTGGTAAAACAAGGGACACACAGGCCCAGGCCACTCGGCCAGTGGACAGAAGAGCCGGAGCCAACACAAGTCCCCAACTCCCTCAAGCATCCTCGAGAGTGGCCTTCCTGGGAGTGGCCAAACCCCAAGGAGGAAGCACAGCAAACCAGGGACAGTTCTTGTCACACCTCATTGACCGTGGTGGAATGACCCAGCTCACACCAAGGGCCCCCTCCTCCCAGTGACACGACCCTCAGAAATCTCGCTCACATCCCCCACAGTGTGCCCTGTGCCCCAGGGAGCTGGGCGGGATCCAGGGAGAGCAGGTGACCCACAGCGCTCTGCCTGCAGCCCCAGCTCATCAGCAAGCCCAGTGCCCGGGCGTACCTTTCGTCCCAGAGGTCCCGGATGGCCGGAGAATCCAGGCAAGCCCATGTCGCCCTGCAAGACACAGACAAGGGGGTGAGACGGGGGTGGGAGTGCGACACTCTGCACTTGACCATGACCTCCAAGGCTGGTTGTCTCCAGCTGTGGAGGTTCCTGGGGGCCTCGGAGGAGACCCAGGGCCACCGAGCAGGGTGAGAGCAGAAGAACAGAGTTCCCAGTTCCCCCTCGACTCATCAGCTCCACGAATCCTTGTAAGAACTGGGCCTCGACAGAAGATACCCTCTGGGGAGTGGGTTTGACCCTAGAACCCTGGTTGAAAACCACACCCTGCACCGGTGAGCTTCCCGTCCTGCTCCAGAGACGCCTACCCAGGGCAGGGAGTGAAGGCTGCCGAGCAGGGGGCATGTCCACCACCACCATGAGACCTGAGAGCAGCCGCACAGGGGCAGGAGAGAAGCCCAGGCCCCTGGGTACCAATCCCATTCCACCGTTTACCAGCTGCGAGGTCCCAGGGGGCCCCATGTAGAGCCTCTGTTTTCTCATCTGCAACCTGGGCCCACCTGTCCTGGCTTAGAAGATTGTAAGGAGGACAGATGGGAGTATATGTGGACACCGTCCTGGACCCCAGGTCACCCAGAAGGAGAGGCCTTGGCAGTGAGGACGTGCAGCGCTGAGCCGCATCAGTCGTGAGCTGAAGCACAGCGGGGGCCCTGGATGTCAGGTGGCTCTTGGACCCCGTCTGGAGGGAAGCAGGGCAGGCCCGAGCGGCGTGAGGCTCAGAGGGCCTCAGCCACAGCTCGGGGCTCCCTCTCCCGACCCATCCTGTGCTCTCTGCCTGCAGATCCCCTGGAAGATGGCGTCCTCTGCTCACAGCGCTGCTCCCCCGAAGGTAAACTTGGCAACGTGGGAGCTCCGAGGGCTTAGCCAGGCCCCTCCACCCCCAGAAACCACAGGCCCGTCTGCTCGTGTGAACAGCCTCAGGGGCTTGGAATGTGTGCTGGGAGCTTCCTGGGCCTGGGCTGCCAGGAAAGTTCTAGATGCCAGGATCACCTGGCAGGTCCTGCAGAGAGCCCCACACGTGTGTCCCGGGGAGTCTTTTCCGATTTTCAGGGTGAGCCCTAGCAGCAGGCACGGGAGGGGCTGTGGGCCCAGGATTGGGAAAAACTGCACTTCAAGGGGACTCCAAACCACACCCATGTTCTTAGACCCTGCCACCCCCCGGCCTTCGTCAAGAATGGTCTCTGCCAGGACAGTCCCGCAGGGGACAGCAGGTTCACTACGGTCCACCCCTCTTCCCTCAGCACTGGGGTCCCTGGACCTACCTTTGCCCCATCGAGGGCCTTGCCTGGTGAGAGCCCTGGGTCCCCTTTCTGTCCCTGAAACAGAAACAATTCTGCTTTGGCCACCAAGGCATTTGGAGAGAATGTCTCCCCACAGACCCTTCGATGGCCTCAACGGGTCCCCATCCATCTCCCCACTCACACCCCAGAGGGCCTCCTGCATTGCACTACTCCCCTGCCCCCGCGCCCTCATCACTCCCACTGGCTCCACGTGCAAAGCCCCAACTCCTCCTCCCGGCTCTGGATTTTTCATAACCTGGTCCCATCTTTGCTCTCCTGATACACCAGGCCCACAGGGAGGGTCCCTGGTCTATTCCCGGGACACAGTCTCCGGCTGCGTCCTGCCAGCTGCCAGGCCCAGGCTGTCACCCTCGTAGGAAACCAGTCCCATTGACAGTCATGTTCCTCAGCACACGCTGCAGTGTGTCCTCCCCACCGCAGAGCTCGGGGCCACATACAGGTGACCAGTCTGTCATGTGTGTGGTTGGGACAGTTTCCTGCCCGGCCCCTGGGGCTCTCAGGGCTACTGAGAGTCATGACCAAGGGGCACGAAGATTCTTCTCAGTTTCCCAGCCACTGAGTCACATCTGCACAGGAGGCTCCCTAGGTGACGAAGCGGGCAACTGAAGAGTCACCACCCTGGGACACATCTGAGGAGGAAGAGCCACCTGAAGCCCCGGATGAGGCAGGACTGAGACTCAACCCTGCACTCGGGACCCCCGACCTGTGTTCTGGGAGGCCCTGGACCCCATGAGTTGGGGTAGGCCATGAGCTGGGGGAAACGGACAAGCAGCGGGTCCCCGCCAGAGGCAGGCACTCTGTGCCTAGTGTGCGGTCCTCCTAAGGACCCTGGCCCCGGGGAGGCTGGGGCCCAGGGCGAGGGCCCAAGTTCAGCTGCGTCACTCAGAGTGCCCCCCAAAGCGCTCCAGCTCCTCGTTGGTCAAGCCTGATTAAATGACTCGGGAAGCTGCCCTTGGAAAGTCGACCCACCCTATGCCACTTCTAGGAGCTCCCGGTCCCCTTACCCCTCATCCCCTCATTCCAAGCTTCTCTTTGCCTCGGCTGGTCCCAGAGTCCCAAGTCCTAGGACGAAGGCCTGGACCTGCCACGGAGTCACGGTGGAACCCTGGGCAAAGCTCCTCACCTCTCTGAGCCTCAGTTTCCTCGTCTTTTGGATGGGGGCCAGGCGCCTCCCACACACACCCATACACTTCCCGGGTCACTAGGAAGCCACCCGGGTGGCAAGGGCCACCCCCCAGGGGAAGGCAGCTGGGCCAACTCTACTTAATTCCCATTGGATTCTTTACTCTGTCAGAACTCAGACCTTCCAAATCCAGACTGTGTCACTCTCCCAGGAAATTGTCACTTTCTGAACTGCAAAGAGTTTCCCAGAGCGACGGGAACAGCCTTCCGCTGCTCACCTACTGTGTGCAGACGGTGCTAGGCATGCAGTCTGCATCCACCGCCTGTTCGGGGGTCTGGAGAAGCGAGTCGGCCCGGGCTGAGCCGGCAGGTCGGAGGGACGGCCAGCGACAGGGCTGGATATTTCTCCACACACCGCCCTGCCCTCTGCAGCTCCAGCCCTCAACCGCTCCGGGCGGACGGCCAGCCTGCTGTGCTGGGCCCCAGAACTCAGTCTACCTGGGCCCACCAGGTCGACTCTGCAGAACCCGTCAGGATCTACCTGCCCTGCAGCCGCTCACAGAGGCCCCCCTCAGTAGCTCAGGAGCCCGGCCGCATGCCTTTTATGTCCACCCTGCGAGGCCAGGCCCAGGGCTCGGAGGATTCCCATGGCCAAAAAAGGGCTGCAGCTTCCCTCACCCTTCCCGGCCCACCTCAGCCTGCAGCCGGGAGGGAAGCTGGGCTAGACAGGTCACAGGGGGCTCTTCATGTATCCTACTCGGTCATTTTACCCAGAGGGGACACTGAGACCCAAAGAGATGACAGACTTGCTCCCTGGCCCTGGGTCCTGGTTCTTCAGGGTTTTCCCCCTGCGTTCTCTGCAGCCGGTACAGAGCTTGAGGTGTGATCCCAGCCCGGGCATCAACGAGAACAGATGTTTACAGAACATCGACTGCAAGCCAAGCCTGGAGGTTTACCCAGGGACTGCCGTGACACAGACCAACAAGCTCGTGCCCATGGAGACTCTCCAGGGAGAAACCAGACAGAGCAGTAATGACAGGAGCACTGGCATTTGTTGAGCCGTCCTCTAAGCCCTGCCGTGTATTAACTCATTCAGTTCTCGAAGCTCAGGGGCAGGAACTGTCACTAACCCCCTAGTACAGAAGGGGAAACTAAGGCAGAGCAAGGCCCATCATTTGTCTGAGGCCAGACGTGCATGTGTGGGATTCCGATGCAGGAGGCTCTTTACACTTCAGCCCGTTGTGGTGAAAAGCCTCAACCATCCATCGGGCAGACAGGAGGCTGGGACAGCTGGCCCCTGAAGTGGTGAGATCCTGCAGAGACTCACGGCTCAGCTGAGGCTGGAGAAGACAAAGAAGAGCCAGCCAGACGAAGGGATGCTCAGGGATGCTCAAGGGACCTCCGGTCAGGGGAAGGGTGGCTTCTGGGACAGAGAAAACTACACGCCTTCCCAGCCAGCCTCCTACAAATGCCTCAGTGATTGATAGAAGCATATATAAAGTCTAACGGGTCATTTACACCTTGGTGACGATGACAATCTGGTCACCAGATGCATCTCTGCAGCCAGCAAGTCCGTGAGACCTCCACCAAGTCACTTTCCCTCTCTGCATGGGGAATGGTGGACTTCTTCACAGAGTTTATGGGACCAGAAGGTCATGGGAACTGTGCCAAGCTCCTTTCCTGCAAGTATAATGGGGAGATGAAAGAATAGAAGGCTCCAGGTGGCCGTGGCCCAGAGAGGGGCCGAGACAAAGGAGGAATAAATAACAAAAGATTGGAAATTCTGGGATTGAAGCCTCCTGTATAAGTCATCTCTGATCTCAAGTACCTGGCACAAGACCTGGCTCAGAAGAAGCACCCTAAAATTGTTCATGAACAAGCAAATGAGCAAATGGGAATCTCAGAAGATGGCAGTAGAGATGGGATTGAGTCAAATCTGATCCAATCCTAGAACTTGCTCTGTAGAGTCCCACTATTTCTAACTAGTATTTCATAAGTTTAGGAATTCTGGCCAATGCAATAAGGCACGAAAAACAAATAAGATGGGCTGGGGCTGGGGCTCAGCAGTAGCACACTTGCCTGAAATGTGTGAGGCATTGGGTTTGATTCTCAGTACCACATATAAATAAATATCAACAACTTAAAAAATATTTTAAAAAGAAAAACAAGATCTACTATCCTTTGAGAGGAAGGAAAAAAAGTATGTCCTTTACAAACTACATTAAGTGCCTGTCCAGAATATTCAGGAGGCCTGACTGAAATGCCAGTAGAACTTATAAGATAATTCAGTGAAGGGGATGGTCATAGATTAAACACAAAAAGTATTAAATATACAAAAATCAGGACTTATCTTCAATAGCTGAGACCAGCTAGAAAATATAACAGGGAAGAATATTCCAATAATAACAGCAGAAGAAACATAAAATTTCTAAGTATAAACTTAAAAAGAAATGTGCAGAGATTATGCAATAAAAGCCATAAAAGTTTACTAAGAGATGTTTAACAAAGTCAACCAAATGGAAGGAAAGCCAAGTGGGTAGACAGAAAAAGCTAACATTTTAAAGATGTAATTCATAAATTAATACATTTATGAATTTAATATAATTCCAGTAAAAATCCCATGAGGGATTTTTTTAAAGAAAATTAAGATGGCCATAAAGTTCATATGGCAGAATTATTTTAAAAGAAGTTAAGGGAGACATATAGTACAAAGATAGCAAATGTCAAATAAAATATTATTTTGTTAACATACAAATATACAAGTGGAGCAATGGAACATAATAGAGTGAAAAGAAGTAGATACTTGTCTCAGAGGAGCAAAGGTTGTTTCCTAAAGGGTTAACTATTACAGGAAGACAATGTTAGAGCCCTGCCTCATACCCCCCACTGAGATTAATTCCAGATGGTTGGAAATTTTTAATATAAATGATATTGTGAAATAACCAGGAATAAAAGTGAATACTTATCTGATCTTCAGATGGAAAAGAAATTTCCAAGCATAAAAGCAAAGTAGGGTTGGGGGTGTAGCTCAGAGACAGAGCAGCGCTTAGCATTTACAGCGGGGCCCTGGGTTCCATCCCCAGCATCAAAAGCAAAAAAGTAAATAATTTTAAACTTTACCTATTGGTAGGTCCCTCTGCAAATCAGCTGACATATGATAAGTTCCTAATAAGTGTTAGCTATTATTTTTAGTTCAAAAAAAGGGGATAATACTTCCATTTGTGAAAATCATCATGAATACTCTTCAAAGGGAAACAACAAATTTTTGTAGAGTAGGTGAAAATTTAATAACCCTATGGATGAATGTAAATGAATTCTACAAGTTGATAACAAATGACAACATCCCAATTCTCCAAATATGCCCAGCCATAAATGGTAAAAGACAAATGAAAATAGACATAAGAAACACATTCACCACAGATGATCAGTGAAATGAAAATAATACTGAATTATCTTCTTTTAATGTTAGCAGCAGCATGAATTGGTTCAGCCTTTCTAGAAGGTAGCTGCTAATGGACTAACTGTTGCATGTTTGTATAGACATTAGGTGGAAGGCATGTTATAAATCATTCACGTGTATGTGTTTGCGTGTATTATGTCTTAATGTATATAAAGATACCCCCATCTCTCCCCATGGCTGAATCCTCAGAACCATGCTATAAGGTATGAAGTATTATTATCCCATTTTACAGATGAGGAAACTGAGGGCCTATATGTTTAAGTACCTTGCCCAGAGTCATCCACCCAGCCAGGGATGGAGCCAGATTCAAACTCAGACACTCTGGCTCTTGGGACCATGCTAGCTATGTTATTATTATGAATTTATCCTGATGAAATAATTAGAGCGTCCACATTCATATACAAATCATGTTCTTCAAGATGCTACTTATAAAAAAAAGTTACTTGTATATTAATAAAAAGAATTTATAAAAAAGGAGATCAGTTAAAGACAACATGGGATATTGATGTTGGCCGGGCCACAAGCCATCAAAGCCCGTGTGGGGGAAGCCAATTTAATAAGCGGGAAGGCTCCTGGTGAATGTCAAGTGGGGAAGGCCAGGCGCAGCTGGGCGCAGCGGGTTCACGGTCACTTGGAGGAGCCAGGAGGGCCCAGCAGCCGGAGGCTGAGTTGCCTTGTGACTCATGTCCTAGAGCCAGCAGCAGATGCTGGGTTGCTGGCTTTGTCACCTACTAAAAATGTAACCCTGGGCAAGTTACCTAGACACCTGGAACCTTAGTTTCCTCACCCATACAATGGGGCGATAACACCTGCCCTACAAAGTGTGTGACATTCTCCAGCAGCGCCTGGCAAAGCTGCTCAAGATGTCCTCGGTGCTACTCATGGTCAGGGCCACTTTCCTCTCCATTCCTTCCAGACTCTTCCACACGGGCCTTAATGGCATGACCTACCTCAGTCATCAGAGGAAGGGGAGAGGCCCCAAGGCCTGAGAAGGCGTAAAGCTGCCTCCACCCACTCCCACCAGCTCAGCCAGTGGCCACCTGGTCACCAAGTCCTGCCCCCTGCCACTTTAACTTCCCTGGTGCCCTGAGCCCAGAGTAATTCTGGCCAATTCAGAGCAGAACACTGAGCCAGACCAGCGACAGGGCAGCAGCTGCCTGAGAGCCAAAGCACTACTGCCCCGCCCCACGGGAGCCCCGCCCACTCCTGGCCCCGCCCACTCTGCCCCTGCACAGGGACACTTGTGAGTCCCACCAGACGGTGTTCCAGCACCAGCACCCCACCAGGGGAGCACAGGCCAAGCCGTACTTCCTGGACAGCCTGCACGGCCCTCTCACACCTCCCCAGATCACGTCCCTCTGCCAAATCCTTCCCATAGTTTCCTGCTGCTCCTGGGATAAAGTCCAACAACCTACCAGGCCTGCTGCCCTCCCTGGCCTGTCCCTTTCCCTGGTCACCCACTGACCTTCAGAGCGTGGTTCAACCTTCCCGTTCTCCGGGAAGAGGCCCTCACCTCCTAGGTCAGATCATTCCTGGGGCAGCCTGGGCCTCGCCCAGGAGCCCCAGCCCCTAACCACGAGTCTTCTCCATTCATTGATGTGATTGGCTTGTTCTCTTTCCTGTTTGCCTCCATGGTCCACTAAGGCAGGGACCAGGCCTGTCTGCATCCTTGAAAAACCAGGCACATGCCAACGGCTGACCCCTGGGCCAGCCCTGCTGTGCCACAGATGGCCGAGACACTCTTCAGGACAACCCGACACGGCAGCTACTCTCACCACTCTACCTTTCCAATGAGGAAACGAGGCAAGGGAAATTCACACGATTCACCCAATCACAGAACTCGGAGGTGACAGAGCTGGGATCTGAACTTGGCCCGTGGGTCTCCAGGGTCTGTGCTCTTAACCACTGTTCTTTCCTGAAGGGACAGCTCTGGGCCAATGGAAGAAGGGCATCCACCCAGGGACTCACCCTGAGCCCCTGGGGTCAGCCACCACGGCCATCCCAGGGGCCAGTGTCTCTGTTTCACACTTGGGGTCCCTGAACTCAGCTCCGGGAAGAAGCTGGTGAGTCCTCCCGTCACTGGACAGGAACAGGGCAGGTGTGGGTTTGTGGCACCTGGGCACAGCCTGGGCTCTGCAGGGGGCAGATGCGGTGGGAGCCCAGCCTGACGGGTTTAGCCGTGGAGCCCAACACAGCTCCTTCCCAGGCAAACCCCCCGGGGGCCGACTTAGCCTCAGCCACTGCCAAGACAGCGACCCCAGAGGGAACCTCAGCCTTTGACCCTTCACTGCTCCCAACCTCAAGAGCACAAGATCCCTTGCCTTTCCTCAACCCACCTACCTCTCCCCACTTGAGGCAGGGCACCTTCAGCCCACAAGGGGATTGGTCTTAAAAGCCGAGACCTTGCTAAAAGTGACTGCACCGTGGCCAAGTCAGATGAAGGGCCGCTCTGGTGGCAGCCCTGCCTGTTTGGCTGATTTCTGTGTCCACAGCACCTAGTAGGTGTTCAGTGAAGGATAGATGGAAGGGTGGTCCAGAGGCAGCTCTGGAAGCAGACAGCATACAGAAAGTGCAGGGCCTTGGGCAGGCCAGCTCTACAGCCCCACCAGGTCACCGCCCAAAGGCTCTGGTGAATAACAAGGACCCTCGGCAGAATCCCACCCATGCAGATACGTGACACTCATTCAGCCTCGGCCAAGCCACCATTCCATCCAGGGAGACCCTCTGCTTTAACCTATCCTGGTCATGCCACCTTCACATCAAGGACAGCCTGGGCCTCCCACCCTGGTCTGGCCTGGGGCCACCTCTGCTCGCTGCAGGGCTCAGGGTCAAGTGTCCAGGCAAGGGCATGACCCTTACTTACATCCACTTGGCATTTCATCCAAGTCCCCGTGGGAGAAACAGCAACTGATTCCAGTGCATTCTCTGAAACTCTTCTGTGACACACACATTGCTTGACACTCACTCTCTCTATGGCCTGGGGACAGTCCATCAATGGCTTGCATGAAGCCACTTGACCTTTGCAATTGAGTTAGCAAGGAATGACCTTGGGGCTCAGCCAATGAAGCTGGAGTCCTGTCCCTGAGTCTAAGTCCACAGGTCCCAGCTCCAGGCGGTAGCAGAGCTCACCTGCTAGGGACCAGCCTCAGTGGCCACACTCCGAGCTGCTTCTCCAGTGGAGAAAAAGCTGGCGGCAGGCCCCTTCCTGCCGTGGCACGTCTGTCAGCAGGCTGGAGTGGGCTGCTGCGAGCCTGGTGCTGAGGCCTGCAGTGCTCAGAGGTTGGCCAGAGGGAGGAGCAGACGGGACGTCGGCTGCCAGGGTCAGGGTCAAAAGCAAAGGGTCAGCCTGGAAGCAGGGGGAGCAGCCCCACACAGAACAGCAATTTAAACAGCTGCTGACCGTCAGCGTGTTGAGACGCCCATGACCTCAGGGAAGCAGACGTCTCCTCTCTCTCCCATCTTTCCCCCTGACCCACGGGGACAGGTTCCTGGACAGGGTTTTTTTGTTGTTGTTTTTTGGTACTAGGATAGAACCAGGGGAGCTTAACCACTGAGCCACATGCCCAGCCCTGTTTTGTATTTTTTTGAGAGACAGGGTCTCGCTGAGTTGCTTAGGGCCTTGCTAAGTGGCTGAGGCTGGCTTTGAACTCTCGATCCTCCTGCCTCTGCCTCCCCAGTCGCTGGGATTACAGGCGTACACCACCGTGCCCAGTCTAGACAGGGTTTTAATGTGTCTGGGTCTCAGCTTATAAATGGGTACAGGACCCCACACTCTATCTCTGGGTCTTTGTGGGGGATCAAATGGGACAAGCCAGGTGGAGTGTGGGCCCAGTCCTGCACATAGTAAGGCTTCAGTGGAAGGTGATGGGGGGTCATCATCGCTGTTTGCCTTATTGGAACCCAGAGCTCCCCAGACAGCAGCTGGACACAGGACAGCTGAGAGCCCCGTCACTCACCTTCTAAGGAGGGGTCTCAGCCCAGCCTGGCCAGGGTCACAGACCAACAGGGACCAAGCCTGCTGCACCCCATGGCAGCTCTGGACAAGGGCTCTGCCCAGGATGCAGGCGGCTTGGATCCGAGCATCCAGGGCTACTTATATGTGGCTTTGTCCACAGCAGACAAGCTGATGGGCGGAGGCGCCTGCTCCTGAGGCGGAGAGCGCAGCCTGGGAGGATGCTGGGCGGCTCGCCCTCCTGGGGCCAGCTAAAGGCTCTCCTTCCGTCTCTGACCTCTGCAGTTAGTTGCATTAGCAAAGCAGGACCTCGGGCCTGAGCCAACCAAAGCCCAGGGGCGCTCTTCACCTGGCCCCGCCACAGTGGACACAGGCAGGCCCAGAGGCCCCTGAGCAGAGCCCCGCAGCTCTTCCTGGCCTGGCGCCCGGGACCCTCCCTCAGCACAGAAGCTGTTCTCTGAACTTCAAGACTCTGCATCTTCTTCCCTCCCGCTCCCCATCTCCTGCC
The DNA here is from genome assembly GCF_052094955.1 of Ictidomys tridecemlineatus. Taxonomy (NCBI): domain Eukaryota; kingdom Metazoa; phylum Chordata; class Mammalia; order Rodentia; family Sciuridae; genus Ictidomys; species Ictidomys tridecemlineatus. The sequence continues at coordinate 191,028,870 of NC_135480.1, read as the reverse complement.
ATTCCTGAGACTTTTCTTCCCATGACCTAGCTGTTCCCGCCCATCTCTCTTCTTAGCACTCCGAGCTGCTCACTCCATACGCCGCCTGGACAACACGACCCCTGCCCAAGCTCTAGGAACAGGCCAGAGGTCAGCAGCCAGGGTTTCCTGTATCCTAAGAGCCCCAGCCACGAAGGTCTCACTAAAAACAAACCAGAGTATTCTAGGAAGGCTCCCTGGGGGAGGTGGCACTTCTGCCAACCCATCCCCCTACCCTGGCTCCATCTCCCGAGTGAGTTCCAGAATGTCTCTCCATGAGTGACCCCTGGCTGGCTGGATGACAGGTTCCCAGATGCAACATCATCTCGGTCCTTCTGCTGGGTTCCAGATTCAGTCACTCAGGCCAATACTAGGAAGGCACCCCTTTCCCCGGCCACCCTCACTTAGCATCCGGCGATCTTTCCAAAGCACGATGTTTATACACCCTCCCCAGCTCCAAAACGGACACGCCCCCCCAGAGTGTATCTCATACCCTGTGAAACCTGCACTGCTCACAGCTCTGCCTCTCTGCCTGCGCCCCTGGAGGCCCCAGGCCCAGCTGATTCCTCACGCCCTGTCCCCCAGCCGGAAGCCAAGCTCCTGACTTCTCACTGGGTCCCCAAACAAGTACAGGGCCCCCAGACAAGTACTGGGCCAGCACTGGGAAGGCTCAGGGTGTCTCTGGCCTGGGTGAGAATCCCCTGCAAGACCCTGCAGCCCCTCCACCAGAGGTCCTTAGGAAGCACCCCAACACGGTCCCAGCCCCGGCCCCCACTCCATGGCCACTCTCCAGGCCCCACAGAAATACTCACTTTGGCTCCAGGAGGACCGGGCAGGCCGGGGTTGCCATAAGGCCCAGGGGGACCCTGAAAGGGGAAAGAAACAAAAGGTGAGAGAAAACAGAAAGCGGTCCCACCTCCAACAACGTCTGGGACCTTCCTTCTGACCACCAGGAACATCTTCTGCTAAAGCCTACGTGGCCATGGCTAATCACCTCCGTGCCTAGCCCTGCAAGAGCACCTCCCGGATCTTATCTCCTTTCCAATTAACGCGTGTGGCATTACTTTGGAGAGAGGAAGTCAATGCTAACAGAGGTTTGTAACTGTCTCGGTCACTCAGCTGCTACTGGGCAGAGCTGGACCTTGACCTCTGAGTGCAAGCCCTTAACTTCTAGATTCTGCCGCCTCTCCACACCCTCTTGGCCTGGCCCCATCCGCCCTTCCCAGTTTCCTCGAGCTCACGCCACACTTAGCTATTTGCTTCTCTCCAACATGCCCGGTCCTGCTCTGCTCACCACCTTGGACATACCCTTCCCGTCATGGGGCACGCACGTCTTGCCCATCCACCCTTTCTGACCGGAACCAGACCCATCCTTCAAGACCTGGCTCAAAGGCCTCCCCCAGCCTAAAGAGGCCTCTCCACCCTTTGGACTCCAGCTGGACTTTTGTACGGGGTTTTGGGGTTCAGAGCTCACAGAGGGTGCACCTGACCTCTTTGGGACAAGGGTGCATCGCTGTGGCCACAGCACATGGCCAGAGCTCCCCTGAGGCTGCAGGGCCTCCAGGGACCCTGAAGCAGGACCCAGACAGTCCAAGAGCTTCGGTCAAGGTTGCAGAGCAGAGCTGCGGCCTGTGGGAGTGGGGTTTCGAGTGTTCGTGCTCAGACCCAGTTATTCGTAGCACTGGAGCTTCCCGGGCAGCTCTGCGTCCCCCCAGCAGCTGGTTCCTGTCCTGTCCACTTTCTCCAGCAGGAGCCTGGCTGCTTTCCTCCAGCAAAGCCACACAAGCCCTCAGAGTCAGGCCACACCAGGGGTCTCTGCCCAGCAAGAACAGTCTGGGGCAGTGGGGGTGGGAAGGGGCACCTGGAGGGGTTACTGTCCCCAGATCCCACTGGCTGGGTGACACAGGCCCTCACCCCAGCCCTTCTTGGTGCATCGGGGTGGCCGTACAGACTCGCCGTCTTCCCTCCTCTCTGAGGCCCGCTCCCCAGCTGCAGCCGGTCACATTCCATCCGAGGCACCTCCCTCTTCCTGAGGCCTGAACTGGGACCCTCCCCTTCTCTGAAGGCTTCAGGAAAGAAGAGTGTCCAGAGTGCACTCGGCCTGGGGAATGGTTAACTGCCACGTGTGACCCTCCTGCAAGGACCAGCCCTCCCACCCCCTCCCGCCAGTCCACCAAACACGGAATCCTGGCGCACAGATGGAACACGGATGTGGCAAGCCCTGGTCCTCAGCCTGCGACTTCCCGGTCCCAGCCTCAGTCTCCCATCTCTCCCGGGAATGACTGGGTCCGGGAGGTCGCTAAGGAATCTGGAAAACCTACAATGTTCAGCCCAGGGGGATCCTGGGTCTGGCTGCAGAGCTCAGGCTGGGGGGGGGGGGTTGGGGAGGCTCCCTGACACCCAGCTCCCTTCCCTGGGACCAAGGTGGGCCCTGCAGGGCCAGGAGTGGCTGCCTCCCCTCAGTTGTGCCCCCAGCTGCCCCACAGATGGGGGACTGGAGCTCTCAGCTGCCCCATCTGCAGCCTGCGAAGGTGGGGGCTTCCTGCTTCCCTGCCCCCCCCCCCCCGGGCCTTCTCCAGCCACTGCCTTGCAGAGAGACGAGGCCCATAGTTGACTGGAAGCCAAGCAGACTGATTCTATAAATGTCGCAGCCCAGGGAGTGGGTGCAGGGAGGGCTCAGGGATTCTCCCACATCCTCGAAGGGCTGGGGGAGTTCATGGAGATGGGAAGGTGCAGGTGACCTCAGATAAGACCCCGTCCCTCCCGAGGCCCAGGCCTGCCGTCTGTGCAGGGCAGCCTTGGGGTTGCTGAAGGCAGCTTTCTATTATCTTTGGAATTTTCTGATCTATGGAATTTCCAGCATAGAAACAGGATGGTGGGGGTGGACGGCCAGAGCCAGAGGCACAGCAACGGTCATCGCCCGGGTCTGGGCGGGACTGTGGGCAGGCCTTCCCGTGACCCCAGGGTTCACCCACAGGGAAACTGAGGCCAAAGAGAGGAATGGGATTGGCCTAAGATCCCACAGCTTCGGGGAGAAAATGCTCTTGACTTCCAGGGTGGAAGGCTTTCCAACCATTTTCCCAGCCCCTCTCCCACCCCCTCGGCCGGGCACCGTGGAAGACAGAGGGGAAAATCAGGCCTGTCTCCAACCTGGGGAGCTCACTCCAATAGATAGAAAACGGCGCCCGGGTCAGACTGCCCGGCTCAACCCGGCTCTGGCATGTACTCTCACTTCGTTGAAAGCGGCTGAAGCTCTCAAGCCTTGGATTTCTCAGACGGGGGATGACCTGGGAACCTACTCCTCAGAGGCTCAGGAAACTGCAGTGAGATCATGCCTCTAAGCAAAGAGCTCAGGGTCAAGGAGAGTTTTTAGAGCGTGATCCGTGTCATCCGGGGCGGCAGGTACATGGCTGCAGAAACTCTGGGGAGGGGACAGTCTTCAGAAAAGGAGGTGGCATTGGATCTCAGCCATAACTGGAGGAGCCGCTTGCAAAGGAGGGCTGCCGGGTACAGAGGAGGGTCCAAGCAGAGGTGAGGGGCTGGAGGCCCCAGGGAGAGCTTGGGAACGGGGGGGGGGGGGGAGGGCAAACTGCCGGGGCCTAGAGGGCAAGGTCAAGGGGCCTCATGCTGGTCCAGACTATGAGATCCTACGGCTGGCAGGGCCCATGACACCTGTGTGTCCTCAGCTCTGGGCATGTGCTTCCTGGAAGTGCCAAAGCCAAGAGGAAATGTGGCTTCAGACAGCAGATTCCAGAGCCCTGGGCCCAGACAGCACAGGGCCAGGTCTGCAGGGAACGAGGCTCCAGTAATTGCATAACCAGAACCAGCGCTAAAAATATGCCCCAGGCCGCTACCTCTGCCAGGGCCTCACCAGGCACCCAGCGTGGGAAAGGCTGATTCAGCCTGACACAGACGCGATGCCATTGGTCCCTGTCCCTCAGAAAGGGGCAGGCTTCCCTCTTAAGGGTCCTCCAAGTGTCCCAGAACATGAATAAGAGGCTAGACTCCAGGTCTGGATTGGAGAGACGCTGTTTGGTTTTTCTGGTCCCTAAGATGTGAGTGACCAAGGGTCGGGGCTGCGGGTGGGGGTCAAACAGGCACCATAAATGACATGCAGGGCCCAGGCAGAGGTGCTGTTGTCACTCTGAGGCTTGGGCCAGCTCCTATCAGCCCCGCAGCTCAGCCCAGCTGTCCTCCAACCCCCCTCCCAGGACGGGGAGCCCAGCCCCTCCCTGGCAGGGCACATCCAGTTGACGTGTTGACGTGTCAACATCCCTATCCCAGGATGGCCCTGGAGAAATGGGAAGACACACGCAGCTGTCACATCCTCCCCAATAAACACCGAAGCCCGTCAGCTCAGGGAGATGGTCTTCAGGAGCCCCTTCCCCACCTCAGGCTGCAAGGGGTGAGGCCCAAAGTGGGCAGCTGAGGCCCTGAGCGGTCACTGCTGTCCCATGCCATGTCGGTCCACAGAGCAGCCCCGGGAGCCCCAGGCCCCCGCCATGCCCACAGTGGAAAGCAGGGGGTGGAGAGGGAGGGACGGGGAAGGGCCTGAGGAGACACAGCAAGCTGGGACTGGGGTGGGGGGTGGGGGGCAGGAAGACACAGGCCAGAGAGCCACCCAGAGATCCAAAGGACAGCGTGTGATCACTCACCCGAGGTCCCCGTGTGCCGGGAGGTCCAGGTAGTCCAGGCAGCCCAGGGGGACCCTGAAGAGACAAGAAGACAGTGTCAGACAGGGCCAAGTGGCAGCCAGGAAGGGCACCAATCAGCTCTGGGCATAGAAACCTGTGGCCCCGGGGAGGGTCCCTGAGGTCACCGCCCGGAGGAACTCACACTCCTGGGTCTTCCAGGCCTTTCAGAAAAGCTACCACGCCTCCCCCGTCTTGGAAGCCCTTGTTCCTTGTCACCCAGCTGGCTCCGGGGGCTTCCCTAACCCCTTCCCCAAGTCCCCTCCCCTCCCCTTTAAAGAGCACTGTGTTACTTGAGGAAATATCTGCCTAGAAGCCCGTTTCTCCCACCACATCATGGTCTCCTCAAAATAAAAAACTAATGGGATCTGAGTCATCTCTCCTTCCCCAGGGCTCAGCCAAATGTTTGATTAAATAAAACAGCAAGAAACCTCAGAGTTCAGCCAAGTTCTCTGCAGAGCCAAAGCAGACTAGGGACTTGGCCAAGGTCACACCAAGCATTCTTGCACCCTGGAGAGACCGTGAGCTTACACACACAGGGTTTAAACCCCCCATCATCTAGTAGCAAAGTTAGGCACAGTACCACATATCACCACATAGTTGTTGCAGATTTTATGGCTCTTCTTTATTTTTGCAAAAAAGTGGGGTGCGACATTAGGTGAAACTTCTTTTTAAAAAAAAAAAAAATTGTTCTAGTTGGGTACAGTGATGCCTGTAATCCCCGTGACTCAGGAGGCTGAAGCAGGAGGATCGCAAGTTCAAGGCCAGCCTCATCCTAAGCAACTTAGTGAGACCTTATCAAAATAAAAAATAAAAAGGGCTTGGGATGTGGCTCCATGGTTAAGTGCCCCTGGGTTCAATCCTGGGTACCAAAACCAATTTAAAGCTTGTGCTAGTATTACTTAAAAATCATTTATTACTAAACTTTGGTGCAAGATGAGGATGCGTGGAATATCTGTGAACACGTACTAACGCAGTGGCAATGACTCCATGGTGAAATATGGTAACCAGCCTGTGCCTGGAGAAGGAACCACACACCCCACATGGGCTGTTTCAAGGATGATGAGACTGTCCGTGTCTAGTGCAGTGTGTGGTACATACTGGCACTGGAGTGTCCCACCATGTCCACCCTTTACCGTGGCCCCTGCAACAGCGCCTGCGGCCTGCCTGCCTCCACTCTGTCCTCCACACAGCCTCACTCCCTTTCCCAAGCCACTCCCTTGCTCAACAACATTTAATGGCTCCTCATTTCCCAAAAGAGAAAGAAGGCAAGTTGGGCATTTAAGATGCGCACCTGTCGGCCCTCACCTCCCTTCCATTCCCACAGAGAGGGAGGAGGCGAGCCGACTCAGCTTCCTTCTACTCCTGATTTTCAGAGCCGGGTACTCTATGCAATCCCGTCCACCTGAGTCTCCAATGTTCCCCTTTAAAATGGGTCCAATCACTCCTGCCCCGTCCACCCCGAGGAGCCAACGAGCATTAACTGCGGTGCCTGGTGTGATGAACTGGGCCTGAAGCCTTCGAAGGAAGCCAGGCTTTCGAGGATGTGTGAGGCCTGGGGAATTCATTTGTTTCAAATAACCATCAGCGAGATTCCAGGTTTCCTGCCCAGAGTTAAAATGGGCCGCGTTGAGAACTCAGCCCGCTCTGGTGGTAATTAATCCTGATCTCACGCTGGGCAGCCCGGCTGGCCTGGCCTGGGAGCACCATGTGCTTGTCGGCCCCTGAATAAAACCCAGAGAGATCCAGACGGGCAGCTACGGGCACCAAGGCCCGCGGTCCCTGGGCAGGAGCCCCAGGGGAGGGAGGAAAAGCTGCTGCCCGGTCACCGAGGAGTCCCAGCAGCCACTGCACCTCTGGGTTCCTCCAACCAAGCCGGCCCCCGGGGCTGGGAGGACGGACTCTAGTCCCACACCCAGGCGGGTCCCAAGGGCTTGGGATCCGGCCAGTCCACCCTCCGGTCCCCCCAAGCTGGCTTGGGTGCAGGAAGCAGAGTGCAGTGTGGGGGTCCTAGGCTCACGTTGGGCAGCACCCCTTCCCAGCTGCGCGGTTTGGGGGAAGCTCCTTCCAGTCTCCCAGGCTCGCTTCTCAAAGTGTCAGATGAGGATCGTGGTAGCACCTACCCGCAGATAATCTATAAAACGTGCTAATCCTGGTGCCTGGCACGCAGTGAAAGCTCAGAAAATGAGTTATTTCTGTTAGGCACACTCCTGGAACTGGCCCGCTCGAAAGTTTAATTGCCCCCCTCCCCCACTACTGCCTCTGTTTTGGAGAGAAAGCCAAAGATGTCCCTCCTTAGAAGACTGTTCTTGGCCCAGTTCTCCCAGATGACCCAGAAATAAAAGAAATCACTGGAGGATACAGCTAAGCATGGCTGGAAGTATACAATACCCTTTCAATGGATAAGAAACCAGAGAGGGACTCAGAGAGGCAAAGTGACTTGTCTAAGGTCACACAGCTAACAAGAGGCAGAGCCGGGGTCATTGGACCTGTTCTCCTACCATGGGCAACACTATCAGGTGTGTCTCTGATGAAGTATGTGGCCTTAACGAGGTCCCTCCCACTCTGTGTTCATCTGGCAAAGGAACATTCTAGAGCCTTCCAGACACAGGCACTTCCTGAGCTCTGGGGGCCAGGTAGAGACAAGAACAGTCAAATCATTTCCACCTCGAGGAGAAGGTCAAGGGCCAGAGGAGAGAGGAAGGGGCAGTTCCGGCTACGGGGCGGCCATAGCTCAAAGGCCTGGACACTCCCTCTTGGCATCTGTTCTGCCCCAGAAACGGGGGCATCCAGGCTAGAGTCTGACCTCACCCACAACATCTGCAGAGCAGACTCCGAGTGCCACTCAGGACCCGGGGCCAGCCTGGTGATGTCAGCTCACAGCCCAGCTCCCTGACATGGCAGCGCCGGCCCCCGCTGCGGGCCTGCCGAGCCCTCCACCCACCGCCAGGGCCAGGGCCACAGCTGTCCGCAGGCCCGAGCGCCCCTGTTAGTGCTCACTTTGTTCGCGGCCTGCGAGGGCGGACCCCACCCCCCGGGGCCCCTCGGCCCTGGCCCAGCCCCTGCCTGTTCTGCACACAGCGGAACATGCTGCCGCTACTTTCCAGGGCCTGAAGCCTGAGCGGGTGGCTCCGGATGATTCACGGGCCGGGGTGGGATTTTCCACTCCACACCGCAAACAACAGGGCCTCTGAGAGGGCCCAGGGCTGAGGGGGCGGACAGCGGGGGCTGTGGGCCGCCTGGGGGAGGGGGAGGAGACCTGGGCTCTCTGGGTGCACGCAAATGGCCCCCTCCGGGCCTCCCCCAGGGTACTGGCCTCCCACAGCCAGGCCCGGGGAAGCCCATCCCTCGGAACAAGTCCCCCTTGTGTCCGGCTGAGCAGCCCGCCCGCCAGGCCTTGCCGAGTCTGTGCTGGCAGGCACCTCCCCTGGCAGCTGTCAGGCCAGGGGACCGTTTACAGGCCTGGGATTCGGGGACGGAGTCCAGGCCGGGGCGTGCTCTCTGCCATGTGGCCCTCTCGGTCTCGGCTCTGCGTCTGTACCTGACGGGGTGGGCAGGAGGTCTCCAAGAGCCCCTCAGACCATCTGAGCTTACGGTTATTCCCAAGAACAGCTGGGTCCAAGTTCCTCAGTAGGAATCCAGCACTGAGTGGCCCCGTGCGCGTCCCTGGTCTCCCGGGGCCTCTGGGCCTCGGTTTGCTCAGCTGTGAAGTGGGGATGGCGCCCTGTGTGTGGGTTGTTCTCCCTTTGCCCTCGGATCCATTCTGACCCTGGGAGCCAACCCCCCACCAGCTGGCCCTGGTCCCCTTGCCTCCAGCAGATGGGCCAATGGGAGACCCAGGCAAGTCCAGAGACAGGGAAGGGAACATGTCATTTCCCCCTGCTGCGCTCCGCTGCGGCTGGTGTCAGCTCTCCCAGGGACGGTCAGGCCTGGGTGTCAGGACCACATCCTGTAGGTAGGACCCAGCTTCCTCCCAAGCTGCCTGCACCTCTGTAAATAGCCTCCTAACCTCTGCGGGTAGCCCTGCGCCTGGCCTGCAGCCAGTGCTCCAGCAAGTAAACCACCCAGCACACAGTAGGCCTCCACCTCCTGGGGCCCTTGCAGGGGGGAAGTTTCTCAAGATCTATCCCCAGTTTCCAACCAGGAGCCGCCAAGAGGACCCGAGGCTGCGGCCTTGGGTGGGGGTGTTACAGGAAGCAGCAAACAAGTCCAGGAGCTCGGACAGACCCTGGGCGCGGAGGTTCTGGCGCTGGGTGCCCCCCACACCCCTTCTTACTGAAGCCACAGAACCCTGAAGGGTAAGTCACGCTGTGTCCCTGTTTTACATGGACAGAAACTGGGACTCAGACAGGGGACGTGACTGCCACCGCACCAGACCCCTAGAAGCCTCTCCATCAACACAGCGAAGACCGGATGGACGGCTAAGCCAGCGGGCAGCTCCCGGCCAGGCTGTTCTGCCTGCTCCCCCGTCCTCTCGGCCTCTCACCCAGGAAGCGATTCTGTGTGACCTCCAGGAGCCTGGCCAGGAGTTGGGGCAACCTGGTCCTTGAGGGGATGCATTTGTTTCTTGGACGGTTACAGAGCCTCTGCCGTGAGGTCCCCAGCCCAGGCTCCCCAGGGGACACTGCAATAAGAGCAGGTGCATTCAGATGCCAGAGGCCTGACGATGGGTAATGAGGCTAGGGCACCCCCTCCCCGTGGGGCTTCCGGGAGCTTCCCTGCAGCTCTGGGAACTGCCCTTGCCCCCAGCTCACCTGGGCCCAGGTTTTCCCCCTCCCCCTCCTGGGCTCCCACAGAGCACCTCGCAGAGCCCCTACCAGCCCTGCAGGCCCTGGGAACCCCAGCCCGGTCTCAGCCAGCAGCCCTGCACCCCACCTAGACCCCCACTCATGCACACTCCCCAGGGGAGACTGAGCCTGGGACGGGGAGGAACTCCCAGGTCACTCTGGAAATCAAGCTGAGATGGCCCCGTGTGCTGCCCCCTGCTGCAGCTCCCTGTGTGGTGTCCCAGCCAGGCCCCAGGCTGACCTCCAACACAGCACGTGGAAGCTATCATCCTGCCGTCCACAGAAACCGAGGGTCAGAGTGGACCAGTCACACTAGGAGGAGGTGGAGCCAGGACTTGAACCCAGGTCTGCATGTCCCCAGAGCCAGGACAAGGAAACCCTGCTGCTGCTTAGATCCTGAAGGCCCCCTCCGGGGTGGGGAGAAGATGAGAGAGGACAGAGAGAAGGGGAGGTCACATCACTGCTCAAAGGTGACACTGGTATCTGGGGGGAAGGAGAGAGCTGTTTGCCACCTGCCACACGGTGGACCAAGATTCTAGAAGCTTCTTGGTCCCTCCTGGAGCACAAGGGGCAGGAGGATGGGGCAGCACGGGGTGTAAAGAAGGGTGGCACCGAGGCGGGCTGATGTCCTCCCTCCTGCCCTTGTGGTCAGGATGGGAGGGGCAGGAGGACCTTGGAGAGGGGCAGAACCAGAGCTCCCAGCTCCCACGGGAACCTTCTGGGCCTCCCGGCCAGGTCCTCCATCTCTCCCTCCCCGGCTCACCCACCCGTCAGACAGGGATCAGCAACACTCCCTTTCCCTTGACTGGCTTCCACCAGGGGCCAGGAGACGCTGGGCAGGAGGAAGTGGCTCAGCAACTTGACTCACTACCAAAGCAGAACATTCTGTGGATTCGGAGCCCTTCCTCTGAGGCCAAGGAGGAGGCCTGACCCACCTGTGAAGCCCTGATGTGACCCGGAGCCCCAAGAGGACACAGGGAGAGGGATGGAACGCACTGGTTTCCCAGTGGAGAGTCTGACCCTCTTATGGGCTGTGTAGCCTTGAGCAAGTCCGGGCCCTCTCTGGGCATAGTCTCCTACCTCTGCACCTGCCTAAGTTAGAGGATGCACTGAATAATCCCTAAGCATCTGTCCACGGACCAGGTTGATCCAGTACCTGCTTTGATGAAGGAGAAGCTCAAGAGGAGGTTTAGCAGAAGGTGACCCAAAGCCCTAAGCCCCAGGGTAAAACAACAAATTGAGCCTAAAATAGGCCCCAGAGCCAGATTCTATACCAAAAAAAAAGTTCCTATTCCAGTTCTGCTCAGCTAGACCTGGCCTCCCTTGCTCCATACCTCATGTGGCCTTGGGGGGGAGAGCTGGCCTCCTCCACTGAGCTGGGACATGCTGTGTGGCCAGAGCAGGAACCCTGGGCCTCCCGATGTGCTGTTGAAGGGAACAGTTCACCCGCTTCTGACCTCACTGCAGCCCGGGAAGCTGAGGTGTCGGTGCCCAGGGCGGCCGGGGCCAGAGGCGGGCTGCTTGGCCTGGGGATGAGGAGTTCCTCACTCTCCCCTCCCTCCACTGCCAAGTTCAGAACGCGGAGCTCCCAGGCACGTTGACATAACCGCATTGCAATGCGTCGCGTTCCATACGGTCGACAATATGGTTATAATAAAGGCGGACGCTCTGTCCCCTTGGAGACAGGCTGAATAAATATTATTCCTAATGATTATTAAAACTCATTAAGTGTGTTTGCAAGGCCTGGGAAGTCCCCGCGCCGGCCACTGTCTCCACCTGGTAGGGAGCCCTGACTTCCAACACAGCCCAGGGGGAGACCCCACTCTGGGGGGGAGGGTGGAGGCCACCGACTGGAGGCCATCTCCAAGGAAGGAGGAGGACAGAACAGGCCCGAGTCTTCTGGAAACTCCATCCCACCATTCCCCACCCGGAGGAATTGGCCTCCAGCTGCGGGAAGGTCGTTGCCCCTGGAGACGGTCCCGGCAAGCCAGAGGCAGCGACCCTGAGACCATCTCCCGCACACGGAATGCTCTCCCTCATCCCTTCCTGTGCGCTCCGGCCCCCGCTGACCTCCCTCAGCCCCAGCTCCGCTAGCAGGGCCTGCAGAGCAAATGCCCACAGGTACTGGCCAGACAGCTGGTCGTGATGGGTGACAGGCCTGGTCTGCTGGCTCAAGTGGGAGGAGTGGGGAGCCTCGGTGACAGAAGGTTTGTCCTATCTAACAGGGCCGCCCATGGGTCCCTCGACCACCCACTTTCCAAGAGAAATTGGTCCCCAAGACTTTTATAAGACATCTCTCACGGTTTTAAAATACTAGTCACTTAGTAAAGCATACCGCACGTGCCAAACCAAACACAGCCAGAGCTACTCACAGCTGACCTCTGCCCCCAACTCCCAGGCTGCCGCAGAGCCTGCTGCTCACCCAGCTCGCTCGGCCGGACCCGGGGCCAAGAGGTCAATGGCCTTCCTGAAGCCACTAGACCTTTGCACAGGTCAGCATAGAAAGACCTCCGACCTGAGCCAACCAGAGCTCAGGGCTGCCCCTACCTGGGCAAGGCCTCAGACCCGAGTCTGGCTCAGTGGACAGGAACCTGCAGCAGGATGTGCAGAAGGAGCCCATGGCCCGGAGGAGTCGCCCAGGGTTCCAGTGACGACTCTGCCACCCCCGCTCCCCTGCCCTGCTCAGGAGCAGCCTCTTGACCAAGCTGCCCTCTGCCCTCCTCGGGATGCAGCACGCACCCCACCCACACTTACCGGCAAGCCGCAGTCTCCCTTGGGCCCTGGAAGCCCCATCAGCAGGGGGAACGGTGTGGGTCCCTCCAGGTGAACCAAGGAATAGCCGCTGCTCGTCGTGGGCCGGGCACCGGAGGACAGGACTCCCACGGGGGCCGAGACCAGGGCCGGGGTGGTCTGTCCACTGGGCGGGGACTGCCTGGGACTGGCCCTGGTGGTCGGGTCATTCAACAGGACATCCCCGGCTGCCTTCCCAGGTCTGAGGGGGACGGGCTTCTGGGGACCGCTCTTGGGTCCGGCTTTCTTGGAGGTTTCTGATCCAGTGGGTTTCTTGCTTCCGGCGGAGACGGAACCAGGAAAGCGAGTGGGGGGTACAGTTCTGGGAGTTCCAGTGCCCAAGACTGAAGCCACCATCGTGGCTGGTGGCCGAGCTGCTCTGGGAGGGCCAGGGCTGGTGGGTGGCGGAGGTCTGCGGGTGGCGGTGAGGGCAGAGGCTGGCCTCCTGGCAGGGCTGGCTGGCCTGGCCTCAGCCGGGGCTACTGTGGAACGGGCAGTGGGAGGCAGGGGCCGGGTGCTGGGGGCCGGAGGCCGGGCCACGACAGGGTTCCTCTGGGCCGGCTTCGCAGTGGGATGGGGGACTTTGACAGGAGCTGGGCGGGGAGTGGGTGGCGCGGGCTTCTGGGTGGGCGAAGCTGTCTTAGTGAATGAAGACAGAGCGGCTTTCTGGGTAGGATGAGGGCTTTTCTCAGGGGCAATTGAAGGAGAAAGGATGGAAGGCTTGGTGGAGGGACTCTTAGGGACCTGGGTGGCTGTGACTGGCCATGGTTGGGAAGCCGCGGGGTGAGTTCTGGTGGAGCCAGCCAAAGAGGCAGGGGGCAAGTGGGGAGGGACTTTACTGCCTGACCGTTTGGCAGGTGGCGGTGGGGTCCGGGCTGGGCCTCCCACAGGGGCACGCGGGCGAGGATCTGAGGGGCTAGTTCTTTGGGGTTGGGTGGGCCTGGCGGGAGCCACTGTCACTGCCGGCCCCCTGCCTGCTGGCCGTGAGCCCAAGGCAGGTGTGGCAGTGGTCAAGTTCGCCAGGCCTAGCAGGGCCAGGTCACTCTGGAAGGTGAAGGGTCTGCTGGAGTCTTGGGGATAGAGGGGTCGCAGCTGGGGCCAGTCCAAGCCAGCCTGTGCACACTGCTTCCTCAGGTGGGCGCAGTAATTGTGAGCGACCCGTGTCACGGGGTGGATACTGAACTGGCAGAGGGCCCCTTCGAACTGGACAGCGCGGGGGCTCATCTTCCCAAAGAGGAAGGTGCCCTGAGGGTCAAGCGTGGGATCCCTGTGGAAGGGCAGCGGGACAGGCACCCGGCGCTGCCCGCAGGCCGTCACCAGAGTGACCGTGCGGCCACGGAGCTCGAGGGCCAGGTGGTGCCAGCGACCATCGTGCACGTCCAGGTCGAAGGCCACGGAGCGCCGAGGCCCCAGGTGGACCACGGTCTTGCCGGGGAGGAACTGCAGGCCCAGCTGCAGCTCATGCCTGCGGCTGCGGACGGCGAAGAGAAAGGCGTGGTTCACCCGGTGGGAGCAGAGACTCAGCACCAGAGCCAGCTCCGCGCCCAGGGCCGCGGGGACCAGGGCGGCTGTGGGGGCCTGCAGCCGGGCCCTCTGCGTGAAGATGAAGCCCGACTGGAACGGAATGACCCCCGGGGTCGCGGGGCTCCGGCCGCCCCCTGGCTTCGTCCAGCTGAGGCCCAGCCGCTGGAGGACGTCCACATCTGAGAGAAGAAGGGAGAGGACATCTGAACACAGCGCTGTCCCCTGCCAGGGGCCGAGGGCGCTGCACTGGGGCTGTCAGGCACGCACCGCGACCCCTTGTCAGGCTGCATCGTCCCTATCACAGCTGCAAACACAGACCTCCCGGTTCAAATCCCGGCCCTGCCACTTCCCGACCCTGTGGCCTTAGTGTCTCAGTTTCCCCCCTGCAGAGGTCTCTGCCTGGGTGGGTGGGGCAGGCTGAGGAGCTGACCTCGGCCATCAGAAAGGTGACGTGCGCTGACCCTTCCCCCAGCGTGGCTTTGAAGAGAGCAGGAAGACTCAGGTATCCCTGCAACCTCTCTCCTCTGGGGAAGCTTGTGGACATCTGACTGTGGTCACATCTGCCCCGTAATTACGTTGGCGGGGTTTGCCAGAGGGAAAGGAAGGTTCCGGAATGTTTATGGAAAGCCTTCCTGACCTTCTCTCTCCCGGGTCACTTGATCTCCTGCAGTTGGCTGAGCTGCCAGCATCTGCAGAAGCCGGCTCCCGGGCTCCCGAGCTCCGACTCTGCGGGGAAGCGGAGGCTGCCTCCAGAATTTCCATCGGGGTCAGGGCCTCGGGACTCTGCCCAAGTGTGCTGTCCCATCTCTGTGTGAAGGCCATGTCGGGGCTGGGATCCAGCACCGGGCACTTAGTCGGGTCTCAGTTAGCAACCGTGAGATGGACGGAGGGGTGGGGTGGGGGGCGGAGGGCTGGGCCACTGTGGAACACAGAACTCCGATCTGGCAGCACTGCCCGGGGTTCCGTAGTGGGCTCCAGAGGCAGCAAGACGCACCTGACCAGACCTGCTGGGAGCCCGGACCCCGAGCCTCAGTTGCCCCTGCTGAAGACCCAGGCAGAGTGCCTCACCCTAGGGCTCCTGGAGGGACGAAATGGCCACCTTCCCCACCATCCTGTAACTCTGCTCAGTCTGTTCCTGACCCCTGGGCCTCAGTTTCCCTGCCGGGAACACACGGGAGCTGGACCAGCCCTGGAGCCGGTGCCCTGGTCAAGGGTGTTCTAGGAAGAACTGGAGAGCTCGGGCTGACTGCACAGCTCTTGGATTTAAGACCCCGTTCTTCCCCAGGACTCAAGGGCCTGCTCTTCACCTCCAGTCTCCTTCCCTTCTTTCTCACACCTTCACCTGTCCCAGGCTCTAAGGTGGCATAAACCACGGCTTGGGGTGGACCTTGTAGGTCTGAAGCAATGGAACCCTCTTATCATCATGGAATACTTAAAACAGGAGCAGCCACTGGGTGGGGGTGAGGTGGGGGACAGCAAGCCACCTCACCCCTCCCCAGTCCCACGGTGACAGCCCCGTGCAGTGCGTCCCTCCCCACACACAAAGCCCACGGCCCAGAGGACCACAGCTGGCCAGGGAAGGCAGCCTGCAGGAGGCGTTCCTTCTTGTCCTCTCCAGGTGAGTTTCAAAGCCAAAGAGCAGCCTGTCTCCAGGACCCCCAAAGACCTTCTATAGCTAAGGGACAAAGTCTCAAACTCTGAGACCGGAGTTACAATGAATCTCTGGCCACTGCAGAGAGGAAAGGGCAATGCTGGTCCAAACTCTTGGGATGAACAAAATCATTTTTAAAAATGGTAAATGCTTTCCATGCGTGTTTTCTCAACTGACCCAACAACCTGTGAAGGTGGACCCTTTACCCTCCCCGCTCCATAGCCGGGTTAGATGGAATCACTTGCCCGAGAGCAAACAGCTTATCAAAGGCACATCTGGGGCTGGAACCCAGGGCCCCTGACCCCGGGGTCTCTGTTCTTAGCCACTCGGCTCGACTACTCTGGAGCCGCCCAGATTCACTGGAAGGCAGAGTAGAGTCACTTCCAGAATCCCGTCAGGGGGGAAGAGACGGGGGACAGGGAATGAATTCAGCCCAAGGCCAAGATGGAAGGGCCCGGCCAGCTGGCCCCAGCAAGATCCCTTTATTACATAAACCTGGCTCCACACAGCTCCGGCCGCTCCCCAGGCCCCTCGGAGCCTGACTCAGGACTCTGGACAGCTGTTCACCTACTTTGTGGGGGAAACAGCAAGCTTGGAAAATATGACATTTGCACAAATGTTGCTGCCCGGTATTAGTCTCTTCCGGGCATGGACCTCCCTCCCAAGGGCCCAATCCCTGCCCAGTGGCCAGGTCAGGCCACGGGGACTCCCGGAGTGCCCGCTGCCTGCCCCAGAACACAGGCGGGCGTGGAGGAGGGGGAAGGGCAGCTATTTTAAGAGGCTTTGTGGCTGCTTGACAAACAGATGTGGGAAAGGTTTCGATTTCCGTGGGCAGCTGTGTAGCCGGCCCACTGCCGCCCTGGTCCCCTGAACAGCTCCTCAGCGACAGGCGGGAAGGGAGGATCTCACGGGAAGCAGAGGGTGGGATTCCAGGCTGAGAGATGGCAGTTGTGCACTTACTGTCTCCTGAGTGTACCCACTGGACAGAGAGGGGCACCTGAGGCTCATAAACCAAAGTGCCTCATAGAGATCTGCCCCAGACAGGGCCGTGACCATGGCCTCCCCTACCCCTTGCAAAGCCCCGTGGGTCATGAAAGAGAATGTGCCTGTGAGTGACCCCGTCTCCTGAGGGAGAACCGAGACACAGTCCCAATCAGGGGCACGGATGCCGGCAGCCCCTGAGTCCTCAGGCCCCTTCCGCCCTCCTTTGTCTCCCCTGGACAAAGAGAAGAGAGAATTACCTTCAGGAGCTCCTTGGGTGGAGGCCAGGTGACAGGCAGACCAGACTAAGATCCAGGCGAAGAGAAAGCCCCTAGGGACAGCAGACAGCACACACAGTCAGCTTTCGCCCTCCGCCAGACCCGGCAGGGAGCCGGTGGCCCAGCCCTCGTGCCACCCAGGGCTCCCCTGTAGAGGTGCCACCTAAGCCCCCAGGTCCCTGGGCCCAGGCTCTGGAGCAGGACCTGCCTGCAGGGTATCAACGCCCCCACCAGCTCCACAGACAGCTAAGCCAAGGTCATGGGGCAGGAGGACTTGCGCTGGGTGGCAGGAGACCCAGGGACCAGCTCAGAGCGGGTGCACTGAGCAACCAGGAGCCCGTCCCTCCCCACTCTGGGCCTCAGTCTCCATATCTCTACGGCCTCATGATCTTGAGACCCTGCCAAAGGCCCCTGCCAACGGGCGACGGAGCCACAGCAGAAAGGAAGGTCAAGTGGGAAGGCCCGACTTGACCATTTGAGTGGCCACTGACCATCAAGGGCAGGGGAGAGAGAGACCCCTTTCCCAGGCCCAGCACTGGGAAAGGCAGCTGCCCACTGACTTATGCAGATGGAACATGGGAAACCAGGAGGCAGGAGGCTGAACCAGGTGCACACTGGGCCCTGGGGCTTCTCGATGGGTGACCCCAGGGCGAGTCATTCAGCCCCTGAGCCTAGGTTGTCCCCATCCCCTCTCTCTCCTAGGCAGGCATGAGGATGAACTCAGTGCCCGCATGTTAAGGGCTCAGCCTGTCGATAGTCACAAAGGCCATCCCCCCTCTCCCCCCCCTCCGCCGCCAGCCCTGCACTGAGGCCAGGAGAGCTACAGGTCTGCTCAGGGGCTCCTGCCAAGACAGGCAGAGGCAACATCTGATTTCACCTTCCTGTGCCAGCAGCCACCGGTGACACCTGAAGCCACTCAGGGTATCTGATCCCCAGGTGGGCAGAGGGGAGGGCGGCACGTGGCCAGAGATGGCCAGGATGTAGGCAGAGAGAGCTGGGCCAGGTGGGTGGGGAGGACCAAGGCTGGGTGGGCAGACCAGGGTCCATTTCCAGCTAGGATGGTGTGCAGCTGGGGAGCCCCAAAATCCAGGAATCCAGCCTGCCAGAATGGCCGTCCGATGCCCCGGACCCTGGGTCCTTTGGAAAATAAGCTCAGCCTCCATTAGTTTTCCCTACTCTCAAATTTAATAGTGATTCCCATCAACGGCAACCATAACCAGGGCGCTTTGGAAGACACTGGTGCTTCTCCACCCACAGCCATCCCTCCATCCTGCAGTCACATGTGGACACGGACTTCAGAGGACTCCAGATGAATCTGGACAAGCCTAAGCCAATCCTGGGAATGGCATGCATATATTACTCAAATGTGGCCAATGAGATGGGAGCGGTCCTGTCAGGAAGCTCGGGAAAGCTCTTCAAAAGGACAAAGAGGTTTTCTTCTAGCCTTTGTATGTCATTGAGTGAGGACATCCGACTTGGAGTTGTTGCAGCCATTTTGCACATGTGAGCTAACAAGCCTCGTGTACAGATGAGGATAGCAGAATGGAAAATAACGCGTTGAGATGCTGAATTAACCAACCCTAGCATTGCTCTTCCTTGGGGGCCTCTTAACATGGGAAGCAATAATCCCATTATTATTTAAATCATGCTGAATTGGCACTTCCCTTACTTGGAGAAAACTCATTTGCCCGCAAGCCGGCTGGAACAGCTCCCAGGTGCTGATGATGGTCCCTTTGCACATCCTGCTCCATCAGCTGGACCCTGCTCTCTGCCTGGTCAGTTCCCACACGTCCATTAGCTCCCAACTTGCTGTGCTCTCTGAGTCACACCACACCCACATCAAGTACTTGGTCACCACTGTCCACTTCCCTTCCTAGAAGACGTCCCCCAAGGGCAGAGTGAGCTGGCCTGTTCCCTCGTCCACGCCTGGCAGACACATGGGAAGTGTCCAGTGCATTCTCACGGGATGAATGAAGATCAGCTGGAATCACGGGGCTCTGGGCCTTGAAGGGTCCTCCCAGCACCTTCGTCCGGCTCTGCTCTGGCTTTCCCAGCCCCCTCCCCCACTGCATGGCCTGCCCTCGGGCTCACCAGGGCAATGGTAAAGGTCAGAGTGCCCAGGTGCCAGGTGAGAAGGGCAGGGTAACCCCCTGCAGACCTCCCACGCCAAGCCAACGGCAGCCTCATTGGTGCTGGGAAGGATCACAGTGGCCAGAGCCTGCACTGACCCAGAACTTCCCAAGAGATGTTGTTTAATTTGGCACTGGAGAAGACCAAGGTGGGGACGCGGGGACAGGCACCTCCCCGTCAAGGCTGCTCCGCACCTAACTCCTTCTTCACTACTGATTCCTACCAGGGACACCCTCCAGGATACTGTGGCCAGATGGACGGGGAAGAGCTGTCCCCTGCATCCTGGTCTCGACAGCCCCCGTGGCGCGCCCGCACACCAAAGGCTCTGAGAAGTCCTGCAGCAAAGCAGTACCCACACTGGCTGCCATCCTGCAGCCCCCCAGGCCAGAGGACCCGGGAACTCATTTGTCCTGAGAATGCCTTCTCAAAGGACATTGCTCTTCTTTGCCTTTCTGAGTCCCTGCCACCCCTTCGTCTCTGTCACTGTCCCTCCAAGCCCCTTCTTCTCCTGGACTCTCCGTGCACCGGCCCTTACTCCGGACGTCCTTCCCTGTGCCCTGCCACATCCTCCCTCCTCAGAATGTTTCCCAGGCTGACAAAGAGAGGCCAGGCAGGAGAGAGGAGCTCAGGGACACTCATGTCCTCCCCGATGGATCGCTCTGGTGTGGCTAAGGCAAGACGATGACTCTTTAGAGTGCTAGAGAAGAAACCGGAGGGAAAGATTTTAAATCCTCCAAGCTCAGGAGAAACAAGACTCAGGAGGATGGAATGGAATCTCCTCTTTGGCTAACATCGTGGCCTCTAGCCTGCAGACCGGCCGCCCATTCATTCACCTCCGCAAACACACTGCCCTGCTCGATGGGTGCACCGACCCACGACTCCCCAAGGGTAGAGCACATTTGAATGGGAGAGGGTCCTTAAAGATCACCCAGGGGCCAGACTCCTATCCCCTGAGAGGAGAAACGACTTGCCTAAAGCCACAGACCCCACTGGACAGTCTCCAGAGGAGAAGAAACTGGAGGCCTGTGGGGCCTTCCTGCGTGCCAAAGACCACAGTCCCTGCCTTCACCAACAGGAGCAAGAGACGTAGCCAGGGAAGCCAACAAACCATCTAGTAAGTAAGCTCCGGGCCTGGAAAGTTGGCTCCCAGAGGCCCTGCTGCTTCTTCCCTCCGGTTCCAATCCTGTTTAGCTACTGAGAATAAGGCTGGTGCCGGCGCTGGCTCGGGCTGTGTTCTAGCAGACTTCTGTTTCCACCACCGCCTGTGGGCCCTGGCTCAGCGAAACCCGGGCTCCAGGATGTCGGGAAGACTCAAGTGCAGGGGCCAGGGAGGACAGGAGGTGGCCCTAAGCACAGCCACAAGAAAGGGGCCCCAAGAAGGGCACCCAGCTGTTCCTGTCCCTTGCCACCCCCCTGCAGCCCACCCATCATGACTGCTCCTGGACAATGAGGCAACCAGAACCTGTACCCTGTCTGGACGGTCCTTCTTCTGTCCTTGTCACCTGGACACGCACAGGACCCAGAGATCCACCCCAGCTTAACATTCCCGGGAAGCTCAGAGCTCAGACCCAGCAAGAAGGCGGCCCTGTGGACACTACTCCCGCGGGTCAGCTGGGAGCCATGGAGTGGCAAGGGGGTGGCCATCCTGCCTGCCTCCGTGGCACAGCCAGACCTTGTGTGCCCAAATGGCCACACCCAAAGTCCTTTCTCCATACCTTACACCGCCTCCATGGGCACACAGACAGGTCATCAGTCTGGACAGGATGCAGCCCAGAACTTTCCCATTGACTCACACACTCATTCAAGAAGTGAGTAGTAACACAAATAACAGCTGCCATTTTTGAGGACTTACTCCATGTCAGGCGCTGTTCTGAGCTCTTTTACAAGAACATTGTCGGTAGCCATCCCCAAGCCCTGCCAGCTGGAGATGGGCATGCCCCTTCGTGGATCAGAGAGGTGAGAGGCTTGCCCAAGCTCACGGTTGCAAGCCCCCCTGAAGTTAGCCCGGGAGGCTTCCCTACCACCCTCCACCACCCAAGGGCTGGTACTTCCCCATGCCAGGCCAGGCAGTGAGGGCATCAGAGGATCCCCGATGCAGAGATGGGGGAGCAGATTGGCCAACAAAATAATAGGGAAAGTGTTCTCAGGAAGGGCAGAGAAAACGGGTGACATTTTGAGGCTGGTGAGACTGTGGAGGGACCGCAGGGCTTACAGAAGCAGAGGAAGGGAACATGCTCTGAGTGCAGAGAGGAAAGGCAGACAAGCAGGGGGCGGGGATGTCATGGTGCTCACTCTGGTGACCGGTGGGGGAGCAAAGCTGGGAGGCACACTAGAGTCAAAAGGCACAGGACCCACAGCCAGGGAGACAGGGGGAGGTAGGAGCTGGCCTCAAAGCAGTGTGACGGCCCATTTGCCCAAAGCTTGGGCTGGGTGCTAGGGTGCTTGCCTGGCACAATTTCTCTGCCCAACCGCTGGCATCTGCCCTGGCTCAAGGTCTTCTGGAGAAAATGAGTCAGCACCGCGCTCACTGGGGCTGTGTGCGTGTGTTGCGGTGGGGGTGGGGGAATCTCAACCAGCCAGCTTTTTCCAGGACATGGGGAAGAAGGGGGGGCATCATCCCCCCTGATTCCAACTCAGAGGGGCGGGGCATGGCGGGCCGGGGCGGGGCTACAGCCCTGACCAGCCTCCTGGGAGAGCCCTTTGGGTCCTGCAGGATGGAAAGACTGTGTTTGAGCCCCAGCCCACAGGGCCCAGGGCTGCTCCCAGCCTCGCTCACTCCCACACACACCCACACGAAGCGACTCGCCCTTGCACACCCCCTCGCTCTCTCCAAAAACTTCTGCACAAGCTGGGAATCCCAGCCCCTGGGTGCCAGCTGTGCTCAGCCCCGCCTCGGAGATTCCCTGCCCTCCTCTGGCCTCGGTCCCCATCTGTACAAGAGGCTGGATTTGGTGATCTTCCAGGGCCCTTTCTGCTCTGACACGCCGGCTCTCACTTTCTCTCTCGCACTCGGGAGAAGGACAGGAACTAAGTGCTCCCCCGAGAAGCTGAGAAACAGACACCCAGACACACACACACACACACACACACACACACACACCCTTCCAGAAACGCCGGGACGTGCAGAGCCACACAGACACTGAGTCGGGAGCAGAGCCCCCGGACCCGGAGACCGAGAAACGTGTCCACAGCCTCACAAGAACCGATGGAACCAGAGACGTACGGACTCGGACATGCAGATACCGAGCCACTGGAACACACCGAGACCGCCCCGAACAGAGATCCTCTCCTCCCCCAAGTGTCCCCAAAGTTCCCACTCTGCAGGTCTCCTCCTGGGCGCTCCCCGCACCACCACCCACCCCCAGTTGGCTCCACACCGACCCTCCGGGCTGGTCCCCGCCCCATAGGGACCCGGCAGCAGAGCCCGGCGCTGCAGGGCAGGCAGTGCTCGCCAACCCTCGCCCGGCTGGGAGAGCAGCCCCTGTTAACCCCTGGAGTCCCGCCTCGAGGAGAAGCAGGAAGGGACAGGAAGCTGACGTTCCGCTGGAAGCGTCCGGCGCGGCGGGGAACCCCAGCCCTCTCCAGATCCTAGCAGCAGGAAGCTGGGGAGGGGGCGTCCCCGAGCTCGTACTCACCCCCCGCGTGCCACCGCCACCGCTGTGCCTTGGGCCCCCAGCGCGGATCCCGCTCCCATGGCAGGCCCCTACTTCATGCTCCCGAGCCCGGGGGGCAAGTGTGGGCGCGCCCCATGGGGCCGCCAGCCCCCGGCCCCGCCGCGCCAGGCCGGCTCAGAGCGCGCGGCCCCCGCGCCCCCAGCGCAGCCCCGCGCCTAGGGGCGCTCCAGCAGGCGGGCAGCGCGGCCGGGGCCCCGCGGGCGCCCGCGCCAGGCCCATGGTCCCAGGAGTCCGGGCGCAGCGCTCGCCCCTGCCTCGCTCTTTTTCTGCTTCCACGGAAAAGGAAGAAGCAAGAAAAAGAGGGAGATGATCAAACTTTTGGAGGCGGGCTGCTGGCGGTCTCTGGAGGCAGAGCAAGGCCGGGCGAGGGCGCGCGGAGGGCGGTGGAAGCTGCCTCCCCGCCGGCCTGGGGGAGGAGAGGAAAAGGAAGGATTTGGGGGAAATGAAGGCGATTTAAAGTCTCGGCCCGCGGCAGCTCTCCACCTTCCCCCTCCCCGCGCCGGGCCGCCCTCTGCTGCCCCCTGCTGCCCCCTGCCGGCCGCGGCCAGGGACACAGCCTCAGCCGGCCCGCCACGGCCCCGCTGGGACACCAGCCCCCTCCTCCTTGTAAAGATGGGGAAACAGATTCACCGAAACAAGGGATCGCCCAAGGCTGCACAATGATTGACGGCAGAACCTGGATTAGGAATTTCTGACCTGTGAGACTGCAGGTCCTCAAATCTACGGGGCGGTTTGGTGGAAGAAAGGGGATAGATTCAACTCCTGAAAGAATCTCAGAGTTTCTAGGACAGAACTGGGAACAGGACTTGGAGTCCAGACTCCCACAACAACCAGTGTTTTCACCCCCCGACACCCACCAAAAAGATTGCTTCACCAGATTCTGAGTTCCCGGGAGAAAGAACGTGGTGGGTGGGCGTGTTTGTGTTTGCTCACCCTCCTCTCCTCTGCAGCTCGGTCAGAAACGGGGATTTAATCCCCCAGAGTGGAGTGGACACCCTGGGATCCCACACTGGAGCGCGGAGCTGCACGGCTTTGCCCGCCGCGGGTAGATTCTCACATCCCCAACCCCAGGCCAGCACTGAGACTAATCCCCACCCCCACCTCCACCTCTTTGGGCAGACGAAAACACACACACACACACACACACACACACACACACACACACACACACACACACCAAATTCAGATACACGCTCACACTCATTCACATGCAGGTATGCAGCCATGCAACTTAGGCTCACGTAAAAAAACACCCTGGGATGTCTGGATTCAGCGCACACTCGTGCACAGGAGTGTTTGCACTCACTTAAATACACCCTGTGCTGTCCATATCCTCCTCAACGTACACATCAGCGCGCACACCGCACATACACACTCCCACGTGCACATACAGACCATGTACCCAACCAAGTGCACACACATACACGCACACCCCTCCACAAGTGTCCACCACACTCATGCACGCACACACACACACATACACACACACTCACGTCCCAGGCTTGTACCCACCTCTGCATACGCGCGCACCTTTACGCACACACACCAATACTCCTAGCGCTACAGGAGTCCCCAGGCACTTACTGTGTCCCTAAGTGCGAGGCTGGCCGGTCGGTCCTTCCACGGGCGCCTAACGGCATTTGTATTCATGGGTCCCCGCAGCCCCGAGCTCGGGCGCGGGGGGCGGGGGTGGGTTGTCCCCTTCCCTAAACGGGGCGCGGGCGCGCGGAGCGCAGCGGCACCGGGAGGGGCATGGGCGCGCGGGACTGCGCAGCCTGCCCGGTCCGCCTGCGCTCGAACTTGAGCCGCTCTGCGTCCTCGGGCTCCGGCGCGAGCTCCGGGAGCTGGGGGCGGCTCATAGGTGCTGGGGCCGCGGCGCCCGCTGGGCCTTTTGAAGTCTCCGCTGGGGGCGGGGAGGGGACGCTGAAGGCGGCCTTTTAAACCGTGGCTGCACGCGGGCTCGGTGGAGCAAGGTGTCTGGTTTCAACAAACTTTAGGAAAAGTCCCAAACCGGAGCGGGGGAGGGAGCCGCAGAACTGTGTGCTGCTTCCTGAAGGGGGCAGAGCACCCATGGTTGCCAGGAGGGAGGCAGCCTGGGTACCCAAGAACCTGCAGGCGGCTGGATGGCGCGCGCAGCTACCACTACCGCCAGGCGCCCCTACATTGAACCTGAGTTCTTAACCTCAGGGTAGAGGAACCCTAGAGGGTGCAACTGTGCACCAATTTTACACACTCGCGCATTCTTCTGGAGAGAGGCGCCACGGGTTTTCAGAAGACCGCAGCCCCTGAAGGTTGAGCACTCCGTCCACTCATAACTGGTATTTTTTGAGCTGCATACTTTGTGCCAAGCACATCGTGTCTTTGTTTACATTTTTGGTATTTTGTTCATAGTGGATTTTTTTGCATTAATTTTGATACTGTGGAAGTACTGCATTAAATATTATGTATCTTGATTATTTGGGGGGGGCTTTTGATACCCCACTAGATATTGATCTCCATGATAGAATTATATCTGTGTGTGCTCCCTAGTATTTTGCATCTTCACTTGCCTTGGGGTTCAGGCCCTGTCAGGTGCTGTACTGAGCACCACTTTCTGAGGAAGACCTGATACTATGTCTATTTTCAGAAGGGAAAGTGGAATATAGGCTGGTAGGTGATGCAGTGGGATTTGAACCCAGGTAGCCTGACTCCAACCTTCTGCATCTCAGCAGGATGCTCCAGGTTTAGCCTTGGAGGGATTCTGAGCAGATCCTTGTCAGCATCTTTAGCTTCATACCCCAGCCCTGAATCCAGTCTGTACTACCTGCACCAGCTGAGGGGCTTCAAGGCCCATGTCCCTATTGCTCCTCTCAAGCGCTCGCGCTCTCTCTCTCTCTCTCTCTCTATCTCTCTGTCTCTCTCCTCCATTTCTGCCTGTTCACAACCTCTTCGTCCTCGTCACTGCACTGCCACACCACCCATGCCATCGTGCATATAATGATATTATCATGGTCAGTTCCATTTCTGTGTCCACCCAGCATGGAACTGGGAACACAAGAGATAATCCAACCTCTAGTAATTTAAATTAAGTTCATTAAAAAAAAAAACTCCCACAATATGCAAACCTTATACAAGTCCTCAACGGAAGAGGGTCTTCCACTATGGGGTCAGGGACAAAGAAATTTGCACATGGTTCTGGGTTCTGGGCATGGACACGTGTGTAGTGTGGGTAGAAGATATGCACGACAAGTTGGGGTGGGGAGGAGAGCCCTCTGCAGCCACAGGAAGACAACACAAGGAGATGCCACGGATGTTATCAGAGAGATCTGGGTCAATCCAACTGCCAGACAGACTGAGGGATGGAGGGCCACCAAGGAAGGGTCCCAGGAGGAGGTAGCGTGTGGGCCATGAAGGATGTGTTGAATGAACCTGCAGCCACGGAGGAGGGACATGTCCAGCGGAAGAGTCACAAATCACCAGGAAGGAGGGAGTCAATCTCAGGGAGGTTTTAAAAACTGAGTAAATGGAGCCCAGAGTCATCCAGCTCTTCCCACCATAATGTGTGGGTGACAGCACGTGACTCACTGGCCACAGAGCCATTTCCAGGCAAAGGGATGCATTTCCTCAAAAGTCAGGCAGCAGGTCACTGGCTGAACGCCAAGTCCTTTCCAAATCTCACCCCCAGATCTGGGTGTGCAGTGAACGGTCAATGGCAAGGAGCCCTGCGCCGCAGAGGACAGCCCCAAGGCCCTGTGGGAAACTCCTGAGAGCCCAGTGGGATGGAAGGCGTCCCCTCCTAGAGCCTCAGTCTCCCCATCTGTAAAATAGGTGCCTTGGCGTGGCACTCTGCAAGGGCCTTTTGTGCTCAGAACTACAAGACTGTAACTCAACAACAAATCCCACCGAGACGCCGGACACCCCGGGCTCTCTGCATTTTGCCAGGTGGGGACGAGTATGAGGCTGGTGGCTTTCCAGGAGCTCAGGGTCAGCTGGAAAGAGGACATGGATGCTCATAAGAACTCCAGAGAAGGGCCCTGCTTCCTGCTCCTGCTGCCTCCTCACACCCAGCCCTTCACCACGGAGGGCCCTGGCACAGAGACAGTGCCCCCCTGTGGAGGGGACAGGCCACCCACAAGCCAGCCCTCAGGGGGCCACCTCTGTGTGGCAGAAGGCAGTAAGCCTGGAGGCCAGGCGGACAGTGACCGCCAGGCCCACATGGGCATTTTCAGGATTGCGGCAGACAGATGGGAATCGTGGCTGATGGGGACTTCGGGGACCACATAGTGGTGGACAGACACATAGTAGGTGCTCAGTGACTGCTGCTGAACCACTAGAAGAAGTCTTCACAGGTGTCAGGGGCTGCGCTGTGGCCAAGGACCCATCACATCAGTTCATCCACCAAGCTTTTTCTGATGACCTACTGTGCGTAGGCAGTGCTTCCTGCCCTTGATGTGTTAAGCCCTGGGGAAAGAGGCCAGCCAGAGAGAGAGAGAGAGAGAGAGAGAGAGAGAGAAGCAGGGAAGAAAGTCCTGCCTCGAATCACGCTTAACAAGGAAAACTTGCTAGTTCCCACTTATCTTCCCAGGCCTGGGCGCTGCTGGGCACACAGGAGGGACCCTGCTTTTGCATTTGGCCCCACCCAGCATGTAGCATGGGAGGTGCACCCAGTACACCTCTAATAAGAGTCGTTATTCCCAGGTCACTCAACCCACAGGGCAATGCTGCCCTGCACGGTGCCCTGAGATGGGCACTGGCCACCGGCTAATTCAAGCTGTGGTCCTGGAGGGCAGAAGGGCCATGTTTCGTCTCTGACACCAGCACAGACACCACGTCTGGCACCTAGGAAGGGCTCCACGGATGCAGAATGAACAGGAATAAAGGGATAAAGCGAAGCTCACCCGGTTAGACCACACCAGCTCCTCCCGACACCCCACCCTCCTACAGGATGACAGACCCAGTTTTAGGTGCTACGCTACGGCTGTCGCGGTGAGCGTAACACAAAGTGTCCATCTTCACGGAGGGACAGAAAACACCCGGCAGTCTGCTGGCGATGTCAGGTTGCAGGGAGCGTTCTGAAGGCCAGTAAGCTGGCAGTGGGTGGGAGACCAACGGTGGGACTGTCACTAATGGAGTCCAAGGTGAAACTTCTCCAAGGAGCTATTGTTTGAGCTGCAACCTGGAAGAAGTGAGGGGCTGAGCCATGTCAGTAAAGAACCAGGCCAGTGACAGCGGCAAAGAAGGCGGGATGCCCACTGGCTCCTCCTCCCTGTCGATTCTTGTCTACTTGTATGCCACACGTTCCCTGGGGGCAACCCAGCGCCACCCCTCACTGCTGCATTCCCCACCTAGAACAAAACATTTCAGGAAAATGAGTGAGCGCCTGTGGATGTACTGAACAGGCCATTAGTGTTGAGCTCTGGGTCACCTCCAGCGGGTGACAGCGGAGACAAGCTTGGAGAATCTCCAGGCCTCGGCTCCTGGGGCCACCTCTGCCTGGAAGGTCCTTGGTGCTCTTCCTCACTGGGGTCAGCATCTGCCCGGCCCTGCCCGGCCCTGCTCCCGCCTGCCTGGTTCGCTGCGCGGTTCACGTTGGCGTAGGTATCGGTCTTGCACATCTGCTGGATTCATGGCTGGTCGTACTTCATAGAGTACCTCGGTGAGTGCTGGATGACCAAAGGCAGGGAGGGAAGAGGGATGAATGGGGACAGGGCAGGTGGCCCATCTGCCTAAGACATCCCCAGACAGGGCACACGCCCATGGCCTGCCTTGCAGAACCAACAGATTTCCTCCTCGTCCACTCTCTTCTTGGGAATTGACCCTCCTAGGTCAAGGGTTGAATCCTGCCTGGACAGAGCCCACTCAGGTGGCCTCTGTCCCCGGCCTCTGGGATGTGGGTGGAATCGTCCACACGGGGGCCTCTGTAGACAGCTCACCTCGAGTGCACTCGGCAGTGGGGGACCCAGACTGTGCTGCTTGGAGAGGTGGCAGCCATTTTGCTGGAATGGGGCCCCGTGTCCTGGGTCCGTGGTCAACACACAGGGTGGTGGAGAGGGAAGGCAAAAAGAAATCAGGTCCTTAAAGACTTGTTGGTCTGTTTGTTTGCAGTGCTGGCATCAAACCTGTGACCCACGAACGTAAGTAAGGGTCCCACCGCAGAGCTGCACCCCAGCCCTGAAGATGCTATTGGATAGGAGACTGGGCACCCAGGCGGCCCTTCCTCAAAGCCACTGAGGTCACTTGGAGTGGGTTTCTTTCCTCCAGCAGCTGAGAGTAGCCCAGGTCTCTACCAGAAAGACCCATGGGTCACAGTGACCATGACAGTGGCAATCCCTCCTCTGCAGACAGCTCTAAACAGGTTCATGTCCAGCCTCTGGGGGTCCACACGCACATGGGTGGACGGGTGGATGTCAGCGCCTCTGGTTTAGAGAAGGAAGAAACAATCATGAAAGGGCCTCGCCCCAGCTTGGCCCGCGACAGAGGGATCTCTGGTACCAGAACGCGCTGCCACGTCCAGGGTTCCGTAGTACCAACCTCACCTGTGCACAGGGGAGCAGGTCCCAGGGCCACGGAGCAGCCACCCAGTGCCAGCAGGTCAGGGAGGGCCAAGCGAATCTCAAAGTGTGGGGATTCCTCCAGTCACACCTGTGGCCTCTCCTGTCCATACTGTGACCTCTCCTGTCCATGTCTGTGACTTCTCCTGTCCATACCTGTGACCTCTCCTGTCCACACTGTGACCTCTCCTGTCCATACCTGTGACCTCTTCTGTCCACGCCTGTGACCTCTCTGTCCACACCTGTGACCTCTCCTGTCCACGCCTGTGACTTCTCCTGTCCATGTCTGTGACTTCTCCTGTCCATACCTGTGACCTCTCCTGTCCACATTGTGACCTCTCCTGTCCATACCTGTGACCTCTTCTGTCCACGCCTGTGACCTCTCTGTCCACACTGTGACCTCTCTGTCCACGCCTGTGACCTCTCCTGTCCATGCCGCCTGTAGCCTCTCCTGTCCATGCCTGTGACCTCTTCTGTTTACGCCTGTGACCTCTCTGTCCACACTCTGACCTCTCCTGTCCACACCTGTGACCTCTTCTGTTTACGCCTGTGACCTCTCCTGTCCACACCTGTGACCTCTCTGTCCATGCCTGTGGCCTCTCCTGTCCATACCTGTGACCTCTCTGTCCACACCTGTGATCTCTCCTGTCCATGCCTCTGACCTCTCTGTCCACACTGTGACCTCTCTGTCCACACTGTGACCTCTCTGTCCAGACTGTGACCTCTCTGTCCACGCCTGTGACCTCTCCTATCCACGCCTGTGACTTCTCTGTCCACACCTGTGACCTCTCCTGTCCATGCCTGTGATCTTTCTCTCCACACCTGTGACCTCTCCTGTCCATGCCTGTGACCTCTCTGTCCACACCTGTGACCTCTCCTGTCCATGCCTGTGACCTCTCTGTCCACACCTGTGACCTCTCCTGTTTATGCCTGTGGCCTCTCTGTCCACACTATGACCTCTCCTGTCCACACCTGTGACCTCTCTGTCCATGCCTGTGACTTCTCTGTCCACACTCTGACCTCTCCTGTCCACACCTGTGACCTCTCTGTCCACACCTGTGACCTCTCTGTCCACACTGTGACCTCTCTGTCCACACTGTGGCCTCTCCTGTCCATACCTGTGACCCTCTCTGTCCACACTGTGGCCTCTCCTGTCCATACCTGTGACATCTCCATCCACGCCTGTGACCTCTCTGTCCACACTATGACCTCTCTGCCCCTGCCTGTGACCTCTCTGTCCACACTGTGACCTCTCCGTCCATGCCTGTGACCTCTCTGTCCACGCTTGTGGCCTCTCCTGTCCATACCTGTGACCTCTTCTGTTTACACCTGTGACCTCTCCTGTCCATGCCTGTGACCTCTCTATCCACACTGTGACCTCTCTGTCCACACTGTGACCTCTCTGTCCACACTGTGACCTCTCTGTCCACGCCTGTGACCTCTCTGTTCACGCCTGTGACCTCTCTGTCCACGCCTGTGACCTCTCTGTCCACACTGTGACCTCTCTGTCCACACTGTGACCTCTCTGTCTCTGCCTGTGTGGCAGATCTGCCCAGACATCAGAGACGGTGGGTCCGGGAGCCATACCACCAGCCACAGGACCCTAGATCCGGTGCCCTGGGTGCTGTGCCCAGACCATGCAATGGGACATTGCCATCTGCAGGTAGCTCCAGGACAAGGTGATGCCACACGTTCCTGTGGCCGCTGCCCTCGTCACAACGTGAGAACGGAGGAGCCCCCACCGCCGTGCACACCAGCCTCTCCCACCGAAAGCCAGCTCTGCAAAGACTCTTCCACGTGCCTCCCAGGTCCCCAGGCCTGCGCCCTTCACAGTGACCGTGGAGAAGGCAGCTCTACTGACAGGAGCCGGCTCAGCTGAAACCACTGTGGAGGAAACAGGTTCGCCCCAGCCCTCCTTTCTTGGGGTCAACCTTCTCATACCTGCCAGTCACGCCTCATCTTCCTCCAGCGTCTCCCCCAAAGGTGTAGCAGGTTTCCATATCCGACCACTGCCAAGTGACCATCGCAAAGCTCAAGGGTTCAGGTGGCATCCACCCAGCATGGAGCTGAGCGAGACTTTGTTCACCTCCCTCCACACATAGCTGGGCTCCTGTTAATGCAACCCAAGTGCTTATTAGCTTTCTGGGCATCACACGGCAGTGCTCACACTAAGCTGATGACCATCAAGAAATCCTGAGATTTTGTTTCCATTTGCCTCCTCTGAGGCAGTCGAAGTTTGTCCCCCATGAACGGAGCCCTTGTTAAGTGTGATCTGTCCTTTCAGCCTGTCTGCCCACTGAATACGTTTCCTTTGTCTTTGTGGCTTCAGGGCCTGTGACGACTTGGCACCCACCTCGGGTCATAATGAGCAACACGCTGATTAGTAGCACGGCTTGTGTCCGTGGGTCTGAGGAGTTTCGGGTGGCCTGTGCCAACCTGCCAGCATTCTTAACTGATCACAGGGAGGCCACGAATGTGTGCCTGGCCCTGGTGAGACCCCCAAAGGGCTCGGCCACCAGGGCTAGTCTCACCGCAGGGTGTGTCAGCGCGACCAGCGGGAGATGGAAGACCCCGGGTGGGGCTGCACTTGGGCTCCCTGGCTCCAAGCTGTTTTGTGCACACGTTGGTGGCTCCTGACGGAGGGAGGGAGCATCCTGGTATGGAGCTGCAGAGGGGACAATGGCAGCTGGTGGCTGTCCTCTCAGGCCTTGCAGCGAGGTGGCCTTGTCTTACCGTCTCCCTCCTCTTGTCCTGCAAAGGACCGTGGGGAACAGGGTGAGCACCTCATCTTCAGCCCCTGGGGCTTCCCAGCCATCAGACTCAGCGTGACCGCTGTCCTCAGAGTGGGCACTGCCGCAAGCGTGGACTTTGCATGGAAGAAGGGTGAGAGCCCTCGCTGCTCCTCTAGGGCCAGAGATGGCGAGCCACCTCCCCTCCTCGGGGACAGAGCCTGCTCTCACGGAGGAGTACTGATTTTCAGCCTGCTTGGTTGGCGGCTCTTGCCTGTCTGGATACCTGGGAAGGGCTGTGATTTCCGATGAACCTCGAGCCGGCCCAGCCCCTCGGGCAGCTGCAGGCCGTGGTCACACCGACGTGGGTCAATCCCAGCTCCACATTAGCTGTGGGATCTTGACAGCCCCTCTCTCCCTCTGAGCTTCTTCCTCAGCTGAGAAGTTGGGGCAGCGAACAAATCTCCATGGCGAGTGTCCATTCCTCCAACCTCCTGCCCCCCGGCTCTCCTGGCCTGCGAAGCCGGCTCCTGCCCTCTGCCACCTTGTCCAGGTTGGGAGCTACAGCAGCAGGTCACCCGCTCAAACCCCAGGGCGAGTCACTGACTGGACACGCTCTTGAACCCTTTGTACCCACATCTCTCTAGCTTTTGAAGTGGGATGATAATAGCCCCCTCGTATTTTTAAATTGCCACAATAATAATCCCTCCTCGGTGCCCGTGATCGGAAAACTAAATGAACTAAATACACGAGGCACTTGGAGCAGCACCTGGCACCCGGTCAAAGCACAGCCTGGACTGCATTTATTTTTACTGTTATTATTATTTTCTCAGATGGGTTAGGTGCCAGGGGCTGCAGAACAAAATAGCGCTCTTGAAGGGAGCGGTGGCCGAGGACATGGAACCTTGTGCCTGAATTGACCTTTGGCTGTTCATTTCCCTGGGTAAAAAAAAAAAAAAAAAAACGGAGAATCTGCTTTTTCCTTAACTCCGGGGTCCCGGGGACCGCTGCCTCATCTTGGGAAGCCACCCAGAAGTTTGGCCTCACATCCCTGCACACAGCAGGACAGGCTCATGGTAGAGCCGGTCCAGTCCCTCCAGT
Source organism: Ictidomys tridecemlineatus (assembly GCF_052094955.1). NCBI lineage: Eukaryota > Metazoa > Chordata > Mammalia > Rodentia > Sciuridae > Ictidomys > Ictidomys tridecemlineatus. Next base: position 190,995,986 of record NC_135480.1, on the reverse strand, counting down.
TGGGAGAAGGAGCTAGGTACCCCCACCCCATCATAAATACGCAGCAAGTAGGGACCTGCAACCCTCTGGTGTGTGCGGAGCTCACTGCTCACTGCTCGGTGCTTCTCCTGCCGGCTCCCAGGAGCAAGCATAAGCTCAATTCCATGTGCTTAAGGACACTTGTTACAGACGCAGGAGACACACTCAAACCCACCTCAGAAAGTGAGAGGTGCTGTTAACCAGGGCTCTGTTCCCCTGCAGACTCTAGTGTCCAACACCGAGCCACACGCCACTCACTGTGGCCAGTGCTCTGGGCACACAAGAAGCAGGGCGCATCCAGCTTCTCCCCTGGATCAGTCTTGTCACTTGAGCACAGATCCAGCTACTGCTCCATCTCGGGTATCATTTGGTGCCGTGACCTTCTCCGCCTTCCGGAAACTTCCTTCTTCAGCCACATCAGACATTCCAACTACATTTAGTTCCTTGCCGTTTCTTAAATACCGTCCCTTTCCCCATCCCTTGGACACTTTGCACACTTAGTACTGTCTTCGTGGAGGTGTTCTTTCTTTCTTCCTCTAGATTCTTATTCTGTAAGACCCAGAAGGTGCTGGAGTCATGGTGCAAGCCTGTCATCTCCGCTACTCCGGAGGCTAAGGCAGGAGGATTACAAATTTGAGGCCAATCTGGACAACTTAGCAAGATCCTGTCTCAAAATCAAAAACAAAATTAAAAGGATTGGGGATGCTGGGTGCAGTGGTGCATGCCTGCAATCCCAGCAGTTTGGGAGGCTGAGGCAGGAGGATTACGAGTTCAAAGCCAGCCTTAGCAATTTAGCAAGACCCTGAGCAACTTAGGGAGGCCTTGTCTCTAAATAAAAAAAGAAAAGGGTTGAGCATGTGGTTAAGAGCCCCTGGGTTTAATTCCTGATAACCAAAACCAAAACCAAAACAACATAAAAAAACTGGGATTGTGGCTCAGTGATAGAGCACCCACCTCAGGGTTCAATCTTCAGTATCCTTGAAAAAAAGAAGATCTAGAAGTTGCCCTCTCTGAAAACACTTCCTTAAGCCCCCTGGGTGGGCTAGACATATATTTAAAAACCAGCTCTCCAGAGAGGAAGTAGGGGAAAGCCCTGATGTTTAGTGTCTGCCAATTTTCAAGGTGTAAATACCCCCTGGTGGCCAATTTCAAGCTCCCAATATGCTGGCGTCGAGAGCGAGGCTGGGAAGAGATATGCCAGCAGGCCTGAGCCAAGTCCAGCGCAGCGTGACCTGATCAGATGTCTCTCTGTCTCACAGCCGCCCTTGCCCTGCTCATCCCCAGGGCTGTGGCCAGCCATATCAGAGATGAGGTCAGTGCCCAGGCCAGCAGCAATGATCATGTCTTTATTTGAAAGTCGGGTCTTGCTGGGTGCAGTGACGCACATCTGTAATTCCAGTGACTTGGAGGTCAAGACAGAGGATTGCAAGTTTGAGGCCAGCCTCCACAACTTAGTAAGACCCTGTCTCAAGATAAAAAATAAAATGGCCTGGGATACAGATCAGTGGTAAAGCACCCCTGGGTTCAATCCCGAATTAAAAAAAAAATGTTTTTAAGTTGCATATTTTGTTTATCATGATTTTTTAATTAAAAAATACTGCATCAAAATATTGTTGATCTTGATCACTGCTTTTTTGGCACCACACTGGATTCCGTCACAGTCCACATGCTGGACATTCCCCAGGCCCAGTCTGCAGAGGTTTCCAGTCTGGGAAGTCATGAGAGGAAGCTGAATTTGGAAAGTGGAGACCCCTCCAAGACCAAGGGCAGGGAGTCACAGAGAAGCGACGTTCCTTGGACCCCAGGCTCCAGAGGCAGCAGAGCTCCTGTTTCCATGTGGGTCCCAGGAGACTGCCATTTGTCAGGGGCGATGGCCAGAACATCCCAGTGCCAGACGCTCCAGGATGACCTTCGGGTCTATGACTGACAGGTCGTCTGAGGTCGGAGGGCAGGGGCTTGCTCCTGGGTCCCTTCCTCGTCATCAAGGAGGAAGTTTCCTGGAGATGTCCCAGAGCTGGCTTTCCTGGCTTCTCACCGGCCTCTGGGCCAGCGTGGGCTGGAGTTGAAGGGCTGCATTTCTATAAGATTGGCCGTTCCAACCTGAGACTATCTCCAAGCAGAGATCCAGCGGACCCACGGCAAAGAGCCTTGCACACGTGAGCTCCTTGGTGGCTCACAAACCCTCAGCGCAGGCGCTGTTCTGCCCGTTATACAGAAGAGAAAGGGAAGTTGACAGCTTGCCCCAGGTCCCCCAGCTGATCATTGAAGAAAACCCTAACCTAGAACCCTCTGGTTCTGGAGTCCATGACCTTCATCACCTCTGTCCTAACTAGGAGTGTCTAAGACGGGTCCCCTGCTGCCTGGGAAAGCCAAAGTCAGGGGTGGGAAGGGGGCGAAGCAGCCGTTCTGCCCTTCCTCTGACCCGGCCTTGTCACTGGCTTGGGACAGGCTCCTACTTTCCCCGGCCCGCCATCACCCAAGCGCCGTGATCCCTCTCTGCCTCTCCAACCAGCCTCCAGAGAGGGGTTGAGCTGTCCTGGCTCAGAGACTGGAGGATCCTCACTTCCAGGGGCCAGGAGAGGGAAAGGCAGAGAAGCCGCAGAGCTGAGCAGTGAGCGCCTCTCCTGTGGTTGGCTCTATATTCTCACCCCAGCCAGAGCGTTGGCGACTCCCATTGTCAATCATCCAATATGGTAGCCAGAGCCCTGGGTGCCTGTTTAAACTGACATTCCTTCAAATTAAAACAAAAGCAGAAATGAAGTTTCTTAGTCACCCCAGCCACATTACAAGAGCCATATGTGACTATTGGCTACTGTACTGGACCGTGCAGATTCAGCACATCCCGGTCCTGGCAGAAGTCCCACTGGATATAGCATGGTATTGAGACAGAACGAGGACCCTGAGAAGTCCTTGCCTAAAGCCACCCAGGGAGCCGTAAACAGAACTGGGATGAGACCCATCCTTCTCGCTTCCAAAGGCTCTGCTCCCAGAGCTTGGAATATATTTGGAGCACCTGGCTCCAGAACAAGGAGGATTGTTTGCCCGGGCTGGTGGGTCCGTTTGGGAAACCAAACAAGAGATCAGAAGACAGTGGGTGAATGCTCAAGTGGAGATGAGGAGCCAGCAGCTTTGGAGGATTATTTTTATCCAGCCCAGATAGGATGTGAGCTCCTCCCTCCCCACTGAGAGCTATTTTTATCTCAGAGCTGGATGGGAACGCTGTCTTCTTGGATGGACCAGGGATCCACTAACACATGCTCATCTCGCAGCAGGGATCCCTTCTCGCTTGCCGATTTCCAAGAAAAGGGCCACGATGTGTCCTCTAAGGCCATTCTGTACCAGCTTATGAGGCCACCAGAGTAAGTGGGGTGTGTAAGCCCCAAAGTTCGGACAGGGAAACTGAGACTTCCTTGGGTGCCTGGTGCTCTTCCCACAGTGTGTGGTGGAGTAGAGGGTTAAACTCAGGCTTCGGGGGTCTTTCCTCACCAGGCACAATGGCACACAATTGTAATCCCATGGGCTCAGGAGGCTGAGGCAGGAGGCTGGTGAGTTGAAAGCCAGCCTCAGCAACTCAGTGACACCCTGTTTCTAAATAAAATATTTTTAAAAAGGGCTGGGGATGTGACTCAGTGGTTAAGTCCCCTGGATTCAATTCCAAGTACAAAAAAAAAACAAAAAAGAGAGAGATGTTCTTTCCTCTTCTTGCCTAGCATGTATGAGGCCCTGGATTTAATGCTAGGAACACAATGCTAGGTTCCTCCTTGCAGGATGGGGACTGGGTTTCATGTGAGGGGAGCCTGTCCATTAATAGAAATAGTCAAAGTCCTCATCAGGGCTTCCTGGCTGAACGAGCAAAATGCTCCATATTCTTTGAATTTCTCCTTACTGGTCCATACTCAGAGCTTTCTGATCTTTCTCTTGCTGCCTCAATCCCATGGGGAATCTAGCCAGTGGGAAATCTTCCAGTGAACTGGAAATGACCCCATATCAGGAAAAGATATCTACCATCATCATCACCATCATCATCGTCACCAGCATCGTCACCAGCATCATCACCATCATGAAGTGTGAGATCCCTGCCCCTCTCTGGGCCTCAGTTTCCCCGCCCGAAACCCGAGCAGTTTGGCCCAGGGAATCTCGGCAGGGCCTTCCTTCCAGCCTGGGCTCGCCGTTTCTATGACCCATTCATTCGGTCAACAAGTGTTTATTGAGCCCGAGCCGCCTGACCCAGTGGGGAAGCGAAGGACGGCTTCCCCAGAAGGCTCTCTGTTCAGGCCGTTTCAGACACATACGCAAATTTCCTTGTGCTTTCAAAAGGCAAATTATGGGAAACATGTTATTCACCAAAACACACTCACCCCATCTCTCGGGGAGAAACCTTCTCCAGCTCCACCAAGAACTAAACTAACAGAGGACAGAAACGCACCCTTGTTCCTCTGGGCAGTTTTCCAGGGGCTCACGTCCCCGCTGCAAAGGGGAAACTGTCTGCGCCCGTGAGTCTCTGGGGCTTCTGCAGACCCGGTAAACAGCCTGTGTTTGTCTCGGCCCCTGCCATCCCGACAGGTCAGCCATAGCCAGGGAAAAACAGCCCATTCTGTGCCCCGCCTGTCCCCAGAGTGAGGAAAATCGTCCATAAATATTTTTATCTTCATGGTCACCAAGGGAGCTGAGAGGAAGGCTTTGATTCTCCCAGCCCCTGGACCACTCCCTTCCTCCAGGGACCCCATGGTCACAGCTGACCTGAGCATCCCATCTCCCACCCTAAATTATAGGCCCTGTCGCCTGCCCCCAGGAGGTGGTGGGATTGGAGGTGGGACCACACTGTACACCGTGGCCAGCCTCAGAGCTGTTGGCAGAGCCTCTGCCCGCCAGCTGGTCTCCTGCCAGGAGCTGGGTGGTCAAGGCAAAGGAAGGGAGGACCAGGGACGGGGCTGGGGTGGAGGAGGGCCTCAGGACGGGGGCAGAGACAGCCCCGGGTGGAGTCTGGATCCTTTGTTGCCTTGCTCCTCGGGGCAGGGCCCGTAGAGAAGGTCCTGAGAGCATGGTTAGCCTGGGAGTGGGGAATGGAAGAGCACATCCTGGACCTTCAATGGGCTCCAAGACCCAAGGAAAGAAGAGACAAGAGCTCAGGGTGGACGTCCAGGGGCAGCCATGGACCAAGTCTTTCAGGGTGGGGATCCAGTGCCACACCTCCGAAAGCCACCACTCCCCGCCTCAGGAATCTCCTGTGTCCTGCCCTTGCTATAATCCCACCTGAAGAAGACCCTGCGACCTTCTAGAAACTTCCAGAAGGGAATGCTCCATCAGGGAGTCAACCAGACTTGGAAACAGCCAAGGTCATCCAAGGGTAAAATCCTCTGATCCTTGGGTTCCTAGATCACTGGAACCACAAAAGTTGATGCCCAAAGGGCTGGACTTCTAATGTCTCTTGAGGCCAGTGGCAGGGATCTAGGATCCTGGCAACCCACCTGGCACTGGCTTTTAGCTTCCATGACTCCAGCTCGGAGGTTAGGATTTGGGTGACCCTTCAACTCCGTGACCTACTTCAGGCCGACGGGGAGCTGGCACAGGGGGCACTCATTCCTGGCAGGGGTTTGGTGCAGAGGAACCCCGAGGGGCCGACCCACCCCCCTCCATCCATGACGGGCAGAACTCCATGGCCCCAGGCTCCCAGAGCCCAGCGGCCTGCTGACCTTTTCCAGGCCATGTCCTCACTTGGCCCCCACTGACTGCTGCTGCCCAGCCCCACCGGCCACGTCACCAGGTGTGGGCAGCAGGCTGCAGCCTCTGGCGCCCATGCCCTGGCCTCCCTGGATCAGCATCCGTTCCCACAGGGCAGAGAGAAAGGGAGGGGGTAAGTACCGGCAGTGTGTCCCCAGGGACGCTGGACTAAGAAACTGGAGAAGGTGAGCCTGTCCCTAGACCCATGCTGATGGCTTCATCCGACTGACCCAGCCAGCACCGGGGTGGCCGGCTCCGAGGCCCCAGCTGCCCCTGTTGGGGTCTCCTCTCCACAAGGTTCTCCTGCAGACGAAGGCCCCTGCGAGCTGGAGGAGGGGTTCTCCTTCCCCTCCCACCGCCTCATTCATGGACTTCACCCACGAAGGCCAAGTCTCAGTCCCGCCTAAAGCGTGACCTTCCTCCGTGCACTTTTAATAAAGTGAAACCCAGCTTGGAGCCAACCTGTCACAGGCTGCAGGAAAACCAGTCTTGGCCATGACCGAGGCTCACAGCCCCCGACCCTGGTTATGCAAAGGTCCTCGGGTCTTGGGCAGAATAACACATCCCATAGGCCTGTCCTCTGCTCCCATCTTGGCCCGCGAGGTGCCTGCTACACAGTGGTCCCTTTCTGTTCCACGGCCTGGTGGCACACTCTGGACAGTCCAGCCTGGACAGAGGAGCATGGAGGGAGCCCTGGGGCTTTGCCTACTCGAAGGCGCTCACCTTCTTGCCTTCAGACACTGCGCCTCCTTCCTACCCCTCCGGGAGCCTTGACGCCTCTCAGAGCCCACAGAAGGCTGAACACCAACAGCCCTGGGAACTCCAGCAGCCAGGCCATCTGGGGGGGCCTGATCGGGGGCTGAGAGAGGAGCACGGCCAGGCCTAGTGCACATGAAACGCGGCTCTTGTTGACTTGCATAGGATTTTGGAAGGTTCCTCGGAGCAGCTGCTGGTCCTCCAACAAGACAGAGCTGCCCTGGAGGGAGGGACGGGCACAGGCTGGGTTTGTGGGGTCAACTAGGAGGTGAGGTCTCAGCATGGGGACCTCCGGGAAATTACAGAGGGAGGTTGGGAGGGAGGACCAAGGGAGAAGAAGGGCACTTGGTCATCTGGGCTCTCCCCGTGCCTCGGCCTGCAGCCTGAGGAAGGGTCCTGACAACGGCTCAGGAGAGAGAAGCCACCACACCTCAGGAGTAGACCTGCCAGCCGTGCAAAAACACAGAGTGCCAAGCATGGTGGTGCCCGCCCGCCGTCCCAGCTCCTTGGGAGGCTGAGGCGGGAGATGGCGTGTGGAGGCCAGCCTGCGCAACCTAGCAAGACCCTGTCTCTAACAAAACAAAACCTACAAAAAGCTCAGGGTTTACAGTCAGGAACCCCAGCGGCTGGCTCGGGATAGGCCACCACCACTGTGAGACCTCAAGCTAGTGCCCTGGCCAGCTCTGCTCGCCACCCGTAGATAAGGGCATCTGTCTGGATGATACGTGGCCTTCGCCTCCCGTGGGGCCGGGTCCTGATCACTCAGCACCCACAAGGGCTCCTCTCCCGCGGGCTGTCTAGCACCCTTGTTTTCTTTGGTCTCCATTGAGCCTCCTGCCATCTTGAATCGAACAGGCCGTGGGTGTATGTGCGTGGAGTCTGTTCTGCGGTCACAGCAGTCGGGGCTCCTCCTGGCCCCTTTTCTCCACACTGCAGTGTGTAGCCTGGCACTCCTTCCTCCACCCATAACCACTCCACACACATGTGCACATGCACACACACACACACACACGTGTGTGTGTGCTCCGGTAGAGCCTGTCCCTGTGGAGCGGAATAAGGACTCCTGGCCGGCTCCACAGCGGGCCACCTGCAGGGCATCCTGCTCCCCACAGGCAGCACGGCCTGTGGTCCAGCCCTGTCACACCTCTGCAGCCTGCCACTAGTGTCTCTAGCCCACAGGTTTCGACAGTCGTCCCACCTGAACCCTAGTGGCCCGGCCACACAGATCAGGCCAGGGGTGGGCAGTTGTGGTGGGAAAGAGACAGAGAGATGGATAAGGAGAGAGAGAGAGGGAGAAAGGGAATGCGGGTGGGGAGAGGGGACAGTGAGGACACAGCGTCCACAAGAGCAAGATGGCAGAGGCCGGAAGGGAACAGCCACAGGAATGGCGCTGGACGGGGAGAAGAGGCAGAGGCTCAGCAATGGAGAGACAAGGACCAAGGGGGTGGGACACAGCACACCCACACACTAGACCACACGTGTACACACATGCCGCACACTCCACACACATGCCACACACTCCACACACATGCTGCACACTCCGTACACACACATGTCCATACACCACACACACACACCGCACATGCACACACACTCTACAAATACATATTCTACACACATGTGCACACACCAGACACAACACACACATGCACACATACCACACACAACCACACACCACACATACTCACACACAGACACTACACACCATGCACAGCACACACACACACACACACACACACACACACACACACACTCAAGCACAAGCCAGGAGAGGTCCTGGGAGACACAGGGACAGCAATCCTCACCAGGCTCTTCACTCAGCCAGAGTGGGGGGGACTCCAGGCTTGAGGGCCACCAGTGAGGGGAACTGAACATGGCCCGTGGGTGGGGAACCCTCCCTTCAACAGCTGGGGAGGCTGCCTGGGGCGGGGCTGCCTGGGGCCTCCTCTCCCCTCCCAGCACAGACAAGCCCTCAGCTCCCCACCAGGAGCCACTCAGTGGCCAGTGGCCACTCAGGACTGAGGACGGAGGCCTTGGCTGCTGAGTGGCCACGTGGAACCGAAGCTGGAGGCCAGCAGAGAGCGGGGGGCTCCCACCGGGTGCATCCCACCCAGAGATTCGAAGCTCCGTGCTCTAGGGTGAGCAAGAGAAGGAGGCCCCAGGTCAGGACTTAGGAAGTTCCAGACTCCCTTCACCAACCACCTAGGACGGGTGTGAGCGGGCTCCTCAACTGAAGAGCAGACCCCCACCCTGCATGCTTCACTTCATGACTTTGGCACACGGGCGGTCGCCTCCCTGGAGTGCACCTCCCCTGGCCTCCCTGTGCCCATCTCAAAGCCAAGGCCAGTGAGGCGGCCGTCCTCAGAGGCTCGCCCTGGAAGCCAGGCCTGGGGTGGTGTTGAAGCCTGGCATGCCTCCGGCACACCTGACGCCACAGAGCCCCGGCCTCACTCCTCCCTTTTCCTCATCCTGCAACCCTGAGCTGCCTCACACCCAGGTTTATCAATAAGCCACACATCGGAATCCCTCCCGCTCTGACTTTGTCTCCAGGGAGCTCACCAGACACCCACCTCTCTGCTTCCATTCTCGCTAAAACAGAGGTAATAAGATGTGCTCACCACCACACCACCACCATTACATCACCACACCACCACCATTACCACTACCACCACACGATCACCACCATCACCACCACACAACCACCATCACCACTACCACCACACCATCACCACCATCACCACCGTCACCACCACCATCACCACCACCACACCATCACCACCATACCACCACACCACCACACCACCACCATCACACCACCACACCACCACCACACCACTATCATCACACCACCACACCACCACCATCACATCACCACACCACCACCACACCACTACCATCACACCACCACACCACTACCATCACACCACCACACCACTATCATCACACCACCATACCACCACCACACTACCACCATACCACCTCCATCACCACCATCACCATTACCACACCACCACCATCACCACCACCATATGACCACACCACCACCACCATCACCACATCACCATCACCATCACCACACCACCATCACCATCACCACATCACCATCACCACATCACCATCATCATTACCACTACCACCACCACCACCACCACACTACCACCACCATCACCACCGCCACACCACCACCACCATCACCACCGCCACACCACCACTATCACCATCATCACCACCAAAATCACCAAACCACCACACCATCACCACTGTCAATACCACTGTCACCATCATCACTGCCACTGTCTCTGTTACTACCAAGACTGCACAGAGATGCCGAGGCAAGTGTCCGGGGGCTGTGGATGAATTCCGGGTTTGCTTGTGCCCTCTCAAGGCAGGGGCCTTGCTCTTCCCAGAACTCTGGGGCCCTCCCTCTGTGGAGACCGCCCAGTTTCCGCAGACACCCTGCCCCTTGCTTAGACAGCAGTAGAGGAGGGAGGCTAACCTGAAGCCCCAGCCAGTGTCTTTGTCACCTTCATCCTGATTCCTCAGGAAGTTCTTCACGCTGCGTCCCTTTGGTGTTCCTACCTATATAAATAAAGCACAGCTCCATTTTGTTGTCACACCCAGTTTCTGCCAGAACTGGTCACCCACCAGGCCCTGCCTTTCACTTAAAACTGAGTCTTTGTCTCATTTTAAAATTTCTAATTAATTTTCCCCACCCGCTCACTGCCTGCGATTGGTCTGTTTCCGCTGTTTACCCGTGAGGAGCCCTTGCTTCCCGATGCTGAAGTATAACACAGAGAAGCGCCGAGGCCAGTGGAGAGTGGAGAGTGGACGCTTTTCTAAAGGACAGCAGAAAAGACTTCTCCCTGGAGGAGGAAGGGGAGGAGGAAGGGGACCAGAAAGGTGGAATCTGTGGAAGGGCTGGAAGGGCGAGGTCTTCTCTTTTTTATAGCCAAGGTCTTCTTTCTGTCCTCCCACATTCCTGTCCTTTGTTCCCTTTATCCTGCAGTGATGGAACGCAGATGGGAAGGCCAGAGGTGGGATAGGTGGGCTGGGGAGTAACCTGGGCAGGAAGGGCCTGGGGGGTTTGATTAGCACCTCCCTGTTTGCTGCTTCATTAATAGTTCCTTAGGATGGGTACCGGGCCTTGGGGACATTAACATTTCAATGTCCCCAAGGGCTGCTCTGGTTTCCTGGACTCCATGCTCTATAATGGTCTCCATTTTCTTTATCTTCCTCCGTATTAGACCTAACGACACTAACCACCTCTCTGTGAATCTGGCTTCAGGTTAACTGTCCGGCCACTGCCCAGGTTCCCGGTGGATATCAGAAGTGGACACAGTGGGGCCAGGCAAGTCCTTGGGGTGGGTGGTCTGTCTCTAGCACAATCATCTCCCATGAACTTCATGCCCATTGGCCCAGCTCCCGTGGGTCCTCCCGCTGTCTAATGGACACATCAGACTCAACTGTCCAAGACTAAACTGTCGCCTCCCCTGCCTCCCCCTCTCCAGGGCTTCCCTCCGCCTCCTGGAACCCCATTCCGTCCATGGCACCAGGATGAACATGTGGGAATCATCCTGGAGGCCCTTCTCTGCTGTGAAAAATCTGCAATCTCTGAGACCTTCCTGCTCCCAGGAAGGGGTCATTTATGTTTCTATTGACAAGGGCAGATCCTGGAGTAGAGGTGGTACTAAGTGCCTGACCCATGAACCAGTGGGACATGTCAGCAAGGAAGCTCGTGACTTGTCTAAGAACACGCCGAGCGTGGTGGAAGCTGGAGCCCAGACCCAGTGCTCCCTCCGGCCACTTCCACAGGCTCAGCAGGCGGCAGAAGCTGCTGTGCGCCATCCGTGGGCAACATCTGTCCCCATCCTGGGTGCTCATAAATCTACAGCAACCCCTTCCTGCCAGCCCGGCCTCCCCTGCCAGCCTCCGGAATTAGGGAAACAGTGAGTGGCAGCAGAAGAGGCCCAGGAGACTCCCAGGCTCTCTGTGGGAGCTGGCCACAGGCCTCCAGGAGCTGCCACCCCTCCATGGTCTACCCTGGCACCACCCGCTCGCTCAGCAGGCGCCCGTGCGCTGGAGACGTCTCCTTCCCTCCTTGGAGCAGACAAGCAGCTGCTGGTGTTCGGTCCACTGGTTCCAGGACTGGACAGCCCTGGACCACTGCCCATTACCCAGATGGGAAAATGGAGGCCTGGACGGGCTCACCCAAGATCACCCCAGGGCTGGCGCAGTGCTTTGTCAACACATCTCTGAGGTCAGGAATCCCAACAGCTCCGAGAGCCACTATTTATTCAGCCCTTTCTCTAATCCCGGGCATCATGTGAAGTGCTCCAGCTACGGGATCGCAGGGCGCAGGTCTTATCGTCCCTGTCCCCTCTGTCAATGCAGGACGCCGTGGCCTAGAAAGGCCAAGCAAGCCGCTCAAGGTCACACAGCTTCCCACCCAGCCAGGCTGGAACACCGGTGAGCCTGGGCTGCTCCCAGCGCCAGCCGGGGCACAGCCTCTCTCTCCGCAGATGTGCCACATGCCTAAGGGCCTGGGCACAGGTACCCGGTTGGTGCCGGGGACAGGGGCTCTCAGTTCCACAGCCCTCACAGGCGTCCCTCAAAGCCCCTTTCACGGGCCTGCTCCACACCCCACTGGGGAGGCCAGACAAAACCGCCAGTGTTGGGATTATTTTTCTATTTCCAGATGGATCCGTTTGCTGGCTCCATCCAGGGCCTCCCATCACTGCGTGGGGGCTGGGGGCCCAGCGCCAGGTTAATATTAGGAGGAGCAGGAAAGAAAGAGCCCGACACTGCTCCTCACAGGATTCTGGGCCTTTCCCCCAGTGTAGCCTCTGAGGACTGTTCCCAGGGCATTTAAGGGGCCTGGCAGCCACATGAGCCACGAGGAAGAAAACACTGTTTTATTCCCCCCACGGAAGCTCCTGAGTGTCTCCCTTTTGGCGGAGGCCAGAACAGAGTCCCCAGGTGATCTTAGGAGCTGCGCTGGGCTCTCACACCAAGTGGGTGAGGGCGTCTTTTTTAAAACCCACCATTCACTTCCCCAACCTTTACTGAGCACCTACTACTGCCAGTTGGCCCTCAGGATCTGTAGGTTTCTACCTGGTGGAACCCCTGGTCTAGTGGGGAGATAGACAGATAATCACTCACCCATAGAAACTGACCACTGTTCATAAGGTACCGTGGGAAAGAAGACCCGGATAAAGACAACACCAGACATTGGCTTTTTATTTTAATCATCCAATCTAAACATATCATTTTTTTAAAAAAATGAAAAAACAGGTAGGACATGATTGTTTCCTAAAAAGGATACCAGAACCAGAACTAGGTTCCCCCCTTTGGGCCGTGACAGAGCAGTACAGATAATGGAGAGATTCTGGCCACACTGCCCTGGATCTTGGGGAAGCTACACGAAAATCAGGGTGTGGAGAACTCACTGAAGATAATTACTGAAGCCAAGCGAATAGGAAAATTGTCTCCAAAGATCCTGAAACCTGATCATGGAACCTGATTCCGTTGTGAGAAAAATCCAACCCAGACCAACGGCAGAAAGGTCTCACCCATCTCTTGGCCTCTGTCTGGACCTTTGGTTGCCCAGGTCCAGGCACAAACTGGACAGGTATGGACAGTCTATTGTACGTCTGGATGGGAAGTTGGGGCAAGCTCAGATGGGGGTCTTCCAAGGACTGGTTCAAGTACCAGGGGATGGACCCGAAGTCATCGTGTTAGTGGAGAGCACTGAGCATTGTTTGCCTCCAGAAGGACCTCCTGTGTCCATCACCCGTGCCAACGGAGCCCCAGCAGTTTGCTCCAAAGGGACAGCGACTTCAGCTCCTGCCTAGGAAGAGGGTGAAAGGGGGAGGATGGGAGGAGGCGTGAACAACCAGTCCGGGGAGGGGAGGAGGGGCAGGAAAGAGATCAGTGACCCCTAGGAGGGGAGGGGAGGAGGGGCAGGAAAGAGATCAGTGACCCCTAGGAGGGGAGGGGAGGAGGGGCAGGAAAGAGATCAGTGACCCCTAGGAGGGGAGGGGAGGAGGGGTGGGATAGAGTTCAGTGACTCCTGGCAGAAACTTGAAGGGAAACCTCTGGCCTGGTTAAGGACTTGGACCAAAATCCAGGGCCAAATGAGGTCTAAGATGTTGTCACACGCGGGATCCTGGCAGGAGTTAGTCCACTCTCAAGGGTTCAAGATCATCAAATGCTCCAGGAAAAATGACCAAAGAACTTGTAAAGGATAGCACTGCTACCTCGACTGGTCATCAGAGGGGCGCGAGTGGACTCCTCAGTAGAGATATCCCAAGTCTCACGTCACAGAGGAACAGGCAGCTCACGGGAACCAGCCAGGGCTGATCAAGGAACCACAGGGCTAGCAACAGAGGGTAGCCCTTGCCCTCCATCCTCGTGTTACCAGGGCCACACGAGGGTGGGAGCCACGGAGAAGGTGCCCGACAGGAGCTGTGACGTTAAGAAGGCAGCCATCACCAAAGCACACTCTCCGATGGCTCTTCTCTCCTGCCCACGGATCAGCCAATGCCTCTCCTTGACCAAGAGGGCAGGAAGCAAGGAAGCCCAGGCACAAACTCGGGCTGAGGGCAGGGGACCAGGAAACCCAGGTGAGCAGCGCAGCCTAGAGAGGCCATGCTCCTCGGCAAGAAGGGCTGAGGCCCGTGGGGGTGTGGATGCCTCATGTGTGCACTGACCCGGCCCAGGGGTGCCCGGGGGTGCCCGGGGGAACCCTGCGCGTGTCCGTGAAGGTGTTTCCAGATGGATCAGCATTTGAGCCAGTGGGTTCAGTGAAGCACATGGCCCTCGCCAACGTGGGGCGCGTGGTCCAGTATGTGGAGGAGGACGGAACCGGGAGGAAAGAGGTGTAGCTCCAACCCTCTTTTCTTCTTTTTCTCCTCCTCCTCCTCTTCTTCTTTTTCTCCTTTCCTTCTTCCTCCCCCCTCCTCCTTCTCCTCCCTCTCCTCCTCCCTCTCCTCCTCCCTCTCCTCCTTCTTTTCTTCTGCCTCTCTGCTGAAGTGGAACATTTCATTTCACCTTCTCCCACCCTCGGCTGGGGGTTACACCATCCAATCCCCTTGTCCCCAGGCCTTTGGACTTGGACTGAATCACATCACTGGCTTTCTGGGGTCCTAATCACATGAGCCAATGCCTCATAATCAACCTCTCTCTCTCTCTCTCTCTCTCTCTCTCTCTTTCTCTCTCTCTCCATGCACACAGTTATGCATCACTCAATAATGGTGATATGTTTTGAGAGATGTGCCAAAAGGTAATTCTGTCATTGTGCGAACATCATCGAGTATACTTACCCCAACTAAGGTGGCTACAGTGACACTAGGTGATATAATCTTGTGACACTGCAGCCCATCACTGACAGAATGTCATTATGCAGTGCCTGACCATATAGATATAGATACAGATGTAGATTCCTACGTGTATGTTTCTTACACACACACACACACCACCACCACCACCACCACCACCACCACCACCACCAAGTGTGCCCACCAGTCGTCCTCAGGCCTCAGTGCTCCCGACTGTCCTAGAGTTCACCTGGCTGTGCACAGTTCCTGGCTGGCCCCAGGAGGCATTCATGTTTGGGACCCCCAGAAAGAGGAACTCAAAGGCGCTTTCCAAGCCCCCTCTGCTTGAGGTTATCAGGGAGGAGAGGGTAAGATGGAGACAGTCACTTGTTCCACATACTCTGAGTCCCCGCTCTGTGGAGAGAGAGGCCTGGCCAGGCTTCTGGGAGCCAGGGATTGTCAAGTCAGATCTGCTTAACTGCCTGATGGAGGCACAGGAATTTATTGCTGAACAAATATCCTCCAGGCATGGTCAGGACAGGGCAACAGCACTCATTCCCTTGGCCTTGTGTCCTGGTTGGGGGAGACAAAAAGAAAAAAAAAAAACACCGAAACACACAATTGCATGATTTCATAAGTCCTGTGAAGACAAACCAAGCAGGCCAAGAAGACTGAACACGAGGAGAAAGCAGAGGCTTATCAGAGTTACCAGTTGCTATATGAAAACTCAGCCACCAACTCAGGACTCCAAAACCACGGCCAACTGTCTGTTTCTGAAGGCTGTTGGGCAGGACGCAGTGGCAGGGCCTGTCTCTGCTGCGTGATACCCGGGCCTCACTGGAGAGACTCCAGCAGGAGTCATCTGGAGGTGTCTTCATTCACCTGTGGTGGGCACAATGATGTCCCCACTCAACGAATTCCACATCCTGGTCCCTGGTGCCTGTGAACATGCTGCCTTATGTGGCAAGAAGGGTTTGCAGATAGGTCGGGCAAAGAGGCGCACACCTGTGTTCCCAGCAGCTCGGGAGGCTGAGGCAGGAGGATTGAGAGTTCAAAGCCAGCGTTAGCAACTTAGCAAGACCCTATCTCTAAATAAAAATACTAAAAAGGGCTGGGATGTAGCTCAGGGGTTAAGTGGCTCCGGGTTAAATCCCAGAACAAAAAAAAAAAAAAAAAGAAAAAGAAAAAGAAGGGTTTGCAGATGGGATTCAACTAAAGATTCCAAGTGAGTAGATCATTCTGCATTATCTGTGTGGAACCAAAGTCATCGTGACAGTTAACAGGGACAGAGGATCTTAGAGGAGTGACCACAGAAGCAGGAGTGGCCATCAGAAAGGAAGCAGAAGATGCTAGCTTTGGAGTTGGGAAAAGGGGCCCTGAGCTGAGGAGAACCTCTGGGAGCTGCCATGGCCAGGAGCCAGATTCTCCCTGCAAACACCTTGAGTCCAGCCCAGTGAGGCCCATTTGGACTTCTGGCTTCCAGAACTTGGAGGGAATAGACGTGTGTTATTTTAAGACATTTGTTACTAAGACAGCACACCTGAGGCCTTTCCTGGGTAATTAGAGAATGGGCACAGCCAGGCAGCTGATCCGAGCACCCACAGAAGACCTCTCTGGGTAGTGAGGGCTTCCTGGCAGTATGGCCGCCTCAGCGTGGCTGGACTGTCTCTGGCAGCTCAGGGCTCCAAGAACAAGTGCTCCTGCACAGAGTGTCGGAAGCTCCTTGGCCTTTTATGAGTCAGCCTCAGAAGTCCCATAGTGGCACCTCCACTCTCCACTCTCAGAGCAGTTGCAAGCCCCCCAAATTCAAAAGGAAGAGGCAGAGAGCTCACCTCTGTAGCAGAAGGGGCAGAGAATGTGGTGCTGGGTCTTTTCAGTCCCCACGAGGCTGGTCAGGGGAGACCCTGGTAACACCCAGGAGAGCCTGGAGCAAGCAGGGCAGAGTCAGGAGAGTGACACAGCAGACCTCAAGGGGCTAAGGGAACTAAGCTGAGAGCATCCAATTCAGCCTGAGAAGGTTCCAGAAGAAAGGGATGTAAGAGCAGAGGGCTGGCAATTGGAGCTGGGGTGGCCCACCCTGGAGGGTTTGGCGGTTCCTCTCTTCCACTCCCCCCTCCCACTGTGGAGGACCAAGGACCAGGGCACACATTTCTCAGTGCGGCCCCACTGGACCTGGGCCCCCACGCCCGTGTGCCCAGCCAGGTGCCCAAGGCCCAGCCAGACCTGGGGGAAGGCCTGTGCTTCCTGGGCCTCTCTGGGCAGCTCTCTGCTGCATCCCCTGTCACCAGCCCTGTCTCACAGACGTCCTTTCACAGATGGAGTTTGGCGTCATTAGCCGAGCGCACAAGTGCACTTTCTTGGAGGTAAACAGAGCCAGTGGGGAACAGAGTGAGGCAGTGTGTGCAGGGACACAGCCTCGGAACCGGATACCTGCCCGGCTGCCTGCTGTTCGGGGGCCCAATCCCCGCCTTCTCCATCCTCAGCTGCAGCGGGGAAGTGGAGGAGGCCCAGGACCAGCCTGGGAGGAAGAAGCCTCCTGTGGTGCAGGGTCTGCACTGGGAAGACAGGTCCTTCTTGGGGAGGCCATGCCTCCAGCCCCAGCACAGACCTGGCCTGTAGAAGATGCTCCGTAAATGATGGCGAGTAAAGGGGAGAGGCAGGCTCTTGCTTCCATGGCCGTGGGCTCAAATCTTGGTTCTGCCTTTTACTCATCTACTGGAGGCCACCTACCTGTCGGAGCCTCCGTTTCCTCATCTGTAAAATGGGGATTATGACACCCACCTTATACAATTGCCAGGAGAATGAAAAAGGCCTCCAAAAAGGACGGATGAAGATGATGCTGGTGAGGAAGAGAATGACGGTGACAAGTTTAAGCCCTGGACACAGGCCACCTGCAGCCCAAAGACCTCTGAGCGTCTGCGTATCTCATCCTTCCAACAACTCCGGAAGCATGACACAGATGGGGAATCCGAGGTTCAGAGAGGAGGTGACGTGCTGAGGGTCACAGAGTCGTAGACTGTGCAGGATGCAAACCTGATGTGGCCCTGAGCTTGCACTTGGACTGTCCCTCCTCCAGAAGGGCCCGGCCTGCAGAAGGAGCCCCAGGAGGCTGATTCCTCTTCCCAGCGCCTGGTCTGGGGCCAAGTCCACAGAGGGGTGGCCAAGATGGGTGTGCCATCCACAGCAGTGGCACGCTCGTCACATCCTACGGCAGGATCCGAGTGCTCTGCGGTCAGGCGGCCAGGTTGAATCCTGGTACCACCATGTGCTGGCCCCGAGCCTCAGTTTCCCCAACTGCCTGCCAGTGAGAAATCAGAGTCCTCATCCCCCGTGGTCTCATTAGGGAGGTCAGAAGGCACAACACCAAGCAGAGGACGGGGTCCCTTGGTGTCCCGGGGATGGGTACCAGGACTCACGCAGATACCCAATCTGAGGCCACTCAAGTCCCTTCTAAAAAACGGTTTGGCATTTGCATGCGACCTGACCTACATGCACCCTCCCATAAGACACATTGCAATCACCCCGTCTCGCTGCGGCCACGGAGTCCGCCCTGTTTGACGTGACCACAGCTGCCCCTCCTCCTTTGGCTCCGACTAGTGAGGGCCAACTTTTTTATTCTTTGCTTTTGATCAATTTCTTATTTTCATATTTGACGGGGCTTTCTGGTTTTTAAACAGAGACTCCTTCTGGGTTTTGTACCCACTCTGACTTCCTTTGTCTATTGCCATCCTCACCCCCTACACTGGGGATGGAACCCAGGCTCTTGCACATGCTCCGTAAACCCTCCGCCACTGAGCTACACTCCAGCCCTTTCTAAAGTTTTATTTTTGAGACTGGGTCTGGCTAAGTTACTCGTAGTAACCTCAAACTTACGATCCTCCTGTCTTGGCCTCCTGACTAGCTGGGATTACAGGTGTGCACCACCACATCTGGCTAGCCGGTGTGTGATTAATACACAGTCATCCATCGGCATCTCTGGGGACATGGCTGCAGGACCCCCTGAAGATATCAAGATCCATGATGCTCAAGTACCTAATATGAATGGTGTAGTACCTGTCTATGACCTGGGCACATCATCTCTGGGTGACCTATATGACCTTATACAATGTAAATGCCACGTAAGTGTTGTGATACTATGTTATTTAGGGAATAAGGACAAGAAAAGAAAAGTGTATGCTTGTTCAGGACAACCACCCTGTTCCCCTGCATTTCTGAAGCTCCATAGGCTGTGTCCGTGAATGTGGAGGCTGAGGGACTGTGGACCACGCTACCCTCCCAGGCACGAAACAGTTAAGCAGGCTCTTTCTGGAAACAGGTAACTTAACTCCCGGTCCCAGAGGCTGAGGCCGAGGCCAGCCCAGAAGTGGAGCTGGAAGGTGAGATGGGCCTGGGCCGTGTGCTCTGCAGCTAAACGGCCAGAGCTTTCACCCCGACCCTTTCTTCTCCCACCTTCCAGAGCAGTGGTCACAGTCAGAGTGAAACGAGATCAGGGCTGGGCTGGGGAGTGGGAGGTGGGAGGGAGCAGGCTGAGAGGGAGAAACACGAGCCCTCTCAGGGCTCCCCAGACAACACCCAATCTACCCTCTAACTTCCCTAGAGGCTCAGAGAGGTGAAGGGCCTGGGCCAGTATCACACAGCTTATCTGGAGGCCAGCTGGACTTTGTGAACCTGGAGGGATCTAAATCTGGACGGAGTAACACTACCCTCTCCCTCTCCCCACCGGCCGGCCGGGACAGTGCTGAGGGCTCCCGGAGCTTCCCTTAGGTCCTAGACAGGGAGCCAGTGTGGGGAGGGCAGGGAGTCCTCAGGCAACAGGATCAGGTACCAGGCCCTGCCCCTCTGCCCACGGGTTGGGCCCCTGGGAGGATCAGTTGCTGGAAGGACCAGAGGAGGGTGTGGGGAGGCCCGAATCCAGAGCCGGAGCCCAGGAGGGACTGCTCCCAGGGGAGGTGCAGGCCTCTCCCTGCCTGCCTCCTTGCTCTGGCCTGGCCCATCTGGCCTGGGAGCTCAGCACTGCTCAGGGGCTCTGTCTGCACGGCTCTGTGTCCCCTTGTCTGTGTCCTGCCCCTGTTTCAGCCCTGTCCCTCTGGGTCCCACTCCTCTGGCTCTGCTCTCCCTCTCTTCCTCCATGCAGGGTCTCTTCACTCCCCCAAGGTTCTCGGTTCTTTCTGTCTCTCCTCATCTCCCTCTCTCTTCCTCTTCCTCCTCCTCCTCCCTCTTCTCTCTCCCCTCTACTTGATCATCCAGGTCACCTGGGAGGAGACAAGGACTCCGGGTAGGAGGGTGAGCAGCAGAGCTGGGAGGTCGGCCCAGGGCCTGGAGGTAGGGAGAGCCCCGGGGGCAGACAAGAGGCTACTGCAACAGTCCAGGCAGCGGGTGGCCAGGTCTGAGCCCTCTGAAAGCAACGGGTGGAGAGGAGAGGGCACCTCTGAAGAGGATGAGAGGCGGGGGCCCAGGGCTGTCACAGGCTTGGCCCAGGGGCCAGCACTCAGGGAAAATTCCTGGAGGGGAGACTAGGAAGTGGGCATCTCAGTGCAGGCCTGTGCAAGGCGGCCATGTGGGCTGAACCGCAGGCCTATGAGTCACGTGGGGAGGCAAGAGCAGGGGCAGGTGCTGAGCCCGGGAGGCTAGGCCGGAGCAGCCTGGGCAGGGCCTCGAGTGCCACCCAGGCCTGGACTTCGCCTCCAGGTAACAGCTTTTTGTGTGAATCTGATGAAACTCCAAAATTGTCCTCAGACAAATGCACATGCCCGTGTTGGGCACCCAGAGTGCTAAAGTTGGTTCCAGGCATAGGGAGCCATTGACGGTCTCAGAGCTGAGGAGGTGGAGGACTTGGAGCTGCATTTTAAGAAGCTGCATCTGCACAGGTGTGGCCTTATTGTACAGCAGAGAGGCTGGGACAGCCTGGCCCACCAGACTCAGGTGTTCCCTGCTTTCTATAGACCCCACAGGCTGCTTGAGCCTAACCTACAGAAGCAGGTCTGAGCTCTAAACCAAGGTGGCTGCAGCCCAGGGCCTCCAGCATCCTATGCAGGGCCTGGGGCTTTCTCCCTGCTGCGGCGAAAGACCCTTGGTTCCTGAGCACCAGGCCCTGGCCCCAGAGCAAAGGCCTTCACTGCCTTTTGGACCCCAACCTGGGAGCTACTGGCTGAGCTTCGCCCAGCCCAGAGGCCCCTGGACATCAGTCTCCACCTGCCCAGATAACCTATGTGTTGAGACAGGAGCAGCCCTGGGGTGCTGCTCTCACCCTGCCAGCTGTGTGCAGACTCCCGTTTCTCCACCCCAACACCCCATTGAACAAATGGGGAACCTGAGTCCCAGGGAGGGGCAAGTTGGTGGCTTGGTTGACCTTTTCAGCCCCAGGACTCTGTCTGTGCTCACAGGATGGTCTTCCAGCTCCCAAAGAACCTGACCCAGCCACCCCCCCCCCCACTCAGGCTGCCCTTGTTAGCTGGAGCAAAAGTCATTGCCTTTGCAGCAGCTGCCATTATTAAGCGCTTACTGTAGGCCAAACGCATGACATGGTGTACCCAACATGTAGGTGATAATGTTATTCCACTGTATAGGTAAGGAATTGAGGCTCCACGGGATCAAAGGAGCCTGCCTGTGACCGCCCCCAGCCCCCATCACCCACAGAGGCGGGAGGAGGAGCCCTCTGTGCCTCGCTGCATGCCCAAGCTCTTGTCCCATGTGACATCCCTTTCCCTTTGTGTCATACACCAGGGGCATCACCTGGGTTGTCCAGAAGACCTAGCAATCTGCCCCAAAGTCCACACGTGCAGAAGGCAACCCCCGCTGGCCTCCTGAAGCCCCGCCAGGGAGACCCTCAGCGCCTGCTCTCAAGCGGAGCTCTAGGAGAAGTGAGCTGCCCGTGCAGCAGAGCTCCAGGCTCCCGCTCTGCCGAGGACTTGGCCCCGTCACCCTCCCTGGCTGTGCCTCTGCCTCCATCTGACCCTGAGGGAGTGGGCCATGCCAGCCGGGTGCCTGCCATTCCTCTGGCTGGAGGAGATGTGTCGGTGCCCTCTGGCCAGAGGCGTGCCAAGCCAGGGGTTTGGCATGCCATCTGTGCCTGCTCTGTTCAAGGGTGACTGTCTTCTTCCAACAAGGAGCCACCCCCAGGGTGGCCCACTCCAAACCCCAGTGAGTCACTTACAGAGTGAGGGGCCGGCGGGAGGAGCTGTCTCTGTGGCTCTTGGCGACTGGCAGAGCCCACGGCCCGCGAGCCCACGCCGGGCGGGAACCTGTGTCAACCACTGGCTCCTGTAAATTGCGGGGGAGGACAAGGTGGGACTGTCGGGGGCCTCGGAGAGAAAGCCCAGCCTGTGTGCTCTGGAGAGGTGACCCGGGGGGACCCCAGGCGCTGCTTGGGGGCGTTAACGAGCGCTCCATCTGCCACCACCCTCGGCCACTCGCTGACGCTGACACAGCGTTTCAGGGGGGACAGCATGTGTTCCAAGGCTGGCAGAGGCTCAGCTTTTCCAATCCGGAAAAATCCGTTCAAAAAGGGAAACTTGGGGATGAGGAGCTGAAGACAGCCTGTAGCTTACAGGACCCAGAGCGAACTGTCTCCCTCCCGGTGGAGCTGGGGACACTCAGGCTCAAAGAAACCCAGGACTTCTGGGCAGCCATGTTAGGACCAGCCTGGAAACGGGACCTCTGCTCGCCCAGCCCAGGGCTCTGACCACTGAACCATCCTGCCTCCCTCCGCCGGCAGCCGGCTCTGCCCTGGCACCAGTAGAATGTGTGCCCTGGAGTCTTCTGACCCTGATTTGGATTTAGGATCTTCCCTTCTCTGAACCTGCACCACCAACAGACATTGTATTAGTAGGCACCCCGAGCAGGGCACCCAGCACCCTGCCTTTGGGGAATTTATAGCCTTTAGGAGACAGAAGGGAGCTTAGGTGCAGAACCAGAAGAATGATCATAATGACCAGCCTGTGAAACTCAGGGCACCCGGGCACAGGTCCTCGTTAAGGGCTTTCTGTGAATTAGCCCACTTCACCCTCACAGCAACCTGTAAAGTCTTGAAGCGCCATTTTACAGATGAGGAAATTGAGGCACCCTAAGGTTAAGCTAGGAATGTGTGTTTCCAACTCAGGCAGCCTGGCTCTCGAGTCTACACCACCAGAGGAGGTACTCAATGGCAAGTGTTAGCGGGCACCATCCTCAGTATTGGAGACCCAGGTGGGGAAAGAGTAGACAAGGGCTCTGACCTCAGAAACTCACCATCCTTCCTTCATCCACTCACCCACCCATCCTTCCATGGCCTACTCATGCAACCATCTGTCCATCCATCTATCTACAAATCCATCCATCCACACATCCATCCATCTACATGTCCATCTGCACATCCATCCATCTGTCCATCCATCCATCCGTCCATGGTCTACTCATCCATGCATCAGTCCATCCATCCATCCAAACATCCATCTGTCCATACATCCATCCATCTGTCCACCCATTTACATGTCCATCTGTCATCCATCCATCCACACATCCATCCACACATCCATCCATCTATCCATCCACCATCCATCCACCCACACATCCATCCTCTGTCCATCCATCTATCCATCCATCTACATGTTCATCTGTTTATCCATCCATCCATCCACACATCCATCCATCTGTCCATCCACCATCCATCCACCCACACATCCATCCTCTGTCCATCCATCTATCCATCCATCCATCTACATGTTCATCTGTTTATCCATCCATCCATCCACACATCCATCCATCTGTCCATCCACCATCCATCCATCCACACATCCATCCATCTGTCCATCCATCTGTCCATCCATCCATCTGTCCATCCATCCATCCATCCATCCATCCATCCATCCATCCATCCATCCATCCATCTATCCATCTATCCATCCATCCACACAGCCATCATCCAGGACAGCCATCTATCTGTTCCTGATTTCACTCACTACTGAATGCCCCATGCTCAGCGTGGTACCTGGCACACAATTCCTCAACCCATACTTGCTGAAGGAGTGAAAATGGATTTGGGTCTTGCCCAAGAGCTCTGGGTTCTCATCCTTCCCCAGTCTCAGTTCAAATGAGGTAGAACATGCTGCTTGCCCACTTCATGGGATTTTGGAAGGTTCTGGTGACAGGTAGGAGGATGCTCTGCAAACTGTAAAGGGCTGTAAAGATGCATCAGGCAACCGAGCTGGTGTGCAGGCACTGAGGCCTACAGAGCCGTGTCTCTCCTGGGGTCTGGCTGGTGAGACCTGTCACACACTTCCCCTCGACCTGCCAAGAGGCCTGAAAGGAAAAGGAAATTGACATTTAATGAGCATCCATGATGTGCCAAGGACTTTCTCACATTTTAACCCTCTCTTTTCTTTCTTGTATAGGTCAAAAAAAGGAGAGGCCCAGAGAAGTCCATCATTTGCCCAAGGCCACGCAGCCAGTAAGGACCAGATCCAGGTTTAAACCTGGGTCTGTGAGCCCCAAAGTCTGTGCTCACAACATGTTGTATACCACCTCTCCTTGAAGGGAATGGGGTCGACTTCCTGACATCCAAGTCCCCTTAAGTCCCTAAGGTTCAAGATTACACAGGAAGCTCCTGGCTAAGGCTTAAAAAAAATAAAATAAAAAATAAAAACCTTTCCCCGATTTCCTTTTGTTCTGTAGTCACTCCCCCTTTGATCTGCAAATAAAAACCAACGTGATCGTTCCCCCACCCATAGATCAACCCGTGTGTGACAGGGAGATTCTGGGCAGCCATTCGGGGAGGGGACGGAGGGTCACACTGCTTGGCACAGCTTCCAGCCACGCTGCCCTCGCCACCCTTCACAAGCAGTGTGACCATGTCACCTGGTGCCATCTGTAGCAGAAGCCCCTGACTCCCATTTTACCAGCTTCCCGTGACCCTCAGCACAGGACAGGCTTCTAGGATCCAGGTCAAAACCAGCCCTCAAGCCCAAAAAAGCCAAGGGCACAGTCTTCCCAGAGCCTCAGGCCGGGACAGAAAAAGAAATGTCCACAGCTGCCATCCCAGGCCACCCACAAAGCGGCTGGCACGGCCCTGGGCACTTCACCAACACCCTCTTGCTGAGTCTCCTCTGCAGGAGGCCTGGTCTCCATGACCCCATTTCACAAACCAGGAGGCTGAGGCTCAGAGAGGCAGTCACCCGCCCAAGGACACGCGGTGGCCAGGGAAAGCCAAGCTTAGGACAACGGCCTTGGTTCACCAGTTGCTGAAGTCCAGGCTAAAAATAGGACACTGTCCATGGAAGTGTCAAGTCCCCGCCTCAGGCTGGGCACCACCCTCAAGTGCCGGGTCCCTGATCTGGGAGACGCTGGTGGCAGCCAGCTCTGGACCTGCTACTGGCCTGCAGAGCGGGCCTGCAGAGCAGGCCTGCAGGGTGGCTCCCAGGGCCCGCGGCCTTCCCTGAGTGAGACGAGTGGCCTGGGTGTGTCCTTTGTGCCTTTCCTACAGAGCAGCTGGGTAGCAATTCCGGAGTGGGGCTTGGGGTGGGAGAAGATGGCACAGGGTGGCCCAGCCTGGCACCCTGGCTGGGAGCTCCTCCACGGCTCTCCTTCCACCCCAGGGCACCCAGGGGACAAAACCCCCAACGGGGGTATCAAGGATGCTGGGCCTGGAGCTGAGCAGGGGAGCTGTGGCCCTGCCCAGCACCTTGGCAAGAAGGGACCGCACGAGGCAGGGGCAGGACCTCCCTGAGCTCCGTGGGGGCTCCCCGGGTCTCTGTCCCCAGCCCCTCACCACGGCTCCTCAGGAGCTGGCCCCAGCTCCAGCACGCCGGCCATTTAAGGCTCCACCTCAGCCCTTTAAATGCTATTTTTTCAGACCACATTCTTGAACTTGGCAGATAACGTGGAGCCCGACAAGAGCCCTATTTACCCGGGAGCCGTGAATGGGCCCTTTATAAGAAGCTTCATTAATATTTCTACCTATTGGCCAGCTCTCGGCTTCCTCCCCCTGTGCAAACAGATTCTCCACACAGAAAGACTTTTCAAACGCTCCTGTTGACTTTGACCGGCGGGAGGGGGCGGTGGGCTGCGGCGGGCGTGTGCGGGGAGGGGACCTGCAGGAAGGAAAGAGGCCGCTATTCAGCCGCGCTGGCTGGCCAGGTATGCCCAGCTCACAAAGGCACACTGAGCCCGGCCGCCCTGCGAATTCCAGAGCCCTGGCAGGGGGACGGTCCCTGTCACTTCACAACCTGGGCCGGGCTGGCCAACCCTGGACCTACTGTGCGCATGTGGGTCTGGTCCACACCCAGGCGGCAGCAGCGTGGAGAAGTGCAGACCCTCCAAGCAGATCTGATGAACTCGACTGGTCCCTCAGCAGCCCCAGTGGGTTGCTATGCAGGACAGGCTCCCAGAAGCAGGGGTCTACCGGGTGGACCCTCCCCAGGAGCCTCCCCGCGGGCTGTTCCAGGGCCCAAAGGCCATGACAGGCCTGAAACAGCGGGAGATGGCAGCCACTGAGGCTGTTTCGCTGTCTCCTTGGTGGCCTCGGCCTGGCCCCCAGCTGGGGCTCAGGAAATGAATGAACAAATGCCAGAGTGAGTTGCCAGGTCCAGGGAGCCTCGTGCTAGTGACAGAACTGATTCCCTGTCAGCAGCTGAGAAAACTGTGACCCCTCTGTCACCCTGAGGTCACACAGCGTTGGGAGGGACCTTCTAACAAGGCAACGGTTGGGACCAGCCCCCTGCACTTTGGGGATGCGCAAGCAGAGCGTGTGAAGGCCGTGCCTCTGGCTGAGGGAAGGACACTGTGGGGCATGCGGTGTCACTGAGCATGCTCACAGGTGGCACAGGCCACGTGGTAGGCAGACCCAAGTTCAAATGCGAGCAATGCCCCCCCCCCAACAATGACAGGTGAGTGAATGCCTCCCCTTCCATGTTTATTCTATGTGTCCGGCCCTCTGCTGGACCCTGGGGACGTGATGGTCCATAAGGCAGACTGTGTCCTTGCCGTCACAGGGCAGAGAGACAAACAGCAATCAACAAAACTGAATGTGAATCCTGGGGCAGAAGCAGAGAAGGATGGCAGACAGGACATGAGCATGGGAGGGGAGGGAGCCTGTCACCCAGGGGAGTCCAGGAATGTGTCACTGAATGGTGACTTCAAATTCAAACCTGAAGACAGAGGAATCAGTCATGTAAGGAACCAAAGCAAGGGCACTTCTAACAGGAAATGGCACGTCCAAAGGTCCTGGGGCAGGAATTGCTTGGTGATTTGAAAGGGAATCCACATAGCAATGACGTTCCTCACCTACGTGGGAGCAGCCACATGAGGCTTAGAATTACCCCCTCAGGGAGTCCCTGGAGAGAAGACGGCATAGCATAGATGCTCAGATGCTTGCTCTCACCTGGCCTCAGACCTCTGCCACTGCTCAGGACCCTATCAGCTGTTGCTTCTTCTTCCCATCTCTTGGGGACAGCAGGGACAGTGCCTCAGCCTGAGGTGATGGCCCAGGACAGGCTCAGCTGAGCTGAGGGGCTGGATGAGGTGCCTGTGAGTCTTGGCGATCTACATCTTGCCTTCTGGGGAGGCCTGCCAGCCTCTCTGCCCTGGGCTGCCTGGACGCCCTGCCCAGGTCTCCACAGCCAAAGGCCAGGCCTGCATGAGAGCACAGAGCCCGCCAGCCCGCACCCACTCCTGGCCAGCCTCTAGGACTGGGTTGGAAATACCTCCTTCTCTCCCCAGGGGCCGGGGCTGGCCCACCACAGGGGCTGAGGTGGCTGGACTGCAAGGGGCCAGCGGGCTGGCCCCAAAGAGGCCTCTTGGACTCCCAGGCAGGAGGCCCCTATCCCGGGCTGGTGGGGAGGGGCTGTTTCAAGCCTGAGGTGTCCATGTACTGCCCAGGAATCCCTCAAAGGCTGCTGTGACATCGGAGCCCATCACCCAGCTGAGGGTGGTCGTGGGAGTTCAACAGTGGAACAGCAGCGCGGGCTTTGCCAACCAGGACAGCCCTGCCTGGCCCCGAGAAGAGCGTGGGGCTGGGGTGGAAATCGAGGTCACCAATGGATGGACGACCCACCCGGCCCCAGCTTTGCCTCTTGGACAGACCTGACATTTGTGAAGTTCCATCCTCCTCCTGCACCACATGGACCCTCATCCCTGTTACAAAGGCCACTGCTGGATCCCAGTTGTGCAAACACGTGCTGAGCCCCCACCGCGCTGCCCCTCACAGGCATCGGTAGAGAGGGGGCCCCTCGTCTTCAGCCTCAAAGAATTCTTCCCGGAGGCCTCGAGATGGGGCGAGGAAACCAGACCAAGGGCAGAGGAGGAGAGTTCTAGATCTCAGACCTGGTGCCTCCCTGTGACTGTCTGCAGGTGATGGTCCCAGCTCAGTCTCCTCCTGTCCCTCGACTTTGGGCAATTTACCGAGCTGCCCCATACTTCAGTGTCCCCATGCCTAACGGAGGGAGAACAAGTAACACCAGAAATCTGCTGCGATGACTCAATGACATCCATCGACACAGAGTGCTCAGCTCGAGGCTCGGCCCACCGTGTGGGACCTGCACATACATGCTGCTGTTCGGGGTGGCCACAAAGAGCACACTGTCACCACTGGGAGGGTGGCAGGAATAAAGTAGTGGCAGTATAAATACTAGTAGTGGTAGTTAGTTGTAGAAGTACTAGTAATGCCAGTAGCAGCGGGAGGTAGAGGAAGGGGCAGTTAAGAAGGGCTGGTCGTGGGTGGGAGAGGTGCTGCTGGTAGGGTGGGGACGGGGTGGGACGTGGGAAGCCCCTGCAGGCAGTCCTAGAGGTCGGGAGCAGCACTGGTGAAGGGTGGGGGTAATGGTGGTGACGGAAGAGCTACCGTGGCAAAGGAGAGCCGGAGGGGGCCTCGTGCCGGGGGAGGGCAGGAGGTCTGAGAGGGCTCAGTCCCCTTCATTTCTACGGAGAAGAGAGAGGGTCCCGTTTCAGGAAATTGAAAGGGAGCAGGGTGCAGTTAGAGAGGCTGGTGAGAAGAAGGAAGGGTGCAGAGCCCTGGCACTGGGCTGATGGAGTCCACCTGAGCTTGGTGAGGAGCTGACTCCCTCTTGGGGACAGTCTTGGGGTGTGGGGGGCTGCCTCTCCCTCTGTTTTAGCCAGCTTTCCTCTGCTGTGACTAAAGGATCTGACCAGCGCAACTGTAAGGGAGGAAAACGTATTTGAAGGTCTCAGGGTTTCAGAGGTCTTAGTCATGAGAAGGCTGGCTCCCTTCCTGGGGCTTGGGGTGAGGCAGCGCATCAAGGCCGAGGAGCGGGACAGAGGGAAGCAGCTCCCATCACGGTGATCAAGAAGCAGATACAAAGTGTGTGCCCCAGCCACGCCCCCAATTAACCACGCCCAGTCACCCACACCCAGTTAACCACGCCCCCAGTTAACCACACCCCAATTAACCACGCCCAGTCAGCCACACCCAGTTAACCACGCCCCCAGTTAACCACACCCCAATTAACCACGCCCCCGTTAACCACACCCCCAGTTAGCCATGCCCCCAGTTAACCACGCCCTCGGGGGGGCCTCCAGTTACCACTCAGTTAATCCCTATCAGAGGATTAATTCACTGATTGGGTTAAGACTCTCACAACCCAATCATTTCTCCTTGGAACCTTCTTGCATTGTTTCACGTGAACTTCTGGAGGACACCTCACACCCAGACCCACCACGGCCCCTCAGGAAGACAAAGCCGTGTTTGCTCTTAGAAATTCCAGGTCCCTGGAAGCAGGCAGAGCCTTAGATTCCTCTGGGCGCTTCTCCTCCCTGAGCTTTAGGGCGGTGTGTCGGGGGCTCTCTCAGCCCACAGAGCCAGGAACAGTTCTGGGGACATACTTCTGCTGCTCCTGGGGACCCACTCTGAGGACTTGGCTGCTGGACCAAGATCATGTGCAAGCCCCGGCTCTGCATTGCTGCCCAGACACGGAGTGAGCAGCAGGGCCTGGCAGACACCCAGGTCTTGGGAACTCGGTGTCCTCCATGCTGATAGGGGGCGGGGCTCCCTGGGAAGAGCCCAAAGGAGGGGGCAGGCCCACACTTGGCTCCTCCAGAAGAGTGCGTGGAGGGGAGCTTGACGCCAGGCCTGGTCCCTGGGCTTCCCAGGGCGCTTGCATCCTCTGGCAGTTTGGAGAATGAGCCCCTGATCATTCCAACCTTCCGTACCTCTTGGCAGTAGTTTGTTCTTCTGCTTGGGCTCCCTCTGGCCTTTGCACGTGCTCTTCTCTTTACCCGAAATGCTCATCTCTGTTTCACCTGCCCCCATGTCTACCCATCATTTCAAGCCTCCTCCAGGAAACCTTCCCAGACCCCCACCTGCCACCCTCAGTCCCGGCAGGAATAGCGTTCCTCTTCTGTGCTCCCGCAGAACTGAACCCACTCAGATTCTCCCATGGATTCTGCCCCAGGGAGCGTAGGATTCCATGAGGTGGACAGATGTGGATACTTTACCCTCACCCCTGCCACATCAGAGAGAATGCAGCCACTCTGTCCACAACCAAATGGCACAGGGGACCATGGCCCCGAGTCCGTGACCAGGCAGGTCAGGGAATGCTGAGTTCACACCTCATGGTGAGCAGCTCTGTGTCACCTCTGCAGAGGAGACCAGGAACAGGAAGAGTCTGGAAAACTCTTAAAGGGTCCCCAGAGCCCCTCGGCAGGACCGGTGGGCTGCCCCCCTCGGCCCGGCCTATGATTTCTCAGTGGATTCCAAGTTAGAAAAGTGAAGAGATCCTCCAGGGACCCGCTGAGATGGCTCACCTGAAAGTCTATTCTCAAGAGAAGGGTGGGTACCCTGGAAAGAGCAGACACAAGGTCCCCAAGTGCCCTCAAGGGTCCCGGAAATGGCTGCATCAGAATCCAGCACAGGGCACCTGCTGACCAGGCTTTGGTCACAGAGAAAACCCAGAAGCTGAGGTTGTCAACTCAGGCTGTGCTTTAAAAATACCTCTGTCCCGACTCCACCTCCAAACTAATTAATCAGAGTCTTCTGGGGAGGGGCCCAGAGTTTCCAGGTGACTCCAGGTGGAGATCCCCTGCTTTACAGTTTCCCCAGTTTCCCTGGGGAAGAAGGTGGGCAGTGAAAGGTGACAGGAAACCAGTTTCAACAGGGACGATTAAACTGGGTCAAGGTGTGTGTGTGAAAGGTCAGCTTCAGTGTTCCAAGAAGTCCAACTTTGCAAAACTCCTCCTGGAAGGAAGCTACAGAGGACAGAGGACAGGACCCAGGCTCTTCCACTTAGGACCGACTTTGAGCAGGTTGCTGAACCTCTCTGAGCCTCGGTCTCCTCATCTGTGAGATGAGGTCAATTGTGCTGGTCACAGAGGGTCACTCTAATAATTAATTAAAACAAAAAAAAGTATTGAAAAATATTTTGAACAAAGTTCCAAGTATTGAACTTTGGTTCAGTGATCCTGAACTCCCATCCCTCTGACCTAGAAGGTTCCAGATGCATGAGGCACCGTCATGCGAGAGATGCTCCTGAGCACCCTTGACCGTTCTTGTGTGTACGCTGATTGTTTTGAGAGGGAAACAAGCAGCTCACAGGAATCCAGGGTGAGCAGTGGGCGGCTGAGACTCCGAGGCAGCTCCTTCCATAACCAGGGAGCAGATCTAGGTCCTGGAGAGGACAGGGAGCTTCAACCTCCTGGAGTCCTTTGGTTTCACAAGTGCCCAGAGAGGCTCATCTGGCCCCCAGAGGAAGGCTGGCTTCGGGGTTTCTGTCTCTCTTGCTGGGCCCTCACCTTCCCAACAGGCCCGTAGAGGGTGCCTCTGGGGTGGGGCCAACTCTAGGCAGCAGGATGGGACCCCCGTCCTCACAAAGCTCCTAGTGTGGGAGGAGAGGGGACAGACTTTCAGGAGCAGAGTGCCCGTGGCCTCTTCCTTAGGCCACTTCTCTTGACCATCAAGGCCATTGCTGCCTCGGCCTGGACGGACCCCTCCTTCTGTTTGTGAAGTGGGACGAGGGCCACACGGATTTTAACCCAGTGAGGCCTTCAGGTCCTTCCTTAGGAGAGTTTGGTGGGGCGAGTCCTGTGGCCTACACACCTGTGGAAGATTCCAGCCAACCCTGGAACTCTCAGACAGCTGCCAGACCCGTGTCTCCCTGCAGCCCGTGGGGTGTCGCACTGGAAAATGGGCGTGTGCGATCCAGGGAGAGCCCCCGGGATTGCTCCTGCCGCCCCACTGACCCCTGCACAGCTCCCCACCCAACACTGTCTGGCAGGGGGACCCCCAGGCTGCCCCAGCCTGACAAATGGGGACAAGCCCTCCTGGGCCGCGTGCGTGTCACGGCGGTGTTGGAAAGAGCAGGGGGCACACCTGGACCTAGCGGGGCCGGTCCTCCCCACACTGGGAATTCTAAATTTGCAGCAGCTGGCTGGATTTGAGAGGCCAGCGCGACCCAAGCGGGAGGAATGTCACCCAAGTTTGAGCACATTTGAGAGTTCTTTGTAGCAGGAGCTGATGATCTGCGTGATGAATGAGTCTCTAACCGAATCCTTACATCATGAAGCGGAGCGTTTGTGGTTAGCCCGGAGGAAGGGAGGGGGAGAGACGGACCCGGGAGCAAAGCGGGGTGCAGCCGGCGGCCTCACCAGCCTCCTCTCCTCCATCCTGCCTCTGTCCAGGCTCCTTCCCTTCCTCCACCCGCTGTCATCGCTGAGCTCTTCCTGGGTACCCGGCCCTGTGCTGGCTCAGAGACCACAGGGACGAAGGAGACGCTGTCCCTGGCTCCCACTGGCAGGAGGAGGGAAGCTCGAGGGGCTGTGGGGACACAGACACAGCTCTGGCCTGATCTGGTGACAAGTCCAGGGCGTGAAAGGCAGCCCTCCTGGCAGAAGGGACAAGGGCACAAGAGCCAGGAAAGCTCTGGGCTGGATCGCAGGCTGCAGGAGTCGGGTAGTGGACGGGACAGCTGGACAGAGAGACAGCGGAGGGGCCTGAAGTCCCAGGCTGGGGAGCTGGACTCCACTCAGAGGCCCAAGGGAGGCCCAGTAGGGTTTCCCACAAGAGTGTGGCTGGGGCTCCAGGGAGGCCAGGGGTTGGAGGAAGGACCCAGGGGCAGAGGTGTCAAGGGACAGTCCTCTGCTTCCTCAATCACTGTGCACTCCTTCAGGCCTCTGAGGCCCTGCTTCTCCCTCTCCACTACGCTGGGCTGGTCAGCCCTGGATCGGGCTCTGGAGAAGGTGTGAAAGAGCAGGACCACACCTGACAAAGAGGCCTTTGTGGGGCGCCTGGGCCACGGCGGGGCTCTGCTGCCCCCTAGTGGGGCCCCGAGATGCGCCCTGCAGCAGCTGCTCAGGGGACCTGGGTTTCCGGCATCTCTCCCTCCATCACAGAGGAAGAGGGGCAGCCTGCTAATAGAGGAGAGACCCAAGACAGAGCAGGGAAGGCTGGAGCACACCGAGGGACTGGGAGCCATCGCGGCTCAGGTGTGCCGTGGCTGGGGCCCGATCTTGCATGTTTAATCTCCCCGAATGAATAAGCACAGACTCCAGAGGAGAGCCATCAATAGTGGAAGTGGAGAGGGTGGTGGCGGTAATGGCAGGGTCGTGGCACTGCTGGGCACATGGTTGTGTTGGTAGGTAGTGGAGTCCTGGTGGTGGTTGGCGATGGCTTGTGATGATGGTGGTGGTAGCCATGACAGATGGAGATAATGGTGGCTGCTGTGAGCCTTCCTGGGTGTGTCCTTAGGTGCCTCATCTCTCCCTGGCACAGCCCTGGAGCAGAAGTGCTGGGGCACAGGACGAAGCCGGTTCACGTTAGTGTCCAGTGAAGGCTTATTTATGCTCTCACCTGTAACCTGGGGGGGTTCTGGCTGCTCCTGCCCCACATACTTAGTGTGCGGCATCTCCTCCACTGTGCCCATCCTGGGGCGTGTGCATTGGTCCCTCCCTACGGTTTTAATTTCTCCAGCGTTTATCAGACATCTGGGTCTCGCCTTCTATGAAATGTCTGTTGAAATTTTGCTGTCAATTAGAAATTGAGTTGTTAGTTCATCTTTTATTGACTTGTAGAAGTTCTGTATACATGTCAGACCTAAGTCCTCTGTCAGATAGATGCTCTGCAAATAACCTCTCTCCGACTGTGTCTTGCCTTTGAATTTCTCGTGGTAGAAGCTTTTGATGATCCGAATTTTAAAATTTGAATGCATTTTTTTTAATGGTTCATGCTTTTTCGTGAGTTGTCTGGATAATCTTTGTTCATGCCTGATGTTATGAAGACATTTCCTAGATTTTCTTCTAAATTTGGGCAAATGTTTCATTTCAAATTAATATCGTAGGGGCTGGAGAGTAGCTCAGCGGTAGAGTGCTCACTTTAGAGCGCTCACCTAGCACATGCAGGGTGCTGGGTTCAATCCTCAGCACTGCACAAAAATAAAGGTATTGTGTCCAACTACAACCAAAATAAAATAAAAATTTAAAAAATTATATTGTAAATGATGTGAAGAATGAAGTCGAGGATTCTGTGTTCCTTTATGTAGATATCCACTAAGTCTAGCCTAGTTTATGGAAAAGAACATTTTCTCCCAGCTGAATCACAAGGGTTCTTTGTCATGAATCTGGTGATGCAAGCGTCTTCTGTTCCACACAGCTATCCTGCCCCAGTACACATTATCTTGAATGTTGTTGCTTTCCATTGTCTTGATATCTGATAACAAAAGTCCTCTGATTTTGTTCTTCTTCATTATTAACTAGAATACAGCCTTGCATTTTCATGTCAATTTTAAAATCAGCTGGTCAATTTCCATTTAAAAAAGTCTGCTGGAATACTGATTGGGATTAAATAGAATCTACATGTCAGTTTGCAGAAAAGTAACATGTTCACAATGCTGTGTCTTCTTATTCATGAAAACAGTAATATAACAGTAAATAACAGTCCCTTTTATTTAGGTCTTCTTGAATATCTCTGAATAATATTTTGCCATTTCTAATGTGTGGTTTTTACACATCTTTCACTAAATTTTTTTCTAAGAAGTTTATTTTTTGATGCTGCTCTAAATGCTAAATTTAAAATTTTTGATTATGTAATTAACATATAGGGTATGCATTAATCAGTTTTCCATGACTATACCAAAATACCCGAGGGTGGATACTTTATTTTTAAAAAGGGTGTTTAATTCACAGTTCCGGAGGCTCAAGGGCACATCACAGGCTTTGACTCAGCTCAGGTGAGGGCCCCCTTGTCTGGATCATATCATGGCAGATGGCATCATGGTGGGAGAGATCTCATGGCAAGACAGGAAGCCAGA
The DNA here is from genome assembly GCF_052094955.1 of Ictidomys tridecemlineatus. Lineage (NCBI taxonomy): Eukaryota > Metazoa > Chordata > Mammalia > Rodentia > Sciuridae > Ictidomys > Ictidomys tridecemlineatus. Next base: position 190,960,954 of record NC_135480.1, on the reverse strand, counting down.
GCATGGGCAGAAGTCAGGCTCACTCTTTATAACAACTCACTCTTGAGAGAACTAACTGGAACTAACTGGAGGTCTTACAAGGACTATGTTAATCCCTTCCAATGGCGATGGCAGCAGCCCCAAGGATGGAACTACTTCCCACTAAGCTCCAACTCTTTTTTTTTTTTTTTTTTTTTTTTTTTTTTTTTTTTAGTTCTCGGCGGACACAACATCTTTGTTGGTATGTGGTGCTGAAACCCTGGCCGCACGCATGCCAGGCGAGCGCGCTACCGCTTGAGCCACATCCCCAGCCCAAGCTCCAACTCTTAAAGGTCCCACCACACCTCATACTGCCACAATGAGGACCCAGCTTCCAATGCACGATCCTTTATGGGCCAGACTCAAACCACATTGATAATGTGTGCACAGTGACAATGTACACAGAGAGTTTGCTAAAGTCATTTATTAACTGCAGTAGCTTGTGTGGAGAGTCTGTGAAAATGAGTTTTCCCAACTTGACTTCTTTCTTTCCAGTTGCTACATCCATTTTTTTTTCTTTTTCTTGTCTTACTACATACAGCTGGACCTCTGCACCTGTGGGTTCTGCATCCAAGGATTCAAACAGCTGTGGATCCCTCATGTGGTTCAGCCTGCAAGGGCTTCATCTGTACTGAACACATCCGACTTTTTTCCTGGTCACTATTTCCTAAGCAATGCAATATGTCAAATATTTCCGTAGAATTTACATTGCATTTGGTATTACAAGTGACCTAGGGATGATTCACATTATATGCGAAGATATGTTCGTCTCTAAATGGAGTTATGACTCTACAGGCTACAGGTGGCATCAGGAGCTACCGCCTGCAGTGTTTGATTTAAGCTCTTCAGTTGGGATGTGCATAGCTGCTTCCTTCTGTGGGGGCTTCTCCTGCCTTCACAGGAGACAGTGCCTCTTTCCCCTCTTTTTGTTTTTTCCAGGTGAGAAACAGGAATAGTATTTCTTTCCCGATCCACCTCAGGGGTTGAAAAATGGAAAGAAGATCATTTGGGGATTTTTATTTAGGCTTTCAGGGAATTCGTTACCGTGTGCGAATAACTTTCAGTTCTGTCTCATGGAACTCTCAAAACGACCATGTAGAATGGGAGAGGACCACTCACCCGGTTCACAGGGAGGACACAGGCCAGGGGGGCCCGGCTCAGGGGCCACTTAGTGGCAGGGCTGGGGACTGTTTCTTGGCTCTACAGACCTCTCCCTGTAGCCAGTCAGAGGATCCTGTAACTAACCTGACAAGTGGCTCTCACGTGCACACCTCCAGTGCTTGGGCAGCTTGCTGCCACCCACGGTGGCCCGTATTCTAGAAATTGGCTTTGATGGTTGGCTGTCATTTGTCACAGTACACAGCGGGTGGATTTTAGGATTTCCAGCTGCTGTGTGTTCAGGGGGAGAGGAGTTTGTGGAAATATTCAGAGAACATATAGAGCCAGCCAGAATGACAGTACCACTGATAATGCCGACCCGACAGTGTCACTTCCTTCCTGGGACACACAGTGGCTTCCTGGTTCCCTGAGGAGTGAGCCCAGCTCCTTGATGTGCCCCCCATGAAATGAGTCCACCTCAAACCACCTCTCCCTGCCACACCCATCTCCACGCCCCTCAGTGTCTTCCTGAAGCAAGTGTCCTCTGTCTGGACCACCCTCACCTCCTGGCCCTTGGCTCCTACAAGTCTCTGAGCTCTGCAAAGGCCCTGCACACTGGATTGTTCTCCTGTCCACTCAGTCGGACTGGGAGCTGGGAGGGACAGGTCTGCTTGTGATTCTTCTGCCCTGGTGCTCAGCCTGGAGAATGGAACAAAATGAATGGTTGCCCAGGCTGCGCACTCACAGACATCTCTGCTGCTCTCGGAAGCCTGAGGGGAAAGTCAAACAGCGCCCTGGCCTTGGATTAGCTTTGGCATTATAGACGCAGGCGCTCCAATATTTATCCAGATAATGGAAACCTGCTCTCAGCTCAGCGACAGGCAGCCGGGACCTCCCTAGAGCTGTCTGAGACCTGGGCCCCTCCCTGGTGCCCAAGCCCCTCCCCTCTCTGTGTGCAGAACTGAAAAGTTGGAACTCTTGGGAGAGGGGCCGGTGTGTGGAGGGACAAGCCTGGTCCAGGCTCTGCCCAGGGTAGCTCTGTGGCCTTGACTGTGTCCTTCGTATCCTGGTTTCCTGTCCCTTTGTGAACAAAGGAGGCTGGTCTGGGTGGTCCCATGGGTCCCTGCTGATGGAACTGGCCAGGAGTAAGAGTCTCAGTGAGGGGGCCTAACTTGGGACTTTCCGGGCTCAGCGTGGGGTGGGTAAATCTTTAACTAGCTAGCCCTGGGCAGGCGGGAGCTTTACGGATGGATGACCGCCGGGCTGGCGGGTTGGGGGCGGGAATGAACCCTGTGGAGACAGTCCCCGTGCGGCGGAAAAGAGCTGGTATTGGAGAGCGAGCCCTCCAAGCAAAGAATCCAGACTCGGGCGGGGCTAATGCCGGGCGCAGAGCTGGACATGGAGGAACGTGGCTCTCCCGACGGGTAAGCAGAACCTTGGGACAGTTCCGGGAGCCCGACCGTCGCGCCCAGCAGACAGCGCAGGGCTCAGAGACCCTAACTCACGTTGCTGCCACAGGGACCCCGCGCGGAGCGTGGAGCAGGGGTCAGAGGGGCCGGAAACGCCCATCCAAGTGGTGCTCAGGTGGGCATAGGTTGACCAGGAGGTTCCCCGGGCGAAGATGGGACCCACGGAGCTATCAGGATGGACCATCTCTGCTCCCTGGAATCTAGGGTGCGTCCGATGAGCGCGGCCGAGCTGCGTCGAGGAGAGCAGAGCGCGCTGCACTGCTCGGGGACCCGGACTCTGCAGGTGAGAAACCCCTCCAGCCACCCTACAACAGCACACCGGGGCACCCGCCTCTCCCGGCATCTTGGCCCTTTCCAGAGTGTCCCCCACCGCCCCCCATCGCCGTCCCCAGGTGAGCCCCCCGGGCGGGGGCCCGGACGTGGCGTTCCGCTTCGGCGCGGTGCTGGACGGGGCGCGCACGCAGGAGGACGTGTTCCGGGCGTGCGGAGTGCGGCGGCTGGGCGAGCTGGCTCTGCGCGGGTGAGTGGCCCGGGCGCGGCGCGGGTGAGTGGCGCGGGTGAGTGGCCCGGGCGCGGCGCGGGTGGGCTCCCGCACCCACCCAGTGCGCTGCCCCAGCCAGTGTCCATCCACGCTCTGCCGCCCGCAGATTCTCCTGTACCGTCTTCACCTTTGGCCAGACGGGCTCCGGGAAGACCTACACGCTGACCGGACCGCCGCCCCAGGTGCGCGGAGCCCCCGCCAAGCCCTCCAAGATCGGGGCTGGTGGGCGGGGATCCTGCGAGCTGCAGGCAGCTGGGTCTCCCCGCGGACTGGGCTTGGATGATGCGGCCCCGCCCCATTTATTGGCAGAGAACTGAGGATCATGGAGAAGGGACTTGCCCGTTTGGAGCCTTTGGGTTCGATGTTTGATCCCTTTACTTAACTAGTTCTCAGTTTCTTCATTTGGAAATGATGAAAAACCTGATAAGGAAATGATAGTGGGGATTAAATGAGATATTTGGTAGGAACTGGGCAGGGTTCCTGCGCACAGCACGCGCCCGGGAAGAAGGGACTTATCACTGGGCTGCTGCTGCGGGGCCAGCGCCTAGGTTCAGCTGGTTTTGCCCCCAGGGGGACGGGGTGCCTGTGCCCCCCAGCCTGGCAGGCATCATGCAGAGGACCTTCGCCTGGCTGTTGGACCGCGTGCAGCACCTGGGCGCCCCCGTCACCCTCCGTGCCTCCTACCTGGAGATCTACAACGAGCAGGTCGGGAAGGGAGGAATAAATGTAAAGAGCCCAAAGGGAAAGGAAGACGCGTGGCTCTCCAAAGGAGCCAGGGTCAGGGGGCCGAAGGGGACGTGGGAACCTTGTCGAGAAGGGCTGGGCGGATGGAGCGCAGAATCAGAGGGAGCCTTCCTCTCCCCTGCTCCCTCCTCTCCCAGGTTCGGGACTTGCTGAGCCTGGGGTCTCCCCGGCCGCTCCCCGTTCGCTGGAATAAGACCCGGGGCTTCTACGTGGAGCAGCTGCGGGTGGTGGAGTTCAGGAGTCTGGAGACCCTGATGGACCTTCTTCAGATGGGTGCGAGCTCCTGCAGGAGCTGCGGGTGGCGGAGGGCTGTGCCTCCACCCAGAGAACTCCCCTGGGGGAGAAGGACCAGCAAACCTGCAACTCAGACCTGGCCCAGTAATGTCCCCAAGGCCTGGGATGGTGCCTTCCAGACTCCTTAAAGCCCAGACCTCCCTGCAGGTCCAGCCTCCAGCTGGGTCAAGCCTCTTCCCAGCAGCCCATTTCCAAGCTCCAGGCCACACCCCTTTAGGCTCCAGGACCTCCCCCTGCCCTGCCCTGTGGGTAGAGGTGGAACCTCTTAGCCTAGGCTGTTCGGCCCTTCGGTCCCAGCCTGGTTCCTTCAAGCTTAGAATATTGATAGAATAGTTATGGCTCATCCCTCCTCCGGCAAGGACCCAGGGTGCGGGTCCCCAGCTCTGCCATTCCTCGGGTGACTCTGTGCCTGGTCTCCGCCCGCTCCTACACATCAATAGGAGAGGTGTTTATGGATGTCAGGGTGACGTCATTCTTCTGGGTTCTCTCCCCTCTGCTTAGTCCTGTCTGCTAGAGCCAGAGCCGCATCCCATCTTTTCCTGAACCAACACCTGTTCTGCCTCTGCCTCTGTGTGCCGGGGGCTCTCTGCCCTCTGCTCTCTTCCTCTTTGGCTGTGACCTTCTCTTCTACCAAGTGCAGCTCCCCGCGGTCGCCCCTCCAGGTCTCAGCCGGAGAAGGAGATCATCGCACACCCTGAACCAGGCCTCCAGCCGAAGCCACGCTCTGCTCACGCTCTACATCGGTCGCCCCACTGTGAGTGCCCGGATGGGGAGGGAGCTGCCCAGGGCGTGTGCGAACCACCTTGGGTGTGTGCTGGAGGTGGGGTGGCAGTGGAAACGCTTGGCCTTGCCACCTCGTGACTTTGATGGGAACCGTCCTCCCAGTCCCCATCAAGCCCTGGTCCCTCAGCCCCAACAGATGCCTCCCGCGGACCCCGGGGCGCCCCCTGTTGGTGGGAAGCTGTGCTTCGTGGACCTGGCCGGCAGTGAGAAGGTGGCGGCCACAGGATCCCGTGGGGAGCTGATGCTGGAGGCCAACAGCATCAACCGCAGCCTGCTGGCCCTGGGTGAGGCCTGGGGACGCCAGTCTGGTCTCCTGTGTCCCTCCTGTGCACCTGCCCAATAGCTGCCCCCAGCGGGGACCAGAGACGTTGTGATGCATAGGGGTGGGCCCAGGAGCTGACCGGGAGACAGGCCTGGGCTGTCTTTCTTCCCTACTTAGAACGTTGTCTTTCAGACTGTAAACTCCCAGGGTCTCGAGAGTGACATGCCAACTTAGGAGGTGCTGGTTCACCTAGAGACTGAGGCCCAGAAAGGGAGAGAGCTGCACCTATGTCCCCACCCCAGGTTATGGGACCTCGGTCCTTACGGGCCTGGGCCTTAGCACCTCCCAGTGCCACACACGGGAGGTGCTCACGAAATTCCTTTTCATTCAGCCATTGATTAGAAACTGCCTGGGTCCCTAACAAGTGCCAGGACCCTGCTGGGCATTGGAGACTAGGGTGGCCAGGCCATCTGAGCGGTCAGGAGGCCCAGGCTGGCAGGGGACACCCGTCTGAATGAGCAGTGAGACTGTGTGGAAGATGGACTTTTGGAGTGGCCTGGGTCTGGGTGGAGCTCCGGCTCTGTAGCTGTGTGACTCTGAACAAGCGGTGCAACCTTTCTGGGCCTTGCTTTCCCCACCCAGGTCACTGCATCTCCCTGCTGCTGGACCCACAGCGGAAGCAGAGCCACATTCCTTTTCGGGACAGCAAGCTCACCAAGTTGCTGGCAGACTCACTAGGGGGGCGTGGGGTCACCCTCATGGTACCCTAGGGGTCTGGCTGGGAGGGCAGGGCCTGGGGGAGGGACTCCCAGGGAGGAGCACTCAGGGGGTCCTCTCCAGGTGGCCTGCGTGTCCCCCTCTGCCCAGTGCCTCCCTGAGACTCTCAGCACCCTGCGTTATGCAAGTCGGGCCCAGCGAGTCACCACCCGGCCTCAGGCCCCCAAGGTGAATGGGCTCCCGGGTGCAGGGACGGGCCGGGGAGGTGGGCTCCCATCAGGAGGCAGGAGTCGCAGCCTGAAGGCCTCACGGTTGAAGTCTGGGCCTGGGTCAGAGGTGGGCTGAAAGCTGGAATCCTGGAAGTGACATCATGGTTGGCAGGTGGGACCAGGGTCCCAGCCAAGGTCACAGTCAGCTTTGGGCAGGTCCAGGGTGGGGTGGGATCTGGGACGTGATCCAGAGCCTGGCCAGGACCTCAGCTGGCATCATGGTTCAGTGCGAGTGGAGCTTGGGTCTGATACAGGGTCCTTTGAGAGGCCAGAATCTGGGCCTTTGGAACAAAAATGAGTTGGGTTTGGACCTAGAGCCCAGTCCAGCTCAGATTGGGGTCTTCCAGGAGGACACAGTGGGCAGCACATGCCAGCTCCCGATAGACACAGCCTCGTGCAGGGCTCGAGGCTGGCAAGCGAAACATGGGCTGGATTTTAGGTCCCATTCACTCCCCACCCCTGCAAGGCCTTGTGCAGTGCACAACTTGTACAGCCTTAAAGGGTGGCTCTGGGCCTCTTTTCTCTGCAGTCCCCTATGGCAAAGCAGCCTCAGCGTTTGGAGACTGAGATGCTACAGCTCCAGGAAGAGAACCGTCACCTGCGGTTGCAGCTGGACCAAAGGGACCCCCAGGGTAGGAGCTCCCTGGGGGTGGAGGTGGAGGTGGATGTGGCTGGGTCTGCTGCTCCTGTGGATCTCGTCACCGCCCACTCCCACACAGGCCCAGCACTCCGGGGAGCCCGGGTGGCCTGGGCCCAGCGGAACCTCTACGGCATGCTGCAGGAGTTCATGCTGGAGAATGAGCGGCTCAGGTGCAGCCCAGTCCCAGGGGGCCACTGACCACCGCCCCTCCCTGCCGGGTGCTTCGGTCAGGATGTCCTGTCCCCTGCCCCCTCGTCCCCCAGCTTCCTGTAGCTGGTACTGGGCTGCAGTGAGTAGGGCCTGACCGACATCCCAGCACCCCGTCACCTAGGGGGCCTGTCCTCTCCCAGGAAAGAAATAAGCCAGCTGCAGAGTAGCCGAGACCTGGCCCGCAACCAGCAGCGCGTCCTCTCCCAGCAGGTCCTTGAGTTGGAAAGGTGAGCGCGGCCGCGGCCTAGAGAGAGGGAAGCCGGGAACAGAGGGACTTAGTGACATGGCGGTCTGACCTCTGGGTCCACCTGGGTTCAGTTTCCAGCGCTGCCAGCTCCTGGCTGTGCCCGGTTGGGCCTGTCACTTGACCCCTCGCTGCCTGGGTTTCCTCTTCTCTAAGATGGGGTCCTGGTTCACCTGCGCCTTGGGGCCTGGAGGGCAGGGGAAGGGGCCCTGGGCACAGGATGTGCTGCTGGCTCTGCTGAGGGGCCTTAAGGCCAGCCCAGGGGGGCAGCGGCCACAGGCAGAGCTCTTTTGCAGGCGCCTCTGCTCTGCCCGCGCCCCCTGCCAGCCATGCCCTGTGCCCGGCCCACCGTGCTCCTGCCTGATGGTGCCAGTCGCCCCCTGCCACGTGAGTCTCCCCACCCAGCCTGCAAGGGTGACAAACTAGGATGCCGCGGAGCCTCTGATGTGCCCACTTACAGGCACTGCCACCCCTCTGCTCTTGTCCCTGCTGCCACCTCTGCCCTCTGTGCCGAGTGCCTCTGGCCCGCTGGGCCTGCCCGCGGAGGGAGCACCACCAGCCGCAGGTAGGAAAGGCTGGGCAGGGAGGACCTGGGGGACCTGGACCTTGATCTAGAGGTCGAGAGTCAGGGATCGGGGACCCCAGGGATCCTGGGTTCCGGGCTGCATCACAGTGGGTGAAGGGCTGGCTTGGGGCACCCAGCCCAGGGTGCGGAACGTGCCACCCACCATCTCTTAGGAACACAGCCCTCGATTGCTGGTTCACACCTGCACCTGAGTGGTTGCCCATCTGTGCATTTGCTGCTCCTGCGCCTGCTGGCCTCGTCAGTCCCCTCCCCTGGGCTCCCAGCTGCGGGCAGCCTCTGTCCCAGGTGCCCAGGGTTCAGAAATAGCCCAGGCGCGGCTCCTGCCTGCCAGAGGCTCCCAGTCTCAGGACACTACATGAGTCACCTGTAGCCCAGAGGAAGGCGGCCAAGACCCCGCCTGTTACAATGGCCTGACACTCTGGGCACCTGGTGGGACAGGCATGGCCAGGAGTCATGGCCAGCACCAGGAAAGCAGGACAAGGAGAGGCAGGACTGAGGTCACCCAGTGTGGGCTCTGATCTTCCTATAGGTGCCAGACCCCGAGGCCCCGGGCGGCTTGCCCCTGTCTGCCCGGCCCCCCGCCTGGGCACCCCCGTGCAGCCCCGGCTCTGCCCAGTGCCCAGGAGGGAGGTGAGCCCAGCCCTGGGGCCGTCTGAGTGGGGAGGAGCCCTGGGGAGGCAAATGCTCCCCTGTGACCACCCGCTCGCCCTGGCCAGGAGCCACAGTGACTGGACCGAGACCCGCGTCCTGGCAGAGGTGCTGACCGGGGAGGAGGTGGTGCCCTCAGCCCCCCCGCTGCCCATAGGGCCCCCGAAGACGCCGCCAGTGCTGAAAGGTGAAGGGGGAGGGGGTCCTGGGGTGCTCAGGCCTCGGAGAGGGGCCCTGGGGTGCTCGGGCCTCAGGCTTCCGTCTCTGGGCGGTGGGCTTAGGAGGGACTACTCAGAACCATCGGCTCCAAACCTTGGAATTCTGTCTTTAGGGCCCCAGGCACAGACAGCTGTCGGGGAGGGTGTGGGTGCTGCTCCAGAGGGTGTTGGCCCGCTGGGCTTGAAGGAGGCCCCAGGAGGGCAGGAGGCCCCGGGAGGGCAGGCCTCCAGTCTCGCTGCTCCATAGGTGGGGCCGGGGTCCCGAACCTCGCCCAGAGACTGGAGGCCCTCAGACTGCAGATCGGCAGCTCCCTGCGACGGGGCCAGAGCCAGCCACCCACCAGCAAGTGTGCTCAGAGCCCAGACGGAGCCCCCCCTCCCCACTGAAGGCAACGTGGAGACCAGGAGTCTGCCATGCGCCCCGGGCTGGCTCTCCCGGTTCTGTGAATGGCAGGGGCTGTGGCTACTCAGCCCGCAGCTGGACTGGGCAGAACATACCTCCAGGGCCTGGGGGGCTCCTTGGGAAGACAAGTGGAGGATGCTGCCCTTGAGATAAGACTGTCCTGAGAAACCAGGCAGCAGGGGACAAAATGTATGAATAAAGAGAGGTGTTGGCTCTGGGTCTGGTTCTGTGCGTCAGTCATTTTCCTTAAGGGAATAATCTGAGATGGGAAGGACTCTTTGGGGAGTCCGAGGAGGAACGAGGACTCTCGGAACAGATGTGTGTCCTCTTCTGGTCTGGGATGCCTAGCCTTCCAGCTCCCTTCATGTATCGAACTAGTTTTAACTGAGCACCTACCATGTGCCACTGGTAGGTTGGCACTGGGAAGGTGTGGGGGCATGGGATGGTGAATGTCTCACTGGGGGAGGCTTGAGCTGGGGCACTCGAGTGGCCAGGGTCCCCCCTGCTCTGTGCTAGCTGCATGTCCTGGTGCTGGTGGGCTCAGGAGACCTGGCTTCAGATGCTTCAGGCCTGCACCTTCCTGGGCCGCTGTCTGGGGGGACGGCGCCTGACCTGTGAGCATTCACGAGGACCAAGGATGTGAGGAATGCCGTGGTCCCTGTCTGAGTGCCCAGGAGGATGGGGGGTCTGTAGCTCCCACTCCCCATCCTGTCTGGATGTGACAGAAGGGATGGGGAGTGGGAGCAGGAGCGGCTCAGCACAGGAAGCCCCCGGTCAACTCCACGGTGGCGTTTACAGTCTGGGAAGCTGAGGCCCACAGGGCTCATGGGCTCATTCATTCAACAAACACCCAGTGTCAGCTGCACTTGGAGCTGTAAGCTGCCAACGGGACCCACATGGACAGAGGTGGCTTTCCCTGGTAGCCCCCACTGCTGCGGGGCAGACAGGCACTTCCGCCCTCACACGGGCTGACGGGAAGGTCAGGGTGTTGTAGAGGCACCAAGGAGGGTCTCCCAGTAAGCAACTGTGGGGGGTGGGGCCAGGAAAGCTTCCCCGAGGAAGTCACGGCAGTTGGCAGGTGGAGGGGCCGGGAGGCAAAGGCCCAGAGGCCTCCGAGTTTCCGAATTTTCCAGGACCAGGCACTTCAGGGCCAGTGGGCCACATCCAGAACTGGGGCCGTGTCCAGGTCACAGGGGAGCCGTGGAAGGGCTGGCCGAGTCACTGGCTTAGATCTGCATGTGGACCAGGCTGGCCTGGCATGGCTGGTGGAGGGGTGGAGGCAGGGGACCAGAAAGGAGGCCAGTGCAGAGAGGAGAGCCCTCAACCAGCAGTGCTGAGCTGGGCCTCCGGGTGGACACTGTCTGAGACCTGGGGCCTGGGCCTGGGCAAGTCCCCAGGCAGGCAGCTTTAGCCACAGCCTGGGGAGCTCTGGGGGAAGCAGAGCAAGTCGGCCGGGGAGGATGCTGGGCAAGATGGAGTCTCCTCATCTCTGCAACAGGGGGGCCTGGCCGGAGGACTCCCCAGTGCAGGGCCAGGCCAGGGAAGACTCGGGGCTCTCCTCCCAGCACTCTGCAGAGGAACCTTGGAGTGTCTCAGAATCAGCCCCAGGGGGGTGAGGACCCAGAGAAAACAACAAAGTACCTTGAGACTACTCCGGGTGTCCTGTGTGACTTGGGGCAGGCTCTCAGCCCTCTCTGGACCTCGTCAACTGCCAGGCCCCTGGCTCCTGAGTCTGTGTGGCAGGACCTGGCAGCTGAGGTTAACAGGGTCAGCCCAGGCTGGAGCCCCCGTGGTCAGGGTCCGGGAGGCAGGACTTGTGACGGAGCATTAGGGGCGTTCACCAGTGGTGACCCTGAGGCAGGTCCAGGGCTGGAGGGCCATGGCCAACCAGACAGGGCAGGCTGTGGGTCAACCACACAAGCCCCAACCTGACACACGCACCCAGGAGTGACCCTGGGCAAGTGACGTCACTGCTCTGAGCCCAAGTGACCACCTATCCAGAGTGGGCAGAGTAACAAGGTCCCTTTGAAGACCTCTCACGAGGATGAGACTCCCTGATATTCAGAAAGAATGTCACTGCCTGCTGCAGTGACTTTGCCACCTTCAGTCAGCGCCAAACCATCTCATTCGACAGGTACCTGCTGAGAACCTGCCTTGAGCCAGCACAGAACGGAGCGCAAAGGAGAAGATGCACAGGACACTCCCCGGGGCATGTGGGGCGCTGATACATCCTGGGGAGCAGAGTAGAGCAGGGGTCGGGCTGGGTCTGGCAGGGGCCCAACTCTAAATAGGGGGTTCTGGAAAGGTCCTGTGTGGAGGGGACCTTCGTGCGGAGACCTGAAGAGGGGGGCAGGTTATTGCCCTAATGTGCTGACGCTACCTCAGCTTGGGTGGCCTGCAGGTTCCTGCCTGGGCTCCTCCCACTCCCAGCACCCTTATCTTGCTGCTTCGAGGCCCTGCAGCTGGGAGGTCCTGGGCCTGGGCAGGGGAGGCCCCTGGCACCCAGGGGCCTTTTCCTTCCCTGCGTGGGGAGGATTCATGAGGACCACCCAGGGGCCTGGCTGCGGGAGTTCTTTTGTGTCTGGACGGTTCCCCTGGAGGCCACGATTCCCCAGCCTACCGCCAACTCATGCTCCGGCTCAGCAAAACCCCATTCTCTCTCCCCAAGGGAGACGCTGGACTTGTGGGAACAGGTCCTCCCCTGCCCCGTCTCATGAGCCACGAGCCCACCTCTCCCTCAGCATCCTCCCTCCAAGGTGGTGCTTTCCTAGGACCCCCCGAGGCCCTGGGCCTTCCACAGGCCTGAGGTACCCGGCACCAGACCCAGACTTCAGTCCACCTGGCCCTTCCCGGGAACTTGTGCACTCAGGAAGGCACTTCTGGAACCCCCGAGCCACAGTCTGTCTGCAGATTTCTGGAACTTGGGGACGATGCTTTGGCCCCTGGAAACAGGGTCGTCATTCTCAAGCATAGTCAAATTTCAAAGAAGGCCTCTGACCCCTGGGGACATTGGAATTGAGAGAAGCCCTCGGAATCCTGAAGCTCTGGGAATTTCCCAGAGTTCCAATCCTTAAGGGTCTCTCCGGGATCGTAAAACCTCGTCTAGGAGTTGGGAGGGATCCTCTGCGATGGGCAGGTGATTCACGAGTTCCTAGTGCACTGACCAATTCCACGTGACCCGGATGCCCAGACCCCTGGTGGGTTCCCCAGGTCCTGGGGGGACTTCTAGCCAATGGAGAGCGGGCAGCATGGAGAAGCAGTGTGGAGGCTCCCGCTCAGGGAGGTGCTCCCCAAGAATACCTCACAGGAGGCAAGCCCCAGAGAGACCCTGAGACGGAGTCACCGGGAGAGGGAGTTCTTGAGACCCATTGTCCCTGCTCTGGCCACACCCATCCTCTCTCCCCACCCCTGACTGGTCCTGGTTTCTCTTTTTCTCAGAGTCTTTTTTCTTTGAGGACGAAGTGAATCCCTCCACACTTGAGACGCCTGGCCCACGATCGGGGCCAAGGCAACGCTGGCTGTCATTCCTATTATCACTCCTAGCGAATGCGCTCAGTACCAGGGCCACCATTCCCGGACTCGCCAGGGAGGAATCGTCCATGTCTGGACTCTTGCTGTTACGGATTTCAGCTCTGCTGGTCCCTTTCCCACAGGGTGTCCCTTGTGACCCACATTCTTCCAGGGAGAGCAGTGGCGAGTCGGGAAGAGCCAGGGAAAGGTTCCCGCTGCGGCTCAGCTGAGGGGAAGAAATTCATTTGTCTTTATTGAAAAAAGAACCGTGGGGCTTTCCAAAGAGCCTGCCTGCGGTTTCAGGAAATGTCATCCCAGTCCTTCCAAGGAGCTTGGGCTGTGTCCACTCGGTCAGCCAGGAGTCAGCGGCCCCTGGAGGTCCTGCTTCAGTGGACAGACAAGACCAGCCGGGGAGGAGCGGGCAGTTGCCTGCGTCTCAAGAACATCCTGAAGCCAGGCGTGATGGCGCAGCCTACAATCCCAGCGCTGGGGAGGCTGAGGCAGGAGGATCACAGGTCCAAATCGGCCTCAGCAACTCAGCGAGACCATCTCTAAATAAAATATTCAAAAGGGCTGGGGATGTGGCTCAGTGGTTAAGTGCCCTTGAGTTCAATCCCTGGTAGCAATTTAAAAAAAAAAATTCTGATTCCAAATGGGTCCCACTTTATGAGCAGCTTCTTCAGGCTGAGCCACCCCTCCTACAATCATGAACCCAAAATGGCAACATGGAAGGGCCCCGGCTAAGCTGAGGCCTCTCCGAGGAGCAAAAGGCCACAGGCTTCTTATCCTCTATCTCCTGCACCCGATGAGCTCTAATTAGTCCAATTAACAGGGAAGACTTGGGTTCATAAGCTGCTCACTCACACAGGCCACAGGGGCTGCAGCAGGTACGGTACCCACACCTGGGCCTGAGGTTTTGGGGTGAACTGCTGCTCCTGCCCACAGAATAGACAAAATGACCACAGGTGGACCCCTCAGGGCCAGGGCTCTTTGCTTTTCAGCCATCCCAGCCGTCCTCCCTTGCTTGCTCATCCACTGGCCCTTGTGAAGGACTCTGGGTGTGACCCCCAGGCCCTGGACTCCACTTCCTGTCTTCTACTTGGGTGGCCCTTCCTGGGGTCTGCCCCAGTCAGCATCTACCACATGCCGTGCACAGTACGGGACCCCAGGGAAAAAGAGGGCTGAACTTGGTATGTCAGACCCCAAGCACACTCGGCGGAGGAGGGAGAGACGGGCTGACCGCAGCCTGGCCCCCACGGTGGAGAGCAAATGAAGGGAGACCCCTCAGCTCCTCGTGTCCTAAAGAACACGGCCAGAAGGTCCTGCTGGTGATCAGGGAGAGCGTGGGCAGGCCGGCAGAGCGCCTTGGGCGTTGGGGAGACAGTCCTGAGTTTGCATTGCATCTCTCTGGCTGGATGATCTTCAACACCCCGTCACCTGATCTCCCAGCCTCAGTTTTCCCATCTGCAAAACAGGGCCATGGCATGGCGAGAACCTGAATAGAGAAGTCGGTAAGACATGCTCCACCCCAAGTGCTCAGCGCAGACGTGGCAGATGGCGAGAACTTACTAAGTTCATCATTCAGATCCGCAGCACCTGTACCCCATCCCTGTAGCCCTGCAGAGTTCCCCAAGGACATTTATGTATTTATTTTAAAGGGACCTACTCAGCCTCAAGCTAAAGGTAAAGGCTGAACATTTGACACTCACCAGGGAGCAAGGAAGGCCCGGCTGGAGCTCGATTTTTCTGTGGGCCTTGGCTCCAGGGCTGCTGCCCCTTGACTGTATGGAACAATCTGAGCCCAAAGCCTCAGGGTCTTCCTGCTAGCTCTCTGCTGCCCCCTCGTGGACCTATGGGGTATGCTCCTCAGTGCAATTCCAGCCAATACAGAGCCCTCAGCTCCAAGTGGCTGTGACCACGCGGGTCCCTCAAGGTGCACCCTTAGGGAGCGTTTTCACAAGTGTCCGTCACTCAGTCCTTATTTCAGCCAGTTGAAGAACAGGAACGACTGCCCCAGTCAGTCCCATGCCTGGGTGGCCTTGCTCTTGGGGACAGGAGGGAGGGGAATGGGCAAGAGAGTCTGGAGACGACCGGGCAGGGAGAATGTTCCTCCCACAGTACTGGCCACTGGGTCCTGGGGCCTGCCCGACTCCAGCTCTGCCTTGGTGACCCTGAGGGGACAGGCTGGGGCAAGGGACTGAGGAGGGCCAGTGTCTGAGGAAGGCCCCCCACCCTGCCCGCGGTGGAGACGTGAACTCTGACGGCCCCCTCTGGCCAGGGCCTTACCCATGTCCTCCATGGCCCTTCTTGGAGGCCCTCCTGGGGAATGGCTTCTCAGGGCCCCTTCCCTGGTTCCTGAGTGGTCTCTCCTGGTCACCCATGGACGCCCGGGATGAGGACCAGCCGCTGGGCCTGGTGGCCCTGCCTCCCTGTACCTCGCCACTCCCCTCTGCCACCAAGCTCCTCACTGGGCTTTTTTCCTTCCAAAGGCGACTCTGCCTCCGTTTCCTCCTCTGTGCACTCGCTGTCCCCTGAGCCGGGAGCACCCGCCCCACCCACCTGCCCTGCTCTCTGTCAGGAGGGCTCCTGCCCTCGGGGTCACTGTCCCCTCGGCCTCCGCTCCCCATCACGTCTCCGTCTCGGGAGCACCAGAGGCTGCCACACTCCCCATCCTTCCCCGGCAGCAGCCTGGAGTGTGTGTTGGTGGGAGAACACTTCAGCAAATGGACGTGTCCCAGGAGACCCCCGGGTGTTGGAGTCAGGCCGCCCAGTCCCCAGCTCGGCCGGAGCTGGGTGACTTTGAACGAGCCCTTTCCCTCCCTCCTGCCCCAGGCACCCCGGGGTCCCTTGCGAGGCACCCCGGGGTCCCTGTGCCCTTACAAGGGTTCTGGAAGCTGGATGATCCCTGTGGACTCTGCACCCTTGGGCCCCCCCGGGAGGGCAGGGGCGGGAAGCTTCCACCTCCCTCCTGGGGAAAGCCCTGAGTGCAGAGGCCCCCCCTCTGCCTGGCCTCTCTGCATCCTGGGCTTAATGTTTAAACAGCAGCTCAAAGTCCAGGTGGCCTCTCTGCTCTGGTTAATCATCTCAGGACCACAAACACCCCAGGGGCAGGAGGTCAACACCCGGCCATCCTGGGGCCTCTCCCAGCCTCGGGCAGGCTGGTCACTGAGCACTGCCCTGTCCAGGAGGCCAGGGCCAGAGCTTGTGCACCCTGAGGGCCTCGGCTTCTGGTTTGGACAATGGGGTTGATAACCTGGGTCCTGCCCCCCTGCTGCGAAGGTCAGGTGCCATCTTGGTACCCTGTAACAGCCCAAGTAGGGTGACAGATGCCCTGAGGTCAGTGGACAGGTCACAGGGCGCTTTCACAAACAGTGTCTCTGTTGACCTTGGCAGGCGGAGCAGGGACGGTTGTCTTCAGCTTACTGAATGGGAGAGAGGCCTTCAGAAAGAGAAAGCCGCCCAGTTCACCCAGAATAAGAAGTCAGAATGTCTGGCTTCCGGTCCTGTGCACGCCCTCTTGGTCCACGCTGCCCCCGCTGCTGCCGTTAGCCAAACCACAGAAAACTGAGAAACTACGGGATCACAGGGAAGAGAACTATTCCAGAAAGCTAAGCCAAGGCGTTTGCTGGCTTAAACATCGGTCATGGCTTTGAGCTTCCTGGCAGCCAAAGGAAAAAGGAAATGCAGTCAGTGGCCAGGCTGTCTGTTACGGAGCAGAGGAAACTTGAAAAACAGAGACATGCTCCGGATAACAGGAAAAGAGGGGTGGGACGAGATCTTACGATGCACCATTTGTTCATGCACTGACAATGTAGGGAACCCCCCCAAATTCTCACACCGCAGGGGTCTTGTACTTGGAACTGTCTTTCTGAGAGGGTCATCTCCAGCTCTAGCCGGGAGGCTGCTGCCTGGGTGACAGGCCCCTCCAGGAGCAGGGGAGACGGAAGGGCAGGGCTTGACCCCCGGAGAAGGGAACTTCTGGGAGAGGCCACGGTGTCGCGGGCCAACAGCCTGAGCTCTGGAGACTCACGCGTTTTCTGAAACTTCCCAGCCACCATCATCAGTCGAAGGACCACTGTCCTCACTCCCTGGGGACAAAGGACCACATCCAGGTGGCTGAGAACAGAAGTGAACTCTCTCCCCCAGGACTGGACTCCGGGCGTCCCAGAGCAAGTGGTCAGCAGAGACTGGCTCCCTCTGGGGACTCCGGGGTGGACAGTGCCTGGCCTCTTGCCAGTCTTGGTCGGTCGGCCTGTGGCTGCCCCTCCAGCCTCTGCCTCGTGTCCCCGTAGCCCTCTCCTCTGTCGTCTCTGACTCTGAGTCTCTCTCTGTGTTTTCTTATAAAGACACTGGACATTGGGTTCAGGACGCACTGTCACCCAGGTCACCCTTATCCCAACTAATAGCATCTGCAAGTAAGGGCCACGTCCTGCAATTCTGGGTGGACAGGAATTTCAGAGGGAACACTATTTAAGCCCCACAAACAGCTTCAGCTGTCCCCACGTGGCAGGGGTGGTGGTGTGCCTCCTGGGCGTGAACATCTTCAGTCTCACCACAATGCTGGGTCTCTTCCCAAAGGCCACCGGCCCCCTGTCTACGGGAATCAACCCCAGTGATCGATCCCAGCCGGCCTTGGGCCCTGATTGGTCCCTGTCAAGCAGAGCAAACACCCGGTCACCTACCAGCCTCGGCCCCTTCCCTAGCCCCAGTTCCCAGCGGCCCCCGCAGGAAGTTTGCAACCCCTCTGTCCCCAGAGCAGGCAGTGCGCCGCCCGAGGACAGAGAGCAGAGCCATGTGGGGTCTCCGAGGCTCGATTCTGCTGTTGGCCACCTGCGTGGCGGCGAGCGCTGACCCTGTGCCAGATGACATCCAAGTGCAGGAGAACTTCGACGTCACCCGGGTGAGGCTGTCCTCTCTGGGGGAGGTGGCTGTGGGCGCCTCGAGGGCTCTCGGTCTCCTCTCTGGAGGTCCAGTTCTCGGTCCCTCCTGTCATGCCATTTGGGCTCTGGGATTCTTCGAAGCTACAGCTCGACCCGTCTGTCCCTCATTCCGTGGGACCTCTCACCTCAGATCCCGCGAGTCAAGCATCCTGTCCCCGCAGGCTCCAAGGAGACTCTGGGCCCCCAGAGAGGCTGCCCCAGGGCAGGTTTCGTCTGGGGCGGCCACCCTGCAGCCCCTCAGCCGCCCACGTGGCGTGGATCTCGAGGCTCACCCTGTCCCCGCCTTGGTCCTCAGTGACTCACCTTCCCTACACGTCCTTCTGCTGGCCCATCCCGGGGTCTCGCCCCACTCATGGCAGGGACAGAACCCGGGATGGCACAGGGCAGGCGTGTGCCCACGAGCCTGTACGGGAAGCGGGGAAGCAGGACAGAGCTTGGTCAGGGCCGGGTCCCGGGGCTCCCCGTCCCTGGAGGAGTAAAGACAGGACTGTCTCTTGAGGAGCAGTGGCTGGTGACCTGGGGACATAGAGGTCAGCCCCGTCCCCAGGAGCAACACAGTCTGCTCAGGGAACCTTCTGAGTGGCAGGGGGGTCGGGTGCACCCCTCCTTCCTGAGCCACTGGGGCCTGTGACTCCACAGTGTCGTGAGACGCTCTTGCTTCAAGGGCTGCCCCTTGGGAGGCGGGAGGGGCGTAGGCAGGGTCTGGGGCCGGAGGGGACCAACCCTGAGCCTGCCTCCTAGATCTACGGGAAGTGGTTCAACCTGGCCGTTGGCTCCACCTGCCCTTGGCTGAAGAGGATTAAGGACAAGATGAGCGTGAGCACGCTGGTGCTGGGAGAGGGGGCCACGGCGTCGGAGATCAGCGTCATCCACACCCACTGGCGGTGAGCGGGGAGCGGAGGGGACACCCACCTTGTCTCTGAAGCCTGCCCTGCCACGTCCTGGCCCCCAGCCCCAGGTCCCTCTCTAGCTCCTGCAGGAGGGCCTCCGAGGCTGTCCCCTCTGGACCTCAGCCTCCTCCCCCTCTTCCTCCTCCTTCTCCTCTTCCTCCTCGTCCTCCTCCTCCTCCTCTGCTCTTCCTTGGCTCAGGAAGATCCCTGCCACCCCCAGGGGCCAGCCTCACTTCTCCCCCCACCCCCCCACCCCCACCCTGGGCCAAGCTGGCTCTCTCTGGTTGTCTGTAGCAACCTGTGGACTCTTGTCCCCCGTCTACCTCCATCCCCCATCCAGTCCACCCTTCACCCAGAAACCAGAAAGACCTCCCCAAACCCACATCTGCTCAGGTGCTGGGCTCCTTGGCCTACTCCATGCTCCAGGCTGCCCTTGGGAATTAGACTGAGACCTTGGGCGCAGAGGCCTTCCGGGCCTCCCATGTCACCTGTGAGTCACCGTCCCACGCTTTCCCATGCACTGTGACCTGCCCTGGTGGACCTGCAGTCCTGAAAACCTTCACCCACTTGCACCCCCCACCCCCGGCCTTTGCACATGATGCTCCTTCTGGAAGCCCCTCTCCCCGCCCCCTGGGCTAACTCCTATGCATCCCCGGGGCTCTGGTTCCATGACACTTCCTCCAGGAGGGCCTCCCTGGACCCCAGGTGCAGGCCACAGGCCTTCCTTTGAGCTGCCGGAGCACCAGGCTTCCCCAGCCTGGCATGGTCACTCTGGTTGTCTGCCTCTGGCCAGCCTCCTTGGTCCTCAGGGAGGTCCGCTGCAGGAGAGGCTCGGGCCGTCTTGCTGCGTCTGTATTCCCAGCACAGAACATGGGGCTTGGTGCGAGTGCACTGCCTGATAAATGTCCCCTGGGTGGCTAAGAATCACTGCAGCAGTGACAGCCACCTGCACGCAGTGCTCACCGCGGCCCCCCCCCAGCGGTAGACTGAGTGTGGGGTAGAGCTACGTCGTTGTCCCACTGTATAGAGGGGAACTGGGGAGGCAGGAGGCCCTCAGGATCACGAAGGAACCCACACACGCAGGCACTAGCCCACCCCCAGGGCATCGGCTCGCCGCGGGGTTTGGTTAGGGTCAGTGATGTTGGTGTTGGCTTTGCCAAGCGAATGGCCTCGACTGGTCCCTTTGTTCCCTCATACGTAAAATGAGGGCTGGCCTGAGTATTAGACAAGATGCTTGGAAACGTTGATTTGAAATTAAATGAGACAAGAGAAACATGATGTTTGGAAAGAGCCTGCGGGAGGGCCGGGTGGTGCCGACTTCCTCTCCTGGGTTCATTCCAGGAGGGGCGTCTGCGAGGAGATGTCCGCGGCCTATGAGAAGACCAGCACGGCGGGCAAGTTCCTCCACCGCAAGCCCAGTACGTGGCCACCTTCTTGTCCTCGGCTCCCCTTCCCCACTCTGCGACCGTCCCTCCCACCTAGCTGAGGTGTCGCCCAGCTCCCCCAGGCGCCCCTCCATCCCTCCCCCTCTTCTTCTGCCTGCCTCGTCCCCCATGGGCACGTGTGCAGAGGAGGGCGGTGGCGCTGAGCGCGGAGGGTGACCTCAAGATGCCACCAGCCCCAGGGTCTTGCTGAGCCTGGTGCTCACTGATAGAGGGCCCTGGGCATGAGTGCCTTTGTCAACTCAGCAAATATGCTCCATGTGCCAAGAAATCAGGAATTTACGAATTTTTGCACAGATGGAAGGAGGCATAGAGGGAGGGATAGATAAATAAATGGGTCCATGGATGAGTGATCGGTATGGACGCCAGATCAATGAGTCCATGGTTAAATTGATGAAGGAATACAGGAGGAAGGAGAAAGAAAGGGAAGGAGGAGGGGGAGGAAGGGGGGAGGTTTAGGGAGGAGGAGGAGGAGGGAGAGAGGTTTAGGGAGGACTGCTGGATGGAGTCACGGGCAGTCAGGGCAGGTGTGGAGGAGATGGCCCAGTGGCTGGAGAGAGGGACCGAAGATGGGGATTGGTAATGAACACCCAGGAGGGCTGGGTGGCCAGGTGGACGGGGAAGGCACGAGGTGACAGCAAACGGGCAGCAGGTCTCGAGGTACACAAGGCTCTGACCACCGGTGCCTGTGGCCTGGCTGCCTGTCCTGTGCAGAATGGAACATGACCATGGAGTCCTACGTGGTGCACACCAACTATGACGAGTACGCCATTTTTCTGACCAAAAAAATGAGCCGCCACCATGGACCCACCATTACCGCCAAGCTCTACGGTAAGGACCAGTGACGACAGGAGCCCCCTGGAGCTTCGTGGGCTTCGGGAAAGTGGAGTGGGAGGAGCAGGAGGCTTTGCTTTTCCTTTTGACAAGACTCCAGGTGGGGGAAAGCCTTTGCTCTCCGGAGGAGGCAGGGCCCCGGTCCCCATGTGAGGCGGGACCCCTTCACTTGACCTCCAAAGTCATCTGGAGCCTCCAGGCCCCTGAAAGAGCCGGTGGGAAGAGCCTGGGGTGGGGACCCAGGAGCCCCGTGTGGGAGCCTGAAGGGGCCCCTCTTCCTCTTGGAGAACCTTCCTTCCCCTAAGTGTGTCTCGGAGTTTGAACAGGTCAATAGTTCTAGAACTTTCCTCTGCTTCCCACCTGCAGGGCGGAGGCCACAGCTGAGGGACAGCCTCCTGCAGGCGTTCAGGGAGGTGGCCCTGGGCGTGGGCATCCCTGAGGACTCCATCTTCACAATGGCCGACAGAGGTGAATGGCCCCCTCACCCCACCTCGAGTTCCCGTCCCCTCCTCGTTCTTCATTCCCTGTCCCCAAACCATGGATCTTTTCTATCACCCTCTGAGACAAACAGGGACAATAGTGCCCTCCCTTCTTTACTAGCAGAGAGCCGCTGGATTGTTGCTGTCTTGTGACTGCGGGGCGGTAGAGCTGGGGCTGGACTCCATGTTCTCAGCAGGATGGACAGAAATCCAACAATCCTCTAGGGGGCGACACGGAGCTGGGGTTGGGGTGGGGTGGGGGTGCGGCGTGGGAACTGAGCATCTGTGTTCAAGTTCAGTTGGGTGGGTGGCTTTGGCTGGTCCACCTCATGTCCCCATCTGTCAAATGGGGATAATCATGCCTTCCTCTAAGGGAAGGCCCGTGAGGGGTCAGTGAGGTAAACCATTAAGGACCACAGCATGGGGCCCCCCAGGTGCTCTCACTGTTCCCGTGATGGCGCTGGCCGGGTGGACAGATGGCGGTGCTGTGCAGCCAACAGGCTGTTCTTCAGTGAATGACCTTGAGCAAGCCCAGTGGTGGTGGTGGGGGTCACGAGGTGGGCTACCGCACAGGACGGTTCTAGCGGGAAGCCATTGGCACCATGAAAGAAATCGGGTCTAGGACTCCCCCCAGCCTGGTCCTCCTCTTTACTCCTTTCTCCTGTCTCCTGACCTAGGGGAATGTGTCCCTGGGGAGCAGGAGCCAGAGCCCACCCCACTCTCGGTAAGTGCTGCTCCCCGCCCCCTTCAGGCTCCTCACTGGGCTGCTGCTGGCCTGGCTCAGGCCCTGCCATGCTGCAGGGGTCACTGAGGAGGCGGAGGAGCCTGCCCTGGGCCTGGGTTTTGAGGTCAGACCCACCTGGGCTCCACCTTGGTTCTGCCACTTGAGCTCGTTGCTGCCCCGTTGGGACCTCACTGTCCCACCTGGGAAATGGGGACATTATGCTCACCTTCCAGGGCTGTGCTGCAACTCAAGGACCCGTTAGAAAAGCTCTGAGCAGGGTCTCAAAGAGGGGAGACGCTCAGCCGGGCATGGTGGTGCACACCTGTCAATCCAGCAGCCCTTGAGGCTGAGGCAGGAGGATCGTGAGTTCAAAGCCAGCCTTAGAGAGGCACTAAGCAACTCAGTGCCACCTGGTCACTAACAAAATACAAAATAGGGCGGGGATGTGGCTCAGTGGTCCAGTGCCCCTGAGTTCAATCCCTGGTACAAAAAAAAAAAAAAAAAAAAAGAAGGGAGACACTCATCAAGAAAGGAACAGTCTCCAATGAGGATGATGGTTTCAGTGCACGGAAATAAAGGCGGTTGGTGTCCCTGAAAAGCAGCCAATTAGAACAGGCAGCCCCCTCCTCAGCTCCTTCTGAATCTGGGCCTCCCTTTTATTTCCCTCCTATTGCCATATTGATTATTGCCATATTCTTCATTCTTCATGTTCTCTGTTTGGGAGTTACATTCGTCATACGTGTGTGTGTGTGTGTGTGTGTGTGTGTGTGTGTGTGTGTGTGTGAGAGAGAGAGAGAGAGAGAGAGAGAGATTGAAAATTGAAAAAAAACCCAAAAATGAGATAAGAATGTCCTTATCCCACTGGGGACGGTGGCGCACACCTGGGAGCCGAGACAGGAGGATCTCAAGCTCAAGGCCAGCCTCAGCAATTTAGCGAGGCCCTAAGCAAATTAGTGAGACCTGGTCTCAAAATAAAAAATAAAAAGAACTCAGTGGTTGAGAGTCCCCGGGTTCATTGCCCAGTTCATAAAAAAGATTCCTATTCCTATGTAAAGTCAACCCTATTGACCTAGTACATATTTGCTCCTATGTTTTTAAGAGAAATTGCCATTGATCTTATAAGAGTCACATATGCTCATTATGAAGAAATCCATACAGAAAAATATCAAGATAGATTAGTTTTTATTTTAAATCCCACCACCCCCAAAATAGCAGCATTCCCATCATTAAAGGAATCAAATCGTGACAGAAGGAAGGACAGATGGACGTAGGGATAGACTGTTATTTATTGGGATTATGCTGCAGATGTCATCTTTAGTTGTTAAGAACATTAATCATAGTTTCACTTGGATTTAAAAACAAAGGAGTTGAAGTGGACTTCCTGAACTTCAAGTAAACATCTCTTCACCACCAGAGATGGGCGTCCTAAGGAAAGGCAAAGTCACGAAAAGATCAGCGGGGCCAGCGCCGCCGTCCACGACTTTACACAAGAGCCGCTTCTCCGATTAGCTAGACGTCCCCGCTCCACGTTGGTCCCATGTCCTCCTCCTCTTCCTTTTGCATTGTCCAGGTTGACACCAGCCGTCTCCAGATTGTCACTGTCACCCCCATGGTGATCCCAGGGCGGGATGGCTAGACAGCAGACCTGGCCCTCCCAGCTCTGTGGACGGTGGATTCCACGTGTCACCTTTAGTGGATGAAGCCACAGTCACCTGGGCTCCTGAGTCACTCATTTTCAGTGGTCTCTGAATTGGGGCCATTTCTTTGTGGAGTGGCTTTCTTGAGGTGGTTCTTGGGGGTTTGAACCTGGGAATCTTGCATGTTTGAGAATGACCGCCCCATTCTGGAGGATGCGGAGGCCACGTTGCTGGGATACGGCACCCTGGCTGTCCCTCAGAACTGTGTGTCTGTGGCTTCCTTATTCTCTCCCCCTGATGACTGTGGTAGAAAACCCAAGGCCAGGGTCACACTTTCTCTCCTTCTAGGGGACTTGTTTTCTTCTGCCCCGGTGCCTGGGAAGCCTTTCTCTATTGTCAAAGTCAACAGGGACACACCTCGGTGTCAAAAATTCTATACAATCACTTCCTGGCTTGCAGCGTGTTCTCTCCATACGCAGGTGACGGGTGCTCCGTGTTTCAGGGAAGTCTCCTGCACAATGTCGTGGAACCCCTCTTCTGGGCCCTTGGTCAGGAGCACCCCTTCTCTCACCTGGAGCACCTCTGTCTTCCATGTCGGCTAGTTTCTCCTGACTGTTTCAATGCTGTCTTTTCAGTTCACAATTTATTTGGCAGCTCCAAATTCATGGAGTTGTCGTTCTCAACTTACTTAGGCTGCGCTCTTTCTCTTACTCATCCATTTCCGAGGTGGATTTGGGTAGTTTCCGTTGTATCTTGCTTTATCTTGCTCTTGCTCTATCTGGGCTTTCTGGGTTTTTTTTCTGATCAGGTGGGGTGGGGTGTCCTTTAACCTCTTGGTCCTCTTCCCACTGAACTTGAGCCTAAGCCTACTTTAGTGTAAGCCCTAGGTATCTTGTGTTCATCCAGGTTTCTGAAGTCCTGGAAAATGGCGTAGGGGAGGGGAGAAGCCTTCCTTGAGGTGCGCCATCTTGGTCCAGGTACCAGCTCTGATAGTTTCCTAGGGCTGCAATAATGAGGTCCAGCACCCTGGAGACTTGGAAATTTATTGGATTCCATTTCTGGAGGCTGGAAATCCAAGGTCAAGGTGTCAGCAGGGCTGGTTCCTTCTGAGGGCTGCCAGGGAGGACCTCATCTACCTCCTGGTGGGTTTCTGGCATTCTGCTGCTCCTCCTTGGCTGGTAGGTGCCTCACGGACTCCCTGCCTTTGTCTTCACATCAGTTTCTCCTGTATGCATGTCTTGGTGTCAAAATGTTTCCCTTTTATAACTACACTATTCATATTGGGCTAGTGCCCACCCTAATGATCTCATCTTAATTAATTACATAATTAATTAATTAACCTTATTAATGTGACCTATTTCCAAATAAGGTCACATTCTGAGGTCCTAGGGATTGACTCCAATGGGTGACTTTTAGAAGGGACACCATTCATTCCATAACATTCTTCCTCTGCTTGTATTTTGAAGGACTGCAAAATATTCTCGGTAGGGCTCATTGCACCTGGTTGGGCTGGTGTCATGTGCATCTGTCTCACGACAACTCATCCTAGAGCCCGGGACTGTGTCGCTTCAGAACCTTTCCTTCTCTTAGAATGGAGCTGTATTTTCCATGTTTACTTGTTTATTCTCTGAGCCTATTTTCATGGCTCCTCTGTCAGAAAAGAAAAACGACTGGGTACCCCTCAATGTTTTTCTCTCTGGATTTGGAAGAATTAGGGAGAATTACAAATTTATGATATACCAACCCTGGAGGTCGGAGGGCACCGTTCAGAGCTGCAAGATCCATTAAGTTCAGTTCCAGCACGATTTGTTTCCTTCCTTGATTGCCAATGTTAACGTTTCTGACTTTAAATCACATCCCCTTCCCTTACTTGAGTGACATTGATGGAAATTTGGGGACTGTTTTTTTTTTTAAATTATTTTTTCCCAAGTGTTAGGCACTTGGAAGAAACCTGTGAATCCAGATGCCAATGGATCTTTATTTCTTTATCAGTGTCAAGAATGAAATAGTAAGTAATGACTGTCCTTACCAAAGACAGAAATACCCCACATTTCTTTTCCCCCTGTTTCTTACTTTCTATTTGTATCCTTTCAGGTTTTCCATGGTCCTGTTTTTTTTTTTTTTTTTTTTTTAATGGATCTGCTCTGAGATTGATGTTGTCATTTTTCATCTTTAAAAAATTGTTTGAAAAATTTACATTAAATTCCATAATCATTGTAGCAATTATTTATTTCAACTCTACATTTTATTGGCTTTATAGCTTTCCATATTTCTTCGTTATCATATCTGGTATTTCTGACAGTCAGATTCCATTCTCAATGGGTGGGAATATTTCTATTAGTAATTTTTTCAAGAATGACATGTGGGTGGCAAACTTCTCAGTCCTAACCGAGCCAAGAATGTCTTTCTGTGGTTATATCATGTGGTCAACAGCTCAAATGAGTGAGAGACAACCTTTGCCTTCTTCCAATGCTCAGATATTGTTTCTGAACTTCTGCCATTTACTCTAAGGGCCACCAGGCTCTTTGTCCTTCATTCCTTGAATATCTAAGAAAACTCATTAATTTTTCCTTTTCCCTTATAATTGAGCAACTCAAGTATTTCTTCAACTCATAAATGTTTTCTTCTATTATTTCTCTATTGCATGTCTTTCTAGGTGGAACTCCTATTATGTGGATTTATTTGCCATAGTGTCTAAACTGCACCCTACTATGTGGTTAAATTCAACACCTTTTCCAGCCCCAATAATTTTCTGCCTTTATACATTCACTGCCATCACTGTTGCCTCCTGTTATATTGTTGCAGATCATTTTGAATTTCATTGATGGCTTCTGTTTATTCTTTCTTAGTATCATCCTGCATTAGTGGGAACATTTCTTTAACTCAATACAATTCTTCTGAGTAGTTGTGTTATTTGACTTATCCCATGATTTTCCTTCCTTCTTCTGTGCTCATAAAGGAAGGTGCACAAGCCACCAGGTTGAGATGAGTCTGGGAGAGATTGGGAGCCCCGACAGTTTTCATTTGAACTTTGAAAGGAGCAGAGAACATTGAAGGTTCTATAATTCTGCTCTTTAAGTTTTTTTTAAGTTTAAGTCTCATTGTGGCAGAAAGGCTGCCTGGTGGCAGGCAGTTTCCCTGCTCATTCTTTGTTTGATTGCCCTGGGACCCATCCTCAGGAGACCCTAGACTCGGGGATGCCGTGACAGCTTTGGCAGCCCGCCCTTCCCTGCAGGCCCCACCACTGCAGCGGGGGTGTTTGGGTCACTCCTGGGGCTCCTTCTTACGCTTGAGATGGAGTTTTCCTTTGCAAGCAGCTAATGATGGCCTGGTCAGCGCCTCCTGCAAATCAGCGGCACCCACGCTCCAGGGTGCACAGAATGCCTTCACGTTTCAAGCATGGGAACAGTGCCCCTCCTGGGTTTCCAGCTCTGGGAGAGACTTTCCCATTGCTCAATTCCTTTAGGCCTTTCACTAGAAGTTGGATATGGAGGCACTGGGCCTTGCAGTTCTGATTTTCATTTCTGACTAGAAATCTACCCTGCGATGCCCACAATGGAATTCAGGTTGATGCTCTTGGGAAAAGAATTCATTAACCAGTCTAGTAGCTCTGCTTCTACCCATACCCCAATTCCCCAGGGGCACAGGGGAGCAACAGTGGTAGGGTCTCTCAACAGCTTCTTTTCTGCCCCCCCCAGAGAGCCCGGCGGGCTGTGCTGCCCCAAGAGCAGGAAGGATCAGGGGCTGAGCCGCCAGTAGCGGGTTTCAACAGGAAGGAAGGTAAGGAGCACTGCCTCTTCACCCACTCTGCCAAGCTCGGACAGAAGGGCCCATGGCTGGCTCACCCGGGCTGCTTTATCTCTGTGGAGTCCCTCTCTTCCTGCTGCAGAGTCAGACTGGCCTGAGGAAAGGCAGAGGGAGTTCTCTGTACTATTGTAGGGTTGTGGCGGACGGGAGGAACACAAGGCTGGTCCTCAGCTCCGTGGTGTGAAGTGAGCTCTTGTTCTGCCTGTGTCACAGGGTGGCCTCCGGGTGGGATAGTAGCTAGTGGGCCTCTGTGATGGGATAGTAGCCAGTGGGCTGACCATCAGGGCTTCCGTAGAAGTCAGGGGAAGAGCTTGAGGATGCCTGGTGAACTTGACAGTGCACACAACTGACTCCGACTTCAATTCACTCGGCAGAAAACAGGCCCTGTGCTGGGCACGGAGTCTCGGAGACAAACCACTCTTGTCTTCTTGAATGTTCTGCTTTAGTGGTGGTGGGGACATCCAAGGGAGAAAGTGATGGATCCCAAAGAGAGGGTCGGCAAAGGGCTGGGGAAGCTCCGCGGAGGACTCGGGGTGCGGAGGTCAGGGAGACTTCCTGGACCAAGGGAAATTCATGTTGTGTGGAGGCATCTGGTCCTGTGGAAGACACCCCGGAGTCAGGGACAATGAGAGCAAAGGCGTGGGGTGGCACCGCAGTGAAGGGATCAGACTGGCCAGTGTGGGGTGGAAATGTATCACACTCCTGCCAGCACAGACTCTCTGGGCAGATAAGACCACACAGGGGGTCACTGGGGGTCAACTCCCATGTGATGGAGTCAATGAGCACTGGTTTTGGAGTCCAACAGACCTGGCTTGGGACCTTATTTCTGTGTAACCCTGGGTGAGTCACTTGGCCTTTCTCGAGAGTCAGTTGCTTCATCTATAAAACGCACCGATGATCTTTCCTTTATCCATGAGGGGAAAATTACAGGAGATGATGCCGACTAAGTGCCCTGCTTGGTAAGAGGTATCCAGTAAGCACTCAGTAAGTGCTGCTCTTTGGCCCCTTCCCAGACTCCTGCCAGCTGGCCCACTCACCAGGCCCCTGCCTGGGCCTGTTCCCGAGGTATTTCTACAATGGATCGTCCATGGCCTGTGAGACCTTCCAATATGGCGGCTGCTTAGGCAACGACAACAACTTCGTCTCTGAGAAGGAGTGTCTGCAGACGTGCCGCACCGTGGGTGAGTGTGGCCCCCTGCTCGGCGCCTCCATTCCCCCACACCATCCATTCTCCCAGAAGACCCCTTGCCAAGGAGCAGGGAGCCAGGGGAGGGTGTCCAACGGTGGAATTTCAGGGCAAGCTCCTGAAGCCATAGGATATGGATTTGGGTGGAGATGTCCCTTGGCCAAGGTGGATCTATTTCCTCATCTGTAAAAGAGGGACCACGGGTTCCAGCTGAGCAGGGCCCTGGCTCCGGAGCCCTAGTATGTCCCAAATCTCACTGAAGCACTATGCCTCTCTCTTCCGCACAGCGGCCTGCAGCCTCCCCATAGTCCCTGGTCCCTGCAGAGCGTTCATAGAGCTCTGGGCATTTGATGCCGTCCAGGGGAAGTGCGTCCTCTTCAACTATGGGGGTTGCCAAGGCAACGGCAACAAGTTCTACTCAGAGAAGGAGTGCAAGGAGTACTGCGGCGTCCCTGGCGAAGGTAGGAGGCCCTGAGGGGTGCCAGGCTGGACCACCGGGCTGCCAGGGTCCAGGGGGGAGAATCCTGATAAGGGGTGGGTCCTGCAGAGCTGAATTCCTGGTGAGCAGGCCACCACTTTTGAGGCCTCAGCTTCCCAAATGTAAAATGAGCCATACCCAGGGTGCTACCCGGGCCAGGATCGGGCATGCTCAGAGCCTGCAGCCAGAGGAGCTGGAGAGCTGGGTTCCCGTTCGCCTTCTGCTATGTTCAGGCTGGCTGCAGGGTGGGGGTGCGTGTGCCAAGGGCAATTTGAGCTACCATTTTCTCTTGTAAAATGGGACAAAATACCCACCTCCCAGACTTCACAGTACCTGGCAGAATTAGTGCTCAGCTAATGGCAGTTTTTGCTGATAATGACTATTTGGGGACAGGAGCCACATGAGATTTCTGTGCCTTGATTTTTCCCATTGCAAAATGGTACCTAAGGCAAATCAACAACAACAAAAAATCCACATCATCCTGTGGCATGCCCCGGGCTGTCACTCGGCAAGTGGACGCTTTTGCCCCCACATTCAGGTGGCTTTCCCTCCCCCACCCCCTGGAGGTCCCCACCCTGGAGCCCCTTCCTGAGCCTTTCTGTGTCCACAGGGGATGAGGAGCTACTGCGCTACTCCAACTGATGGCTGGCCAGTCTGCAAACGAGGGTGGACAGCGTCCCTCCCAGGGCAGGCTGGGGCAGATGACCCGGGTCCAAATAAAACCAAATGGTATCTTGCTGCAATTCCCTGTCCTGACTGCACTGCCACCATAAATGGAACAAGATGGAGGAGGGTGGGAGGGGAAGAAGCCGGGTGGGGCGTGGCCCACCTAGCGTCCGGGAAGTCGGAAGTGCGTGGGTTGGAAGTGGATCGGAACCCCCTTCAGTCTGTGCAAAGTGTGCAGCCGCGCGCGGCCCCCTGCTCCACCACAGTGCGGAAGGGGATTGTTTTGTTTTGCTTTCATGAAACTCCGGGCAGTTGTTTTGGGAGACGTTGGATGGAGGTCATGAGTGACCCAGGGTCAGAGGAAATACTGGTGCCCTAGTGTGCCCAGGGAGCTGAGGGAGAACAGCACGTGCCTGAACCACTCCTGGTCCCTGACTGACCCGACTCCTCTCTGGCACTTTCCCTCAGCCATTGCCCCGTCCCCATCCCCAGCTGCCCCAAGCTGGGTGCTGGGGCTGGTCCCCACCTCATTCTGAGCACCTGTCCCCTGGAATCCTCACCCTGGCCCTGGCCTTGGAAGGAGACTATTCCTTGCTTCCTAAGGAAGCCCTTGGGCAGGCTGCCTTCTCGCATGCTTGGGAAGGTGTAGGTGGGCAGTCCAGGGCTGCTCCAGGACCAACTGGCCAGAAGATACACCTCCAGGACTCTCCACTTACACACTGGATTTATAAACATGGGACTCATGACTGTCTCCTGCTGGTGGCACTCTGCGGACAGCCGGCAGGGCTGGGCCCCTCTTCTCTGGGGAGGGACCAGCGTCCTGAGGGCCAGAGGTCAGTTCTGTCAAGGGCTTGCCTCTCATGCTGACTCAGCCCATGCTCTGGACAGATCAGGAAGGAGGAAGGGAGTTCCACGTCTCTTGCTGAGGGGGTGACCCAGGGGCCAGAGGTGGGTACAAGAAGCTCTGCAGCCCCCTCAAAGACCCTCCTCCCAATTCCAGGGGCGTGGCTTCCAGGTTCCGACAGAGCTGTCCTGAGGACAGTGTTTCTGTTCATGAGCAGGACTCCCTGGGCAGAAGTGGGTGGGTCAGGAGCAAGGGGAGTTGGCTGTTCCAAGAGGAATGACCGGGGGCTCCTCAGCCTGACGCTGACAAACGTGTCATGTCCATCCTGTCCCCACGTGCCTCCCACACCGGATCAGCTGCTGATGGGACTTTGAAGGTGCCTCTCTGAAGAGGGGGATTTTGAAGTGACCTGAAGGACAAATGCTTAACAAATGGCCGCCACTGTTGTAAGCTGCCTTCTGCCGGTGGGAGGGACATTGGGCTCACAGATACTTCTGTGCACTTCTGAAACCACCGTGTAGAACCCAGCCTTCTCAATTCTCATGAAAGCAGGTCCTGGCCACCCTGGGCTGCATCCTTAAGCCAAGGGGGCGACAAGATGCCCCTTGGAGGGCCCTCGCCTCGGCGTTCACCAGCCCTATCCCTGACCTGCCTGCTCCCTGAGCCATTTCTTTCTGTGTCACTTGCTACCTATTTTCACCAAAATGAAATGAACTAAATAAACTCCCTCCAGGGTGGGGTGGGGGCGCAGTGTGACCCTGTCACAGAGCTCAGCAGGCTCATCTCAGAAGGTACCAGGGATCGTTCCCAGGCAAGTGGCTGCCCCTTCCCTGAAGATGCACTTGATTCTTCAATAGTTTCTTCTCCGACTTTTCTTTTAATGGTGCTGCTTACATTCGTTACAAAATAGACGTGGCTGCTCAGTGAAGTCACACGACTTTCTTTTGCCTTTTTTTTTTAAAAGACAATCCTGTAGAACCCAGAGGCTGGCCCTTTGCCTGCAAGGGCTGGGAGCTCCTGGGCCACACCCTGGCCCTATTTGACCATGACCTTCAAGAGGCTCCTCTGCAGGCCTCCAGACTTCTTATTTGAGATGCAGAGAAGCTCCTGCTTCCAACTTCCACTGCACAGCTTAGGCATGTCCAGGTCACCTGGCAGGAGGACACCTGTCCCCCAAGGAGGACAGCAGAGAGCAGGGCTGCTGTTCTTTAGGAGGTTGGTCCAGCTTCCGCAGCCTCTCAGCTGTCACAAGGGATTTGATGGGATTTTTTTCAGAGACCCTCTTAAAGTCCAGTCAGTGACCATTCCTGGAGACAGGAAGCAAGGGCAGGCAGGGTCCTGTGATTCACTTACCTGGAGAATCAGGCGGCAGCTTTACCCAGCAGCAGGCCCTGCACGGGCCATAGCTGGTCTTCCGGAAGTGTCTCTCTCCCTCTCCCTCTCGACTTGCCTTGGGTCTGAGTTACTAAAGAAAAGCACGACTGACCTGGGGCCTAGACCAGGTGCCCCTGGGCGTGTCCCCAAGCTCACAGTGAGGGTGCTGAGAAGTGCCCAGGTGCCATGAGGAACTGGACAAAAACCACAGACACTCTTCTCCGGGAAACGGACCATGACACAACAGTTTCAACGTCACATGCGCCATGAGGCCTAAGACGCTGGTAAAAGGGGCACAAGAGCCACATGAATGCCCATAGGTCTGGCACACTCGGGTGTGTGCCTGGCGCAAGGGTCCACAGCAAGCACGCAAGGGGCCACCTCTTCTCAGCCATGACCCCCACTCATTCACCAGACACTAGCAGAGCTGGTCCAGCGAAGCTCACCAATGACTCACCGATTGACAGCTGGCAGGCCCAGCCTCAGTGGCACCCCCAGCATGCTTCAAGTTGCCACCTGGGTCACCTGCCCACGGCTCACCTCCTCACTCAGTCCTTGTTATGGTTTAGACGTGTGAGACCATGCAAGAAGGTCTGGAGGAGGAATGACTGGGTGACAGCGCATCAATCCCTGCTGGGATCCCTGGAGTGGCCAGTGTGGCTGGAGGGGTGGGGATTAGGGCGGGGCTTGGGGTATGTGTATGTGTGTGGCCAGTGCAGTCTCTGCCTTCTGATCACCACGACCTGAGCTGCTTCCCTCCACCACACTCTGCTGCCATGAGGTTCTGCCTCACGTCCAGCCCAGAGGAATGGAGCCTGCGGTTGACCTCTGAAACTGACCTTGGAAACCGGGAGCTCCCAGGTAAACTTCTCCTCCTCTACAGTTGTGCTGGTTGGGTCTTTTAAGTCATAGCAGCAAAAAAGGTGAGCAGAGCAGTCCTGCTGGATGGCACGGCCCGACCCCTAACCCAAGAGAAAACATCACACAGCGCATCTTCCTAAAGGTCGTTTTATTGTAAAACCATAAATACAACCAACATGAATTCATTTAAGCAACTGATCCTCTCTAACCATGAAAAGGATGTTTTGCCTTGGTATCAACCACCGGGGAAGAGCGTGGCGAGAATTCAGGGGATGGGGGGAGGAACTGAATCCTGGGCTGGGGCTTTTGGTGACTTAAGGAACCCGATGGAACCTTCCTCTTCTCCCTGGGAATGTTCCACTTTCGGACGAGAACAGACAGGTAAAAACAGCAACATTTAAACAGCTCAGTTTTAAATTTTATTACTTAGTAAAAATCTTTTCTTTCTTTCTTTTTTTTTTTCCTGTTCCTTTCCTCCATTTGACAATCAGTAAAAGTTTTAAACATCACGAAAACTGATTTGGGCTGTAAATGGAGAAACGGTACCAAAACAAAGCGAAAAGAAAGACCCAAAGGACACACAGAAAACCCTAAATAAACCCTCAAGATTGGCCTCGGGGGTTCACATATCACAAGAACCTCAACTCAACCCCCATGCAATGACTCCTCGGAGAAGCGCCGAATGTACATCAACGACACAGGAGACCGCCAACAACGCCTTTTGTTAATCAACACAGCAAGTGTGACACTAGGTATTTTTTTTTTTTTTTTTAAATACAGTACATGGTACACAGGGTCCCCAAGATGGCCCTGCATAAACCCCCGTGAAGACTTGAGCCAAGCACTGGCTGTTTATAAAAATATTGTGTTGCTACAAAAGTATAAATTAATGCTACCGGTATTAAGAAATATTAAACACATAAAACTTATAAGGATTAAGAAAAATATTCATTAATACCTGTAGAAAACTCTGGCCTAAAAAAGATATTTTTTTTGTTTGTTTTTTTGTAAATTTTTTTTGTGTTTTTTTTTTCGTTTTTTTTCTTTTTTTTTTTTTAAGATGATTTGAGTTTCTTGCACTCGGAGAGACAGACACAGTCAGATGTGTCTATGGTATTGCCTAGAACGCTGTCACTACTGAGAAGGGACGAGGGCGCACGCACGTGGTTACTGAGTGGGGGCAGGGGGGGCACCAAGGCTTTCTCAAGATTTACCTGATGTGAGCGAATCGCCAACGTGGAGTGTGGGGTAAAGAAAAAGGTAGGATCAGAAAACAACTGGAAATAATTTACGCTTCTTACAAAATATCTCTGCGTCGGGTGGTTGTACAAAATGGTTTCCTGATGATCGGGATCTGCATGGCCAGACCGCGTGGCTCCTGATCTCTCCGGCTGGCAAGTCCCAGCCCACGGCAGTTCAGGAGCTGGCTCACCACGGTGAAGCCACCGCCTCGGCCAGGCCAGGTGGAGAGCGGCCAGCGCCTGGGTTTGGAAGGAGCCCCTCCCTGCGGCTGGCCTCAGACCCCAGTCTGTGCCGGCTGGGATTTCAGGGTGCGCCACGGGAATCCCAGGCCCCTGAGGTTGTGGACAAGGCTGGGCTGTGCCCCTTTAAGGAACTTTGGTTCGATGAGTCAAGATGCCCAGTGGGACGCTTGGGAGGGTGGGACCCTGTGGGTCGTGGTGCCACTGCCCAGCTACAGACCTGGCGACTCTTCTGCACAGGATCAGTCCTTAAAGAACGCCTGAGGTGGTGGAGAGGCATGGGTAAGTGAGACCGCGGCTGCCCCCTATCCCAGCGGGAGCAGGTATGTCTGGCACAGAAACCACAGGCCTCGGCGGGTGAAAGCCAGACCCAAATGAGAGGAAGAAAAACAACTACAACAACAAAATCCCCGGGAAGCCCTGGAGGGCCCTGGGGGGAAACATAAGAGGGAAACACTGTATCATTGGTTCACCAAAACTGGCCTAGCAAACATGAGCCACAGTGAGTGGGGGTCCTTCCCAGCCCTCCCAACTGCCCGGCTGGGGACGGGCTCTGGGCTGGGGCTGGCAGGGTCGGGACAGGAGCCCCCGTCTACTATCTCCAGGGCACAGAACGAGCCTTCGTCTCTCTGGACCATCGAAACCAGCAGCCTTCCCAGGGGCCCTCCTTCAGACACATCCAGACAAGAGGCCGTCAAGCTCCCCAGGCCTGGGAAAAGCCCGAGCTCGGTGCAGCCTACGAGGCCAGCAGGCTGCCAGCCGTGCCCTTGGAGAACAGCACGGGTATGACAAGGACAGAGGGTGTTCCCTGCTGGGCCTCACGGGCCTCCCTTCTCCATCCACGCACAGGCTTCTCTGCGAGCCTTCCTGGTGGCCCCATGGCCCCAGAGAGCATGTGTTGCATCCCTGACGTCTCTCCAGGTGCCCACCCTGCCAGGAGCCCACCCCAAGTCCAGCGACAGGTGGCCTCACTCACCAACAGGGGACTCCTAAAGGCAGAGGTTCAGCTTCACAGTGGAAAACGACTTGCAGAATTCTTCCCTGGTGTTTCGTCAAAGTGCAAGAGATAAAGGGTCGAACTCAAAGAGGGGACGCTGGACCAGCCCACGCAGCTGATGTCCAACTCCTTCCTAGGCTCCCGGAGACCTGCGGCTTCTCATCTGGGCCACTGGACCACCCTTCTTGCCAGGAATCCTCGATGTCCTTTCCCTAGCCCAGTGTGAAGGTACGCGGCAGATGGGATGGTGGCACTGTTGTTTCCTAGCTTCTGCGTGGCTCTGGAGGGTGGCCTGGCAGTTCAACCTCGGCACCAGCCACAGGAGGACCAGGCTGGGACGGGTGCATCCACCCATGACCGGGAGGGATGGCAGCACAGCTCCTGGTGGGCCTGAGACACCCCCCACTGTCTACTCCAATCTGAGACCACAATGCTCGGTCCTTCACTTGGGCTGTGGTGACAATGTGACTTCAGATGAGGGGGGAAAACCCTGCTAAGTGGAGGTGTATTCTCTCCACCTCCCCTCTTGGGGCTATAGATGTCCAAACAAAGGCCATTTCTGTCCTGGGAATCACATGGCTCGTGGCAAGCTGGATCCAAGCCAGCAGGCCACCATCTTGACAGAAAAGGCCCAATTTCCCGGTTCCCCAGCCCTCAAAGGCCTGTGGTGGAAAGACCTGCAGTGGTCACAGAATCAGGAGGCAGATGACACTCTGACAGTCAGGGCCAGGCCAGGCACCACGAGATGAACTGGGAGCGCCTGCCCGGATCCTTTGGCTGAGCTAGAATTTGGTAAGGTGGATATTGCTGGAGACATGGGGCCAGCGGTTGAGCCTGTGAGATCTTTGGGTTTTGTTAAGCTGTCTGCTGCAGCAGGACTGGGGACAGGAGTCCCTGGGGAACCAGAGGGGGCAAGAGAGAAACGACCACCTACCACTTTGCTATCCATGTGGATGAGGCAGCCGCAGGAGACAGCTCGGTGCGGACACAGTGGCTTTCACGTCAGACCTGCAGAGGCCAGCTAAGCCCCAAGCACTGAACTGAGGTGCAAAAGAACCAGAGAGAAGGTGACAGGTGACAGCCTGTGGCCAGATACCTTGAGTTTAGACTTTCTCTACTTTTCTTTCCAGAGGAAAGAAAAGAGAACGCCGAGTGTTCTAATTACACACTTGGGCTTGCTAGAAGCTTTCCAAGAGAGCGAAATGCTTACTTTCAAATTCAGTGGCCCCCCCAAACAGGGCCACCAGCACAGTTCTGCTCCAAGGCGGCTCTCACTGACCACACAAAGCAGGCAGCTCGGGTGTGGTGAGGAGTGCCAGGTTGTGGCCCCAGCCACATCTGTCAAGCACAGCTATAGACGCCTGTCTATCAGCAGCACCTGAGAGCTCCCCTTCTGGAAAGCCCAGAAGGTCAAGAGCCTGCTGCTGTTTCCACTCCAGAAAGTGACCTTAGCTCCTGTCTGGGCCTCCCTGTTCTTGTTCCACTGAGGCTCTCCTGATGACAGGATCCGAGCTGCAGATGTGGAGGAAATGTGAGAACTTCCCCAGGAGGAGAGGTGGCAGAGTGGCTCCTGAGACCGGGGCTCGCTGGAGCGAATGTGGAAATGGCCCGCTTGTATCCATTCCAGAACGTCCCAGACGCCGCAGGGAGGGCTGGGCCAGTTCTCATGAGGCAAAGTGCACAGGCTCGGCCCCCAAAGACGGTGATCTGGGCCCTCAGTCATGACCAACTTGACTCCTTTCCTGCCGGGGACAGGGGACAGGGCTGTCGTACAGTGCTTTTGTAGTCGAGGTATCTCGCAGTTGAGTAATGCTTCATTACTGGGAGGGGGAGTCACACAGCCACCCCCAGGAAGGGAGACGGTTCCTTTGCCAGTAGCCCCCACAAAGGTGGTCATTCTCTGCCTTAAGTGTGACCATCGCTGCCCCACAGCCATGATCACCGAAGGGACGTAGGACTATCGGCTCTACTGAGGTGGGGCGGGTGGGGGTTGAGAGCTGATCTTCCTCTGTGTCACTCTCAGCATCTGGACTGCGGAGAACACAACTGCTCATGGCTGAGGGCTGGCAGAGAGGCCTAAAGACCCTTTCGCAGCATCAAGTCCAGTGCATCCACCCACAAGGCACCACGCTCTACTACTGTCCTGGGTAGAGGGCTGAAGTGCCTTTAGGGTCCCAGGAGGGCTGTGGACCCCCTAGAACCCTGAAATAGTAGGAGAGGCTGTGGGTCTGGGGTGTGGTGGACGCAAACATGGATCAAGGCAGAAGTCCCTGTTGAGCTGGAAGGGTCAGGCCCTGGTGGGGAGCGCAGAGCACTCTGGGTACGGAAGTCAGAACTCGCGGTACCAGGCGCAGCGAAGCAGGGGGGCGGCTCTTCCGCTTATGTTCAGACCCCCTATGCCAGGTGCTGCCCCCTATGGCTTCCACCAGACCCCCGCGCCTGAGGTTCCCGCGACCCCGCCCCCACCCCTGGTCTGCAGACAGCTCAGCCAAGACCTTGCTCTTGACCTTGCTGCCAACAGGTGAAAACTGGTTGCAGGGGGAAGGCAGGAAAAAACCTTAGGGTACTGACTGTACCTCTGAGATGAGCTAGTTTACAGTGTGAACGAGAAGGGCGAAACTCGGAAACATAAGTTAGACATTCAGTGCCTCCTAGCAGAGTCTAAATCAAATCGGAAGAAACGAAACGAACCCCCCAAAAGAGGAGAAAACTGCTAAAATGTTAGGAAAAAAAACGACGTTGAGTGGAGACAGTTAGCTATACTTCTCTGAAAAATGTCTTTTTTTCCCTCTCTTATATTAAAAAGCAAAACGTCAGCTTCATATTCTTAAAGTCTCCTTTTCCTGATTTAGGGAGATAGATAGGTGTGTTTCTAAGGCGGCTGCCGGGAGACACCCCAGGGTGCTCCCCAGGCAGCAGCTCAATGCCCTGAAGGTGAACGAGAAACAAAGTCCAGTGCAGAAACTGTCCATCTGATGCAGTTTGGAGAATCCATGGCAGAGCAGCTGGGTGGGGTGGGGGCGGGTGGGGCTGGAGGGCTGGGGGTGGGGGGCGGGGGGGCGAGGACAGGGAGCATCAAGTCATTCAGATCTCAGCTGCCTGAACATTTCACAACGTCAGCTTCTCCTGATCTGCACACCTGAAAATGGAGTCTTTAGAGCCCCTTCCCGAGAAAAGGTGAAACTTCTCCCTCTTTCCCAGTCACCCGGCTTTCCTGACACACTCAGTCAATGCACACACACCTGCGGGCAGGTGCATGCACACGCACCAGGATTGTATGTGTGTGCACGCGTGTGCAAAGCTTCTCTGGATGTGCAGATGAGCACAAGGCCCCCCACACCCCGGGCACGTGTGTTTGGACACACGCACACACGTGTGGATGTGGACACACATGCACACACACACACTGGAAAAAAGCACTTAAGTTTCTAGGGGGCGTTTATAATGAGGTCCACAGTGTTTAGAACTTAAATTCCTTTTCTTTGTGACAGTGTTGTGTGTTTTTTTCTAACGGTCGTTTCTCTGTTTTCTTCTCTTTTTCTCTGTTCCGGAGTCTTAAAGCATGTTGGATTTCAGAAACATGAGTTTGTTCATGTCTTCCGGGCTGAGCAGCCGCCTCCTTTTGATCAGGAGGGCCTGCTCACACATATTTACACACCCACTTCTGGCCCCCACGGCTGGGACCGCCAGGAGCCAAAAGGCAAGCTTGGCGAGTTTTGTGTGCTTTTGGGTCACGCAAGACCAGTACTGGAAGAGGTCAGGGGTGGCCTGGAAGAGGGGCTCCTGCAGGTAGTCGTACACCTCGCTCTTCCCCAGCCGGTCATCCTCCTGAGCCGTGGGGTGCTCGCCAGCTGCGGAGCGGGGCTTCTTGGCAGCGGGCTCGAAGTCGGCCTCCTCGGCCCAGGACTCCTTCACCTCGTTGATGAGCTCGCAGACCTTGCCGATGATCTCCTCGTGCTGGTAGGGCGGCACGGGCCGCAGCTTCTGCTGCGGGTCCAGGATCATGGCCACCTTGTGGGCCGGGTGCACTTTGAAGTTCTCCTTGAGCGCCTCCAGGAAGAGGTGGCACAGCTTGCTGACGGTGCCCGCGTCGTTGGCCTTGGCCGTGAACAGCTTCTCCAGCCTGACGTAGGTGGGCAGCACCAGCTGCAGGGTGGGCTGGCTCTCGTTGCTCAGCTCAATTACCGCCTGCTTCACGGGCGTCAGGATGGCGGCCAGGTTGCTGAGCAGGTGCTTGTTGAGGCTCTGGATGAGGTTCATCTTCTTGGCCCGGCTGTAGAACTCGCAGATCTGCTCGTAGCGCTCGTGCACCAGAAGCAGCGAGTCCGTCACGGAGTTCCAGCAGGGCGGTGGCGAGGTCTCCTCCAGCGACCCGAAGGTCTCCTTGGCGAGGCCCGTGGAGCCCGCCAGGTCCTCGCACACGTTGAGCAGCTCGATGACCTCGTGCATGCTGCGGGCCTGCAGCGTCCGCTTGCTCAGCACGCTCTGCACCACCGAGTTCAAGGCACAGGCTGAGCAGCGGAGGCACATGCCGGCCTTGGAGAAGGCGGACGCACTCACCCGGCAATCCGTCACGTACACTGTCCTGATCTCCGACATCACGAACTCCGAGAGCACGTTCTGTACCCAGTGGTGCACCAGGTCACCGCTGTCACGAATGTCTGCGCCCTTCACGCCCAGCACGTAGCTCTTGATGTGGTTGCCCTCGGCCTGGTAGGCTGTGAGGATGTAGCAGGAGTCGGGGCCCACGCTCTGAGAATGGCAGGTGACACCGATGCCCAGACAGGCATTGCTGCCCAAGGCGCATGTCACCTTGACCTTCACCTGGTTGTACATACGAGGCAGGTGCTTGAGGGCCAGCGTGTTGAAGTTGCCCAGAATCTCGGTGACCGAGAAGGCCCCGTAGCGGGCGCCGCTGTCCACCAAGGTCTGGGCCAGCTTGAGGAACTCCTTCCCGCTGACCACACTCAGCGCACCCAGGTCGGCGCACATGACTCGCAGCAGCCGCTCGGCGATGTTCTGCCGCTCCTTCTCTGGGATCATGCTGTTGGAGGTTAACCCACTGGTTGTGGCTGGCAAGGGACACAAAGAGAGCTGTGATTAATTCTGCATCAAGGTACTTGTCCTGGCAGCAGCATAATTCTCTAAACATCTAGGACAGGATGGCAAATACAGTTCATCTCTCATGGACACTGGGGGCACAGGCTACTTCTAACGTGATGGTCTCACAGGAATAAAGTTCCACAATTGATTGGTAATGTCTGCCATGGGCGTGGAAATAGTGGTATATGTGCAACATACTTGCCCTGTGTGTCATTCAACCAGACCGTTGAAGACAACTAACCTCACCCTCAACGTAGGAATCAATGCAAACCAGGGACCTTTAGTAAATAAAACAGACGTAGCCAGTGGCAGGAAGGAATAGCCAATAGAAATGGCAGGTGGTGGCTCCTAATTCTGACACTAGCTGGTGCTCTCTGACCAAAACACAATCACTTCCTCTCCCAGGGCCTTCTGTCCTGAGTTAAGGATTCTAGCATGAGGTGCAAGTGTGTTCTGGAAGCCTCAGGCCTCCTCCTGCATCACCACAGGAGGCACAGGGGGCTGTCGGAGCAGGGGAGTGGCTGGAGTGGGGCTGGCAGGCCTCTGGCCAGGCTCCCGCCGCCGTGTGGAGGAGACCTACTGTTATTGGCGCTGTTCCTCTGGGCCTGGGGCTTCCACTTCTCTTCCACTATGGCAGGTGGAGACCGGGACTGGTTGGAGGCGATGTTGTTTTCGTTGTCAGCTGTGGGCACAAGGGGACAGGGTGCTGCCTTGAAGGGCAAGAGGCTGGCCCACGGACAAGGCAAGACTGTGAGGTAGGTGAACCACACGAGGACTCAGGCCAGTCAACCTGCCTTCTCCGCAGACAGCGGATACTTTTTTGGGTGTTTTCAATACGATTTTTTTGGCAGGGGAGCAGTACTCGGGATGGAACCCAGGGCCTCCCACAGTCCAGGCAAGTCCTCTACCAGTCCTTTTCTATTTTGAGACAGGGTCTCATTAAGTTGCCTAGGCTAGCCTTGAACTTGTGATCCTCCTGCCTCAGCCTCCCAGGTAGCTGAGATGATATGTGTGTGTCACCACACTCTGCCATATTTATTAGCAGTTTCATGAAATAAATGAAACAACACCAAAGCCCTACTTACACGACACAAAGCACCAAGTTCTGAGGTCCGTATGTAAAAAAAGGTTTGCACAAGATGACAGGCAGGTGGGAAAAAGACTTCAGGGCAAGAGGAACTGGGCAGGGTCCCCATCTTACCCAGGGAACTAAATGTGCCGCAGACTGAGGGCTGGTCCCCGCTTGCCATATTGTCTTGAGAACAAGCCTCAGAAGTATAAAGGTCATCCTAATGACTAGACTGCAGACAGACAAATCCAACCCTCTTTCAAGAAATCCACTGAATCTGCCACTGAGTAGGCCGGGGCAGGGGGATGTCAAATTCAAGGCCAGCCTGAGCAGCTTAGTGAGATCCTGTCTCAAAACACATAAAAAGGGCTCCGGGTATAGCTCAGCGGTAGAGCACCTCCCTAACATCAGCAAGGCCCTCAGTTCAATCCTCAGTGTCACAATATACAAACAAACAGATAAAAACCAATGACGTCCCAACAATGTAAAAGGCACAACACCAAGTATCCAGTAAGTAGTAGGCGGGTACAACTAACCAGGAGAAAAACCAGGCAACAGAAGCAGACCAGAGTCGACGGAGCAGCCAGCAAAGTCCTCAGAGACAGCAGCCATCCATGTGCATGTGCTCAGAGGCACAAGGGGAAACACAAACATGAGGGGGGAGTGGAAAACGGGAAGAATGCTCATGTGGAAAGGACGGCACATGAGGTGAAAGGAGATCAGACGCCATCAGAGAAGAGATCAGAACATGAAGACAAAAGCAGGTTCATCCTGAACACCAGAGGACAAGGGCTGGCAGAAACGAACGGAGCCAGAGCAGCATCAGGCCGTTCAATACGCACACACAGATAGAAACGGGGTCCCAGGAAAAGGGACTGGAGGGGCCCAAAACTCTCAAGACAAAATTCTTCCAAAATAGGTGAAGACAACAAATTTTGATTCAAAAAGCTCGATCATGTCCAATGAGAAATAAACATAAAAAAAAAAAACAACGAACGCACATCATCCCATCATGATCAAGTTGTTGAAAATCAATGAAGAGAAAAAAGATCTTGAAAGCAGCTACAGGGGGTGGGAATCAAGTACAGATGAGCACAAGCAGAACGGCAGCAGACTTGTCCCCAAGAACTGCACAGCCCAAGGCAAGAGAAGGACGTGCTACAAGAAAAGGGCCACCGTGCGTCCTGGGTCCAGCGAGTGAAGGACAAACGAGGAACAAGTTAAAGTGAAATAATAGACTTTTAAGACAGAGACAAAAACCAGACTTCATTAGAAGAAATACAGGAAGTTCATCCGAGCTAAGAAAGAGAGGGACACTAAGAATGTGAAGGACGGCTGGGCACTGCGCCTGTGGGTAAGTACAAAACCTCTCCCGCATTGTAAAGACCTTCAGAGGGGACTGACTGCCCACTGGAAAACCATGACCATGAACTGAGGAGATCACAGGTAAGGGCACACTGTGGAACCAGGCAGGACAGGATGGGAAACAGAAGGTACCCCTGGAAGGTTCTAGCAACACGGAGAGCAGACTGTCGGCAATTCAGCATAGATAGCTTAAGCCCAAATAAAACCATAAAAGCAGAGATTATAGTTAATAAGTCAATTGTGCAGATAAAAAATGGAATCAAAAAAATTCTCAGCCCAAAATAAGGGAGGAAAATTAGAGAAAAAAGGAACAGAGAACAAACCAGATGAACAGTGAATCAGGAGAAGGACGGCAGATCTGTACCCAACAGGGCTGAAATTACACTAAGTGCGAATGTCTCAAAATCCCAAAGAAAACTCAAGGGGTT
This sequence comes from Ictidomys tridecemlineatus, assembly GCF_052094955.1. Lineage (NCBI taxonomy): Eukaryota > Metazoa > Chordata > Mammalia > Rodentia > Sciuridae > Ictidomys > Ictidomys tridecemlineatus. The sequence continues at coordinate 190,917,695 of NC_135480.1, read as the reverse complement.
CTTTAAAAAAACAAGGCTTGACAATACATTATCTCTAAGAAACCTCATTAAATATAAAGAGGAAGCAGTTTAAAGTAAAAGATTAAATAAAGGTACCATGTGAACAGTGGAAAAAGGAGAGCGGAGGGGTGGGCTATGTTACAGAAAACCAGAGCTCAGAGAAAGAACGTGACCAGCGATAACAGGAGGCCCAGCATGATGACAAAGAGGCCAAATTTCTAAGGGTGCACAATCATCGTGAATGTGTATGCAAAATGTAACACAGCTTTCAAACTCATAAAGCAAAAATCCAGAGAAACGAAAAACCAGACAAATGCACAATCATAACCAGAGAGTCAGCTCTTCTCTTAGTAACTGGAAGCCCTAAACATTAATCGAGTGGACAACGTGAAACAACCTGATGTACATGTAACCAGATTCCCAGAAAAGGGAGTGGGGCAAAAATACAAAATCATACCAAGTTTGGTTTCTGGCTTTAGTATAACAAATTAGAAGCCAATAATAAAAAAATATTTAGAAAAATTACAACTATTGGAATATTAAACATCATCCATTTAAATAACTCATGGGTCACAAAAAAACAAATGAAATTAGGAAAATGTTTTGAACTTAATGAAAATAACAAACATTTCAAAATGTGTGTGATTTGTCTATAAACAGGGTTTATTGGTAGCATTCAATACTGAAAAAGAAGTTAGGCTCAAAATCAGTGTTAGAAGCTTACACTTTATGAGCTAGCTGGTCATGCACCTGTGGTCCCGAGCAACTTGGGAGGCACAGAGGCCATGAATTTGAGGCCAGCCTGAATAATATAGTAAGACTCCATTTCAAAATAAAAAAAGTAGTTTTATCCCTTCCTCACACCATATGCAAAAATCAACTCAACATGGAGTCCAGGAGACAGCACAGGAGTCGAGCCTTTGTGATCTGGGGTTAGGCAATGGTTTGTTAGGTATAACAAAAGCACAGATGATGAGAAAAAACAGGTAAATAGGCTTCAACAAACTAAAAAAAATTTATATTTCAAAGGATAGCATCAAGAAAGCAAAAGGGCAACCTATAAAATAGACCTATCTGTAGGGGTGCTCTAAATGTTCAAAGAACTTGCACAACTAAATAACAAAATGAAAAACATTGAAAAATTGACAAAAGATCTGAGTAGATATCTCTTCCCCATAAGACATACAAATGGCCCAAAAGCCCATAAACAAACAAAAAGATGCTCAAGGCCATTAGCCACCAGTGAAATGCAAATCAAACCCACAATGAAATACCCATTTCCCTTGCATTAGGATGGCTCTAGTCAAAATCCAAGGTAACGAAAAGTGTCCTGAGAGTTGAGGAACAAGACCCTCACTTACTGTTGGCAGGAATGGAAACATGCTGCAGACACTGCAGGGAGCTATTTGGAGAGTCCTCAAACGGCTAAACACAGTTAGCACAGGACCCAGGTCTCCACTCCTCAGTAGACACTCGAGAGTTACAATAGACACCTACAAGGACTCCTGCACCGCACAAGCTCACAGCAGCTTTATCTGCAATAGCCCCAAACTGGAGACCTACATGTCCATCAATGGTGAATGGATAAAGAACTTGTGACACATGGAAACCATGGAATACTATTCAGCAATTCAAAGCGATTACTGTCACCGAGCAGGAAACCTCCATATGTAAAATGCCAGGAAAGGACGAACAATAGTGAAAGTGTAGTTAGTTCTGGGTTCCATTGTCAGGGTGGGGGGGAACCAGGGAACTTTTCTGGGTTGATGGTACTGTCATATATTTTGATGGTGATGGTGGCTGAACAGTGTATACAGTTGTCAAAACCTACTGAATCGTACTCTTAAAAAAGCGGTCAATTTCATTTATGTAAATTGCCTCAGGAAATCTGATTTTAATTTAAAATAGTGTAAAGAAACCCATTAAGTTGGTAATAGTGGTTAGCTTTAAATAGAGCGACTATGGTTGATTCTTCATTTTCTAAATACTATGCCTTTTCCTGGTGGAGGGAATGCATTGCTTTTGATGGACAGAGCTTCCGTTTACAAAGGGGAAATGAGTGTCCCCATGGGAACCAGCAGCCTGCCTTGTTAACTTTCTCCCCTGGAGCACCAGGATTGGAAAGCCCCGGATGTGAACCCAACTCTGCCACTTGACACTTCATTTCAACTCTCTGGGCCTCAGTTTCCCCCCCTCCATGCACAATGCCGGGGCTGGGTACCCTGCAGGGCTGGTTCTCTCTGCCTTTACACAGGACGTAGAACTGACAACAGTATCTAGTACTGGTTGATGTTTTGTAAATGTTTTCCTCCAGATCCCTCAGACACTCCTTCTGATATAAATTAGGTCTGGTTCCAAGCTCTGAAAGGGCGTGATTTATAGCTTGTACTGAAAATGAGATTCACTCCACGCAGCTACCTGGACGTGGCCCTGCCCCATGCGTTTCCGTGAAGGGCTGGGTGTGAAGGGGGAACAGTGGTTGTTTTCAGAGAGAACACTGCAGGAGGACCAAGCAGAACAGGCAGAACACGCCCACTCTAAAAATCCAAAACACTCCAAAACCTGAAAGGTTCTGAGCATGACCTCCCAAATGGGAAATTCCACACCCGACCCCAGGTGATGGGTCGCAGGCCGAACGCAGGTGTGTTAACATAGGATAGTCACCTTCAGCCTGCGAGTCTAAGGTATACATAAAGCAAAAGTGACCCTCATGCTTCCACTCATGGTGAAGGGATAAAGAATTGTGATAACTTCATCATGGACATGCAAGTATTCCAAATTTCAAAATATCCCAAACCTGAAACACTTCTGGTCCCAAGCAACATATGCTTCTGACGGTGATGGGAAAACAGGCCCTGGCTGCTGCTGGGCTTGGGACGTGGAGCTCCGAGCACAGCCCATTTCTGCAACCTGATGCAGCCCTGAGGAGGGCACGGATAAACCCACGCCATAGACGAGAAAACCAAGCCCCGAGAGGTGAAGCAGCTCAGAGGGATCACAGACCCGGCCGGTGCAGCCACCTCCCAAGTCCCACGGAAGCCAGCTACCAACTTCATCATTGCTGGCAAGGCCGCGGGCCGCCTCAGCCACGGTCTTCCTGAGTGGACTTCAATAAGGGGCTGGCAGGGAGGCCTGTGACCACCGAACTCCCCAGGGTGTGCTGGTGGCTGCAGGTGAGGAGGCTGGGCACTGGGGCTCTGGAGTTCATGTGCAGGTAGGGAGCCTGGTCTAGTCACCACAGTGACCTCATCACCTCGAGCAAGTCACAAACCACTCCGTGTGTGGGTCTCCTCTCTGTGAAGTGGGGTTAATACGGGCACTGATTTGGGATCTCCTGAGAGGTAAGGTGAACGTGCACAGAACCCTGAGCACAAAGGCTGGCATCAAGCAGAAGTTTGAGTGATGTCAAGCCGTCTTAGGGGCTGTGCGACTGGGGGCCAGCGATCACGTTCCCTGAGCCTCGTTCTTCGCCTGTGTAAATGGACCGGCAACGTCAACCAGCTGACAAAAGCCCTACAGAAAGCCCCGAGTGCCACACCGACACCCAGCGAGCGAGCGCTGAGTGCCCGCTGTCGCCAGTATCATTACTGCCAGTACACACTCTGAGCTGTCGCCAGGGCAGACCGGCTGCCTACAGTCGGGAAAGGAAGTTTATTAGCGAGAATTAGCCCGTGCCATTCAGCAGCCTCTTAATGAGATTGGTGTTACTCGAGGCTGATCCTCTTTATCAGTGGCGCTGTGAACTGCGCAGCTCATGACGCTTAATTGCCCTCCCCGGAGCCAATCCTTTAATCCCGACTCAGCTGGCTGGGATTCAGCCGGGCTCTGCCTGCCTCGCTGGCCAGCCATTCTCTGGCAGCGCCCGACCAGAACAAAGCAACTGGAAACTCCTCGGAAACAAGCTGAGATGCCCGGAGAGGCGGGGCCACCGCAGGGCTCAGCCCCGATTTGCATTCTAATGGCCTCCTGTCCTCCCACTGCTGAGAGGTGGGGAAGCTCTGGCAGAGGCTCTTCCCTAATTAGGGCTCAGCTTCCAGAAGCAGGTCCAGAAGCTGGGAGGGGGTGGGTGGAGCATCCAGGGTTTTGAGGTGGAGGGTGGCCAAGGCAGGGCGGTACAGGGCGGCAGGCCTTGGGTCCAGGCACGTCCAGGTTCAGGTGGTCCGCACAGACTGCCAACCGTCACTAGCTCAGGGATTCCGGTTCCCCTGGGGCAAGTCTAAGTGCCTTGAGGTGTCTGAGCCAGGAGAGGGATGCTGAGGGCAAAGGCAGGAGGGAGGCCCGGGGACACAGGAAGGTGGCTGACAGCTGGCGACCTGGGTTCTGTGTACCCTCATTTTAGGGATGGGGACAGAGTTTCCTGCCTGAGGTCACACAGCGTCAGGGCACATCCTTGCAGCAGAACTGGAACTCAAGTGTCCTGGCTGCCACTCAAGAGGTCTGATTTGAAAGAGCTCATGAGAAATAACTAATGGCCCAGCCCAAAGATGGTGCGGACCAGTGCCTGATATATGGCAGATCCCTAATAAATACGTGTGGGACGAAGACAAGTGGAGCTCACGGCAGAGCAGCGGCTCCCCTCAGAGCCCTGTCCTGCTGTGTTCTGCGCTGGCTGAGCCCGGCATGGAGGATTATAGGAAAGATCTATAACCTTCGAGGGGTACAAATGATAGCCACGACAATGACAGTAGAATCAACAGCAGCTGCCAATCAACCGAGCCACCCCGTGGGCAGGGTGCTTTCCACACAGGCCTTCTAGTGCCCCTGAAGGATTCCCCTGAGGCACAGAGAGACCCACAGCCAGCTGCCCCCTCCGGGATGTGCTTCCTCTTGCAACGTTGCCAGTCAGGCTGTCTCGGGGCGGTGGCTCTGAACTCGCTTTAGAGGTTCACACTGGTCCTGGTTCAGGGGGTGGTCTAGGAGTCTGCCTGGAGCAGCCCTCCTAGTGACTCCCACATCTGCTTTTTCTCTGTACCCAGGATTGAACCTCGCATGCACCATCACAGACCTACATTCCCAGCCCTTTAATTTTTTTTTTTTTTTTTGTAATTTCAAGACATAGTCTTGCTAAATTGTCCAGGCTGGCCTCAAACTTGCCATCCTCCTCCCTCAGCCTCTTGAACAGCTGGGATTACAGGCAAGCACCACCATGTCTGGCTCTGAGTGCAACTATTTTACGGGACCCCGTGTCACAGTGCATGGGACCGTCCTAGACTGGCTGAAGCCCAGCCTGGGCGGGAGGCTCCTCACAGCCACCAGGAAGCCTTCTTTGACCCCCTCGACCCCAACGGTGCTCCCACAGGGCCTGTGCGGACCCCAGGGCGCAGACCACCCTGTGTCATAAACAGCTGACTGATAAGGACTCTCTGAGGGTGGGTTTCACATCCTGCGACGTCCAGGGAAGTGCGGCTTTCCCAGGGACCTCAGTCTCTCTTCCGTTTGAGGAACTGAGGGGGGGCAGGAGAGGAGCCGGTGTTGGCGGGCGCCCTTACCTGCGTGGGACTGCATGTGCTCCAGCAGGTTGTTGTAGAACTGGAACTGGATCCCGCAGGCTCCGCAGGTGTAGGGCTCTGGGGGGAGACGGGGCAGCGTGAGGGGCAGCACACACCCGGGCACCTTCTGTGGGGACCCAAACATACGCTGGGTCTTGGTGCTCAGGGCTCCGGGCCCAGCCTGTCTGCTCCCCTGCACTAGGCTGGGGACACAGGGAGCAACGGAGAGAGGAAGACATGCAGCTGGAGATCACGGGATCTGGTGGAGTGCTATTTATTGAGCGCTTACTGCATGCCAGGCACCGTTCTGGGCACTTGGGAGGGGCTTGGGGAGGACCCCATCCAGGGAGCAAGAGTTCTCTGAGAACAGTGACTGGTGCCACAGCCCAGCCCTCTACCTGAGACAACAGAAGTCACATTCACCAAGTGAACGAATGAGTGAACGAATGAATGAATGAATGTATGAACCAACAAAAAAAACAGCAGCCAACACATGCTCAGTGAGGAAGCGGGAGGCCGGGTTGGGGGTGGGGCGAGGACAGGAGGAGGCAGCAGAAGGGAGCCAGGGCGCCTGGGCCTGAACTGCCAGCTCTGTCCCCAGCACTCCAGGCAGTGCAGGGCACTAAGGGGGAGGAGGAGAGGAAGGAAGTGGGAAAAGAACAGTGGAAGAGCGAGGCAGAGAGAGGAGGTGGCTGGCCAGCTCCAAGGAGGTGTCCAGAGGCTGCACTGATGGCCAGGAGGGGACGCCTGGCAGGGTTGAGGGGCAGAGGCAGGCTGCCTGGGGCCAGGGCTCCGCCCTGCCCTGTCCAAACTTGTCCACTGGCCCTGGGGCCTCCCACCTGCTGCTGCGCCTGCCCAGGAGGGTGGCCTAAGCCGGTCTCCAAAGCCCAGGTCAGGGATGTAGGAGGCCAGCCGAGTCCTGCCCTGCCTTGCCCTCTCCAGCCCCCCAACAGGATGGTCACTTACTCTGCGGGAGAGGGGAAGGATTGGGAATCAGGGGACTTGCAGTTTCTGCAAAAAGAGAAACCGTTTAGCTGAGTCTCTCCCAGTCTGCGGTTCTGTGACCGCCATGACTTCTCTTTCTAACCTGTGAGCCGCATGGGGCTCCCAGGAGTGGGGAGCACCCGTCAGCCAGGTGCACAATCTGGGGGGAAGCATGGGGTGGTGGCGGCATGGAGTGGGTCACACATTTCAGAGAGTGCAGGCTTCCCGTGGGTGCTGGGGCCTCCAGGCAGGGTGAGATCAGGCTGGGTCATCCCCCTAGGATTTTGTGAGGACACAGGAGTCCTAACAAGAGAACATCCACGTGGTTGTCCACCTGGGGCAGTGCCGGAAGGTGCTCCCGGGGTCGGTCGGCAAGATGGGGGAGTAGCAACAGTCTGTGGGCCATGGGGTTACGATCAACTCTCCTGAGCTCAGTCTCCTCACTGCCTCCCACGGGGATGGGGTAAGGATGGAAACGGGTGAGGCACATCACGCTCCGCACACACGCTAGGCACATAGTAAGCGCTCAATAAATGGTGGCTGCCGGTGGCAGCAGCCCATGACGGCATCATTCCCGACAGCAGAGTTGGCTCCAGGGCACGAGAGGCACAGGGGGTGCAGGGTGGCGTGGCTGGGAGCCCAGGGCACATCGGGAGACCTCTGTTCCAGTCCCCTGCTGCTACTTAGTCCTGCCTGGCGAGTCACCCCTCCACTCACAGACTGCCCTGGAGAGGTGGTGTGCGTGACGTCATCTAAAGCCCCAGCCCCGTCCCTAGGCACTCAAGCTTCACTGGTTTACTAAAAAAACAAACAAAAAAACCCAGCCACCAGGAAAAGCCCCACGTGCCTCAGTGCGTCACTGGCCGGGGCACTCACTGCGGCTCCGCCAGGTCACCACAGCGGGGAGAAACAGAGGCACTGGCTGAAGCCGCTAGTGGCCAGGCGGTGGAGCTGGCTTGTTCTTGGGCCGGGGCTGCATCACCATCTGTGTCCCCAGCTACCGCACAGAGTCCTGTCCCCACAGGTGCCTCAGCCTAGGGAAGCACAGTGGCGGGATGCCTGTTCCCTCAAGCCCTGGCTGTCCCTGCTGTGCCTTTCTTGGACAGGCTGCTGGTGACCACCTGTGGCCTGCCAGGCTGACCCCACAGCGGCCATTCTAGAGGCTGGGGTGCTCTGCCAGGGTCCTGCCCGAGGCAGTCAACAGGGGGCGCCAGACACCACCAGGAAACGGCAAAGCGCCTGCGCTGAAGGGGCTGGAAGGGAATCCTCCTTAGGACAGTGCCAGGTCCAAAGTGGGGGTGAAATCTGGGACCTCTGGCTTTCAGAGCCTTCTCTACTGTACCCCCTTTGCCTCTCCTAGGAAGAAACCGGCTGCAACATTAGTGTTAAAAGCAGCAATGGCTCTCTGAGGCCACCCATCTGGGCTGGCGGACAAGTTTTGGGAAGGGGAGTTCCTCTCTCCACGGGGAGCAGACAAAGAAGAGCCACAGAAGGGTGGCCCTGGAAGAGAAGGCCCCTCCTGCTTCTGCCTGGCCCTGCTGTCCCTCCCCTTCCCAGCCCCAGCCTCCCCCGCTCCCACCCATCATGCACCAGGAAGACTCAGCCCACCAGGGCTGGGATGGAGGTGGCTGTGGTGCCAGCCAGCACCGGTGTCACGGGCACACTCACCGCTGGAGTTCTGTGAACTGCTGTTGGTCTCTTCAAAGTGGTTTTGTGCTTTGCTTTCTACTCTCCGACTAAAGGCGCTTTCTGCTGGGAGAGGGACAGGACAGAAAACCATGGGGACAGTCAGCACGAGGTCTCCAGGGAGGGCAGGAGGAGGCCCTGGGGCTTGGTGAATGCCCAGGGCTCTCTGCTGGGGGAACAGCACAGTGGGGCCCCAGGAGGCCCTCCTGGCCATGCCCAGGAAGTCTAGGCACCGTGGGGGTGAGCTGCCCAGGGACACAGGTGAAATCCAGCCAGTGAGCAGATGGCACATGGGCCTGGGTCTCCCATCTTTGGTTCCACATGTGTGACACCAATTCGTTTGAACCTGCCAACAGCCACTCCCTCTGCAGACCCCACTCCACGGCCCCACGAAGGAGCAGGGAGGACGGCGGCCCGTTTCCTGGGGGCGGCTTTGAATCAGCAGGAGGTCAAGCAGCCGACTCTAGTTTCCCAAGCTGGCGGTCACCAGCGGCAGGCAGAGCATCCTGGGTCAGGGGGCATGGCAGGCACGGAAAGTGAGGGGTCAGTTCACTCAGGGGCGGGGACAAGGGCTCGGCCACCCTTGAGTGATTTCTGGCATCTCTGCCCGTGGGCTGCAGCTTGCTGAGTGGCCGGCCCTCTCTCTGGTTCTCTTTCAAAACCCCACGATGCAGAAACAGGGTGCAGGCAGGTGACACCACAGGCCCAGCCCCGCCCCACCTGCAGAAGGCACCAAAACAGAGAATCTGCGGTGGAAGAGAACCTGCTTTCCAAGACATTCTTGGCACCATAGGGACACCGCTACTCCAAGAGCTGACGGCCTCAGGGCACACGTCCACTGGGATGTGAGCCGACCCTGTCCCCTTCGTAACTTGCAAGAGGACAGCCAAGGCTTGAAGTCCTCCCAGAACGAGACTGTTCGTCTTTACTTAACTCAGCTCCTACGGAACATCAGGGGTCCACGGAACCCCATTTTAAACATACTAGATTCTGTAGCAGCCCTCCAAAGTGGGGACCTAAGAACCCATTTTGGGAAATGCCAGTCTTATCCTGTCCATCCTACCCCAGAAGGGCAAGTGCTCAGCTGTGAGTGCCAGGGCGCCAATAACCATGGGGACAATGGGTGGGAAAGGAAGCCAGAGTAGCTCCACGGCCTGGCACAGCTCTCCCCACCCTCCCACCTGACAAGGAGGCTCCGTCTTGGGGACAAGGCTCCTTTCAGAGGTGTCTGCAGACTGCCCGGGCCAAGCACCTCAGACAGCACCTGCCAACTGTCTGTAAGGAGGCCCTCCTAACCGAGCACCTACTCTGTGCAGCCCTGGGCAGACACTCCACAGCTGTGGTCTCCCTTAATCCCCCCATAGCTCTGAGAGGCTGAGAAACACAGCAGAGAGAGAGAGAGAGAGAGAGAGAGAGAGAGAGAGAGAGAGAGAGAGAGAGGGGCTGTTGAATTCAGGCCCAGGGTGCATTGCCAGCCCTCTAAGACAGCAGTGAGATGTCACCGGGGGAGTCCACGCCTCCATTTATGAAGCTCTGGAGTGAGGAAGCAATCGCCTTCTCCACCTTAACCCTTGTGTCCGCAAGGGGACAGGTGCCCACCTCTGTGGGAGTTTTGTTCTGACCAACATCTGTTTGGAACTCAACACAACGGATGTTGCCAACTCTTGGGGGGTCCCCTACTGCTCAACCAATTGTGCAAAATTTGCACTGCTTCATGTGCCTCTGATGGAAAGCCAGTGTGTGAGGCTCCAAGTCAAGTCCCAGTCCCAGACGTGTTCTCTCACACACAAGAGCTCCACACTCCAGGAGGATGAGGGCGGTGGCCACGTCCAGCTCGCACCACCTCACAGGCCCTGCCAGTTCCTGCTCCCAACCTGGTGTCCTCTGGCCTGCCCAGCTGGGAAACCCAGGAGTGATCCCATCAAGACTCTTCTAAGTCACAGGGGCAGTCCAGGCATGCCCCAGCTTGCTGGACACTTGCTTCAAAACATGGAGGTTCAACAGCTGCCACATGCCACATCAGCCCCTGTGGGCCGTGCTCTGCAGAACTTGGGTGCAAACTCCCAGCCACAAAGCTCTAGTGCAGATGGGGATTTGAAAGCCAACATCCCATTATCCAGGTGCGTCCACGTCTACCGCCAATGATACCACCATGACCTGGCTGCTTCAATTTGTAACTACTATAGCAAAAACACAACCGTCCCCCAAAACCCACGGCCTTCGAGGCTGACTGACTCCTCTCCTTTCGGGAGATCTAAGCACTGTAAACATCAACCACCACACCCTGCCCAGAGCAGCCTCCAGAACCTGAGCAGAGGCGGGCACGGCTCTCACCCAGCGGGGTCATCGGTCACACAAACCCAGCGGCTCATTCATCTGAGCGCTCACTCAGATCACCTGCATGTTGAGGGGCTGGCTCTGGCCTCAAGGGAACTGAAGGGCCAGAAGTCCCCGGAACCCCACATGGCCACTCCACCCCAACTCCCACCAAGCCAGGCAGGCAGCCGAGGCTTGTTCTCTGCAGGTACGAATCCAAGCGTTCCCGGCAGGGGTGCAGGGGTGCTTGGTACGGGGCAGGTCTTGTTTGTTTTCTAGATGGAATGACCCTGGGGACTGTCTGATGCCTGTTCACCCTTCTGGAGCCAGAACGCCTTGACCAGGAAAAGGCTGGAGCTGGCGTCCCCCAGTGTCCCACCTGGCCTCTGTCTCACGCCAGGGTTTCACGGGGAGTGCCAGCTACGGGGCAGCCAGGAGGACGAAGCTCTCATCAGCCACCTGCTTCACGGACAGCAGCTCCACAGGAAAAGGACATTTTTAGACTGAGTTATATGAGAAGCGGAGAGTGCAAACTCATGCCAACAGGGTCCAGGCAGGTGACAGACATGAACGGGGCGGGATGAACACAGACAACAGAGGGGACACGATGAGAAATGACCCCTGCTGGGGGGCCGCGGGGGTGGGAGGCAGAGGGCAGGATGGCGAGCTGGAGCGAGCTGGAGCACACGTGTTCCGGGGCAAAGGAGACAGTCAATTGCTACCCTGCAGGAACGTGGGCCCAGGGGCCAGGCCTGACTTCTCAGTGTCAGTTAGAAATCAAAATTCTCCTCATGTTCAAATGCTGGCCACTAATAAGTCGTAGAAGCTTACACAGGCCAAAGACAACAGGCCCCTTGGCCTTGATTTGGGAGAAAATACTCTATGACTTTAAAAGTTTGCAAATCGTCTTGTACAACCTTCTTTCTTAGGACAAGGGACCTGGCTCAGAGAGGTTAGGTGGCTTGCCAAGGTCACAGAGCCGGCCCGCGGCAGAGCTGGGCCCCACGTTTGTCCCAGAGCATGAGGGGACCTCTGTTCTTGCTCTTGCAGGGGAACAATGGCCCCAGACACGGCTGTGGCAGGTTGGGGGTGGAGGAAGTGTGGGGTGATGTGGCCACTGGTACCTGCGGTCGCCTTGCTTGCTGGAGATCCCGAATTTGGAGTGCGGAACGTCTGGGTTTGGGCTGCTGGAGGGGTGCGGTGCAAGAGGGTGGCACAGCGGACCACGGAGGCCGGCGCTTTTTTCCCCGACTGGTTCGTCTGGGTCTTCGCTGCCACGAAGCGTGGAGACGGGGTGACCTCTGGATGTGAACACTCAGAGCCCGTGTCTGGATCGTCCGGCGGCTCCCACCCAGGGGCGGCACCTGAGAGGGGCACGCTCTCAGTCCCCGGGGGGCCCTCGGGCCAGCAGAGCAGGTGGCCTCTCAGGCCAAAAGCATCCATGTGCCAGAGCTGGGACAGCTCTGCCCAGCTGACCCTGGTCTACTGAGAGCAAGGCTCTCACTCCCTGGGCCCGTCCCGGAATCTAGACCCTTCCCTGGCTTCCTGGAGGAACACTGTCAGCTCACACTGTTACCTGGAGGCCACTGACCAGCCCCCTCGTAGATGACCTGTCCCCCTGCCAGCCCCGTCTGAATTCATTACTATAGGTCCAAGCACATCTTCTAGAAGGTGGCTTCTAAGCCCCTCTTCCTGGAAAGGCAGGCAGGCTCAGAGGTAAGGACAGCAAGCAGACAGGCAGGACGTGCTGGGTGGAGGGGAGGCTGGGGCAGGTACAGGGAAAGGGCTCTGCAGTACCCAGTGGACCCCACCCGGAGCTGGTGGGGTCCACTGGTCCCCTTAAGGAAGTCCCACCAGCCCCAGAAAGAAATCCCAAGGCCACTTGGCTCCCACTCTCTGGACTTTGACTTGGGAACCACAGATACGTCCCCACATTCCCTCTGGCTGAGGCCCAGGACCTCAGTGACCCCCAAGTTCAGCTGCAAGTACGAGGACAGTTCTTCCAATAGCACGCCCCCCGCCTGAGGCCAGAGTGAACCTGCACAGTCCAGCCCATGCTGCTGCCCAGAGCCCACCTCTGGGTTCTCCACCGTCTCCCTGTGTGAGTGCGGGCACCAGGGCAGGACGCTGTCACGGGACCCGCGCTGAGACTGGAGTGAGGCCGGTCACCTCTGAATGCTACCTCTGCACCTTTTGGCTTCTGGGTCCTGGCCTCTGTACCACCCTCTCCTGGCCTCAGTTGTCCCTGCCTCACCCACTGCTGAGAGGGATGGCCCCTCTGGATGGCAGCCCGCAGGGATTCCATGAGAGACTCCAGAGAGCCACGGGGCACCTGGATGGCAACTGCCAGGAGCGACTGCCGGAGTTTCTTAGAAACCAGGAAACAAGGCCCAGACAGGCTGTGAGGTTTCCCATGGCCATGCAGGAGGTCAGTGTGGGACAGGACAGGAGCACCGTCTGCCAGCCACCCAGGGAGGCCGCTGCAGAACATTAGGCCCCCCCCCACCTCACCTGGGGTGCCACCTCACACATTCCAGGGACTGGGACATGGGGACAGAGAGCTGCGGACCTGGGCAGAGGGAGAGGGAGCTCCGAGCAAGCTGCTGTCCCTCTGCGGTCTCTCTGCAGCCCTGCAGGACATTTTCCAGGACCCTCTCTAGACTGGCCCCTCTCATGGTGGATTTCTGCTGTCAAAACCTGGCATTCCCGGGGACAGCCCTGCTTTCTCTGCGGCAGGGGCCCAAGGGACACCATGCAGCCCCTGATCTAATGAAGCGGGCCTTCACCTATGTGCTGCCAGGACCTGCTGGCCTCTCCAGCGCTGGCCCAGGGCTCTCACCTTCTCCAACACCCAATCATTCCCTCTGCCTGCTGCTCCCGTATGCTAACCTGAAACAGCTCTTCCTTAGGGAGTCCTTCCTGGTCCCTCCTCACCTGGCCACCTGTTAGCCCCCCAGAACTGACCATCATTTACAATGACACGCTGTGTGGCCATATTTCTTTCCCCATCAGCCTGCGAGCTTCCTGAGGGAGGGGCGCTCCCGTTGCCACCCCTCACCCCACGCATGGAGTCCCCGGTCCTCCCCGACACACAGGGAGTGCTCAGCAGAAACCGCGGCCCCCATGGCAGCCAGGAGAGCAGAACCCAGAACACGGAAGCAGGGAGCGTCAGAGAGGAGATGCCAACAAGGGGACAGTCAGGGCACAAAGCTATCTGACCCGTCACCCTCTCACTGGCCCCGAGGGTGTGAGGCCGGTGGGGCCACAGAAGCTCAGAGAGATTCTGGGAACCACTTGAGAGCCACACAGGGCCAGGGCTGAGCCAGGACGAGTTCCCCAGGCTCCCTGCTCAAGTCACCCACAGTCTGCTCCATCTTACGTGGAACGCTGGAATCCCTTCCTCAAACTGGCTGGCTTCCCGTGTCAGAAACACAGGAGCCATCACACATCAGATACCCGAAGACACAGCACTGGGCCTCCCCTTTGGAACGCTGGGAATTTAACTGGGGCAAAAAACCCCACAGGAACACAGGGATTTGAGTGAAGTGATCAGATAACTAAGAGAGTAAGAGACCAGGGTCTCTGAGACCCCACAAGGGAGAGGAGGGTGACTTCAAGGCTGATGGAGCCCTGGGCTCAGCATCTGGAGAAGGGAGTGGATGGGAGGCATGAGGTACGAGGAGCCGGCACGGGGACCCTTCCTCACTCGGGCCATGATGGAGTGCCTGTGAGGACCACCCTCCTGCCATGTTCCTCTGTAAAGCTGGAATGGCGACCATGACCCACGATGACAGGCCTTGATCCCAGGTGGTCAGAACTGTGATTCATCAGATGACACGAGCCCCCGAACCGCTCCAGACCTCTGCCCAGAGCTCTACCTTCTGGAGCAGGGCACAGAGGAGTTTCCAGAGGAAGCACGCCACCCACTGAACTGCAGAGAAAGCTCTCACGGCCGGGACTTCTGAGGTGGCTGGAATTCACAGGGCAGAATAACCAAGAGAATTGTGCAAAGGAAAGAATTCCAGAAATGTGCAGAGGGCCCCCTGGATGTCTCTGGCTGAGTCTTCAACTGCATGTGTGCAGCTCTCTGCAAAGCTGAGCTCAAGACAGACAGCAGAGGGCTGCGACTGAGCCAAGATCAGGAGGTCACACAAGGCCAGGGCTGTCCCACCTGCCCGAGAGCAGCAACGGTGCTGAATGGGTCACAGGTTCAACGGAGACCCAGAAAGGCCGTGTGCTAAAGGAGCTAGTGTCACCCTGGAATCAGAAGGATTCCAGACGGGCCCTCCCTGCTTGAAAACAAGCTTTTGAAGTATCCAGTCCATCTGTCAGTAAATAGCTGCTCGCCACTCACGGTCAGCACTTTCCAAAGGAAAAACCAAAATCCAGTCACTCCACAAGGTAACATTCCAGTGTGCAGAACAGAATGAGTATTCTCCAGGTAGGAAACTGAGATTAGCAACCAAGAGGAAAACCAGTCAACTGCATCGCAGAAATGAGAGGGATGATGCCATTAGGAAACAAACAGCTATTATAAATATGCTCCAAGGGTTTAAGGAGGGCTGGGCTTGCAGCTCAGGGGCACAGCATTAGCCTGGCAAGTGCAAGGACCTTGGTTCAATCCTCATTAATAGGGAAAAAAATTACGTTTTAAAGGGAAACACAAATATAATGAAGATAAAAATGAAAGCTTTAAAAAAAGAACCAATGGAACTTACAGAGATTAGATGCTGCAGAAAAAAAGATCAGTGAATTTGAAGACAGGGCAGCAGAATATTTCCAACCAGAAGCATAAAATATATGCAATGGACGTATTCTTTCAACAAAGCTCAAAGAATGAACAGCTTCAGTTGATCTGTACACATTATCAAATGTGCATCTATATGTAATTAAAGTCTCAATAGGAAGGAAAAATTACATAAAAATATCTGAAAAAATACTGATTAAAAACTCCCCAAACTCTTATAAAAACATAAACGGATTGAAGAAGCTCAATAAATCTCAGATAGACAAAACTTTAGCCTAGAATTCCATATCCAGAGGAAATATCCTTCAAAAGAGAGGATGAAATAAAAACATCTCAGTGGAGAGCACCTTTCATCAATAGACTTATAATGTAAGAAATGTTAAAGGAAGTTCTTCAGGAACAGAGAAAAATGGTAATAGAAGGAATTCATATTTATACAAAGAAAGCAGAAAATGGCACATATGTGGGTAAACATAAAAGGCATTTTTTCAATTCTTAACTACTTTAACAAATACTTAGCTGTTTAAAGCTAAAAGAGCAATTCTTAGATAAGAACAGCACAGACTAGGAAGATAGCAATAAGAAGTATACTGTTGGGGCAGGAGATGTGGCTCAGTGACAGAGCATTTCGCCTAGCAGGTGCAAGGCGCTGCGTTCAATCCTCGACACTGAAAAAAAAAGTATATCATTGCAAGGCTTCTACACTGGATGTTATGTATATGATATACATTCATGATAAGTGATAATACATTAAAGATACATAATATAAACCACAGTGTGAAAAAGAATTACTAGCAGAAAGTAAAATAACAAGCAACAAAAAAAACCCACCTTGATTAATTCGAAAGAAGGCAAAAAAGAGAAAAGGATAAATGACAAGAACAAATGGAACGAGTAGAAAAAATACAAGATGTTAGACTTAAATCCAACCACATCAATAAATTATATTAAACATAAATGGATTAAACACTTCAATTAAAAGGCAAAGATCACTACACTGGATAAAAGAACAAGAACCAACTACACTACACTTCAAATATAAAGGTATAAATACACTAAAAGAAAAAGGTGAAAAGAAATATACGATGCAAACCCTAATTCACAAAGGAAGACAAGAAGATTTCAGAAAACCAGGTATCATCAGAGATAAAGAAGGGCATAGCACAGTTTTAAAAACGGTCAACTCATCATGACATGACACCAGCGTGTACACCTAATGACAGTACTTCAAGTAAGATGAATCGAAACCTGGAAGACCTAAAAAAGGGAAATAACACTTCCTTCTCTGTACCCGATAAGACAAACTAAACAAAAAAAGTCAAGAACAGGTGTGATGGTTTGGCTCTTAAAGGTCCCCAAAAGCTCATGTGTTGAAGGTTTGATTTCCAAGGAGGCAGTATCTAGAGATGTGGCTTTTAAGAGGCAATTCAACCATGAGGACTCAGTTCATGAATGGATTAATTCACTGATGGATTATTGTTTAATGCTTGGGGAGGAGCTTTGTTATAAAAAGTGAGCTCTCTCTGCATCCTGCCTGCCATGAGGGGAGCAGCGTGTCTCTTCCACATGCTCCTGTCCTGATGTATTGCCTCTCCACAGGCCTAAAAGCAGCTGGACCAGAGGACCATGTACTGAAACCTCAGGACAAAATAAACCTTTCCCCCTTTTGTTTTTCTCAGGTATTTTGTCACAGCAAAGCAAGCAGACTAATTCAAAGGGCACAGAGATTTGAACAGCACCACTGACCTGACCTACTACAGTATACACCATATAGAAGTGTGCAGAGGGGTGTATTCTTTTTTCTTTTTCTTTTTTCCTTGCAGGTAAACATAAAAGGCATTTGGGTACTGAATATCAGCAAGTAAGACCATATGTCAGATCATAAAACATGTCTCAACAAATTCAGAAGACAAGCGGTCACACTACGTATGTACTCTGAGCACAATGGAATTAAATTAGAAATCAATCCCCAAACTCTGATTCCCAAATACTTGGAAATGGAATACATTTTCTAAATAATCCTTCCTACAAAGACCAAACTGGAAAAGAAAATTCAAATGACCATTCACAAATGAACAGACAGGGGAAACTGTGGCCTGTACACCTAGACAATGAATGCTACTTGTTACACACTGCACAATGATATTTGGGTTGATGACAGACAGATCATGTACCTAATGGTGGCCCCATAAGATGAGAACACGTAGTGATATGGCCATCTCAGGTTGTAGAAGCACACTCTTTAATGAACAACAATGAAACCCTCTAGCAATGCATTTTTCCAGTGTGAATCCATCCCTAAGCAAATGCGTGACTGTGTTCACTAATTAGAAGGATGAACTACTGATACCTGCAAACATGGAAAAGATTCAGGAAAAGATTATGCTGAGTGAAAGCCAGATTTCCCCCCAGGTTAAAAAAAAAAAAAAGAGTACGTCCTGTAAGATTCCATATATGTGAAACTGTAGGCAAACTACTCCACGGTAATATAAAGCAGATGAGTGTTGGCCAGGGGATGACAATCGAGGAATTAAAAAGGACCCTGGGAAGTATTGGGAGTGAGGCATATTGTCCATGATCTGAATTTTGGTGATCACTTCATGGGTACATACGAAGGTCAGAACTTATTAAACTGTATACTTTAAATCACAGGCACTTTATTGTATGACTATATACCTCAAAAACTTTATAAATTTTTTTTTTACTAGAAATACTTATTTCCTTGATTACAACTCTCATTAATACACAACGGGTTGAATGTGGGGTAGTCTATGATCCTAGGACTCAGTTCCCCACCCTTGGAGAGTTTGGGGAGTGCTTAAAAAACAGGTAAAATCCTGAGAAATTGTAAACTCTTTAAGGAGTAAGCAGAACGCACACTCTTGAAAGCAAATTAATTGTATAAACTACCTGGGCTTTTCAAGTACTTTGGGTGTCTCTGCAAGAATTTGGTGTGGTGATTATCACACACATATACCTGTACATCGAATCATCAAGTTGAACCCCTAGACGTGTACTATCAGAAAAAAAAAGATGTTTAAAGAAGGAGATCATTCTTCTGGCAAAGAAGGAACATCGTGAGGTTGCGGCTTCCTCCAGCTCATCACAGTTAGACTTTCTGATAGTCTTCATCTATCTGAATAAAGCGTCGGCCTGGTGACCTCCCTTTCCCCCCACCCAAAACCCATGTAATTTACCACACTAAAGGGATAAAAGATGAGAATCCGCCCCATCATCTCAACATTAATTTACAATAAGAA
The DNA here is from genome assembly GCF_052094955.1 of Ictidomys tridecemlineatus. Taxonomy (NCBI): domain Eukaryota; kingdom Metazoa; phylum Chordata; class Mammalia; order Rodentia; family Sciuridae; genus Ictidomys; species Ictidomys tridecemlineatus. Next base: position 190,899,213 of record NC_135480.1, on the reverse strand, counting down.
CTTCTAGTGTCGCATGGAGGAAGGCAACTTTGACCAAAAAAGAGCCCCCGAGAAAGCCACTTCAGCCAACAAGACCCCTGGACGGAAGTGCTGATGCTCACGGTGAGGAGAAACGGACGCCCATGACCGGGAGCCAGGGGCCGCATCGGCTGGTTTCCCCTGTTCGACACAGTGCCGAGGGGCCCTAACCGAGCAAGGTCGGAAAGAAATAAGTGGACGAAGAGGGTGCAGACCGGAAAGAGAGAAGCACCACTGACTTTTTTTTTAGCTTGGTGACCTCATCAAGTGCAAAGAAGAGACTAAGAAATCTACAAACACCTGTTAAATAAGCAGTTTTAGCCAAGGTGCAAGAGGCCAATTCAATATACGAAAAATTAACTGTTCATAGATAATAGCAACAAAAATTAGAAGATTAAATTTTAAAATCAGAGTAGCATCAAAAACAAACAAACAAACACCCCTCCACACATACACACACACACGAAATACTTAGTGATACCTTAATGAGACCCATGGAAGACATCTACCCGATGCACTGCAAAAGGACAGAAATCTTTGTGCACAGACGGGGTAGGAACACCCAGGTACCTCTCTGCATGGCTGGAAACAAATCCTGACTGACACAGCTCACATCATTCACAAACGATAACTCCAAGTGGCTCACAGACCCACATGCATAAGTTAGAACTGTCTAAAGGAGGATGTGTCCACCACCTTGAGGTGGGCAAGGCTACCCCTGAGTTAGGTCCCAGAAAGCGCTAACGGTAGATCAATAGCCCTTGATCAAAATGACCAACACCTGTGCACCAGGAGGCACTGCGCGGAAACCAGCAGGCCCGGCAGATCCTGGGGGAACTCAGCCTGGTCTCCTGTGTCTGACAAAGGACCTGGCCAGCAGGAATGTGCAGAGAGCTCCTACAGTTAACAGAAAGACAGTGGACTCACCCCCAAAATGGGCAAACGGCTTACACAGACCCTATCAGCATGCCAATCTCCATGTCCGTGGTCCGTCAGAACGACTGTCTCTTGTTTAGCCTTGGAGAACCAATCCTGCTGAATCGAGCCTACACCTCTCATGCTGTATTTGAAACACAGATGTAGCTAGAGTCCCCACACTCCAGCAAGGAACAGAGGTTCACTCGATAGACACAGAAAAATAAATAAATAGGATCTACGACAGAAAGAAAAATAAATAAGAAACAGGAAAAAGAAGAGACGGCCCTTTAGAAGATGAAGCATGAGGACGTTCGGGAAGAAGCGTAGGGTGTAAGCTCTGCATCACCTTCTTACTGCATGTCCACCATGCTGCGTGGGACCGCTGAGCGATCGAGCATGGGCCTGGAGTCCAGGCAGGTTCAAAGCCAAGCTCCTTGACCTCACTCAACTCGATAGGTGGAAAACAGAAGCAGCACTGAAGATATCCCCCCAGGGTGAGAGCGAGTGCAGGTGGCCTCGTACCTACCCTCACGTGAGCCAGTGCATTCTGGGGCACACCCTCTGACACCAGGAAGTCACCACTTCACTGGACAGCCCAGAGAACAGCTGCCCACAAACAGCCCTGACGTCTGCGCACCAGCACCAGGGGTCACTCAAATGGCTGGGTTGGTGCCCACCCAGTAGGAACTCTATGCTCTCCCCCTACACATGAGCTGGCTCTGCAGTGGGCACCGGGGCCACAGCAGATGTCTGCCAGAGGTGCTGGAAATCTCCATCCTGGGCTGCAAGGCCCTGAGAATTCCCACGGATGGGAAACTTGGGAAGGGAACAGCCATCAACATCATGCAGCGGTCAAGGGTCAGGCCAGGTCAGGAATCCCGGCCAGTGCCGGACATCAGGACTGAAGCTCTTGCCCCTAGAGACAAGCTTCATCTCCACCTCTCTGCCAGCAGGGGACAGCTGCCGGAGGCTGCCTACAACGCCCTCCACCCCCACCCAGCACCTTCCAGAGGCCCCTGCTGTGCTGCTATTCACAGGGCCCAAAGGGTCTGGGGTCTCCCAGACTGTGAGGGGCTTGAACCCCAGGGACCCTTGTGAGCGCTTCCCGTAGCCTCCTGACCTGAGTCTCCCGTCCATCCATTGGGGTGGGATCCCCAAGGCTCTGCCATGGATTCCCAACCCCGGGCCCCGCTGCCCTGAGATGCCCGGAGCTGCCCCAGAGGCCCTGCCCGTCAGAGCTTAGGTTTCTCCTCCTCTGCAGGAGGGGCGAGGACCGAGGGCTCCCTACCTCACAGATTGGGGTGGAGGACTGAGAGCCTCCTACCGCACAGACTTGGGACGGAGCCCCTCCCTCTGACATGTGGAAGGAGTGTTGGGAAATCTGCAAGTGGGCCGACAGGCATCATCGGGAGAATGGAAGGAGAATGGACGCCTGTGTCCCTGCAGGGAGGGGACTTGGGGCCTGTCTTTGCCAGGCGGGGAGTGAGGGACTGTGGGTCAGAGCAAGAGGGGAGCTACCACCTCTCCAGCAAGCCTCCACACCCAGGGCCCCCAATTTCCTGCTCAGCGCTTCCTCCCCCTCACTGGTCCTGCTCAAGGCAGAGAGGTAGCTGTCTGTCTGGGTCAGCCACACCCCTATCTGGGCCAGTTTCTGCATCCGCTCAGACACTGAGGCATCACGGACTGCTGGCTCTGGGCTAGGAACCAGGAACCTCATGATCTGGATGTACTCAAGGAGGTGGGGACAAGGCCATTGCAGGACTTGGACAAATGACACCCACCTTCCTATCTACAAGTCTACATGGGCCCTAGACTTCTGAGACCATTACGGGAGGGGTCCGACCCTGCCGGATTAAGATGGGGCCTGCCGAGCTACGCTAGCCCCTGTGGTCAGGTGGCCCTGGAACAGATCCAGCCACATCCAGCGACCACAGCTGACTCAAAGGCTCTCCCCCTTCCCTGGCAGAGCTTGAGACTGGCCAAGGGCTGGCCCTGCTGCCCCACCCTGCCCTCCCCACCCCCACCCCACGGGAGAAGGTACTCACTGATGGGGGCGTGTAAGGCCACGTGCTCCTGGTAGGGCGTGTAGTATTTGTACTGCTTCCCGCAGAATTCGCAGGTGTAATTCCCAGTTTCTGTCCAAGGAGGAGAGGACGTGTGAGAACGGGCACCCGGCCCCACCCAGAAACATCAGCATCCCCACCCAACTCCTCCTCCTTCTGGGACCACCAGCTGGAATCCACTCTGACTCTGGAGTCAGAAGGCCTGGGTTCAAATCCCAGCTCAGCCATTTTGAGCTGTGTACCCTCAGATAAGTCTCCAAACCCCTCTCTGTGCCTCACTTTTCCTAACTGCAAAATGGAATTAATGGTAGGACCACCTTATAGGATTGCTGTGAGGATTAAATGTGTCTGTCAAGTGCTTAGAACAGTACCTGGCACATGCTGTCCTCCTCCATCGCTCCACCCAAGCCCACCCGGGCCGTGACCCCAGCTGGCCTCCAATGTCACTCTCTCCACCAGTCCTCTGTAAGCCCTGCCCTCTGCAGGGGCCACACCCAGGGTCCCGCCTCTCGGGGGACCTTCCCTGTCCCCAGGCACCCCCCTCCCACGGGCAGCAAGGTCAGTTCTTCCTCTCAGGCCCCACTAGACTTTATCTTTACCTCTCTTTTGGCTTTGCCTAACTTCTTTCTTCTTAAAAATGTCTGATGTAATATTGTTCACTGGGGGAAAATTATAAAATACTGATAAATACAAGTACAAATTTTTAAAAATAAAGAGAAATTTCAATCACCTGTAATCCCCAAACAGAGAGCCTCTACCCCATGGAAGCAGAGAGGAACCTGTCCTCTGGCCCCGACCCCACCCTGCACTCTGCTCCTCTGGGGCATGCTTCTCTCTTGATATCATTTGTCTGGCTCCTGTGGCCTTGAATTAGCCGGCCCTGATCAATATCCTCTTTGTAACCTAGTGTATTCAATCGACAATCCTTTGTGGACATCTTGCCCAGTCAATAAGTATCGATCTCTGCAGCCGTTATTGGCTGCATGGCTCCCACGGGACTTTGGAATTCGCTGAGCCAGTCCCCTCCACCAAGGGACATTTAAAGCGTTTCAAAAAAATTTCCCCCTTATTTAAAAACAAAAAAAAACCCCAAAACCAAAAATGCTGTGACCACATCCTTACAGAAAGTTTTGCACATTTGCTTGTTAGTTTTGCAAGTGATTGCAAAATACAGGTCACGACACAGAATCTCCCTATGTTATTTCCTCAGGGTTTATTACAAGAGGTGGGGAAAGGGTTTGCATTTTTAAGGCTCTGGGTAAGCACAGCACCCCCACACCACCCAGAAGGCACAAGAAGGACTGTTTCTGTACTCTGCAGCTGGCGCTGGGTATGGTCCTCTGCCTGCATCTGGCAGATCTAGCAGGGAGAACTCTACTGCACGACTGGCTTATTTTCCATTTCTTTGATTTCTAACAAGATTGATTATTTTCATGTTTAATTAACTACAGTTTTTCTTTTGTGACTTTCTTCTCGTTTATGGCCAGTGCTTCAATAGGTCTATCTGCCCTTTAAAAAAAAAATCAATAAACTCTGTAGGTTATGGATATCAACATTTTGTTATATATGTTACAAGTCTTTTTTCTTAATTGGTTTCTTGGTCTGTTTTTATTTTTTTTCCACTCCCAGTATAGAGAGATTCAGAATTCTTTTGTTAAATAATCTCTGTAACTGACTCATGAACGCTGGCAAAGATAGGTATTTTACCTGCTGTTTATGGGCTTCCAAGTAATCAACTGTATTCATTCTATTATTCAAATCTTACATAATCTTGTTTGTCTAGTTGCTCTTGCAAAGATAAAATGTGGTGATAAATCCTCCCATTTCATTGCATTTCTAAATTTACTATGTATATTTAGACACAATGTTGTTTGATACATAAGGGTTACCTGATAAAAATCTTCATGAGGAACTGTATCATGTGTATCCTTCATGAACATGAAACCATCTTCTAATACAGCTCTCCTCTGGACTAGCAATGTCAGCACTCCTGGGAACCTCAGAAATGCTAATTCTCCCGACTTGCCCCCGAGACCCACTGAAAGAAAATTCTAGGTGTGGAGCCAACTGATGTGGTGTTGGAACAAGAACGTTCCAATGCATGGGGAAGTTGAAGAATTGCTGCTCTAACATGTGAGCTGTTTTATTGGCCTGGCGTTAATGTCAGCTTCTTGGAAATTTGTTGGTTTCTGCTACCTGTTTGTCTGCATGCACCTACAGACCCGATCCTTGCACTTTGACTGACTGGACTGTGCTAAGTGCCCACACAGAATCCTAAGCCAAAACAGGCACGATTCCTGTCTTCCAGGAGTTTTGGTCAGGAACCAGAGACGGAAAAACCAAGTAGCCACACAACAAATTTAAAACATGACATCTGCAACATGACAGGTGCTCTGAGAGAAACCTACACAGTGCCGCGAAAACCCAAGAGGGGGGTTTAAATCTCTTTAAGGACGCAGAAAATGGCACCTCGGAAAGAGCATGGCTCAGGGTAAAAGATAAGGAATCAACCACGTATGTCTCTAATAAACGGTTAGTAATTGGATTATTTTAGATTAACTTGACAATTTTTGGCTTCTACAAGAGGAGATGATGCCATTTGCTTTTACTGCTCTCATTGATTTGGTTTTACAAACTGAGCGTCCCTAGTCCAGAAATCCGAAATGCTCCAAGATCTGAAACTTGAGAGCTGACCAGATGCCACAAATAGAAAATTCCACGTCACAAAACTTTGGTCGTGCACCAAATTATTTAAAATACTTTATAAGATCATCTTCAGCCTACATGCGTAAGGTGGTTAGGAAACAAAAAAATGACTGATGTTTAGGCATGGGCTCCATCCCAAGGTATCTCATTAAGTAGATGCAGATCTTGCAAAGTCAGGGGAAAAAATATCCCAAATCCAAAACACTTCTGGTCCCAAGCATTGTAATAATGACCCTTATCATCTTTTCTCCTTTTCATGCCCTTTCTGGTTTGTTCCATTGGTTTCCAGGTATTTGGTCTGTGAACTCTTTGCTTTGCTCTAATATACTTTTTAAGATATATTTCTCTAATAGTCAATTGGCAGGTGGAAAGTTAGATTTTTAAGTCTGTCATCACACAGAAATACAGTTTAACTCGGGGGCTTCTCAACTTGGGCTCACTTACACATCACCTGGAAAGACTCTTACACAGGTCACGGGGCTCCACTGAGATTCGGATCTCAGGAATCCGTGTTAGGACCTAAGAATTCATCTTAAAGCAAGCTTCCAGTGTGGTATTCCTCGCTGAGCAGGAAAGGTTCAGCCTACTTTACTGCATCCCTGCTCCTCTCTCACCAGTTCCAAAATTGAGCCCTTTCCGGTGCTCTACGGCTTAGCTCCCTGGAACAGAGTTTCGAATAATTTTTTTGAAGATGGGCACATAGGAGAAACGATATGTTTCTGAGCCCTTGCTTTTTTATGTACTAATCATAATTGATAAAAAATTCTCAGATCAATCCTCTCCCCCTTTTAAAACACATCTCTTCTCTTTCAGCACTTCATGCTGCACGGTTCTGAGGCAAGTGTACCTTGCCTTCGTATGTAGGTGACTGGCTTCCCCACGCCTGGATGCCGGCGGAGCATTTCCCTTTATAGCTGTTTTAAAAAGTCACCAGGATCTATTTAGGTAAAGGGCTCTACGTGGACTCCACGTGACCCAGGATGAGCAATTGGTAAATCTGCACATCCAGGTCTTCCTGCGCCTGAGCGACGTTTTCTTTTGTTAGATCTCGGAGTGCCGCCTCCGTCCCAGTGGTGTCCCTCCACCAGCTACCTGGAAGGTCCCCTGCTGTCTGTATTCATCACGTGTTCCTTGTTACCCTCAGAATTTAACTATGTCCCTCTCCAGTTCCATTTCTTCAGGCTGATTCTGCCCTGGACACCCTGGCGAGTTGACACCCACCCAACATCCTCCTAATCAGTGGGGGTTTGCACTCTGATCTGACCGTCCCGCTGCGCCAGGACCCTCCGCCTCTCACACCTTCCTCTTGCCCTTTTGCTTCTCTACCCTACAACTTGAGGCTCCTCTTTGGGGAGTTCCTGCTACGGGCAGAACTGTGTCCCTCCTGTTGGGGTCAGATGAGGTTTTGAGGTGGGGAAGAAACTCCAGATGTCCAACGGGACCTCTGGTCCTGCTTCTCTGCCCTATGACGACACAGGGAAAAGCAGGCCACCTGCAACCCAGGAGGAGAGGGAGCCCGGTCATGCTGGCATCCTGACCTTGGACTTCCAGCCTCCAGAACCGTGAGAAATGAACTTCTGTGAAGCCACCAGGTCTAGGTCTGGTCTTCTGTTACGGCAGCCCAAGTGGCTAAGGTAGGTCACACTTCCTTATACTTGATTGAAGACATCAAAATTTTTTCATTTAGGTTTTGTGGAAGATCACTTTGAGAGAGAGGCTCCTCCTTGGAGTCTCCTAAATTCTTTCTCTAGTGATGTGGGGTCCCACGCTTGCTTGTTTGTTTTCCAAGTGACTCTTCCTTATCCAGGCATAAAGGTCACGTAAGCCAGAAACGAATCCCACTTTACTGTTTTAATAGGCAACATGAACACACTGTCCAATCCTTCCTCTTCCCGTGATCACAGTGGTGACTCTCGGGTCTGCAGCTGAAGGGCGAGGTGACACCCACCCAACACCCTGCTAATTAAGCATGCGACTGTCTCACTGCTCAGCCGGTGCCACAGGGAAGGCATGCTTGCTGCCAGGGTTGCCCCTCTCCCCTGGACCTGCAGAGCTTCACCTGGGGTAGTCAGTGTCTTCAGAATGCCCCGTGCCTCCACTGGAGCCTGTGCCCTCTGCTTGGCTGTTTCTAGGTCCTGTGGCACTGGCCTGAGCTGCAGAAGCTCTAGAAACAACACTCCTCTCCCAAGGAGGGTTCTGAGTGGCAGCAGGCGACGGCCTCACACAGCTGTCTTGCTCCATCACACAGAGCTGGCAGCTGGACCCAGTCTGATCGACCTGATGCAACTCCACACTCCTAATAACCTGTGGTAATTCCTCCCAGGTCCTAGCACGGGTTGTCTATCAGGTACTTCCAGAAACACAGAACAAGTTTCATCTTGCTTTGCATCTTCCTGGGGTTAACAGGTCCCGCTGATCTAATGCTTCCCGAGTAGGTGTCAAGGACTGTGCTAATTCCCTTACTCATATCGTCCCACCTAATCCCAGGACAATCCTGGAAGGAGAGTCTTATTGTTATCACACCATGTCAGTTTAAAGAGACTGAAGGTCACACAGATTAGAAAACTCGCCGGACATCACTCAGCTGGCAAATGGAGAGCATCTCTCAGTAACATGCCTCGTTTGTCACCCCCAGCCTAAGCCAGGTGTGGGGCTGGACATTCTGTGTACACAACTGTCCTGGAGAACAGGTCAAATTTACAGGTGAGTCAAGGGACTCTCAGAGGGGTAGGCACCCAAGGAAGGTGACACCAGCCTCCATACCCAGGCCTGAGTCAAAGCCTGTCTTCAAAATAATGATGCCACAGCTGGAAGGGTGGGGCTTTGGGGACACAGTGGACAGTCGGGAGAGCACGGAACGCTGCCTCTGTCCTCATTCTGACATGGACGTCCGACCTGCCCACTGACTATGCTGGGAACCTGTATGGTTCAGATCTGTGTTCCCTCTGGGACATCTGACTTCCAGCCGCCCCGTCCACCGAGGGTTCACTATGCATGTGGCGGGCACTGTGCCATCCACTCTGCAGACATTATCTCCTCTGCAGTTTCCTAAATGCTTTAAGAAGAAAACCAAGAACCATCCTCTGACCAGGAAGAACAAGCCTCTGGGGGACCCAGCCTTCGCTGGGCTGTACCGGGCTCCCTCTGGGGGGCAAGCTGATGTCGGTGTTATGGCTCCTTTGATTTCCACCCACCTGGATTCCATCACCCCCTTGTTCTTTGTTTTTGCAAATGCTCTTGGACACACCTCCCCAGGCTGGCCACCAGTCCCCTCGCGATCCCTCCTCCTCCTAGAAGCCACACTGGTCTTCCTGAAATGCAAACCTGGTCAAACTCCTCCCCACTTGGCAAAGGCTCTGCTCACTCCCGTGAGGAGGAACTCAGGGTGCCACCCTCTGCACCCAGAGCCCTGAGACCTGAGCTCCTCACCAATTCTCCTTTCCTTTCTCAGAACCAGCGCCCCCTCCTGCCTTTGCAATGTGATGTGAGAGCTCATTCCCCACCCTGTCCCCAACCTGGATTCCCAAGGCTGGACTCCCCGGGCTCCCAAGCTCCCCAAGCTCCTCTCTGGGTTGGGATTCTCTGCTCGGTTAACTACTTGTCTACTGCCCCTACCCCGACCCCCGTGGGAGTTACACATCTGTCCTGCTCACTGCTGTGTCCCCACAATGCTCAAGTCTAAGTTTGCTGGAAACAGGTCACACGGATGACTCCTGTCCTCAAGGGGGTTTATGGGAGTGGGACGGAGTGTCTGCAGGCAGCTGCCCGCACAGCCTCATCCACAGCTAAGCCCCTTCAAGTGACTAAGCTACCGTCTGAGCACCAACTATGTACCAGGCACTGTGTTGACAAGCAGCTTCTGTCCGTGATCTCATTTAATCCCCCAACAAGCCTGCAGGAGTGTCGTCCTCACCCACAGGAGGGGAGGCCGAGGTGCAGGATGGCTCAGACTGCGAGGACAACCGAGAGGTGGGTGGGAGAGCCCTGGCTCAGCCCGGGGCCTGGCCACCTGCACTGCCCTGACCTTGACCCTTTGCTGTCCCCAGCTCATGGAGAACTAATGTCCTGGGACTGCCCAGCCCAAGGGGTGACAGGTGGGCACTGTGGCTGCAGGGTGAGATGCCACCGCTCCAGTGACGGGCTGCAGCCCTGCCTCCCTCAGCCAGCCCCGCCCAGCCCCGGCCCCAGAGTCCCGCATACTTGGCCCAATTTTCTGGAATGGCTCTGGGGGCTCCTCCTTCACTTCATCAGTGGCCACAACACCTTGGTCGAAGGGGTCTGTGGGAGAACACACGGTCCTTAGCACCCTCGTCGTCCAGGTCTCGGGAGCCCAGAAGGGGACAGGGAAGGCAGGCAGCCACCAAGGACTTACCTGCCCGATTCTCGGGGGCCCCTTCCACACTGAACACTGTGCCAGGGCAGGAGGCAGCAGCCACAGAGGGAAGGAAGCAGACGAGAGCCCTGTTAGTCCCTGCCCGTCACTGCCTCTGTCCACTGTCCCCTGCCCCCAGCCTCAGTTCAGGGGTTGCCCTTGGGGCCAGGAGTGCTTCCTGAGCCAGTGTGGAAGGCCAGAGAGCACTCAGTGCCACCCCCCTCCACTCCAGGCCAGACCTGGAACGCTTCTGGATCCACAGGGCTGGGGTTGGGGTGTGAGGGGTCCTCTGTCCCCTCCATGGGGAGGGCATATCCCCAGGACAGCCTGCGCCTCCAGCTCCCTCCTTACCCCAGCAGGTGCCCACCCCCTGGGGCCTGCAGATGCTTTCTGCCTGGACCTGTTTCTGGGTCATCTATGTGCTCTCAAGGGCCAGAGCAGGAGCAAAGGGGAAGAGACATGGAGGGGAAGAGAAGCCAAGCTGCGGCTCAGACAAGCCGCAGGCGGGATCGGAGTGGGAGGCCCCAGGTGCTCTCCAGGTCCACCACCGGTTCTCCAGGATTCTTAAGACTCTACAAATTAACTACCTAAATTTATTGTTCTAATTTCAAGCTCCATAATCTAAGATGCTAAAATGTCATCATTCATTTTTAAAAATTGGTTTAATTTCAGTAGAGCATGCAAATGCTCAATATAAAACAGAAAAATGACACGATATGAAATTTCAATATTCGACTGATTTTTGACCTGTAAAGATGGCGATTTCACTTGGCTTCACCTAACAGGAGCATATGCGGACAAAGGTAGGGACACTCCCTCCCCCAGGATCCTCCAAGGTGGCTCACCCCCCTCGTGGTTCTGACTGCTGCCTGACCTTCCTTTGGGTGAGAGGAGGCTGTGGGCAGGGGTGGGGCTCACCATCCACGGCGTGCAGGTCCCGGTGCTCCTGGAAGCAGCTGTAGTACTTGTACTTCTTCCCGCAGATGTCACACGTGTACCTGAAGTTGTCTGCGAGGGCAGGAAAGACATGTGTTGGCCAGGGCTTCAGTCACCTGGGTTGGGGTTTCTGGCCAGTGCATCTGCCCCTGGAACCAAAGCTGGACGGCAGTTTGGAGAATCCACTCCAGAGCCACCTGGGCCTTGGCACTGCGGCCTCTTCTGAACCTGGGAGGGCCATGGCCCAGCCTGGACATCGCTCAACTGAGCCCCTCCCATGTGTACATCAGGGCCACTCAGTGCCCTCCCCCCCAGGCCAGACCTGGAACGCTTCTGGATCCACAGGTCTGGGGTTGGGGGGTTGGGGGTCTCTGTGGAGGTGACCAGGGAGCCTGGAAACGACTCCAAGAGCCACTCGCTGTAGGCTCCTAACAGGTTTCACCTCCCGACACAGAAATTATGTGAATATAACGATCACTGCAGCTTCCACAGGAATGGGGTGAGCATGTGCAAGGAGCCAGCCTTTCCCTGTGCCTCCTCGGTTAGTCTTTGCAACAGAGGAAGAAAGCAGTCTCCCGTTTCTGCTGGAGGAAACTGAGGACCAGAAGAGACCGACCCAAGGTCCACAGCTAGGAGTGTAGGTGGCTTCAGAGCTGGGGCCCAGTGACCCTCACTGGCTGGTGTCCTGCCTTTTCCCCTGGTTAAGGACTCAGCTGCAGACCATCCCTGACAGAGTTCCTGCTACAAGGGCAGGGCTGAGTGTCTGTGTGGAGACGCTGGGCCTCTGCGGCCTGAGCTGCTCAGCACCTGGCCCTCTCCAGAAAGTCATCCTGGCCCCTGGCGCAGGAAAGTGCACGGATCGTAAGCAAACATGGTCACTCCTGTGGGACCAGCCTCTGGCTCAGAGGCCAAGGACAACCACCTCCCCACCACCTCTCCACCCTGCCGGTGGCCCCTCTCTTGACTCAACCAGCTCTGCTGTCCCCCGTGGCTGTGCCTTCTGTGGCCTCAGCCTCTTCTCTGCCCGGCCTCTCCTACTCCATGCTACTGCATGGCAGCAGGGGAACATGCTGGCTGATCACCAGCCAGCCCCGGGCATCTGGATGGCATCTGGGTGGCCTCTGGTTGGGAGCTGTTAGTGCACCAAGAATATGCGACTTTACATCTCTGATGAACATGCGCAGACATTTCTTTTTCCTTTTCTTTTCAGTTGTTGATAGACCTTTATTCCATTCACTTATTGATATGTGGTGCTGGGAATCACACCCAGTGCCTCACATGTGCCAGGTAAGTGCTCTATCACTGAGCCCCAGCCCAGCCCAGACACTGCCTTTGGATATTCACTTAAGGGAGGAACTACGGGCTCTGGAAGCTCAGTGAGGGGTGAACACTCCAGTCTACACCCAGTTGGATGGCTGCTTACCAGGCCCTTAGGGTGTGGGGCAGGCAGAAGCCCAATTGGGCCTGGGCCTGTGTAGCAAAGCAAATGTCAAGGCCCCCTGTGGTCCCAGGTGCTGGGATATGGCACCTTGGGGCAAAGACCAATAAGCAATCATGACCATGGCTGCTGTGCTCACGAGAAACCCAGAACAGCATTTCTCCAAGGTCAGCTCACCACCCCAGACACATAAGTCAGTGCCCAGAGAACCTGGGACGCCCAGGTGGCCTGGGCTGCTTCTGTCCAGGCACCTTGTCCACGTGCTTGCTCATCCAATTACAGCTCAAGGATTCCCAAAGTTCTTTGGCCAGAGAACCCCTCATGGACAGAACACCTGTTAACCTCCCCAGAACGGGGATGCCAGGACCCCCCTCTGGCTTCTGTGGGGCACCAAGTTCTGTTTCCATATAAGGCCCCTCTGGCTCCAGAGGCCGGACCCCTGCTATATGTCTCTCAGAAGCAAATTTGGGGGCGCCCTGAGGGATGAACTGAACAGCCCCCTCTTCCTCCCATAGCCCAGCTTCACCCCAACCAACCACGAGGAGCGGGGTACTCACTGCTTTGGGAGGCTCCCTCCCCTGAGGTGGCTTCGGTGTCTGTGGGAGAGAGCGAGAGTGGGAAGGAGGTGAGCTGGACGAAGGCCACGGGTACAGTGAGGGGAGGTGGAGCAGCTGGCAGAGAGGGGCCCTGGAGCACCGGGGACCGTGCTGCGGCCTTCTGTGACCCCGACACCAACCAGCCTTGAGTCTGCAGCTTGCTCCCCGCTGCCAGGCTGGGGGCGGGCAGGTGCCGCCCTCCTGGCCCTCAGCTTCAGAATGGGCAGCAGCCACTGGCCCACTCCTCGCTGTCACCAGGAACACACAGAAGGACACGGGCACCTGCCCTGCAGGGTGGCCGACAGCACACAGAACTGAGTGTCCCGGGAGGCATGAAGCCCAGGTGGAGAGGCAGGGAGCCCTGGAGGCAGAGGCTAGGCAGCCTGCCCCGCGGTGCCCCTCGGCTCATGTGTACCCCACACTAAGGAGGCCTCGCTCAGCGCCTTGGCCCTCCCCCATGGCAGAGAGGAAAGCGAGAGCTGGAAAAGCTGGGAGCTCTCTGGGGACACCCATGGAACCCAAGTGGGAAAGTGGGCAGAGAACAGAAGGGGTGGCCTGGGACCCGCTCACCTCGGTGCGCCCGCACGTGGGTCTGGAAGCAGTTGTAATACTTGTACTTCTTGCCACAGATCCCACACTCGTAGGACCCTGGAAAACACAAGAGGAGAGAGGGGACCCGTCAGCCACCCTGCAATCCACAGGGGCCCGGGACCCATGGGTGATGCCACCAGGCACTGCTAACTGTGTCTCAGGGCAGGGAAGTTTCCTAGCAAGCAAAGAGGGGCATGGACCAGCAGAGATGGCCCCGGGTCCTTGCCCGGGTCTGTCTCCAACTCTGTGCGTGACCTTGGGCAAGGTGCCACCATTTCTGGGCCTCAGCTTCCCAATCGGAAAGACAGAGAGGAGGCGTCCTGGGCTCCCTCTGCCGACACCTGGGGACGAAGGTGCAGGGGAACGCGGGGTGCTCTGAGGGGAGTAACTGCACCTCCACGGAATCCTTCCCCAAATGCATCTGGTCATGTCCAGCTACCCCTTTTCCAGGATGGGAGAGAGGTTAAGAGGACAGACTTCAAAATTAGGAGGTGCCTCAGTCCTTGTCCCTCCTCTGCCTTTTACCAGCAGCAGCATCTTGTTTTGTGGGGTACGAGGGACTGAACTCAGGGGCACTCAGCCACTGAGCCACATCCTTAGCCCTATTTGTATTTTATTTAGAGACAGGGCCTCACTGAGTTGCTTAGTGCTTCGCTGTTGCTGAGGCTGGCTTTGAACTTGTGATCCTCCTGCCTCAGCCTCCTGAGCTGCAGGATTACAGGCATGCGCCACGGCACCTGGCTAACAGCAGCATCTCAATCCCTCAGGTACATCAAGCTCTTTCTGTTCATTGCAGACCTCCGGGGGCTCTGCACTGCCCCAGGGCAGACCTTGGGCCCTGCCACAGATCTGCTTGGCAAGGAGAACACCCCACACCTGCAGAGGAATGACAGTGCACCCTGAAACACAGAGACCAACATGGTGCAAACACCTGACTCCAGTCCCCAGTGGGCCTTCCTCCCAGGAGCAGACGGACTGAAACAGCTGAACTCCCCAGAGAGCGCTTCAGATGGGTGAAGCTTCAGATGGATGGCATGGGGTTGGGTCCATGGCAGGAAGCCAGGCAGAGCCCATGGGACACAGCCTGGCAGGGCCCTAGGAGCAGAGACTCTGACCCTCCCCTCCCCACCCACCAGGCCCTCACACAGGCCGGATGCCGCCTGCGCCCAGCCCTGCTCTTGCCAACACAACAGCCAGGGAGCACCTCCGGGCACAGAGGCCCTGGACCAGTCTCGGTGCTCTAGAAAGGCTGGGGCAGGACTAGGAATCTGCCTTTTCCAAAAAGGTCCCAGGGGATTCTGGTGCCCCGTGGCCAGGTATGGGGACACTGGCTTTAGGCAAGGCCTGGGACGGAGCTCAGCCTCATAATTCCAGCTGTGCCTCAGTTTCCTCGCTGGAAAACCAGGGAGTGCAAGAGGTCAAGGTCAAGACTGAAACAGCATGAACTGTGCTCTCGTCCCAACCCAGACATCTGCGGAGGCACCAACCACCACTCTTTGCCGTGCCTGGAAGCTAAGGCTCTGTCCCTGGGTGTGGGCTCTAGGAGTCAGAGTCAGCAGGAGAACGCTGGGTGGGCAGTGTGACTGCTGGCTCGGCACTGGCAGCCCTCGGCTGCCTGACCCCACACACATACCTTCACCTGCCCGAGCCTTGGTTTTCCCACCCGTAAAAGGACTACGCTCTCCACTCCTAATCTCTACTCCCCGTGAGTGAGGTCAGTCCCGTGAGCCAGCGCACAGAGGTGGAGGTGACGAAGAGAGGCCGGCGCCAGTGCTACTACTGTGGATCCTCTAGGGTGACTGTCACTCTAAGGCCCATGTGGGACCCTGCAGTCTGTCATTTAAAGGTCTGCATTTGTATTCCCTGTCACATGGGAAAACAGACCAACACGTGGAGGGCCAAGTTCACACTGCGCGGCTCTCTGTATTTAGCCCTGTGATTGGCACACAGTGAGGGTGCCATAAATTCTTGGTGTCTTGCTGCTGTCCTCATCTGTCACCAAGTGACAATGACCCTGACTCTCTTCTGGCCGCCACTACCCCTCTTCAACAGTTTCTGCCAATTCCCCTTCAACTGAGCAAGGATTTATTGAGCATGTGCAACAGGCCGGGCACTGAGGCCCCACCAGTGAGCAAGATGTGATCTCTGCCCTCTCTCTAATGGGGAGCAGACAGGTCACCAGGCCCGGGGACAAATGGGGCCTGCTGTGTACCAGGCACTGTGCTAAAGCCCGGCCAGCCATGGACTTCAGAGAGGAACCCTGAGGTGTGGTCATCCCTGCCTTGTCAGGGCTCCCGTGACTGGTTCCTGGTGAGTCGGGTCCTGGGGGCATGGAGGTAGAACCCAGCCCAGCTGCAGAGAGGGGCGGAGTCCATGGGGTCAATACAAGCCACACCCCCTGGCTTCAGAGGCTTCTCCCCCTTCCCCTGGAGAGCCCCAGGCACAGGCAGCCTGGCTCTAAGGCCTGGCCCCACCCAGGGAGTCCAGGCTGCTCCTGGGCCTTGGCCTGTGGGCATGGAGCTTTGAGCTCTAGCAGGATGGGCCTGCCCTTGGGTTCCCATCTGTGGAGGGTGCCAGGTGGACAGAGGTGGGGTGAGACGGGGAAGAGCTCACTAGAGCGGCCGCCCCATGTGTGGTGCTATGAGCCAATCTGGGTTCAAACATCAGGTCGCTGTCAGGAGTCAGGGGAGCCTCGGGCAGGCCTTGGGATGAGCCACACTTCAGGATTCCTCTCTGCAACATTGTGCCCACAGAACAGGGGGACAGTAACACTGTGGTCCTCATCACAGTGCACGGCACGCAGCAGGCATTTGATAAAGGACAGCTGCTGTTATCGTCGGCATTTACAGTTTTTTCTTTGGCGTTCAACTCCCTGAATGCTTCCCAAGAAGCAGGATCGTGGCCAAGGGACTGTGAGGAAAGACCTCCCAGTGTGGCCAGTCCCCGGGTCGGTCTGAAAAGTCCTGTAGTGAAGGACGCCACTGCTGCTTAACCCAGGGTCTCCCAGACACCTGTGGCCATGGGGCCCTCTTGTCCCTGCCTTGTTTCACAGGGTTGTGACTCAAAGGAAGTGCTGAGGGAGGGGTCCCGGCTTCACAGAACCCCAGATTTCCAAACGCTCCACCCTCCCTCTGCCAGCCACTGTTTCTGGAGCCCCAGAGCAGATAGGTGCTCTCGAGGTGGCGCTAACAAGGTGACAGGGTGTTGTGGATGGTCCCTGTGCCTGAGCCACTGCAGGCCTGCTTCAACAGGGACTGCAGCCGGTGGCTACTCAGTCACTGCCACCTCATGCTGACCTGGATCAGGCCCTGTCCCTCGTCCATCACGTACCCGGTGTACATCTCAACGCTTGGTCAAAAATCCAGGTCCCTGAATACCGGCCTCGCACAGATCCGCAGCGGGGGCTGGCTTCGGGCGCTTTTCCATCTGAATTGCATAAGAAATCAGAAAGAGCCCTCAATTCGGGAGAATGCCAGGGAGTTAGGGAGGGGCAGGTCAGGGGGGGGGCACAGGGCCTGATCCTGATGGCCTGTCCCCTGCACCATCAGGGCTTCAGAATCCTCGGCTGCATGTCGGGATGAGGGGCCACCTCCTCACTCATGAACGCCTACTGCCAGGCAGCCCCTGTGGGGTCCCCTCGTGCCCCTGCAGAGTTCTGTTTCTGTTCTTCACACCTGAATAACTCAAGCTTCCTTCAAGATACAAAGAACTCACTACCAAGGAGGCCAGAAACAGCAGGAAGCAGCAGCCCAAGATAAAACCCCCTCAAGTTTTGTGTGTGTGGTATACAACAGGCACTCAATAAATGATAGCTTCTGTTACCATCAGCCTTTCCAACTTTTGGGGTGTGTGTGTGGGCGGGGGACTCAACTTCCTGAATGCCTCCCAGGAAAATAAGGAGCATGTTTTTCTCTATATCCTGGCGCATCACACAATCATAACTCGAGTTTCTGCCCCCAAACCTTCCAGTAAGATGACCTTCCATGGAGATGTGCCCCATGGGCACTGTGCCTGTGTCCCCTGGCCACTATCACCCTCAGGCTAGTGCAGGGAGCACCACAGAAGCTTCTCTTTGCTTTCTGCTCAATCCCCTGCCCTGCTGATGCCCTGCTGTGCGTCCTCCTGGTCCTCTGGTCCCCAGCTGCTCCTGTCCCTTCCTAAACCTCAGCAGTCACCGTCACCATCCACCTGCTCAGTGCCAGGCTCTGCAGTTATGTGCGGCAATCGCCCAATTCACAGGGCAGCAGGTGGCCACGGGGTCCCATCCCAGGGCTGCCCTCCAGCTCAGGTCATCCTCATGATCCCAGCAGGTAAGTGATCACCATCCCCATTTTTCAGTGGAGAGAATTGAGGATCAAAGGGGCGACCAGCCAGAGGTTGCTGGACCTGCCACGCCACCAGCTTCTCTGGGACAGCGCCCTGTGCTTGTGAGCAGTGGCCACTGACAGCCCCGCGGGCCTCGCCTCCCTTCTCCAGTTCCCAAGCCCGCTATCCCACAGGTGAGCACCCGGTCCTAGAGGTTCATCAGCCAATGTCGGACGAGAAAATGGGCTCAGGGCCAGCCTTCAGGCTCCAGAGCCCTGGGTGCCAGGTCACTTCCCGGATGCCGAGCGAGCCGTGTTCCCGCCAGTCGCGGAGCTCCCTGTGGCTCTGCAGGGCAGCAGAGCCCCCGCCGTGTCTGGTGCAGCCACAGGGCTCCCCAGAGCACCCCACTCAGTGTCCTGGCTCAGCTCCAGGATGGCAGGCAGGACTCACCAGCCAGGAGCCCAACCTTGTGCCCTTCCGTCTGTCTTGCGCTGCAAGGAGTCCCCAGTCCCCAGCCTACAAGACGAGTCCTTGTCAACGCTCCCACCTGCACCTGCTGGAGCACCTGGCGGAGGCCTAGAGCACCCGAGGCAGCCTGGCGAGGTGTGTGGGGAGATGTGGGCGGGGCCTACAGAGGAGGCGGGCTCCCGAGGACAGGGAAGGCGGGTGGCAACACTCAGCTACCATCCAGGGCACACAGTTAACTCTAGGGAAACTGGACACCTTTCAGAAGAAAGAAAATACAGCAGGACGGAAACCAAGGCTGATGAGAGAAGGTCACAGGTCAAGTGCTCAGGGGATCCCCGACTTCTTAGTCCCAAGGCACCATGGGAGCTGGCCCAGGGTTTGCCTGAGGACAGGGGTGCTTCGAGAGGACAAGTGGACGGTGGACTTCTGATCTTTCCAAGAAGGGATACAGATCCTAGGGGGTTGTGGCAGCTGTCCAGGGGACAGTAGTTTTAAGTCAATTCTCCAGGCATCAACTTCCAAACAGACTCTTTCCTAAAATCAACGCACCGGTGCTGGTGGCAGGGGGAGGCCCACGCACTGTCCCCCCCACACCCTCCTCTCACCCTTCTCCCCTTTATAAACCAAAGGGCATCCTTTCCCCACCCTAATCTTGCCACAGTGCCTCCCCAGGGAAAGCCTCAGGGCTCCAAGCACAGAGAAGATCCGAAATACCAGGGCTGGGAAGGTGACTGGATCTAATGACTGGGGACAATTCCATTTCTGAATCCAAAGATTTCCTATTCTCTGCTTTCACCCCAAATAAAGAAGGATCTAATAGAGCTGTTAGCAAAGAGACCGTTAAAAATCCCGTCAGATCACAGACCCCTGCATGATTTTTGGCATACATCTTAGAAGAAGTTCAAAGAACAGAGTGACATTGCTGAGTGACACCACCGACAGAGCGCCAGCCACCGCCAGCTCCTGATTCACACACTCAAGCTTCCTAAGCACTTCCCTCTGTGAACACCAAAGACCAGGAATGAGACGGAGGCTGTCTTGCCTCATCCCAGCAGCGAGAAACAGGAATTTGCAGATACAGGAGCCAAATGAGGAAGCAATCAAGCCCCAGCCATTCCATCGGGAAGTGTGCTTTCGATAATTTTTTACTTTTACATTTGCTATTTATCTAAATTTGCTTTTGACGAATTGCATGCTAATAACAACTCAATCTGAAAAAAAAATTGTGCTTTAAAATGCAGGGCTTTATGATCTCAGGGTTTTTTTTTTTTTTCCAGAAATTTCTACTTCAATTTATGTACCTCTTGTTGTGGTGGATGAGTGTGAAACAGTGATCAATAAAAGACTTTGAAGCATAAAAAATATATTACATTAGGATAAAACCCCGGGGGGAAGTGGACTGGAAATAAGAGTTCAAGGAGAAAAAGGAAAGATATAAAATACGTGGCTGTTAAAGATGAGCTTGCTCTTATGTTTTTTAAGTGACGATGGCGGATATTCAAATAGCAATGCTGTTTCACGGATTCCCTTGGATACATTTAGAAGAGAGGTTCACAGCTTTATTTCCAAAGTGCCACCCTTTTTGAAATACAGTATTCCAGAAACCGTATCCTTTGCAATTACTTAAACTTTGGATAGAAACGTTAAGACGTCAACTCAAAAATGTGCAAGAACAAACACACTGCGTCTCAACACTCTTTTAGGAGGGAACAAAAAATGATAGTTCCTATCATCCCCGGGTCACCTCAGAGGTGTCAATGTCCTGATGCCTGCATCTGGCTTGCTTTCGGCTCTCCCTTAAGCCCTTTTCATGTCTACCACTCCTCTCTGCCCTAAGGTTCCCTCTGGAAAGACATTACCCCACCCACTGACACTCATGAGCTTAGGAACTCCCATTCCCAGTCCCCTGGCTTGTCCATGAACCCACGGCATGTGCAGTCCAGGAACGCCTTCCAGCAGGGATCCTCCAACAGGTCCCTTCCCACTGGAGACCACCAGATGGAGAGTCGCTGCAGAGACCACACGGGCCTGGAGGGCAGCCAGGACCCTTCTTTCTCCATGGCGCTGCAAAGGGCTTCGCGCTGGTTCTGGCAGGCCTGGGCGCGAAGCCCTGCCAACAACCCATTGAAACAGGACACTAGCTGTCAGCTGGCTCTGCAAAGCAGGACCTGGCACCTTCACCGCCTGAGCTTGTCACAGGCCGAAACCCACGTGGCCGCGCCCGAGTGGCTGTCAAGCTCTCTGCTGCTCCTCCCAGAGGCCAGCCCAGCTGCCACTTTGGGACTGAGGCTCCCTCCTCGTCTGCGCCCCCTCCCTGGGGGCTCAGAACTTGCCTAGAAACCCTGCAGATTCCTGACCCCCGACTCCATTCCTAGAGCCCCCCCAGTGACCCCCCCTCCTCACCCATCTCCCTCACACACTTACATCGGGGTACCAAACCGTTCCTCAGTCACCACGTCCTTCCTGTTACTGAACTGAAATTGTCCCCTGGTGACGTCCCTGTGCTGGCTGGGCCCACCCAGAACGTGTCTGCTCCAAGCCCCCCTCCCCTCCCCCGACACCGCCCTCCTCAGGGCACACTGTCCCCAGCTCTTCCACAGGAATCCTCCCCACAGTTAACTCTCTGGAATAACCTGGCTGGTCCTTCGTGCCCCACACCAGAAAGCCCAGACCCCCGGGCTCCATGCACCTGCAGCCCCCAGCCCCTCACCTGGCCTTCCTCAGGATTAAGGACCAACGGACCCATGGCTCAGAGAACAGCCTTCACATTCTGACCACCATGAGGGGGGCTGGCGTCCCTACCTCTTGGAAGCAGGGAATGGTCCACAGCCGGTTGTCCGGTATAAACCCATTGCCTTGGGTGCGTCTGGGCTAAGGAGACTTCCACTCCAATTCTCCATTTCTAGCTGAGGGGCAGTGACTGCTTGGTGTGCCGGGTTGAGCAGGATTCTGAGGTACACTGCGGTATGGTGATCACTTGGCCATGCCATGAACGTGGAATTGGGCAGTGCCTCTGTTTATCACTCCTCAGAGAGGAGCTCCTGAGACCTCAAGCATGGTCCAGCCACGGCACAAGGCTTGTCGGGCAGCTGTGCCTGGAGTCTGTCAAGTGGGCACGGGACCTGTCAACTGGCTTTCTTTCACTTCTGGTTTTACCTGACCAAGCTGTCAAGTTCAGGATTATCTGTACACTTCTTGCTCAAAAAAAAAAAAAAAAAAAGGCTGGGGGTCTTGCCCCCAAACCCCACATCAGCTCCAATGGCTGTGATTTTTTTTTTTCCAGTGCTGGGGATGAAACCCTACTGGATACACCCCCAACCCCTTTTTATACTTCATTTGAAACAGGGCCTTGCTAAATTGCCAGGCTGGCCTCAAACTTGTGATCCTCCTGCCTCGGCTCCCAGGTGCTGGACTCACAGGCCTGTGCCACAGCGGCCGCTGGCAGTGGTGTTCTTTTTAAGAGCGGGAAACACCCTTCTCAGCTCAAGGGCTTCTCTGGGAAGCATGGTGTGGAGGCAGCAGCTCTGCAAATGTGGCAGCCAGGCTCTGGGCACCGATGTCCCTGGCCCCCGCCCAAGGAGCTGCAACGCCAGGGCCCTGGACAATGTCGGTGCTGCTGGGAACGCTGTTGGTCTGATGGCTTTCAAAGGCCCAGAGAGGACTTGGGAGGCTCCCTGTGGCGCAGCTGGGGTGACCAAGCAGGAACTTTCTTCCATTCAGCAACGAAGCCCACCTCTGAGCCCCAGCGCGGCTGGGTGAGCAAAGCCCTGACACAGCCCGCCCAGTGCCTCGGACCACGTCAACTCCCCAGGCTGGGCCACCGGGGCACAGGGGTACCCTGTGGCATGAGCCCACTTAAAGACCTGGCTCTAACCAGCCCCCACCTCTCTAGGACCCCGTGGGTGGTTCCCTCCTTGCCTGACTTTCAGAAGCGGGTGCAAGGTAGGCTCTATGAGGTGAGTCACCACCTTGCTATGTGACTCTGGGAAGGGCTCTTCCTTTCCACGGGCCTTCAGCTGCCTCTATAAAATGAGGGGGTCAAGGATGTTAAATGGACAGCACGTGTCGCCCCACCACCTACTCCTGGATCCAGGCCGGACATCAACCGTGGATCATGCCATCCCCTAAGTCCTCAACACAGAATTCCCAGCAGCAACCGCTTAGACTTGACCCACCAGGTGAGATCTATTCGCCACCTGGAGATGAGACAAGTGAAAGGTTCCTTCTCACACTGACTTTTTCTTTTTCTTTAATGCCTTTCTTTGCTGAAAGGCCAAGCCAGCCTCCTCCTCAGCTGCAACCACGCCCCCCAGCAGGAAGCCTGCCCTGGGGGAGGTGAGATGAGCCCCCGAGCCAGCAGGGAGGCTCTGGCCCTGCTGTGGAACAGCCTCCAAAGTGGCAGCTCCACCCCGACCTGCCCTTGGCCCCTACAACTTCTTCCACAAGCACATGCCAAGACCAGGTTACTTAGATGCTTCACAAGATACTCAAGTACCAGGGGGAAGTCAGGGACTCGCCCAGTGCCAACTTTCCTCCCCAGCCCGTTCTTCTCCGTATCACACTGGCTGACCTGTGAGGCCGGGAGAGGGAAGCAGGGACCATGATTGTGCCGCACCTTGAAGAGCATTTTCCACTCTGCACAGCACCTACGTGACCGCCCTGGGCTGCTGACTAAGCACCCTGTCAAGTGCTGTGCCTAGGCTTCTTCCCGTCCTCACGTAACCGGGGGAATTTGCAGCTGTGGCACTGAGACACCGAGAGGGCGAGAAACCTGCCTGGGGCACCACACCTCCCACGTCACAGGCCCGATCCCCTCGCAGTCAGAGCAGCGGAGCTCCTTCTCGGGCAACACTGTGCCCTCAGTGCCAGTTTGGAGTCCCACACCCAGGAGGTGGCTAGGGCAGGAACGAGGCCTCATTTCACAGATGAGGACGGTAAGACAGACGGGCCAGGGGCCTCACTGCGGAGCAGCAGCTGAGATGGAAACCCTATCGTGGCTGGCACCAGGGGCTGTCCCTGTGCAGGCAGCGTCACAGGAAGGCTCCGACACTTCCCTGGCTTGGATGCTGGAGGCTTCCCTGGTGGACCTGGGCCCCGGCTCCACTCCAAGACTCAGATTCTGCTGCCCTCACTGGGCATCTCCTGGTAAGCATGAGACAGCTGCTGGGTCTGGTGAGTCTCACAGCACACACCAGAGAGAGCAAGGGCATGTCCTCTTCCCAGGAAGAATTCCACCCTGGGGGAACTCAGTCCTTGACCCCGGGGGTGGGGGTGAATACTGACGGCAGGAGGGCAGGTCCAACCCCTGAAAAGGCTTGTCTCCTTTGGCACTAAACACCTGTTCCAGACACTCTGTTCACCCAGATTCCGGCAGTGGAAGGATGACTGTTCCCAGTTTCCTTGACGTTGGGTAGAACCATGTGATTAGCTCTAGCCAATGGCTGCGAGCGGACTTAACACCGCTTCCTTTTGACTACAGCCAACGATTGCCAGGGGAGCCCACCCAGGGCTTGTTTGGCCAGCAGAATTCTACATAAGGGCTGATTTCTGTCTGAGCCCAGAGGAAGGCAGAGCCCCCTGTGACCCACATGAACATGCAGTGTAAATAAGAAATAAACTTTTGTGGAGTTTTAAGCTGCCAAGATCTCTTTCTTTGTTTTAGGACCTTTTGTTACTGCAGCATAACCCAGCCCCATTCCACCAGTTACAGTACCACTGTGAACATCACTTCCGGAAGCCAGGATCTTGCTAGGTACCATGGGCAGGAGTGGGGAGCAAGGGGACAGAAATCAGGCAGGTCCTGGAGCTCCAAACTTGAGGGGTTACCAGTCACCTGGCAGAGACATAGACACAGTGAAGGCCTCTTCTGTAAAGAGACAGTGGGAAGGTGTCCTAGTGAGGGCCAGGGTGGAAACAGACCCTTCTGACCAGAGGGATCAGGGGACGCTTCTGAAAGCAGATGGCACAGGTGTGGGGTGATCTGGGAAAAGGGCAAAGGCATTCCCAGGAGAGGGAACAGCGGGAGCCGAGAAGAGCAGACTGCTCTGGAATGAGAGGTCTGGAGAGATGAGCAGGACCTGGGGCTACGGAGGACCTGAGGCCATAGCCTCAACTCAGAGACAGGACAGAGTCGGTCCTGAGGCTGACCAGCAGGGAGCGGCACGGTCAGGGGTCTGCTTTGGCAAGGCCTCCCTGGAGCCAGCGGGCAGAGCAGGCGATGCTGGGCAGGGAGACACAGAAGCACAGGTGTCAGAGGTGCCGCACGACCCAGGCAGGGCTGATCACGGCCCGGACAGCAGAGGAGCGGTTGGGAAGGGGGCACGAGGCCGAGCCCAGTGGCTGGGGAGTAAAGGCCATAGGACCTGAGTGGAACCAGGTGGAACAGACACAGGGACCTTCACCATGAACCCTGAGGGCCACACAGGGTGCACACCAGGCAGATGCAGGCACTTAGAAAAAGGCAGGCCAGACCAACCAGTGACAAAGGAGGCAGCGGCACTCCCAAAGACACAGCAAGCTCAGGAAACGCGGAGGGCGGCGCGGATGGAAACGGAAGCCCAGGGTCTGACCAGACACGGCGACAATGTCAGGCTGCAGACGGTGGGCTTCGTTTCACAGAGCAGGGGTTGCCAACTTGTGGCCCTTGGAAAGACTCAGACCCACAAATATGTTCCGTTTGGCAGATTTCAAAAGTGCAATTTGTTGCCAACACTGAAAACCAAAAGAATTCACATCACAATGCTCGTTCCTGGCGTGCGATTTGTGAGACCTGGCGACGCTGAGCTCAGAGACCAGCTGAGGAGCAGCCACCCCACGTGCGTAGGGTGAGGGGCTCCAATTGGACCGGTCCCCGCCACCTGTCCTGCTGGCTCCGCTCTCCTTACACGAAACAAGACTGTTTGCTGGGCTTGTGGGCAGCTGAGCTGTGAGCCTGGCAGTGGCGCAGGAAGCCCAGTGGGGGACCCCGGGAGAGGAAGAGAAAGCATTGCTAGAAAGCTGGTTTCTACAGCTCTCTAAGAGGGCAAGGTGTGGTGTCACTAATCTGATCCTGACCAGGGATCTGCTCGGGCAGGACCTGAGCTGGGAGCTGCCCCAGGAACCGTGATCAAACCAAGGAGGGGGAAAGGCAGACAGGCAAGTGACCAGGGAGACACCGGCCCCACAGGGGACTCAGGAGGCCCACAAGGGCCCGACGGGTGGGTAGGGTTTTACCCGCCGGGGCAGGAAGATAAGAGCCTGCAGACAGACGCAGAGGTGGGTCTCGGGAGCACAGGCTTGCCCGGGCTGCTGCAGGGGCTCTCAGCAGAGGACCGGGCAGAGGCCAGGCCCACTCCCCCACGATGCTAGCCCCACATTCCCGCCCTGGTCCTGGCCCTGAGCCTCTCGGCTGGGTGCTCACCAAGGGTCTGCTGGTTGCGGACACCGCCAATCACCACGCAGATCTCTGCAGGCACATCGCCTGTCCCGTCCTTGCTGACCACCTTCTTCTCCTCCTTGGCCTCACCCTGCCAGATCACCTCCTGGATGTAGTCGTCGGGCAGCTCTGTCTTGACCTTCACCTCCGTCATCGTACCCTGTTCGGCACTCAGCGAGGCCTCAGCTGGCGCTGGCTCTGGGCCCTCCACCTTGGTGCTCTTCTGGCTGCGCTTCAAGCGCTCCCTAGGAAAGAGGAGAGTCTGCTCAGAGTGGACACCATCCCTGCTCCCAGGCCCAGCTGGGAAGCCACCAGCACAAGGCACCACAGAGACACGCAAGGCTGCGTATGGAGTGGACAGAAGGACCCCCGGCCCACTTAGCTTCCCACACAGTCTGGGTGGCTGCCCCAAGGCTCCCAGGGGGGCCATGAAGCACAGTTTGAAAACTGCCAGGCTGATACGGCTCCAACTAATGTTACTGTTAGGAGAGCGAGAGTCTAAAGAGGTCCAGATGTGCCCAGTTGACTCCTGGCCCTCGTTCGTACTGACCACAAGTGAGTTACCAGCGCCCTAGGAGGGTACCTGCAGCTGGCTAACATCTCTTTTTCTCAAACCTCAACGTGCACCCGCACCAGCTGGGGACCCTGATCACTGAGGGATGCTGCAGCAGGGCTGGGGCCTGGGGTTCTGCGTCTCTGACGAGCTCCCGGGTCAGCTGGTGCCTGCTCCTCAAACCACGTGTTGAGCAGCCAGGGTTTAAGTGTCTGGCGCAGGCCAAGCGCGCGTGCTGCTCGCTTCCCTCCTTGGCAGGCCGCCTGGAGAGCTCTCCAAGCTCTTCCTGCTCCTGCTTTACAGATGGGGAGACTCCAGCCCCCAAAGGCTCCTGCGATGGCCATGTTGGGGAGCCAGCCCCGGGGCACAGAGGCGGCTCTTCCAACACCAGAGAACCTGGAGGAGCAGCAGGGTCAGCACTGAGCAGGGCAGGGCATGCACTATGGAGTCTGTGTCACAGGAGGGCACGGGGGTCAGGAGCAGAGTCGTGACGGCCCTGGGCCACCCACAAAAATAGTGGCAGGCCAGACCCTGACACCCACCCCAGAACCAATCTCAACGAGACTCTCCATATCACCCTGTGGCCCTGGGACCTCATGAGGTAGGGAAACTGAGGCGTGCACACGCTGGAAATCGTCACGTGGCTGGCCCGGGCAGGCCGCCCTGGCCATGCCGGCCTCTCCAATGACCTGAAGGGCCTGGACTGTGACCTTTAAGGCTGGCTCAGGCAGAGCCCCCGGGCACACCTACTGAAGCACTTGGGGGTGCCGGAGCCAGCGGCAGGCCTGGGCTCTGGGCCTGGATCCGCAGGGGCTTGCTGTGTGGCCGGGCCAGGACCCGTCTCCTCCCAGGGTCTCAGCCACTCCATCTGCCAGGAGCCTGGGGCGCGTCATGCCTGCTGGCCCCACTCCAGCTGTCCCCCAGGTTGGAAATAGTTAGGGTATTGAGCCAAGAGGGTAGGTGGGGGCAGCTAGCCAGGAGCATGCAGAGGCCACCTGGAGGTGCTGTGGGTCATGGTGCCCGCCCCCATTCCTACGTCCTCGTCATCCCTAACGTGACTGTGTCTGGAAATCGGGTCCTTAGGAGGCAGCTGGGCTTAACGAGGCCAAGAGGGTGGTGGCCTCGTGAAGGGGTGAGGTGGCGTTACCAAAGCTCGTGTTCTTCTCCACACAAGGTCAGGGCGAAGGTGGCCACCTGCAAGCTAGGAAGACCCTCACCAGAACCGGAGCAAGCTGGGCCCTGACCCTGGGCCTCGAGCCTCCAGACTCTGGAGGAGAAACTGCTGTTCGGTGGAGCCGCAGGGTCTGTGCGCTCTGCTACGGCAGCCCACGTGGGCCAACAGGCCTTGGACAGCAGATGGCCTGGACAGGGAGGCTGGTGACACCAGCCCTGGTGGGCAACGCCACTCCGCCACTTCTGCCCTCACACCTGTGCCAGCCATCGCATCTCCTAGCCTCAGTTTCCCCATCTGCAAACGGGAGCCTCGGGAGTTGTCGCGTGGGTTTTCATCAAGCACAGGGGGAGCACCCACAGTGCCCGGCCTGTGACCGCTCCCACTTCCGTGAATGACAGGCCCTTGGGACCCTTCTCACCAGTGGGCGCAGAGGTGCCGCTCCCACCATGTTGCACGCCGGCACCAGACATTGTCCCGGCTCGGGCTCCTTCCACAGCAGGAAACTTAAGCCGATGGTCCACGCCTCAGAAGTCACTGGCTCATCTGTCTAGGGAACCCTCTGGCTCCTGTGCCCCGGGGAGTTCCTAATGCACAGGCACCTGCAGCGGACCAGCTCCTCTCTGCCTCCCACTCTAGGAAGCCCAGGCCCTGGCTGGTGGGCTCACATGTCCAGGGGTGTCAGGATGTGAGAGGTGGGACAGGCACCTGTCACAGGCATCCAGCGCTCAGCCTCAGAAGGGAGCCTCCCCACCTGTAGCCCTGGCAGCCCCCCCGTCACCCACTTCTGAACTTAGGCATCCAGAACAGAGTGGAAACCCAGGGCATCTGAGCGAGGAGCAAGACGGGCGGTCCCCTGGCTGCTGCGCCTCCCTAAGGGACACCCCGAGCTACGCTGCCGACCTCGCAGGCAGAGAAGCCTTGGGCTCCAGGCAGCCAGCAGCTGTGAGAGGTCACGAGGAACCCCCGAGGCTTCGGAGAAGGAGGCTCTTCTGCTGCTGCAGCGGGTCAGCAACAGAAGGCGATGCCTGGGGCACAGGCCCCACTCCCGGAGGCAGGAGCAGAGGCCGGGGACGTCCCTGTGGGACGCAGGTGTCATGGAGTGAGACGGGTCAGCACCAGGCTTGGAAGTTGGGTCAGCCCAGGGATAAGTGGTGGAACCACGATCTCAAGTCGTGGGTGACAGTGCTGTCAGGGCAGATGCTTCCCTGGCGCCCACCATCCCTTGCTGTGGGGGAGGGAGAGAGGAGCTGTGGTGTAAGCGTGACCCCAAAGGTTCCTGTACTGCAGGTCTGGTCCCCAGCGTGGCCAGGTGAGAGGTGGAGCCTAGTGGAGGTAACTGGGGTCACAGGTGCCACCCTCGGCAGGATGAGCACGTCCCACAGGGTGTGTCAGCTCCCACCAGGGTGGGCTGCTGGGCAACAGTGTCCCGCTCTCTATTCACACCACCTTCCTGTGTCACCCTCTTAAACACATCTCCGCCATCGTGATGCCATCTACCCTGAGGTCTCTCCAGAATCCAGGGCAGCCCCATGCCCCTGAACCTTAGGGACTGTGAGCTCAATAAGCCTCTTTTTTCCTTCCTTCCTCCCTCTCTTTCTGTCTTTCATACCAGGGACTGAACCCAGGGGTTCTTTTCTACTGAGCCACATCCTCAGCGGTTTTCACTTTTTAATTTTGAGACAGAGTCTCACTAAATTGCTTAGGGCCTCACTGAGTTGCTGAGGCTGGCTGTGAACTCGCACTCCTCCTGCTTCAGCCAGCCTCCTAAGCTTCTGGGATTATAAACCTCTTTTCTTTATAAGGTATCTAGTCTTGAGTATTTTGTAATAGCAGCAGAAAACAGACTAATATAAATAGTGAGAAGAGGGTGCAAGGATAGGACCTTACATGGCATGGATTGAACAGGCTGTGGATTCTGACCGACAGACATTCAAACCCAGGTTCTACCACTGTTGGGTAATGTGACAGAGGCCTGTGAGGGAGTGAGGACCTTGTCTAGACCTGTACATGCAGCAGAGACTGACACACTGATGGAAGAGCCAGCAATGCACTGTGTTTTTCAACATGAGAGAAACTGCTAGTGTTCCCACCACTAGCTGAGACCACATGGTGCTAACAGTCGGCCATTCCTGCCTGTCCTGAGGTTCACTGGGCACAGAGACAAGACAGGAGGTGATGGAACAGCCTCCTCCTCGGAAGCCCGTCACCCCAGCTTCCTCCACTGCCCATGTTCTGAACCTGACAGACTCAGTGTCCCTCCTGTTCCTGAGTCCTCACGGGTACCAGGACACTATGGTGGGGAAGGGGGAGCATGGAGCCACACAAGCTGGGTGTAACTCCCATCTGCCCACTCACATGCCCTGTGACCTCGGGCAAAGACTCCTCTCCAACCCTCAGTTTCCCTGTCGGACACAGGGGACCATGACCCTCGCTGGTGCAGGGGTGGGAGATGACGCCTGTGAGGAGCTCGGCCAGGGACCTGGCGTGGAGTGGATGTGCACACACGGCAGGTGCCTGTACGACGGTGGCTTAGTTCATGACGTCCTCCTCGCCTCTGGGAAGCCTTTGCAGCTTGGAGTCTGAGTTGACTCCCTGTCTGAATGTCACGTCCACCTTGCATGCACAGGTGACGCTTACAGCTGTCCTCCCACAGCGTGCTAATGAATTCATCTCGGGGCACTGATCACCTTTCTGACCTCCCTGTCTAGCTTCTAGCTCATCACCTCATTTTACTTCCTCTGCAGCCCTGGCGCTCTCTAAAGATATCTTGTCCGTTTATGACTCACCAAGCCGTTCACACCTACGAGCAGGTCTTGGCAGTCTTGTGTAGTGCTGCATTCCTAGCATCCAGCAGGCACACAGTAGGTGCTCCATAAATGCTCTACTCAGTCAATGACCAAAAGAATGACCACCTCCTGATAAGATGGCACTGGGACTCAAGCCTCCTGTGCCTCCCGAGGGTCCCCTGGGATGGAGTAGATCCTTGATGTGGGTTTGCAGAACTGAAGGACATCCATTTGCAACAGGCCTGGGTAGGAATGCATCACTGGTGACCCTCTCCAGACCCAGGGCACAGGGCAGAGCCGGGACCTAAGCCCATGAGTCTGGATTCCCCACCCTCTGTCCCTTCTGCAGACCTACCAGCCCCAGGAGATGGGAGGTAGGAAGCAGGGCCATGGCTCCGCCCATGGGAGGGCAGCCTCTCCTTGGGCTCCTTTACCCTCACCCTGTACCCCAACACCCAGAGGCCATGCCGGGTGACACAGCTGCAGCCGTGTGACCAGCCTGACCCCTTACTCAGCCCCGAGAGGAAAGAAGCCACCCTCCTTCACCCACAGGCACCATGGCTCACGACACCCCCAGCCCCAGCATCAAGGACACAGCAACTTCCTTCTCCTCCCCCGACTCCTGTGCTTTAGATTTACAAGCCCAACGTTGCTTTCCTCGGATGCTCTGCATTTAATTAGGTGTCCTAATAACAATGGAATTGCAGAAGTACTTATATCACTTTGAATTAGTGGTGCAGCTCCTTCTAACTTCCTTAAAAAATTTTTTTTCATATATCATTTTTTAAAATAGAGCTCATTATTTTAATTATATCCATTTAAATGTACAGTGGAGCCCTTGGATATTCTCAGCACGAATCATTAGGTATATTAGTGAAAAAGCACTCGGAATCTATCTACATGCTGACACTCCATAATCTATTCTATTTGTGTCGCTGTAAAATAGATTTATATATAGATAACTACAAAATAGTTGCTCAAGATATGCTATGAATTTTATATTTAACCCAAGTCACACTCCAACATAAAATCCAAAGTCGGGCACTAAAAGGATATTTTTCAGTAAGTACCTGCTATATGTGGTCACTGGTTACTGCTGACGTGGGTCTGCTGGAAGGGAAGCCAGACCCAATGGGCCCCTGCCCAAGGAGACTGGGAGCCCTGGCCTTTCTCTCAGGCAATGGTTCTCAAAGTATGGCCCTTTGAGAACTCGGGGTTCCATCACAAAGGCTTCGAGCACACACATAGCTGGAACGGGGAGGTGGTTGTTACAGTTTGGACCTAGAATGTTCCCAACGTTTGCATGTGAAAGAGTTGGTCCCCAACGTGACAGTATCAGAGGTGGGACTTTGGAGAAGGGACTCGACCATTTGGAAGGCTCTAGGCTCAGCAGTGGGCTGACCTGACGGAGCCATAACCCCACGGCAGACTGGGAGGCAGTGGGAACTGAGGAAGCAGGGCCTCACGCAGGAAGTGGGTCGCGGGGGAGAGGGGGTTGTATCTCGAATCAGGCCCCTTCCCCTGTCTCTGCTTCCCGGCCACCACGAGCTGAGCAGCTGTGCTCTGCCAGGCCTTTGGGTCCTGACGTCCTACCTCATCCAGGCCCAGAGAGATGCAGCCAGTCGACCTTGGACTGCAACCGTGAGCCAGAATGAGCCTTTAAGTTGTTCGTGTCGGGGATTCTGTCACTGCTGACTAACACGGGGGTGTAGACAGGCCCTCCCTCCCCCTCCTTCAGCAAGCATGGCTCTGCCTTTGGTTTTGACCCACACACATCTGGACCTCTTCACTTCATAGTGGGGTACAGGGTGCCCCCCCCAAATAAGATATGTTCATATCCTGAGCCCAGAATCTGTGAATTTGGGGAAAGGGCCTTTGCAGTGTAGCAGTTACGGGCGTTGGCACTGAGCTCACCCTGGAATTACTGGGGGGGCCCAACACGCACCGAGGGTCACTGTAAGATAGGGAGACCTGAGACAGAAAGGGAGGAGGCACAGAGACGAAGAGGAGGCCGTGTCACTGCAGTGACAGAGAACGCAGTGATGCGGCCACGAGCCAAGGAATGCTGAAGGCCACCCGAAGCAGGGACAGCCTAACAACAGGTTTTTCCCAGAGGCCACTAGAGAGAGAACCACCCTGGGGACACTTGACTTCAGACTTCTGGTCCCAAGAACTTTGAAACAGTAAACTTCTGTTGGTTTAAGTCACCCAGTTCACAGTACAGCAGCCCCTTTTCCCTGTGGGGGACATACTGCAAACCCCAGGTGGGTGTGTGAAACCATGGTAACCACACCCAACCCACAGACACTGTTTTTTTTTTTTAATTTTCTGTGCTGTCTTGTTCTTTAGTGTTGCCTCACAGCCCAGAGTTAATTTATCCTTCCACGTCTTATACCCTAGTGCCTCCTTCGCATCACTACTCTTGGCCATTATTAAGTGATAAAGGTTACTTGAGAACAAGCACTATGATATTAGTCAGAGAGTTTACCTGAGAACTGAGAGAGGTACTAAGTAACCAGTGGGCAGGTAGCACATACAGTGTGGATACCCTGGACGGACAGCGAACAAAGCAGGACTCTGTTGAGATTTCATCATGCTACTCAGAATAACAAGTAATTTAAAACTTACACATGGTTTATTTCTGGAATTTTCCATCTGATATTTTTGGGCCACAGTTCTAAAATTGCAAAAAGTGAAACTGTGGGGAAGCGGGAACTATTGTCATTTGTTAGAGCAGCCACAGGAAACCCATTCATTCTATAGGACTACATTTGAAGAAATGGCTTGAGAACAGTAATGCTTATAAGCCACTGCCCTCCGCTACCCACAGCTTTTACTCTTTTTGTTCTTATGCATCCCTGTTACTGAGTCTGGACTGTCCAACGTGCTTGCAGACTGCCGGGGAGGGTTTTCAAAACAAATCTCTTCCTCTGTGTTTTACCTGTTAATTCAAGAGCTTATACCCCCTCAGTCACAAACGGCACCACCAGAGCCTGGGGCCAGATGGGGAAACCAAAACACAGAACAGGACCCATACTTTGTTCACTTCCACACCCCGACATTCACAAGTGAGTAAATGGCAGAGGGATGAGCCTAGTCTGAAAAGTTAACTCTGGCTCCTGTCCTGCTGCTACCACTAAACCCTGCAGCCTCAGACAACGAACCACGTAACTTAACCACAGACCTGAGGCCTGAAGTCACGCTATCTCTGGGCAGGCTGGAGAAAGAGGCCCAGGTGATGCCAGGTGCCCCAAGGCCAGATGACATTGTTTCTAGGCACAATTTCTATAACATTCCACCCCAAAATGCTGACACTTGTTCTATCAAGTCACAGTAAATATGACAAATTCTCAGCCACCTGAGCTTCACTCTGATTCCTGCTACCAATTCCCTAGGCTGCCCTTTCCGTGACTCGGGTTTTACTCTTCTCTTGAGATGGCCCTCACTATGTGGCTCAGACTGGTCACGAACTCCTAGGCTCAAGGGATCCTCCAGCCTCAGAAATCCAAGCTGCAGGGACAATAGCCATGCACCCCTGTCACGGGCTGCTGGGACTCAGTCTTTCTGAACAACACAATGAGTGGGCTGGAATCTGAGATGTCTAAAGCCCTGGTAGAAGCCCGCCCCTCACCCAGCAGATGTGTGCTATGCTCCTGTGCAGACCCCTCGGCCTCCAGATCAGCCCGAGGACCACTGCCCTTTGCCCAAGGGTGCCAATTACTCTGGCCCCTCAGCCGAGACAACACGAGGGGAGGGAAATCCTCCCATCCCAGTGTGTCTGGACACTTTGCTGACCTGCCTCAAGAACTCAGCTTCATTGGAAGACACCACTCCGTGGAGAGGGCGACCATCTGAGGCAGAGCTTGCTACTCTCCGCAGATGCACGGACGCTGGGAGGCGAAATGAATTCACACACACTCCGGCCCCACTCCAGGGCCCAGTCGACCTGCTGCGGAGGCCAACTTCAGACCAGCCCCCCACACCCCACGCCCCACTGATCAGTGCCACTGACTGGCATCTGCTTGCAGACGGTGGCAGGCCCTCTCCTTGGCGGTACTCCTTAGTCTATTGAGGCTGCTGCCTCAACCTCACCCCCAGAGTTGCCCCTCTAAGGCCCCCTGCGACGCCCGCTCTTCAACCCACCCCCCACCAGCAGCCCTTACGGAGCCGCCCTCTGCTCTGATCCACTCTCTTCACTTGGCTCTGGGTCAACCGAGGGCCAGGCCTCCACAGTGGGGCCACTCTTGTGCCCTCGCTGAGGTGACCCCCTCACCTCCTGACTCTGTGGGCAGCCCCCAGGGTCAGTTCTAGAACTCCTCTTTATCCACAGCCCCATGATCTCAGGAAAGCTCATTCTTTCAAAGAGTAACTGTGTGACAGTGAATCCCAAGTCCCACCTCCCGTCACCTCCACCCTGGAACTCCAGACCTGCACAACCACGTGTCTGACACCCCCACTCAGTGCCACGTGGGCACCTCAAATGTCACAGGTCCTGAACTGAGCACCTGCTGGGCCTCACTCTGTGCCAAGACAGGACAGTCCTGCCCCCGGCCCGGCGCTCTCCCCACTCAACCCCGGCTCTCTGACACCACGACCCAGCAGCTGCAGCCAGCTCCACTTCAAACAGCACCCTGTCCCCTGGACAGCCCCCGACTCCTCCCTCTCTCTCACCCCCACTAAGGAACCTACCAGCACATCCTGTCACCTCCACCTGCCAAGTATGGCCAGACCCTGACTACTGTCACTTCCCCACGGCTACCACTCCAGCTTGAGCCTCCCTCCCTCCCTCCTGCCCTAATCACCTGACGACCAGGCTCTCTCCTCCCTGTTCATGGCCCCCCATCTATGACTGAGAGCGCGGCCAGAGCAACGCTGTTTAATAAGCCAGACCTGGTCACTCCTGGGCTCATGGCTGAGGGCTGAATCATCGATGGTCCTAGTATCCACCCAGCAGTGCTCTATTACCCTGTCCCTGTTGTCATCTGTTTCCCCAATTGGAGTGCAAGCCGCAGAGGGATGTGACTTGGTCTCACGGGCCCAGAGCACATGGTGGTGAAGGTCAGTAAGAGCCTGTCCACCCCGCAGACCAGGTAAGGTCAGCATCGGCACCTGCCGTGTCTGACACCAGCAGGCCCTCTCTGCAGTCCATCTCTGTCCCTGCAAGTGTCGATGGTCCCCAGCTTGGTGAACACGCAGCAGTGAGTACTCAGAACTGGGCGACGCCTCGCTCACAGGGCCCTCAGCGGAACGGGGGCTGGGGTGTTCTGCGGAGGCCAGTTTCCTAAGTGCCGCTTAGTCCTTGAAAGTTGCTCTTCTCTTTCTGATGGAAGACTTCCTAAACTTTCCCACTTTCTGAAATGCCAAGATAGGGTCCCCAGGTGACATCCTGACACCATCATCTTCTTCTTTTTAGTATTTTTAAGTTGTAGTTAGACACAACGTATTCATTTATTTAAGGTGGTGCTGAGAACCAGTGCCTCTCACATGCCAGGTGAGCGCTCCCCCACTGAGCCACAACCCCAGGAGGTAGGGTCACCATGGTCAACCCCAACAGGAACAGACTCAGGCCTCAGGGGACAGGTGGCTGACCCTCTAAGGTCCAGGGCCTGCATCCTCACACCATCGCTTCCAGAAATGCCTTTCTCCACGGTCCCTCACCCCCTCAAGTAACATGGAAAGTGACTGCCATGGTTTGGATGTGGTGGCCCCCCAAAAAGTTCGTGTTAGAAAGTGCAGGAATGTCCAGAGGTGAAATTAAATTATGAGAGTCGTACCTCCCCGTGGGTTAACCCACTGACGGGATAATCTGGGCAGCAACTGCAGGCAGGCAGGGAGAGCTGGAGGAAGCAGGTCACTGGGGAGTGCCCTTGGGGACCTGCCTTGGCTCTGGCCGCTGTGCCCTCCCTCTTCCGCCTCCTGCTCCCGAGAGGCGGGCAGCTTTCCTTGCCCACACCCTTCCCTAGATCCCGGCCTCCCCTCGGCCCAGAGCGATGGAGTTGGCCGCCCATGGACTGAACCTCTGAAACCGTGAGCTCAAGACAAACTTTTCCTCTTTAAAGTTTTCTCGTCGGGTATTTTGGTCCCATTGATGAAAAGCTGAGTGACACAGTGGTGACAGGGACCGCCAGGACGTATGGAGCGTGTGCAGCACGCCAGGTGTGGCACTTTAGGCCAAGGAGTCACCCTCTCAGAGTTCCTTCCGCCTGACGCCTTCTACAGAGGGCAGTTTCTGTCTCACAGAAAGGCGTGGGGTGGCCTTTGTCACCGTCTCTCAGCTTTCCAGTGACAGAAGCAAGTCTACCAGGTCTCCCGACTCCAAAGCTACGACTTCTAACCATCTGGACAACTTTGGCTTCCTCTTCTCAAAAGAACTGAGAAAACAATAGAGATACCTGTTGAATGAACCAACAAATACATGACTTCACCCCAGGCGCTCCCTGAGATGGGGCCTGCCTTCCCTGCCTCCTGAAGCCTCCAGGGAGCCAGGCTAGGCACACAGAGACCCCCAAACAGCGGCACCGAAGTGAGGGAAGGAAGGGAGGGAGGCTCCGCCTCTCCCCTCAGCCTCTCCCCTCAGCCTCTCGCCTGGAGCAAGACACAGGCCACCAGCAGGAGGGATGAGCGGCCCTGCACCTGCCGCTCCCCCGAGTCTCAAGTCTGCACACGTCACCTGCTTCTGTTACCCCCTCCTCTGTCACCCCCAGCTGTGACTTCCACTTCTGTCGTGTATCGCTGATATATTTTAATAAATAGCCAAGTAGAAAAGATTAGATTAATAGATTGAAACTATTAACCTATTAAACAACTCTAACCAGTCTAAAACTCAAAATAACCCACAATGCATAAATATATCATTAGTTTGAGATAATTCTTAGGCACTTAATTTTCTTCAATGCTCGGTGTCACTCAGCCACAACGTCGGGTAATACTGTACTTTGGAAAGACGACATTAAGATTTAAATATTAAGAATAAATTCCCTGGTTAATTGAAACCTAAAGTGGGGGAAGCAGGGCCCTGGCAACCCCGCCAAGGCACGAACCCTAGAATGCGCCAGGTGGGCCCTGCAGTTACAGCCGGGGGGACTTCCTTAGCAGGTGCTCTGGCCCCTGGGAGTGGGCCCAGTCCAGGTCTTTAGAAGGAATTAGCGCGACGGCATTGTAATAGCACACGGCCTTGGTTCTCTAGTGGCCCAGCAGTGGTGCAACTCTGACCTGTGAGCAACATGTGGACAGCCACCCGTGATCTCCCTGCACACCTGTCCACACACAGAGCGAGGCAAGGCCACCTGCAGCTTCCCCTCACCACGCAGGTGGGGAATGGAGCCCACAGAAGGGCCCGTGTCCACTGTCCTGCAGAGACCCTCCAGGGCACACACAGGGTTTCTGCAGACCACAGCGGGCAGGCAGCGCCGGGAAGGAAAGAGTGGGCTGTCCCCAAACCCACGTGTGGTGTGAAAATAAGATCAGTGTGATCTTGCCCACCAGCGACTTCCTGCCAAGACTATGACTGAGCCATGATCCCTGTCTATGCTCTGACCTGGACCCCCTGGACCCCCTCCTCCTAGGAGTGGCGGGGCGCGAGCTCCTCAATAGGACCCTGCTCCTCCACTTCCTTGCCATGCGCCTGCCACACACCGCTGTCCTCGACGGACTTCTTCCTGCTGCCGCTCCAACTGGCCTCCCTCCACCCACGAGCCGTCCTCAAGACAGAGGGCGACGCACGGAGGTCTGCAATAAAGCTCTGAGCACTCTAGGGACCCCGAGCCCAGGGTTACTTGCTGCCTAGAACAAGTGTCCCAGGATGCACAACAGGGACTGTCTTGGCCACAGGCCATCAAGAGAGGGACAGTTTCCTTAACCCACCCAAACCTCCCTCTGCTCACGTGCAGATCAGGAGTGACGCTAAAAACCAATGGAGAATGGAAGGACAGGTGCATAGGAGGCCCCACGCAGCACCTCGCCCAGCCAGCCCCCCCTATCCACAGGGCCCACGTCCACTGTTCCACCAACTGCTGCCAGAAAATACTCGGGAAACCCGAGTCTGTACTGAACACAGACTTCCTGTCGCTGCTCCCTTAACAGAGCAGCCTAACAACCACGCACAAGGCACTTACGTTGCATTAGGTGCGACAACTGATCCAGAGGTGATCTAGGGGTACGGAAGGACGCACAGCCTCCGTGCAAACGCTGCGCTGTTTTTTATGAGACTCAAGCACCCTCAGATGTGTATCCATGGGGTGCCCTGGGAGCAGTCACATGTAGATTCTAAGGGACAACTGGACCCCACAGGGACCCTGTTAATGCTCTTTGCTCCTGTTCCCACGAAGCCCTCACCAGACAAAATGTGAAAAGCTTGGTCCAGCTATGAAAAGGACGAGCTCTCAGGACAAGGACAGAATACTTCACACAGGAAGGGAAGGGAGGGATTGTCAGCTAGGAGCGGGAGAGGCTCGGGACACCCCAAAGCCAGGCTCACTGTGGGAGGAGCAGGGAGGGACGATGCAGGAGGTGGCCGCACAGCCCGCCACCCTCCTTCACCAGCCACTCTGCGTGGAGTGCAGAGGAAGCTCAAGCCCGGCACGAGCCGGCCAGCCAGCGAGGGCCAGGAGAGGCCTTCTGCGATCAAGGGCCTTTGGCATGACGGAGCCGAGAAACAACAGGTCTGGGCCTCTCAGCGACCACCGAAGGCTGCTCTTTAGGACGTGGCAAAATTCTGAGCGCTCTGAACTGATATCCCCAGGTTCAGGAGAAGAACTGAGTTTGCTCCTGGAGCACCAGCGGGAAGGTGGCGCTGGGTTGGGGACGGGTCAGAGTTCCCCAAGAGTCTCCCAGCTCAATGCTCTTTGCTGGGCCACCCAAGCTCAGGTGCCCTTTAGAAATGACTCATGGATTTTTACTCACAGGAATTGTGGTTTGCATTTCTAAGACTGTCTCCTGAGGGCAAATTTAAAGCTGCCTGTGAATTTTCCAGAATCTGCCCTCTTCTACAGAATCTAGGGTCAGTGGTAACTGGTTAAGCAGAGGGTGAACTCTGCCCACCAAAGAAGTCTCTGGCCCCTCCGGATAAGGGTACAATCCCCTAGAGTCAACCTGCAGTTTATGAGTTTTGTCGACCAACTTTGCTCAGAGTTCAGCAGGGGGAGACTCTATTGTTGGAGACAGAATCTGAGCTCCACACACAGGAACATAACCTAGAGTCAAGATGAGGCTGTCTTCTGCCTGAAATGGTCCCGGTTTCCAAATAATTTGTTCTGGGAGTACCACACTGTCCACTGACTAGCACTAGGCCGAGTGTGACTGTGAAATTTTGTACAAATGAAATTAATTTGTTCAGGATGATTTTTATTTTATTGTTGGAAACCAAAAGCCAAATAAGAAGATTATTTAAAGAATAATTACGCAGCCACACACACACGTGGTTACAATTAAATGGTCCACTGGTACAGACCTTGGCTGAAAGGGGGAGACCCAGCTAGTTCCAAAGACATTTTACTATTAGAGTGACCTCAGAGGAGTCTATCCTCAGTTCACTCTGAAAAAGAACAATTCCAACTGTCAGGCACAGCCACAGTGGTGCACACCTGTAACCCAGTGACTCAGGTGGCTGAGGCAGGGGATTCTAAGTTCAAAGCCAACCTCAGCAACTCAGCGAGTCCCTAACTCAAAAAGTAAAGATGGGTTGGGGGTGTGGCTCAGTGGTAAGCGCCCTGGGGGCAATGGGGGCAATCCCTGATTAAAAAGAAGAACGGACACCAGTTACAACCTCAGAAGGGAGGCTGAGGGGGGCAATGTGATCTGTGTAAACCACAAGACCTGATCCTGGCCCTCCCACAGCAGATGTCATACCAACATATCATCACTCTCTGCTCCACATTCCCAGGGGCCCCGACCTCAGGCAGTGTAACAGCCAACGTCCTAGCACTTTTCCTCGCAGCCACAGCAATGCAATCAGTATGCTCCATCCCCACTCTCTTCCCTGAGTCCAGGCTCCCTGAGAAACCAACTGTCACCCATGGCTGCCCTCTCCCAGGAATCCAGCCCGCATGGTGGTGATGAAAGCGTTTACTGAACACCTACTATGGTCCAGGCACTGAGCGCAGGTACACGCACTGTCAGTAGACTTAGTCCTCTGACAGCACTGGGAAGGTGGTCCTAGTGACACAATCCCTGTTTTACAGATGAGGAAACTGACAGGCAGAGAGGCTATGTGACCAACTCGAGGTCACACAACCAGGCCACGAGCAGCACCAGGATCTGCACCCAGGCTGTCTGAGCTCTTCCTCTCTGGGCCAAGCTGCTTGGGCCCCAGCAGGGCTGGAGAAGTGAGGAAGACGCTCAGCAGATCAGGCAGAGAGGGCAGGGAGTGGGGGCTCTGGAGGGAAGCTCACCCCAGCCTGGGCCATCCTAGGGCGGAACAGGAGGCTGTGCATTTCTGGACGTGGGCTTCAATCCGGAGCCCTCAGGCCTGAAGACAGCCTTCCAGACACTCACGGCTGGCCCCCGTCACAGTTGCCAACTGTCCTGAACCGAGGCAGCAGCTCTGGGAACACCTTGCCCCTGCTGTTGATTCGCCTACCGGCAGCCGAGATGGTCCTTTGCAAACCAAGTCACATCAAGGCACCTCTCTGCTCAAAACGTCCCGCGGCTCCCCATCTCATGCACAGTAATGGCACAGGCTGCGCACGGTGTCCAGTGGCCTTGCAGTGCTCACGCTTGCTCGGGGGCAAAGAATGTCCCCTGCACCGGTGTTCTCCCTGCCCAGGAGGCACTTCCCCAGACTTCCCAGCTCGGTCCCTCACATCTCCCAGAGATGCCTCTCCCGACCTCCCAGATTAAAGAGATGGCACCCGCTCCAGGTCTCCCTGTCCCCCCACACTGCACCTGTGACCAGGGACGAGTACATGGTTTATGTGTTTCTATCATCTGTCCCCCTCCCCAGGACACCACTCCACAGGGGCAGGGCTTTCGGTTCTGTTCAGTGCTGTATCCCTGGCACCGAAGGCAGAACGTAGCGCTTAGTAGGCCCTCTGTAAATACCCGTGAAGTGAATGCATGAGACTTGGTTTCACCATCTTCTCCCTCCAACCTCCCATCTATAGGATCCTGTCTCATCTTTAGGCAGCTAGAATGTTCCAGGGAGCAAGGGATCACGTGACCTCTCTGCCCTGTGTCCTGATCTCTAAAATCAGAGTGTGGGATTGGACAACCTGCAGAGCCCTTCCGCCCCAGGCCTCCAGCTCACAGCCGGCATCGCTCTTCCTCCCTGGAGCCTGCAACTGCAAGAA
The DNA here is from genome assembly GCF_052094955.1 of Ictidomys tridecemlineatus. Classification (NCBI taxonomy): domain Eukaryota; kingdom Metazoa; phylum Chordata; class Mammalia; order Rodentia; family Sciuridae; genus Ictidomys; species Ictidomys tridecemlineatus. The sequence goes on along the minus strand of NC_135480.1, from coordinate 190,857,590 downwards.
CCTGACGGCAACAGCAGCAACTCCTTCAGAACTCCTCTCTGCAGAGGCCCCAGGCCCAGGCCTTGGAGTAAGCGAGGCTCGGCGGCCGCCTGGCCATGTGAGCTGTGACCTGCACACCAGGTCACCCCCGACCCCGGGTGCTGGGTCCCTGGTCTTGTAAAATCCGCCCAGGCTGGGTTACAGGAAGTGAACCAGGCCACGCTCGGCTGTCCTTCAGATCCAGAACACACCTCTCCTTGTCCCCTCCATGTAACACTGATTCCTTCGCAGCCCGTGCTGTTGGTCTTGGGGTCCAGCCAGAGGCCCTCTGGAGAAATAACAAAATTGCGTGTTCCAGGCCAAAAGGCGGCGCGGGATGAAAGCAGCGCCGGGTGTAATAACAGAGCGACAAGGCAGGGCCGGAGCCAGGCCCGCCCGGGCGGGGCTCCTCCCAGGTCAGTCCTGCCCGTGGCCCTCCAGCCTCACTCTGACTTTGGGGAGCCTCCACACCTCCGGTTCTCATCAGAAACGGAGACTAAACGAGCTCTGAAGCCCTACAGAGCACCCCCGGTCTAAAGCCACCCGGGGGCGTCAAAGCCACCAGTGGCAAGGCTAGGGCCACTGCTACAGTTCTCCTGATGCCTCAGTGTGTCCTTCACTCCTCAGGGCGCAGAGATGGCCTTTCAGAGAATGCTACTGGTTTCAATCCCACAATCCCAACGTACTCACCCGGGAGCACCCCCAGAGCCCAGCCTCCTTTGCAGTCCCCGGCCCCTAGTCCTGGAACTCTGTCACCTGCTGACTTCACATGGACAAGCAGGAGGGGGCAGCAGGGAAGTGCAGGCCACACACCCAAGGAGCCAGACTGGGAAGCAGCCTGAGCCCCGCGGAGCCCTGCGCCTCGCCTTCCCTGTCCGTAAAGTGGGAATGCGGCGAACACCTCCCTGGGAGGGTCGTTGGGAAGACAACACCCAATAAATAACTGAATGAACACGTGCAAACCACGTAGCTCAGAACTGGACGTGGAGCCAGGCTAAATGACAGTCGTCATTCAAGGCAACTGTGCTTTCACGCTTCTGTCACACCCAACCCACAGGTCTGTGCTGCCTTCCTGGTGGGCACTAGAGCCCCGTGGCAATGACACGGGTTCAGTCACTACGTACCTGCGGTGGAGAGCCCAGGCTCCTCAGAGAAGAGACGGCACACATGGCCCCCTTCCCCTGCCCCGACCAGCGGGCATCTCTAATCAACCTCCGCACTCGTCCCCGTGGACTGCAGCCTTGGGCTGGGAACACTCATCCCGCAGCTCTACGCAGCCACGAGCAACACTGGAAAACCTGCCTGCTGTCCTCTGCCCGCCACCACCAGGCAGAGCCCCTATGAGAGACTCAGGCAGCAGAGGGTCAGGTGAGGACATCCCACAACTGGGATGGACCCGCCACTGTGCCCACCACCCACACACTCTTAACACGTCTCCTGGGTGAAAACATTAGCATCTGGCCATCGGAGTCCACAGCACACAGAGCGAGTGCCCAACGAATACAGCAGGAAGGACAGTGGTGGGCCAGACCCCGGCCCGAGGCCACCATCGAGTGGAGAAAGCACCGGCTGTCAAGCACACAGCCACTTTCTCCCCTGAGGACCCTGAGCAGCCCCTCCCCTGTTCCAGAAGCACAGTGACAGGGTGGGGACACCATTCAGGACTTCTAGTCCTGACTTCAGGTCCAGCAAGTGCCTCCACCCACCACTGACCACTCTAGGGACTCCTCCACCAGGGGTCCAGGACACAGGACGCTGGGCACCTAGGTTGCCATAGACATCTGCAGGCCTACGAGGGTCCAGGCCCACATCGATGCCCAAGACAGACATGGCCCCTGCCCTGGGAAGCTGCCACTCCCAGAGGGAAGGGGAAAACCGCTCACATGCAAATAATTCAGCTGTGTGGGCAGGTGACAAAGGCCACAGGCTGGGTGGCACGTGCCCTGAAAAGGAGGTTGGGGAAAGCGTCATTGAAGGGAGGACGGAATCGCAGGCTGGAAGGTAAAGGACACCAACGTGGGAAGACAGAATGAGCATTCCCACCAGGCACCGTGGCAGGGACCCATAACCCCAGCTCCTCAGGAAGCAGGAGGATCGCAAGTTCAAGGACAGCCTCGGACCTAACAAGATCCAGTCTCAGAACCGACAAATGACATCCTTCCGAGTGCACGTGGGTGGGTCACCCCTGGCTGCGTCCACACTCACTGGCCGAGCTGAGACACGTCAGAGGCCACGTGGCCTCGAAACAGAAGACATCTGCCAGGCCAGCAGCATCCCGTGGGTGGCAAGGGCCTGGCGTCTGGAGTCCTGGACTTCAATCCACCCTGCAAAATGCTGCCAGAGTGACCTTCCTGGCGCGCAGAGCCAAACACATCTGTGGATTCCCTAAGTGTGTTCCAAGAAACACCTGCTCCACCGCATGAGCCTCAGGAAGTGTCCCTCAGTTAATGAAGCTTGAGGACTCCCAAACATGAGCTCTTTAAAGGCTCTGAAACAGCCCCTGCAGAGAAACCTGCTTGACTCTGAGGCACTTGTGGGACCTGCAGTCAGGACTGGGGGACCTGGAGCTGGTGTCCCCAGAGAGAGTGGCTGTGTGCTTGACTGAACTGGTGCTTTCTCCACTCCATTCTGCACTCAACCCACTGACCTCCAAATTTATTTGGCCACAGAAAGAACACTCTTAATTCCCCAACCCCCACCCAAAACACAACACCACACACTCTAGGAACATTTTAGAGCACTGCTGTTCCCTGGGCCACAGGGAGGGCTTTCCCGCTGGGCATTCACAATCTGCCCATTCCAGAGTCTACGTGCGTGCCAGAGAGCCACCTTCCCTGCCCATCCGCTGCCTTCTTCCTGCCTCCCATGCCCCAAGTAAAGCCCACCTGGTCACTCCAGCTCTGCTCTCCGCACTGCGACAGGAGCAGCACTAGTGCCAACACTGACCAGGCGCTTACCTGGGCCCCCTGTGTTGCCGTCCCCAGCTTAGGCCCTTGGGATCTCCTTCTCCTTTCTGGTGACAACAGCTCAGCTTTCCTTGAGGGCCACCCTCCCCCATCTTCTCCCAGCATCAAAGGTGAAGTTGGACCCCTGGTCTGGCTCCTCGGAGTGCCCTACTGCCCTCACCTGGGGTACCTAGTGGCAGAGAGGAGCACAGGACCCAAGCGCATGACCCCAGCGCAGGGCACAAGATCCACACGCAGATGCGGGGGGAGGGGGCGGCTCACCCCGGAGTCCACACTGCAGCAGCCAAGCTCCCCACCTTGGGCTTCATCCCCAAGTCTCCCCCGTGGGAGGGGCCAATGGCCAGTCAGAAACGCATCGTCCTTGGATTCCAGCCCTGGAGGCCCACAGAAGGCACATGGAAAAGGCTGTCTACACCCTCACACCCTCTGGGAAGCTGTGGCTACTTCTCAGCAAAGAGGGCTGGTCTGACCATCCCACCTTTCCGGAAGGACCAGAGAGTGGTGGCTGCTGGTCGTGAAGACCGGGGACAGGAGGAGGGGCTGGGGCGCAGGGGTCGTACCTGCTGGCAGTGCTTTTCCTTCCGGCTGCACTGGCTCCGTCAGCCTGCAAAAGAAATCCAGAACACCTCCATCAGCCAGGCAGAAGACACCGGTCCACCCACTGCCACCCGCCAAGCTCCCGCTGGAGACCGGCTTCAGAGAGAGGGGCGAGCGGGCCACAAGCCCCGGCCCCATTCCTCGGGCTGGGAAAACCTGTCCCTGGTGGTAAGGGGGAGTCAGGAGCCCTCGCCATCCCATTCGCTTGTCCCTTTAAGCCTGGCACCCACTGCCAACACAAACCAAGCAACCGCACAGCCCTGGGGACTCGGTGGAAAGTAAGTAACCAGTTAAATCTGAGATTGAATTGCACCATCTTTATTTTCAGCTGGGATTTCCAATAAAACAGTAGCTGCAGATTGATTCCTACCAACCAGAGGGGGAAAATCCTATTATGTTAAAATATTCTGTCCCCCAAACCCATGAGCAGGGGGAAGGCCAGAGAGTCCCAGTTCTTAATCTCTTTTATTTGGGAGTGGGGGGTGAGTGGGGAGATAAGGCTGACCAAATGAAATTTTTCGGGAATCATAAAATTATGGTTCAGAAGGAGAGACGAAGGCCCTGGGCAGAGGGAGCTGCCTGAAGTCTCATGAGGACCAAATGACAAATTTCTGGGGTCCTGACTCCTAGGCCAGTGCTCAAGAGAACCCAGATGCAGACACGGAGCAATGCCAAGGTCTGCCGCCCCCACCAGCTGACACGAGCGCTCCTCGGCTGCCTCGAAACCCGGGCCGAGAGGAACCAGAGTCAGGATGATGCAGCTCTGAGACTCTAGTGCGTGTTTACAGAATTTTTCCAAGTGCTGCTCAGGTCCTGCACTTGGAAACATCCGGGCAGGTGCCGCAGAACCCCCAGGACTCGGCACCGAATTTCGGCTGTGAAACACTGGCACGGGCAACCCTACACGGGACAATGACTGGTGACCTTCCGTAGCCCCCTTGCTCCCAGGTCCACTTCCGCTGCTCCCTGGTTATCGTCATTTTGTTCCCAAGCTTTTCCAATTTCCAGACTTCCAAAAGTAAAAACAGCAGCCACCTTTTTGATGTGAGCTTAGAAGCTGCAGAACTGGGTGGTGGTCTTTGATGAGAACCCGCAGTCTACAAAAATAAAGGATTTTACCCTCTCCCCCCTCAACAAAGGCTGGATTTCCAACTTCTCTTAAAAACCAGAAAACCCAGTGACACCTAGGCCCAGAGTGACAACCAGCTGGAGCTGACAGACCTGTTTCTCCACAGTCCCCACCCCTCCCTCTCATCTTTCTTTGGGCACCGGCCTGGCCCTGTGAATGCCACCCTGCTGCTGAAGGTGACTCCCGCCAGGCGCAGGTATGTGGACACGAGCCCACATGGAAACGTGCCCACGCGATAGACACAGACACTTTCATTTACTAAAAAGTCCTACAGCAACAGGCCCAGGTTTGGCTACTCGAAAGGCCACCTTCGGCAGCTCTGCAATGTTCTATCTCCCACCAACATTCAGGAGAACCAAATAGGAAGTGGGGTGACACCGCAGAGGCCCCCATTTCCCACACAAGGGAAATGGAAAAGTCAAGGATGAGCGAGGAGGGAGAACTTGAATGGGAGCAGGCAAGAGGTCTGCCCGCCACGTCACGGGAGCAAAGGACAGATCACTTATAGCCTCTTTCTGCCACCCGGCATTCCTCAGACCTGTACGTGACCTGTCATGATGCTTGTGTCCAAGACGTAAAGTGCTAGAGCACTTCACACCCATTTTCAATGTTGTTGTGGTTTCTTTTCTTTCTTTTTCCATCATAATTTTATGCAGCATTGACCGGGTCAAGTGTGGCAAACCATGACCGAGCATCTTGGGCACAACTGATTGTCTCTTTTATGAGCTGATGGCGCTTCAGTTTTGAAGCACTAGGAGTCATGGTCATTTCTGTCTTCCACTCAGTTTTAGAAAACAAAGATAAAACGCCGACAACGTTCAAATAGTTCTCAGAACACGCTGTTGAATCGCAGTTGTGTCTGCAGACACCCAGGTGGTGGCAGTAACACTGGGGTACTGGAGCAGCCAAGGGAGGAAGACCACCTGGGCAGAGGGCAGGGGTGGGAGAGCCAGCCTGGGACATGGACATGCATGGACACAGTGGGAGACGTCCATAACTGCAGGTGTCAGCATCACAGCCATCATGGCTTTCTGCCCCCCAGCCAGGGAACCTGTGGTGCCCAGAACTCAACTCCCAACAGTGGCGATCCGCGGCACACAGGCGGGGGTTTGTCTGTATCCTCACAAATCCATCACAGTGGTCCCTTCTGCTTGAATGAAGCTTAACTTGGACCCTGCCATTTCCCTAGGCCCAAAGATCCAACACCAGCAACTTCTTGATCCCACCTAAAACATAAACTCACCTTTACCCAGCACCATGCAGCCTCATTCTCAACTTGAACTGAAGTCCAAGAGCACAGGGCTTCGGTTGGAGCCGCAGTCTAGGTTTTGCCACTGTCTAGCCGTGGGATCTTCAGCAAGTCGCCTATACTCTCAAGGCCCCAGTTTCCTCATCTGCAATTCAGCAGGATGCTAACTCTAGGACCCACTTCACAGGACTGGTGTGAGACTGAAGATAACTTAAATAAGGTGACAGGCACTCAGCACAGGCTCAGCTGTGATACCGCCATTAACAAACCTGGATGTAGTTTCAGAGGCCACAGGAAACAGAGACCTAGGCAAAGAAAAGTCCTTGCACAAGATCACACGGCGGGTGAATGAGGAGCAGGGCCCACTTGGCTGCCCGGAATCCCACACTGTGCAAGTCAGACTCTTGAAGGTCCACAGCGCTGGCTTCACCCATGGGTAGGGCGCCACTCAACCCAGAACACAGGTGACAGCTCAGGGCATGGGAACTGCACCACCGTGGCCATCACACCTTCCCCTTCTGCCAAGGGACACTGTGCTCCAGAAGAACGCAGCTTCTTGCCCTCACTCACTCTGGGTCTCCCTCTGAACCTCTTTCTCTGGAGCTGAGGGTCTTTGCTGGTGAAAACAGGAGCGGGGCAGAGGGCTGGATCAGAGCCTCCCTTCTCTGCCCCTCCATGTTGAGCTGACCCAACCTTAAAAGACCCCTCTATGGCAAATGAAAGATGGAGGGCAGATGACCCACGGGGCCCCTCTTTCTCACTCTCCCATGGCTGGTGGCCGTGGACCCCAAGCCCTCCAGCCCCCATCCGAGTGCCCACCCCCATTCCTACCCCACCTATTCCCTCTCCACCAGCTTCCCCGCAGCACCTGGGCATGGCTATTTTTGGTTTCATTCGACCTTCCTTTTCCCTCCCAAATGAATGTTAAGTTGTTCTTTTCCATTCTCTTATTAAGGGTTTTCTTGGAAAGAAAATATTATTCCAAACCCAGAAATTTTATTTCTAAATTTGTGCAAATGTAAGTTGTAAGACATTAGCTGCATTTCACATTTTGTGCAAATGGCAGAAACAGGCAATTCGTGTGCTACGGGATGGGGGCTGGCCAACGATTTCGATAAAATAAACCCTTTTTTAATTTAAATGCTAATGCACTGAATTAAAATTTAATAACTGAGGAAATTGAAAAGCCGAGCAGGAATATTGGAAATAAATCCAAGCAGAAACAGCTGAAATTAAAAATTCTAGAGAGTGGGAGGACAGCAGCTAAGCTGTCTTATATGATTACATTTTTTTTTTTTCAGAATGAAGCAAAAAAAAAAAAAATCCTATCTCTCGCTGGCTCTAGGGCAGTAAATCCACAGTGCTGTGATTTATTGCTCAATTTTCCTGAGGGAAAAAGGCTTTCTTTCATGCTGAAATATTTCATAAATTTCAAGCCAGCATAAATTCTTAATTTAAAAGTTATGGAGGTCACATTTAGTGCACTGGTACGGTTCCAAAATCTTAAAGGAATAGCAGCAACCAAAAAAAAGAAAAAAAAAAAAAAAAAAGGAGGGGTAGAATTTTTTTTTTCTTTCCCATTTTGGTTTTAATTCACAACTTGAAATTTCATTATTAAAGATTCCTCCTGGATGGATAGAACCCAAGCATGTGGGGAACCGATGTGTGTTTGGAAATCTGCTGTAAAAGATAAAGAGATAAAGATTTAATTCAATTATAAAAAAAGGCATTTTTTTTTTTTTAAGCCACTTGAGGAATTTCTGGTAAAAATTTCCTCCCTTCATTGCCCGGGAAGGGGTGAGGGTGGGGGAGGGTGGCCAATGTAATTGCTTCTCTTAGATCTCCAATCTTTTGTGCACACTGATATATTCATTTGTTATACAGCTGTTCAGCGGCGGAAAGAATGCTGGGGCGCCCATAATTCTAAGCAAATCAATCAAAAATTAATGATTTGTCATGCTTGCACAATGGAGGAAAAACAGCTCCTTGGGTCCTGGCTGCCTGGGCTCGAAGAATAAAATGCCTTTCTGAGATAAGAGAGCTAAGCCAGAGGCTCAGGGAGGCTGAAGTAGCACCACAAACATGGGGGCCCCAACGCCCCAGCTCTGTGAGCATGGAAGGGCCACCATCCTGGAGTGGGCACGTCCAAGATGGCGCCTCAGCCAGTCAAGCCCAGGATGGAGCCTACACAGCACATCTCTATGGTGGTGTAATTAGGATCATGCCTTTTCCCTCCCCCACTGCAACATGAAAATCACTTCCTCTTGGGAGAATTGAAAGCCTGCCCCCTCCCCCCACTGTTTAATTTGTCCCTGCTCATTGTTCTCCCAACACTGCTAATACACCACCGTCAACGCCTTCCACCAACTCTGGGAGACTAAGGCCAGGGTTCCTGCAGTGCCCACAAAATACCCCCAGATCGGGTGTCACTCCTCCTGGGCAAAGACCACATCCTACAAATGGCCAAGTCTCCAGCACCCACTCAGGGCTTGGCATGGGGCAAATACTCAGCACATATTGTTAAATCTGTTAATTGGGATTATTTCTCAGGAGGTACCTGATAATGAGGTTGCCTAGATAAATGAACTGCATGGCAAGTACTTGGATGAAATACATCAACTGATCAGTAAGAATCAATTGCTCCTTTACTCACTCAGCAGGTAGTTCTTAAACACCTACTATGTGCCAAGCACTGCTGGGCTCTGGGTGGGTAGCCTCGATTCCACGGGAGGACAATTCACGGTCCGTTTTAGAAAGTTCACTGCGGCTGCCATGGTGGAAACAGAGCATGAGGCAGGGAGAATGCAGAGGGCTGGTGAGGCTACTGCAGGACAGGAGCATGTGATGTGGTGGCCGGGGCTGGGGCTGCAGTGGTGACAGGGGTGAGGAAGGGATGGCTTTCGAATATACCAGAAGGCAGAGTCAATGGGACTTGCAGATGAACTAGGTGAGGGTACAAATGAAAGAGTCAAGCAAGATGCCAAAAATCTTGGGCAAGAGCATCAAGACCTTCCACGTCCCTCTGATGCTTGAGAATATCAACCATTAGCCCAGCACCATACAGCTCACTTGATGAGGGGAGGGAAGGGCAGGGAAGGGCAGGAAGACAATGCTCCCCTTCTGACCATGAATTACCCCGGCACCCAGGGGGGCCAGGTGACTTGCCCAAGGGATGGTCCGAGGCTTGGCCAGGCTCCCACGTCTTCTCACTGCACACCCAGGGCCATTTCCTCCACACACTGGGCCCTCTACCTCCAGAACCATGGAATGAGGCCTGGCCCCAAGCAAAGAGGACCAACTGCTTCCCCAGCCAACCTCAGCCCCCTGGGCTCAGAGAGTCCTCACTTTATTCACCGAGTGTCCTGAAAGACACCTTTTAAGGGTGACTGTGCCAAGGCTGAACAGTGGCTTTGCAAGTTGTAAGGAAGACTGTTCTTCTCAAACTAAATGCATTATAAATTCTCTAATTAAACCGTGTCTCTAATTATGATTCTAACATGTGGTACTTGGTTTTTAATTCTGTTTTCTTTCCCAATTGAATGTGGCCGCTCTAAGCCACTGACCGCCCTGGGTTCCAAGCCTGAGGAGATCCTGGGTGAAAAGAACTAGTGCGAGGACGGGTGCCTGCTGTTTTCCAGGAAAAACTTAAATAAGGTGACAGGCACTCAGCACAGGCTCAGCTGTGATACCGCCATTAACAAACCTGGATGTAGTTTCAGAGGCCACAGGAAACAGAGACCCAGGCAAAGAAAAGTCCTCGCACAAGATCACACGGCGGGTGAATGAGGACAGCCCTGAATGTACCCGTTGGTCCCCATATGGAGAGACCAGAGGCAGGGGACCCAGAGCAAAGGCTACTGTCATCTCCCAGGATGAGAGCCGAGACCTAGAAGTGGGGAGAAGGTTGAGCTGAGGAAACTTGGGCCTGGCCTCCCTCCCAGGGCCAGCTGCAGGACTGCACTGAAGACAAGGAAGCCACTGGCCAAGGCGAGGACGGCCATCCTGGGAGTCAGCCTGGGCAGAAGGCCCGCCACTTACTGGTAGACCTCTGACAAGTCACGGCTTTGAACTGTCAGTTGCAAAGTGGGGTGAGGGTTGGGGGTCCTAGTGCCCACCCCTCAGGGCTGCTGTGGGGTGAAAGGTGCCGATGGGCCCGCTCCTGGAATGTGCCTTCACATCCCACATGGGGTCAGCCAGAACCACTAACTCAGCAGAGGGACTCAAGCAGGGTGACCATTCAGGAGTGAATGGTCCACCTCGGGGTCCACCAGCTTGGGCACAGCGTGCAGCTCTACTCAATATCCCCAACAGCCCTCCAAGGTCTATGCCAGGAGCCCCGGGGCCAGGAGAGGTCTCAGAGGCAGCTGGGTTTGGGGCCAGGGCCACCCTAGCTGCTCCCCATCCAAGTCCACCTTCCAACCCTTACTCTGTCCTGCTACAGGGTGGGCAGGTGACCTTGGAGAGTGATTTTTCTCTGTGTTTTGGAGACGACACACTCCTCTGGGTCCACAAATGCTTCTCTGTTTTTTCTTTTCTTTTTTTTTTTAAAGCATCTCAGTTCCTCACGCTCACACAGTTAATCTCTCCATTTATAAAAGAGCGGGTCATGTGACTAGATTCCACAAAAATTCTCTCTCCAGGTTTATGATTTTACAGAAAACTCCAGGGAAAACCGCCTGGAGCGAGTTAAAACCAGATCAGCCATAAACCATGTCCTGGTACAGCCTCACCATGCCAAGACTCAGATTACTCATTAAATATGTGATAAATATTCACTTCAGATCAGCAGGAAGTGGGGGAGGGTAAAAAAAAAAATAGAAAACTTTTTTGAGTCCTGGGGAGGGGGAAATCTATTACAAATAAAAGGAGGTGAAAACTCCAAATTAGATAAACCCGGAATTGGGGACAGGGTTCTAAGCCACCCTCTTAGGTATCTGTAAGTGAGGCAGGAGGAAGAGGCTGGCCTCCATTTCCTTCAGGGGCACCCAAGGCTCCAGCCCCCAGGACGTGGTCAAATCAATGCCACTGTGCCCAGACAGGGAGAAGCAAGAGCCGCTCAGGCCAGGAGGGCCCTCTTCTAGATGCCCTCAGTCTGCCCAATGGGGCTGCCAGCTGATGGCCTCTCAGAGACCTCCCAGCCTTGACACCTGGGGCGGGGCAGACGCGGGTTCACATTCTGTCAGGGCCAGCAATGCCGCAGGTGTTACAGACCCGGACGATGTCACTGTGATTACATGGATGGTGGGAAGTAAAATTAACACATTTAAAAGATTCTGATTGTTCCAGCAGGATTTATTTGGCCCAGTGGTTCTTACCATGGAGCTTGGAGGGAATGGGCTGGGCTCGAACCCTGGCTCCATGACTCCCAGGCTGAGTGACAACAGGTAAGCCACTTAAACTGTGACTCAGTTTCCTCATCTGTCAAATGGGAGTGACCATGGTACTTACCTCACAAGGTTACTGAGGTCTAAATTGTCTAACACACATAAAGCTCTCCAAATAGTGTCTGACATGTACCATTACCCACAGAAGTCTTACCTATGTAATTATTTTTTATTCAAATGATTTCTCAGTTTATAATAAATTTTAGCTATAAAATTACCATTTCTTAAAACTCAGGAAAGCTGGGCACAGTGGTGCGCGCCTGTAGTTCCAGCAGCTCGGGAGGCTGAGGCGGAAGGATTGTGAGTTCAAAGCCAGCCTCGGCAAAAGCAGGGCACTAAGCAACTCAGTGCGACCCTGTCTCTGAATAAAATACAAAACAGGGTTGGGGATGGGGCTCAGTGGTCCAGTGCCCCTGAGTTCAATCCCTAGCACCCACCCCCCCCCAAAAAAAAGAAGAAAAAAGAAAGAAAAACACAACTCAGGAAAGCCCTCCTCCCTCTAAACCTCCGTTTCCCCAACTGTAACTGGAGAGCTGGATGACATGGGCTGTGACATCCTCCTCGTTCTGCACCTTGCTGACTCTGTGGTTTCCCTCTTTGCTCCTTTTGTTTCATGGCCTAGATGGCCTCCTCCAGGACCACAGGACAAGCCAGCAAGCAGCCCAAACACCACACCCTACAGCCTTGCCCTGGCCACACTACAGCTTTCCTGAGGCTGGCTGTGTTGAGCACCCTGTGGATCTACACACCCAGGGCTGTGCTGCAGACGGGGCTTCGTAAAGGTTGGTTAAATGGACTAAAACTAGAATGGCACCGCCAGCCCTCAGAGAACCGTGGCAGTGACGGGCCTAGGGGATCATCTAGTCCAAGAATGGCAGACCACTGCACTTTCAAGGCCGCTGTCATCAATGAGGAGTGGCTGCCTGGCACAGCGTGGGGAAGGAGGGCCATGGGCACGGTAAAGCCGGGCACGACGGCTGCTTGCCCCTCATCTAGGCCAACGTGGTCCTTGTGTAGACAGAAAAAGTGAGGTCTCCTGACCCCCAGCCCCAACGCCCTTTTCCAGGTCACTACATTCTCATTGGCAAAAACGTTCCTACGTAAAGCAACTGTGGTCTGCTAAAATTTGAAGTAGAAAGAGACATCAAAGAAGAGAGAAGTTCAGAGACAATGAATACACACAGGGGAAAAAATATGAGGGAAGAGCAGGGCTTACTTTTGTGGTGGAAAAGAAATAACTACAGAAAGGCAGAGTACTTGTTCTAAGTAAGATCGAAAAAAAAAAAAAAAAAGAAACACAGAAAAGTCTGGAACACAAGCTCAAAGTAGAAATCTTATGAATTCCTATTGCAAAATAACTCCTGGTCAGCCAACCACGATCTCTATAAATATATCACAAGATCAACAGTCCGGGCAAGCAGGGAGGGGAGAACAACTGCATGAATTTTTTTTTTTTTCATAATCAAAATAGTTCCTCTCACAGTTGGAAAGGAAGGGTCCACCCATTTTCCTCTAAATGAGAGGCCCATGAAGAAAAAAGACAGAGTGTAATTCTACACATCCCAATGGGTGCACGCTGAGGAATCCGGGCAGCCAGACTATTTTGAAATTATTCTACAATTCTGTTTTCTTTGCTAAGAAAAAAAAAATCCTTGTGTTCTAAATTCATTAGGGCAGACGTGATTATACAGTGGCTTCCATGGGACCATGTGGAGGGGAGGAATCTGATCTGGGACTGTCCTGTAGGGTCTGGGACAGAAAACCAGAAAAAGCCCTCTAGGTCTTCTAAATAGAGGCAGTACTGCACAGGGATTTGAGTGTGTGGTGATGGATGAACAGAGAGGCTCAACAGGACAGAGGAGCAACGGGGATCAGTCCACGACCTGCTGCTCCCATGCCCAGGCCTCACCTGAGAAAGGGAAAGAGATGGCACTGCAGACAGCTGGAGCTGTCCAGCATAAGGCAAGCACTGCCCAAGGAGGTGGACCACAAAAAGGGAGGGCTGGGCTATGCAAAAAACACTGGGAGAGCCCAGGATGCAACCCAGGCTTCCTGTTCCCAGGTTCCAATCTTCCTGCTAAGCAGCCCAGAGGAGAGCAAGGGCTCCTGGGAAATGTAGTCCTGGGTACCACCAAGCACAGCAGGACGAGGAAGGGATGGGGCCTATGGTTTAAAGGAATCTGAAAGTCTGGGAAACAGATGCCTGGCCATCAGATCCCAGTCCCACGACACGCAGGATGCCTGGGTCCCCCAGCAGAGTTCACCCCCGGCTCTGCAGAGAACTCCCAAGATGGAAGAAGTCTGAGGCCAGCTGGGCCGAGGGAAACCCACTCTGAGGGCCCCAGAACTTTCCAACTTCAAGGCCACTCCGGATCCACACTGGGACTTTCTTCAATACCAGCATAAAAGGCCAAAGCCTTCTTCTACAGGAGCAGGCTTAGCCCTGTGAGCCTCTTGTCCTGGCTGCTGAAGGCTCAATTTAACTACATTCTACAAAGAAAGAAAGGGACCTTCCCCTTGCTTTAAGGCTCCATCTTGCCTCCCGGGGCCACAGGGCCACCGCCCTCCCCAGTCTTCTTAAAGCACTTATTGCCTGAGCCATTTGAACGGTATTGATCAGGTGGCTGGTCTACTCAGTCATCTTTTTATGACCTGTCTTCCAGCTGCACCATCCATCTTCCCCAGGCAGAGGCCATGCCTCTGGATTCCCCAGTGCCCACCAGACAGCCCAGCGCTCAGGGAGCGTCCACACAACATCCTTAAAGGGGAAGACGACTCAGAGGCCCGAGCCTGGGGTGAGGGGGGAACAGCGCCTTCTACCAGGGCTCCAGGTGCATGTGCGCGGTGACTGGGGCGGCTCCCCTTCCACTGCCTCTCTTAGCTCTTCACAGGGCAAGAGTCGTGACTTCCATATCAGAGAGGAAGGAGCAGAGGTCAAGTTGCTCTAAAGTCCCACAGTGACTAGCGGAGCTGAGATTCAAACCCGTATCACCTTCCAAGACAAAGACCGAGCTCCCCTTTCCAAGACCCCACACTGTGCTCCTCTTTCATGAAATAACTTGATTTAATGAAGTCATTAAAAGAGCTCATACACATGACTTCTAGAGCAGCAGCTGGGCTCTAGAAGCCCACCACCGTCTCCACTGTCACCGTCCCGACAGTGCCTCCAAAACCACCAAACTCATTTCAAGAAGTCAGCCTAACCCAACGTCAGTGTTAACCAGTGTCACAGCGAAAGCAGGGGACACCGGACAAACGCCCACATTCAACTCAAACTGGGAAATCACAGAAAGTCCTGTGACGCGGCATTTGAAGACATGTGTTCTCACAGGTCCTTGACTCAAAGTGCTGACCTCCTCTGCGCCAGGCTGCCACCAACATGATCCTCAAAGCTGGGCTTGCCTCCCATCTCCCACGGCCTTCACTAGTGAACCCTTCAGCCGCAAACACACGCTTTCCCTCATGCATAGCCTCTAGAGCCAGAAGGTTGGTTGGATGCAAGAGAAAATAAAGGCCTGGAGAGAGATTGTGCATGTGGGCACACGCAATCTGCAACCCCTATCACAGGGGCCAGCCTCACCCCTCCTCTGGGGTGCCCATGTGGGCCTCTGATCACGGGCTCTGAGTATGAGCTTTCAGCCTGGCATGCAAAAAATTAACATTCCAGCCACAGCTCATGGTTTGGTCCAAAGTCTTTGGACAATTAATACAAGTCAGCAGCCACCAACCCCCCAGCTAAGATGCAGGTCGAGGAGGCAGCAGGGTGGCCAGACTGGCACACCGGCTCTCCCTCAAGGATTCTTCTTCAGGCACCAGCACAGCAGATGTGTGCTGCAGCTGCCGCATCTACTGCCACAAGCCTGGTCCACTCTCAAGTCCTTGGACTCCAGGACTTCACTTTGAGAAGCAAAGTCTGAATATCGTGCAAAAGAAGAAAAAAGTTTTCTGCACACAGATGTCCCCTGCATCGTTCACAACACATATTTGGGGAAAACCAACGTGCACAGCAATGCCAGCTAATCCCTGCTTACGAAGCCACGGAGACGATGCTGGAGCTGCGTGGAAAACACGTGCTAAGACGAAGTGACAAGGACAGAATCGACAATCCACCTGACTCAATGTAACATTTACATCAACCAAGGCTCCACGCACACAGACTCCCCCAAAGCTCGTGCCTGGGATGATTATAACACGAGTGGCTTTTTCCCTCCTTGCTGCTCAGCCTCCTATTACTACTGCTTTGGGGGGAACCAGCCTACTTCAAAACACTCACGCTGCCCACCTGAGAGCAGGAGTGGGACCAGGCGGGGTCCCAACTACTCCAGACTGAAGATCTGTGACTTTACCAACCTCTGCCTCTACTGTGAGTCCTGAGGGTGGACCTCCCACCTACGGGGCAGGTCCAGTTCTCAGGGCATTCCCTCTCCACCTGGGCGCCCAGCAAGAGGGCCCTGGAGGACCTTCAAGCACTGAGCCTCCTCTTTCTCGGGAGCTCTGGGAGCAGCCCTGAAGCCTGCTGTCTTCCCGACACAGTGGACCCTGCAAGTGAGACTTTCAAGCAACAGGGTGAGCGCTAATGTGCTACGACACTTAGGTGCCAGCGACCCTAAGAGCCTGACAAGTGCGTCCGATCTCACCGACAGCCTCGTTTGCCTGCTCGAGCCCTTTACAACGGGGAAACTGAGGTGGCACGGGAGGGCGTGGCCTGCCCTTCAGGGAACTGGGTCCAGCCGGGGACGGCTGGGGAGGAGCAGTCCCACTGCTCGGCTCGGGCTGGGGTGTGAACAGGGCCAGGAGACTCGGCGCCCATTCACCTGCCACCGCTTACCCGTGCGCATGCCAAGGCACATCAGCATCACTCTCCTGGGACTTCCCGGAGATCCTAACACTATTTTAAGTTTATAGATAGAGAAACAGAAGCTCAGACGGAGGGACTCACTAGTCCCAAGTCACACAGCTGAGCCTGAGCTCTCTGGCCCCAAAGCCATCCCCAACAATCATGCCATGGTTAACCCCGAGATGAAAGGCAATGAGGGCGCTACCAGGGGTCCAAGTGCACCTCAGTAAAACAAAACACATACAGTGTCAAACTCAGCGTCACTGGAAGTGGCCAGCTCCCTGGGGAGGCCATCATCAGAGAGCACGCAGCCATGTGCTGAAGAAAAAAACACCAGTGGGTTTTAACAAAGGGACGGACCAGCCCCCCAGTGCAGGAATGGGGCAGCGGGGAGGGAAGCTTCCGGAAGAGCCCAGACCTTCCCGACGCTCCTCACACCCACCTCTCGCCCAGCTTCCTGGGCTCCTCACGGAAGAGCCACCATCTTTGAGTGAAACGCTGCGGACCAAATATTTCATTTCTTTTATTCCCCTCTTCCTGGTTTCACAAGTGTAGTAAAAAGTTAATGAATCTATAAATTGCTCACTGGCTTTAAAAAAAGAAAAAATAGTTAATGGAAATTTTAATGAAACGCCCCTCTGCACAACTGATAGGGAACCCAGGGCGGGAATACCTAGCACCTTGTGGCCCAAATGGGGACAAGAGTGTGAAAGCGGTCCCCAAAAGAAGTGGGGTTCAATGGCATCTCTAACCCCAGCTTCAGGGGTCACTTGAGTGACAGCCATCCAGAGGGACACAGGTCACATCAGTAAGCAGGAAACCCTGTTTGTAGGGACAGGAGTATGCACTGAATGGATCTCCTGAGGCACATGGCCAAGGTGGCAGAAGGCATGACAACTGGAAAGCCACCATGTGCCCAAGAGCCTGTCGCCATCCAGCTGTCAAACGTCCCCACCTCTGGAGACACCAGGACGGACAGGGATGAGCCCTGGGCCTTGGGGCACCAGGTCCCTAACCAGACACCACCCTGATGCCCACTCTGGGTAGGTGGGCTGGAGCCACTGCAGACCTTACACCTGGTGAAGAAGGAGGCCCCGAGAGGCCAGTGACCACCCAAGGTCACACAGCTCGGCCAGTCCCATTGCAGCCCACCATCGTTCCTGAAAACCACCTCGGCCTTGCTGAGGCTCCTCTCAGGTCTTCCTGCCTCTGCTCAAGGCTCCTCCTGGCCAGGAACCTCCCCCTGTTGCCTGTCCCACCTCTCTAGGGGGTTACGTCTGTCCCCCTGTCCTCAATATGCCCCTGCTCAAGCATCTACTGCAGCTAATCCAGGGTTTGAGCGGGGCTGTGTGGCAGCATCCCTGCTCAAACCCTGGGCCAGGGCCAGTGCTGGCCTCCCCAACCTTTTAGGGAGGACCAAGCCCATGATGGGCATCATGGAGCACTGGCCGAGAGGATGAAAAGTCATCACCTCCAAGGCCGTCGCTCTCCTCACCTGCACCCTTCCCCCAGGCTCCCACGGAGCCAGCAGAGCCAGGTCCCAGGAAGC
This sequence comes from Ictidomys tridecemlineatus, assembly GCF_052094955.1. Taxonomy (NCBI): domain Eukaryota; kingdom Metazoa; phylum Chordata; class Mammalia; order Rodentia; family Sciuridae; genus Ictidomys; species Ictidomys tridecemlineatus. The sequence goes on along the minus strand of NC_135480.1, from coordinate 190,839,861 downwards.
AGAAAGCCACGAGGGCAGGGACCAGGATGGGGAATGGCCACTGGCCTCAGAAGAGGAGACTGGGCCTACGTGCCTCCTGGTGACACTGTGAGCCAAAGGCAAGCTACGTGGACAGACGCAGGCACCAGCCTGCCAGCAACTGGGGACAAGAAATACCTGGAAATTACAAGTGCTGCTTCCAGTTTCCAGAGACTTTGACGCCTCTTGCTCTTTGTTTTTCCCCTAAACCAGTTACAATTAGCATGGAGGGATATAATTACGTTGTTAGTCTAATTGCCTGCTTGAAGCAGGATCTACGGGGGCTTAATGGAAGATCTGAAGGGGGGGCAGATAAAATAAAAAGTCGGAATAATCACAGAAGAGACATGCAGCATGACTCTCTCCCCAGGTAGGTAGACCCAGGCATGGGCCCTGCCAGAGGCCTAGAACCGCCTCCCGGGCCAGCATCGCGGCCGGGCTGGGCGGGGAACAGAGCAACTCCGCTGAAAATTGATTTTGGAATGCTGACCTAATTAATCAGCAAAAGGATCCTAGAAAGGCCCTCAGATTCGGAGCCTTCACACTATTATTGGCAGTGACACACTTACGTGTTGACGGGCAGTGTTTTCCCAGGTGGAGCCCCGAGTAGTGGCGGCTGATGGTGGCCAGGTGGGGGCCTTTGCTGCAGGAGGGAGATGGACACACAGCTCGCAGGGCACAGAAGTCACAGGGCAGCAGTCCTGAGGCCGGGATGGAGAGGAAGGTTCCCCTCCAGGGAAAGCGTCTACCTGATAGGTAATGGGCACCTGACAACAGGCATTCTACTGGACAGACCCTGCGGTGGGGATGTGGGGGTACCTGCTGGGAGGTACCAAAGGGCTCTGGGGGACTGTCCAGACGACATGGAGGAAGCAGTGTGCAGGGTGGTGGGAGGGAAAGGGCCCCTCCCTGTCAGAGGAGCATCCCAGCCGCAGATAGCCCAGCAGAGGACTTGCCCTGGGAGGCCCAGCCCTCAAGGGGAACGGGTTCCCTACTTTTCCAAGAGCGCACAGCCTCCCTGTGGAAGGAGGGAAGCTCTGACACAGCAGTCACAAGCCCAGGTGATCGCATGGCGATGACGGCCACCATCACAATGGCCTCCCTCTGTTCCTGAGCCTTCTCCTCCATCATCCACCTAATCCCATCGCAACTCTGGACAGGGGACCAGGAAGCCCACGTTCAAGTTGGATCTCTGTGACTTCAAGGCTGAGAAAACAGGCAGAGATCAACTCCCCACTGCCCTTGAGCTTCCCTCCTGGGGACAAGGGGGTGAACCCAAGATCTAACAGTGACTTTAGGTACAGAAAGCTTCCCGGCCAAACCAGCGATGCAGAGACAACTGACCCAGGCCTGACCCTGGGGACACCCTCATCCTAGCAGAGCACAGCCTTCCCTGTCGTGGCCAGCAGTGCCTTCTGTACCTGCCACCTGGTGGGAACACCCAGGTGCACCCAGCACAGTGCATTCCATGTGCGAAGGCTGCAAACAGTGGGCTCAAACTGCTAATGGACCCTTTGCTGGCAAGTGCCAGGTGGGTTTAATGAAATAGCAGGTCACCATGGTTTTTTTTGTTTTGTTTTGTGGTGCTGGGGATTGAACCCAGGGCCTTCTGCATACAAGGCAAGCACTGAGCTATGTCCCCAGCCCAACACGTCACCTTTTAACGCACAAGGTTTCCATCTGAAACAGCTCAGCTTGGGGACTGCAGGAGAGGACTTTCAGAATCCTTCTTGAACCTTCCACTTCCCACACCTGTCCTCATCCCCTCCGACCTGACCACTGTAAAGCTGTGAGGTGCAGGGCCTCGGCGACGCTCTAAAGCCCTGACCCTTGCACGGCAGAGTGAGGACCTGGACTTCCCACGAGGCATGGGAAAGGCAGGCTCTGCTCCAACTCCCGGGGCTGCCGGGGAGAAGTAGACCGTGCCAGGCCTTCTGCCCCTTCCCGTCCAGGCTGACGGTGGCAGTGGGGGTGCTGGAGGGTCCATGCACCAGTCATGAAGCTGCGCTGCCCAGGAGGCCTGGAGCAGAAACACCCAGGAACCCAATAAAGATGAGGGCGGGAGGCCGTTCTGTCGCTGGAGAGGCCGCAGCGTCCCCCTCCACGCAGCCCACGCGCTCTGTCCATGGCCCAGGGAAAAGAGCCGCCATGCTGATGCTTGGTCAAGAGTGACAAGACGGTGACTAGAGGGACGTCATCCTGGACCTCTCCTCTCCCTCCCATCCTCCCAGCTCCTTGACGTAAAGGACTTAAATGTCTGAAGTGGCCATGGTTTCCTTGAAGGGGACAGGAGGCAAAAGAGCAAAGATTTTATTTACAATAAAACGTGGCAACGGAGGTGTCGCGCTCCGTTCTCTAGGCGAGACTGGCGGCTGCTTCCCATTCTGAAGGGCAGGGAGGCCTTCGGCCTGTGCAAAGTGCCCTGGGGGCATCCGACCTCAGGAGACATGGTGGACCGCCTGGCCCACGCCCAGCACTGAGCTGCGGAAAGCACAGGGCAGGACTGGCGGCTCAGGCGCCGTCAGTCATCCAGTCATCACTGGAGGCACGTGGCTGTGCAACTGCAAGGTTCTAGTAGGGTCCGCTGTGCCAAGCTCTGTGCTGGGCTTTGGGGACTGAGGTGGCGATAAGGTGGACATCTCAGGGAACTTGCTCTCCAGGAGGGCCTTCCTGACACCAGGCGAGGCTCACTACGCGAGTGGCGCTGTACTGAGCACCACGCCCTCGCCGCCCCTCAGTGCCCGGAGTCAGGCTGCGGATGTTACTCAATGGTGTAGATGGTGAGGCCAGAGCACAAGATCAAGGGTCCTCTGGAGTGCAGGACCAGGTTCAGACCAGCCCTGATCCAATCCCGAATCCCCTGACCATCCCAGCCCAGCAGCCGAGGAGGAGTTACCCAAAAGCCAGAGAAACCCACACAGGCATGAGCTCGACTCCTACTTCCTCCTCCAAACCATCCCAAGTGCCTCCTCTGCAGTGGGCGCCATTTGAGTCACTGGGTAACACGGGCCTCCACTCAGCAAGAAGAGGGAGACGTGGTCTCTGTCACCCTCAAACAGAACCAGGACGTAAGAACAAAGGAGAGCTGGGCAGCGGCGGCCACGGGCTCCTCAGGAAGCAGGTCTTTCTGGAACCTCCTAGGGACGGGGCTCCCAGGAAGAGGAGGGGAGGCTGTCACTGGAAACGGGCAGGCACCTGTCAGGCAGCGTGTGGAGGGAGTGAGGTCCAGAAAGGACTGCAGGACAATTGACCGGGGTCCCTCTCGGCTCTGAGAAGACGGATGTGCAGCCACTCCTGGCACTATCACCTGGTGTCACCATCACCGCAGCGCGCACCCACCGCGCACTGGTAATTACACAATGGGTCAGGGCCAGGCGCCTCCCTCCAGACGCCCCGTGAGCCAGCCGGGCAGTGGAGGTGGGGCATCCTGGAGGAGCCAGGCGGAGGGCCGTCTCCGTGAACTCACAGGAAGTCCCAGGACTCCGCTGCTTCTTGGAAAACAGTTTCTGGACTTGTCACCAATAAATCATCTCAACCTTTGCTTTCTTTTTTCTAAAGGCTCCCCCCAACTTCACTAATTGCGTTCACTGCCTTTTTCTCCATAAATTTAATTAACTAGCAATGCGACCTTGGGTGAGGCAAGCCACTGCCCTCCTTCAAACTCAGTTTCCCTCTCTGTAAAGCGAGAGCAGGGCCACACCCCCCCTGTGCCCCGACAGTTCCAGCATCCGGGGACTCGATGGGGCTGAGCCCTTGACCTTGATATCCCAGGCTGCACCGCCAAGAACTCCCCAGAGAATCAAGACCCTCCTGCCCTGACCAGCCCTCAGCCCGACAGTGCCCTGGCTCTCAAGGCCTTGCCCGCTCCGAGATGAAGGGGCAGTCGGCCTAACCCGGCAAGGTCCTCTCCATCCCCCATGGGCCCCAAAGCTCGAATCCGCCTCCGGCATGTGAGCAGCGCTGCCGGTACGTGGGAGTCGCAGAGACTCCAGATCAGGGGCTGGATCCGGAGCATAAGCATGAGGCTGAAATTGTAATAATAATAACTGACATTTATATCACGCCTTTCATCCCCAAATCCCAAATTAATTAACTTTTTACGAGACATTTTTAAACTAGTGCCATTTAATAAAATTCTATTAGGAGAAGTCTTTTTTTTTTTTCCCCAGCCCTATATTTTTATTAACAGCCACCAAAAATATAATTTACAGGCAACTGAAAGCCAGTCAAGAGAGGGACAGGGAGAGGATGAGCCGGCCAACGACAGCAGCAGACACCACGCTGGCCGTGGGGCTGAGCTCCTGGCTCCACTGTCGGGGGCCTGGGTCCTCTGGGAGCCTCAAGGGACTAACTCTTGGCCCCATGTCCTTCATTGCGTATTTATCGATCATCTATTTTCTGTGGTCACTATACTAACTGCAGTGGGTAAATCAGGGGACAAAGGAGCCACGGCCTTCACACTCGGATTCTCACGGGCTGAAGAGAGAATCCCCATGTGGCAGGGCTGAGGAGGAAGACCCCCACCCCACCAGGACAGCAGCACCTGCCCGTCGAGCCCTGTGAGAGTCAGCGAGGCAGGGAAAGTGGATGTTCAGCCCACAAGAGGGATTGGCCCAAACCAGCACAGGGAGGGGGAGGGCAGGGTCCAGACCACGGGGCAGCACCTGGGAGGCCCAGGGTCTGAGGAAGGAAGCCAAGGCCGGCGGGACGTGGGGGACGGTGTAAGATGGGGAGGGGGGCCAGCTGGAGGAGCTTCATCCTGGGGACCAGGAGGAGCCCACCGAGGCTCAAGCACGCCGGCCACAGCATCAGCCACGTCCTTTAAGCCGCCGGGTCCCCAATGGCTTGCACACGCTTTCTTGTCTATCTGTGGACATCCATTTCTGTGTGCACCTGTTCCAGCTACACTGCCACACCCCCGTGCCACCCACCACACAGGGTTCCTGGGCTCTGCAACGGGGCTGAGCCAAACCGCCATGCGCCGTCATGTGGAGAATGCACACTGATTTGGGACACAACACAAAGTGTGTGCTACCTTAGTAAGAATTTTTATTGTGATTACACGTTGAACTGATAACACTGCAGAGATGCTAGGTTATATAAAACATTATTCAAATTAGTTTCACCTGTGCCTTGTTTCCTTTTTTAATGAGGCTACTAGAAAAATTGAAATCGACACACGCGGCTTGCATGGTGTTTCTATTGGCCAGCTCTGTGGCACCCATCTAAAGACAAAGAATTTTAAATAAAACATTCATCAACCTACTGCAGGGGAGGGGGACACACTGGCTAGGGTGGCAGTCCACTGAAGGGCTAGTTTAGGCCATGAGTGTATTTATAATCTGGAAGGAAGGAAGGAAAAGGCAGAGTCCACCCAGGCCCAGACTGGGAAGCTGAGGAGGGGGATGAAAGGAGGCTGGAGGCCCAAAGAGGCCATCAGCCTTAATGCTCGCCCACCACACTCCCAGACATCTATTACCAACAACAGCAACCCAGGTTATAAGAACAAAACTCAAACACAAAACCCAAGCCTCCCCAGACTCTGCTGCCCCGGCTCCTGGGGTAAAGGGTGACAAAGGGCAGATCGGTTCTCAAGTCCCTGCACTCCTCTCCAGAATCAGAGGCTGATCCCTCCTTCCTCCTGGCAAAGGGGAGGCTGGGAAGGACAGTCATGGCCAGGACGGGGCCCTGAGTCCCTCTGCGCCCTGGTCTCTCTCCTGCTCCTAAAGGGGTTCCACCAACTGGTGGGCTGGGGCAGAGACTTGGGAGAATTTCACATTATTTAATTTTTTTTTCAATTAGTGGCCATGACTTAAAATTTTGGAAGGTCTACATAACAGCCCAGAGTCAGAGCTTCTCTTCAAAAGAAAAAGAGAAAACCAGAACAGCTGACCACAAGGGGCCCGTGTCCAGCCACAGCAACACCTGGAGGAGCCAAGGGGCAATCGTGCTCCTCAGGTGGGGGCTCCTCATCTGCCTGGGCGGTGCCTGTGTCCTGCCCAGATGTGCCCCAGTGGGACTCAGGATGCCCAGCTGCCAGGTGCTCCCAAGCCTCTGTCGGTGCTGCTGAGAACACCCTTCCTGCTCGGTCTAGGGACCAGCTCCTTGTCCTCCTGTCTGCCCAGCCCTGAGCTTCCCTGGGCCCCACCACTCCTGGGGGCAGACTCACCAAACCCTACTGCAATGGTGCGTCCCCACACCTGCTCAGAGGCATTCCAGGGTGAGGAAAGCATCCTGCCTGTCCCGCCAGTGCTCCTCAGAACACAGAGGCTGAAAACTGAGTGCCCTGCGCTCCAGGCCAAGGAGAAGGGGACGTCCGGAATCCCTCCCACCCGGCCAGGCCCCTGCTGAACTTCCTCCTGGTGGTGTTTCCAGAATCACCCGGGACGGTCATCTCGGGGAAACAGCCTAGGACAGCCCTCTAAATAAGTTACACTCTCCCCTGTTACCTTAGAGGCTAATCATCAGAACATCATTAGACGCTGAAAATTACAGGGTGTTTGGGGTGACTTTGAAGCCACGTAACCAAACAGCTCTTTCTGTTGAGCAAACAAGAATTTCTTGATTGCCCTTTTTGAAGCTGCCAGAGCCCTGTCTTGCCGTTAAAACGGAGTTTCACAATGGTTCCAAACCAGTTCTTCTAGTTTTCCTGAAAGAAATGACTGTCCAACCACAAGTAATGTCTTTTATGAAACGGCAAGTGCACAGGAGACCTGCCGCGAGGTGAGGAGCCACCTTCCTCCTCGCAGGGAGAATGAGGCAGCGGCTCCTCTCCTGCTCTGAAAGCACTTTCTAAGCACCGACTGCACGCGGGACCTGGGGACACAAAGGTGAGTGTCAAGTCCAGCGAGGGGCCATGCACAGAGGAGAACATCCGAGGACATGGCAGAGACACGTCGTGCAGGAGGACAGCGGGATCTGGCAGGCCAATGTGAAGCTCTGTCTCTATGGAAATAAGGCTCTTTCTACACCTGGAGTCTGCCCCATGAGCCAGGAAGACACTGGGGAACAGGAGAGCGGGGGACTCGGACTCACGGCGAGGAGTCACTCCCTCCGGCCATTCCCCCACTGCAAACCTACCCCGCGCCATCACTCAGTAGGGAGAGTGAGACTCACGGGTCTTGTCCAACCGTCCAAGCCCAGCTCAAAGGCTCACTCCTCTTCCATCTCTGAACTTCGGGGAGAACAACTCCCGTTACTGACGGCTTCCTCCAGGCCATGCCGTCCTCCGTGTTGGCCTGCTAGGTCCTACTTCATGGCCAACAAAACGTGGAGCTGGGAGCTGCTCTCATCTGCCTTTTCCAGAGGACGAAAGTGAGTCCCAGAGAGGGTCCACCAGCTGCCCGGCTCGCTGGCATCCCAGGCAAGCTGGTGATCCAGGCTCCACCCCCAAGACCCAGTACTGGCCCAGTGTCCCCTCAGGTCTGCAGAGCGCAGGGAACAGAGCAGAGGAAAAGGGGAGTCCTCTGAGCCAAAGACCCGGTGCTCAGGGGGAAGAGGAATGAAACCAGACACTAGATACTGTCAGATAGCAGGCTTCCAACACTGAGCACAGAGGAAATCCTAAACGCTTCCGTAAGGGAAAGGGACACAGACTCGGCCTAGCTTCCTTAAGATCCAGGCAGAAGACAAGGGCACAGCGGTCACAAGGTTCTGAGAGACAAGCACCCAACCCAGCACTCACGGAGACAAGCACCCAAGGAAAGGAAAAGAACAACTCCTCGGACCCCCGACTCTACCGCCCCAGCACCGTTCCTGGAAAGAACATTGAGGAAAAGGAATCCAAGAGAGAAGGTGCCAGAGAGAATTTAAAAAGGGACAACGTAACCCAACAAAACAGAGAAGTCTAAAGGTGACCGAAAACACAGGTGGGGATTCAAGGCAGCCCACACTTAACTTCCAAAAACAAGATGCAGGATTTTTTTTGTTTTGTTTAAAAGCTGGAAAGAAAATCCTATATCCCGTTAGCCAACAACAGACCGTGGAGGAAGGATAAGGAAAGTAAAAGTGCATTTAAAGGTCAAGTGCACTTGGTGGTGGGGGGGACTCTTTAAGGGGAATTAGAAAGACTTCTTCTTGCCCAAGTTTAACTGCATGTTTAAAACGTGCGCCTAAGTAAGAAATGAAAACAAGGACGAGGACTTCCAGATCATTAAGAGCCAAGCAGGAAGGGGCAAGGCAGGCGGGGTGGGGGCGGGGGTGAAGAAAAGGGAAATAAAAGAGTGGAATAAAGAAAATGCCGGGGCTGTGGCTCAGCGGTAGAGCCCTCGCCAAGCACGTGTGAGGCCCTGGGTTCGATCCTCAGCACCACATACAAAATAAATACGTGAAATAAAGGTATTGTGTCCAACTACAACTACAAAAATAAATAAATAAATACAAATATATATATATTTATAAAATTCAAAAATAAGCAAGAAAAAAATCATGGAAAACCAAAAACAAAATAAGGAGGCAAAAGGCAGAAAGAAGTCAAAACTTGAGCAAAAAAGCACAGTGAATATAGATGGTATATAAATTCCCATAGGCAGGCGAGAAACTAACTCCGAGAAGCTGGTGAGGAGAGACCCACAACGTCCCTGCAGGGGGCACGTGGGAATAGGCTGTGTGTATCCACGGCTCCTTTAGAGTTTTACTTTAAAACAAAAACTTAAATTTTTTTTTTTTTTTTTGGAACAGGGGATCAGCAAAATTACTCTAGACCTATGTCAACAAAAAGCAGAAATGATAGGAGACTCCAAACAAACCAAAAACTTTATAATGGACAAAAAAGATTCCAGAATTTGCCAGAGGAATTTTTTTACATATCAAAAACTACTGAAAACACCAGGAGAAATGGAAAACAATCCGTTATAATGATCAGCTGCAGGAGGGCTCCCAGTAGTGGAGAGATGGGAGGGGGGGCGGGAGCCGAAAAAACCCAACCCACCAATAAAGGGCATAAAAGGCACTGCCAGTCCGATAGGTTTTCAAACATACTTAGAAAACAAGGCGCATCTCTTCAAAAACCCATGGAACAATTACAAACTGGGCACGTGACAGGCCACAAAGAAAGCCTCAATGGTTTTTTTTTTTTCAAATTAGAAATTATACAGGCCATATTCTCTGACCACAGAGCAATAAAACTAAAAATTAAACAAAAGGAGAGCCTTGAAAAATTTAACCACTTGGAAATGTAACCCAAAGGTTATTTAGAGGAATATCTTTTTAAAGAAATTAAAACAAAGTGCAGACTATTTAAAATGAACAATGAGAGCACTATACAGTGGAACCCAGGGGATGTGCCCAAAGCAGCCACTCACAAAAGCACAGATGAACTAAGAGGGAAAAACTCCGAAATAAACCAAAGAAAGCAGAAAATGAATAAAAATAAGAAGCTAAACAGAAAGACAACTTGCTAACATAAGCAAGGTCAGGGTCTTTGAAATCACTAATAAAATAGCTACCCTGCCTTCCCCACGCATCTGGCCAGGAACATAAAAAATAAATTTAGAATATTAAGAAATGAGAAAAAGACTATAGGTCTAGAATCAAAGGGAGAGATGGAGGAAGAAAGGGAAGAAGAAAAACTTCATATTTAAATATTTCAAGGCATTCTAAAGACCATTTTTAAATCATAAAAATTACTGAAAATTGACCCAAGAAGAAACAGAAAACATCAACAGACCAATACTCAGGGGGAAAATACAAAATTATAAAATTACTGGGATCATCCCAATAATGTTACTGGCAAATTATGCCAAATTCTCAATAAACATATCTATGTTTTCTACATTGCTGGGCGGGGGTGGAAGCAACATTCCAATTCTTGCTACAAGGATAGCAACATAATTCTCCTATTAAAACCAGGCAAGGATTTTTTTTCTTCTTTTTGCAGTGCTGAGGATGGAGCAAGGCTTGTGCATGCTAGGTAAACACTGAACTACTGAGCGACACCCCCAGTCCAAGGAGAATTTAAGCGGCAGAAAATTATGGATAATGTTTACATACATCCAGATCCAAAATTCCTACGTAAATGTTAATCCCCCCAAAATGGTACTAAACTATACAAGTAATACAACTCCAAAAAAATACCACCTAAAGGCTTTTGGGAGTTTGGGATTTAAAAAAAAAAAGGCTCAATAGAATTCACTAGATTTTTTAAAACCTCCTTTTTGAAGTGTACCTCTCAAAACCTCTGGCAAAGAGTTCACAATATAACCCCAGAGCTACTCCAGTTAAAGCCAGAGATAACCGGAGCACCCAAAATCTCTACCCCAGGATTCCAAATGATTCTGGAGATCCCGGCCCAGGTGAAAAGACCGAGAAGAAGAAACAAGAAAAGATAAAGGTGGGAAGGAAGGACAACCCTGCCATCATCCACAGATACAACTTTCAAGATCAAGAATATAAAGAAAATCAACTGGAAAACTACTTTCAGAACAAAAGAGAATTAGGCGAAGTCACTCGACACAGGATGGACCTTCCCGAGCCAGCGGCTTTCCGCCTGCCAACAATGATCAGTTAGGAAACGGAGGGAGAATGCCACTCCTGGGGGACACCAAGAAGCAAACTTAGTGTGACCCTCAGGAAGACTGGGATGCCCTCCCAAAGCATCCAAGACGTGGGCAGGGTGGAGACCTGTTCCCCTGCAGGAAGACTTAGTATCATAAATGATCCCATAAACCCAGGGTGACTCCAGTCAAAATCCCAACAGAAGGCCTCAGAGACTTTGTGAAGCTGACATAAAGCTCATGAAGAAGAAAAAAAATTTTAAGAGTCTCTCGTCTAGACTCTACACTTTTTAAAAGAATCACATATGAAATCACACTAAGAAGGTATAGTCATTAAAACAGCTGGCCAATGGAAAATGGTGCAGAATTAGGTAAACTTATCAATTTAAAAGAGTAAAAAGTCCAGAATCCGATCCTCTGCACGTAGGAGAATTTGGGAAACTACAAATGTGTCATTTCTAATGAATGAGAGACAGAGGGACTGGTCAACCTGTAACACCACCCCCTGAAATGACACTCTGAGAAGGCTCCATTGTCAATTCTGGGTATTGGGGGGGGGGCGTTGCTACCCTGAATCTAATTATAAGGCAAGATGGAGAAACCCAAACAGAAATACTCTGCAAAATAACCGTCCCGGTCTCCTCAGAAGTGTCGAGGTCATGAAAGACGAAGACAGGATTTCTTCCAGGTTGAAAGAGACGAAAGATAAGAAAACCGGGCTCCCACCTATACAGAGCACTGAACAGATGGTGAAATGTGACCAGGGTCTGCAGAGGTACTAGCGACAGTGACACTCTGTGTGGATCCTCATTCTGACCATGGCATTGCGGCTACATGAGGGAACGTCCTGTTTTGGGAAATACACCGTGAAGTAGACAGGGATGACTGGGGGCATCGTGCCCACCAGGCCAGGCAAATAGTTCAGCAAAACAATTTTACAGGAGAAAGAGTGGGGGCAGGGCGGGAGGAAGGAGCAAGAAGAACCAGAACACAGGAGGTTAACATTCCAGCAACCTGGGCGAAGGGGACGAAGGGGATGAAGGGGACGCAGGAAGGAAGTCTTTGTACTATTCTTACGACTTTTCTGTAAGCCTGAAATCACATCAAAATAAGTTTTTTAAAAGGAAAATGTAAGTTGCGTTGGGATTCTCTCGGGATAGTCATGGTTCGGTCACACACGGCATATCACAGAACGTGTGGGAACTGTCAACCTGTCAACTGTCGTACTCAGTTGCTGTTACCCCTGGAGAGCCAAGGAAACCAGGCTGGGAAGGAGGTTTCTACTCTGACCATAAAGTTTTATTATCTAAAATCAAATAAGGTAAAAACAAATAAAGTACATAAATGAAAAGATAAAGAACACTTGGAAGAAAACACACCCAAATAAATTCCAGATGGATTAAGTGGCTTAACAGAAAAAAAATATCAAAAATACTAACCAAATATAGATTTTTAAAAAAATACTACTGCCATGAAGAGGGTTTCTGTTTTGCTTTGCTGTGCGGAAGATGGGACCCCAGGCCATGAGCATGCTGGGCAGGGACTCTACCACTGGGCTCATGTCCAGTCCACGAAGAGGGGTTTGTAAACATCTTCAGAAAACAAACACTGACCACCACAGAGTAGCAATGCACCAATGTGCCAGGTTCTGTTCTAAGCACTTTAAACACGGTATTTCCACTGAGCCCTGGATCAGCCCGATGGGGCAGGTGCATGGGTGAGGTTCAGAGAGAACCTGTGGCCACGGGTCCAAGACCCCTGTGAGACTGTGGATTCTGCACCAGGTCCCAGCCCTCTATGCTGCTCCCCGCAGAAGTTCCCCGGCTTTTGCAATTCTACACAGTAAGCTTTAGAAATAATCCAGGAGCTGCCAGAGTCTAGAAAATCCCCACTCATTCCTTCAACAAATATTTACTCCTCTTTAGATGAATCACCTCTTTATTGGCACCATAGTAGGAACTTCACTTACTTTTATTTAAATTTCTCACCACCTTTTATTGTTCCCATTTTTGAGCTGAGGTGGCCAAGGCTCAGGTTCTGAGAGCGAGCTGCCAAGGAGCCTGCAGGGCCAGGCAGTGCTGGGGTCTGGAGCAGGTCTTATGCCTCTGGAGCCTGGCCCTGACCACCAGTCACCACCTCTGGCTTCCCCTGGGGAAGGATACGAAATCCCAGCCCGTGGCCTCGAGCCAAGAGCCCTGTCCTGGGATAAATGCATCCAACCAAGATACCAAGAGACAAATCGACTACTGCTGCTGAGCTGCCTCAAAGTCACGAGGGACACGTAAGCTTGAATGTGATCACTGAACAAACATGCTGAGCAGCTACTACGTGCCCACCCTAGGGACACAACCAGGAGTTAGAGACTCATCCGCAAAGAGCATGGAGTCCAGACAAGTCTTCAGTGAGTCCAGCTGATGACGAAGACCAGTAAGACTGATGGGTCAGGGGAGGAAGAGAGGAGGCAGGGGTTTTGAGAGGGGCCCCCACACTCCATTTTTCCAAGGGTAACCCCAGGCCCAGAGACCTGTTTCTTCAAAGCCCACCTGGACAGGAAGAAGAGACTCAAACTCAACCTCTTCAGTCCCTGTCCCATGCAGTGCTCTCTGTGCCACAGACACTCTGGGCCAGGTGGAGGAGGGCAGGGGACCAGCCTGTACCCATGGGAGCTCCAGAGGGCATCAGCCCTGCCCTCTCCGGCACCTGTCCCTGGGCTGCAGCTCCCACCCTGGCTCCAACTTTGACAAGGGGCCCCCTCCTGGTCCACAGCCCAACAGCCCAGGGCCTTCAGCTGGACCCCCCCTTCCCCACCCCTGACCAGCCCCAGGCCTGTGGCCTCGGTCAGCTGCCCGTGCCACGCAGGGCCTGTTTGGGGTCCTGATCTACTCCGCGGCTGCAAGCCCCCCTGTTCGCCTCCGCAGAGCTGCGTGGCAAATGAGCTTACAAGGCATGAAGGGCCACACCAACAGGATGCCCCGGGCCCACCCCTCCGGTTCAGACCACGGCCAAGCACGTGCTCACGCCCAGCTCTTCCCAACCCTCACGGCGCTCGTCACACCTGCTCAGGAATTTGCTTAATCCACACGTATCATTATCCATTTCTTCACCAAGTGCCTGAAGACCTGCCTCAGCCACCGGCCAGAGCGCACAGACGCAAGGGCTGGGTGGCCCGAGTGCCCTAGGGAGGCCGTTCCCCACAATCCCATTTGGGGGAACACATGCATTTGCAAATCGCCGTACGGTATGGAAACAAATCTTCCACACTGAAGGACGGCTCTGCCTCGGTGACAAGAGCAACCAGTCCACATGTGCTCTGCCTCGTTGACAAGAGCAACCAGTTGCCTATCCCGCCACTGAGCGCCAGGCTCCCACACAGCCACGCCTGTGGTCCATGTGATTCCCACAATCGGCAGAAGAGGCTGGTGTGACTGTCATGCCCACTTCAGAGGAAGCGTCTCCGGGCCACCGTGGGCCAGGGTGCGATCTCACCGGTGGACACTGCCTGCACTGGTGTCCTCGATGCTGCTCGACACCCCCACAGCACTGCCCCTCTGGCCCCCAGAAACCACAGCACAACTGCCACAGGTGCCACCACCCGCCAGCCCTGACGGCAACAGCATCACTGCAGCCCCAGCTCACTGTCCTTCCCGTCCCTGTTCCTTCTGTCCCCAGTTCAAGCCATACAAGCACTCCCTAGCCCCCCACCACCTGGCTGCCAGCTCTTTGACCTCCTTTCTTTCCTGGCCTTCCTCCCCCACCCAGCCAGCTCTGCCACCTCCTGGTGGTCAGTACCCTGGACCCTGGTCTTGGTGACAGCTCCACCCACAACCTCAGCACCCGGTCCCCACACTCCCACCCCCCACTCCCACCATCCTGGCCCAACCTGGCCTCAGGACTCTACACCACCACCGGGACTCCCCGCCCTCCCTCGTCCCTCTTCCCCACCCTCCCCGCTGCGTCCCAGCCATGCCAGACCGTCAAGGCACCGTCCAGCCCCAGGCCCTTCTGTCTTCTCATGCCCTGCCGAAACCCCAAGACCCCTGCCCCGCTCTGGAGGAACACACCTCCTCACGGGTTGTCTCCCTGCCCATCTGGCCCCAAGCCCCAGGTGGCCCACAACTTCCCCTTTACCTTTCCGTGCTCCTGGGGTGAGCATTTAGACCTTCATCAAGTCTCAAACCACCGCTCCCCATCGACAGCCATTTCCCTGAGAAACTGGGAGCAATCAAAAGAGAACAAGCCACACTCCCGCCTGCCACACCAACGGGCCACCTCACTGCAGCAGGGTACCCCTGCCTGTCACCCAGATGAACTGTGCACGCCCAGCCGGGACGCTGAGGTCCACGCCCTCCTGTCTCCTGTCTCCTGCGTCTCCCCGTCTTTCAGAGCCCTGCACAGCTCAGAAACAGGCCTCCACATCCCTACACCCAACTGCTTCCCTTTAGAGCAAAACTCTACACTCCCCTTGCTCACTGGCTCCCCTCAACCCCCACTGACCCCCAGGGTCAGTCGCCAGGGCTGCCAACCCAAGTGTCCAGAGTAACTGACATGGACGATCTCGCCCGGCACCTGGAACGCCTGCTCCTGGCTCCCCTCCCTACGTGCTTGGGCCCAGCCTAGGCCAGGTCAGCCTGGACCCCTTCCAACCTGCCAGGAAGCCCCACTGGCTCTAATGTCACCGTTTATCCCACATCTGACCCTGCCATCCCCTCTGCGCCAATCCTGCTGACCAGCACCACCTCTCTCCTGGGCTACCCCAATATTCCCTGACTTTTCACCTCCCACACAGAGCTATTCTCGCCCCCAAATGGCTTAATCATGGCTAAGAAAATAAGCAAAGATCACCCTGATTTTCATTTTAGCCACCTTGCCCCCTGCTCCCCCTCCAAATTTGATTTTCCAGAAGGCAGGCAACTTCCGGAAGCCTTGGCTTCAGAACCTACAGAGGACGTGTAACTCAAGGGTCCTCTGTAACAAGAAGGAAGGAAGGCGGGCCACTGACACCCCCCGACCAGGCGCCCTCTCCCCCAATCACAGAGGGACCAGGCTGTTACGGGAGGACTCGCTGCGCAAACACTCACCACGGAAAGAAAGGCCAGGTCAGCACGCTCTGCCTTCCTGGGTGTTCATGAAACATCATAAGACTTGTTCCACGGACTCATTAAGAAGCCATTTCATTATTCCAAAGGAACGACGAAGACAAAGCTGCGTCTGGAGAGTTCCATGAAGCACGCACTCATCGCCACGCTGTCTCCTTACCTCTGGGGAAGCATCAACTAGGGCGTGTTACGCTCCTAAGCACAGACTTCTAGGGGACCTACAATCCTGTCCCCACCGCAGAGCTAGGCACAGAGAGCAGAGTTCGGATCTGAACCAGGACTCCGGCCCAGCCTGGCCCACCCTGCGGCGTCCCCTCCGAGGCAGGAACCCCAGCCCCTCCACAGACAGCGCCATCTGGCCAGGCCAGGCAGGACAAGAGGAAGGGGAAGGGGGAGGCACTGTTCTTTGCCCAGGCCTTGGCCGTGTCCCTGTCCCTGACTGGCTTAAGCACCAAATCCAACCAATCATGACATCAAAGGACACCAGGCCCACCAGGCAGGGCCTCCCAGTTTCTGCTCTGCCACGGAAGCCATCACTGAGGTCACAGAGCAAACCACCACTCTGAGCACCGGTCAGATGTGCAAGGCAGAGGAACCGGCTGCTGTGGTTTGGATCCGTGTGCCGAAGGCTTGGATGCCAGCCTGGGACGCTCCTGGGAGGGAGAGGTGGGGCCTGATGGGAGGAAGTTAGATCCCTGACGGTGAGATTGGGGCCCCACCCCGTCCTTCCCCGTCCTCCTGCTCTTGCTTGCTTCCCAGCCACCATTAGGTAATGGCTTTTCTCTACTGCACACCCCTGCCAAGACGTTCCGCCTCATCACAGGCCCAGAAATGATGGCGCACCAACCAACCATGCACTGAAACCTCTGAAACTGTCGGCCAAAATAAACCTTCCTTCAAGTTGATTTCCTCAGGTATTTGGTCACAGCAAGGCACAGCTAACTAATACAACAGCTTACCAGGAACTAGAGGGGGGAGCTAGCAACTGGTAGGAACTCTTAAACAGTAACTAAGTGCTAGTTAAAAAAGGTTAGAAATCCACAGGGCCTCGTCCTAGGAAAACCACCACACTTTTAGGTATTTAGCCTCCAGGAGCTTCCAGAAAAACCACAGTGGCTTCAGAGACAATTTAAAACATGACGGGGAGAGGAACCATCCTGAGATAGCGCAGGGTGTCTCTTCTTGAGAAGGAAGGAAAGTTACTTCCCCACAAACTTACCTGGCCCGGGGAAGGGCAACCCCACAACCCCAGCCTCGCTACCTAGCCTTCCTATCTCACCTAAGGGGACAAAAAGAAAGGGCAGAGAAGTAGATCTGAAGGTCACAGCTCAAGGACTCAGATGCACTAGGAAAACTGAACAGCAACTGAGCTTCAGTCATGAGTACTGATCACTTCTTCCCGCAACACCGCACAGCCCACAACACTCCAGGGGGTAACAGCAGGTTACGACAGAGAGCTACAAAACAGACCCTATTTAAGAAGGAATTCTTAGGGAAACCCAAAGACAACAAGGAAAAAAATCGCACACGGGAAATTAAAGTACCTAGCACCTACAGCAACAAACATTAACGGGAGCCCAGTTTCCTAGCCACATAAACCTGAAACTTCACACTAAAATCCTCCTGCCCTCAATTCCTATTCCTAGATACATCATGTTTGGCTTTCAAGAAAAAGTGCACAGCCTTCTAAATGGCAAGGAGAAAAAAAGAGAGAGAAGGCATCCAAACCAGGCTCAAAAATGACAGATTCCGGAAGAGCAATAGACAATCTTAAAAAGACTATGATCAGCCAGGTGCGGTGGCCCACACCTGTGATCCCAGCGGCTCAGGAGGCTGAGACAGGAGGATGGCAAGTTCAAAGCCAGCCTCAGCAATGGCAAGGCACTAAGCAACTCAGGGAGACCCTGTCTCTAAATAAAATACAAGATAGGGCTGGGGATGTGGCTCAGTGGTCGAGTGACTCTGAGTTCAGTCCCTGGTACGGGGGGGGGGGGGGGGGGATTACTATGATCAATATGTTAAAGGGCTCCTGTGGGAGAATCAGACAACGTGTAGGGCAGATGGTGAACATCAGCAAAGAGAGAAAAGTTGAGCTAAAATTAAAAAAAAGCAAGAAGAGAGTGAGTGGGTCCATAGATGCCATCCACACCGAAATACAAAGAGATTAAGGGGAAAAAGAGAGGTCCTGTGAACTTCCAGTCTCCACCTGGACACTGAGGAGTTTGGAAGTGCTCTCCACGTCTCACCTTAAGCAGAACAAAGAAACTTGGACAGGACAGAGACCTGACATCTCAGAGCAAACCACCCCTCCAACAGCGGGGAGGCAGGGGAGTGAGAGAACCCCCCTCCCCTCCCCGAGGCTGTGGACGGACACTACCGGGCTACAGCGGGGGTGAGCCCGAGAGCCCCAAAGTCACCCCCAGGAGCTGCTCCGGCTTCTCAGGATTAAATGGAAGAAAAATCCCAGCACAGGAGGTTCTGCCCATAGCGGTTCTGCTCCAGGTGCACACAGGTAAGAGCTGGCCAACTCCTGGCACCTTCCGTCCTATCAGCAAGGGCCTAACCTCCCGCACTCCACCTACCTACCAGAGTCTAACCAAAATGGGCTTCACCCGCGCCTGACGGACCTGGGGAGAGGCACAGGCCACACCCAGTGCCTCTGGTCCTCCCGTCCTACCTGAGGAGGAAGAGAGGGACCCCAGAAGCACTTCGAAGGTCCCGGGGTACAGGCCCCCTAAAGGACTGAGAACTCATCAGAAGATTTAGAGCACTTCTCCCCCAGATCATCCCCCATCAATCATCTCTGTCTGGTAACAGAGGATCCAGTGGAAAGAAGGTTTCTCTGGAGAAACCCAAAGACAGCAGGGGACACAGAGACAAGAGCACAAGAAGCAATGTCAGCCACGGACACCTTCAGATCCAGCCAAGTGTGAACACAGCCCAACTCCCAGACGACGACATAAAACCATGTGCTGCAGGCCCACTGACGTCAGTCCTTCCACCTGATGCATCGAGACTGGCTTTCAACCTCACCCTAAAATGCTGGACACCCCAGTACCTGTTATTAGTCACATCATGTCGTCCAGTTTCAACAAAAAACCACTAGGCACGTAAAAGGCAAAAACAGATATTTTGAAAAGACACAGCAGGCATCACAATGAGACTCAGAACAGAGATTCGGGGACTTAAAATAACAACAAATACTATGTCAAGAGCTCTGGGAAAGGTGGACCCCAGGGAAGAACAGATGGAGATGGGAATAGAGAGATGGACACTCTGCACACAGTCAACAGGAAACAAAGAGATGGGCCGAACCCAAGAGGCAAACCGAAGAGAAAAGCAAAATGCAAAGTCCACTTTCCACGAATTACAAGGGCAATTACAGAACGGATTTATCTACGTGTGCTTATGGGTGTGAAGTGGGCAGCCAGACAAGAACAGAGACGGAAAGAACAGGAGAAATATTTGAAGAAATAATGGTTGATGATGGGGGGTGGGGGTGTACTGGGGACTGAACTCGGGGGCACTTGACCACTGAGCCACATCCCAGCCCTGTTTTATATTTTGTTTAGAGAGAGAATCTCACTGAGTTGCTTAGTGCTTCACTTTTGCTGAGGCTGGCTTTGAACTTGTGATCCTCATGCCTCAGCCTCCTGAGCCGCTGGGATTGCAGGTGTGTGCCACTGCGCCCAGCATAGTTGATGGTTTTTGAAATTCATAAGCACCAAGCCACAGATCCAGGAAGCTCAGAGAGCACCAAGCAGGATAAAAGTTAAAAAAAAAAAAAAAAAATCTACACCTTTGTGTGTCACACTCAAACTACAAAGCCCAAAGACAGAGAAAATCTTGAAAGAAACCAGAGATGGGAGAAAAACTATCTTTAAGAGGAACCAGGTGAGGGGCTGGGCGCACAGTCTGTGGCACCCTGCTTGCCTGACATGCTCAAGACCCTGGGCTGATACCCAACACCCCAAAGACAAAATTGCAGAGGGATAAAAGTTACACCAGATTTCCTTCCAGAAACTACACAGCAAAGAGAGAGTCAAGTGATATACTGAAATTGTTAAAGGAAAAAAAAATCATCAATCTAGAAATCTGATCCAGTGAAGTTAAAAGTGAGGGAGAGGCCTGGGGTGGAGCTCTGGGTCCGATCCTCAGCAACAAAATTAAAAAAAAAAAAAAGAAAGAAAGAAGAGAAATCAAGGTAAGACAAGACAACCTGATTGTGAGGGTATTTGTTGCCAGAAGACCCATCTTTCAAAGAAATATTAAAAGAAATTATTTGGAGAGAAGGAAGATACTACAGGTCAGAAACTCAGGTACACATGAAGAAAGGGATGGAGTCGAGAAGGAATCACTGAAAATAAAATAAAACCTTTAATTCTCTTATTCTTGATTGATATAATAGACAACGGTCTGTTCAAAATAAGAACATCAACAAAAGACTGGATTTAACGCTTCTAGATAAGAAAACTAAATGTTACAGGGGACAGGGGGAGGAACTGGACTACAGACTGTCCCTGACTTACAACGTTCAACTTTACAAAAGTCTTGTAGGAATCTATTAAGTGCATTTTTTTGACTTACCTGTGTTTTTGGCTTATGGGGGGGGGGGTTTATGGAGAACATCTGTATTCTGTTATAAAGTACCTGGCACTAAAGGAAGCGACAGGGCATTATTTGAAAGGAAAATTAGACTTGACTCTAAATGCATATTGCATCTTGGGCAATCACAAGAAAAATTTTTAAGAACTGATATGCCATAAGAAGGAAGAAAACAATCAATTAAAACAAGTAGAAGGGAAAAAAAGTGGAGGATTAAAAAAAGGAACATAAAATATGGACATCAAATAGAAAAAAATGCAAATATGGTAAATAATAATATGACTACATTATAGTCACTTTAATGTGAATGGTTTAAATACCCAATTAAAAGACAGGGACTATTAGGTGTGAATTTAAAAAAAAAAACAACAAAAAAAAAACACCAGACTTCCTTCCTAGAACTACCCAACTATATACTATCTACAAGAAACACACTTTGAATATAAAAATACAGATATATTTGGATTAAAAGAATGGGTGTAGAGAAAGATACTCTAGGCCAATGTTAATTAAAAGAAGCCTGAAGTAGTTACATTAATTTCAGACAAAGAAGTCAGAGCAAGGAAACTATAGAAGATAAAGGAGGACATCTGGTAATGACAAAGGACTCAACCCTTCAAGAAGTAGCAGTCTACTATGTATGTGTTAATCTAATACGAATGCACCAATATAATCTGTATGCATCTAGCAACAGCATCAAAACGTGAGGCAAAAATGGATAGAATTGAAAGTAGAAATAGACCAATCCACCATTAATATTCTTTATCAATAACTGACAGATCCAGCAAGCAGAAAATCAGTGCATATATAGTTAACCTGAACAGAACCATCAATCAACTGGATCTAATTGACATTTATAGAGTATTTCATCCAACAATAGCACAATACACATTCTTCTCAAGCTCACATGGAATATTCACCAAGACAGGTCACATTCTAGGCCATAAAACATACCTTAACAAGCCTAAAGAGGAGAAACCACCCCAAATATGCTCAGACCATAATGAAATTACACTAGAAATCAAAAACAGAAAAGACTGCTGGAAAATTCTGAAATAAATGGAGATTACATAATAATAATACAAACACATGGGTGAAAGCAGAAATCTCAGGAGAAAAGAAAAACTATTTAAAAATACATGAAAATGAAAATGCAATTATTAGAATTTGTGGAGAGCAGTCAATTATAGGGTTAGAGAGAATTTTATACCACTGAATGCACATATGAGAAAAGAAGAAAGACCTAAAAGTCAATCACCTAAACTTCTACCTCAGGAAAGTAAAGAATGTAGAATAATATAAACCTAAAGCAAGCAGAAGAAATCACAAAAATCAGAGCAGAAATCAATGAAATTGGAAAAAGAAAATGAAGTAAGAAAAATTAATGAAACTAAAGACTAGTGCTTTGAAAAGATGAATAAAATTTATAAACATCTAGTCATTCTAGCCAAAAGAAAAAGGAGACAAAATTACATCAGAAATGGAATAGGGGACATCACTATTGAGCCCACGCATCTTAAAGGATAATAAAGGTAGACCATGAGTAACTCTGAATTGTCTCACAATTTGATAACTTTAAAGAATGGGACCTAGAGGCTGTGGCTGTAGCTCAGTGGTAAAGTGCTTTCTTCGCATGTGTGAGGCACTGGGTTCAATCCTCAGCACCACATAAAAATAAATATATTTACAACTAAATAAATATTTTTTTAAAAGGGACCAATTCTCTGAAAGACACGTGTACTAGCACTCACACAAACAGATCCATCTACCTATGCCTACACCTATAGAAGACACAGAAGCTATAGTTAATAACCTTAGGGAAAAAAAAACACCAGGTCCAGTGGTGAATCCTATCAAACTCTTAAGGAAAAACTGATACCCAGTCCTTGTGATCTCTTCCAGGAAACGGGAGCAGAAAGAACACTCATTCTATATGGAAAGCATTACTACCAAAAAAAGTTATAGACAATATAAAAAAGGAAAGCTACTTTTTTTCAGAAAAAAAGTTTAGAAAATATATTTTATATAAATAATAATATATATAAGTAATATTATATATTTTTATATAATATTATTTATATATAATATACATACTTATTTATAGATAATCAGCAAAATATTAGCAAATCATATTTTTAAATGTATAGAAAAGAAGCATATGTCAAAACCCCATGGGATTTATTCCAGATATGCAAGATAGGTTTAACACTCAAGTATTAACTGGTATATCCCCTCAACATCAGAAGGATAAAAAATAAAAATCATATGATTATATGAAAAGATGTGCATTTGACAAAATCCAATGCACAATTAATGATTGAAAACTCTCAGCAAACTAGGTTCAGAGAAGACCTTCCTCAACTTGCTAAAGAAAGTCTACAAAAAGGCCTACAGCCTACAACACCAAACGGGAGGAAACTAAATGCATTTCCCCTAAGATCAGGACCAAGGCATGCACGCTCTCCATTACTACTCCTATTCAATATCACACTGAATGTCCTATGCAGCAAGACAAGAAAAGGAAATAAAAGGCATACAGACTGGGAAGGAAGAAATACAACTGTCTTTATTCACAGATGGTGTGACTGCCTACAAAGGAAAATCAAAAAAAAAAACAAAAAAAAACCTGGAAGGTTGCAGAATACAAGCTGAATATACAAAAGTCAATTATTTTCACATATAACAACAATGAAAAAATGCAATTTCTGCCCCAAAACACAATACCACTTATTTATCTAAATTTCTTCTGGCACTAATATATTTAACCAAACATAGGTGAAAACCATAAAACTCTGATGAAAAAAAATAAGATCTAAATAAATGGAGAGATATCCCATGTTCATGGAGCGAAGTCTCCTTATTATTAAGATATCAATTCTTCTCAATTTTATGTACAGATTCAACACAATCTTAATCAAAACCCCAGCTACTTATTTTGGGGCTACTAACAACTAATTCTGAAGTATACATGGAGAGGCAAAAGACGAAGAACAGCCAACTCAACACGCAAGAACAGCAAAGCTGGAGACTCACTAACGCTACCCAACTCATGACTTCCTACAGAGCTACAAAGAACAAAATAGGGCACTGTTGGCAAAAGAATAAGTAGACAAGAGGAACAGAGGAGAAAGCTCATAAACAGACCCACACAAGTACAGGCAACTATCTCTGGCAAAGGAGCAAAGTCAGTTAAACAGAGGAAGGACAGTCTTCAACAAACGATGCTTGAACTACTGGTCATCCACACGGAGAAAACAAACAACAACAAAGGCCCTCTTAGGCCTGCTGCCCACCACAGCCACTTTCTTTGGATTGCATGTGCTCACCCCTGGACAACGGTCAACTTATCTTCTGCCTCATCCATCCCCCATTTTATGCCAATTATTTCCAAGTTGAAATCAAAACTCTGTCCACGGCAACTTTCACTATCAATTTCAGGCCTTTCCTCTGTCCCATTTCTGCTCCAACTTCTTCTCTTCCTTTAAACATAGTTGATGCTCCATAAATACTTTCTGTATGAATAAGCATTTAAGTTATGTACATGCCCTATGTGTACTGAATATAGTCTTCAAGATATCAACACACTGGCACCCAGAATGACTGTTTCCAAATGGGAAGGATACGGACGATCTTGATTTTTTTTTCATTCCCTTTGCCCATTGGACTTTGTAACTACTGAAGAGTGAACATATATTATTTTGGATAACAGAAACAATAATAGAAGCAAAACAAAAGAACACACGATCTAAGAAAGGCCAGATTTATACAAAGGAAATATCAGGAGTGACAATTTACTCCATAGAAGGCATCTTCTGCTTTGTAAAAATTATTTTCCTAAAATTCTTTTGTGTAGACAATAGTTAAAAAAAAAATGGATTGGCAGGGAACTTCCCAGGGCAACGTGAAGTTCAAAAGCCCTTTCCCTGAGGGGAATGGAACGCGTTTTCCCCCCTCCTTTCTTTCCAGATCACACACTGGTCACTGGTTCCTTCTCTTCTCCTCAAGGGTAGGCCCCAGCTGGTCAGTTTCAAGTTCTGTGACCTCTGACCCTGTCAACCTCTGGAGCGTCTCCTTCAGATGTGAGCTTCTAAGACTCTGGAAAACCAGAGTGGCACTCCGCTGGGCGGGACCAGGAAGGAGCTGGATGGAGAGAGAGCATCCTCACCAAACAGGGGAAGAACTGGAGAGACTCCCAGCCTCCGACCTTGTGGACCCCCGTCCACCCCAGAGGACCAAATGGTATCAGAAAGGCCATCCCCACCCTGAGCCAGGCCTGCTGGGTGCTCTGCACTCCCTCCCTCTCTCTCTCTCTCTCTCTCTCTCTGAACCCCAGAGCAAAATCTAGGTGCAGAACACCTGACCCAATTTCACAGATGAGGAAATAGACCAGAGAGGTGAGACAGTGTGCCCACAGTCACCCAGCTAAGTAGAAGAGACAGGACTCGGGATTCCATCCTTGGTCTGGTGGATGACAAAGTGTCGCAATAAATAAGAGGAACTTCAAAACGCAAAGGTATCATATGCTACCTGTGCCAGGTTCTTCTGAGAAATGCTGAGCCCGGATCGCCGATGAGAGCTGCCATCGCCACCCTGGTGGAGTGTGATGCTGGGGACACCTCACCCAACTCCCAGGACCACAAACTGCCTCCCACTAGTGCATTGGGCTGCCCAGGTCACGATTCTGCCCTGAGCCAGATGGGACGCAAATGCACGGCTAAGAAGACTACCATGAGCCACATGGCCAACCGCAGAAGTCCCCAAGGCTAAACCCAGGAACACTCCGCCGTCTGCCAAGGACAGGACACGTCCCGTGTGCCAGGACAGTGCGGGGCACCTCACGTCTGTTAATTCGCGCAGTCCTCACAGTCCCCCTAGGACAATGGGCTCACTGATGGGAGAGGCTCTTCCCTTACAGCACCCTCCCCACAAGCTGCAGAGTGCCCCATGCTCAGGCTGCCTCTGCAGACCCCTCTCCACCCCAAATCTCAGATAAGGGGCCTCCTGGCCTCTCAGGCCCCACACTGACAGCTTCTCCTGGGGTGAAGGTCTCAGAGACCCTGGGGGTGCTTCTGCATCGCCATGGCAACGGGTTGAGGGAAGCCGTCAGGATGGTGGCGCGGGAATGAGCAGGTGAGGGGACTGGCACCCAGCCAAGGTGTGGCCCCAACTCCAGCTGGGGGTCAGAATCCCGCACAGGGCAGCCCACACAGTCCTACAGCATCTCGCTCTGCTGCAGACTGACTGCCGTTTTGACACCTGTCAGGATGCCCGCAGCCCTCAGCACTGCTGAGCCTCAGTTTCTCCATGTGTGTGGCGGGGACAGCACCCTTGCCTGGCCCGCTTCCCATCAGCACCGGGCAGCAGAGGTGGAACACGTAGGTCTGTTCTGCAAATGGGGACGGCGGCCTCTGGGCAGCCCTGGAGCTTCCACTTCACTGACTGCCCAGGGCTCTCAGAGGGCACCTGCAGCAGCCAGCCAAGGGCCAGCCTCTCGACCACGAGACAACGACAGCTCGCCAGGCCCGCCCTTGGCACTGAAGCCGCCAGCAGGGATGACCGACAGCCGGCCAGCCAGCTTCCTTCTTCAGGGACACACACACACACACACACACACACACACACATCTTTAACTCATAAATAAAAATCTGATTATCACAGGCTTTTCCAAAGCCAATGTGACTGAGTTTTAATCTTTTATAAAGAAAAACTCATGAAATATTCAAGTGGGGCCTGCACATCTCAGGAGACAAAAGTGGCTCTCGGCAACCACCAGCCACAGGCCCTCTGCCGTCACCCAGCAGAGGGGCATGCCCGCAGGGTGGCTGCTCCACCCAGCCACCCACAGTGGCGACCCGCCTGCCAGCCCCTTCCTCTCCACCACGCCCTCTCCCTGGCTGCTCCCCACGCTGGACTCTTCGTCCACAGGATCCACAGGATCGGGGGCGCTGGGCACCTCTCCAGCCCGCACAGCACTTGAGGATGAGCAGAGGACATTGTGAGGAAGCAGGAGGAGCCCTGCCTCAGGGTCCCCCATGAATGGGGCTGTGGCAGGAGCATACATAGCCCATTCGTGCCCTTGTCCCCTTGTCCAGGAACTCTTCTCCAAGAGCTCACACTGCGCCTGACATCCCAGGGGCACCAGGGACACGATGGTGACACAGGTAAAACCCCCCAGCCCTGCTTTGTGCAGTGAGGACTGACTCCAGGGCTGGGTACAGGATGAGCCTGGAGCGGTGCGGAGACACGCATCCAGAGGAGCCGCACATGAGCAGGCTGCTATGGGCCACGCTGGGAAAACAGTGGCCATAATGAAAATGCTGGCGATGGATTATAGATCCACACGACCAACATCCAGGAGCCTCGGATGACGTGAAGGAAAAAGAAAATAAATAAATGCGGGAGAAAGGAGGGCTCCTTCTACAGAAGAATCCCGATTAATAAATGAAGAGAGGTGATGGAATAGGAAATCACTATTTGGCAAACAGCGAGGTCATCACTGTTGCAGGCAAGAATCAACAATAGATGCTAAAATTAGAGAACAAACAGTAACAAGATACTGGCTCTGACTCAAAGTATCTGCCCACAAAATACTTATTAATACAAAGAGTAAGAGAGTAACTTTTCTCAAAGAGGAGGAACCTGGCAGGCAGCACCTCAACCAAGTGTTCAAAGTTAACACCACCAGTGATGAGCCACCAAGTGAGGCACTGGGGAGGGGACAGACAGCCTCACAGCCAGGCCACTCCCCCAGAAGGCACAACCTGGTCATCCAACACCACCTGCCAAATCCAGGAGGGGCGCTCTACAGAATAACCTGCGGGAACTCTACAAAGGGGTCAACAAAGAAAAGTCAAGGAACATCCCAGAGTGGTGCAGAGTGAGGAGCCAAGACGTAACGTGGGAGTGGCCATTCTGGGACCCCTGGTGAGACCGGAGTAAGGTTTGTAGGTTAATCTGTGGCACTGTGTTACAGACTGAGCACCACAACCCACAAAAACTAGAACTCCCCAACACTCCCAAATCCAAAACTTTTAAGTATATGCGTGTGCCTGAGAAAATACTCAGCCACAAACAGTCAAGTTTTGGATTCCGGAGCATTTTGCCTTTCTGATTTTCAAATATGGGATGTTCAAACAGTAAACTCTGTACCAATATTCCAAGATCCAAAAAACTACCTGATGTGCTTCTAAATCTGAAAGACTTCTGGTCCCAAGCATTTCAGAGGAGGGATACTGCACCTGGAATTTCCAGTATTAAGTTCACAGTCACTTGAGCACTATCTCATCATTATATAAGGTTAACACCAGTGAGGGGGGATGGAAACTCTTGTTATTTTTTTTTTGGGGGGGGTATTATTATTACAAGTTTTCATAAATTCTTTCAAACTGAAAAGTTGAAAAAAAAAATAAAACAACTTAAACCCTGCCCTCACAAAACTTACATTCAACGAGAAGGGGGAAGCTAGAGAAGTATCTGTCTTCTTTTTTAAAAAGGTTAAAAATCCCCCTACATGGTGCCATGAAGAAAAATGAAGCCTAAAAAGGATGCAGAGGGTTAGGGTTTAAATAGCACTTAAGAAAAGACTGGCTGAAAGGAGGGAGAAGGGAGATGAGCCAGAGGAGAGAATGAGCCAGTAAAATAGCTGGGCAGAGGAGCAGCCTTGGTGCAAAGGCCCTGAGGCTGCAGTGCCCAGGGTAACAGAAAAACAAGGCCAAACTGAGCCGGGCCAACCTCCCCATTGGCCAACCTCCCCGCTGGCCACCCCATTCCCTGCTCCCTGCCCTGTTCCTCCTGATCAAGCAGCAAGCTCAGCCACCCAAGGGCATCTGAGTGGCATCTTCGGGGGGATTAAGTCCTAAAGTCAGTACATAAAGTTAAAACTTTTTGAACTGGCCCTTAAGAAGACCCTCCCCATTTTCCTAGAAAAACCAACAGCCAGTGCGTCCTGCAGAACGGGAATGTCTCCGTGCCTCTCCAGGTGAACACCAGACAGAGAGGCTGGCTTGCATGGAGGCAGTGTGTCCCGCCACCCAGCCCCACAGCAAGATGCTCTCGTTCCCACCAAAGGATCAGCAGTCCTCCGTTCCTGGTGGGGGTCCCCCTGGGGCCTCTGCCACCTGCATGATTCCCGCTCTCCACAGTTACATGCCCATCTGGTGAGAGACCGATCCTCCTTCCTCAGCCAGGACTCTCTGCTCAAACCCCTCAGGCTCCTGCTTTCCATGGGAAAGATTCCAGGTTAGACTGTGACTCAGACACGGTGGACATTTGCTGATTGCAAGAGACACTAATTAGAAGTCAAAACTAAATTCAGTTTTAGGCCTTTCTTCTATAACTTCTCCACTGGACCTGTCACCCCCTATCTGTGACAGGCTCCTCATGAGCACCACAAAGGAACCAACTGCAAACCAAAAAGACGTGGACTCGACCAGTCCAGCCACATCGTCAGCCTGGCTCATTTTCTGGGCCTGGGCTCGTGGCGGTGATATTTTATTGCAGGCATACAGCACGATCATATTTTCTGCTAATAAAATTGTCCCTAGGTCATACAATGGAATCAAATTGATCAATATTTCACAGCACTGTTGCAAAAAAAATTAAAAAATAAAGCTTTCTGGTGTAGCTGTGTTTCACTCCAAAACACACACTCTCCCCCGTCTCAGGATCCCCGAGAGGAGCCGCCTTCAGTAGCACAAGGGAACTCTCCTCACAGGGGTGCCACCCAGATAAATGCAGTAGGTACTAAGTCCCTTCACTCGTTCACTCGACCAATATTTCTTAAGTGCCTGCTGTGCCTGGGTACTGAGGTCACAGTGACTAACACAACAGACACACCGTGTCCTCGTGGGACTTAAGGCCTGGTCACATTGAGTTCCTTGGCTAGCAAAGCTCTCCACTTGCTTTTCCAGGTCCTTCCAAGGGCGCCTAGCTTGAGTGTGTCTGTCCACCATCTCCCGACCTCTGTGCCCCCTCCCCTGCACCCCACTCGCAGGCCTATGTCTCACCACTCCCCAAAGCCTCCTGCCAAATAGACCACCTGCTATTTTCAGCCTCCCACAGAAGATATTTTTAAGCATTTTGAAATGTCATTTGCATATAAAGCCTCAGCTAATTATAATCTCTTCCTTGGAGCCTGGGATGGCCTCTCTTTCCCCACACCTGTCTCAGTATTAACCACCACAAGGTCGCACACCTCTGCTGACAGGCACCTGTTGCCGTCCCCACCTCTCCCTTCCACGTCACCGTCACCAGCCCCAGAGCTTCGAGGGAGCCGAGGGCCAGCCTTCCAGAGCTCACCCTGCCCCTTCACGCGGCCTCTCGCAAGAGCAGGGATCCAGGGCAAGGATCACTTCTGCTGTCGAGGAAACCTCCACCTGGGTCCAGCTCAGGACAGCAGCTCTGGTGACACCTGGCTGGTGCCAGAAAACATCTTCAAGAGCCCCCAGCAGTGCCCAGCGGCAGGAGGCCAGGAGGTAGCTCTGCTCAACTCTGGGTCCCAGCGCCTTGCACACAGCCTGACACACAGAAGGTGCTCGTTAAATGGCTGTGGCTGTTCAAACTGTTCTCTTTGAAAGCTTTGCTGAGAATTTCCTTTACAGTTAAATGGAAGGAGATGAGCCATCTGACGCCTAGCTGTGTTCTGAGAGGGGTTCTCCGAGAGTCAGGGTGCAGATTTCAGGGGCACAGGCGCTGGGCAGGGGGCCAGCAGTGGAGAGACAAGGGGGCTGCTCCCTCCAAAGGGTCAGAGTCTCAGAACACGTGTCCACCGCTGCCACTGCAGCCAGGCGTCACAGCAAGTGGGAACTCAGAATGTTTCCAATGAGCAACTAAAACCCACCGCTGTGGCCAGGCTCTGGCTCTCCTCTGTTTAACTCCCCGCCCCACCCCCCCCACCCTGTTTACACCAGTTTTGAACAGAAAAGGTATTTTTATAATTAGCATAGTGTTTATATTCCAGGGGGAGCTTTCCAAAGGCTTAAAAATAGACTGACTCCTCACACACCTTAGCCTCTTCCCCTGAAGATCTTGTTTACACTAGCATTTTCCTTAGCAAATCTTCTCCCGAAAAGGTCAAGTGCAGGTCACAAACTCCTGAGCAGGCAGCTCCACAGGACTGGGGTTCCCAGGGCACCTCTAGGCACCACCCGGGCCTCACCCTGGCTCTTCCTGTGGAATGTGGTTTGTTCCGGAGGATGTGAGGAGAACCCCCAACCCAGATCTGCCAGGTCTTGAGGGCCTCTGGGATCCTGGACTTTGGTGACTGAGACACCACCTCGTCAGGGGCTGGCTTAGCCATCGTAATCCTGACCTGACAAGGGTGTTCCTAAAGCCGGTCCAGGGTCCAGCGCAAGCCGGACAGAGGGGGAAACTGAGACCCGAGAGGCTGGGATCTGTCTACACGCACACAGCAGGCCAGGGGTGGCCCCGGCCTCGGACACCCCTCGGTCCCTGCTTGAACACATCCCACGATGAGGGAGGAAGACAAGGTGTCCCCAAACCCTCATCACGTTCTGCTGATTTTTTAATAGACTTTAACAATTTACTGACACCAGCGGAGCTTATAAAGTAGTTTAATTGAATTAATTAGGCAGTCACTACTTACTCCTGAGTTCCCCCTTTGGCTCGGGGGAGGCTGGCAGTCGCCTGTTTAACCCCTCACATCCCAGAAAGGCTGTCACTCACTCTCACGTAACACAGTTCACCACAGTCCCCTGCAGTTTCCTTCCAAAATCCAGGATCTGGGCAGCAGATCACGTCTCTGCCTGGATCTGTAGGGCCAGAGCTGCTGGAATCTGATCCTAATAAAACTTCCAAGGGGAAAATCCCCTTGAGCAGGCGCACGCACTCTCCTGGAGGATCCCCTGGTAATGGGGCAGCAGCATGGAAGCCACTCACTGGCCTGGCCTGGCCTGGCCAATGCCCGTTGTCCCCACCCCACACCCTCCTCTGTCCCTAGCCTCAACCTCCCTCCCAGGAAAGGGAGAGGCTGATCCTGCCACTCACAGTGCAGGTCACAGCAAGCCGGAGCCACACTGGAAATGCAGACTCTGGGGCCCTGCCACACCTGCTCACACACAATCTCCAGAGCAGGCCCAGCAGTGTCCACCCAGGGGACTCCAAAACCAGCTAAAGTCAGAGAAGAAGTGGTCTGGGTCATGGGTGAAGTTCCTTCTAGATTAAAAAGACTAGGAAACAATCCAAAACATGAAAACCGATTCACTTACACGATGTTCTTCACAGTATTACTTATAATGGAGAAAAACGGGGACCAGCTGGGCAAATGAGGGTACAGCCACCGCACAGGGGACCTACAGTCAGAAACAGCAAGAGGAGCACGAATCCTGTGATGCCGAGGGGTCTCCGGACGAGGAGAGAACTGGATGGTGCCTCTACACTCGCTGGTCAAACCCAACATCTAGGAGGCAAAGGGTCGAAATGTCCAGTGTCAGCGCATGGGATGGACCCGCAACTGACTTGCTATCTTCCTCATACTGTTTGGTGTTTTCCAACTTTTTCTATAAAGAGCACTTGCTACTCTATTAAAGGAAAACAAACATGTCTTGTTGTTTTAAATAAAGCAGAAAGGTCCTGCGAGAAGCACTGCTTGGAGAGCAGACAGTCTGGGCTGGGAGTGGGCCAGCCGAGCGCCTGCCTAGCACGTGAGGGGCCCTGGGTCTGAGCCCCAGCAACCCAGAAGTCTCCCCTAACATGAGATGGGCTTCTGGGCTCTGGGGCCAGGGCGTCCCTGTCGCTGCACTGGGGCATGGAAGGAGGGAGGGAGGTGCTCTCAGATGACCACTTCATGACAGTGACTTCTCCCGGGCACATCACAGGACAAATTGAGAGAAAAAACAACCCTGAGGAGCCTGACCCAAGAAAGAGGGAAATCCTCCACCAGACCCACGAGGACACCCTTGGAGCAGCGCAGCCCCTGAATACACCTGGTGGGCAGAGACTGCTCATTAGCAGGCCAGTAATAAGTCAGCTTCCAGGAACTTCTAAGCTCCTGAAGCTGGGCTGGGGCAGCAGGTCCAGCCCAGCTGGCTCATGGCGAGTGGCCTCGCAGGATCAGTAATTACCAAGTGCAGAACAGGAACCAGGTGAACAAACACCAGCCTAGGATTAGAACCTGCCTGGCCGGGAGGCTCAGCAGGCAGGAGGGACAGCATGAACAAGCGTGGACACAGGGATCAGAGTCTCCAGGAGCGCCCCTTAGTATGGCAGGGACAGGGACGCATGCGGGTAGAGGGCACAACCCAGGCTGGGCTGCGGTGGGTATCATGGGCAGGGTGTGGGATGGGGGCATCCTTCATCCCGGCACCAGGGGCTGGAGAGGCTGGATGGAAGGAGCACTTCCTGCTGCCAAGCCGCTGCCAGCCCTGAGCCTCGGGCAGCATCGCTTTCCACCTTGGCCAGCAAGCCCCGCCCCAGGGGGCCTCCCCAACACAACACCCTGTGAGCACTGGACAAGCCTCCTAGACGATCTCAGGAGAAGCCCAGCGGCAGGCTCCTGGGGGATAGGAGGGGCACGGTGATCCAAGGTCACGGGATCCCCCCCTTCTTTGTTTTTCATTTTATGATTTCACTTGGCCGCCAGCAGGCTGTTCTCATCCACGCTCACGGCGGATTTCCGAATGTGGTAACGGGGACACGGGTTACCAAAGCACAGGGTTTGGTGGATCCCCACTCCTCTTCTGGGACAACACGGGACGTTCCTTCTTTCTTTGGCAACTCTGTTGAGCCTCAGTGTGCACACCTGGAGTCCCCCCCTCCTGCGAGGCAGATCCCGGATCCGAGTGCCCGAGGGGCCGCTTCCTGAAGCCCACCCCACAGACGGGCTTGTGGATGTCGATGGAGTGTCCTGCGTCACCACCTTGCCAAGGGTAGGACGGCCTGTTCATCTCTCCATCCTTCTTGCAGGAGCCACGTGGCAGGGCCCATGTTGGCAAAGGAAGGGTGTGAAGGACTGTGGGAGGGAGGGCCAGGAAGGGCACGTCACAGGGCTGCTTCTCCTCCTCCTTATCACTACACCTGTCCACACCTGTCACCGAAGCCCCAGTGCTACACACAGACCCAGAGGGACAAGGGTGCACAGAGTGTCCAGCCCCTGACCTCCAGGTAGAAGCCAGCAAGCTGTCTGTGTCCCAGAACAACCTGGACTGTGGGAGCCAGGTGCCTGGCCATGCCCAGGTCTCCCTTTAGCATCACACAATGGTAACTGGTGAAAAGACCATCACCTCCAACAGCTCCTTTCCCAGGTGAGGCACCCAAAGCTCAGAGAGGGAGAGTTCCCAGGCTTGGGCCACACAGCAGAGGCCTCTCAAACCCCAGGCTCCTCACTCCCACTACAGCCCAGCGGTGGCTGGCCCTACCGTGTGCGCTGGCTCAGGTGAACGAGTGGTGATGAACCTGGGAAGTGACAGTACAGTGAAGTCCTACAGACCTGGACCAAAAAGGAGCACAGAAAGGAGCACTGAGTGTCCTTCCCCTGAAAGGCCCAGGCAGAGGCTGAAAGACGAGCAGTCGGCAGGACGGTGCTCAGGAGACACACGGACGAGACCTCAGCTTTTATTTTTTTGGGGGGGTGGGGGAGTGGAAGGGGATCTTAGCCCACTTTCTGATACTGTCACAGAACACCTGAGACGG
Source organism: Ictidomys tridecemlineatus (assembly GCF_052094955.1). Lineage (NCBI taxonomy): Eukaryota > Metazoa > Chordata > Mammalia > Rodentia > Sciuridae > Ictidomys > Ictidomys tridecemlineatus. The sequence goes on along the minus strand of NC_135480.1, from coordinate 190,806,002 downwards.
GGGATTCATAGAGAACACAGGCCTATGGGCGGGGCGGGCCCACGCAGAGCTCCTGCCTGGCCTGTGTGACACCCGGGCCCCTACGTCCTTAATTTAAAGAAAAAAATCCCTTGTCTCTCTTCAACAGCATCAGCTCTGGGGTAAGACTTCACTCACAAACGGCTTAAAAGGGTGTGGAAATCTTGTAGTGGGTAAATGATGATTTTCTCTACAAAGTGTTGAGGTCTTCAGTTACGAGCAAGTGAGCTGTGCTGTCACACCAGTCCCCGAGCTTCCCCAGACCAAAGGGCTCCTGTGGTGGCCAAAGCCTCCCAGTTAACATGGCTGGTGGCACGTGTCACTGCTTCGGGAGTTGGGGCTTCTTAGCAAGCAGTGTCGCCCCCGGTGTGTCACCCTTTCTTGTCAGATTAGTACGTCTTGAGACGTGGAGAGTGCTAAATGAAAATAACGATGCCCACCTTTCCTCCACTTCAGACCTGTCCCCCCACAGTGACTCTGCCATTATCCTGAAAGGCAGCAACAGGGACGAAAGAACTGCTTGAAACTAGAGAATCCCTCATGGGGTCCCATCAAAGGAGGGAGAGTCCTTTCCCAGACACCCCAGCTACCGGGGACAGTCAGCTCCCGGCAGCGCTCCCCTTCACGTGGGAAAGCCCTGCCTGCAGAGGATCGCACACGTACCTCCCAGGGGTTCACAGATGCCAGGCCTGGGAGGGGACCTGCACCTGAAGAGGCTGCCTAGCGGCCCTAACACAGAGGGTCCTGGACCACCCTCTGGAAAGTGCTGCTCTATTAACAATGTGGGGGGGGGGGCGTGGGGGTGCCCCGACCTGCGGCCAATCACTGAGTAAGGTCCCGAGAGCCGATGTTCAAGAGTCTCACAAGGGGCACAGAACAGTGTCACCGGCTCCTCTGTCAACACACAACACCTCCGCCACCACCCCTCCCTAATCCGTCTGCTCTCCCAACCTGAACGGCCCCGGAGCGGCTCAGCCTACCTGGCGCTTGGGACTTGGCTCCACACTGAAAGTCGCAGCCTGACATTCCCCCACAATCCGCTCGGAGCTCACACAGTGCAGCTCTGAGCCAGAGTCTGCTCCAGAGAGAGGAGCTGCCAAGAAGCCCCATCCTGGGGACAAAGTTCCTGCCCAAGATGACGAGAGAGAACAGTGGACGGCCAGGACCCAGGTGGGCAGAATGGCATTGTCAAGCCAAGGCCAGACGAGGAAAGCTGCCCAGTAAGGCAACCACGCTGAGCCACTGGAGTCCGAGGCCCACGTGGGCAGAGGACAAGGGGGTGCAGAGCACACGGCACCCCTCGGCCAGCACAGAGCTACTCACCCTGCCAGGAGCCCAGCCCCTGAAGAGCTTTCAAAGCCCCCAACGCCCAGGGGGAATCCAACCACCCAGACCCACTCAGTCGGAACCACCACCCTCCTGGTACCATGACCAGCCGTGAGTGAGCCTGTGACCCGTGCTGGGCCAGCGACAGCCTCCCTGGTTCTCTTGTTGGAAGCCCTCTCTCCAGCAGGACGTCCCTCTCGGGGGAGCCACGTGCCCGGCACTGCTGCAGCCTGATCCACCACTGCCGGGGCAGGGCTGGCCTGGCCAGTGCAGGAAACAAACAGCGGAGAGGAGGGGGGCTTCCCGGACCTGACCTGCCCGGCTCACCCAGGCCTGGACTTGGAGGAGGTACCCAGGGCGCGTCCCTGTTGGCTTGACGTGAGTTTCCATCACTTGCAAACTAAGGGGTCCTGAACGGAGAGTCTGTTGTATGAACTGGCAGATTGGGTTTAAAGGGCAGAAAAAAGAGAAACCTCCATGGCTGGGAATCGGCAGTGTGGTTCTGCTCCATCCTGGGCTGCCTCGGTCGTGGTGGGAAATTACATGATGTCACAATGGACACCTGAAGCCCTTGGGACACTCTCTGGCATTTGTAGATGCTCAGAAGACACTAGGACAGAGACGAGCGAGCGGTCTGAAGGAAGACGCCCACCGCCACCTCGCCACCCTCAATTGGTAAGGAAACAACAGTCCTACGATGTCTCCTGTGACAACAGGACGATGGAGCCTGCGAGCAGACAGGAAGACCAAGCGGCCACCACGGGAGGCCCAGGCCACGGGGAAGCGGCCGGAAGCCTTTCTCTTTGGTGAGTGTTATTTTGAGACAGGGTCTTGTTAAGCTGCTGGGGGCCTCACTAAATTGCCCAGGCTGGGCTCGGGGGAGCTGGGGTGACAGGCGGGCACCCCCCGCCTCAGCAGAAGCCATTCTTAGGGCCCATAAACCCTGGCATGTTCCCACAGAGCGCCCAGCAGCGTCCTGTCCACCACGTGTCCCCACAGCCCCTGCTGTTAGAACGGGATTCTCAAAGGTATCCAGCTCAAAGGCCCAGCTTTTCCAAGGGCCACTTTGGTGATATCGTTAAAACACACCGTGGATGACAACACGCTGCCTCTTCCAGTGTGTGACTTCCAGAAATGCCCTCGTCAGTGCAAGATGGCACTGACCTAAGAAGCACCTGTGACCTTAAATCACACTGAAGTGCAAGGGTCCAGATCCACCACCACCTCCACAACTCGGAAACGAGGGACGAAGCACAGGAAACGGTGACTGCTGGCCACCAGGGAACAGGTGACACTAACTCCAACAAGAAGCAAAGCCCTCCAACTGGGCCCTCCGACTGTCCCTGACTGCCGCCTAGAGAAGTTGGAGGCTCCAGGGCAGGGAGGGGTGCCAGGCCAGCCAAGGGGTCCCCCTGCCCTAGGGAGACAGAGTTAAGATCCGAGGAGGGCGGGGATGCGGTCAGAGTCTGGAGAGAGAGCTGCAGCAGCTTCGCGGAGCACACGCAGCCCCTGAGCAAGAATAGCCCCGCGGGGACTGCAGCAGGGAGCCCGCACTGCGACTGGGGGCCCAAACACGCCAGAGTTCTCCTCCACACCTGGGCTGAGCACTCTGAACAGGGGGCAAGTACCCCCAGACCAGGGGCTGGACACTTCTCCTGGGAAGGGTCACAGTGCAAACGCTCTACGAGACACTGCGGAATGAAAGCCGCCAGGGACAGCACAAAAGCAGACAGTGAGCCAGACATGCCCCTAGCTGTGGTACCCACCCCCCCTGTTCAATCCTAAAGGCTGTTTGGTGGGAGCCCCAGAGCATGCCCTAGACAGACGGCGCCGTCCCCCAGTCACTGAACCACGGCGGTGATCAGAGCAGTGCCCCCCCACACACACACCAGATCCTGATGTCCACAACCACGAGTCAAGACGGGCACACGGAGCCCGAGCCCCTCCTCAGGCGGCCTCGGGAAGGGGACAACTCCTGGTTTGCTCAGCCAGGCCCAACGCAGAGTCCTCTAAACGGGAGAGGAAGGCACCACGGAGAACCAAGAGACGACAGCTTAAGAAGGACAGTGTCCCTGACTCTGAAGGAAGCAACGGAGAGACTGGCCCAGGAAGGGGGTCGCTCCTAGAAGCTGGAAAGGGACACATTCTCCCCTTGGGCTGCTGGAAGCCCGGCCGCAGCTGGACTTTAGACCGGTGAGGCCTGATTCAGATTTCCGACCTCTAGAACCACCGTCAAGCACCATGCAAGGACATTTTGGTCAACAGAAGGTGTTTCTGTCCTACTGTGTGTATGACAGTGACCCCATAAGTCATGAAGGAGCTGGAAAATTCCTCCTGCCTAGTGACCATAGCCACCATAACTATCTAGAGTCACACACCACTCACTCCCGGGGGACGCTGGGTGGACAGGCCTACTGAGCCACCAGTTGTACAAACGCCCAGCGCATGAAACTGCGTAGGTAAAGCACATGGCACTCGGTAATGACGGTAGCGACTGTTACCGGTGTATGAATTTGCCATATCACAGTTTATCACTGTTCTAGAGTGCACACGGTCAACTTAAAACAAACAAACAAACAAACAAACAACAGTTAACTGTAAAATAGCCTCAGGCAAGCCCTTCAGGAGGTTCCAAAAGGATACAGGCATTGTCACAGGAGACCACAGCTCCACGTGTTGTGACTGACTCTGAAGATCTTCATGGGGACAGAATGTGCAAGAGGGAGACGAGTGATACTGAGGATCTGGCTCTGTGTAGGTCCAGCAGCATGGGTGTGTTTGTGTATTCACTTTTAACAAAAAAAAAAAAAAAAGCTCACACAATAAAATAAAAATTTTAAATGTAAAAAATGGAAGATGATAGCTTACAGAGGGAAAGACTACCTTGGACGGCTATGTTAACGCCTTTACGTGTTAAGCCAAGTGTTATGGCAAGGTCAAAAGCAGTTCTAAAAAATGAAAAGTTTATAAAGTAAGAAAGTAACACTAAGCTAAGGTTAACTTGTTATTGGAGAAAGATTTATGAGAAGCAAATGCAGGGTAGCCTGAGCGTGTGATGTTTATAGAGTGTACAGTGACACATGTCACGTCCTGGCCTCGCCACGCAGCCACCGACTCACCCGGAGCAACTTCCCACCTGCAAGCTCCACTCGTGGAGGGGCCTCATACTCAGGCACCACTTTCAGCTTTCACTGTACCTTTCCGTGTCTGCACCTGTATGCACCTGTTCTACGTTTAGATCAAATACTCACCACGGTGTCACAACCGCCTACAGCATTCAATTAGCAGCCCAAGACCAACAGGCTATCCTGCACACAGCCAGGTGTGTGCCAGGCTACCCCATTTCATGTGGTGAGAGTAGACCCTATGATGTCACACAATGAAAAAAATCGCTTTGGACAAATTTCTCAGAAGTTATCTCTATCCTTATGCGGCCTGCAACTGTATAAGATCCTGAGTTTGCATTGTTTTACGCAACTAAGTTTGTGATGATCTGTTAAAGCAGCCACAGGCAATTAATACTCCACCAATAACAAAACACTGCACAAAAATATTTAAAGAAACACCAAAACAACCAGCACCAAACAAAGTAAAATTTACAATGTCTGTCAATCAAAAATTATTACGCCTGAAAGAAGTGGAAAAATCAATTAACAGAAAGAGACTCAAAAATGACATAAATGACTGATTCGAGTACAGTGAAATAGCTATCGTAAACACACCCAGCACACTCCAGAAGGGGAGAGAACCAGGCGTGCTACAGAGACGCAAGCGTATGAAAAAGCCCCGCACCAAACTTGCAGAGACGAAAACACAGGGCCTGGGGTAAAGCCAGCCACCGGGCAGGTTGAGAACAGACCAGGCAGGAAAGAGCCAAAGACCCAGGGCGTAAAACAGAAGGGGAAGGTGGGGAACATCAACAGGGCACCTGTGAGCTTGGGAGGGTGCAAAGGGCCCAACACTCACACCAATGGAGCCCCCAAGGGAGGGCGCAGAGAAGAAGATCTGAAAAAATAACACCCCAAGTTTCCCAATTTGGTACAAACTATATACCCGGAGAACCCAGAAGCGCAATGAACTCGAAGCAGAAGAAACTTTTATGAAACTACCCCAGAGCACATCCTAGTCCAGTGATGAACGTGAGAGACAGAAAATGCTAAAAGAACATGAGAGGAACAAAGGCCACAGTCATACCCAACTGCTCATCAGAAACAAGGAGGCAGTGAAGCCGCCTTCCAAGTGCTGAGAGGGAAGGGGCAACTATCATCCCAGAATTCCAGAGCCAGCAAGAGCGTCTCTGAATCACAAAGGCCAAAGGAAGAAGTACAAAAGCCACAGGGATCCATCCCAGCACCACGGGGGAGCGCTGGCTCCCTGGTTCTAACAGCAGAACACCCACCAGGAGGGGACTGGAGCCATAAACCAGGGTTGATCCTTACCATGGAATATTGAGCACTGAGACCAAAAAAAAAAAAAACAGATTTATTGGGGTTCACGTGGAATGACCTTGTGACATCCTATTAGGTGAGAAAAGCTAAGCTGTAAAACAATACAAATGGCTCGAGCTTGTGCTTGTCGACTGGAAGCCTGGTGTACGCACGGTGGCAGGGCTTACCTCCCAGAACTGGGCTCTGGGGGACGGGCAGCAACGGGAATGCACCTTTCCCGTTTTATTCTGTACTTCTGGGTCAGGTGTGTGCTAGGCCCCCCATTTCATGGACAGTTTTAAAGAGCGTGTATTCTTATGGTTTCAAGTTAAAACACGTAAAAAGCAAAACTGGTCCTTAGCTGGAGTTCAAGGCCTACCCTCAGACCACTTATTAACGGGCAGAGTCCTGTTAGTGATTCGCTCCACTCAGAGCCCGGGAGCACCCATTTCTTCTGCTTTCTTCCAACACTCTCTATTTCTTTCCATCCTAAATTCCACCCTGGTACACAGGGTGTAAAAGGTCTCAGGAGCTATGCAGGAACCTGCACCCAGCTGCTCACTGCAGCTCCGTCTGGGGTGAGGGGAATTAAAGCAAATGAAGGTACAAAAGCCTTTAGGCACTCATCACCGAGGCAAACGCCACAGAAGCACTGGCTCTCTGGTCCCGACCTCCGGACAGCTAGGCCCAGCCAAAATACCCATCTGAAGGAGAATGGTTCTATCTGTAGGCTGCAGGCCCAGGATCCCTTACCCAAAACACCTGGAATCAGACAGGACGGAGACTTTGGAGTTTCTCCAGATCTTGAAGTATCAGCACAGGCTTGACTAGCTGAGTCTCCTTAATACCAAAATCCAACATCTGAAATGTTCCAAAATCCAAGTCTGTCCTCACTCAGAAGTTTTCAGATTCTGGCCCACTTCAGATGCTGGATTTTGGACTGAGCCCCTGGAGAACCTTGGGGGTGGGGTAAAAGTGAAACATGGTGAGAGGTGGAGGGGTGAACTGGTGGCTTCACCCAATACCTGAAAATCGCTTGGGTGGAGCTCAGAAACTTGGAGCTGAGGGACAAAAATAAAGAAGAGAATGCGATCTAAAGCTGCACATCCTTTTGACAAATATTTAACTTATCTCATGAAACAGCAGTACACACGTCTAAGAACACATATAAACAAAAAGATGCATGTTGCATACATCACAATGAATGGCTTGGAGCTGGACGAGAAGCGCAGCTCATGGAGAAAATGGGGATAGAAACTAAACAAAGCAAGAAAGGCTGTGCATGAGCCAAAGGCAGCCACGAGCCCTAAGCTGGGTATAACTAACCTGCCGCACCTGAGCTTAAAAAGACACACAGTTAAGTTCTACTATGTGCCTGGTGCTTTACCTGTATTACTTCATTTAATTCTCTTATGGGTTCCTCTTACCATGTCCCATCTCCAATCAAAAAAGAGAAAACTAAGACAGAGAGGTCCAGCACCTTTTCCAGGGCCACACAGGGAGAAAGTTGTGGAGCCAAGGCTCCAATCCAGGCTGGCTGCTCCAGGGCCGGTGCTCAGCACCTCCACCGAGTTGGCTCCTGACTCTACTTACCCCACTCAGAATGAAAAAGTGGAGCTGAGCACAACGGCGCATGCCAGCGGCTTGGGAGGCTAAGGAAGGAGGATCTCAAGTTCAAAGCCAGCCTCAGTAACAGCGAAGCGCTAAGCAACTCAGTGAGACCCTGTCTCTAAATAAAATACAAAAAAAGGCTGGGGATGTGGCTCAGTGGTTGAGTGCCCCTGAGTTCAATCCCTGAACCCCCAACCCACCACCCCCCCCCCAAAAAAAATGGAAGCCTTAGCTTTTCTCCTCATATTGGCAGGAACTTAGAATGAGAACCCTCTCACGTCTGGCAAGACCCCTTTATGCAGATGTAAAGAACAAGCCCCAAAAGGCACCCAGGAGGCACCACGGGCCATGCCCAACGCTGCACCCACTGTGGAACACGGCCAGCTGTTTCAGGACCAGTGTGAAATGTGGAGAAGAAACAAAACCAGGCAGCCCAGAGACAGTAAGCAGGAATGAAAGAGGGAGTGTCGGGCCCAAGGCAGGCTGCAGAGAGGACTCTCACTTCCAGAGTTTGACCCAGCCTCAAGCCTTCGTCCAGTCTAAGAGGAGCTTCAGGAGCCCTGTACCTTGGCTGGCACCTGCCACTCAGCCAAGACAATGACTCCAGCCCAGAATAAGCGCTTTTGCTTGGCCCTGGTTCAGCGCATCCTGGAAAAGCCCGTGAGGCCCTGGCATGGGCACTGATGTATCTGCTAATGTCTCATTCAAGTTGTCAGCGTTTTGTTAGAGCCAATTCAGTGGGTAATTAAGGAAAAGTTGGGACCAGATGGGAAAGCAGATGCTAGCTCAGCCGAAGAGCGCTCCCTGCAAATGCGCAGGGAGCACAGCGCTATGCAACAGCTGCCCGGGGCCGAGTGCCCCTGGACAGGCCCATTCTACAGAGGAAGAAACTGAGGTCCCAAGAGGCAAGACAACCTGGGGCTGCCAGGAGGATGGCAGAGAAAGAGAATGAGAGGGAGACCAGAGCTGACAAAGGTGGAGAGGACGGAGCTAGGAGGCAGGAGCCCGAGTGCCAGTCTCAGTTCTGCCACTCACTTGCTGCCTCCCTTCAGAGAAGTCACCTGTCCTCTCTGTGCCTTAGCTTACTCACACGTGAACTGGAAGCAAGAATTCCTGCACAGCCCCAAGTAATGATGAGGTTAACTGCTTGCAGAGGTGTTGGGGTCAGACTGGGTGCATGCTGGCATGCGCCTGTCATCCCCGTGGCTCGGGAGGCTGAGGCAGGAGGATCGCAAGTTCAAAGCTAGTCTCAGCAAAAGCGAGGCGCTAAGCAACTCAGTGAGACCCTGTCTCTAAATAAAATACAAAATAGGGCTGGAGATGTGGCTCAGTGGTTGAGTGCCCCTAAGATCAATCCTCAGTACCCCCTCTCCCCCCAAAAAAAGTGCTGGGGGGGGTCAATCACATTTTAAAAGTTTGCTGCAAAAATAAAATACAGAATTACCATGGGATCCAGCAATGCCACTTCTAGGTATACGCACCCAGAAGAATTGGAAGCAAGGTCTTCAGATGCTATTTGCACACCCAAATTCATAGCTCCTCCTCGCAACAGCCAAAGGTGGAAGCAAGGGGTCCACTGAGGAAAGACTGGATAAGCAGGTGTGGACGTATCACCTGACCCTCAGAATAGGGAAAGCCTGCCGGGTGCTACCACACGGATCAAGCTGACATGTGATGCTAAGGGAAATAAGATGGTCCCCAAAAGCCACATACTGTGTTACTCCATGTCTGTGAGGTCCCCAGACCTGTCAGTCAGACAGTGGATGGTGATTTCCAGGAGCAGGAAGGAGAGGGAAATGGGGAGCTACTGAGTGAGCAGATTTCAGCTGCAAGATGAAAAGCTGGGGCGATGTGCAGGGACCCGCCACGTGCCTCCCAGTACCCAACGGTGCGCTTCCAATGGTCCTAGCCATGGTGCGTTTTACATGTGTACTTTATGGCAATGGAAAACTACTGAAAAAAGAGCATCCTAACATGTAGGTGTCACACGCAAGCCACCTATCAAGGAATTTCTGCTAGATGTTGGGGGGTGGGGAGCAACGGGCATCACCAGGGACCACCTCACAGGCACCCTCCTTGGGGCCTTAGAACTGCTAAGATGAAAACCAAAACCTGGGGCCGGGGAGGGGACAGCACCTGCAGGATCCCCAGGGTGGAATTCCCAGAGAAATCCCAGGGGTAGCTGAGCCACTTCCAGTGGGGACTTTCTAAGCCACCCGACCCTACCAGGAAAGAACCTGGGCTCCATTGCTAGGTGATTCCTAGGGGTCTTTGCCAAACCCCATGAACGGAGCCCACCAAGAGGCTAGCCCTGACCCCTCAACCTCGAGCTGCTGGGCCACAGTCCCCCCCGACTCCCAACTCGCTGCCCTACCTTTCCAGCGCAGCCTGCGGAGGTGACCGCTGGTCACCAGGGGAGTGAGACGACACCGAATGCACTAACTGCCCAAGCAAAACCAACCCGAGGGCGAAGGACACGGAGGGGGATGGGAGACGGGGGACCCGCACCCCACGCCGGGTCGAAGGATGAGCTTCCCTGTGGAAGTGGGGAGAGGGCCGCCCGACGCGCCCCACGGAAACGGAAGCTGCCCGTCATGGACACGGCCAGGAACGCAGCGGCCACCGCCTGCGCGACCCACACCCGCACCCGCACCCACCGGGCTCGGCAAAATATGGACAAGAGCCACAGGGTCACAGGGACGGTGAGGCTACTGACCACTCCAGACAGGTGGCAGGGGACACCCGGGGCAAGTCTCCTACTCAAGAGCTGCCCTGCGACACCAACTCCCCACGGGGCAGTAGAGGTGGGATAAGGTGGGCTCGGAAGAGGAGGGATGATTTCACCAAAGTTAGACGTCACCCAGCCTCTGAGTCACCTCCCAGGGCTTCTGCAGGGTGTGACTGAGGGATGACCCACACGACCCCCAAATGCTCTATGAATCCAAGTTACCACTCAGGAGAGAAGAATCAAAAACACCTTCTTATCTAGACCAGTCCTTGGGGGAAACTGTGATTGCATGAAAGAAGTCCCAGGACACATCAGTAGTCCCTATAATAATCATAATAATGGGGTCCATTCCGTATTAAAAAACCCAAGATTCTCAGACACTGAGATTTTCCAATATGAAAAAAAAAAAAAAAAAAAAACATTATCTTGCTGGGTGCAGTGGCACATGCCTGTAATCCCAGAAGCTTTGGGAGTCTGAGGCAGGAGGATGGAGAGTTCAACGCCAGCCTCAGCAATTTATCGAGGCCCTAAACAACTCAGTGAGACCCTGACCTCTAAGAAAAAATTCAAAAGAGGATCTGGCTCAGTGGCTAAGCACCCCTGAGTTCAATCCCTGGCATAAGAAACAACAACAACAACAACAAAATGTTTTCTAAAAGAACTATAGCTTTTTTTTTCCCCCTCAATATTATATGAAAATCAAAAGTAAAATAAGTATGTAAAACTATGCCAGGTAAATTTCAACAAGAGAAACAGTAAGTGCTTTATAAAAAAAAAAAAATCACTACAATTAAAGGTGAAGACTAATCGATAAACGTGTACGATTACTGTGTGTCAAATAAAATAACAACTACTCAGAAAAAACTGAAGGTGAGACAGAAGATGAATCAAAAAGTTGGAAAAACTAGAACAAAAAACACAGTAGAAAATAGGTCAAGGCAGGACTATTTTAACAGATTAAAGGTGTAATCCCCAATAAAGTATAGAGAGAGGGATATTTCTGTTAATAATAAAAAGACAAAGTAAAATATACAAAGCAAAAGGTAAAAAAAGAATCTAGAAATAAATTATTGTAAGTCATTAGCAGATAATTTCTTGAAATAATAAATCCCCAGAGGGGATTTAATCTGAAAAATATAATTAATAAAGCCAATGATGTGAGATATATATGTACACAGCCAACAATAAGCCCTAAAAATAGAAATTACTTCTTTCCCAAGCAAACAAAACACATAATATTGAAAAAGAAGTTCAAAAATCTCAGTTTTAGTTACAAAAAGAAAAACTATCACTGGCAAAACTTTCTCATGTTAGAATAAAACTAAAAATGCATAAATGTAATCTCAGCTATGCTGGAGGCTGAGGCAGGAGAATCTCAAATTCAGGACCAGCTGGGGCAACTTAGCAACACCCTGTCCTGAAATAATAAAAATGGTAGAGGTGGGGTTCTGTGGTAAAGCACCGTTTGGTTCAATCCCCAGTATTGAAAAAAAACAAATTAAATTTTAAAGTAAGTAAAAATAAAAACACATAAGAAAAAAATCATGCAAAAATTTAAATTATAATTTTAAATAATCCTTTTGCTAAAGAGAACATCAAAACTAAAATCACAGAATATTTAGGGGGAAAAATAATAATACTTCACAGCAAGACCTACTACACATGTGACCAAACGTGCTCAAGAGGAAAAGTCACTGATTAAGCACGTGTATTACTACACAGAAAAAAATAAAGAGCTCAAAAATTCAACTCAAGAATTTTAAAAAATCTAAAGGAAGCAGGTTAGATTTATTTAACGTAAAAGTATAATAATCTGAAGATGAAAATTTCAAGCAATTACAATTGACAAATAACTTTTTAAAAATTTAGACAGACCCCGGGCATGACAGCGCACACCTGCAATCCCAACAGCTTAGGAGGCTAAGCCAGGAAAATTCCAAGTTTAAAGCCAGCCTCAGCAACTTAGTGAGACCCTAAGCAACTGAGCGAGACCCTGCCTCAACATTAAAAAGTAAAATGGGCTGGGGATGCAGCTCAGTGGTTAAGCTCCCCTGGGTTCAATCCCTAGTACCAAAAAAATTAAAATTATAAATAAAATTAATTTAAACAAAGGATACAAAAACAACAGCGCCAGATACTAGTCACTCAATCAAGAAATTTAAAAAAATAACATAACTACAAAAAAAAATGAGATTAGGCAAAACAACCAAACAGAGGACATTTCTAAAAATAAAATTATACTCTGCCCTATGCAAAATAGATTCTGAAGAAATGAATGTTTCTACAAAAATATAAATGACCAAAACTGTCTTCAGAGCAAAGCCAAAAAAGTTATTGAAGAAAGGAGTACAGTGGAAAACAGCTCCAAAAACTTAACAAGATAAAGACTTTTAATGGCAAGTTATTTTAAACTTTCAAAAGATAGATAATTCCCATGCCGTATAAATCATTCCAGATAGGGGCTGCAAATAGACATCTGGCACGCACACTTAAACTCTCATTTCCTACATTCTTACAACACCCTAAATTGTTTACAAATGGCAAGACCTCAGAATCCTTCTCAACACAAACCTCTCAGCAGCCACCACCAGTGAATACACCCAACTTGGAATGTTTTTATCCTCCATGTTCCAGATCATCAGAAATGATGGAGAGCTTTCCAATCTACAACCCACGACAGGAACACAACCTGTGTTTAAAAATGACGAAACAGCACACGAAAAAGAAGACGGCAGGGCAACCTCACGAACGAATATGGACAGGGCCACTGCAAGGGACCCAGGATGCACCCAAAGAATGAAAACTATGAGCCAATGGGTTCCTTCAGGATAGTTGAATATTAGGAAATCTATTAATGTAATTCATCACATCAGCAGATCAAAGGAAGAAAACCATATGGCCATCTGGATACGTAATGAAAAGGCATTTGTTAAAAATTCATCATCCCCCCCCCACTGCTAACTAGCCCTGCGGTGGGGGAGGGGAGGGCCGCTCGCCAAGTCGCTAAGGAAAACTCAAAACACGGGTGGAATCCCCCCTCCCCCCGTAGGGCACCACCACGCACCTCCGTCCTGGCGAAACTTTGAAAATAAACAACTCTTCGCCACTGGGAAGGACGCTTATTCAGTGATCAAGAATATACTCCTGAAACCCAAATAAAACATCCTACTTGATCACAGAACACTGGCATTCTTCCCACTAAGGTAAGAAATAAAATGAGAATCCTTGTGACCCCTGCTAGGTTTCAAATGGGTCTAGAAGGTCTGGTCATGCATTACAGACAGGAGGAAAGGACAATCTTGTAAGAGAAGGGAAAATGAACATTATCCGCAAAGGGCATTATCACCTACCAAAAACCACCAGAACTAAGGAGGTAGTAATTACCCACCCACAAAATCACCACATAAAAACCAATCGCTTTTCTATATACCTGTATTAATTAGGCAACACATAAATGAAGAAAAAAAAAAGATACCACTCACAGTTGCAGTAAAAATATCAAGTATCTAGGAAAAGACCGAAAAACAAATGCCCAAACTTGGACAGAAAACTCCAAGCCTTGACCGAGTCAGAAAAGGGAGCACAGAGGTGTGAGGAACATACCGAGTCACTGGGCAGAAGAGTCTCCGGTGAGACCCCCTTCCCTGCCTGGCTTCCCTTACCAGGAAGCGGCCCTCACTCCACCACACCCCACGACAGGTCTTAGGGCAAAGAACTTCCTGCGCCACCTTCCAGAGGGCTGTGAACAGAATTCACACCAAGACCACCACCCTCACTCCTATCCAGGGTCAGCACCCACAGGTGGCCCAAATAGGTAATGGAGGTCAGGTGGATGGTCCTATTCAAAAGGTGATCATCATCCAAAACTGAGTTGGCAGCACAGATACAGAAAAACTGGTCATTAAGAAGGCTGGCTAATTAAGTATGAGATCCAAAACAATTCACTGAACCTGCACCTCAACGGAAGAGCAGTTACCTAGAATATGTGAGGCCTTGGGTTTAATCCACACCATGAAAATAAATAAGTAAACAAAAATGGTTACTGCAAAATCAATAATTGTGTGAAGAGATAATGCAAGGACAGGTGTGAAATTGACAGAAACCATCGTGGAGAGTTGTAGGACTTACTGGATTTTTTTTCTTTTATGCATATATCCTCTGAATCTTCTTCATTGAACCTTCCTGTATGTAACAGTAGTCAATAAAACATTTTTTAAAGAATTTAGTATGTTTCTTTTCTAAGGCAACAGAAGTTCCCAAGGCCTAATACCAATACATGCCAGAAAAGAGACAGGAAATACAGAGATGTGTTTAACTAATAACTACCCTCGACCCAGTAATCTCTCTCTGGGAATAGAGCAAAGGAAATGTTTTTAAATATCAAAATATCTTTTGTAGGAAAATGTTTATTACAGCATCATTTTATAAAAATGAACAATCAGAACCAACCTAACCATCCAACAGCACAGGAATTGAACACACCACACTCATTCTCTTCTGTAATACTATAAAGCCCTGAAAAAGAACTACAAGAAGACTCAGTTTGACAGAAGAGACGGAGAAAACACAGAAGCAAAACTCCCACACATTATGGTTTAAATAATAAAAAGATGCTTAAAACTAGAAGAAAGTACAACAAAATTTTGATGAATAGAGAGAGCTGATTTTTTTTTTCTTTTTGGGGGGTACTGGGGATTGAACTCAGGGGCACTCGACCACCAAGCCACATTCCCAGCCCTATTTTGTATTTTATTTAGAGACAAGGTCTCCCTGTTTAGCTTAATGCCTTTCTTTTGCTAAAGCTGGGTTTGAACTCATGATCCTCCCGCCTCCGCCTCCCAAGCTGCTGGGATTACAGGTGTGCACCATCTCACCCAGATAAAATTTATTTAGGACAATCTTTTTATTTCCTTATTCTCTGATTTCTCCTAATATCATTAGCTACTGAAAAAATAACTTATTAAAACTTATTAGCATGCACCCAGCTGAAGCCAGGGAACTATTTCAGGGTAAGCTGCGACTCCTGCTTCCCTTCTTATTCAATAAGGCATCGGGGCCAGGCACTCTGGGGTCCCAGGGCAGATGTCCATGAATCCAGGAGACACAATGCTCACAGGCTCTGTGGACAGACAGACCCAGGCTCCCTCTCCACGGAGCCTCGCTGAACCTCAGCCCCTCCCCTGGTGACCGCCACGGCCAGCCTGGGCAGCACAGCAAGTCACCCCGGGAAGCTGCCTCATCTCAGAGAGTACCCGGGTGTGATTTATGCGCTGCCTCTGATGTGGGCTCTTAAGACACGATTCCAGTGTTAAGGTGATCGAATTAAAATAGCCTGACACCTGTACATCAAGAGAACGCAACAGGGGTCCGGGAACAGACCTGATCCCTGAAAACTTAATAGAAAGACGGCATTTCAAATCAGGGTGCCAAAGACAGCTATTCAAACATGCTGTGACAGCAAGCAGCTCGTCCTGTAGGGAAAACAGTCCAATCCGACGTCCCCTCCCTTAAACCAAATATAGTCCTGGTGGAGAAATCATTTAAACATAAAAACTAAAACTAATATAAAATTATAGAAGAAATGCAGGGGATTGTTTTGAAAACTTCCTTTTGTTCTATTTCCAGGTGTTTCATGTTCTAAAGTCTAGAAGCTCACAGACATATCAAAAGCGTTTCTCGTGCGCTGTTCCTAGAAGATGAAGCGTCGCTCTGTTAGGTTATGTAAATGTTTAACTTTTTCCTTTACTATCTCAACCATTTTTAACCACACAGTCCATGAAGGTTAAGTGTATTCACACGCCTGTGCAACTCATCTCTTGGAGTTTTCTACCTTGCAAAAAGGAAACTCCGTGCCCAGGGAACAACTTCCTGTTCCCCTTCCTCCAGTCCTTGGCAACCACTGCGTACTTTGTTCCTGTGAGTTTGATTTAAAAAACCTCATGTAAGTGGAATCACATAGCACATGTCCTTTCAATGTTCTCAAGGTTCACCCATGCTGTGGCATGATACCATTTCCTTGTTCTTAAAGGCTGAGTAATATTCCTTTGTATGGATATACCACGTTGTGTTTATCCATTCTTGCTTCAATGTATATTTCAACTGATTCTACCTTTTAGCTGCTGTGAAGAATGCTGCTATGAACATGCGTATATAAGCATATCTTGCTTTGAATTTATATATATATCCATCCAGAAGTGGAATTACTGGATCATGTGTTTAGTCTGTTTTAGGGGTTTTTGTTTTGTTTTGCTGTTTTTGAGGAACGACTATACACTATCTTCCACAGTTGGGTCTCATCAACAATTGGGTTCCAATTTCTCCACATTCTCACCAACACTTATTATTTTCTCTCTTTTTTCAAGAGTATCAATACTAATGGGTGAGAGGTGCTATCTCATTGTAGTTCTGAACTGCATTTCTCTAATGACTGATAATGTGAGCACCATTTCACACTTGATCTTAGCCAAAAGGCCAAGAAACACTTCTTAGGCTTACTGGACATTGATGCATCTCTGGAGAAATAGCTACTCAAGTCCCTTGCCCATTTTTCAATGTTATGTTTTTGGTTGCTGATTTGTAGGAGCTCTTTATATGTGATGGGTATTAACCCCTTACCAGATATATATAATTTGCAAATATTTTCTGCCATTCTATAAGTCATCTTTTCATTATAAACTTTTAATGTGGTGGAAGATTTTTAAGAAACATGCAAAATAAAACAAACCAAAAAAAAAAAAAAAACCAGAATCTAAAACAAAAAAGTAAGTATTTTTAAAAGGTAAACATTTTATTTAACTACCTCATTTACTAAATAATATTAACTATGTTTTTAAAAAAGTCTGGAGGGGGGAAAAAAACATAAATACCAAAGAATCAGTATCTCTGAAATCCAAAGAGCTTTAAAATAAATAAAGGATAAATACCCCAAGAGAAAAACGGGCAAAACAGCTGAACTGGCAATTCACAGAGGAAGAAACACAAGTAGCTAATAACAAAGGACCGATGAATATTCGACCTCATCCATTTGGCCACCAGATCATCAAAGGTTAAAAATACTGGCAACTCAAGGTGAGGGAAGGACGCAGCTCCCTGGGGCAGCAACTGGCGAGTCCTGTCTACGGGGAGGACGTAAATCCTCTGTGGCTCAGCAGTGGACTTTCCCGAGTGTCCTGGTACGGAGAGCACCACACACTGAGAAGCACTGAGTGTAAAGAGAGGTGGGATGACAATACCGAAAAACCAAAAAGGACCAAAATCCAATACGACGCTGAATTTGGGAAAGTACACAGAGTGGAAATACAGTGGAGTCAGAAAGGTAATAAGGAAAATCTACAGCCACGGATAATGAAAAACGTCTCTAAGCAGAAAAGAGAAGGCCAGCTACAGAACGGCACGTGAAGTGTAATCCCATTTGTGTAAAACTCTAATCACAGATACTCAAATATGTAGAAATGACTGGAATGATGTTCATCAAGATGCAAACGGTGTTATCTCCGGATTCAGGTGTTTTTTGGTTTTTTTTTTTTTTAGACAATAATCTCCCTGCTTTTCAGTACTGCCCAAATGTTTTTGTAATGAACATGTTATTTTTATAGTCAGAAAAAAAAAATAAACCCATTTTCATATGTGGGGGGGGGGGACAGGGGAGCAACTCTTAGGGAGACGTTTCACACCCAGACACCAGGTCCGGGCCTGGCTCTGCGGGGGCAGCGCCGTGGGGCAGTTCAAGTCCCCGACCCGACACCAACCAGCTGAATGGCCTTAAGCACACTCTTCAGCTACCCTGTGCCTCGGTTCCCTCCCTGGAAAACAGACATGACGTCTCGAGCTGTCCTGAAGATCAGGAGGTGACACACTGAGCGAGCCCCTTGCCAGTGTCATGCCCCTTCCAGCTCCTCACTGAAAGCACCTCGCTGGCCCTCCCCAGACGCACCAGGTGTTCAAGGTGTCGGGCCACTGAAGGGGGCAGCTGGATGACCACAGTCACAGAGGAGAAGGGAGCTCTGAAGGATGGATGGATGGCGGAGAGACGAACAGCTCCGAGGACAACCTCCAGTGGACAGAGATGTGGCCCCTTGTCTCCCACCCGACACCCTGACACATCCCCAAAGGCAGCGAGCCAGCTGAACTGGGGCACAGCTTTGTCACTGTCTCCTCCCACAGAACGACCTGAAGTCACGTCACAAGACAGTGCAGGCTGTCACTGCCCCAGCCTGGCTCTGCCTCTTGGTCCCCGTGACTCCACAGCCCGGAGATGCCACGCATAAAGTCCCGCCGTGTGAATCCACCCAGCTGGGGAGACCTCTGCATGGGGCGGAGGATGAGCCTCGGCCCTCTGACTCTAAAACTCTGGCAACGGTGACAGTGGAGAGGCTTTTAAGATGACCCCAGCCCAGCCACAACATGACCACCACATGGAGAGACCCCGAGCCAGAGCCCACCCTGGAGACACTCCCAAATTCCTGCCCCACAGAAACCACACGTGAGTACGGGTGTTGGAAGCCACTGAGTTTTGGGGTAACTCGTTATACAGCAATAAACATCTATCACAGGAAGTGAGGGGAGCACGCGGTGGGAGGCTGGACGGGCACTCAGAAGACAGTAACACACGTGGAGCCCCGGGAATGGGCACTGTCCAGTGCCAAGGGATACCTCGCCGTCCACGCCTCCCTTCCCGCTCCGGCAGCCTCCTGGTTCCCCACGGTGTCAGTCCTCTCCCTGGTCAGCTGCACAGACCTCAAACACCAGCCTCCACGCCGAGCCTCAGGTCAGCTGCCTCCTGCCCCATGGCCCAGCCGCGCTCTCCAACACCCCGCTCCACGCTTCTGCTGGACAGCGTGGGAAACCAAGGCCCAGAGGGGAAGAGACTGGCCCCAGGTTGGAGCCTGGGTCCCTGCCCTACAGCCCATGGGCTCCACGTGTCCCTGGGTTCCCCCTCTTCTCCCGGCTGCCTCTCCCTTAGTCAAGACGGTGCAACACTGCCGGCCTGCTGGGCCCCGCCAGAGCTCTTGGCTGCAGCGCACCTTACATCTGTCTGGGCATACATTTGCATTCTGAATCCGGGAGGCCCCGATTCCAAGTATGTCAAATGTAATTAATTACAGCAAACCTTCTGCAACTGTTTTCAAACGCAGTATTAAAGGCTTTGTGCACATGGAACACACAGCCACCAGCCCGCTGAGGCACGCGCGGGGCCGGGGATGGAAGCCAGGCAGACCTGGCAAGAGGCATGCTGCCTGGGGAAAGCAGCTTCCCCAGACATCCCAGTTTAGAGCGAGCCACCGCAGCCAAGGAGAGGGTCATGGGCAGCAGTGCCAAAGGATCCAAGTTCAAGTCCCAACCCACCAACATCTCCATATCCTGCCAAGCGGCTGCACCTTCCTTTACTGTATGTCAGGACAGACCTGCACCTGGAAGAGTGCACTGTGAGCCTCGAACGTGGATCCACCCAAAAGTGAATCCGGCTGAGACTTCTTCAGCTACATGACCCTGGGCAGTTCCTTTCACCTCTGGATCCCAACATCTTCATATTAAAAAAAAAAAAAAAAAATCCCCAGGTGATTATACTAAGTGAGATACTAGATGTCAAATGCTTAGCCCAGTGCACGGTATACAGTAAGCAATGATTATTCTTCAAGGCACGAAATGTCCATTTTACAAAAACAAAGTGATAGGAATACTCAACCTCAGCCTTTCGACAGAAAGACTTTCTGATAAAAAACCAAAAATGTGTAAGGCTGAACCTCCAACCCGGCTCCAACTCCTCTGGGAGCACTCAGCGGGCGCACTGTGCTGAGAGGGTAAAGGTGCTGCTGTCCCTTGACCAGTTGCCCCCTCCAGGTCTTGAACTAGGTGGGAGGCCGGGGAGCTAGACGGCCCCTTCCCTGCCAGCTCTGACCAATATGGCAGCATGCCCTCTGAATCTTCTAGAAGCCCCCTTCTCAAATCATGCCATGACTCAACAAAAGAATGGCTCCCAGACCCCCTGCCCAGGACCCAAATCCCACAGCCCTCAGAGGGACCTGGGTCTCCACGCCCAGCCAGCCGAGGGGCACATTGATGCAAAAACACCTGGGTTCAAACCCAGGGTGAACGGGCTTTGGAATTCTTGAGCAGGCAGAGGAACTGTGGGTGTTATCTTGTAGACCCGTTTCTGCCTGTCTTGTTGGATTTTAGGGAGGTGGGGTAAGAACGAGGTGGGAAACTTTTAACTTTTTCCCTGGATTACTAATGCACACCTCTCTTCCTCCCTCTGTGTGGTATGTGTGCGGGTGTGGGTCTCACTAACTCCCACTGCCCCCTCTGCCTGAACCATCCGCATCCTCATCACCCTCCGTCTCATGCCAGGTTCTGAGTCCTGCACGTCTGTCTGTCCAGGTCCCTGACGAAGCTACTGTGTGACCCTGAGCAAACCAGTCCCGCTCTCTAGGGTGCCACTTCCTCGAGTACGGAAGGAACTGCCTGGCTTAGACCAGCACTGTCCAAGAGAAATATAAGATGCATAAGATGCACTGGGCGCCGTAATCCCAGAGGCCCAGGCAGGAGGATCATGAGTTCAAAGCCAACCTCAGCAACAGTGAGGCGCTAAGCAACTCAGTGAGACCCTGTCTCTAAATAAAATACCAAATAGGACTGGGATGCGGCTCAGTGGGTGAGCGTCCCTAAGTTCAATCTCCAGTACGCCCCCTCAAAAAGAAATACAAAATGCACCATGGGGATAATTTCAAAGTTCTTAGTGGCTGCATTATTCTTTTCTAAGTAAAAAAAAAAGAGTCAATGAAGTAAATTTTAATAACATATCCTATTTAACCCTATATACAATATTGTTGTTTCAACCTGTAACCAATATTTTTTAGAAAATCATAACTGATTATCTGTGACGTTCTTTTTCTTTCTGTTGAGCCTTTCAGCCCTGATGTGGACTGACTAGCCATGCTCCAGCTTGCCAGTGGCCACACGCCGCCAGTGGTTTCCATAATGTCCTGGGCGGCAGAGGCTCAGAGCATCTCCATGGGCCTTTGACTCTAGTCTCTCAGATAAAAAGACCAACCTCCCAGCACACAGCACCCTGGGGACCCTTCACTTCCCAGAGGCCTCATTTCAGGCCAGTTTCAGTTTTATTTCGGATCAGTTTCACTTTCTGCTGTTCCAGGACACGTTATAAGAAGAACCCACATAAATACACTTAAATTTTTATAGTTATTTTTCCCAGTTGATGAAATTAAGAGGGGGGAAAAAATTCTCCAACATCCAAAAATGTCTTCATCTCTTCTCCCCAGGCATTCCAAGTGCCCTGATTATGTCCACTTGGCTCACAAAACGCCAGCCCGAAGAAAATGGGAACACAAATTCTCCGCAAAAGTCCACGGGAAAAAAAATTCCCACCCTCACACTCTTCCCGCAAAGTTTTCCAGAAAAATGTCGAGGCGGATGGGAATCAGCGCAGCGGGACTCAAGGGCGCGGCGTCCTGGACGGTAACCCTCAGCACAGAGCCACAGCCACTTCTGACTCTCGGTGGTACCAGCCAATGGCCAGTCAGGGACGGGCCCCGAGCCCCGGGCCTCCTTCATGCTGCAGAGGCATTTCCACCCCTGGGGGAGCCATCAGGCCCCTACCCAGGGCCAGCGCTGGCCCCCAGGTATCAAAGAGCAGACCCTGACAAGGGGCTGGGATATCACAAAGCAGGTCTTCCTGCGTTTCCCACAGCGGACTGGAAAACCAAGCACCACCTGACTCTGTCTCTTCTCTTATAACGAAGCCCCGCTCTGCTTCGTCAGCCAAAATATTTATATCATTTTTCTGTCGACTCAATACCATCCTCACCTCCGCCTCCCTCCTCTCCTTTTTAAGAAAGGGGCTGTCGCCAACAACTTCTCCACTCTGGGCTGGGTAGGGAGCGCCGTGGAGCCGGCCACTCACGGGATGCTTGCGGGAGGCCTGGCGGTGGGAGAATGGACTGTTGTCCCCGCTAACAGACCGAGGCTGTGTTGGGGTCCCAGTCCTCAGCCACCCACGCGGGGCCACCCACAGCACTGCTTGAAACAGCACAGACCCTCTGAAAGGCCCCCGAGTTCCAAACTTTTTAAACCCTAGGCTGGCAAGGAGATAAAATACACCACCAGGAGATAAGGGACCCATTCAGCTTGTGGGCCCCAGTCTGCGCCTGTCATTCACACAAGCTACCCACAATTGACCCAACGAATAGTCAGGGATCGGAACTAATTATAAAAATCAACACAATATTTCGGGCTACAGAGTTTTTAAGACTATTTTCAAGTCTCATCTCACTTCGTTCCTATGCAGGATTCTTCCCAGCCCATTTCCCAGCCGGAGAAAATAAAGATACGGAAGAAATGAGAAACCCGACTGTGCTCTCAGAGTGGGTAACAGCAAACGCGTCCCAGGCCCAGGCCGCCAGCTGGGACTGTCAGCTGGGACCCCAGGGCCTGCTCAGCTCCTGCCTAGCTCCTCCCCAGCTCCTCTGGCTATCTGTGTGCTGTACCAGTAGGGAGGGACATCCCCTCCAGCCATGGCCACTGCCGCCCCCACCCCCAGCACCTCCCCTTTGAAACCTGATCACTGGCGACCAGTCAGAGAAGCAGGTCAGCCAGCCTGCCTTTGATGAGAGCCCCAAGGGTATCTAATTATAACAAGGAAGGGAGGAGCCAGGATTTCTCAAGACCAAATTAACTTTAATTCCTTTTGACACCGTGTATGTGTATGTGTATGTCACAGGAAAAGCATCGGCTGAGGAGTTAAGAAATCTGAGGCTTTTAATCCACCTTCAGCCTAAAAACTGAAGTTTTGGGCAAATCACTCCACCTCTCTGGACTGCGGCCTCAGTTTCTCAGTGTGTGTGCCGGGAGGCTGAATGACCACATCAGGAAGGACAAACTGGCTTCACGGCTCATGCTAAGTTCAAAGACTGGTAGCCGCATCATACTGACAGGCCCTCTGAGTCCACTGGCCAGATTCAGGGGAAAAGAATGCTATGATTGATTAGTAATGTCTGCCACTGTCCCCCAAATGGGAAGTGGCTGCCTGTATGGTACCTGTTTACTGCACTCAGCCCACCCCCACACACCGATGATACACAAACCAACCCTCGGCCTGCCTGCCACAAAGCTCTCTCATCTGTCCACCCCATGCAGCATTGTGATCTCCACCATCACCGGAAACAGGATTATCACCCCCACGCTACAGGTAAGGAAGGTGAGGTGCAGGGAGCGGAGCACCTCAGCAGAGACCACAAAATGAGCAAGTGGAGGAAAGGGAGGGGAGCCAAGCTTGTCCCTCCAACCTCCACCTGTTCCTTCTGCCCTCAGAAATGTAAACCTGGTGTCCCGCCACTGGGAGGCCCTCTCCTCCAAGGGGCCCTGTCCTCCAGGGGGCAGTCCAGAAGGGAACACCCACTGTAGGGGCCATTACACCTTCTGGATTATAAAAATCCCACGCAAAGACCTGGAGGAAAGGGGGGCTCAGTCAGAGGCCCAGAGGCTTCGCCCAAGGGGAAGTCTCACTTCAGGGTCCAGGTGCAGGAGCCTCGCCCAGACACCAGCAGCCTCAGAAGAAGGAAAAATAAGAGGGAGAAACTGTTTGCCAAAAGAACCCAGCTGTCCTACGGCCGATCTTTATTCCAAAAATGTGGAAACGTGGGAAGGGAAACACAAGGGTGCCTGGTCACCTTGAACTGGGTGTCCACGCTGCCTTGCCGAACTGGGCCCTAAAGTGCTCAGAACAGGGGTGTTCTATACAGAACTCCACAGAAGAAGAAAAAAATGAAGCAAATAAACCAAATGTTCTCAGCTTTCTCCCATAAACTTTCCTTGAGTCTTTGGCATCTGCAGACCAGAATCTGACCAAAGATGGGGTCCGGTTAAACATCAAATCACACATTTGGCCACTTCAAGCTTTAGGGTCCCTGATGCCCAGGGCTCTACCAAAAAAAAAAACCCAGGCATCCAGTCCTGGGCACCTGGCTAATATGACCATCTCTCTACACAAATGCAGGACACTGCCCAGTGTTCCCACCTCCCCAGAAACATGGTGCCTGACAGGGGCCCATCACAGAGCAAGCGAGGAGCGCAGGGTAAATGTGTACAGAGGAACTTTTTAAAAAAAATTCCCAAGAGAGCTGGGCATGGTGGGGCATGTGTATAATCCCAGCGACTCAGAAGGCTGAGGCAGGAGGATCACAAGTTCAAGGCCAGCACTGCAAGTTAGAGAGGCCTTAAGCAACTGAGACCTGTCTTAAGTTCAGTGGTCAAAGGTTCAATCCTCAGTACAAAAAAAAAAAAAAAGAAAGAAAGAAAAGAAAAAGAAAAACTCCCTGAGACATGTCAAGTCAAAGGAGCATTTCCTGCCTAAAGGCCCGGCTTGGATTTACTAATCCAAGGAAGCCCTGGGCTTCAGAGTCAGCTGTAAGAAAATGATGCTGCTTATGGCTCCCTGAGAAGACAGTGGTTCTGATCAGAAGGCCAAACTGGTCATCCACTCTTCACTGCCTTCAAATCCAACTGAGCTATTTCCAAAAATCAAATTAAGTCATCAAGTATTTATTGAGCTGCTGCTCCACGCCAGACCCTAAAACGAGTGAGCCCTGGCCTCCAGCCTCAAGGAAGTCACCGGCAGGCTGGAGAAACCAAGGCACACCAGCCCTGGGCCTGCCTGTTGGGGATTCGGGAGGCCCGGGGCAGAGATTAACCTTCTGGGGAGGACACGTGGCTGGTCTCAGTGGTCTCATTTCTCATGTAGCAGAGACCTCAGAAGGAGGGAAAGGGCCCCACAAGAAGGGGCTCCGGGTGATTAAGATTCAACCCCTCTGAAGTCCGTGCCACAGGCTCAGAAACAAATCCAGAAATACAGAGGAGCTGGACCGTCCCCAGAACGCGAGCATCAAGAACTCTGACAGCAGAGCCTTGTCCCAGGCTGTTAGAAAGCAGCAGTGACAACACAAAGTGTACCAACTCACTCTGCCCACTAGACTACCCTAAGTGCTCCAGGTGGAGTCCCACAGGCCGCTGGGGCAAGAGGCAACCCAAGTGTTGAGCACCTTCTAAGGGCCCGGGGCTGGCCAGGTGTTTCCACGCGGGCTGCTTCATTTAATCGTGGAACACCCTTCAAGGTCAGGGTCTATCCTTCTCTCTCATCCTTTTCCCAGATGTAGAAGCTGTGGTTCCGAAACCAGAAGTGACTTTCCCAAAGCAACACGAAGCTAACCAGCCTGGAGCTGGATTTCCAACTCTGGTCTGGCTGACCTCATTCCCATTTTGCCAACTGGGGTGAACTTGGGGAAACTTCTGTGTGTCTGACCTAAACCCTGGGGAAGCTTCCTGGTGACTCCATGCCTTGGGTTTCTTCACCCTCTCCCCCGGAGCCCCTCTCCCTCCTTGGATCCCACCTTTGGTCCTGGCCACCTGCTGTCCCTGTGCCTTCATCCCTCTTTCCAGCCACACTTCATTTAAAGCCCACCTCCAATGTCTGCCCCTACCCCACACTTCTTTCCAGGATCATCTGCTATTTCCAACTACAGCATTCTGGCTGAGTCCTGGGGGAAGACTGCTTCAGGACCAATGGAGCTGTGGACCACTTTAGCCAGGAGGAGCTAAATGGATGGGCCTCATCACCACGACAGGCTGGGATGCCCTCAGATGGGACTCAAGTTCAAAGTACCATCCACATCACCAGGAGGGTTGGAAGATGTTGCTAACCTTCCAAGGCCAAGGACAGCAGCAAACAGTGGTTTGGCCCTGCACTGTCCCCCATGGTAGCTACTAGGAACATGCAGCTACTGAACATGAGATGTGGCTAGTGAGAACCAAACTGTGCAAAAGGATTAAAATGCACACCGAACCTCAAAAACTTAATACCCCCCTCAAAAAGAGAAGAACATGAAAGGCCACACTAATAATTTTTTTATATAGATGCGTGCTGCAATGATAGTGTTGTACATATACTGGGTTAAACAAATGCACTTTACTAAAGTCAATGTCACTTGCTGCTTTAAAAAAAAAAAAAATAGGTCCCCAGGAATTTAGCATGTGTAGCTTGAACAGGTGGTCTGAACTGCATTTCCATTGGACCACACCATTCTCACACATTCAAAAGACAGGGAGATGAAGACAGCAATTCTGGAGTTTGGAAGTTCATTCACAGAAATACAGCCCCAACACCCAAGCTGATTAAAACTTAAATACAGCTCTGACGCAGACCAACTCCAGAAAACTTTCTCTGGCAATACGGAGTAAAAATGGAGAATCAAAGTGACTGTAACAGCTTCCTTCCCACCATGGTGGGGACTCTGCACCACTTTCAATCTCCTCTCCAGACAGGGGACCTAGCAAAGATGCTGCCTCCAACTAGCACCTGCCCTTTCAGTCCCCTCCAAGGGCCAGCAAGTTGGGATGCATGACTGACCCCACCAGTCATGGGTGGCCCTGACAGAGGGTTCAACCAGGGGCAGGTGGCACAACACACCTACCCCACAGGGTTCACCTAAAGTCAACTGACTCATAAATACAAAAGCATAAGCAATAATGTGGCACACCTGTGGCACATCAAGTGGCTCACTTTGTCCAATACCATTCAGATAACGTACTTCACACCACACACACACAACTGCAAAGACGAATAGAGCAAAGTTCCACCAGACAAGACCTACCAGTGCCCCGGGCTGCACTAAGAGATGCTCTCCTCACTCTGATCTTCACTGCCATTTGACCACCGCACCTTTTTCCAGAATTTGGGAATTGGAATGTGACCTCGGAATCCTTCTGAACACAGTAACCCAAACAGCCACAAGCAATTCCTTGGAGTCAGAATCAGAAATGAAATCTATTTATTGCTATCCTTGATCTGGTCCAAAGTGCTCATTTTGCAAACACAATCATTGTTTCCTGAGGCTGTGTAGGAAAAAGTGATTTGCCCAAGGTCACAGAGCAAGACCTTGAGAGACTCCGGCTGAGTATCCACAAAAAACTACT
Organism: Ictidomys tridecemlineatus; assembly: GCF_052094955.1. Taxonomy (NCBI): domain Eukaryota; kingdom Metazoa; phylum Chordata; class Mammalia; order Rodentia; family Sciuridae; genus Ictidomys; species Ictidomys tridecemlineatus. Next base: position 190,778,909 of record NC_135480.1, on the reverse strand, counting down.
TCTTTACATCCCCAGAAAGGAGACACAACTGAGATGAAACATAAGAACATGGAAAAACTGAAAATTCCCTATAACCACTAAAAGTCAGCTTATGTACAGGCCGTGGAACGTGGCGAAGAACTTCTTGTTGCCCACCGAAGAGAAGATAAGGAATCTGAGGTCAGTGGATGCAGCCATGCCAAGAGCTGACTCAAAGACAGGGAAAAAACTGACACTGGAGGAGCTTAAAACTATTCCTCCACTGAAACAGGCCATTGGTGTTTATCTTCTAGCACCAGGGAGAGGTCAGCCTCACGCTGACCAGCCATCTTTGTAGCTCTCCTGCTAAAGCAAGAACCCTTGTTCAAGTTCACCTCGGTGCAGGGCTAAGAGTATAAGCAAGCCCTTTTCCTAGCTTGGTCCAAAGTCAAGTTACAAAGCAAGCCCTTGAAATTTCAAACCTATTAGAGAGGAGGAGGGGGGTAAGAACCTCCTTAGGCAGAAAAGCAAAACATTAAGTAATAAGAGTCTCCACTGTGGAACTGAGTATAAATGATCTTTCACCAAAATAACTCAGACCATCATCAAATTACCACCCCTCAAGTCCAATTTGCCAGATCTTTGGCCCAATATTATAAGAAAACGTGATGAACAGACCGGGCTTAGAAAAATTAGCTCCTATATCCATTTCTGGACACACTTCCATCTAAAAGAGGAGGTGAGAGAGACAGGGCCTGGGTCACATTTCAATCCAGAGACACCAATAGAAACAAAAGGAAACTAGCCCCGCCCCGCAGGACCATCATGCACTTCTGTTTCCTTTACAACAAACATGACCAGAATAACCAATTCTGTGAAAAAAGCGGGGGAGGGGGGAACAAAACAAAACAAAACACAGGTCTACAAAAACAAATGATTTTCAAATTTTAGTCCTTTTAGACTGACAAGAGAACAAAATTTCAAGCAGAATAGAAAGAAGGCATCTGAGTTGTGTGTCAGAAGACTCCAGGACACACATAGAGATGTGCTGCAACATTTTTATTCCTTGCACCAAAAGAACCTGTTATCTACAACCCCAACTTGCTCTCAGATGCCCCATCCCAACCCACCAGCCCCAGTCAATCCTCCTCCATCCCTGGCTGAAATCAGGCCTACTATCTCTGGAGGCCGCCAGAGCCCCTTGGAAATTACAAATTCCTTGACCGTCCTAGGCATCGGCCTAAATAATTCAACAGAAAAAAAAAATTTTTAATTATGCTGCTTAAAAAAAAAAAAAGCTCATTCCAAATATGAAATATGCCTGAATATGGCCAATCAGCCCTAAAGGATTTGGTTACTAAAAAAATAAAATCTTCCAAATGCAATGGCGATGATGGGAAATGTCAACCCTACGCCACAGAGTTAGTAAATCTTCAGAAATCCAATTTCAGAAAGCAGGATTGGGGCCAACTGTTCTTCAAGACCAGCTGGGAGCTGGCTATGGGGTTCTAGGGGTCTCCTATCCTTGCCCCATGTGACCCACCCAAAGTCCCACCCTACAAATGCTACTGGTGGACTTCTTTTAGACAGAAAAATTACAACTTTTTTGTGGGGGGGGGGTGTTGGGGAAAGGGGCTCAAAATTCCCAGCAAGTTCAATTTATCACAAATTACCCTTTCTCTTTGGGTAGGAACCTTATTTTTTTTAATCTGTCAAATTTCAATTCAGTCAATATTTGTCATCTAAAAAAAATTTTTTTTTCTTTTTTGTTTCACCTTCACTTGATTCATTTTAAGGCCAAAAACTCCACATGATATATTGTTTGTACTGATGCTTTTCTATTCCAAAGGCACATTCCTTTGGTTTTGGCTTTTGTATGTATTGTGATTTTTATTTTCCTTTTTAAAAAAAAATAATAATTTTGCTGCTAGCATCAGCTCAATTTGTGTTTTAACCTAATTCTTCAGCAAATGTCCTACCATGGAAGATGAATAAGAATCAGAATTTTCATCTCTCAGTCCTTCCCTCTTGATAAAAAGATATATATATATATATATATTTTGTTTAGTCAATAAGATTTGTGCTTTTTTTTGTCACAACAGCCCCCCAAATGATCAAAGCTAATGCATTTCTCCCCCCTCTGAAAGTAATCAAATTTCTGAAAAATACCAAATGCTAATCAACTACCAACCCCACATTACAATCAAAGAGGCCAGAAACCAATCTGGATTTTTTTTTAATAATAAATTTTTCAAATTGAAAGAATGAACAGCAAAGAAAAGGAAAATTTTCTTTCTTACCAAGGATTCCTCAATCCTTGTCTCCATCAATTGATTCAGTTGCATGTCATAAAAAATGGGCTTCTGTGAATCTACTGTTAGTTTTTTCATAATAATGTTAATTATGCATATCTTATTTTAATGGCGGTCTCTCCTACAAATCTGTGGGCTACTCAATTTGTATAATATATGAATTTACATTTTTTTCCACTGAATATTGCTCAATAAAGGTTCCTGACATTTTCTGGATAAAACAACAACATAAAAGAAATGGCTAGACCTTTCAGGAAACAAAATCAGAAAACAGTCTTAATTATTCCATCAAAACAAAAAAACACACACAAAACCCAACAAATACAGAAAAAAGAAAGACAGGTTTTCACTCTAACTTTTACAGTTTCTGGGTTTTCTTTCTTTCTCTTTTTAAAAAAAAAAATCTTAGGATTTAAATGCAGTAAAATGTAAATGCAAAATTTAAAAAAAAAAAAAACTACAATTTTTGGGTGTGTCCAAAGCCAACATTTTAGGGTCTATTTTCTCTTTTAAATCCTTCTCTCATGAAAATAGAAAAATTTAAATATTGTCAAATGGTAAAATTAGTCATTTTTGCCCGCTGAGCTAAACAAGTTCCAAATTACAATGAAGTACGATTTCTAATTGCTTCATAAAGCCAATTCTCCCAGTTTTCCCTCAACTCAACAATTTCCCTCCTTCCCTCATTCCAATTAGTTTTTTTCTCAAACTAAAATGCGTTGGGTAGTCAAACTGACTTTGCTTTTAGAAGGTTTTTTGCTTTCTCCCTTCAAGAACTGAATTCATTCAAATTCTAGCTTAATTTCCATTTACATATTATCTGGATTTGGCTTCAGAAATAAAAATTGTCTCCATGTCCCTGCCAGAATCAAAGTGAAAATTTTCATCCCCAAAAAGAAATAAAAAGAATCGCTTTCCCCTCCACTGTCTTGTAGAGCAAACTTTTGAAAAAATAAGAAATAAAAAATATTTCTTTTCAATTTTAATTTCTTTTTTTTTTTATTTACAAAATAGTATCCTCTAGGTGGCGTCGTTTTAATGGGAAAAAACTACCGTTTGAAGAAAAATTAGAAAAAAAAAATTGAGAAAGGGAAATATGGCCTAAAAAAAAAAAAGATTGTTACAAAGATGGGGGGCCTGGGGGACGAGATCTCCAGGGGGGTCATCAGGGACCCCCGCTCTGGGAAGGTCAGGGGGAAATTGCAAATTTGGGGGGGAGGGGGAAGAGCTGGAAGGGGTTGCATTTTTGCAAAATGTGAATTGTCCAAACTGAAATGGCTGCTCTGTTCTCTCGCCGCTTTGTTTTCTGGGCTCCGGTCCGAGCCCGGAGCTGGAGGGGGCGCCGGGTGGGGGCCCCCAAAGGCCCCCTCGCCACCCCCGCCCTCCTCACGCCCCGCAGCGCCCGGGGGGGCTCTCCGGACCCCGGCCCTCCGGTTTGCACCCACAAAAAGCCCGCAAACGTGCCCAGGCACTTTGCATCCTGCAACCCCGGCGCTCAAGTGGCGCAGCGCCCCGGGCCCCGGCCCCCGGGGTCCCCCGCGCGGAGCCTGCCCCCGGCCCCCTCGTACCTGCGGAGCCGCCGCGCCGCCCGGCTGGTTCATGGGTCCGTGCGGGAGGAGGCGGCCCCGGCGCGTCCTGCTCCTCCCGGGCCGGGCTGCTGGTGCGCGCACAATGCCAGAGCCGCCGCCGCCGCCGCCGCCGCTGCCGCCGCCGCCGCCGCCGCTCCCTCCTCCGCCCGCCCCGCTCCGGCCGGGGGGGGCGGGGGCGCAGGGGCGCGCGGGGGGCGCCGGCCCTCGCCCCCACCCCCGGCCCGCCCGGCCCGCGCGCCGCCCCCGCCGCCCCGCCGCCCCCGCGGGGCCGCCGCCGCCCCCGCGCCCCGCCGCCCCCGGCCGGCCTCGCCGCGCGGCCCGCGAGCTCCGGGCCTCGGCCTCGGCCTCCGCGCCGCCGGCCTCCGCGCCGCACACAAAGCCGGCCGGCCGGGCGCGCCCGCCGCCAGCCCCCGCCGCCGCGCGCCCGCCCCCCAAACTTTCCCGCGCCGCACCCCCCACGCGCGCCCCCCGCTCCCCGCTGCCCTCCCCGGGTCCAACAGCCCCTCGGAAACGTCATTTTCGGGTGGGAGAAAAAAGTTTGGGGAGCCGGCTCTGGGCGGAACGCGAGGGGTTAACGGGAACTCTGTGCCCCCTCCCCACCCCACCCCCCAAAATCAGATGGGCTTTTAAAATAAAAGTTTCCAGAGCGGGCCTGCTGCAGGGCTGGGGGCTCGCTGGGAATATTCCCAGGCCCCGCAGCCCCGGCCAGGAGCCTCGGGGACGGGAATAAAAGTTTGCAGAAGTGCCCCAGGTTGAGATAAGAGGGGTGCAGGGCCCGCTCTCTAGCCCCCCAGTCAGGATGACTTTAAGAATAAAAATCCAGGCGTTGCTTTCATGGGAAATGCCCGTGAACCAACTAGTTCTACCTACCCCTGCCAGATTTTTTTTAAATCATATATTTTTTTGAAGTTTAAAAAACTGGCCCTATTGTAAGACGAAAGGGGGTCGAAGGTGGAGAAGGGGGAGCCCCTTCCCCAATATTCCCCAGTCCCATTGGTATAGAAGAGAAAAACTTGGAAAAGTGCTTCCAAGTCAACCTTTTAGGTGAAGGAGGACCTATCTTTGCGACATCCTAAAAAATCAGATTTTTTTTTTTTTTATTGGTGAAACTGCCTCCTAATGATTTAGGGAGGCTTAGAGAGATTTTCTGTTTTTATATCCTCTTCTTCTCCCTCCCGGAAAAATCAGATTTTAAAAAAATGTAAATTGTGAAGGGCCTGCCCTAGGTAGAGACCAGGGTTACTGGATCCTTCCTACACCTGGCACAACTGATTGAATTTTAGGAAGAAAGTGGAGGAATTGCTCATCTACGAGACAAGGAATTAACCAAAAATCTGTCTTTACCCTTCCTCAAGAGAAAACAATAAGCATACTTTTTAAAAATAAAAACATCAGAAATTAAGAGTAAACAGGTGTCTTTTCTCTATCCCCCACCTTAAAAAAAAAAATCAAATGTTCTTTTTTCATGTTTAAACAACTAGATCAGTATGAGACAGGAAGGGTTACAGACTGTTTCCCCTACAACTCCGTTCCCCAAGGTTATTGTTTGGTAAGTACCCCTCTCCCAGAAGAATTCATGTGTGGAAATTGGGCCCAACTTGGGAGGAATGGAATTAAAAGAAACACAACTCTCACACCCGTGCCAACAAACACCAGCGCCGCCCCCCCCCCCCCGAAACACAAACACACACACAAACACACAAGCAGTTGAGAAGAATTGTCTAACCACTTCCCCCAAACCCGAAGAGTTGGAGATTCGTCAAAAATAAAAAGTGGCCGTTTCTCTTCCCACCAGCCTGGCAAGCATGTCCCTGGCAGAGATGCCGCAGCCTCTGCCAAGCCTAGTGTGGATTAGGCGTTGAGGGGCGCAGGCAGCCTGAGGAGTGTGGCAGAGTTGGGCGCCCAGGAGCCCTGGGCCTAAGTGCTGCCAGATAGCCCCTCCCTGCCTGCCTCTCATCCACCAGGCTGGGGGCCTTGATGCCTGGGGAGATGTCCTGATCCCATCAGGGCAGGCTCCTTCCTCTGCCTAAGCCAAGCCTGAAGCTTAGGAGTAGAGAGGAACTGGACCCAAAATAACACAGTGCCCCAGTCACCATGGCCAAGAGCTGTAGGGAGGGTACCAAGGGAAAAAAAACAGGAAAACTTAATGCAATAAATATTCTTTGAGCACTTAGTATGTGCCAGAGGGTGGTATCCAGTAGGGCGGACATGCTGCAAAGAACACAGCAGCATGCAGTAGCCCTTCTAAACCTGAGCGATCCACGGATTACCAGGAAGATCTGCTGGTCTCACCCAGCAGTTTCTAATTTCTTTGGTCTGGGTTAGGGACCTAGAATCTGGATGTCTGGCAAGTTCCTTGGTGATGCTGCTGGTTCGAGGACTACCCTCTGTAAACCTCTGCAATACACCAGCCACAGAAAACAGTACAGCTGAGGGAGGAAGAGGAAGGAGTCCACCCACCCAGGGGGTCAGCGAAGAGGCCAAGAGGAATAACACTCTGCTTGACGGGTGGGTCCCCACATCCTTCTCATGCAAGACTTAGAAGGTCGGCAGGGTCTCTGTACAGCAGGGATTCTTAGACAAGGTCCTTGGATGGGTTTGATAGCCCATAAACTACCCTTCAGCAAATTAGCGTCTACCTGTGCATTTGGGGGAGAACATCTCTGATTTTCACCAGTTTCTCAGGAGGGTTCAGTCCTCAAAAGGGTTTCTCAAAAGGCCCCTAACCTGGAATGATCTGCAGCCTGACTCCAGGCACATCAGGCCAGTAAAATCGGATGGTCCTTCTCAGCCTTCGCTTTCTGGAATCATTGCAAGTGCTTTCTGCAAGTCCCACCGCCGTGGGCTATGCCTGCTGCTCAGTGATGGAACAGGCTTCAGCCGTGGCCAAATGACCACTGGAAGGCCGAAACTCACATTGTTCAATCAGTAGTCCAGTGGGGACCTCCAGAGTCTCCTCCAACTTTTGAGGGTCTGTGGTTCGATTTGGCATGCCTGGGTTTGTCAAATTCTGGAAACTTCAGAGCCTTCCACACCCAGCCCGCTACCCCGCAGCACCTACACAGCATCAGGTTTGAGAACTCAGCCCGTGGAGTCCAAGGAGGGTTCAGCCGTGGCTCTGGTCTCCCTGTGTGATTCAAGTGACAGCTTCTCCTCACCTCCACTTCCTCGTCTGTGAAATGGTGTTGACGGCACTTCCTGCCTCACAGGGGTGCACTGAAGATTAAGTGAGGAGCGCGTGCTAAGTCTCTAGAAAAGTGTCTCGCACAGAGAGAGCACTCCGCACCTGTCAGCCAGCGGAACGCTGCCTCTCACGAGCTGTGTGATCCTGGCCTCCTGGCTTCATCTCTGGACCTAAAATCTGCCAGTCTCATCAGCCCTCCCAGTTGTAGTCAGTGGAAATAAAATCACACTACACAAGAAAAGAAACCGAGAAAGATGCTATTTTATTCAGTCAGGGGGTAGATCCTGAGAGGCACTGCCCAGGGGAGGGAAGGGTGTGGTGGCTGGGCAGACCTCTACGGGCACTCGCTGGGGTCAGGGACGGAAGGTGCCAGAGCCTGACACCCAGACCCACTTCAAATCTGGCATCGCCAGGGGAAACCAGGGTTGAGGACGCTGCAACTTTTCTCGGGGTGAGGAGCAGATGTCAAGCCTGTGTCACAGGCAGGTGGTTTGGGAGACTGAGTTGCCCCCAAAGAGGCCACACCTGTGGTCTTGGCTAAAATCTGGCGGTGCGCTTTGTTAGAAAAGATGGGCTTAAAGTGAAACGGGAGGCTTCATGGTGTGGGACAGGTTGAGGGACTTTGCAGCACAGTGTCTTCTGTGAGCTAAGAGGTTTGGTTTTTTAGCCTAAAAAAAACGAGAGAAGTGCTCTTTTTCAACAGCCCTGCCAAGGAAACCAGGGCCCCCCAAACTTCGCACAATCCTGTCAATCTTAAGAGATTCCCTAGCAGGATTTTCTCACCTCTGTGAGGCGAACAGAGGAGGTACACTCACCCCCATTTTAAGGGTGAGGAATTTGAGGCTCAAGGCCCTGGGCCAAAACCAGTAAGTGGCAGCCCAACTGCCTCCCTCCCCGCAGTGTCCCTCCCCGGGGCCCCAGCTGCCCCCATGAAACTTTCTAGTGATCGTAATAAAAATCAACCAATTTGTCACATCATTTTTGCTCAAGAACTTCCTTCTTTCCCTCCCTCTCCTTCCCTATTTCACAAAGGGAGACACGGGGAAGGGGCCAGATCAACCAAAGCAATTATTTCCCCAGGAGGGGAGAATCCCTGCCCATCAGGGGGAAATCTGTGCAGAGGCAGGGACCTGAGGCCTGGGAGGTCTCTCAGGAAAGTGAGCCCAGGAGGACACGTCAGAAGGAAGGAGGCAGCCAGGCCGCAGACCTGCAGACAGAAGGGGCAGTCGAGCTGGTGTCCAGACCAGGCACCAGAATGAGGCCCACTCTGAGTGGCTGCCCGGGGCTCAGCCACACAGGCCCGTCTAAAAGGCATGGTGTGTTTCAAGGACCCTCCACGCAGGCTGCTACCCTGTGAAGCCCAGCCAGCGTCCGGCATCCTGGGGACAATCCTCCTCTAGGATCTGCAGTTGGACCTGTGTTCGTCTCTCCCCCAGCAGTCACCAGATTTTGCCTCAGTTTTCTTATCTGGGAAAAATAAGGTGCCCACCCTTATTTAAGGCTTAATTCATGTTATGCCCTCCGCACAGGGTTTTCCCAGCCCTTCTCCACTTTCACATTCATAAAGAAATCTGGGTCCCATGGGGTGGCATCACCTCCGTGAGCAGGGATAGCCAGCCACAAAGGGAACAAGGTCAGCTCTGAGGGCAGCTGCCCATGTCCAGCAGCCGTTCCCTCACTATGGCAGTTACCCCGATTCTAGTTCTGCTGAGACCAGAGGTGGGCCCAGAACCTGGGGAAGAAGGAAGAGCCATGAAGATGGCAGGGGATGCTCCATGGTGATTTCTCCCTCGTCATCTGCAGGCCCCCAAAGAGGCTTCAGCTACTCTCTCTGCTTTGAGACACACGTGAGTGGATTAGTGACAGTATGGCATGGGATGCGATTCAGGCTGTGCGCAAATCCAACTGAATCAAACCCCAGCTCAGCCCTTTCCAGCTGCATGAGCCTGAGCATCTTATACCACTGTCCTGAGCCTCCGTTTCCTTGCCTGTTAAGTGGGGATAATAACATTTACATTCAGCTTTTCTAGGAGGGTTAGAATAAAGGGTGAACGCCAGCGCACAGTTGGCGTGCTCTATGTTAGCAATGGTGGTACTGATCAGGACAATGATCTCAGTGGCCTTTACCTGCAAAACCACCCAGTGCCTGGAGCACGTTTGAAATGATATCTCAGCCATGACACCACTCAGCTCTGCTCCTCGGTTCTGTCCATTAGCAGACAAGGAGAGCTGGCACAGAAAGGGAAGGTGGCATGTGTCTTTTACCAGCAATTTGTAAAGTGACAACATGTGTTTCCTGACAGATGCACCAAAAAGAACCGACCGCGCTTATGTGGAATTCCTGCCCCAAATGCATGATCCAAATCTGAGCACGAGGGCGCACCAGAAAACCCAGATCAAGAGACACACCATACAACGGTTGGCCTACGTTCTTCAAAAATTGTCAAATGTCTCGCCCTTCCACAGCAGAGGACTAAATAGATGAACAGGTCACTAAACAGTCCTGGGTCCTAACGCGATTTTGGATCATTTTTTTAATTTATTTTTAGACTCTAGATCAGGGTGGGGGGAAATGATATAAAGAACATTTTTGAGTATTTGATTACATTTGATAATGGATAATAGTATTTATTTGTGTCAAATTTTGGATTTGATCGTTGTTTTGAGGCTGTGTATGGTGATGTTCTCGCCCTTAGAAAGTACACTTTTTTAAAAAAACAAATCTTTTTTATTTTTTTTATAGTTGTAGATGGACAGAATGCCTTTATTTTGTTTATTTTTATGTGGTGCTGAGGATCAAACCCAGTGCCTCACGCATGCTAGGCAAGCGCTCTGCCACTGAGCTACAGCCCCTCAAGTACACATTTTTGATGTAAAAGCATGATACCTGGTTCAAGGAAAAAGCGTGCACACACACATATGTATAGGAATATTCATCATGTATGTATGTGTGCCTATGTGCTATATATACATATCTGTCTTTTTCACATATATATGACATAGCAACAATATGTGACTGCATATTAACAATTGGGAGTTTGAATAAAGGAAATGCAAAAGTTCTTGCTACTTCTCTATCATAAATTATTTTAAAATGAAAATAAAAGCAAACTATCTGAAAAGTTTGCAAAAGCTAGAGGCCTACATTGAAATTATTTTCATCAGAATAGACTCTTTTCATTGCATGTTTGACCAAAAAAAATTGATTCATCGAGTAATGACTTGTCTGTATTAAGATTTGCTGTTTGGGACTGGGGATGTGGCTCAAGCGGTAGCGCGCTCGCCTGGCATGTGTGCGGCCCGGGTTCGATCCTCAGCACCACATACCAACAAAGATGTTGTGTCCGCCGAGAACTAAAAAATAATAAATATTAAAAAAAAATTCTCTCACTCTCTCTTAAAAAAAAAAAAAAGAGATTTGCTGTTTGTTATTTTTTTCTAACAACATTAGTTGTTTTTTGTTGTCATTATTTCTACCAGGTCCAATTTTCCTAGACAAATTTTTCTGAATTTTATCCAGAGTCTATTGAGAAACAAAATTCCATCCATCAATTTTTGGTCAATGACATTATTTACTGTGTGCAAGACCAGTCTGTCAGTTTTATTTTCTGTTGCTTATTTCTGCCAAGTAAAAAAAATTTTCTGTTTTTGCCATTTTCAGTGTTATCAATAAGATGTAATTCTTCAAATAGGTTTTTTTTTCCTCCCTTAAAATTAATTTTGTAGCGTGTGGTCTAGAGGGAGTCTTTAAACCTACATGGGCATCTCAATCACCTGGGAGCTTTGGACATGTACCTGTTTTCTAGCTTCTGCCCACTCCCAAGAGTCTGATCCAGGTGGGCCTGGACTTCTGGGTTTTCAGCAGGCCTCTCCGCTCAAGTTCCACCATAGTCACAGGCCCACCTGGTGTGGATGTCATCTTGTCCTGTGTTACTGGTGATTTATAGCTCCCCAGGCCTTGCTATCATCACTACTGTAACCGTCTCTCTCCCCTACTTAACCGTGAGGTCCTCGAGGACACCGGCCAAGCTTCTGATCTCTATGTGGCCAGCAAAGCGGTTGCATAGATTGAGTTAGGCAGCGAAAGTACCTTAGCTGTTTGGTGGCTCAACCAAAGCCTTCACTATTAGCATCAAATGAGGGAACTCACATTTTTTCAATTGTGGTGAAAGACACAAAACCTAAGATTTACCACTTTGGGCCTATGCTTCAGTGCATCTGGGCTGCTATGTAGCAGCATCACTATTCATCACAAGATTTTCATCATCTCAAACTGAAGTTCGGTGCTCACTGAGCTCTCACTCCCCATCACCGCCTGCCAGCCCCCAGCCACTGCTGTTCTACGTTCTGTCTCAATGCAGTTGACTTCTCTAGACAACACATATATAAATGGCATCATGTAATATTTGTCCTTTAGTGTCTGGCTTTTCTGGGGAAGCGGGTACCAGGATTGAACTCAGGGACACTCGACCACTGAACCACATCCCCAGCCCTATTTTGGATTTTATTCATAGACAGGGTCTCACTGAGTTGCTTAGTGCCTCACTTTTGCTAAGACTGTCTTTGAACTCACGATCCTCCTGCCTCAGCCTCCCAAGCCACTGGAATTATAGGCATGCACCACCATGCGCAGCTTATATTTAAAATATTTTTAAAGCTTTATTTTTTTCCTAACATAATATTTTTAAGTTTTATCATGTTATAGCATGTACCAGAATTTTATTTCTTTTTAAGAATACTATTCCAGTAGGTGTATATACCACATGTTGTTTAGCCATTCAGCCAGTGATGGATACTGGGTTGTTTCCACCCTTTAACTCTCGTGGGAAATGCTGTTATGAACATTTGAACATAGGTATTTCTTCAGCCCCCCTTTTCAGCTCTTGTGGGTACATAACCGGGATGGAGTTGTTGGATCCTATAGTAGTTCTATTTTTAATTTTCTGATGAACCACCATGTTTTGCACAGCTGCTAAAGAAACATTTTTAAAAGCTGCCTTAATAAAGGTAGAATGATGATTAATCTTTCCTGAATTTTATCCAGAGTCTATTGAGAAACAAAATCCATACATCTATATTTAGCAAACTCAAAGGATCAAGGGAAGTTAAACTCTCCTTTTGTTCTGTAGAAAATTGATTGCATTAGAGTCTGTGGGCTGGGGGATTTAATCTCAAAGGACCATCTAGGTTAATTCCCAGCCCATATATTTGTAAACTACATAAATGCCCCTTGCTTTATGGTATTGAGTTTGGGGGTGGTTTGTTACACAGCATTCATGTGGTAATAGATAACTGATACACACATGCCCTCCTCCTCTGCCAATCTGCTGCGGTTTCTGCATCTGTCAAAGGGCAAAGAGACAACCAATGTCAATGACTTCATAGAACTGTCACAATAAGCAAGTGACAGTATTGTTCAGGCCTAGCACTGGGAGTTGTATTCTAAGAGCTTATTTTCCTCTTCCATCTCAAAGGCTGCCTTCCTTTAGTTTAGTGGGAAGGAGGGCTAAGATCAGTATCTGTTGTTCATTTCCCCTCACTTTGGTGATGCCATCTTGATTTTTCTTGAAGGATGGGCCCCCTGCCCTGCTCAGCCTGTGTGTTCTAAATGGAACTGTTCCAACAGACTGCCTTCAGCAAGTCACCAGGCCTGGCCAGGCAGTGGACACCATCCCCTTAACCCCAGATTGGTCCAAGGGTCACATGACAGGCCAAGCCAATGAGGCTCAGATTCAAGAGTTTGAATGGAAGGTTTTGTTTTCCATTGAGATTAATGGGAAGATATAAAGTTTAGGAGAGCTAAAGGTACCATCTGAACACACAGGCCAGCAGAGCCAGAAGATGGGAAGAAACTGTCCTGATGATAGAAAATGAGTGTTGTTTAGAGCCTCTCTATTTGGGATAGTTATGGACCCATCCATAAAGAATGGAACAGAGGTCTTGTTTTAAAACTGCACATCGAATATGGCTTTTCCATGGTCTGAGATAGAAGTGAACCTCAGTAGCTAATGCTGCTGCTGGGTCCTCTGATCCTCTTGCTCCTCAGGAGCACGCTGCAGGCAGTTTGCAGTGACCTCTAGGCCGAGGGTGTGTTCTTGTCCCGGGCTGCCCACCAACAGTTGATTTCTGAGCAACGTAGATCTCCTGCCCAACCTTCAATGCTATTGCTCATAAGAACCTGATTAAATTCTAGACAAGGGCCGCTCCACTTCCCATGATTCGGGAGGATGGAGAGGGAGTTTATTCTTTCAGTTTTACACACTTCAAATCTTTTTAACTTCTACGTTCTCCTGAAAGGCTCCGATGAAGGCCCTAGGTCTGTCATGGAGGAGAAGAGGGGGGATGGAGGAAGAAAGGGGTGGTTGGGGACTCGTCAAGAGGATGAGGTTTAGTTCTTGCCCACACCACACGGGCTCACTGACTCCCTCTGTACACACACGTGTGTGTAAACTCACTCACACACTGACACACAGTTATGCACCACTCCTTCCATTAGTCTCCCCTGCTGTAGCAGGCCCACAAGTAACTGACCTGTATGTATTATTTACAAAAATAAAATGAAAAATATGTATGTATAGCAAAAGCATGACTTTGAAGAGTCTTCCACAAAAGAAACATTCCCAGCTGAGTTTCTCAAGTACTTGAGGATTTCCTCTCTACGTACCACAGCTTGCATTTCAGTCATTTGGAATGGAAATCCTTCTGGAACAACAGATAGCATCATGGCCCCTGCCCATGGCCTGCCTATTAAGACGAATTAACTGAGTGCAGGATGTTTGTACAATGAAGTGAGTTTCCCAAAGGAAAACATTCTTACCCAGACTTTTGGTAAGTTTCTTCAGAAAGTCATGTTTTACTCTATGAAGGGAGAAAGAGCTCTTCTATGGTATAAATGTGTCCTTCCTACCAAAGGTCAAATAAAATAACTCAGATGTCCCCAGGCCTTGCCAGCCGTGCTTATAGATGATCAGATATCCTTTTCATGTAGATGAGGTCACATTGTATTTTTTTAACAAATACTTACCTATTGCTTGCATATTCTAAGTTGCATGAAGATCAGTTTTTTTTTTGTTTTTTTTTTTGGAAAAAGATACCATGGACATTCAATGGGATAAAGATAGCCCCATTAATAAATGGTACTGGGAACACTGGATATCCACAAGCAGGACAATGACAACTGTCTCAAGTTCAAAAACCAACTCAAAATGAATTAAACAATTAAATGCAGACCTAACACTGTAGAACTACTAGAAGAAAACCCAGGAGGAAGCCCCATGATATGGGTCCTGGACATGATTTTTTTTGGATATGACTCTGAAAGCACAGGTAACGAGAGCAAAAACTAGACCAATGGGATCGCGTCAGGTGAACGTACTTCAGCACAGCAAAGGAAGCCACCAAAAGAGTGAAGAGAGATCTGCAGGATGGGAGGAAGGACTTACCAACCATAACTGGGTAAGGGTTAACGTTCCAAATATATAAGGAACTCAAACATCTGAACAGCAAGAAAACAAATCGCCTAATTTAAAAATGGGCAAAAGGCCTGAAGAGACATTTCTTTAAAGAAAACATGTAAGCTGCCAGCAGGTGTATGGCAGGGTGCTCCAGGTCACTAATCATCGGGGAGATGCAATCTGTTAGATTAGCTATTGTCAAAAACTCACAAGATGGGCCAGCACTGAAAAGGGTGTGGAGGAAGGAGAGCCGTGGCACACTCTTCTTTATGGGGATGTAAATTAGTACAGTCTTTACGGAAACCAGCATGGAGACTTCTCAAAAAATTACAAATAGCTGGCCATGGAGGCAAATGCCTGTGATTCCAGTACTCTGGGGGCTGAGGCAGGAGAACTGTGAGTTTGAGGCTAGCCTAGGCAACTTAGCAAGACCCTGTCTTAAAATAAAATCAAGGGCCGGAGGAGTAGCTCAGTGATAGACACTTGCTGAGCACGTACGAAGCCCTGGGTTTGATCCTCAGTACAGCAAAAAATAAATGAAATAAAATAAAAGACTAGAACTGCTATATGATCCAGTAATCCCACTACTGGGCATGTAACCCAATGACAGAAAGTCGGTATCTCCATAAGATATCTGCATTCCCATGTTCACTGCAGCATTGTCTGAAATAGCCTAGTCATGGGTCCAACATGGGCGTCTATCAACAGATGCATGGATAAAGAAAATGTGGCGTTTATCTACAGTGGAATACAACTCAGCTCTTAAAAAGGACATCCTGTCACTGATGACAACATGGTGACGAACCCGGAGGACACTGTGCTGGGGGAAATGAGCCAGGCAAAGAAAGACAAACACTGCCTGATCATATGTATATGTGAAATCTGCAAAAAAGGGAACTCAGAGTAGTAGAGAACGGAGTCGGGATTTTCAAAGGTTGGGGTGAGGGAATTGGGGAGACAATGGGGAAAGAGTACGAATTTCCAATTAGGAGGAGTAAGTTCAAGGGCTCCATTGTACAACATGGTGACTATAGTTAATAACAATGTACCGTACACCTGGAAGTCACCAAGAAAGTAGATTTTAAGTGTTGTCATGGCGGGGTGGTGGTGGGGGGGAAGAAATGTGAATATGTGAGGTGATTCAGATATGAATGAACTTGATTTAGTCACTTCACAATGAATCCGTATTTGAAAACGTCATGTCACACAACATAAATATATGTAATTCTTACTTGTCAATTAAAAACGTTAAAGGATTTTTTTCTTAAACTGTCAATCCTTAGAAATATTTTTATGAGGTGGGTGTTTTTATTTATTATCCTCTTTGTCTTGCAAGTGAAGAAACTGAGGAACAAGGAGGTACAGATGCAGAGCTCATGAATGGATCTAGGTTTTCAACCTGGGAATCTAACCCTGAATCCTGTGGTTGTGTTACTTAGCTACCTTGAACATCACTCTTGTGGGTTCCTTACCTTCTGTGGCAGAAGCATTTGAGTCTCCCTTTAAAGGTTCTCTCCTTTCTATAATTATCCCTATTGCCAGAGCCCCCAGAAGGTACTGCACGTGAACTCAGTGTACCCTTGGATTCTGCTCCTGGGCTGCCATTACACATATCCTTCCAACTGTCTATTACACAACAATGCTGTGTAACAAACATCCCTAAATGGCAGTGGCTTCAATCAATAAGCATGAATTTTACTCATGAGTCTGCAGGTAGGTTGAAAGGTGTTTCTGGTCTTGGCTGGGCAGGGTCATATGTCTGGGGTTGCCTGGCTCTTAGCTGATCTCTGTTGGCCAGGACAAGTGGTTCTGGTGCCTGTGTCTCTTCTCTTCTGGCACGCTAGCCTAGCCACAGTCACTTGGCAATAGCGAAGGAACAGAAGCAGAGAAGCCCAATTGTGCAAGTCCTCTGCCAGCTTTGGTGTAAATCACATTTGCGAGCATCCCACTTATCCAAACAAGCCACATCGCTGCACCCAAAGTCAAACTGAGAGGATACCGCACGGGCACTTGGTACCAGAAATGGATACGGGGGAGAGGGGATAAAGAGTTGGGGTCAGGAGTACAGTCTGTCTACCATGCTCATCCCAAATTTCCATCCTTCTAAAAAAAAAAAATCAGAAAAATTTTAAATCTCAAAATTAAAAAAAAATCATTTAGATAAATATGTCCAAGATGCCATAAGATAAAAGTTGTGCTCTGAGACACCACAAGGAAAGAAACCAAAAAAGAGGCAATCTGCACAAGTGGTTCTTTATAAAAAGAAAATAGCAGCATTCCTCTGCAAACAGTGGGAAATAAACTGAGAATCCGGAGCCCAGCCTGCCAATGTGCTGGAAGGCCCACATTCTGGCAGCAAAGTGACAGTCAGCAGCGGAGTCACTGAGCAGGCCTGGAGTCTGAGCAATAATGTTAGCGCAAAAGTCACATCAGAGCGGCCAACAGCAGGACTGGCTGGGATAGCAACTTCTTAGCATATCAATGTCTCATTTTGTTGCTACCGGGGAGAGCTCAGATATTGGATTGCCTGGTTCAGAACTGGCCCCCAGGCAGCCCCAGTGTTTCCTGAAGGGCACAAGTGAATACATACTTGATTCAGATTCCTGGAAAGCAGGGGCTGTCATTTTCTGGGCTCACACACCCTGCCCGTAGCCTGATTGGAATTCTCTCTCTGAGAAATGCGGGGGGGGGGGGGGGGGGGGGGGGGGGGACACATTAGGAACGCAGCCACACTGGTCCCCAAAGATGCAGATCCATGGCCCATATCTTCTACCATGGGAGTCACTGGAAATAACGACTTGCCTGAGGTGGTAAAGGCCAAGGGCTGCGGATAAATATTGACTGATTATTCATTCATTTATTTATTTATTATTATTATTATTATTATTATTATTATTAGCAAAAAAAGCCTCAGTAGGCAGTCAAGCTTATCAAAACAACACCAAAAAGTGAGTTGGAGAGCCTGGAGCTCCCTACTTTTCATTACTGGGTGATTAAGACAGCTAGAGTGGAAACTCATTGCTTTGATAGAGGAAAACAGGTTACTCGTGTGGGGGATGCAGGGGGATGCAGGGGTCTTGGCTCCCTTCCTGGAGTGTATTAGAGTTGGGAGGAACCCATGGAATCCCCCCCTTTTTTTTTGGTCATATACTGGGTGCTTCACACATATTATCTAATTAATTCTTCAAGACTCCCCCCAAAGTGGTCATAGGTATCTTCATCTTCCATAAGAGCACACCAAGTCTCAGGGATGGAAACAGTCCTGATCACACAGCATGTGGATCTAGCTCCAAAATCAGCCTTCTTACACCGGACTCTGAGAAAGCTCCCATTCGGGGTGCCCCTCAGATATCACCAAGCCTAGTGGC
Organism: Ictidomys tridecemlineatus; assembly: GCF_052094955.1. Classification (NCBI taxonomy): domain Eukaryota; kingdom Metazoa; phylum Chordata; class Mammalia; order Rodentia; family Sciuridae; genus Ictidomys; species Ictidomys tridecemlineatus. The sequence goes on along the minus strand of NC_135480.1, from coordinate 190,761,044 downwards.
CATCACACTGGGGCCACATTCAACAGCTGATGCAAGTTCCAAGAAGTGGCCAGCACAGAGAGTTAAAGAGAATCCATTTCTAGCTGGGCACAGTGGCATATACCTGTAATCCCAGTGAATCAGGGGGGGCCGAGGCAGGAGGAAAGTTTGAGGCCAGCTTCAGCAACTTAGCAAGGTCCTGTCTCAAAACTTTACAAAAGAACTGGGGTAGAGAGCCCCTGGGTTCAATCTCCAGTACTGCAAAAAAAAAGAGAAAAAGAGAATCGATTTCTAGGCTCTTAAGTTCCAAATGATTTCCGGAAACAATACTGTTTGAGAACTCCCGGGGAGGGAACAGACCCAGTACCCTCTCCCAGCCGCCCTCTCCCACTCAGCACTGAAGGCGCATCCTCATCCATCCCAGATCTGACCAAAGGGAACTTCCTGCAGCGGAAAAGGCCTGAGTCCAGGGAGCAGAGGTTCCTTTAATCCAGACCCCATGATCCACCATCCTTCTCACTGAAAGATGAATTTCCATGAATTTTACTTTTTCTGCTTAACGATGACCAAAATTTTGATGCACTGTATCCTAAAATTAATTGTGTCGATGACTCCATAAAAAAATGCTTACCTATTAGAGCCTTATGATCCCAGGAAATATAAAAACTTTTAAATTGCCATCTATAAACCCAATTTTTGATTTAGATACTGTGCCAAGATGATCCACTCGAGACTCAGGAGCAGAAAAATATATTATGTTCCTATAAAATTCTGTGGGAGAAATGGAATGGAAAAAATGATTTAAAGGAGAAAGAAGAGCATCGTAAAAGTTCTGTTAAAGAGGAGTTTGTTCATCTATTTTTAAAGGACGAGGGTGGGTATAAAATCACTGTGATATCGAAATACCATTGGATATATTTAAAGAGGTGATGTAACCATTTTGTTGTACCGTTTTATTTTTAAGCATTAATATTTACAACACGCAGCTAACAAAACTATTTAAAACCCTTAATACTATTTAAAACCATGGTGAAAAACGTTGAAAATATGTGATTAATGTTGTTTTTCACAATTCTTTTGGAGGCACACTGGGCAAAGCTTCTGATGTTGTCCCAACCTCTCTCTATTGAAATTCACACTAGATAGGATTTACTAAAAGTCACATGGCAAAGTAGCATGTGAGCCAGGACCCTCGCTAAGGTCTCAGGACCCCCTAATTGGTCCTCTCTCCTTCTCAGTGCAGGTCCCAGCTCTCTAAAGGCATGAGAGGGGTGGAAGCTTATCACACGTCTGTTTACCGAGGCAAGGTCATGGTCAAGAGGAAGCAACAGAGGGTGGTAAAGCCCCAGGAACTAACAAGAGGGCAAGGCCATGTCCACCTCTGGCTGAAAGGGCAGGACAAAGTCAGGTTTTCTCACTGCTGTGACTAAAGGATTGACCAGAACACTACAGAGAAGTAAGTGTATTTGAGGGCTCACATCACGAAGATCTGGAAGCACAGAGAGATTCCACTTGTCAGATACAAATATATGCTCAAAGCCACAACCCAGTTCCCACCTCCTCCAGCCACACCCTACCACTTCAGTTACCACTCAGTTGATCTCTATCAGGGGATTAATTCACTGATTGGGTTGACTCTTAGAATCCAATCATTTCTCCTCTGAGCCTTCTTGCATTATCTCATACATGAGCTTTGCAGGGACACCTCACATCCAAACCATAACATCCCATCCCTGGTCCCTCAAAACTCACAGTCATCTCACAAGGCAAAATAGAGTTTTTTCCATTTCCAAGAGTCCCCATAGTCAATAGTTCTGAGATTGCTCAAAGTTTAAGTCCAAAGTCTTCTCTGAGGCTCAAGGCAATCTCACATTTGAGCTCCTGTAAAAGTAAAAGCAATTTATAAGAATCCAATATATAATGGTATAGAGTAAATGTTTCCATTCACAAAATTACGGGCATAGAAAGAAGAGATAGGACCAAAGCAAGACGGAAATCCAGCTGGACAAACAAGTCCTGTGGCTCCACATCCAGAATCTTGGGCACATGACATGTGAATGTTCTCTCCAAAGGGCATGTGTAGCTCTGTCCCTGTGGCCTTCTTGGTTGCAGCCCAAGTGGCCTTCCTATTGGCTTGTCTCTGCTCGATTCCGGCAGCTTTCCTAGAACCAAGTCCCATGTTACTGGCATTTCTTAATCCCAGGGTCTCCACTGCAGCTCCTCACATCTCCACACTTTGACTTCTCAGGAGATGCCCACAGGGACTGCGACACTACTGCACTTTGCCTGGCCTCCCAGGCCTTTGAAATCTTGGTGGAAGCCTCCATGACTCCTAACTCCAGCATCCCACATTCCTGCAGAATCAGTACCACATGGTTGACCCCAAGGTCTGCCACCATCTTGAGCAATAGCCCAGCCTTCAGGGACCCTGGCTGCAGCCTCCTCTGAGTGTCTGGGTGGCTGAGCATGTTGAAAAACCTTCCTAGACCCCACTGGTCTCCTCTCAAGAGAATTTTTACCTGCACTCCCTTGAGTTTGCAATGAGTGTGATCTTGCCAGTTCCTGAGATGTTCTCAAGCCATCTTTCTGGTTCTCTCTCTGCAAAGTCTTTAGCATTTCTTCAGTGATGGTAATGTCTTTAACAACTGCAACTTGCTTTGACCCAGTTTTACTCCCACCTTTCAAGTCTAAGTTTTTCAAATCTTTCTGCTCTGCTTTTTGCTCTTGATTATCACAATAAATTTGGCTAAAAGTAACCAGCAACATCCATATCATCTGAATGGATGTTATGCTGCCTAGAAATTTCTTCCACCAGATTAAGAAGTTCATGGCTTCTAAAATTAGACTTTCCAGAAAGTCTCTGAACATGGGCCGAATACAGACAACTTCTCAGCCAGAGCATAACAGGAATGGCCTCTACACCAAATTCCAAGAGAGTCCTTCTTTTATGAACCCTCTTGAACCTCGTCTTCACGAACCACTATCCTATTGGCTTTCTGGTCTTCTGAAGTCCCACCAGCATTAGCCATTAATTTCCGCTTACAACAATCTAAAGCATTTCCAGCATGTACTGCTAAGCATCTCAAAATCCCTCCCATCAATTTTAAAAAGCTCAAAAAACTTCTGAACCACATGGTCAGGTTAGTCACAGCAAAGACCCCACTCCTAGTACCAATTTCTGTTTTAGTCAGCTTTCTTTTTTTTTTTTTTTCTGCTGTGACTAATCACTGATTGGTTTAAGACTCTTACAACCCAATCATTTCTCCTCTGAACCTTCTTGCATTGTCTCACACATGAGATTCTGGAGGAAACCTCACATTCAAACCATAATAGAGTCCCTACCTGAGAGAACTGTAGCTATAGTGGAAGGCCACCTACAGAAGCTGTGTCTTAGTAGAGAACGTCACTACCAAGCCACAGCTAGAAAAGGAGAGAGCTGGGGAACTTCTGCTCCTCCTGCCCCCTCCTGCATGGATTTCCTGCTGGCACCTCCCCTTGGTCAGATCATCCAGAATCCAGAGGGCACCGGGGATGGTTGGCAGAGTCCTCAGTGGTGGGTGTCTGTGGGCACAGAGAGAGGTTGAGAAGGATAGAGCCTAGTGGGGCGATCAGGACATGTCCACTACACTTTCCATTTTGAACCTGACATTTGTATTTAAACAAAAAGACAAGACTTCCCCATCAAGGTAAGCCAGAGCAAAACCAAGAGATCTGCCCCCAGAAGAGTCAGAAAGCCTGTATGTACAAGGCAGGAGGAGTCTCAGAGCAGTTTAGGATTTTTATTTTTCGTTTTGCAACTGTTATGCAAAGGGGCCTATTTATTGTAATGCTATAATTTTTTTTAGGGCATCTCCTTTCATTGAAAACTGATCTTTATTTCTCTAAAAACTGGATGCTGTAATAGGCTGCCACAAACACCAATCCAAACCCTGGAATTGAAGGAAAGTTCCTGAGAAAAGCAATGCAAATGGACATTTTAAACAGAATCATATTATAAAAGATAATAATATAAATTATTAAGAACTATCTATTAAACACAGATTAATCCTGCTATAATTAGATTGAAAGAATGTATGCAATTGCCATCATCCGAATGCTTTAACTTTTAAGTCGTTTTTCTAGACAACCTGGGTTGGTGTTAAGGGAAGAGGAGTGCCCTCTAGGGGCTGAAAGCTCCAGTGACCTATTGCCCTTTGACCTCTGCTTTTTCTTCCCCCCAAGTGGAGGAGGATGGGGATCGGGGAGGACTCACTTCCAGCCAGCTGGATGACACACAGAGACCATCATCTGGGAAGCAGAGACCCAAGTTCCAGTTCTGATACAAGAATTGACTCTCTGTATATTCTTGGCCAATGTCCTCTCTCAGCACAAGTTTTCTCATTTGTCAATATCCATTTTTGGTATCTCTTATATTTAATTGCCTCAGTTCTAAAAGTAGAATAATAAAAAATAAAAACCTATATTGTCCTGGGTATTAAATAAAGTAATGCTTGTGAAAAGTTTGTAAATTGTCAGGTGCTAAGCCAACGCAGTGGAAGCTACACTATTTACAAGAGAAAGATCTTGCCAGCTCCTGAGATGCCCTCAAGTCATCTTTCTGGTTCTCTCTCTCTGCAAAGTCTTTAGCAGAGAGGTTGTCCTGAGTTTAAAAATATAGTCTGAAATTTCCATCTTCTGGCTACCGGCAAGTGAGAGGATCATCAAATAGTCTCCCAGAGAGCAACTGGAAAAATTTGACAAAACAACCCTCTGGAGCCCCTGCAGATCAACTAAAGACCTACCATGATCCCAGAAGAATTTATGTTTGAAAAATGATTGAACTTTGAGTAAGAACAATGGGAAATGTAGTGTCCTTGCCTGAGACTGCTTCCAACCCTCCCACCCAGCTTAGTTGGTGCAGAAGGATGGGACAGGTCATGAGGTCAGGCAGCTGCGCTGCTGAAATCACAGGGGGCCTGCCCAGTTTGGAGCTGCAGGTCCTCAAGTCCAGTAGTATGGGTGAAAGCGACGAGGCAGGAGTGGGTGCGCGGGGAGGCCCGATGGCTCTGTGGTCTGGGGTTCTTTCTGGTCATGGAGCATATTTCTGGCTAGAGCAGCAACATATAAGCAGTAAAGACCAGAGAAGGGCTGGGGATGTGGCTCAAGTGGTAGCGTGCTCGCCTGTCATGCGTGCGGCCCGGGTTCGATCCTCAGCACCACATACCAACAAAGATGTTGTGTCCGCTGATAACTAAAAAATAAATGTTGAAATTCTCTCTCTCTCTCTCTCTCTCTCTCTCTCTCTCTCTCTCTCTCTCTCTCTTTTTTAAAAAAAAGACCAGAGAAGACACAAGTTTTAGACACAGTGCTGGCTGTACGCATGTGTGCCTGATACCCAAAAGGGGCTAGCTGGAAGTAAAATGCTGGGGTAGACATTAAAATGACCTGAACTTTGAATATTTCCTTACCAACACACAGATTTCAGCAGAGGAAAGAAGCTCTATTCCCTTCTGATGCTTCAACACAACCTGGGCCCAATCGTTGACCGACTATGAAGATACGCAGACCCAGAGGTGACCCTTAGGAAGAGAGTCTTTCAAAGAAAAACAAGAAGTAAAACATAAAATCTGGGCAGAATATCAGTAGCTGCATATCACTGTGGAGAGAAACTTAGCTAAAAAATGTACAAAACATACAAATGTATATTTAAAAAAAAATACCCTTCAGGGAATACAGAGCTGCTACAGTGTGTATCAGTCTATTTTCTATTGCTAAAATGATGTACCAGAGACTAGGTACTTTATAAAAAAATAAGGTTCTATCTAGCTCACAGTTCTGGAAGTTAGGATGGCAGGTGCCATCTTGGCTCTCGTGAGGCCCATCTGGTGGATGACATCATGACATCACAGCAGGAACATATGGAAAGACACATGTTGAATCGGGAAGACAGAGCAACTGGGAATGGGCCAGGCTTGCTCTTTTATAACAGCCCTCCCGTAGGCACTAACCAAGGTCCGGTGAGAACTACACAGTTCCCTATAAGGACAGGTCCCCACCCCACCCCAAGGACTCAATCACTTTGAATAGGCTCTGCCTCTTAAAGGGCCTACCCTCTCTTCACATTGCCACAAAGAGGACCAAGAGCATGTGAACCTTGGGGGACACACCCAAACCATATCCACACATAGAACATATATGAACTGGAATGTTTTCAACAACAAAAATGAGGCATGCAAAGGGCAGGAAGTGTGACCCAGACTCAGGAAAAAGAAGAAACAAAAGCCACTTCCTCTGAGTGCTTCCGGGTATTTATTTTAGCAGACAAAGACTTCAAAGCAGATAATTAAATATGTCCAAAGGACTGAAAAAAAAAGGTTTATAAATTAAAGGGAAGTATGGCAGTAAGGAATTAACAAATAATTTCAATAAAAAGAAGTCATCGAAAGGAAGCAAATGGAAATTCTGGAGTCAAAAGAACAACTGAAAAGAGAAAGTCAACTAGACTTCCACAGGAGATTCAAGACAGCAAAAGAAAGAATCAGTGAACTTGAAAATTGACCAATAGAAATAATCCACTTTGAGGGACAAAAAGAATAATTTGAGAAGAAGTGAATGAAACTTCAGGGATCTCTGGGACAAGACCATGCTACCAGCAGAATGAACGGGGAAAAGAGAGGGGTAGGGGAAATATTTGAACAAATAATTGCCCAAACTCCAAATTTGAGGGGAAAAAAAACCATTAATGTAGATATCCTTGCCGTTCACCAAACACCAAGGAAACAAAAAGATCCACAGCTAGACCCATCAAACTGTTGAAAGTCAAAAACAAAGACAGATCTTAAAAGCAGCAAAAGAAAAATAATTCAGCACACACAGAAAGTACAGTAACTTTAACTCTTGACTTTTCATCTAAAATAATGAAGACGGGAAGGACGTATTAAATGTGCTGGTAAAAATAAATAAATAAACCTGTCAACAAAGAATTCTATAGTAAGCAAAGTTACTCTTCAAGCAAAAGCCAAATAAAGACAGCCCCAGATTATAAATAATAAATAAATAGAAGGGCTGACAGAACTCATGGCTAAAAGATCTGTCTTATGAGATGCCATATAAAGTCTTACAATCCAAAATAAATTGATACTGGATTGTAATTTGAATCTTCAGGGAGAAATGAGAGACACCAGAAATGGTAAAGATGTGGGTTAATAAAATAGTGTCTCTCTGTCTCTCCTTTTATCTTCTGTTTAATTCTCTTTTTACTTTTTAAAAAGATATACTATTACATAAAGCAATAAGATTAACATTATATCATTAGGTTTATAACATATTCATTAATATGCATATATGAGTGTGTGTGTATATATGAGTGTGTGTGTGTGTGTGTGTGTGTGTGTGTGTATGTATTAGTTCAAAGGATGGAGGGGAGAAATGGAGCTATATAGGTACAAAATTTTTATATTTTACCTGAATTAATTTCATATTAATTTGAAATACATAGTGGTGCATTTACATGTATATCATAACCCAAGAGCAACCAATAAGAAAATAACTAGGAAATATATAGGGCTGACCTAAATTTCCTATGTACTTACATAAATATACTACAGTGAATATCAACTTCATGTATATCCACAAGGCAGTAATTAAAAAAAAACTATAAATAAATAGAAAAATTGATAGAGCAGATGGAGGGGAAAGGGGGAGGGAGGAAGGGAAGGAAAGGAAAAGTACTGGGGACTGAATTAGAGCAAATTATATTCCATGCTTGTATAATTGTGTCAAAATGAACCATACACTATGTATAACTAAAACAAACTCAAAATAGGCTTACTCAAAAAATTATACACAAAATAATTATTTAATACAAAATAAGCAAGGGGAGGAAAAAAAGAACCAAGAAGGTAGAAAAATTGCAGAATGGCAAATTTAAATCCAGCCTATCAATAATTACACTAAAAATAAATGGTCTCATCACCTCCACTAGAAGGAAGAGACTACCAAACTGAATAGTAAAAATAATAATAATAATAATAATAATAATAATAACCCAACTGCATGCTCTCTGTAAAAGGCACACCTTAGATTCAAAGACATAGACAGGTTAAAAGAGACAGAATGGGAAAACATATACCACATAAGTGGTAACTAAAAGAGAGCTGGAGTGGCTATATTACTACCATAAAAGTAAACTTTAAGACAATAAATCTTACTAGAGACAAAGAAAGACATTAAAGAATAACATAAGGATAAATGTGTCAGGAAAATATAGCAGTTATATATGCACTTTATAACACATCCTCAAAACACCATAGCAACAGGATTTACACAGCACTATCAAACAACTGCCGCAACTAATATCTATTTAATATTCTACCCAACAGCAGAATTCACATTCTTTTTGAGTACACATGGAACATTGTTAGGACATTAAGCAAGTCTCAACAAACTCAAAAAACTGAAAAAAAAATACACACACACACACACACACACACACATACACATATATGTATGTGTGCATATAATTAGTGAAGAAATCTAACTAGCAATTAAATTCTTCCCATAAAGAAAAGTTAAGGTTCTGATAGCTTCACTTGTAAATTTTATCATATATTTAAAGAATAATACCAATTCTTCTTACTTAATATAGAGGAGACAGAGCATTTTCTAACTTACTCTATAAGGCCAATATTATCCTAATACCAAAACCAGACAAAGACATTATAAGAAAAGAAAACTGTGGACTACTATCTCTTTTGAATCTAGATTCAAAAAATCCTCAAGAAAATAGAAAATGCCAGCAAATAAATCAAACATTGTATGTGTGTATATATATACATACATACCAGGGATTGAATCCAAGGGAGCTTAACCATTGAGCCACATTCCCAGCCCTTTTTGTTTTTTAATTTGAGATAGAGTCTCTCTATGTTGCTTATGGCTTTACTAAGTTGCTGAAGCCAGCTTTGAACCTATGATCTTTCTGCCATAGCCTCCCAAGGTGCTGGATGGATTCAGCATATTAAAAGGATTGTACACCAAAACCAAGAGAAATTAATCACAGAAATGCATGGTTGGTTCAGCATATGAAAATAAATCAGTGTAATACGCCATACTAATAGACTAAAAGGAGAGAGACAGAGAGAGAGACCCACTCGGTAAACTCAGAAAAAGCACTGCAAAAATATAGCAAGTAGGATTGTTGATTAAGTTCTAATAAATGAGGAAGGATAGAGGTATCTACAAAAGAGCCACAGCTACCATCCTACCTAATAGTGAAAGAGAGAATGTTTTACCATTAGGATCAGACAAAGGAAAGGATATCTGTTTTTATAACTTTACCTAAAATTGTGTAGGCAGTTTCTATCAGTGAAATAAGACAAAGAACAAAACAAAAGAAAGGCTTATACATTTAAGGGAAAGAACTAAAATCACCTTTGTTGAGAGATGACATGAACCTTTATGTACAAAATTCCCCCAAAGAATTCATGCTAGAACTAAGAGGCAAATTCAGAAAGGCTACAGGTTGGGAAATGAATATACAAAATGAATTATATTACCTTCGACTAGCAACAAATAACCCAATTAAGTGATTCAGTGCAGACAAAGGAATTGCATTCATAATAAAAAGAATACAATGTATTTAACAAAACATGAGCTAGGCATGTACATTAACATCTGCAAAAAAAATTGGTGACAAAAATAAAAAATTCTAAATAAATTAAGAGACAGCCTATGTTCATGGATTAGAAACTCAGCAAGGCCAACAGGCAATTCTCCCAATTCAATCTATAAATCCATTCTCTGAGGAATCTTCTTAAACTCTCTGAAACTTTTTCTTCACCTGCAAAATGGATACAATAATCCTATTCTCACAAAGTAGTTCTATAAATTATGAGATAATCTACATCCAGTGATTAGTACAGTGTCTGGCACAGAGTAAGGGGTCAATAAATGGAAGAAAAAAGACAAACCCAGATGTTGGGGGGGGCCCTGAACCATTTTAGGAAGTTGCCTGAATTTCTGTTTCAATTTTGATCACAACTTTTACTTCTAAATTTTATTAGCCTGTATTAATCACCCACTTTACAAAGTTCCCTTTAAATAAATTATATAATTTATTTAAAGTTGCAGCCATTGGTTTAGAAAGTCTTATCTGAGGCAAAGAAACATCAGGCCACTTTTGGGTTGATGTGCATGGAAATTGAGTTTCATGACACTTAATTTTTTTGCAAGAATATGAATTTGTTCAACAGCATCAATTTAGTTCATACTATATGCCAGAGAGTGGAAATAGAGCAGTGAAAATATTAAATGTTTCACTATGGAGTTTACATTATAGAGAGGGAGACAAATGATAAACAGATAGATATTTTTTGAAAACATGATGTTATTGATGAACCCAGCCTCATTCCATCTTAACATTGGGAGCCATCTCATCACAAAGTCATGAAAAGTTAATTTTTGTTTTACTATAATTTACTGCGATTTCTAAACTTGTTTGAAATTCCTGCCCGTGCTCTGAGCTCACCCACGCCTGGCTTTTCCTGACCAGATAACAACCCACTCTAAAACCTTAGTGGCACCTCATAAATCCTGGCTCCCCCTGACCAGATAGCAACCCTCTCTAAAACTTCAGCAGCGCCTCATAAATTCTGATATTGGGATCTGAATTTACTCTGTACTTTGAAATATCATGCCATGTAGATCACTAACCTACTATCTGCCTTTGTATTATGCTTGTCAAAATCCTGTTATCTGTAAGTTCTCAAGACACCCCTCCCCCCCCCTTTGCAACTTTTTGTGCTATAAATCCTTGAGCCACAGCTGATCTCTACCCCGGATTGCGAGAGACTGCCGCTGATCAGCTGGGGTTTTGTGTGTGTTCACAATACAAGCTTTAACTTGATTTAAAACTGGAGTTGGTGGTCTTTTCTTTGTGTTGGGATTCAACAATTATGTGTTAGATCCTGAGAAGAAACATAAAGAAGGATGGAGGTACAAAGAGATAAGGGACCGAGGACCAGGTAGGTCTTCCCTGAGAGACCAGAGAACAGCGAAAGGGCCAATCATGTTAATGTTGCCATTGCACTTTAAAAAGTCGTGTTCTGGCTGGGGCGGTGGTGCACACCTATAATCCCAGCTACTCTGGAGGTTAAGGCAGGAGGATCACAAATTCAAGACCAATCCCAGCAATTTAGTGAGGCCCTGAGGACTTTGTGAGACCCTGTCTCAAAATAAAACATTAAAAACCAACCAACCAAACAACAACAACAACAACAAAAAAATGGGCTGGGGATGTGGCTCAGTGGTTAAGCGACCCTGAGCTCAATCCCCAGTACAAAATGGGGAAAAAAAAAAAAAAAAAGAAAAAGAAAAAAAAAAGAGTTGCGTTCTGGGATCAAATAGGTTTGGGAAATGGGAGCTGAAACGTTCCCTCCCGAGTGTGCCTTAAGCCAATTTGCATGGGGCCTCTCCATGAGGAAGCTGTGGAAGGCACCACTTCCCAAACTCCTCACCTTGGCGCCTTCTTCCCAGAGTCTTTTGCAGAATCCTGTCGCACAGAAGAGGGAGATGCTGGTGGCCAACCTGAGAGAACGGGCAGCTCGTGATGCTTACCAGCTGGCCATGCAGTTTTGCCAGAGCAGGCGCTGGCTGGCATTTTAACGCCCCGGGGTACAGTAGAGCTCAGAAGCCACCTGAGGCATCGGCCGACTTACAAGCCGGAGGTGTCTTTTCCTGAAGAGAAGGGAAAGGCCAATCTGTCAGCTCTTCTACACAAGCCTGTGCAGGGGGGGTAAAATGTGCTGTGGCCGCCCGCCTGCCCCACCCCACTGGCGGTACAAGGTGTGCCAGGGAAATTCAGCCAAGGCAAGAGAATGGGGCATCCCCTTCTCCCCAGAACTTAAATGTGTGAAAACAATGGCTCAGCTGTTGCTTAGAGGGAACACACGGCTTTGTGGGAGGCACGGGCCAGGGAGGCCAGAGACCAGGGTCTTAATGGCCAGGATAAGTGTCTCCTTGGGTGAGCTGGGGCAAGTGACATCTCCTCTGGGCCCCAGGAGCCTTATGTATCACAGGGGCGCTCTCAGGTCTCACCGTGAACCAAGTTCAAGGACATGGTTGGTAGGGATGGGGTTCGGGCAAAGTTCTTCAGTCTCACCAGAGATGGCTACTCTATAAATATCAAGGAAAACAACATCAACTAGGCTCCACTTATTGAGCCAAGTGGGGTTTACATATGTTTGATAACATACGTTATTTTAATTTAATAATCGAAACTATTCCATAAGGGATGCATTATTATTGGCCCCAATTTTAAAAGTGAGGAAATAGGGTCAGAGAGGAAAATTTAGTTTCCTAGGGTTGCTCAGCTTCTCTGTGGCCAAGCTGTTAAAACTGGATTCCAATATTCTATGCTCTTAGAATTCTCTGTTGAAATCCTTAGCTTATCTGTCTTGGTGCGAGAGCAGGGAGAAGGAGTAGGAGGAACTCAACCAGCCCTTTCTCCGCCCACCCCTATAGTCCATCACTCTGGTCTTCTTGCTAATCACTACAGGTATTTGCCAGATGCTGGTGGGCTGTGGTCAGGCAGGAAAACAGGTATATTCCCCAGCGAGCACTTGTTTGAATGAATGGATGGTATTGGGAAACAGCAGGCAAAGTGAGATTTCATCCCAAATATCTGAGGGTTAGTAACAGGTTCATTGCATCTAGTCAAATACTAGGGCCTCAGAAGAGTGAAATTATGGCATTTGCAGGAAAATGGATGGAGCTGGAGAATATCATGATAAGTGAAATAAGCCAATCTCAAAAAACCAAAAGCCAAGTGTTTTCTCTGATGCTGGTCCATAAAGCAGGGGGCAAGGGAAGAATGGGAGAACTTTGGATTGGGCAGAGGGGAGTGACAGGAGGGGAGGGGTCAGGGGGTGGGATGGTGGTGGAATGAGACAACATTATTGCCCTATGTACATGTATGATTGCATAAATGCTATGATTCTGCATGTGTATAACCAGAGAAATGAAAAGTTGTGCTCTAATTGTGTAACATCAACAACAACAACAACAACAAAGACCTAGGGCCTCAGATACAAAGTTGGGTTCATGGGCTGGTGGAAGACAATTCTGATGGAAGACATGGGCCCATAGCAGTTTATGATAATCTGGGGTGACACTTCACTTATCTGAGTTCTGAACAAGGCAGCTTGGTGGTATTTGTCCTTCTTGGTGCCATGGTTGGTTGGATCTAAAAAGGAATGGTAATTAGTCATCAAAGAAATAGAAAATTCTGGAATCAGAGCAGGGTAGAACCCACACTCTCCAGGGCTTGGTGTCTAACGCCCTGGCATCAGGGGACAGAGGGGACAGCATCATGAGATGGGGCAATTTGGCACAGAGAACACTGCTGTCTGGGAGTCTGGGGTTTCCAAGGGGGCTGTGCCTCCAGCTAGAGGAGGATGCACACAGGTCCAGTTCCCCAGATGCCCAGGCAGCTTGGCAGTCCCCTCATTGACGCCTTTCACACCTGCCAACATCAGTCTCTAGGAACCTGAGCCAGTCCTGAGAGCCATCCCCCACTCCCCATGCAGAGCTGTCAGAGCACAGACGTCTCAAGTGTTAAGACCAAACCTAATTACCTAACTGTAGCAGCCTAAACAAAATTAAAAGATATATTTAAAAGTCATCCATGTCTAGTGTCAAAAAAAAAAAAAAAACCAAAAAAACAGATCAGCAAAAAGTAAAATCATGTGTAAACCTATCACTAAGACTAGTGACTGTTAGGTTCTCAGTGTAAAACCTGACAATTGCTTTGTAACTTATAGGATAGATATGTGATTAATAAGCTTTCAAAAACAATGAAATGAGAGTCGCTGTGTTGCCTGGAATGGTGCTTTTGCTAATCAAACTGTATCACGAACCTGTCTTCAAGTCAATAAGTATACATCATATTTAGTGATAGCATACTGTTTCATCAGCTGAATCTACTATATTTGTTATATGGTAGATTTGGTATACTATGTTATATAGAAGAACACACCAAGCCCTTGTTACATGGTGTATATGAATATACCAAACCCATATTATTAACCATTTATTTCCTTTTCTTTCTTTCTTTCTTTTTTTTTTTTTTTGGTACTGGATATTGAACTCAGAGGTGCTTAACCACTAAGCTACATCCTCAGCCTTTTTTTAAAAAAATATTTTTTTAGTTGTAGATGGACACAATATCTTTATTTTGTTTCCTTATTTTTATGTGGTGCTGAGGAGCAAACCCAGTGCCTCACATGTGTGAGGCAAGTGCTCTGCCACTGAGCTACAATTTCAGCTCCATTTTTTATTTAGAGACAGGTTCTTGCTAAACTGTTTAGGGCCTTGCTAAGATGCAGGGGCTGGTTTTAAACTCGAAATCCTCCTGCCTCAGCCTCCCGAGCTGCTGGGATTACAGGTGTGCACCACCACGCCTGGCTATTTTTTCTTGATAGAGACAATATTGTAAAGAGCATTTTAACCCTCCCTATTATGAATCTTCCTGAAGAGTTCCCTAAAAATGGAATTGCTGGGCTGGGGTTGTGGCTCAGAGGTAGAGTGCTTGCCTAGCATGCATGAGGCACTGGGTACAATGCTCAACACCACATAAAAATAAAACAAAAGTATTGTGACTACCTATGACTAATAAATAAACATTTAAAAAATGAAATTGCTGCATCAAATATTAGGGAACAATTTAAGAACTTCACGAAACATTTCCAAATGATTACCCCACCCACACCACAAGCAATTGCTCTAATTTACACTTTGCTTCCTCTAAGCTGTAGCGGATAGTTCTCTTTACTTTTGACCAATATGATGTTGAAAACTGGGTTCTTATTTGTATGTGCATTTATTTTGTTGTATGATTTCATGAGGCTTCTAACTTTATCAAAATGGTAGACAGTATCATTTTGTACCACTATTTATTGAATAATAATTATTCCCCTTGTGAATTTTAGATGCTATTCTTATAATATATTAAATTACTATATGCCTTGGGTATTTTGGGGACTATCTATTCTGTTTCTTTAATATGCCTATTTATTCTGGTATTAGAACTATGCAATTTTCATGCTGCAAACTAAATGTACATACTAATATTTAGTGAAACAGACCCAGTACTCTCTGGCTAGTTCTTCTTTTCCAGATTTTTTTTTTTGCAATTCTTGCATATATATTTTAGTCATACTTAATGCCTACATATATATCTTTTAAATAATTTTACAAAGTGTAAAACCAGTATTATTTTGGTAGAGATAGCATTAAACATCTATATTGACTTGGGAGTTACTACACTGAACCCTCTCATTTAGGATACAAATGTCTTCTTTTCTGTCTCCTGGTCAAGTTTTGTCTTCATACACATATTGCTTATTTGTATCAGTTTTAAATTGTCCTTCCTATACAGGAAAGCTAGATATGGATATAAATGCAGATTTATATAAATATATATTATATTATATTTATATATATATATAATATATATTATATTTATATATATATATATATATATATAGAGAGAGAGAGAGAGAGAGAGAGAGAGAGAGAGACTTTTTTTTTAGCAAAACATTATTTTAGCAATAAACTTTCTTACTAAATGTACCTAAGTACTTAGGATATTTTTTTTCACTTTCTCATCTTGACTGTCTTTATATCAGTAAGCGACCTACTAAAACAACAACTGGAACCCCTTTGTAAATATCTATAACTCCCGATGGAATGATAACTTTGGTACTGTCCAGTAAACCTTGCCAGTCCTTCTGTTCTGGAACACTTTTGCATCAGTTGGTAAGTAGTGACCGATGACAGCAGTGAGACATACTCTGTTGTGAATTGGTTAGCTCCAGCTCATGGCTATAGCCTGTGACATCTGCTGAAAAATGGGCCTCCATTCGTGGTGACAATTAGGCAATTTCTTTCACCAGTTTGGACCATTTCAGAGAAGGCAGCGTGGCGTCAGGACCTGTGCTGTAGGAGCAGGTGCTACACACTCAGGGCAGTGTTCTCGGCACGTGGGCCGCTGACCCCCTGAGCGTGCATGCAGGTTTCCAGAGCTGGAGGATCACAGCACACTCAAGGCAGAAGCAGGTTCTGAGAATCCAACTGACTTCTATTAAGCAGACATTGGAGAGATGTACAAGAGTACAGTGTCACTTTTCTCACTATTTTTTGTTTGTTTTGTTTTGGAAAATATAGATATTTTCATAAAAAATCACTTATGTTACCATTAAATAAGTTCATTATTGTTATTTTTACCTAAATAAAGAAAAATTAAAGTGCTGTCTTCATGACTAACAGGAGTTTTGATAGAGAGAATTCACATAAACAAAAGCTCTGTAGGTGTCCTAACTAATTTTCAACACTGCAAAAGTGTTCTGAGGCCCAAAACTTTGAGAACCATGACTTTAGGAAAACCCACAACTTATTAGTGTGCCCAAATTATGTTATTGCTCCTGCTTCCAAAGGCTCAGTTTTGACTCTGGTTTTATTGTTAGAGGACTATAACTCTTTGTGTAAGTAGTAATTGTGCAGTGTTTTGATGTTTATAAATTCAAGACTTCATAATTAAATATTAAAAATGAAATCCAGATTGAAGATACAGAAGAGTTTGGATAAGTTCCTTAATGTTCTTTTTAAATATTATAAACATTTTTAAATATTATAAACATCTGGCAGTGGGAGAACAAAGAATTATTATTAATAATGAACCATTCAGGAAATAGCTTCTGCTATTGTACAGAAACCAGAAACTGGCACATCTTTTGAAACTATGTAAGGAATGGTCCAGAATAAAACCAATATTTTTTATATGGGGAATGAAAAACAACTTGATTATTTCAATGAAGATAATGAATAATTTGGTATCAATAAAGTGTGAATGTTGCTCAGATCATCAGAGTGCTCAAAACCTGTGTAATTAAAAGTTGAAAGTGTTATACTTCCACATTTCTAAAGAATGGCAATTAAGTCCTGTTAACAGTTTAAGTAAAGAAAAATTTCTCTCATCAATGAGGGAAAATTGTAAAAACATTATAAATCAGTTTCACATAAAAAAGTATTAGCCACCATCAAAACTTCTAAAAAATTTATTGGAGTATTGATAAAGGTAATGAAAAACATCTAGAAAATGCCATCTGTATGTTTAAAAGTAATTGAGCATTCTCAGACATAAAATATTTAATAAACTCCAAGAAAAGGAAGTAACATCGATATGAGTTTATCATAGCAATCTAAATGTATGGACTTGCTTGCTGCAAAAATATTTATCTACTGATATGAGAAAACAACTTTTTGGAAAATGTATAAATCAAGGCAGTAAAATTTCAATCATTATTGATGAAGCCTCAACTGTTTCACATAAAATAGTTTGAATAATTTACTTAAGATGTGAAATTCAAGACTTTGAAGATAATTTAATGTTTTTTGTTGATCTCGTGAATCAGGAAGGAATGACATCTGAAATAATTTATCAAAATTTATGGTTGACACATAAGAAAAATGGTTTCAATGAGAAATATTTCCATGAAAAACATATTAGATGTTGTATAAGCAGTGCCTGTGAAAGAGCTAGGGAAAGACAGTGCAGTTTCAGCAAAATTTTAGGAATATTCCTGGATGTTTTAATTTGGTACTGTCCAAGTCACTGAAGTCAACTGTCTCTGAGGGGTGGGGTGAAATTCAAAAAGCAATTAAGTAATTATAAATGTTTTCTCAATGAACTTTCAATTTTCATGCATCATATAGCATCGGGAAAAGTTTAATAATAACATATCTGAAGATTTGGGAATTGAAACATTTGGGCAATGATGGGCAGCCTATAGTGCCATAATTGCAAAAGTGGTTTGAAAATTATGTCATTTATCAATTTAACAATAATAGTGTCATAGGAGAAAACATTTAGAAAATTACCCTTAAAAAAGAGTCTTTGCTTTAAGTTAATTTGAAAGTAAAATATCAATAATATCTTTAGTTTCATAGAAAGCTTACTAAATATAGGAGGCAGATTAATGTAGCAAACATTAAAAATAATTTAAACACATAAAACTAAAAAAATGGAGATTTAAAAGAAATAAAGAAATATATACTTTAAAATAAGATAAAGTATTAATTTAAAGGGAAAATATATCAGGTTGATAAATTATCAGATATATATATTGATAAATGGCCAAAGTAAAAATATAATAAAATTTTGTTTTCTTTTCATTTATTTTTCCTTACTAAATTGTGTCCTTTAATTTATAATTACTATGGCTTTGGTTGTTATTTGGCTCTCTGAATGGATTGAAAGTACATTACGGTTCAGAATGATTTTCATAATTAAATGCAGCCAGGCATTGTTCGGCAGCTGCAAGCAAATCACTGTCGGACAATTCCATCCACCGCAAATGCAAGGGCGCCCCCCTACACACGCCAAGGTGTCATGGGCCATGACGTCACTAGGTGACATCATCTTAAAGGGTGACTATCTTATATGAGTACTGTACTGTTGAAAAGGTAGACAGTTTTGTGGCTTATTTGATAATAGATTTTAAAAACACAAAGTCCTGAGTATTTTAAAAGTTTAGAAAAAATTTGGATTGATTTCTGTAAGTATGAGCAATCCTGTGGACCTTAAGAGATCCATTTTTTCCAAGTCATCCACTAACTAATGTTAAGTTGTTGGTAGAATTTGATGTGCACGTAATTTAGATTATAACTCAGGAGGAGCAGCATTTAATTAGTGACAACTGTATTTTTAATAAAATTACATCAAGAATTTCTAAAAATCAACAAAAGATTTGGAAGTGACTGGAATAATTTGTCAATTTTAGCTATAATCTCTGCTAATTGCAGGAGCTTTTATATATAGATATATAGAGAGCTTAGTTTCCATAGGAAGTAAAAGGGAGTAAAAGTTCATATTTTTAATGTATATATTAGTTCATATTATTAAATCCCTAGCTCAACATTTTGAATGTCCTCCATGCTTTTATTACAGTTTATCATTTAATTGGAGGGGTAGGCCCTGGTATGACAAACTTATGTAACAAGAATAGTTGGGGGCTTTGTTATCTTTTCCCTGAATTTTATTATAATAATTTTAATGCTTTGCCATTAAGCATAATGATAATGTTTGATTTGACATAATTAAAAAATAAAATTGTATAAGTATTATCTCTGGTACACAAAGAGTTTAATAAGGTTTTCATTTTGGACATATTAATAGTGGATTCTTAAAAAATTATAGTTATAGATGAACAGAATTATTTTATTTTATTTGTTTATTTTTATGTGGTGCTGAGGATGGAACCCAGTGCGTCACACATCCTAGGCAAGCGTTCTGCCACTGAGCTACAACCCCAGCCCTTAATACTGGATTTTAAACATTGAATTGACCTGTTTTCATAATGAGCCCTATTTAGCACTGGTATATTATTTTCTTAATGTAGAGCTGAATTCGACCATCCTTCAACTGTTTAAAAGTTTTTTATTTTTTGGTAGTTGTAGATGAATTGCATACCTTTATTTTATTTGTTTATTTTTATGTGGTGCTGAGGATTTTACTCAAGTGTCTCATACATGCTAGGCAAGCACTCTACCACTGAGCCCCAGCCCCAGCCCCTATCCTTCAATTTTTTAAAGAAATTTTATATCCATATTCCAAAGCACAACTGCTCATTGTTTGTTTGTTTTCCTGTGTATATCTATGAATGTCATCAGGGCTTGGGTTTGAAAGGTCTACTGATGCAACAATATGAACTCAAGGGTACATTCTTTGACAATCATTTCAAGTTCTACTATGGGTTTTAGTCTATGCAGGTTTTCTATTTTTTTCCCATTCATTTATTTATTACTGTTTTCTAATGCATGTATCTTTATTTTTTCCAGCTTCTATTTCCTTTTGAGTGTATTTTAGGGGGATAGATTCTTAAAAAATAATCTATCTCAAGGAAGCGAATCAGTATACATAGTACAAAGAGGAGAATCATTGGGAAGGAAAATGTCCCTAATGTTTTTAAGGGAAGCCACCTGTGGTCAGCAAAATCCTGACCCATCCTGGCAGATGTCATCACTGGTAGAGGAGTTCCTAAAAGTAACCCCTGAGGAGTCTCATCTCACTTTAACAGTAAAAAGAGACCATTTGGGGGCAAACGCAGGAGTCACATACTTGGTCTTGAACTCTTAGCCATGAAGAATACTCAAAGACAGATGTACTAACATGAGGGCAAAAGAAAAAAATCAGAGGACAGTCATGCATGAACATTTAAGAGAGAAAGATGATGGTCCTTTTAAATGTAACTCAAGATGTGGATGTGCATTTGTGTCAGCCCTACCAAAAATAAGTAAAGCTGAGAATTTATAATAGAGAAAGGGGTCTCATGCATGACTGTCCATTAATACCGAGACTCTGACAAAATCCCAAGTTTGTCCTGAGCTTATTTGAGTCTGATCTAACAGACCGGCTGTTGGGGAAAAAAATCCAGATCTTGGGCTGGGGATGTGGCTCAAGCGGTAGCGTGCTCACCTGGCATGCGTGCGGCCTGGGTTCGATCCTCCAGCACCACGTACAAACAAAAGATGTTGTGTCCGCCAATAACTAATAAATAAATAAGTATTTAAAAAAAATCCAGATCTTGAGATGTGTACATGTAAATAAAAGCTTTTAAAGCTTACTGGCCCTGCCTCACCTGGCTGTTACCACTATTTGGTCCTTTAGCTACTGTATTTCTTAATCTTCTAATAAAATTTGTGTCTTCCAGATTGCAACAGTTCCATGGGTAAGACGAAGGCAAGGCAAAGACCCCAACACACCTGAACAAAGGGAGAGCAGTTTCTCTAGGGTCCCCATTACATTAGTCAGGCAAAGACTTTAGATCTTTGGTTAGGCAGGGTCACTGCCCCTTGCTCGCTGGAATCAATCACAGAAGATAGAACCTTGCACTTTATTGACCCTTAAGAATAGGGATCCCAGGTTTTGAGGGGAGAGATGAGATATGAATTTGGGGACACCAATAAGAAACACCAAGTCTCATGAAAACAAGTTCCCTTGAGCCATTGGAATGCAAGAAATGCCCATGGACTTTTAAAATGCAAAGCAAGCATTTCTGAACCGTCTGTCTCAAGTCCTTAGCCATGCCCTTGACCTATGCCCTCACCTACAAAAAGTATCATGAGGGGAATACACAAGTGCAGGGGAAACTGGAATGAAACTGTATAACTTCACTCTGACCCCATCTCTAGTCCACCTCTAGCAACTGTCTCTCTATAAATAATAACACCCTTCTCCAAGGGGTGACTGTCTCTGAAATGTCATTTTCCCTTGAAGGTGTGTGTATTCCTTACTTGATCCCCAAAGACATCTCTCTTGATGCTCTCCCCCTTGAATATATATCTGTTTTCCTAAATAAATTTGTCTGGAAAAAATAGAGTTCATTAAAACTCCTAATTTTTGAGCATAGTATTTTTGTAATTTCTATATCACATGACCTTAAACATAACCTTTTCTCGCAGATCTTTAATCAAACCACTTTATCATTCTGAATAGTATAATTTTTAAAATTGAGATATAATTCGCATGCCATAAAATTCATCCTTTAAAGTTTATAATCCGCTGGTTTTTGTTATATTCACAAGTTTTACAACCATCACTACCATTTAATTGGAGAACATTTTCATCACTCTTAAAGGAAAACTGGCACCCATTAAACTTCCATTACCCACTGTCCCCTCCCCTCCCCCCTCCAAGCACTAATCTACTTTCTGTCTCTGTGGACTCACCTCTCCTAGACATTTCAAAGAAGTGGAATAATACATTACTTGACTTTTTGTGTCTGGCTTCCTTCATTTAACATAATATGTTGTAGCATATATTATTCCTTTCTATGGTTAAATAATATTAAATTATTGCTGCTGTCTGGCTGGGCACAAAATAACCGAGCTGCCACACAGCCTTATAGGTTCAAAACAGGAACTCTTTTATTCTCCGAACTCCCTCGAATGCCAGGCACGTGGCCTTCTCTCCGGACACACCAGACACCAACCGGAAATCCTTCCTCTGGAAATCCCTCCTCTGGAACTTCCCCAACCAATGGGAACTCTCCGGGAATCCCTGCAAGAACTTCAAAGTAGCAGGCTGAGGCGGACAGTAAAGGTCTAATATACAATTGAATCAATCCAGCATCATCTTAATGGCTCGCCTCTCAACCAATACTATTGGCAAAATGCCAGGGGCCATTCCGACTGGGCTGTGGCTCTCAGCATATTATATGCATGGACATATGAAAAAATGTTTCTATACATTCATCTTTGATGGACATTTGACTCTTCACATCTCCTGACTGTTGTGTTATTTTAAGTTGGATAATTTGTCTTCTTATTGTTGAGTCTGTAAGAGTTCTTCTGGATATATATCTTATCATATATAAGATTGTTATATAAAATATGATTTGAAAATATTTTCACTTATTTTGTGGGTTGCCTTTTGAACTTCTTGATAGTGTTCTTAGAAGCACAGAAGTTTAAAATTTTGATAAAGTCCAATTTATCTATTTATTTCATCTTTGCTTGCTTGCATATTAGTTGTTATATCCAAGAAACCATTAGCCAATTGAAAATCATAATTAAATCTTATGTTTTTTTCCTAAGTTTTATAGTTTTAGCATTTGTATGTGTATTTGAACCATTTTGAGTTGGCTTTTAGTTACTATACAAAAATGCAAAAAACTTCACCATTTGCATGTGAATAGGCAATTATTCCTTCATCATTTCTTGAAAAAAGTAGTACTTCTTCACTGAAATTTCTTGGCATCTTTGTTGGCAACCAACTGATAATAGCTGTATGAGATTATTTTTGGACTCTCAATCTATATCATTTGATGGATACACACACACACACACACACACATATATATATATATATATATATATATATATATATATCCATACTTATATCATTACCACACTGTATTGGTTATTTTAGCTTTGTAATCTAAGTTTTGAAATAGGGATATATGGGTCCCCACAATGTCATTTTTCTTTTTCAAAGTAGCTTTGAATATTCTTTGTCCCTTGCATTTTTATGTGAATTTTAGGATTGGCTTTTCAATTTTGGGGGGTCAGGGAAGTAGTTGAAATTTTAATGTAATATTAGAGCTTTTCAAAGCCTCTGCATATCTCCATCTCCAGCTTCTCTATTAGCTTGTTTGTAATATAAGCCACCATCTCAGGAAGCCAGGAAGTTAAGCAATTGCCTGTAATTGTTTTTCACAAACACTTCTGGGAAAGAGGCTTTTTGCATTAGGTGACCACTGAATCGGGTCAAACAAAGATGGCTCTGAAGATGGGATGTTTCAGAGACCACCACATAGGTCAAATAGTGAAAATTCACTGGGAACAAGGCTTTGAAAAAAACAGCCCTTTCCTACTTCCTCTGGTAGCTCCCAGACTGTTGGTTTTCACTGCAAATTCAGGCTGTTGGTGTTCAATGCAAGTTCAGACTGTAGGTTTCCAAAGCTACTGCAGAGCTGGAGAATGGGAGATGGGGTAAAAAAAAAATACCACAAAGTTGCTGGGTTTATCCCCCTCCCTCCAAGTTTTATCTATTTTCACTGAAAAAAACAAACAAACAATAAAACCCAAAGCCTCTCTGCATTGCTGCAAAACTTTAGGATTTTTCTGAATTGTGAAAAAGTTGATTCTGACCATTTTTACTAGTTTTCTCATTACTTTTTTGGAGGCTAGAATTTTGGGATGTCTTGGCTTTGTCATTTTCATTGACAGCATGCAAAAATGTTACCTCACCTTTTCTCTCTCTCTATTTTTTTTGGGTGGTTGTGCCAGAACTCTGTCTTACTGGAATTTTCTTTTAAAGAATCAGATATGGAATTTAGTAATTCTCTTGTTTTCCATTTTTCCAGTTAATTAATTTCAATCTTATTCATTTTTCCTTTAGTAAAGTCATTTTATTTTCCTTTTTACTTCATGAAATGAATTTCTAGTTCATTTATCTTGAGTCTTTTTTTGCTCCATAGTAAACTATATTAAAATTATGAATAATCCTCTGAGAAATACCATGGAGTCTCATGAGTCGTGATACACAGTGTAATCATAATTATTTTCTAGCCTGTAGTTGCAGTGTGATTTTTTTTTTACCTCAGCTTTATTTATGAGGGGATTTTTAATTTTCCAAGTGAGTTTTATTTATTATTTTGCGGCCTGTTCATTATTTCATTGCACTGCAATATTTAAGCATGTCAGGCAAATCTCCTTTTCTGGGATTCAGTTTTTTCCTTTGTTACTCACAAGATCATTAATTTTAAAAATATTCCAAAACATCTAAAAATAATATATTCACAGGATATTCTTTACTCTCTCACATCTATCATGACCAAATAGATTATTCATTATCTCTATTCCTTATTTGGTCTATCAAAGACTGAAAATTATTTAAATCAACATTATTGATCTGGACAAAAATTAATTTATGTATATATTACACACATCAACATATATTCATTTTAAATCTATGTTATCTTTTAGTGTGACTGTATCACAATCAAGTAAAGAACATTTCTATGGTGCCAAGAAATTCCCTGTGCCCTTTTCAAGCCAACCCCACCCCTCTAACACCAGTCCCAGGCAGCAATCTTTCATTTTCTGTTACTATATTTGCCTCTGTAGATTGATACATAAAGGCCATCACACAGGTTGTATTCTTTTGTGTCTATCTTGTTTGGCATGATAGTTTGTGATTCATCTAGATAACTGTCAGTATCACTCATCCATCCTTCTTTTTTGCTGAGTCATGTTTCATTGTATGGATATACCACAATGTACATACCCACTGATCAGCTGATGGGCATCTGGACTGTTTCCATTTCAGGCTATAGGCTTAAAAATGCTGTGACTCTTTGTGAAAAGTCTTTGTGTGACCTCTTGTTTCATTTCTCTGGATTGCATTGTAAGTGTATTATTAGCTTCATTAGAAACAGTCAAACTTTTTCCCCACAGTGGTTACCCATTCTACTTCTTACTAGCAACATAGAAGTTTCAGTGGTTCACATGGTCACTGATGCTCTGAGTTGTGAAAAAGGTTGATTTTGACCACTTTTACTAGTTTTCTCATTACTTTTTTGGAAGATATAATTTTTGGATGTCTTTTAAATTTTGGCTTCTAAAGCAAATGTATCATGGTATCTCAATGTGTTTTTAATTCACATTTCCCAAGTCGCAGACAAGGTTTTCTTATTTTCCACTTTGGATATCTACTTTTGTGTAATTATCTGTTTCAATTTGTGCCTATTTTAAAAAAAATAGGTTGTTTCCCTTCTAATTGAGTTGAGAGAGTTCATATTATATTTTTGAAGGAAGTCCTTGACTGATAGAGGTATTGCTTACTCTAGCTTTGTGAAGCCTAAAATCAGATAGATTGCTTTCACTTTATTATTTTCCAAAAAAATTTAAACTTCTTTTGTTTCTTGGTCCTCATATATACTTGTCATCCACTTAATTAGATGTCCTCTGATTCCTTTCATCAGCATTTTACATTTTGCAGAATACAAATCTTGTGTGTTTTGTTAGATTTATACCTAAGAATTTCATTTGTTTTGAACAATCACAAGTAGTCTTGCATTTTAAACTTTTGTGTCCATTGATAGTATATAGAAATACAATTGATTTTTTTTAAAAAAAAATGGTTTATGTTCTATCCTGTGATCTTGCTGAGCTCATTAGTTTCAGGATATTTTTGTAGATTGCTTGGGATTGTCTGCATAAATAATTATGTCATCTACAACTAGAGTCTGTTTTCTCTTTGATCTATTACTACTACTACTACAACGCTCAGTAGACATAAGCATTACTCCAGCACTAAGTTGAATGAGAGCAACGAAGCAAACACCCTTGGATTTCCCAGTCGTAGGAAGAATCACTCAGTGTTTCACCCTTAAGTGTAGTGTTTGCAACAGGGTTTTCGTACATATGCTTTACCAAACTGAGCAAGTTCCCATCTAGTCCTATTTTTCTGAAAGTTTTAATCAGGGATGGGTGTTAAATTTTGTCAAATCCTTTTCCTGACTCACATAATCATGGATTTTTTTCCTTAACCTGTTAATATGTTGGATTACTTTGATTGATTTCTGATTACTGAATCAGCCTTGCATCTCTGAAATAAACACCCCCATGGTCTCAGAATATAATCCTTTTAATAGATTGCTAAATTCTCTTTGCAAATACATTTTAAGGAATTTTTCATCTGTATAGATGAGCAATACTGGCTTATAGTCCTTCTTTTTTTGTACTACCTTTGTCTGGTTTTAGAAGAGTAATACACAAAATATATTTAAAGTGTACCCCTTTGTTCTGTTTTCTGGAAGAATTTGGCTTAATTCTTCTTTAAGCGTTTGGTAGAATTTTCTGGTGGAATTTTCTGAGTTTGGAGATGTGGGGAGTTTTTAGATCATAAATTTAATTTCTTGTAAGGTACAAGATATTCAAATTATCCACTAAATACTGGCGCAGCTGTGCTAGTTTCTACTTTTCAAGGAATTTGTCCCTATCCTCTAAGTTTCCCAGTTTGAGTGATTGTGGTGGTGGGGTAGGTTTGTCTCCTACCCTTCTGACAGCTGCAGTCTGCTTTATTGCAGGTATTGGTAAATGTGTCTTCCCTTTTTCTTTAAGTATTACCAACAAACCAACTTTTCAACTTTATCGATCTTTCCAAAGAATGAGATCTTTGTTTCATTACTTTGCTCTATTTGTTTTTTTTTATTTCATTGATTTGTTCTTATATATTTATTATTTCCTTTTTCCTCCTTGCTTTGGGTTCACTCTGTTCGTACTTTTCTAGATTGTGTGTGTGTGTGTGTGTGTGTGTGTGTGTGTGTGTGTCCAGGGGTGGAACCCAGGGCCTCCTACAGGCTGGGCCAGCACTCTGTCACTGAGCTACATCCCCAGCCCTTGTCCTTCTAGATTCTTGGGGTGAGAGGTTGGCTTTCTTATTTGAGACTGTAACTTTTTTTTAAATATATGCATTTAGTGTTATAAATTTCCCTCCTGGCATTTCCCTGACTGTGGCCCACAAAACTTGACATGTTGTGTTTTCACTTTGATTTGATGTGTGTTTTCACTCCCTTTGAGACTTTCTCTCTGACCCATGGATTATTTAGACGCTGTTAAGTGTTCTCTTTAGTTTCCTTGTGTTACGAGATTTCCTGTTGCCTCTCTCTTATCGATTTCCACTTGGATTCCATGTGGTTGAAGGACACACTCTGTATTATTCCAATTCCTTTAAATCCACGATGCTTTTTCAGTAACCTGAAACGTGATCTATCTTGGTATTGGTTCTCTGGGCACTTGTTTTGTGTGGCTCAGGTTGGTTGTATTTTCCAGTTCATGGTCTAATTCCTCTGTTGTCTTCCTTCTGTTCTTGAGTCTCCCCATGGAGTCCTTTATTTTGGTCACTGCATTTTTCATTTCTTATGTTTCCATTTAAATGAGTGATTGTTTTTTCCCTTACAGTCCGGGTATTTGTGATACTGTATTATGAGCCTATGCTCGTCAGCTTTTTGTTGCTGTGACAAAATACCTGAGAAAACTTAAAGGAAGAAAGACTTATTTTGGTTCATGGTTTCAGAGGTTTCAGTCCACTGTCTACTGTCTCCTTTGCTTTGGGGCCTCATGATCTAGTCACTTCTCAGAAGTCCCACCTTTGAACACTTCTGCCCTGGGGACCAAGCCTTTAACACACGAGCTTGGGGACATTCCAGATACAAACCATGACAAAGGCTATGGGTGGTGTCCAAACTTTCTGTTTTACCTGGCTTACTCGGACATGCCTGGATATTGCCAGGAGATAGCAGTAATCTAACTTTCCCATTCAGCTATGGACACCCAAGGTGGGTGCTCTTCATTATTGTTGGCCTACATGGGTCTTCTGGCTTCCCACCAGGCCTGCACTACCACCCATCTTCCTGTCCCAGAGGGTCTGGAGTATCTTGTTGCCATCTCCTACGTGGCCTCCTTTGACACCACGGGGAAGGATGGCCTTATTATTACTGGGATGTGGTATAAACCCCGTCCTAGTGTCCTCTGACACCTACTAGCATGAGGGTACCTCTCCACTGCCAGGTGAGGGTGGAAGTCCAGGCTCCCCACCTGGTCTCCAGTGATACTATCGAGGGATGGCCCTTTGCTACTACCAGGGATGAAAGTCCCATCTCAGCATCCCCTGGTGGGAGGACTGAGGTGTCTCATTGCAGCTTGACCAAGGTGAAGTCCATGCTCTCCACTGGACCTTCTCTGGACTGTGCTTGTGTGGAACCACAGATTCTTCTGTACTATTTAGATGCACTAAAACATATAATTTTTTAAATTTTTTTCTATCTAGACTTCCTTTTTTCTTGGTCCTGTGGCTAAATTCCTAAAAAAGTTTGTTGGAGATTTTTTTTTTTACCTGCTTCTTATCTTAGTCAGTATGGGATGCTCTAACAAATTACCATAGACTATATGGTGTAAGCAAAAAATATTTGTCTCTCCGGTCCTGGAGAGATCAGGGTAACTGCATGGTCATGTTCTTGGTGAATTCCTCTCTTTAGGTTTACAGATGGCATCTCCTTATTGTATCCTCACATACTGGAGAAAGTAGAAAGAGGGAAAAACAAGCTCTTCCACTAATCTTCTTACAAGGGCACTAACGCTGTTCCTGAGGGCATCCCCCTCATGACCTGATTACATAATACCAATAATGAGGAAACGATTAGTCTAAAAAAAGAACCTATGGACAACAGACATATAATTTCAACATACAAACTTTGTGGGAACATGGATATTTAGGCCATAACATTCTGTCTCGCCCCCACCCCAAAATTCATGTCTTTCTTATGTGCAATGTACATTCATTCCATTCCAATAATCCTCAAAGTCTTAGCTCCTTCCAGCATCAACTCTAAAGTCCCAAGTCTCAGTTAAATGAGAAACAGGTGAGATTCAAAGTACAATCAATCCAGGAGTAAAATTCCTCCCCATTTGTGCGAGGGCTTCACCAAGAAGTCCCAACCCCATGGCTTCTGTTGGAGACCATCTATCCTGTTGATGGTCTCTGAATTGCATTTGGGAAACTTTTCTTTCTTCAAAGGCTAGTACATATTCACAAACTCCTTCACTCCATTGCATTTTCAGGGTTTTCTTGGTCCCAGATGGTAGAGATGTTAAAATCCCATCTCTAATCCCAACTTCTGTTGAGATGGCTGATGGAGACCACAGTTCACACCCACACTAATCTCTTTATGAAATTGGTAGCTCTATTCTTTCTAGTCTCTTCCAAACATGGATCCTCATTTTTTTGCAACATGGGCAGCCTAAGAATTTTTCAAATATTTAAGTTCAGGTTCCATTTTGCCTAACAATTCCATCTTCAATTCATCTTTCTCTTCTTGAATTTTACTGTAAGCAGTGAGGAGGAACCATAATACTTCTTCAGCACTTTGCTTACACATAAAGTGTGTACGTTAAATATCCAATGGCATTGCTCAGAAGTTCTACCTTCCATAAAAAAAAAACTGGGTTTTAACAAGGGTTATTTTCTCTCCCTCATCCAATAACATTGCCTTATTTCCACTGGGGGCCTCATCAGAATCACCCTTCACATCCATATTTCTACCAAAATCCTATAGGTAATTATTCATGTCATTTCTAAGACAGAAGTTCTCACCATAGCTCTCTTCTTTTCTTTCTTAGCCCTCTTCAGAATGGCCATAAAAAATCCCTTCACAATACTGTCAGCTTTTTCTAGCTTGCCCCTCACACTGTATCCAGCTTCTAGCTATTGACCAGTTCTAAAACCAAATTAAAGGCTTGAAAGCCAGAGAGACAATGGTACAGGTTCTAGTCCAGATCCAAAAGCTGGAGAATTAGAAGTGCCAAGGAGAGAAGATGATGTCCCAGTTGATGCAGTCAGAGAGCAAATTCAGCCTTCCTCCAACTTTTTCTTTGATTGTAGGTCTTCAACATATTGAATAGCGTTAAGCCCCACTGGTAGGGTTACCTATTGTATTTAGTCCTCCAATCACATGTTAGTCTCTTTTGGAAACTTCGCAGACACATCCAGAAATAATGCTTAGCCAGCTATCTGGGCATCCCATGAGCCACCCAATTAGACACATAAAATTGACCATCAATTTCTATTGGTGTTCTCAGGTTGCCACCTCCTCCAGTACCTACCTAGGCAGGGATATGAGAGGCAAAAAGAAAACAAAAAGAATTATGCTGTTAGGTTGTTACTTGAGTCCAAGTTTCCTTGCCACTCTGGCATATTTCAGAGCTCTTTAAAAAATTATAACCAGGGATTTAGCTGTACTTAGTAGGAGGAATAGGAAATATTACATCTGCCCTATTTTCTCAGAAGTGAAAGTCCATACTACTGATTTTTGTATATTGGCCTTGAATTTGCAAATTTTTTACTCTTTTATTAAATTTTAAACATTTTTATTAGTCTTCATTATGTATATGATTAAGACACCTGAAAAGTAAATGAGTTTACTTCTTCCTTTCCAATCATTATGTTTTTATTTTTCTTGCCTTGTTGCATTAGCTACAATCACCAGTGTGGTGCTGATGAGCAGTAGTGAGAGGAGTCGTGTGTGCCTTGGTATCTGATGTTAGTAGAAAGCATTCCTTTTCACCTTTACATATAACAGTGACTGTGAATTTTCTACAGATAGTTTTTATCAGCTGCTATTCCAAAGTTGCTGAGAATATTTATCATGGATGGACGTTGAATTTTGTCAAGGGCATTTTCTGCATTAATTGAAATTAAAATGTTTTTCTTACCACTCTAGCTAGAGGTTTGTTCACTTTTTTGCTTTTCTAAAAGAACTTTTTATTTAATTGATTTTCTATGTCATTTTTATTTTCCAATTTCATTAAGCTCCATTGTGATCATTATAATTTCCTTTCTTCTGTGTACTTTGAATTTTATTTGCTATTCTTTCTCATTTTTTTTGAGAGTGATAGAGGAGAGAGAGAGAGAGAGAATTTTTAATATTTATTTTTAGTTCTTGGTGGACACAACATCTTTGTTGGTATGTGGTGGTGAGGATCGAACCCGGGCCGCACGCATGCCAGGCGAGCGCGCTACCGCTTGAGCCACATCCCCAGCCCCTCTTTCTCATTTCTTAAGATGACAGATTAGATACTGAATGAGACCTCTTTTCTTTCCTGATAGGTGTTTAATGCTAAAAATTTCTCTCTAGGTACAAAATATTCATTTCAGAATACTCTGCCATTTCTTTTTTTAACTGATGGGTTATTTAGAAGTATGTTATTTAATTTCTATTTTTTTTTTGTACTTGGGATTGAACTCCAGGGCACTTGACCACTGGGATACATACTCAGCCCTATTTTGTGTTTATTTAGAGACAGGGTCTCACTGAATTGCTTCGCGCCTTGCATTTGCTGAGACTGGCTTTGAACTTGTGATCCTCCTGTGATTATAGGCATGCACCACCATGCTTAGCTCTAAATTATTTTTTGTTATTGGTCCCCAAATTATTCACACTGTGATCAGAGAACATACTTTGTATAACTTGAATTATTTTAAATTGAGATGTCTTTTATGGCCCAGAATATGATCTATTTTAGTAAATTCCTCATGCACACTTAAAAAGAATGTATATTCTAATGTTGGGTTATATAAAGGTCAAATAGGGCAAGTTGGCCAATAGTGCGCTTCGAGCATTCTATGTTCTCACTGATTTTTTTTTTTTTTTTTGTAAAAG
This sequence comes from Ictidomys tridecemlineatus, assembly GCF_052094955.1. Classification (NCBI taxonomy): domain Eukaryota; kingdom Metazoa; phylum Chordata; class Mammalia; order Rodentia; family Sciuridae; genus Ictidomys; species Ictidomys tridecemlineatus. The sequence continues at coordinate 190,729,305 of NC_135480.1, read as the reverse complement.
GGATTGAACTTGACCACTGAGCCACATCCTCAGCTTTATTTTGTATTTTATTTAGAGATAGGGTCTCACTGAGTTGCTTAGTATCTCACTTTTGCTGAGGCTGGCTTTGAACTCTCGATCTGATCCTCCTGCCTCAGCCTCCCCAGTCTCTGGGAGTTCTTACTGATTTTTAATTGATTAGTGCTTTCAATTGGCAGGAGGGTGTAATATTTTCACCTTCAGCTGTTGGTTTGTTGCATACCTCCTTGCAATTTTATCAGGTTTTTGTTTCATATTGTTTGAAGGCACATAGACCTTCAGGATCATTGCATTCTGATGAACTGATCCCTTTATTATTATAAAACTCCCTTCTTTATCTCTGACAATATTCTTTGCTCTAAAACACATTTTGTCTGATATTAATTCACATATCACAGATTTCTTTTGACTAATATTACCATGGTATATTGGTTTCCATACTTTAATTTTGATTTCTTTTATGGGCTTATTAGCTATATCTCTTTAACTAAAATGATTACTTTAAGGCTTACAGTATATATTTTTAATTTACCATCTACCATCAAGTGATAATATAATATTTTACTGGTATATATGCTTCCTTGTTTTCATTCCCAAATGTTGAAATCTTATTTTATCATGCATTTTATTTTTACATGTTAAACCCCCATATTATTATTTTTTCTTCAAACAGTCAAGTATCTTTTGAAAAGATTTAAATAATAAGTGTTGGGAGTCGCCCCAGCTCCAAAGACTAACTTCCCCATCCCCCAAGAGGAGCCAACCAATGGTTGAGCCCTGCTGGCTCACATGATCCTTACCCACTAATCAGACTAGCCCTGCTGGCTCACATGATCATTACCCACCAATCAGAAAGCACCCCATGCCAACTGTCAAACCATTCAACCATTAAACCGTCATAACTGTTAGACCATCCCGGCTCTATAATTATGCAGAGCTGCCTCAATAAACAGGCATTTTCTAGGACGGCAAGCACTGATCGTTCTTTCAATAAGTAACTATTATTTTACTTACCCAAGTAGTTGACATTCCTGGGGTTCTTCCTTGGTCTTGTTTTTTTTTTTTTTTTTTTTTTTTTTTTTATGGTGCTGGGGATTGAACCCAGGGCTTTCTGCATTCGAGGCAAGAGCTCTAACAATGAGCTATATCCCCAGCCCTTTTCCTTGGTTTTGTAGAGCCACATTTTCATCTACTATAATTTTTTCTTTATTTGAAGGAATTTCTTTAACATTTCTTCCAATACAGGTGTATGGGTGACTTCTTTTAGCTCTGTGCATCTGAAAAAGTATTTTACCTTTGTTTTCAAAAGATACTTGTGTTGGCTTGAGAACTTTATGTCAAAAGTCTTTTTCTTTCAATACTTCACATCATAATTGTTTGCTATGTGTATTGTAATGTCATGTTATTTAGTATTTAAAGTTCATTTGTTTTTATAAATAAAAATTTTATTTTTATAAAAATAACTTAGTCCAATTTTCCAATTAAAATTTCTGGTTTGAGTTCAGATTTTTATATGATTATTGTCCATAAGTTCTTTTTGAAGACTAATAGTTTCCTCACATCCTTTCATCATTTCTTTCTTAATATTTATTTTTTAGTTTTCGGTGGATACAACATCTTTATTTGTATGTGGTGCTGAGGATTGAACCCGGGCCGCATGCATGCCAGGCGAACGCACTACCGCTTGAGCCACATCCCCAGCCCCTCATCATTTCTTTTTAAAAATTTATTTATTTATTCTATTTTGTTATTTATGACAGCAGAATGCATTTCAATTCATAGTACACATACAGAGCACAATTTTTCATGTCTCTGATTGTACACAAAGTAGAGTCACACCATTCGTGTATTCATACATGTACTTGGGGTAATGATGTCCATTTCATTCCACCATCTTTCCTACCCTCATACCCCCTCCCTCTCCTCCCTCCCCTTTACCCTATCTAAATTTCCTCCATTCCTCCCATGCTCCCCCCACACCCCCATTATGGTTCAGCAGCCACATATCAGAGAAAACACTCAGCCTTTGGTTTTTTGGGATTGGCTTACTTCACTTGGCATGATATTCTCCAACTCCATCTGTTTACCTTTAAATACCATAATTTTATTCTATTTTAATGCTGAGTAATATTCCATTGTGTAGATATACCATATTTTCTTCATCCATTCATCTACTGAAGGGCATCTAGCTTGCTTCCACAATTTAGCTATTGTGAATTGAGCTGCTATAAACATTGATGTGGCTGTGTCCCTGTAGTATGCTGCTTTTAAGTCTTTTGGATATAAACTGAAGAGTGGGATTGCTGGGTCAAATGGTGGTTCCAAGTTTTCCAAGGAATCTCCATACTGCTTTCCAGATTGGTTGCACCAATTTGCATTTCTTTTGTTTTAAACATTATCCTTTTGGTTCAAGTAGACTTTTCTTTTATACTCAATCCGATAGTCTTCTTCTTTTAGGAGAGGAGTTTGATCTTTTTATATTTATTGTGATGACTAACATCCTCTGTCACTTTATTTTATGTGATTTCTTCTTTTCTTTTCTACACTTTGGTTCATTGTTCACTTTTTCCACCTTGTTTTTTCTATTCTTTCAGAAGTTACAGATATTTTATTTTGATTGACTCTATTTAAAAAATTAAAACCTCATTAATCCTTGTCTCATTTCCTATGTTTGCCATTTGAAAATTTCATCAGGACATGTCTGGAGGTTAGTGTTTTTTAAAAAAATTAATTTTACCTGATCTTCATGAGTGCTTTCCCCTCAAACTGGTATTGCCAATTTTAGACTTCAGTGTTTTTGCTCATCTTCTTTCATCTCTCTATGCTTCTCTCTGAATTCTGGGAGATTTTCTTTTTTTGAACAGACAATTTAAATTATTTATTCCATTTTCTTCAATTTTTAATATGTTCCTCACTGCCTCCACTGCATTTAAAATTCTGTAATCACGCTTTTCATCTTAAAGTAAAATGATCTTATCTCACATGATTACCCTTTCAAAAATGCAATATGTTCTCTAATTTCATGGAAAATATAAATTTGATGTCTAAATTTTTCCTTCTGTTTCTTGAAGTAAATCTGTTTCATGGGGAAGATTTTTTCCCCCCCTGATTTTACATCTGATTTGGGTCATTCTTTTGTACTGGTAAAATTAAAATTTTGTATGATGTGGTTCCTATTTTACTTACCCTTTGGAAGCAAGCTGGATTTTTCAGATGAGGTCTGTCAGAGAAGGAGTAAGTTCAGATCTTTCAATCTCAGACATTGAAAAGCAGAGGAAATTTTGTGTATCTGAAGGTTTCGTTGTCTATTCAGGACATTTCATGTACCCTGTGGTGACGACTGGTCAGGAAGTTGTCAGGGAAATTTGGTTCAATGTGGATACATGACCCTTCACCCCTGGGGGGGCGTGGTCAGAGATGGTCCCCCCATATGATTTTTGGGTTTGAGATTAGCTCACTTTCCACTGCCTTTTAGCTCCTGTCAATGCTAGTCCCTGATCCTAAGCCCCAGGATGAGGTCTGAGTTCATATGACTGTGGGATTGGAAAATGCCTTCACCAGAGGGTCCCACAGAGCAGAGACGTTCAGGGGTCAATCTAGCATGGTTTGCTTTGCTCTTTGAGTTAGCTGGGTGCTGCACCCCTTTCTTTACCAGCTTGATTATGCGGCTGTACTTCGTGTGCCCTCACTCAGTGCTTCTCAAGGAAAGATGGGGCAAATGCTGCACCCAAGTGGTCTGAGTATGGTCTGCAGCCATTTCTGAGACCTTTTGGTTTGCCCTTCTTGACCTTCACAAGGACCTTCACAGCCATGATCTGCTCAGAGCCTAAGGTTTTCAATCTTGCTTCTCAGGTGGGTCTTTGCTCCATCCATCCATCTACGCGTCTATATTTATTGAGCTGTGACCACGTGCCACACACTGTTCTGGGTGCTAGAGATTCGGTGGTGGGTGACCACGGCTGCAGAGCTCGTGTGCAGGGCTCATGACATGGCCCGAGCACTTCCTCTTCCTCAGACTGGGCTCATCTATATCAGATTCCTTCAATATATCCCCGAGTTCCAGCTATATCTGAATGCTTCATGCGTTTGATGGGATTGGTAGTAGGTCCAAATCATGATCATGAAATAGAAGAATCCCTTTAAAAAGGGGCAATGGAACAGAAAAAAAAATAGAAGAAAGAAGAAAGAGGAGAGAAGAACAGATCAGAGCCAAGGCCATGGATCTCACAGAAGCTTCCGGGAGCCTACCTGTCTCAAACAGCTCATGGGCCCTATTGATTAAAGCAGGACTTCCGGGTTTGAGTCCCAGCCTCATAACTCCCTAAGGTCCCTGCCCCTTCCTTTCTTTCTCCTTTGTGCTGGAATCAAACCCAGGACCTCACACCTGCTAGGCAAGCACTCTGCCATGGAGCTGCACCCCAGCCGGCTGCCCCCTCTCCTCAGATCCGAATTTAGTGCCACGTCCTCTCCACTCTTAGCATGGAATAGAACTTTTATGCGTAACATTAGAGGAAATTTTTAAAAACCAAATGTTTCACTCACTACCATTTTACATTAGGGACACAATTTTGTTTGACATTTTATTCAGCCTACCATAACCATGTTCTTATTTTCATAATTTTCATTTTAATGGGCGGAACCACATTCCATTCTGCCAATTTCCCCCCATTCTGCCCCCTTTCTTTTTTCTCTTTAGTCTTCTGTTTCCACACTGACTAGCAGAATTCCTAAATGATGTGAGGAAGGTCTTTAAGGAGCTTTGAACGTCAAATTCATTTCATGAGTGTGAATTCCCAGAAAAAGGGCAATGAGGTCGCAAAGTATTGACGTTCCGGGGCTCTCGTTAGGTATTTTAAGTGACTTTTCAAAGGGGACCCGCAATGTGGCCATTTTCCTGAAACCTCATCAGCATTAGTTTGCTTTTTAAAATCAGTTTCATACCAATTTGATAATTTAGTAGGCAGAAGCTGGAACATATTTTATGCCTATTGATCGTCTGCCCTTGTGTGGACTGTTTCTATTTCCTTTTCAGCCAATGGTTTGGTCACGCCTCTTGCTCATTCCTTTGTCTGGCCTTGGAATGTTTTTAAGTATTTTAATGGAGCTTAGTCTTTCTAGATCAGTCTTTTTTTGTGTGTGGGGGGGGACACAGGGTTTGAACCCAGGGGAGCTTATCCTGGGAGCCACATCCCCAGCCCTTGTTATATTTTTATTTTGAGACATGGTCTTGCTAAGTTGCTGAGGCTGGCCTTGAACTTGGATAGACCAGACATTCTTAGCTCTGGGTCCAAGGAGGGACACAGGGAGTCCACCAGTGCTAGAAGAGTATACGTGCTATTTATATCTCTGTGTCTCTGAATATGTCTGTCTTTGTCCCTGAGAATGGGTGTGAACAGGTATGTATGTGTGTCCATATGGAAATGTCAAGAAGTTCCTAACTTTCTGCACATCCCCCCCCCAAAAAAAAGAAAATTTTTAAAAAAGTGGATTTCATTCAATATAAATCTTTTCCCTGGTGTAGTCTTTTTCCCTCCCTCCCTCCCTCCTTCCTTCTTTTCTTTTTCTCTCTGGGTTTATATTTGCATTCATTTAACATTCTAATATGGACCTGCCAACTTCTCCTCTTGGTAATTTCTTCCATTTTCCTTTCATTATTTCTCAGGGGGGCAAATACAAATAGTGCCTGACTTAGTGATGGTTGGACTCATGACTTTTCAACCTCAGGATGGTGAGACTGTGGCATGCTCTCAGTAGAAGCCAGACTTGGCATTTTGGACCTGGGACCCTTTCCGAGCTGGTGAGACGCAGCACCATGCTCTGAGATCATGCTGGGCAGTGGCAGAGATGCGTTCCCAGGAAGCCACTGGATCATCAGGGGAAACAACCATACCCTTGGGGTAGGGAAGACTGTTTTCCAAGATCTGAAACAGTAAGCTGAGTTCACAGGGCTTGTTTTAAAAATTAAAAGCATCTAAGATGGAATTTACCTCTGTTTGCCGTCTGCGTGACTTCTTGTGTTCTGCGTTGCTAAGCTAGTACAGTAGGTAGGTCAGGTGTATTAAATGCATTTCTACTGACGATATTTTCAACTTCTGACGGATTTATTGGGATGGAACCCCGTTGCGTGTCAAGAAGCAGGTTACTCCATTTTACTTCTACTGGATTGTCAATAATATGTATATTTTTTGGTTGGTGTCTTCTAAATTTGGAATTTATTTTTAGGTATAGACTTAATTTCTCTGCTTATATATTATCTGGCTCCTTTATTACATAGCATTTCCTTGCCTTAGCTTTTTTTTTTTTTTTTTCATTTTTCTTTTTCCTGTACTGGGAATTGAACTCACATTACTAAACCACTGAGCCACATCCCCAGCCATTTTTTTAAATAATTTTCTTTAGAAATAGGGTCTTGCTCAGTTGCTTAGGGCCTTGCTAAGTTGCAGAGGCTGGCCTTGAACTCTCAATCCTCCTGCCTCAGCCTCCCAAGCTGCTGGAATTCAGATATGTGCTACCGTGCCCAGTTTGCCTTTTCATTTGATGACACATTTTATATAATTAAATTCTCTTAGGACACTATGTCTGTGTTTGGACTTTTAGTTTCACGGAGTTACAGTACTAATTTTGCTCTAGGATCACAGTATTTCAGTCATTATTCTTTAATGGCTTGTTTAAATGTTATCTATTATCATTGCTCTTTTTTTTTATCCAGAATATTCTTTGCTATTTTGCCAGTTCTCTTCCATTTTATTTTAAAATGCATTTTGTCAAGTTATACAAGAAATCCTTTTATGATAAAAACTAAAATTATAATATTTAGACTTTTTATTGAGAAGCATGATATGTTTTTTCATTATTCAAGTTTTCTATTATGCTTCCTTAGAAAATTATGACTTTTTTTGAGTGTGTGCACCTTGTTTATATCTTAGTATTTCACTATTATATTTGATTGTGAATTGGATGTCATTTTAAAATTCATTTCCTGCCTTGCTATTACATTTATTTGGGGGCAGTTATTGATTTTTAAGCTATGTATCATGGTATCTCATTAGTTATTGAGCCTTTGTATTATTGCTACTATTAATTTAGATGAGAATCTCAGATTTTTAAAGCATGTAATCACATCATCTGGGAAAGAACGTTCTTTCTACCTGTCTAATAATTATTCCAATGGTTTCTTTTTCATGTCTTATTACATCAGCCTGAATTGCCAATATGAGAGTGAATGATAATGATGGTTTCGTACTTGCTTGTTTAATGGGGAAATCTTTAATGTTGTTCCATTGAAAAAGATGCTGTTTTGATTTTAAATAGATCTTTATTATGATAAGGAAGTGTGTTTACTATTCCTATGTTTTAAACTGTTTCAACATCTACTGAAATGCATTTTTTGGCATGCACTATACTGACCACATGTTCCTATTATTTAATCTATTGATCTGAAGCCTTGTATTATGAGGCATCCCTGTGCTGTGCTGAAGCTTCTTTGCATGGCTGGGGAAGTCCTTCAAGTTCATGGTGACTCACAGTTTCTTAATGTGCTGCTAAACACCACTTTCCGGAACCGTATTCTTAAATTATATTGAATCCTGTTTCTTTTCTAAAAAAACTAGTTGGTATCAGGACTTAAAATCAGAACTGTATTCGCCTTACAAAATGAATTAACAGATTTTTTTTTTTTGCCATTCTTTTCCTATGTTAAAGTCTAATTTATATAACATGGAAATGTAGTGTTCTGTAAAATTTGGAAAGATTTCTCCAGAGACGCCAGGGTGGGTAAAAATGTCCCTTTTGGGAGTGGGAGGATTATCCTTTAATACATTTCTCATTCTCAGATTGTTCCTTGCTTGCTGATCCAATCCACATTTCTTGTATCAACTGCATTAGTTTATGACTTTATAGACGATCATCTGTTTAATTGATCATTTCAAACAAATTTGCTACTGAAGTACATTACTTCATACTGTCCCACCTCAATATTTTTTAATCTTTTTGATTCATTGTTATAATCACAGTCTCATTTCTGATTTCATTTGGGCCTCTTTTCTTTTTCTTGATTATATTTGCCAGAGGTTGGTCTTTTTTTATTAGCTGTTTCAAAGAAACCAGCTCTTGGTTTTATTTATTGATTCCACTGTTTTTGTGCTTTCTAATTTGTTTATTCCTGCTATCATCTTTCTTTCCTGCCTCATATTTTCCTTAGGGTTTGTGTGTGCGGCGGGGGGTGGGGTAGAGGGGACTCTTTTCCAAGATCTGAAACTGTAAACTTGGTTCATTGGGTTTGTTTGAAAATTTCAAAGTATCTAAAGTGGAATTGACCTCGGTTTGCCATTTGAGTTACCGCTTGTGGCTTAGAATGTTGTGAACCCATTGTCCCTTGGCCCAGGGTATAATCATGTGAACTTGTTGTGGGTGGTGTCAGAGGAGCCACTGAGAAGTATTGGACCCAAATGTGCTCACTTGCAGGAGTGCCCAGGACCCTTCCTGTCCCCAACCGCACCCACCGTGCCCTGCATCCCTCCACCATCTTGGCTTTCACAGGTGGCAGAGACTGTGTGTGTGCTCATGTGTTGGGAAAAGGAGCACTATTTTCCCCCAAAGACTCTGTGGGTACATTATGGACCACTTCATTGTTCATTAAAGCAATTTCAAACACCCAGAGGGGCTTTCAACCCAAGGAGCACAGTTAGCATTCAGGGGAGTCTATAAACGTGGATGAGAAATAAAATTATACCTTTATTTTCCTTAATATCTTAATTAAAATTTAGCATTTTCTTCCAGTGCGAACATAGGTAACAAGCCACATTTGCACTGGCGATACTAGGATGTGACTACCTGACTAGATGCTTTCCTATCACCGTTTAGTTGCTGCAAATACCAAAATACCATGTAGGTCCTTCACAATTTTAAAATCATGTTAGTCGCACCTGCTCAAGCTCATTATTTAACTCATTAATAAAGGCACATATCTACCACCATTTTATATATTTGTTCTTTTAACAGGAACAATATATTTCAATGTAATTGATTTCTTTGTAATTTTGTAAAATGTTTTCATCAAAAATACCTATGTACTTAGATATGTATGCATTGTTTTTATTCAAAAAAACATTCTAGCTGGGCACAGTGGCACATGCCTGTAATCCCAGCGGTTTGGGAGGCTGAGGCAGGAGGATCACAAGTTCAAGGCCAGACTCAGTAACTTGGCAAGGTCTTGAGCAAGGAGTGAGACCCTGACTCAGGAAAAAAAAAAAAAAAAAAGGTCTGGGACATGGCTCCATAGTTCCATGGTGAAGCACCCCTGGATTCAACCTCTGGAACCAAAAAAATTAGAAACATCCTAAAAAGAGGTCTACAGGGCATCTCCACATTGCCAAAGGCGTCAACGGCCCCCAGAAGGTCAGGAACCTGGCTCTGATATATGGTTGTAACTGGGCCTCTGTGGAACGTCAGGAAGATTCTAAGACCTTTGTTATCTGTTTAAAGATACGTAGGACCCAAAGGCGGGAGGTGGTGGTGGTGGTGGGAAGTTCTTCCTAAATCAGGTGTCTGTAGACTGAGATTGTGGGGCTGGGGGCGCAGCTCAGCAGCGGAGGATGCGCTCAGCATGCGAGAGACCCTGGGTTCCATCCCTTGCACCAAAATAAAATAATAACAAACAAATAAAAACCCGATCGTGGTTTTCATCCTGCAGTGTCTGCTGAGTGCCTGGCTCGGCCAAGGTGCCTTCTCAGGGAGCCAGGGAGACCCTAGGAGTGGTCTGAGCACCCCGATCCCCACCCTCACCCCCAGCCTTTCTGATCAGGTCAGATTCCTAACAATCAACGATGGTCACTTTTATTTCCAGTTGGCTTCATAGGCAGGAGGAGGGTCCTCTTATTTCTGGCCCTCTGTGACTAAGGCAGGGCACTGTGTGGCGGGCAGTGAGGACCCGGCATTTCCATGTCAGGGAGTGGCCTTCTGAAAACTTCGCTACCTGTTCCATAGGGTTTCCCAAAGTCCGTCCCTGCTGTCCTCTCATGCGATCCTTTGAGGAATCGGTCTCCATTCTACAGAGGGGGAAACTGAGGCTCTGAGATGTTGGGACACAAACCTGCTAGTTTACGGCAGAGCCGCGAGTCCAGCTGCCTTCTCTGACTCCCAGTTAATTGCTCTGCCCACTTGCTGCAGTGCTTTCTGTAAATGTTAATTTTCTCTAATTACACGCGTAACACTAAGATGGGGGGAATTTTTCTTCATTTTCAGTATTACTCTATTCTTATTTTAAATGGGACACCCAAGTATGCTTGAGGCTTTTAGGTAATGGAGATGACATCCACCAATCTTCTGCTTGAACCTGATATATGTCTCCTCTGAGCTCCAGGGAAAATCGGAAAACCTGGAAAAGTCTCCCCTTGATCTATCTTCGTTCATAGTCATCACTTCCAGTACCCATCTTTTCTTTAACTGAAGGAAAAAAAAAACCAATCCATTATCACTCTTTTTTTAATATTTATTTTTTAGTTATAGTTGAACACAATACATGTATTTTATTTGTTTATTTTTATGTGGTGCTGAGGATGGAACCCAGTGCCTTGAATGTGCTAGGGAGCACTCTACCACTGAGCCACAACCCTAGCCTCCATTATCCCTCTTCATGCATTTATTCAACAATTGTGCCAGGTACGCCACCTGTCACAAGATATTCATCCTAGAAAAATTAGAAAATATAAACAAAACAACCTAGCTATTCACCAACACTAAAAATAAATGGGTAGATGGATTGCAGTACGGATATAAAATGTGTTATTATACAACATTAAACATGCACCAACTGTAGCTACATGCAACTGGATACATTTTAAAAACATAATATTGACTTCAAGATAGATACCCACAAAACACATATAGTATGAATCTATTTATATGCATTCAAAAATAGGCAAAACTAATATTTATATATATATGACTGAGGATTGAACCCAGGGGTACTTTACCAGTGAGCCACATCCTCAGCCCTTTTATTTTTTATTTTGAGACAGGGTCTGGCAAAGTTCCTCAGGACCTCACTAAGTTGCTGAGGCTGGCCTCAAACTTGTGATCCTCCTGCCTCAGCCTCTGGAGTCACTGGGTTTACAGGTGTGCGCCATCAAGGCCAGCTAAGCTACTCTTTCAGGATGCCTACTTAATAGTAAAACTAGGAAAACTATCAACAAAGAGATGATGGGCATGAAGCTTCCTGTCCTGGAGAAGGGAACGGTTCTGGCCAGAGGTTTGTAAGGCAACAATCATGAAGGTGATCACATTGAAGGTCATTTTATCATCATTCATTAAACTTTACCTCAGTGTTTCATGCTCTCTCTATAATGTGTGTGTTATTTCATTTTTAAAAAAGGTTAAACTGGGTGCGGTGGTGCACACCTGTAATCCCAGCGACTCAGGAGGCTGAGGTAGAAGGATTGCAAGTTCAAGGTCAAACAGGCAACTTAGTAAGATCCTATTTCAAAATTAAAAAGAAAAGAGGACCCAGGGTGTAGCTGAGTGGTAAAGTGCCTCTGGTTTCAGTCCCAAGTACCCTCATCCAAAAAGCATTAAAAATTCAAATATAAAAAAGGGGGGAATCCTCAAAGTTCTGCCCCAACTGTGAACAACTTTTCTGTGGCTATCCTAAGTGAGATCCATTTCAATAAAATTCTGATTTTTTAATTGTGTTCCGTTATTAAAGATTGCTCCTCACCCTAACCCTTAGGGGCCCTTCCGCCAGCCTTACATGTGGGAGGGCCTGGGACGGGAACCGACCTTATAACTCGGCTAGTAAAGGACAGCAGAGGGACATCCAGGGAGCTCATTTTGTGTCAAGAAACCCCCTTTGAAACAAGAGCCAACGCATCCTCCAGTTTATAAAGCAAAGACCCCCTCGACCCCCTGGGGCCACGACCCCACATTGAAAGGAACAAGACCAGAGAGGTGAAGCCATCTACCCAGAGACAGCACAGCCCCTCCGTGGAGGGCTGGCGTCCGCTTGTCCACCTCGTGGAGTCCCACGTCCCAGCCCTGTTTACTGGTCCTAATCCAAACGCCTGTTCTGAGTCTGGCCCCTAAATGAAAGGACCCGCCCCTCCCCCAGCGAGCTCCTGCAGGGGTCCCGCGGCTTCCCCAGCCCCAGCCCAGGCCATCGCTCAGGGGAGCCCAGGGCCGTCCGGCTCCCACTCGCCTTATTGCACCATCGCTCACAACCTGTCAAGCCTTATTGCTCCAACATCCCCTAAATGACAAAGTTGGATTCATTAAGTGTAAATTCAATCAAACTTGAAAGAGAGAAAATAAAAGTGACTCGGAGCAGGAGAAATGGCAGCTGTGAGCGGTGGTGGCTCTTCTCAGAAGGGGCCCCGGGCCCTGGGCAGCAGCCAGGGAAGCCCAGGGAGCGCCGCTGGGGCCCCCTGGGTCAAGCCCAGGCTCAGGCGGAGCTGGCTGCGGGACCTCAGCCGTCCCACAGCCTCTTAAGCCTCCGTTTGCTCATCTGTAGATGGGGTCGGCGTCCACCCCGCAGCTGCATCGGGGATGAGAGGAGACGTGCGTCCCGTCGTGGCGGTGGACCATGCCAGGTCCCAGTGGAGTGGACCGTTCTGGCTGCTGAGGCCGCAAACTGCGCGTATAGTCAGAAATGTGCCCGAACAGAGGGGTCCGGCGACCTGAGGTGACATGTAGGTGTAGAGGCGAAGAAGAGTGAGGGCACTGGATCGCAGGACCCAGAGTTGGAATGGCGCTTAGACGGGGTTCTCAGAACTGGGAGCTGATGCCCAGATGGGAAGCCTTGTATATCCTGCTGAGTGTGTGTGTGTGCGTGTGCGTGTGTGTGTGTGTGAGTGTGAGTGTGTGTGTGTGTGTGAGTGTGTGTGACTGTGTGTGTGACTGTGTGTGTGACTCTGTGAGTGTGTGTGTGTGCATGTGTGTGTGTGTGGTGTGTGTGTGTGAGTGTGTGTGTGTGTAACACAACATTCACCTGCACTGTGGCAGATGTATACTAGTTTTTAATTATTTTCTTTTCTACCTGCTACATTGATTTCAGGACCTGCTCAGGAGACCTTGGCCCGGGGCACACAGCAAGCCAGAGGGGAACCAGGTAAGAACTGCAGACCTCCTGGCCTCTGCTCCTCCAGGATGCTCTGCTCACCTCCCCCTGTCCTGGCCAGGTTAGGCTGTGGGGAAGCAGCACCCAGGAAGGGAGCAGCACCCAGGAAGCTGCAGGGGTGGGGGCGGGAACCCCAGGCTGCAGCAGTCAAACTCAGGGGAAAGGTCTCACTCAGTGTTGGCACTTGGCAGGAGCCCAGTGAGTAGGAGCTGCGTGAAGACACGACCCCATCCTGGCTCTGCGGGCTCTGCCACTGTCTTGTCGTGGATCCCTGGAAATGTCACCTGTGCTCTCTGAGCTTCCCTTTGACCTTTATGGGTTTGTGGGCTGGGTCAGAGGTGGAGATTCCAGACACCTCTGGGGAAGGGCTGATAGGCAGTTCCTTCTGCCATCCCACAGGCTGCTTTGAAGCGCTGCCACCTACTGGTTACTCCCTCTCATTACACCTCATCACCTGCTGAGGGTTCTGTATTGGTTAATCACTCAAACACAAGCCCAAAGCCCATCTGTAGGTCAGAAAAGTTCTCTGGATCCTCAGAACAATCGTGTGGGAAAAGAAGGTGCCCTTTACATCCATATTACATGTGAGGAAATTGAGGGCCAGAGAGGTTAAGTGACTCACTCAAGGACACACAGGATTTTCACATGGATGTCCTTGCTCCTGGTACAGTGCTCCTGCTCATTCCAAGCAACAAATTCCAGCAGGCCGGACAGCTAAAGACTAATGGAGCACAGCCAGGATGTGGATCTCAGCCTGATCAGAGGTCCTGAGAGGTGTAGCACATTCCACACTGGTTGGGTTGCTCTGGGCTCCCCAGGAAACCAGGGTACAAGAGTGATTTCAAAGAGAGATATTATCTGGCTCCATTCTGCATGGGGTGTTTTGGGGAGGTGACCATTTCTAGGTCAGTTTGGTCCCTGTGGACAGCTGAACTATCCTGCTTCCACCCGGCAGGAGCTCATTTGTGTTTTTGTTCACAAAGCAATAAACAAACAGGGGTAGGCTGGGTAGGTGGCTGAGAGCCTGGTTCTAGTGCCGTGTTCCCTGGGTTCAGATATTAGCCCTGTGACCTTAGGCATGTTACTTAAACTGTAAAATGGGGATTCCCATTTTCTTCACCTGGAAAATGAGCCCATCAATCTCGCAGGCTGCCATATGAATTAAAGGAGTGAATCTACATAAAGCAGCATCAGCGGGCGTCAGGTAAACATTCAGAAGTGTTTGAGTTATACCAACCTGGGTCAAAATGCTAACTTTTTGACTTATTTCACAACCTTGGGCCTTCCCTGCCCAGGTGGCTGGACCACTCTACCGAGCTGTCCTCTGGCTCCTATTACTACTGCTTGGTGACCACGTCACTGTGGCTCGTGTCCACTGTCAGTGGGCCATGGGCTTGGCTGGGGGGACACATCTGCTCCTTTGGTTAGAATGGTGCTCTCCGCCCCTTGAACTATTTTGTGCATCAAGGTCAAGTGAGCAGGGCAACAAATCAATCTCAACAAAAGCGCTGAGGCAGGTACCCTTGAACTCCAGTGACTTCAGATAGCCTCGTCATCGTCCTCCCTTAGCCAAACACCCAGAACCTGAGTTCTCTTAGCCTCCTTGTGGAAAAACAGTTTGAAATGTAGAATGAAACCTTTGAGTGGAAACAGTTGGAGGGAGGCCTGTCTGGACTCAGAGCCGAGGCTGCCTCCTCCCAGCTAGAGAGGTTGATGCATTCTCAGGGAAAGGGATATCTCATTCATTAACCTCGAAAGACTAGCCAGCCATCCTAATAATGACCCCGGCTGATCTGGGAGGAGCCAAGCATGGCACAGCCCTCTTTATGAAATGCTTCAAAGTTCTACCCTAGAAATGAAAAAGGAATTGCTGAAGAGGGTGGGGGTCCCCCCATGCAGACTTCTTGTGTGCCTCCCCGGAGCTAGGAGCTTTGGATGCATCATTCATTTATTAATTTATGCAATAATTCATTTTATGTCCCCAATTACCCTCTCTGGTAGATGTTTTGGTGCCAGTTTTTAAAATTAGAGTTTCATTGAGATAGAGTTCATAGGCCGTCAATTCACCTTCTTAAGTGTAAAAGTAAGTGGGTTTAATGGACCCATCAGGTGTGCAACCATCACTACTGAATGATCCTAGAGCATTTTCACCACCTCATAAAGAAACCCCTGACCCCCTAAGTCACTCCCAGTTCACCGCTTTCTCAGCCCCTGGAAGACACTCATCTGTTTCCCGTCTGTGTAGATCAATCAAACCTAGACTGACATTCCCCACAAGAAGAACTGCACAGGTGGTCTCCTGTGACCAGATTCTTTCCCTTAGTCTGATGTCCTCCAGGTGTGTCCACGTCCTAGCAGGTGTCAGCACTTCACTCCATTTTATGGCTGAATAATATCTCATTGACAGGCTAGAATCCGTCTTGTTGATTAAATGATCGGTTGATGCACTTTTGGGGTTCTCTATTCTTTGTTATGAATAATGGTGCTATTTAGTTTCAGGTAGGTGTTTGTATACGCATATGTTTTTAATTCTCTTGAGACTGGGAGTGGAATTGCTGAGAATGGAAGTGCCTGGTCACATGGTAGCTCCAAGCGTGATATTGTTTTCCCCAGAGGCTGCACCACTGTACCTACCAGCCAGTAAGAAAATTCCAGTTCTTTTTCATCTTTGCCAATGCTGCTATGGGCCCATCTTTTTGGTTATGGCCATCCTAGTGGATGTCAAGTGGTGTCTTTTGTGGTTTTGATTGGCATTCTTCTAGTGACTAATGATGTTGAATATCTTTTATTGAGCTTATTGGTCATTTGTATATCTTTTTTTTGGAGAAATCTTTTGATGGTTGACTAAAAATCCAATTTTTAATATTTTGATTGAATTGCAATATTTCTTTATGGATTACATGAAATTCTTGTATCAGACTTGCAAATATTTTCTTCCATTCTCTTTGTGACATTCTTGACAGTGTCCTTTTCATTAAAAATTAAAAATGTTCACTTTTGATTAAGTCCACTTATCTATCTCTATATTTTTTGTACTTTGTGTTTTAGGAGCCATAGCTAAGAAACCATTGCCTAATCCAAGGTCATGAATATGTGACTGTATTTTCTTCTAGGGGTTTTATTGTTTTAGCTCTTACATTTAGATCTATGATTCATTTTCAGTTAATTTTTTAATAATATGTGAAGCAGGAGTTCAACTTCACTCTTCTACACATAGATAGCTATTATTCCAGTATCATTTATTGACAAGATTATTATTTTTCCTGTTTAATTGCCTAGCACCCTGTCAAAAATCCGTAGGCATCAATGTATGGGTTTATTTCTGCACTCTCAATTCTGTGCCACAGATTTTATATACCTATCCTTCTGTTGGTTCCATACTGTCTTGATTACTGGACTTTTGGAGAAAGTTTTTAAATTGGGAAGTGAGTCCCCCCAATTTTTTTTTTCAAGATTGATTTGGGCCGCCAGCCCCTTGTACTTCCATATGAGTTTTATGATCAGCTTCTCAATTTCTGAGGAAAAAAGTCAGCTGTAATGTTCTAGGGATTATACTGAGTACATAGAGCAGTTTGATGACTGTTGCATCTTAACAAAATGAAGTCTTCCATGAACACAGGGTGTGTTTTGCTCCTATTTAGGTCTTTCTTCGTTTTTTTCAATAACGGTTTGTAGAAGTTTTTAGAGGCTAAGTCTTGCACCTTTTTTGTTAAATTTATCCTTAAATATTCTTTTCGTAGCTTTTATAAATGGAAAAAAAAACTTACTTAATTTCCTATCTGGATTGTTTATTGCTAGAATTAAAAATGCAGTAGATTTTTGTATCTTATTTAATCTTATTTCCTGAAACATGGAGGCTGACCCTATTGCACAGCTGAACGGAAAGATAGAGGATCCGATAGAGTGAGTGAGTGCCCTAAGAAGACCTGGCGTCTTGTCCTTTCAATCTCCCATTCATTGCAGAACGCTTCTCTCCTGGGTGGAAATCCTACTCACATTGAAGGCTCATTCCACCTCCTCTCCCTCGCCCGGGGACGGTCATCCCTGAGCACCCGCATCCCACCGTACTCAAAGCTGTTCCTTTAGAGTTTTCGGAGACATTGGCTCATCTTTCCTTTAAGCTTAAGCTCATGTGGATTGGGTTTCTGTCTTTTCACACGCAACCAGAGGAATCCTGGTGTCTACAGCTAGTCAAAGGCAGAGTGTGAGTTTGAAACCAAACCTACCTGATTCCAAAGTTGTGCCCACGCTGCTGTGCCCCCTCCCACTCTCTGCCACTCAAACTGGCCGGGTGGGTGTTTGAGAGGCTTCCAGGGGTAGCGAAGCTTGAAGTAGGAAAGCAACAGAGGGACCGGAGTCCAAGACCTCTGGGACCCCAGCCTCATTCTCTCTGAGACATGGTTTCCCGGGCTGGAACACCCTTTCCTGACTGGTTTGTGGGCCCATCTCATGCACACAAGTCGCTCAAAATAGTCATAACTGCTCCTGAGAGGTACCTGTTTAACCCTCTCACGTCATTCCCATGTCAGCCCCTGGAACTCTGCAGGGCAAGGACGGTCCTGGCCACTGCAGGGCAGGGGACACGGGGGCCAGGCAGCATTCAGTGACTTATTTAAAGATTCTCAGCTTCCGAAAGACCAAATGAAACCCAGGTCTCGTCTTTGTGTCTAACATTCTCCCCACAAACCAGGGGGGGCAGCCGTCCCTCCTTGGGATCTGCCTCGGGCCTGAGATTTCCCATAATCCAATTAATAAATTGTCCAAGATGGAGGGCCAGCTCCCAATTAGTTCTCCTCCCTCCCTGGTGCCTCTTTGAGCTTCGTGGGTAGCAACTCCCTGGAAAGGAAAGAGGAGCCCCCACCCTGCACTGCCTCCTTGGGAATCAGGGGTCTAGAAATTAGCTGATTCTTGATAAGCCCTAATTATAAATTAGGTCTTATTATCTGTGGCTCCTGCAACGACGCTGGATGAATTAAAACCCAAGGAAAAGGAATATTTCAATTAACCATATGAACTCAGGTAATTGCCTACCGAGGAAGAGCCCTCACAGAACAAGCCTTAGAGCGGCTGTGGTGACATCAGAAGGGAAAGGCAGGGACAAGGTGTGGGTGGTCTGCGGGAGGCAGAAATGAGGGCCGGGCCCTCTGCAGCTGCTGCTTTCTGAGGACTTGGAGGTCTGGCCACCAGCTCCCGGGCCTCGGAGTCCGGGCTCCAGGGTTGGGGTCCTGCTGCTGCTACGACAGCTCGGCATCTCATTCCCCTTACCTTAACATGGCAGGCCAGATGTCATTGTGGACGTGAAGGGGCGTGGTCAGCTAGGGAGTGTGGCACAGACACCAGAGATGGTCCAGATGCACTGAAATGCTCCTAAGTGGGAAGACAGGGAGGAGAAAGGGATTGAACAAGGTTTCCGCGGACTGCAGGGGTCACAGTGGTGTTCACTCCATGCATGTTACATGGAGGCTCGTTTACCACCTGCAGGGTACGGAGCCAGGCAGCACGGGGCACAGACAGAGGGACCACAGCTCATGGGGAAGCAGATAGGGTTCTCCATAGGACAGCGCCTGCGCCATCCTCACTACCCACAGGCTCTCCCCTGGGGCCCTCCCTGGGGGCACGTTGAATGTGGGATGGCCAAGCCCAAGGTGGCCCTGAGACCCTTCACTTTCTATGAGGAGTTCTAGAAGCCCTGGCGGTGGCTGACACCACCCCACATCTGCCCGCCTTGACTTCTGACGCGCAGCAGGCTGTGGCGCTGTCTCTGTGTAGTAGAGAAGGGACTCACTCCACTTCTTAACTCTCTGGGCTCCAAGGAGGCCCTTCTTTGAGATGCCAAAGCCTGCGGAGCTCCTGAGGCCCATCTGAACAAGTCTGAAGTGCAGGATTAGGTTAAGGAAGACTCAGCTTTATTCCTGGGAAGTAGGTGCAAACTTGGAAAACTCCACCACGTTGTCAGGACTGCAGGAATGAACGACTAGAAAAGACCAGAAGGGACCAATCTTCTTGGAGGAACCCACTATTTGTTTCAGGGAGGTTTCACTAAAATCCCATGAATTGGTGACAAAACCCCATGGAACCTTCCTTGCAGCTAGTGTTAAAGAATCCCCCGGGTAGCTTCATGAACAAGTCCCCGTACCTTGAAAACACAAATCCCTGGCTCATCAGTTGATATGCTGTGATTGAATACCAACAGCAACGGGGAGCTCACTACCTTAACAAAAGAGTTTGGTTTATTGCCAGACCTTTGCAATCACAATGTTCTGCTTTGTAAGTCTGACTCTTGTTCCATCTGAGGTAAAGCAATGGAACCAGGATTTTGGCTGGGTGGGGGAATGAAGAACCTTCCTTTCAAGGGAAGGAAACTTCCTTCCTCTTATTTGCTGGTGCATCCAAACATTTAATTCTAAACCTTCTCCAAGGCAATAGATGTTAAAAATTAAGATGAATACAGTCATTTTGGCCAATAGTGCAGACTGCTATTACTCTGAAAGACCTGTGTCGCATGCACAATCAGGAGGCCTGCCCGGCTCCCGTACACCAAGGGGAAAACAAGGAAACAGGAAAACAAGGAAAAAAATCTCCAAACCAGATGCCCTTGGGAAAATTGCCTTTTCAGTGGAAATATTGACAAACCTTTAATTACAATATCTCAACATGCAGGATCTGACAACTCAATTCCTGGGCCCAGCCAAACGACGGTTGAGATCCCGTGAGCAGCCTCCTAGAATCCAGGTTCTGATCTCCCTACTCACCTGAAGGCCCTCAGCTGCTGCTCCCGCTCCATCCACCAGGGGGCGCCTCAGCCTCCCCACCCTGGAGTGCCTGGGAGCACTGGCTAAAAATGAGGCGCACAGGGGGTTTTCCATGGACCCTTTTCCCATGTGAGCACCCAGGTCTGCTGCAGATAAGGAGCACCTCTCAAGTGGACCATGTCACTCCCTGCTTGAAATCCTTCCAAGGATCCCATTGCCCTTGGGATACAGCCCCAAGCCCAAGGGAGACCCGCGTGCTGTGTGCTTTGGCTCCAGCCTACCTCCTTCCAGATGGTCCTTCCTGCCTCTCTGGGTCATCTTTCTCTGTCTCTCGAAGCTCTCTCTGCACATTCTGTTCGCTGCACACCTCCCTCTCACTCCTGAACTGTCTAATTCAGGAGGGCTAGTTATAGGGCCCCTCCCTGGACATGAGGACCTTCCTGTGGCTTCCTGCCTTCCCTACCTGACTCTTGTGCTTTGGCTTGGGTACGGTTGGGTGAACCATCATCTACAGAGGTCCATGCACTGGAAGCTTGGGCCCCAGTGTGGTGGTGTTGGGTGGCGGAACCTATAAGAAGCAGAACCTTAAAGGTGGAGAGTAATCGGGTCGGTCACAGGGTGCTCCCTTAGAAGGGACAAATGCTGTTCTCATGGAATGAGTTTTTGCAAGAGTGGCTTGTTAAAAAGAAGGTTTCCTCCACACTCTTGCACCCTTCTAAATGAGACACTTCCCTTTCTATTTCTCTTCCAAATTGTGACACGGCCAGGGGACCCTCGCTGGGATGCTGCCACTATGCTATTTGAACCCTGCAGTTGCCACCAGAATTGTGAGTCAAAGAAACCTTTTTTTTTTTCTTTATACATTATCCGGCAGCAGGTATTCTGCAGCAGGAACAGAAAACAGACTAAGACGGTGAGTGTGTAGCACATGATATCCACTTCCTTGTCGCTTGCTAATTGCCTAGATCTTTTACCATCAATTCTAAATAATTCTTCTTGGTACCCAGACACTGGCACAATGCCTGGTCCCGAGGAGATAAGCAGAAATGAATTGTTAAATAAGTGAACGAGCACATGACACATAATTCCAGATAGTTCCCAGAGCTTCTGAAACCCAAGTGTGGCTTTCAAATCCTGGCCAGACTTTACCTGTACCCACAGGCTTTGGAAGAAGCCCAGGGAGGGTTCTCCTGTACTGATCCCTATCTTTCCACGAGGTACAAGGAAATGTGGAGAGGAAGGCATACTACTACGAGGGAGAGATTCGTAAGAACTGGCTCAGGTGACCGTGGAGGCTGGCGAGTCCAAAGCTGCAGGCTGGCCAGGACACGGGAGGCCCAGGGAAGAGGTGTCAGCGCAGTCTGAAGGCAGCTATCAGAATTCCCTCTTCTTCAGAGGAAGTTCCCCCACCCCACCCAAACCTTCTACTGATTGGATACAGCCCACCCACATTAGGGAAGATAGTGAGCTCTAGTCAATCTATTGATTTAAACGTTTGTTTCACCTAAAAAAAAAAAAAAACCCTCACTGAAGCATCTAGAATAATGTTTGACCAAATACTTGAGTATTAGCCAAGTCAACATAAAAACTTAACCATGACAGAAGGTGACCTGCCCAGGCTCCCCCAGGGAGTGAAGACAAGCTCTGAGCAGATGCTTTGTGGATGCTCTGGTTCACCTGTCTCTAGAAGCCATTGAAGGTGGGACCTGTCTCTTTATTCCTGAGCAGCCTGCGTTTCCTGGGCCCAACCTGCAAATAATGAACTCCACGTCATGGTGGCAGCCAGGACGTATACAAGAGGTAGCAGGGGGTAACTCCTCCCTGTCCCCCGCCAACCAAATCTGTGGGACGTGACTCAGAGGGTCCTGGGCTTCCTATCCCAGGTGGATCCTTGGGGAGGCTGCTGGGTTCCCAGGGAGCACATAGGGCCTCCATATTCTCAAGAAGACCCTTGATCAGCAAGGCTTGCCAAGGGTGGCACAAAAGAGTGTCCCCAAGGGAACCCTATGGAAGGCAAGTGGGGATGATTCATTGGTCCCCAGCCTGGAACGATGACTAGAATGGGGTAAACGGATGGCTTTCCCAGTGGGGGCAGAAGATCAGGTGGCCCTTTAGCAACATATAAGGGGCCTTGGAATTTAGAAATAGCCCCAGTGGAAGAAGGTAGTGGAGAACCCGCTCAGTGGAGACTCAACACAGGAATTAGTGGTAGCAATAGAAAAATATTACGGATGTTCCCTGTTTTGCAGTCAAAGTTCCTGGGGTTGCTGAGTCCAGGGAGACAGACCTCTTCCTGGAGGGCAGGACCGTATCCCTCCTCTGCAGGAGATGGTAGCAGCAGACACTTGTCGCATCTTCCCTGCTAAGTGCTGTTTGCGGAGTTCTTCTGCATTTAACCCACTTAACTCTGCACAGCAATCCAGCAGGCAGCTGTTATGCCATCTTAAAGCAGGAGAAGCTGAAGCCTGTAGTTAAGTGGCTTACCCAAGATCGTCCTTCCAGCAACCAGGCACTGTGGTTCCGGAAGCAGGGCTGGGGACAGGCATGCTCCACTCCACACCAGGCTCTCAGCTAGCCCTCCTGCAAGAAGGAGGCCCCGGATGCAGCGGATTCAGAGCCTGGCATTCAATCTCACCTCTGCCACTCGTAACCACGTGACCTGGACAGATCACCCCTCTGTGTCTCAGTTTACCACTAATAGCTCCCACTTTGGAGGGTTATGAGAATTCAGAGAGATCTTGGATGCAGAGAACTACTGATCCTGGCAGTATCAATGGATGTAAAGCCTGTTGGGAATTATAAAGTGCTCTCTCGACACGGTAGAGGAGTTGCTGGGGCCTGGATTGCAACTCAGGTGACCAGCTGTCCTGGTTTGCCAGGGGCTGTCCCGGTTTTAGCACTGAAAGTCCCCAGAACCCCTAGTCTCAAGCAAGCCAGGCCAGTGGATCAGGGTGCAGCCCTGTTCCTATCTGACTGTGGGAACAGGTGAATCTCCTCCCTTCTCAGAGCCTCAGTCTCCTCACCTGTGAAATGGGGATGACGTTCTAAACCAGAGGTTGCTGAACCTGCAGCATCAATGTGGCCTTGTTGGAAATGCACATTCTGGGTCCCTACCCCACAGATCTACCAAACTGGAAACTCTGGGAGTGGTCTACAGACCCTCCTGGTGGGTCTGACCCCTGCTGAAGTTTGAGAGCCACTGATATCGAGTGCCTCATGGGGACTTCTCGGGGTGTAGGAGTCTCCTCAGGCCAGGGCAGCGCCTGCGAGCACTCGGGACCAGCGGCACCCGCTTTGGGGCAAAGGAGGTGGTGGCCTGGTTAGGGCAGAGAGGAGGTAGACAGTGGGACCCTCCAGCCCCAGGACTTCTTTACAGCGTGTGTTTGGTTCTTGCTGAGAGCCCGGCTAACCTTTCAGATGGCCTAGTCCCCTCAATCTTGCTAAGGAGGGACGGCAGGTCCATTTGGTGCTTCTGGTGGAGGCAGAGGGAGCTAGTACCTTCTGAGCCCTGTCCTGAGCCCTTGAGTTAATGACGACAACTGGCATCAGTTGGGCCACCCTATGTACCAGGGACTCTCTAGTCATGGGCGGTGGCTGTGTCCACCCCTGTGTCCAAGTCTCCTTGCCCAGCATGGTGGCCGGCACCCCATCTGTGCTTGTTAAATACATGGCTGCGTGTGCTGAGCGACTGACACCTCTCATCTTATGGATTCCCACAGACCTCACAAGCCGGGTACCATCACTGTCCCCATTTTGTGGATGAAACTTAGATGACTTCCTTAAAGCCCCCCAGGCATGAAAAGTGGGCCTGGGGCTGAGATCCTGGCTCTCCTGTCCTGGGTGAGGGACTGGGCTCAGCCCCCAAAGGCCTCCTCAGAGAAGCCTTCCTGGACCCCCTGCCCACATCTCCTTTATCTCTGGAGCCGGGTGGGCTTGGCCCCAGAGCCCTCGGTGACAGTTCAGTGAATGACAGTGAACTTGCTGGAGTCTGGCCAGCGAGGCCAGGAGGTGTGACTTCATGGGGTGACTTACCAGGCAGAAGGTGCTTGGGTTCTGGCAAAGGAGCCCCAGGTTTCCTTCCGCAGGTGAAGTGGGGGCGCGGGGCTCCCCTGCTGCCCTGCAGCTGCTCTCAAAGATCACGGTCCACCCAGAGCCCTGGACACCCTTTGTGGACTCGGCTCTTCCAGGAGACGCGGGGCTGAGAATGGCGTCGGCTTCCTCGGGGAGCACCTGTGCCCTCCTGGGTGCCCGGGAAGATGCGGCTTCACCTGTGATTTTTTTAGGACAACGGAAGTGTGAGATGAAAGGGCCCAGCTGCCAGAAGATGGAGAGGAAGGATCGGGGCTGATCCACGCTGATTCAGAGTTTGTTTCCAAGTGAACGACAGACAGCTGACATCCCAGAGAGCTCCCCACCCCACTGCATACGGAATCCCCTCACTCCCAGGATTTCAGGGAGCGGAACACCCACCGGCACCACCTCCACCAACCCTCGGGTGGCTTGAAGGTTTTCCAACGTGTAACCCAATGTCTTTAGAACCAGACCCTGGTGGGAGAAACTAAGACAAGTTCCCTGGGTGAGGAAAACTCTTGTCAAGACATAATCGTCTTTGAATTTCTGGAACCAGGCTCTTAGGCTTGTTGGCGCTTAGGGAACATGGCTGGTAATTTTTTAAATCCCTCCCTTGCCATCCTCAGGGAAGCCGGATTTGTAGTCACTTTCTTCCTGTGTCACAGCCGTTACTATACACGTGCTTCATGTTTTTCATCTTAGATTGTCGCCCCACAAGGGAAGAGTCCACTAAACAGTTCATCGTTTGCTCCCCGTATGCTCCAGCAGCACCGCTGAGTCCCAGGGGCCGCAGCACCAACATGGTAGTGCCATTCAGAGAAGGGTGGTTGTCGAGCAGAGGAGAAGGTTTATCCTCTTACCTGCCAATGGACCCGGCAGGTGAAGATGACCTTGTATTATTTTGGTAATGGGGATGGTTAGGGTGACTGACATTCTGGTTTGCCTGGGACTGTGGCTGTTCCCAGATTAGACAGTCCCGAGGAAACCAAGATGTGTTGGTGCCCTCGGGATGGCGGGGGTTATTGAGTGTGGGTCTCGGGTGGTGCAGGTAACTCATGTGCAGAATCTTATGTAAGCCTCATGACAGCTTGGTGAGCTAGTTGTGATTATTCCTATTTTAAAGTTCATAAATCAAGCTTGAAATCATCTCTCTCTAGCAGCTAGCTCCTTTCCCACCAAATGCCGAAATTTTTTTTTTTTAAAGACCCATTTGATGTTTTATTGTATTGTGGTGAATAGAATGTTCCCCTCCTCACAATTCTTCCCTGGTCCCTGCATGAGCACCCTTACATGTAACTTGGCTGCGTGTCTGTTCTCCATTGCTGTAACACAATACTTGAACTAAATATGTATAAAGAAAAGAGTTTTATTTAGTTCAGATTTGAATGCTGTGTTTGGTCTGTATTTTTTTTTTTTTTTTTTTTTTTTTGGTGACAGACACCTGAAGAAAAAACTTAAGGAGGAACGGTTTATTTTGGCTCATGATTTCAGAGCTTCATCCCATGGCTGGCCGGCTCCAAGGCAAAAACGTCATGGCAGAAGGGCGTGGAGGAAAGCACCTGCCCCATCTGCCTGCGGTTTCCACCACTTCCCAGCAGCCCATTCACCTATCAAAAGATTGATCCCCCACTTGGAGCCCTCATGACCCAATCACTTCCCCAAACCCTCGTCTCTGAACATTGCTGCATCCTGGACCAACCCTCCAACACACGCATTTGGGGGACTCTTCACCTCCAAACCATAACAGATGCAGTAGCCCAAGATCAGCAGCCGCATCTGCTCAGCCGCTGGTGAGGGCTCCTTTGGCTGCATCACAATATGGTGGAGAAGCAGAAGGGGAAACAGCCACAGACAGAACAGGCCAGACTCGTGGGAGTTCCACGAGGACCTCATTAATCTCTTCCAAGTGTCATGTCCCATTGACTTGGTTGCCCATCGATAGGCTCCACCTTTTAAAGGTTCCACCACCTCAACAACAGCATGTTGGGGACCAAACTTCCAGCATATGAACTATGGGGGAACACATTCAAACCATCCAAGCCTCAGTCCCGTGTAACTTGTTTTGGCCAGAAACCTGTGGCAAACTTGAGTCCAGGCCTTCCTCGCATGTTTCTGCTCACTCTCTTGAGCCTCTTCCATCCCAGGAAAAGATCTGTTGGTTTGACGAATCTGGGAGACCTGAGGGATGAAGCTGCTACTGACTCAAAGACCTGCAGTAAGTAGAGACACCCAGCCCAGTTTGGCCTAGACCAGCCCAGTCCCAGTACATGGCAAAGTGTTTACAAGGCATTGCATTTAAGTCCCTGAGGTTTGAAAAGATTTGTTACATGGCAATAACTAGTTGATACTGATACCGTAGCTTTTACTGCTAAAGTCCCTTGATAAGCTAAATGTGTATATTGCATCTGGCCAAGTATTCCTAATTACAGGGCTTCAGGATTGCTGCTATCCCTTTCAGGGATGCTTACAAAGGTTTAGGATAAGGGAAGAGAAAGAACAGTACTCCGTGTCCAGCATAGAATTCAATATTTCAGAGCTCCTTTTTTGGGGAAGGGGGAGTGGTGGTGGATTATATCGCATAGTCTGTTGACCCTAAAGCCAACTCAGTCCTCTTTCTCTCCCCAGGAATAAGGACCTTAGACCTACAAGGCAGTTCTAGGAGAGGTGCAGTCACCAAAGGGGTCCTTCTTTGGTGGCATCATTTCCATTTCTATCAGAGGATACAGTGGGAAGGGGCAATGGTGGGAGACCTGCTGTTCCCTGGACCTGCTGCATGGCCTTGGGCTGGTCCCTCCCTCCGGGGCCTCTGCCTTCTGCTTAGTGTTTGGATCTGGATGTGACTGTCTGTGGCACAGACAGCCGTGAATGTGGGGGGTTTTGCACCAAAGTTTTGCACCAGACCCAGATTCTGTCCTGCTGTGACCTTGGGCAAGTGGCTTCACTTCCGGGAGCCCAGTTCCCCATCTCTGTACAGAGTCACTGTGAGACCTGGATGCAATACAGCAGGTGATGGGCCTGGCTCGGGGAAGCCCTCAGCCAGGGGATTTGGCTTTTACTAACATGGGACAAGCAGTGAGGTTCCTGAAATTGGTCATCTCAAAACAGCAATCAGTTACTTTCAATAGAGTAAATATTTGTCTTCTCCGCCTCATTTCAAGCATTGCCTCTTTAATTTTACAGTTCCATTTACAAGAGAGTTATTTACAGTGCAAAAGGACAGGATGGGCTGCCTCCTTAAAATGTTTCACAAATTTCCTCCGCTTCCTGTTAAGATATTAGCGCCCAGTAATTGTTGCTCTATATAAATGTGGAGCGTCGGCTGCGAATGTGCGCCCCATAGTAATTGTGAGTTGTCTTGACGCTAATTACATAGGGGAGTCTGTTTAATTGCCAGTTAAATTGACTGTGTGTGTTTTCTCTAATCTGTGTTTCCGGGCAAGTTGGATGACATCAGCTCCTCGTTGGACGAAGCGTGAATCTGGAAGACCCCCGGAGGCTGCTGTGGGAGAAAGCGAGGCTGATGGAAGGCAGGTGGGGAAAAGCAGCCAGTGACATGGGACTAAATGAGTGGCCCAGTGCGTGGCCATCGTGGGATCCCACTTGGGATTCCCTGCAAGGCGAGGAACGAAGGTTCCCGTTCAGCCAATGCTGAGAGCCAACTGGACGAGGCTGGAGGGCTGTACAGAGAGGTGGGCCCACCTGCAGAGCTGTGCACAGCTGGGTCCCGCCTGCCAGAACCGGGCATCTGTGCACTGACTGCTGCCCGTGCTCCCCTCTCTGCCCTTCCATCCCCGGTGCCGGCCCCAGGTCTTGCCTCCCCAAGTCCACAGCAGCAGTGTCCTCCAATACCCAGCTACAAGGCCACTCCTTCCACGCAGCCTTCTTGATTTCCCAGTGGAAGAAAGGGTCCCCTCTGGTCCATCCCCTCAGCTCTTCTCTGAGTTCCTTGAGGCCCGTTCACTCTTCTCTTGAATTCGAAGTCATCAAGACCAGATTGTGAGTTCCTGAGGACAGGTCGTGCCTTGTGCAAAGAAGGTGCTAGAAACAGGAGGGAAACTCAGAAAGAAGAGGTGAAAGAGAAGAAGTGGAAGAAGGAGAAGGAGGAGGAGAAGGCGAGGAAGACAGAGGCACAGGAAGGGAGGAAGGAAAATGGAGAGATCACAACAGCAATGCACGCTTCTTGAGTGTGTGTGTGTGTGTGAGAGAGAGAGAGACAGAGAGAGAGAGAGAGAGAGAGAGCACATGGCGCACACACAACCAATACCTAGTTCCTGCCAATGCATTAACTCTGCCCCCCAATCCTGAGATAGGTACCCTACTGGCAATCAATCCCATTTCACAGATGCAAAAACTGAGGACATGGAGAAGCTGAGTAGCTTGCTAACAGCCTTAAAGGGTAGGTCCAGGAGTCCAAACCCTCAGCTCTGGGCCAGGCCGTCTGGAAGGAGGGGGGACATGCAGGAGGCAGGAGGGAGGGGAGGCGGGTGGGAGGCGGGGAGGAGTGTTGGATTCCATTGCACGAGTTCTCCTGATGTTTAAAAACCTCTCCAGCCTTCCACACATGCTTTCTCCTCAGCTCAAAAGCTAAATTAGAGTGGATTGCACTCTCCTCACTTTAGTAATTTAGATAAAAGTAAAATTTTGTCTGAGAGCTGAAGCAATTATAGCGCGGGTTTTGTGATTAACTTGATTAGCACTGTTTCTCTCTGAAAGTGACCCCCCCTCGCCGGCGCACTGTAATCAGAGCCCCGTCTTTCAACTGGGCTACAGCTGCTCCTCCCCCCCCCACTCCCCAAAAAAGGGTTTTGACATAAATACTTATTAGGGAGGACTCTAGTCTCTGGCTGAACCGTTGAGCAAAGAGGAGGAAAACGTCTCTTTCTCCATTAGCATCCGGAGCCGATTAAAAGGCTGTCGCCGGCTACCCTGGTTACTGACAAAGATCCCAATTATGCAGCAATGAAATATACATACATGATACAGGAGGGTTTATGCATTTTTAATTTTTTTCAAAGAGAGTGCGTTCAGAGAAAACTCTAATTAGAGATTTTATTTCTTTAAGAGGAAAATGATATGTGGATACAAGAGGGATTATCTGGGGTTATTGGTGGGCAACTGTGAATCCTCCCAATCCCAGATTTCGGCTCCTAAGCAAGGGCTGGAAAGGCTAAGGACCTTGGAGATTTGAATCCCAGGCGGGTTGGGGTTGGAGCTGGGCCCCTGTCACCTCCTCCCTTGGGACATTTCTGGTGCTCATGGAGGATGGAGGGATGGTTCCCTCCCTCCCCGCCCAGGTCTTGGTCATCAAGACACATGCTGCTACTTCCAGAACCCCCACTCCTAGGTGGGAACACACAGAAGTCTGTTGCTGAGACTGCCAGTCTACAGGTAGGACTTTTCCATGGTGGCAGACAATGAGCTCTGGGGGGTCAGGTTACCTGCCCAAGGCCACATGGTTGCTCCATGGTGGAACTGGGTTTGAGTCCAAGCAGACTGGCTCCAGAGCCCCTGCCTGGTGGCCCTCGCTGTGCAGGTGCCTGCAGATGACAGAATGGCAGAGCCCAGGGCGACCCGCCCTCTCAGCACCAGAGGAAACCGAGGATCAGGGGGGAAAGTGAGACGCTTCCCTCACCCTCCCCCAGGTGGGATCAGCCCCTCCAAGGTCCTGTGGGCTGAGCCCCGACACAGGCCCCTCCAGCGTCTGAGCCCAGGAGGGTGAGGACAACTGAGGTCGAGCTCTTTGCTCAGAGGCTTTTCCTAGAGATGCCATAGCTATGGCTGCTTCCAGGTCACTCGAGAGCCTTCCTGGGAGCCTCTGACACTTACGAAAGTTCTAAATCCTCTGCGTTCCCCTCTTCACTGTCTCTGTAGCTCATCAAGGGCCTCTTGCTGAAGTGGAGCTCTTAGAAATTCCACAGTCCTGGATGGGCTCTGAGTCTGCTATTTATGACCTTCATTTCCCACCTGCCCCCCACCTGGGCCTTCTCCTGCCTCTCTTGTCCCCATGCTTAGGGGCAGGGTCCTACCAAGGGAAGGTCAAGCCCTAGAAATGCCGTGGTGTTAGAAAACTCTGGGATCATGGCCCAGCTCAGCCCTCTGTCAGCTGGGTGACCTCAAGCAGGTGCCTGGACCGTTCTGAGCCTCAGTTTTTCCCTCTGTAAAATGTGAATGATAATAAGCTGCACACCTCACGGGGCTGAAGTTTAAGGTTATCTGTAGAGAACACATGGCCTGGAGCACAAAGTGGGCCCTCAGTGCTGGAGCCTGTGACCATCACAGGTGACACCACGTGTAGGTGGAGCCATATGAAATGGTCCTTTGATAGGTTTATACTGGTCAGCGGTCAGCAGTTTAATGGGTTTCAACCGAGTTTCTATTGAGCAGTCACTGTGGGCAGACACTGGGCTCTGCCAGTGTCCCCTGGGTAAATGGCACATGGGTGTGGATGCTGGGAGGGGCAGTTCCACAGCAGGCAGAGAAGGGGGGCAGGGAGTCACACCCAGGCCTGCCTGGCCTTTGGCCTCCCGGACACCAGATGGGACTGCCACTCACCCCGCGCCCAGCTCTCTGTCCCCTGTGCCTCCGTCCTCAGGGCCTGATGACTCAGAGAGCCTGCAGGTGCAGAGCTGCTGGAGTCCACCCCCTTCCTCTGCTGCCCCCAGCCTGGAGGAGCTCGCAGGGGTCCAGGTCCACCTCCCGGGCCCTCCGGCCTCCTCGGCCCCCTCCTGCCCCGGCCTCTGCTGGCCTCCTGATTTCCTATCCTGTGCCCCCCGCCTCCTTCCTGCCTCTCCCGGGGCGGGCTCAGGCCTGGCACCACTCCAGAACGGCTTAATCAGAACAAATCCTGAGAAAACACATGTATTATTTATTCCTGCAAAGGTTAAATAATTTGATGAATTTCTCAGGACGCTGCCGGAATGCTGATGGCCTCTTGGAAAAAAAGAAAAGAGAAAACACAAACACAAACACATAAAATGCAACCAATCTACACACACATACACACACACACACACACACACACACACACACACACCTCCGCAGCCATGACCACTTGCCCCGTGTTGGCTCATGCAGGAGGCCAAGGGGGCAGCCCTCAGTGACACTGGCACCCGGGCCCAGAAGGGGACATAGATTTCCTGCTCACTGACTGCAGATGACAGCTCCCCCCACCTCCGCCCCTCGAGCGTGATGCATTATCTGGAGGTGTCTGCGCCTTTGATGCTGCAAATGGCCACAGAAGGACCGCTGATTTACAGGCCAGATGATGGCCTTGGCTTCCGTGGAGCTGTTTATGAAGCCCCTTGCACTTGGGGGCTCTGGGGCCCCTGGGATCAAGGAAGGGGCATGGGGAGAAGGCTCTTGCTTGGGGCCTGGAGTGACGGGGCCTCTTGGAGATGGCCGCTATGCAGACGGGCTCTTCAGTGCAGAGTGAAGAGGCCTGAGACCAAGGCGGGCTGCAGCAGGGGGTGGGTGTCCACATTCTCATTCTCCTCCTCCTCCTCCTCCTCCTCCTCCTCCTCCCCCTCCTCCTCCTCTTCCCCTCCCCCCCCTCCTCCCCCTCCCCCCTCCTCCTCTTCCTCCTCCCCCTCCCCCCCTCCTCCTCCTCTTCCCCACAGTCCCCATCATGACTACTGCTCACCTCTAGGCCTTTCCTAGACCACGCACAGGGCTGAGCTGTCTACCTGCAGCCTCTCCTGAAATCCTCCCACCCAGGCCCTGGTGAGCTGAGCACTTGCATTTAAATCTCCATTTTAGAGATAAATAGTCCCAGAGAGGTTCCATGAGTGGCCAAAGGGCAGGGGACTCTCAGGGGAGCCAGGCCTCTGTCGGCCTCTCTGGGCACCGGGCCGAGTTCTCCCTGCTGCCGCGTGGACCGGAGTGGCGAAGGCCTGAGGCAGGCGGCCAAGAGGCGAAGCTGGCTCTGTATGTGCTTCTGTGGGACGATGGGAACGTCACCTCCACCTGAGCCTGTTCCCCACCTGTGATGGCGATGACCAGGTTCTGTTCCTCCCGGGGGTGAGCAGGTTCCTAGCCTGCCTAGGTGGTCCTGGGTGCAGCGTGGCTCCTTCTCTGTCCCAGCACCTGCCCTTGCCCTCCCTCCACGCCCCTAAGCAGGAGCAGCAGCCCACAGACTTGGGGACACAGCCCGCTTGTCGTAAATTCCTCCGTCCTTGACCTCCACACGACCCATTTCACACACAAGGATGTTGATGCCGACATCTGGTGGATGTTCTACGGGTTCTAGAGCACCCACAGAAGATGGCAGAATTCGGGGCACCGGGCACAGTCCTGGGAGTCAGGTAAATATGGATTTGCTCGAAGAATCTGACACTCCCTGGATGAGCCTGGGTTTCTCCATCTGGAACCTGGGGATAATCAAAGAACTCAGAGGAGGAGATCCCCTGGGTCGGGTGCCCGGCACACACCTGGAGCACAGCCAGCGTGTCGTGAGTACCGGGTGGGCCCTGGCCCAGGAGAGAGCATTTCAGACAGCAAGAGGCAGCTGGCCACCTGTACGGACCGCGGGGTGGGCTCGGGGCCAGACCCCCTCATCTATCCTGGCGTTGCCTCTTCCTAGCTGGAAGGATGGCCCCGAGCCTGCGCCTGCTCCTCATTAGTAACAGTAGCTGCGGCTGCATGTCTGCGACAGTCTCACAACAGTGCCTGGAACAGAGTAAAAGTAACAGTAATCGGCCATCGTCATTTGGGAACCAAGGACGTGTGACTCATCTCAGGGGACAGCATTGCATGTCCCCAGGGGCACTTCGATCATTTACAAAGATTTTCATCAACATATGCCACGTGCTGGTGCAGAGCCGGGTCACTAGCTGAGGTCGAGAGTTGTGTGCCCATATCCTTCCTCCCCCACCCCAGCTCTGGCCCGGGCTGGATGGAGCACAGGCCCTGGGGGAGCATCCCCATCGGGCCCCCAGGTCCCACTTGTCAGCTGCCCAGGCCTCCATGGGAAGATGGGATTGGAGAGCCAGCATGCTGTTCCCCCTTTTTAATTACTGCTGCCTTAATTGAGTCACAAGTGGTGTTTGTGTTGCCATCAAACCCACGAGGACCTCGTTGTTTATGTGAATGACTCTCAGTAGTGTGACAGCTCTGAAATGTGAGATGTTCTGTTTGTGCCGACTGCAACAGTGGCGGGCTTTGGCTGCAGACTCCCTTCCTAACACGTGGCTGGCCGGGGAGCTAGTGAGAGGCGCTGCTGTTTCCCTTGCAAAGAATGGCAGGAACGGAGACTGGGGCTGTAGAGTCACAGAGCCAAGGGGACCTCCTTCCTGCGGCCTGGAAGCCCCTGGAGGTGGTGAGCCTTCATCTTACAGGGCCGCTCACTCCCTGGCCCACTCGGCTCACCTCTCCCAGTTGCTGGCTAAGATCTGCAGCCACATCTGGAGAGGCAGCTGGAATGGGCGACGGTGGGAAGGACTGTGACACAGGCAGCCTTCAGTGTCTTCCTCTCTGTCCAGCTGAGGGCCAGGGCTTGTGCTGGCAGCCACAGAGGGGACAAGACGAGGTTCCCAAGGGCTTTGCCCTTGAGCAATCTGCACTGCAAATGTCAAGGGCAGCCATATCCAACCACTGGGGATATGAGGTGGGTGTGGTGGTGTGTAGTCCACATGTCACCAGGGAAGGGTGGCGTCCAGGAGGGCTTCCAGATGGAGGAGGGGTCCTAGGAGCAGGCCCTGAGGACAGTGCCAGGTGGAAGGATGGGAGGAAGAGCAACTAGGGGACAGACCACCTCTCCTGTCCTCAGTGGGTCAAAGATGGCCACCCCTGGCCACTCCCCGTGCTCCACCTCCCTGAGACCCCCACCAGGCACAAGCCCGGAAGGAGGCTGTGTCTGGGGAGCTTCCCACTTATTTATTTATTTTTCAGTTTATGAAAAGATAATTCAGGAGACATTATTTCAATCAGACCCCTACACAGTTTGGGAATGCTAATGCTTCCTCTATTAAAAAGGTGTGGAATAATTACGATGCTGATGAAGACTGGGGGCGAGCCATTACCAGAGCGCCCCGCTTTGCCTTCCCGTCCCCTCCGTATCCCCGAGTGACAAATTAACAAGTAGCAGAAGAACGGCTGCTAACACTCCGGGCAGCTTAGCTCAAACTGGAAGCCGGGTTTTTAGGAGAACAGATCAACCTTGGAATGACTTGGGATGGCAGAAGGAGCCAGAGGAGGACGAGAGGCCTGTCCCCATCCATGTCCCCAAGGCAGAGGAGCCGGCACTGGCCTTGGGGAAAGAGGTCTGGGTTTTGGGGGTTTTGTTTTCTCCTCGATTCTGGGGATTGACCCCAGGGACTGGTGCAGGCTGGGCCAGTGCTCCACCACTGACCTACACCCATCCTGAGGTCTGGATTTTATTCCTGGGGACTTGGAAAGTGACCTCAGGATGCTACGACCTCCTCTTGAGACAGTGAAAGGGTAAACTTCATTCAATGAGGAGAAGCAAGGGAGGACAAAAAACCTAAAAACCATAGTAATGAATTTTGTCCAAATACTTCGGAGCCAGGCACTCTTCAGAGATCTTTATCGACACGAATTCATTTAACCTTCAAAGCAACCCCCTGAGTTGGCGCCATTATTATCCCATTTTAAAGATGAAGAAACTGAGGCTCAGAGCAGCTATGTAGCCTGAGAGGTGGTGGAATAGACATTTGAGCTCAGGCATGATGATGAGTGGCCCCCGATGGTGCCAGAGCCAGAGTTGGAAGGCACTAGGCTCAGTTGGGGATCTACCTAGGAAGGGCCTTGACAACCAGCTGCTACAGCTGCTATGGCTGAACTGTATCTTCCCCAAAGATGTTGAAGTCCTGTCCTGCCAGGTCCCATGAATAGGACCTGATTTGGAAATAGGTGTTTAAGATAATAGGGCTGGGGCCTTCGGGTGGGTCCTGATCCAACATGACTGCTTCTCAATACACAGGGGGTTGGACAGAGAGAAACACCCAGAGGAAGGAGGGTGTAAAGACAGGGAGGGTGGTCTTCAAGCCAAGGCTTCCTGAGGCTACCAGAAGCTGGGAGAGAGGAACAGGGTGGAGTCCCCCTTGGTCTCCAGAAGGGAGCAGCCCTGCCTACACCTTGGTTTCAGGTTGCTGGATCTGAGACTGTCCGTGCCTGTTGTCCACGCTCAGTTTGTGGTGCTTCTTATGACAACCCCAGGACTCTAATAGGACAGGGGGAAGAGAGGGTCTCAGTGGCCGAAGCAAGAGGGAGCCATTGAGGGTTTCTGAGCAGGGAAATCCCAAGGGATTGGTACTTTACAAAGATCACTTTGGTGTCTGGGGTGCTGGAGGGTGGGATCCGGTTATCCACGGGGGTCGGTGTGAGAACTGGTGGGGGGCTGTGCGGGGACAGAGGCGGGCAGGGCGGGAATCATGCAGTGCCAACAGGAAAGGGACAGTCGCCCCTTTCAGGGCTGCAATGATAATGAAGTTAAATCACTTCATTCACTAAATCAACTGCCCCCTTCCATGGCTCCATCCCAGGGGAGACTCACATGCTCTGAGTTAATATCTAAAGAGAAGA
This sequence comes from Ictidomys tridecemlineatus, assembly GCF_052094955.1. Lineage (NCBI taxonomy): Eukaryota > Metazoa > Chordata > Mammalia > Rodentia > Sciuridae > Ictidomys > Ictidomys tridecemlineatus. Next base: position 190,693,818 of record NC_135480.1, on the reverse strand, counting down.
AGAAGAAAAAAACCAGAATTCAAGGATCAAACAACTTTTTTGATGAGGGAAGTGTTATTTCTACCCAGCCAAGACATCAAAGCCCCTGGATGGTGATTTTTAGGTAATATTAAAGTGGGATCTAAATAATGTTTGAATATTTCTCTGCTTGTCTGGGGGACCACAGTAATCTCTCCCAGAGCGGGAGTGACAGTGATGTCCCCAGCCAGGCTCCTCCCCAGGAGGATCTGACGGGTTTCCAGGAACACAGCACTTGAACAAATACTGCCTAAGTTTCTTTTAGCATTAACCGCTCAGGCCCTCAAGTTCATTGTTCTAAGCATGACACGCATTTCAGCGGGTGAAACTGGCTAAAAGCCTGCCCGATAATTCAGCTATGATCTGCTATTTCTATGCACACAACAGCCCTCGTGTCTGGAAGTGTATCCACATTGTGGCAAAGTCCCCTATCAAGTGAGTTTCTGGAAAGCCAAATTCCATTTGCTTGTTGATCCCTCTTATTAAGTTAAAAGTCATCCATCAAGTGAGTTGCTGGAAAGCAGTTTCTGTTTACTTATTGACCCCTATTATTTCTAATGAGATACATTTTCCAATCTACTTGTAATCGTTGGCATTTGCCGTGTAACAAAGTGGCTTCATATAATCCTCACTTTGTCATTGCCCATAAGTCTGTGGGTCAACCAGGCAGTTCTGCAGTCAGCTAGCTGGTAGGCTGCTGGGGCCTGGGGCCTCATTCAACTATTGGCTAGAGTGAGCAGGAAGAACTTGTCTCTCCATGCAGCAGGTTAGACCAGGTTCTCTCATCTGGTCAAAGTCAGGGTCCCCAGGCACACTCTCAAACCTGTGCTGTAGTGATTTCTGCCAGTGTCTCATCAGACAAAGCAAATCAAAGCAAGACTCTACCCCTTGGTGGGATGGGGAAAAGATAATGTCACTCCCCAAATGAGTATGCTTTCAGGGATGGGAGGGATTTGGGGTTAATTTTAGAATCCACCTTTTACTTCTTGTCCTCTTAGAGCAAATAAAGGAGGCTAGTCTACTTTAACATACTCTTGTGTCAGACACTGCGCTATATGTTCTTCGTAGTTTACATCTCATTTAATCAGAGAAGTTATGTAACTTTTTCAAGGTCACATAACTACCTACCACTGGAGCCAAGATTCACTGTCAGGACTGTGTAACCCTTTATCTGATGCAATTTTCACCATTCCTTTATGCCAACCAATTTTGTAATTGAATTTGTCATTTCTGGGATTCCTATTGCACATTTTCCACTATACTCCAGTCAGTTATTTTCTGTTCTATTCTCCTCACCAGTAGTGACCCAACTCCATTTGTCTATCTCTCCTACCCGGGAGCTCACTACCTATCTTTCTGTTGATGGGTACTGGGGATTGAACTCAGGGGCACTCAGTCACTGAGCCACATCCTCAGCCCTATTTTGTATTTTGAGACAGGGTCTCACTGAGTTGCTTAGCACCTCGCTTTTTGCTGAGGCGGGCTTTGAACTCGCCATCCTCCTGCCTCAGCCTCCCGAGCCGCTGGTTTTACAGGCGTGCGTCACTGTGCCTGGCTTCCCTTCCTACCTTGACAGCCTACTGCACAGCAGAATCTATCCAACTATCACAAACTTCTTTTAAATCAAAAGAGATTCTAAAAAACCTGGGTGGGAACAAGGAGAACGGACAGGCAAAGTTTAGTTCAAGTTTTTTTTTCTGACCTACAGTCTGAAGTTTATCTATTGGAGCTGCCTGGTTTTGTAATTGTGTTTATCTTTGTTCTGCATCATTTGGAAATTGCAATTTGTGTTGGAATAAAAAAAAAAACGCAGGAAAATTTGATTAACTAGGTGAATATTTTTTCCCTAAAGAAAATGAAGATAAGGAAATAAGTGTCAAAGAGACTTATAAAATGGGAGTGTTGAGAATGTGATGATAATCACTTCCCTGTACTGGGAGGACCATTCGCACGTGGTTGTCAGTTATGTGCTGACTGTGCCCCTTTGGACAGAAGATGATGTCCAAGGAACCATCCATCCACTCATCCATCCATCCATCCATCCATCCATCCATCCATCCATCCATTCATTCATGCATCCATCCATTCATCCCCTCATTCATTCTTTCAGAGTTTACTGTAGTAAGACTATAAGATAAACTGGAGGTATAATGAATTAATTAGACAAAACCTGTACTCAAGGCTTTCCACATCTAGTCGGGGAAGGAAGCAGGTGTGTCTGGCTACAGCGGGTGCAGAGAACCTCAGCCCAGGGCGCGAGCACATCAGGGGAACCAGTTTTGGGTCTCTTGCCTTCATCTGAAAGTAGGAAACAGGAACTCGTCTGGTCTGCTGCTGCCACACCATTCAGGAACTATTTAGGGCTGTCCTTCCTGGGACCTCTTCCAACAGAAAAGCGCTTCATGTGAGATCTCAAAGGTCAAGACCGTCCCTGCACAAATTCAAAACTCCAAAAGGTCCCCAAGATGAGTGGCCCGTGGCCAGCCTCCTGTGAATGGCAAGAGGCACCCCGGGTGGTGGAGACGTCAGGAAAATCGGGACCAGGGTTGGGCCACACCACAGGCTTCTTCAACTTCCTCCCCACAGAGGGTTTCAGATGTTCTCTCAATAAAAATTACCACCGGGCAAACACAAATAAACTTAACGGATTTAACTGACAGAGTTAAACAAGCAGAAGATAGGATTTCTCTTAATGAGAATAAACTACTTGCATATGAAAAAGATTTGAAACTGAGGATTCAGTAACTCACCAGAAACTTGGAACAGAGGCACAGAATTGGGGGAGGAAGGAACCACCAGGCAGGAAAGCTCCATTTGGCCCCTGGGCACTGCTGAGAGGAGAGGCCGAGGAGGTGGGAGGTGGTGGGACAGGTGCAGCTCCTGGTGGCCCACGCGGGATCTCCTCAGCCAAGAGGCTGGGGGTTGAGAAGGGCCGAATGAATTACGTCTGTGCTTTGGTTCCCCGTGTGAGTGGAGGTCAGGAGATCCGTAGGAATGGAAGAGTCACATCCCAAAGTGGCCTTTGCCACTCTTGAGCTGGGTGAACTTGGGCTCTGGCCTCACCATTTGGAGCTTCTGACAATGAAGCCTCACTCTCAGGGTTTGGGTAAGGATTCTACGATGCAATACTCATGAGCTGTTTATTCAATAAACAGAAGTTTCCTTAGAAATGACTATGGGCCTGGGACTATGGCTGGTGCCAGGGAACAGTGGTGGGCAAGACTGACAGGGCCCTGCTAGCACCGGGTTAGGGAGAGTCCAGCGAGTCTTAGGTTCTGATGTAATGGTCTGAATTTTTTGGTTGCAAGCAACAGAAACACAACTTGTAGGGAAAAAAAGGAACTGACTGGTGCTGGGGTTTCCGCATACGGTGAGGTAGGCCACTGAAACAGAGCAAGAGCTGCAGGGGCCGGGGCTTCGGAATCTGGAACTGAGACTGCTCCTGAGCCCCCGGACTCTCCTCTACATCTGTCTTTTTTCTGCGTCATTGGTCTCTTTCCCTCCCATGGCAGAGGCCTTCTCTTTATAGTTGGGACATGGCCACAGCAGCCCCAGCTTAGCAAATCCCAAGAAAGCCCTTCTTTCTCTCAGCATCTGATTGTCAGTTCCAGAGAAGTTCCTGCTAGACCCTGCTTGGGCCACCTGCTCCCTTCTTGAACCCGTGAATCACTGTTGTCAGGACAATGTAGCAGGATGATTGGCCATGCCTGGGTCATGTGACCAGCGATGGAGGTTTACTGTGTGCTGTAATAAATGGCTCCACCAGAAACACATGGAGAGGAAAAGGAGTGTTCCTCAACAGGAGGGGAGCAAGGAACCCAAACTAGCAGATGTTACCCCATGAAAGGCACCTCGCCTCTACCTGACAGGTGTGCAATAAGGGGCAACTTAAAGGGGTGATGGTACTCAACAGGCTCTGAGAGCAACAGTCCAGTCTCCCATTTGTCACCTTCATGGTTTCTCTTGACTCCAGGACTGTGTCCAGTGGGAAATCCACTCATTCCCAAATGAGGAGAAACTCTTCTTGGTTGGTGTAGGGACCACGGGCTGCCCTTTCTAACTTGGTATAAATTTGAAGAGCTTTAATGGGGCCCCTGATCCTACCATATCCCAAGTGGGATCTCTTTGCATTTCACAGTCTCTGGGGAATAAATGTGTCAAGATAGTTATTTGGAGGTGACATTGAACTTCTTTTTTTTTTTTTTCCACAGTCTGAGCCAATGGCTGGCGGAGAATGACATTTATAATCAGAGAAACTCACTGGCCTGAGATCGTCGCCATTGGCAGACTGAGAACTGGAGAGAATTCTTGGTCACTCAACTTGATGAAGGTTGAGTGGGTTTAGCTGTGGACAGTGAGAGCTCAGTACACAAAGAATAGCGCCCGTTGTTCATTTAACTTCCACGTGTTGTAAAATGGGTTCGAATTGTTTTTTAAATTAAAGGTCATTTAATTAAACAAAAAAATATTTATACAAATTATTGATACCTAAACACACTTTGGTTTGGAAAATGAAATAAAATGAAATCATATGCACAAAGTTGTATTCATAAGTGTGCTAAATCAAAAGCTATACAATAATGAGAAACATTAAAGGGTCAAATCCAAGTACAAAGGAACACATTCTTCTGAATTCCCATGTTTCATCGAACATCAAAAACCACCCATCTTTTGGTTCTTTTCTTGTACATTATTCTGTATCCACATTCTCTGCATCTGATTGGATCCCTGGATTTTATTTCATTTTCTGTGTGACATTCTCCACAGATATATATCATTGGCTGCTGCTTTGGGCTCAATGTCCTTAGGAGCGTCCATTGCTATTGCCTAAACAGCACAGAAACTTTTCCCCGCATTTCCACACAAAACCCCAGGTATCACAGTGTTGCAGCCAATTACTAGTCCAAAGTCTTTTTAAAAAATATTTTTTTTAGTTGTTGATGGATCTTTATTTTATTCATTTATTTTTATGTGGTGCTGAGAATCGAACCCAGTGCCTCACACATGTGAGGCGAGTGCTCTACCAGGCCACCACCCCGGCCCTGGTCCAAAGTCTTGAACCCAGCTCCAGATATGACTTGGACCGTGCGGTCTCCCTCCCTCCTTCTGCTCTTCTTTCCCTCTCAACCTTCTTCCTTTCCTTCTTTCCTTCCTTCCTTCCTTCCTTTCATTTATGAAAAAAAAATTCAAGCAGAAAAATCTGGAAAACAACAGAAACCATGCTCACCATCTAGAATTCACAGATATTAACAACCCGTTGCATTTGCTTCAGATTTTTTTTTTTAAAAGAAATTCTAAATTGCAGATCAAATTGAAGCTTTTTTTTTTTTTTATTCCACCCGGTCCTGTCCCCCTCCCTTCCTACCCAGAGTCAGCCATTGTCGTGAATTAACTGAGCCTCTTCCCCACCATGATTACATACTTTAATACACAAGCAGGCATCCGTGAACAATGCAGAGATTTTTTGGTGGGGTTTAAGATTTACGTAGATGTCAACATACTGTACTGATTCTGCAAATTGCTCTTGTCACTCAGTCTTGTTCCAGGATCAATCCATGTCATTTCTCGTACACACACAGTTAATTCTTTTTAAATGCCAGATAACATTTCATCTGATGATTATATGCTCTGTTTATCCATTCCTCCATCAATGGGCATTTAAGTCATTTCACATTTTTTTGCCATTGAAAACAATGCTTTGGATTTGGCATGTGAATTAAAACTGTCTAAAATCTACAAAGACCCCCTTAGCAGGGAAGGATTCAAAGAAGCACGTGCCTTTCTTTCATTGCATTGGGATACCTCAGCGCTTTACATGAACATGCACAAGACTTCACAGTTTGGGAGACACTTTCTCACTCAGGACTTCAAAGTTGTAGACAGGGTGGGTTTTCCTGACCTGTTTTGCTAACTGGGAAACTGAGGGCTGAAGAAGGAAAGAATTCTATCTCAGAAACAGCCAGTTTGGGAGAATCCAGTTTATAATTTCAGATTTAACCTCAGTTCTTGCAGGGAGCTGCCACCATCTGAGTTTTTAGTAGTTTTTTGTTGTTGTTGTTTTGAATCTCATCCTCATATAGGGCCACTGATAGCAACCTTAATGTACTCACACAGACACTAGAGGATTCAATAAAAAGAGGACCATGGCACATAAAGAAGGCAGAAACCAAGGTCTCGCAGCTTCTGGTCCACAGATGTTTTGTTTGGCCCAGCCAATGTTTTTAAAGAGTTGAGTCAAATTTTAATAATTGGGATGTTTTACATTTTTAAAAATGCAGATTCCTAGCTTCTCTTAAAAAAATCTGGAGACCCAACCACCCTAGATCTGTGTTCCTACACGGCAGCAGTCAGCTACACTGAGAAGCAACCGCACCTTTAGCAAGGCCAGGGCTCTTCAGTTTTCCACACTCCCCACCACTCCCTATTGTCTTACCCTGATGCCAAGGCACAGTCACCATCTGTCACAGTGCTTACACTGTTGCTTTGCCTGTAGTGGGGAAATGTTTTCCTGTGTTCGTTTTGTTTCAAAATGAAAAATCAAATTGAGTCAAGAGCAATCACAATTTTTCTTATGCCCAGCTCACTTCTATCCTCAACTGCTCTGGGCATTTCAGTTTGTGGTTGAAGGGAATATTATTTTTAATAGATCATGATTTCTCAAACAAAAGAACAAGAGACAACCCAGCTATCCCACTCCTCGGTCTATTCCCAAAGGACTTAAAGATAGCACACTTCAGGGACGCAGCCACATCAATGTTTATAGCAGCACAATTCTCAATAGCTAAACTGTGGAGCCAACCTAGATGCCCTTCAGTGGATGAATGGATAAAAAAATGTGGCATATATACACAATGGAGTATTACTCAGCAATAAAATAGAATGGAATCCTGGCATTTGCAGGTAAATGGATGGCGCTGGAGAAGATAATGCTAAGAGAAGTCAGCCAATCCCAAAAACCCAAATGCGGAATGTTTTCTTTGGTATAAGGAGGCTGATTCATAGTGGGGTAGGAGGGGGTGCATGGGAGGAATAGACTAACTCTAATTAGGGCAGAGGGGTGGGAGGGAAAGGGAGGGGGCGGGGGATATGAAAGGCAGTGGAATGAGATGGTCATCATCACCCTAAGGACATGTAAGAAGACATGAAGGGACTGAAGGCTGGATTCTCCGCTGGAAGGCGGAATGGCCGGGTCACAGTTCTGACCCATGTGGGCAACTTCTCCACCCCGGTGGGCCTCAGTGTCCCATCTCTAAGATCAGGTGAAGGGCTTTGGACAAGATGATCTCTAGACTGCCTCTCAGATCTACAGCTGGGTGGCTCTTGGGCTCTCCTCTTCCACGCTAAGATGAACCATGACTGGGTCAGAGTCATGTCAGCTTGGAGAGGCCAGGAGTGCTGCCTGAGATGGTCTCTTCTCTGGGCCATGCCAGGGACCAGAGTGTGACACTCACTGTGTGGGGCCGTGTCATTGCAAATTCTCAGCAGCTGGATCTAGGGACAGCCAGCCAAATTTTCAACTGTGGCCATCTTCTCGTTTGAATTTCTCTTGGAAAGCCAAAGAAGTATGCCTTCGTTGATTTGCTTCTGGTGCCCAGGAACTTTTCAGATTTGGGAAGCATGGTGGCTGGGCAGTCTAGAGACCTGAGACCGACTTCTGGCCTGGCCGGGTGACCTCCTGCCCTGTCGATGCTCCGATTCTGCCTGTGACTTTCCCTCTGTGAGCTCTGGTCTTCTCCCCCGTCTTGCAAACTTCTGTACAAAGAGAAGAGATGATTCATCAAGCCTCAATTGTGCAGAAGCCAATGTCCCGTTAAACTGCGACTGAGACCAGGGACCTGAGAGAGAGCTGCACAGAGAGAGGAAGATGGGCCTTTGGAGAATCGCGGGGCCTCTGCTGGACCCTCCTGGAGACAGTAGCAAGGAAAGCTTGAGTGTTGCCACCACTTGTGCTGGGGGAAGCCCCCGGCCCTCCCTCCCCGCGCTCACCCTCTAATCTCTGCAAGCCGTGAATATGTTAGGCTGCAGGAAAAAGGCACTTTCAGACGTGATTAAAGTTACATGCCTTCAAACAGGGAGATCATCCTGGATTATGCGAGGAGTCCACTCATCCACTTGTGCTATCAAAAGCCAAGAACTTCCTCTGGCTGGAGCAGAAAAGATGCCGAAGCAAAGGACGGGGGATATCACAAGTGTGAGATGGGCCTGAGCCACCTCTGCTGGAGGAGCTACCTGGAAAGCGGCACAGAGCAATTCAGGCCACTGGGGACAGTAAGGCAGACCCCGCCCACAGCCTGCAAGACGACTGGGCTTCAGTCTACACAGGAAAGCCGAATGAGCCCACAACCCGAGAGGGTTTAGAAGCAAATCATCCCCAGAGCTCCAGGTGGGAGCCTCAGGAGCCACCACCATTCAGACCCCGAGCAGAGGACCCAGCTAAGTGTGCCTGGGCCACCCTCCAGCCCCACAATGCCGTGAGGTGATAAACAGGGCTTCTTACAAGCCACCAAGGTTGTAGTCACTGTTACGGCTGCAAGAGAAAATGAACACAGACCTCTCGTTGCAGGTGGAAGCCAGTGAGACAAAATGGTAGCATGAGGTCTTAGGAGTCTACCCTGTGGAGAAGAGTGTTCAGAAAGGACAGCAGGGGACATGGCTTAATGGAGGGTGTGTCACTTAAGAATCTCACCTGGAAGCATCAGCCAGATTTGGAGATGAAGGAGGGGAGGGCTCCACCTGGCAGGGTGTCTTTTCTGTAGCCCAAAGAGTACCCACATTAGTGCCCAGGAGAGCACCTGGGGCTTGAGCTGACCCTGCTGGGCAGAGGGGGGTGTGGCCTGCATTCCCAGGTTCACGGGCGTTCTATAGGATCAATACCCTTTTTCAATGAAAGTGATACACGATTATACGAGTATTTCATATTTTGAGGTCATAAGGTATTTCCTCCACACCTGAAAACCTATAGAATCCAAACCAGAGATGTAAACGAGGAGAAAAAAGGGGGTGCTGGGTAGGATGCATCCCACCATGTTCTTCCTTCATAACCACAGAAGCGTGGCAAAGCCAGCCCTCGGTGGCTCGTGGCTCTCGCCTTTGTTGCCTGTTTATCCCACAAGCGGAGGCTGAGAGGGTTTTGAGGGGGCGGCAGGGGTGGGCTTCGGTGCCGACTCAGCCCAACAGACACTTGAGACACACCCACTGGGGGAGGAAGGAGGAAGTAGGATTATGGGCCTTTGGAGAATTATGGGGAGCTGGGGTTTCCTCCTGAGCAGGAGGCTATTCCTTCCCTGACTCGTTCTCATCCAGAGCAGGGTACCATGGGGAGATGTTTGCTTGTCTTTAAAGAAGATTGGTAGCATAGAACCCCACCCCGTCCTTGCTAACCTTCACACATTCGCTGGAGTCCTCTGGCCCTCAGGATGCGATGCCCCTGCTCAGACCCTGGACTCCAGTGGTGATCGGATCTGCTGGTGTTTGCCTGTTTATCTTCTTTACAGGATCTGACTCAGTACATGCCCTTGGACTCTGCCTCCCAGGAATTGATCCTTCAGAAATAACTATGGATGTGCACAATGAAGCATGTCCCAAATTATTCATTACAAGGTGGGGAACCGTCTGAATCTCCCTCTATAGACATTGGTTATACAAATTATCGTGCATCCACAGCTTGCATATATCTGCAACCATTCAAAATAGTGTGGGCCCACACTGATTGTTATGAAACGAGCTTACAACACTGGAAGGAATCCAGGTTACAAAATAATGTAATGATATCATAGTTTTGTAAAATAATCTATACATGATGTTTAGGATTGTGTCCTCCAAATTTGTTCAGTCACCTTTTTCTTTTAGACTTTATTTTCTAAATTAAAACAGTGAGATTGGATTGCTTTTAAAGATGAAATTTACGATAAAGCCAAATTTTAAAACTCCTCTCCATCCTGCAATGCCCATCAGAGGCCACTGCCCCCAGGGAGCTGCCCCTGCTACGGGGATTGCCGTTTCCCTGGCTCTGGCCTCACGTAGAACACTCGGGGCTCCACTTCAGCAGCGATCCTGGTTTATCCCGTATTGGTTCTTATCCTTCTCTGTTGGGAGGCTGCCGTGTCCCTTGCAATGCTATCCACATCTCATTCTGTTGGAAGAGGTCGAGAATGGCCAGAGAACATAACACATGTTTACCATCAAGCGACATCTGTGGAATTGTTGACCAGAGCCATGGAAAGAACTGTTCCTACAGCCTGCTGTGCCCTGGGGCTAGTCCAGATCACAGTACCTAAGGACGGAGCTGTGGTCTTGGACCAGGCCAGGAGGGCGGCAGGGGAAAGAAGCATCCCTGTTACTCTTTCCATTTTTACATAGTCAGTTAGACCCCAAAATCTAATGTGCAGACCAGTGTCCAGGTCCTACAAACAAGGACGGTATAGGGTTGAGCACTCCTCCAACACATTGAAGCATTATGACCAGTCAGAAAGAAATCAGGAAAGGAAGGAAGGAAGGAAGGAAGGGAGGAAGGAAGGAAGGAAGGAAGGAAGGAAGGAAGGAGCGAGGGAAGGGAGGTAGGGAACTACCCATCTGCTTGGGTAATTCCTCACTATTTAGTAAATGACCACCTTACCCTTCAAGATTTAAATGACCTTGAGCACAAGCCACATTCAAGACACAATGTATGTCTGATAGGACGTGTAACTGGTCCCCATAGTTGGCACCTCTTCCGTGGCTCTGAACACACTCCGCCCTGGTAAACTCAGACATGGCCAGGTGACTTTCTTTGACCCATTAAACTTGAGTAGCCATGACCTTGCTGAGAAGAATTTTTTTTATAGCAACAGCTATGATTTATTTAGCACTTAGATTTACTTAAAAGGCTTGACATTTTCCATGCACTCAATTATCAAAACAATTGGGAGAATTCAGGTGCTATTATTGTTTCAATTTTCATGGGAAGAGCATGAATCTCCGTTCACTCCCTTTGGCCAGGGTCACCTGGTCCCTAAGTGTTTAAGCCAGGCAGGATTCCAACCTTGCATCTGTCTAAAACTCAAGACTGGAATATTGAACATGTTAGATCTAAAATTCATGTCATACAGAAGTAGGAATTAAGATGGTGACATTTCAGCCCTGGCTAAAGGAGGAAAACAGAGTGTCTGGGATTAAGAAAGCACTAGACTCCAAGCTTCCTGCGCACAGCACAGCCTCTTCGTGTGCTGTCACATGCGCCATAACATCTTGGGTACTGAAACAGCTCACAAATATAAATACCATTGCCAGGTATGCTATTGGGAAAATGTAGGGAGGGGTCCCTCAGAGTGATGGAATTTCAAATTCCACTGTAAGCAGGAAAAAAGCATGTTTCCCTCTCTAAAATGAGCAGAAACTTTAGAAATCAGTGTGCTTCATCATCTTCTCTTGCATATATATATATATATATATATATATATATAGATTGTAGGTAGACACAATACCTTTATTTCATTCATTGTTATGTGATACTGAGGATCAAACCCAGGGCCTCACACATCTAGGCGAGTGCTCTAACACTGAGCCACAAGCCCAGCCCTCCCCTCTGCATTTTTGACCAGCAACATCCTGGGGTGGAGCTGTTCCATCAGCCTGAAACCCAAAGCGAAGATAGCTTGCTGACAGCTGGGGAAACCCAGGACGGACACAGAACATGAGTGAGAAATAAGTCCTTGTGGTTGTAACCATTTAGATGCGGGTGGAGGGGTCATTTGTTACTACAGCATCAATCTCCCTATCCTGACTATACTCAGAGCAAAACCCAGCATCCCTCCCAACTTGTCTAGGGATTTTTCAGAGGCTGCCTCCTTGAATTCTGCATTTCTACCTCTACCTGATTCTTATCCTGAGTGACAGCCAGAGGATGTCCCCCCTCCCACTCACCCTCACAAGTTATTTATATATAAAGAAAGACTTTGAGTTGTGATTTGGGTATGAAAGAAGGTCATCACACCCACAGCATCACAAAGAACTTCACAGTGAGAACTGCTGCCCCAGTCATCTGAAGTCTAGTTGAGTTGTTCAAGGTCACTGACTCAAAATTCTTAAGCAGAATGTGACTCTGTCTTTTTGAGGTCTCTTTCCTACTGATGCTCTCACGGCCTCCACTTCCTCCCCCAAGCAGTTTCCCAGTGCATTTCTCCAAAATGAAGAGTTCTTTCCTGTAGGTGTACACCAGGCCCTGATATTAAAAGAGATTTTTTCCCCCTAGCACAAGCATGGAGATAAACAGAAGGCCATTAGCTCTGGAGGTCTGCCAGTCTAGAAGGGACCTACTTCCTAGGACCCAGCTATAATGTATCCACAGCCGGGAATGTCCCCAAGGTCACGAACCAGGAATTTCCCCTCCACAAAGAAACACCTGTGAGTATTTTGCACTTCTGGGTATCAACTGTGTCCCTTGAGACTGAGCACCAGGAATGTACACTTCTCCTAGAATTTCAAAGATAACTAATACTCAGATATGGATTTAAAGAATCCTGTCTCCAAAATAGAAGGGAATCCACTGAGCTCAACTTACAGGACCAACGTAGAGCCAGGAGGGAGCACAGACGCAGCCACACAGCCAGTGCGGTGAGTGACGAGGGACAGCTGGGGACAGGGAATGACTTTGACTTTGGGATACCAATGGAACAGAGAAAGACAAGGGGTGGTGGGATCTCTGGTAGAGAAAAGAACAACATTGAGAGGCCCCCTAAGAGCATCTTTGGGGAACGCAGTAAACTCAATTAAGACTCGAGTCCTAGAAGAATGCGAATCTCCCAAACAAAACATAATTGAGCCGAGACATGAGACCTAGCCCATAAATAACCTGCCATAATTAGAACATACCAACAGTACCTATTAAAGAACCATCAGGCAGTCAAGTCCTGCAAGTCTGGAGAAATTGAGTTCTTAATTAAATCCTCATCAGAATTACCAGTACCCGTGTCCTCCACATCCCATTTCCCCAAGTCTCAAACGTAAGGTGCACCCGCAGATGGCCTGGCCCTGGGTGATCACGTGAAGTGAAGTCCACCCCTGCTCAACTTTAACAAGGACCGGCATGGAGGTGCTATTTCTGGTTCCTGGGGACTCTAACCCAATCTCAATATTCCCAGAGAGGAGCCAAGCCTGTGTCTTCTATTTTTTTAATTAAATTATTTATTTATTCTAATTTATTATATATGATGGCAGAATGCAATTGACTTCATATTACACATATAGAGTACAATTTTTCACTAGTTGCACACAAAGTATTTTCACACCATTCCTGTCTTCATACATGTATTTGAGTAATGATGTCCAACTCATTCCCCGGTCTTTCCTACCCCCATGCCCCCTCCCTTCCCCTCCCTCCCCTCTGCCCTATCTAAAGTTCCTCCATTCCTCCCATGCTCCCCGCCCCATCACCCTTATGAGTCAGCATCCTCATATCAAAGAAAACATACATTTGGCCTTTGGTTTTTGGGGATTGGCTAATCTCACTAAGCATTATATTCTCCAACTCCATCTATTCACCTGTAAATGCCATAATTTTATTCCCTTTTATTGCTGAGTAATATTGCATTGTGTATATATACCAAAGTTTCCCTATTCTTTCATCTACTGAAGGGCATCTAGGTTGTTTCTACAGTTTAGCTATTGTGCTGCTATAAATATTGATGTGGCTGTGTCCCTGTAGTATGCTGTTTTTAAGTCCTTTGGGTGTAAACCCAGGAGTGAGATAGATGGGTCAAATGGTGGTTCCATTCCCAGTTTTCCAAGGAATCTTCATACTGATTTCCAGATTGGCTACTCCAATTTGCAGTCCCACCAGCAATGTATGAGTGTGCCTTTCCCCCACATCCTCACCAACATTTATTGTTGTTTGCATTCTTAATAGCTGCCATTCTGACTGGAGTGAGATGGAATCTTAGAGTAGTTTTGATTTGCATTTCTCTAATTGCTAGAGATGTTGAACATTTTTTTGTTTGTTAATTGATTGTATATCCTCTTCTGAGAAGTGTCTGTTCAGTTCCTTGGCCCATTTATTGATTGGGTTATTTGTTTTCTTTGGTGTTAAGGTTTTTGAGTGCTTTATATATCCTGGAGATTAGTGCTGTATCTGATGTGCTTGTGGTAAAGATTTGCTCCCATTCTGTTGGCTCTCTATTCACCTCACTGATTGTTTCTTTTACTGATAAGAAGCTTTTTAGTTTGAATCCATCAGATTATTGAGTCTTCATTTTTATTCTTGCACTATAGGAATCTTATTAAGGAAGTCGGGGCCTAATCTGACATGATGGAGATTTGGGCCTACTTTTTCTTCCATTAGGTGCAGGTTTAATTCCTAGGTCCTTGATCCACTTTGAGTTGAGTTTTGTGCATAGTGAGAGATAGGGGTTTAATTTCATTTTGTTACATGTGGATTTCCAGTATTCCCAGCACCATTTTTTGAAGAGGCTATCTTTTCTCCAATATATGTTTTTGGTCTCATATGAGACAATTGTAATTATGTTGGTTTGTCTCTGGGTCCTCAATTCTGTACCATTGGTCTACAAGTCTATTTTTGTGCCAATACCATGCTGTTTTTGTTTCTATAGCTCTGTAATATAGTTTAAGTTCTGGTATAGTGATGCCACCTGCTTCACTCTTCTTGCTAAGGATTGCTTTGGCTATTCTGGGTCTCTTATTTTTCCAGATGAATTTCATGATTGCTTTTTTTATTTCTATGAGGAATGTCATTGAGATTTTGATTAGGATTACATTGAATCTGTATAGTGCTTTTGGTAGTATGGTCATTTTAACAATATTAACTATCCAAGAACAAGGTAGATCTTTCCATCTTTTAAGGTCTTCTTTAATTTCTTTCATTAGTGTTCTGTAGTTTTCATTGTAGAGGTCTTTCACCTCTTTTGTTAAGCTGATTTCCAAGTATTTTTTTTTTTTTTGAGGCTATTGTAAATGGGGTAGTTTTCCTAGTTTCTCTTTCCGAGGATTTGTCACTGATGTACAGAAATGCCTTTGATTTATGGGTGTTGATTTTATATCCTACTACTTTGCTGAATTCATTTATTAGTTCTATAAGATTTCTGGTAGAATTTTTTGGGTCTTCTAGATATAGAATTTTATCATTGGCAATTAGTAATAATTTGAGTTCTTCTTTTCCTATCTGTATCCCTTTAATTGCTTTCACTTGTCTAATTGCTTTGGCTAGAGTTTCAAGAACTATGTTAAATAGAAGTGGTAAAAGAAAGAGGGCATCCCTGTCTTGTTCTAGTTTTTAGAGGGAATGCTTTCAATTTTTCTCCTTTTAGAATGATGTTGGCCTGGGGCTTAGCATAGATAGCTTTTACAATGTTGAGATATGTTCCTGTTATCTCTAGTTTTTTCAACATGAAGGGATGCTGTATTTTTTTAAACCACTTTTTTAAAGAGAGAGAGAGAGAGAATTTTATTTATTTTTCAGTTTTCGGCAGACACAACATCTTTGTTTGTATGTGGTGCTGAGGATCGAACCGGGCCGTACGCATGCCAGGCGAGCGCGCCACCGCTTGAGCCACATCCCCAGCCCGATATTTCCTGTTTTGTCATGGATGTTAGTGATTTGAGTTTTCTCTACTTCTCTTTGTTAGCATGACTAGTGGTTTATCAATTTTATTTATTTTTTCAAAGAATCAACTTTTTGTTCTGTTAATTTTTTCAATTGTTTCTTTTGTTTCAATTTCATTGATTTCAGTTCTGATTTTAATTATTTCCTGTGTTCTACTGCTTTGGGGGTTGATTTGTTCTTTTTCTAGGGCTTTGAGATATAATGTTAGGTCATTTATTTGTTGACTTTTTCTTCTTTGAAGGAATGAACTCCATGCAATGAACTTTCCTCTTAGAACTGCCTTCATAGTGTCCCAGAGGTTTTGACATGTTGTATCAGTGTTCTCATTTACTTCTAAGAACTTTTTAAATCTCCTCCTTGATGTCTTTTGCAACCCATTGTTCATTCAATAGCATGTTATTTAGTTTCCAAGTGTTGAAGTTGCTTTTATTTTTTATTTTATCATTGATTTCTAATTTCATTCCATCATGATCTGATAGAATGAAGGGTAGTATCTCTACTTTTGTATATTTACTAAGAGTTGCTTTGTGGCATAATATATGGTCTATTTTAGAGAAGGATCCATGTGCTGCTGAGAAGAAAGTGTATTCACCTGTTGATGGATAATATATTCTATATATGTCAGTTAAGTCTAAGTTATTGATTGTATTATTGAGTTCTATTGTTTCTTTGTTTAGCTTTTGTTTGGAAGATCTATCCAGTGGTGAAAGAGGTGTGTTAAAGTCACCCAGAATTATTGGGTTGTGGTCTGTTTGACTCTTGAACATGGGAAGAGTTTCATTAATGAATGTAAATGCACCATTGTTTGAGGCATATATATTTATAACTGTTATGTCTTGTTGATGTATGGTTCTCTCAAGCAGTATGAAATGTCCTTCTTTATCCCTTTTGATTAACTTTGGCTTGAAGTTTACTTTTTTTGATATGAGGATGGAAACCCCTGCTTGTTTACACAGACCATGTGAATGGTATATTTTATCCCAACCTTTCACCTTCAGTCTGTGGGTGTCTTTTCCTATGAGATGAGTCTCTTGAAGGCAGCATATTGTGGGGTCTTTTTTTTTTTTAATTCAATCTATCAGTCTATGTTTTTTGAATGGTGAGTTTAGGCCATTCAGGGTTATTATTGAGACATGATTTGATTTTCAGCTCCTTTTTTTAAAAAAATTTTTGGTATTTAACTTGACTTGGTTTCTCCTTTGGTTGGTTTTTCCTTTATTGTAGTTCTTCCCTTTGAAGATTTTCATTGTTGTTTTTCATTTTTTCTTCTTGGAATTTTTTGCCAAAAATGCTCTGTAGTGCAGGCTTTCTTGCTGTAAATTCTTTTAACTTTTGTTTATCATGGAAGGTTTTTATTTTGTCATCTAATCTGAAGCTTAATTTTGCTGGGTATAAGATTCTTGGTTGGCATCCTTTTAGGGATTGTTATATGTTGTTCCAGGATCTCTGGGCTTTGAGGATCTGGGTTGAAAAATCTGCTGAGATCCAAATTAATCTTCCCTTTTAAGTAATCTGATTTTTCTCCCTTGCAGCCTTTAAAATTCTATCCTTATTCTGTATGCTGGGTATTTTCATTATAATGTGTCTTGCTGTACATCTGTTGTAATTTTGTACATTTGGTGTCCTATAGGCCTCTTGTATATGATTTTCCAATTCATTCTTCATACTTGGGAAATTTCTGATATTATTTCATTGAAGAGATTGTGCATTTCTTTGGTTTGAATCTCTGGACCTTCCTCTAATTTGGTCTTTTGATGGTATCCCATAATTCCTGGATATTCTGTTCATGGTTTCTTACCATCTTCTGGGGTCAACTTTATTTTCAGAATTCTATATTTTTGTCTTCATTGTCTGAGGTCCTGTCTTCCAAATGATCTACTCTGTTGGTGATGCTTTCTATGGAGTTTTTTATTTGGCTTATTGTTTCTTTCATTTCAAAAATTTCTGTTTTTTCTTTATTTTTTTCAGAATCTCTCTCTCTCTCTCTCTTTCTTGAAGTAATCTCTTGCTACCTGTATTGGCTGTCTTATCTCTTCATTGGTGTGATTGATGGTCGCCTGTATTGGCTCTCTTATCTCTTTGTTGGAGTGATTGATTTTCCCTTTATTTAGGTCCTTCTTTAATTCCCAGATCATTTTAGTTATGTACGTTCTGAACTCCTCTGACATCGCACCTGCTGTGCTAACTATGGATTCTGTTGTTGGGGTACCTTCCTCCCTTGTTTTTTCATGATGTCTATGTGTCTTCCTCTCTTGCAGTGTAGATCCGAGGTCTGAAGCTTCTGCCCTATTGTCCTATAGTGTCCCTACAGGTTACCAATACCTCACCTTTAAGAAGGAGATCAAGATTACAGCACTCATTGTACCCAACGTGCAGCCATTTACAGTTTTGTCGCTAAAATCAGAAAGGATGAGTTCAGTTATCTTCTACCATATAATCAATAGGTTTGTGTAAAGGTTCTCAGTTTCTAATGGTAGAAGGCGGTACTGGGGGGTTGGCTGAGATGTTTAGGAGGTAGATGTGAGAATATGGAGGTATTAGATTATATGACTAGTGAGAGGATAATCATAAGAAGTTGGCTGTTAGTAGGAGAAACAAGAGATGGGCAACCCCATGCAAGTCTCCCCATTACCTCAGCAACAGGATAACCATTAGCACCCCTAGTAGGGATACCTGTGGTGCAGCCAGGCCCACAGGGACCTTGGTGATGTCTTACCAGGTCCTTATTGTTGTCCCTTGATAGAAGCAGGGATATACCAGTTTCATGGTGGTGGCAGCCTCAAGCCTGTATGTACCCTGATGTTGGGCTGTGGGGCCATGGTTTGGTGAGTAAGGAACCCCAGCGCAGCGCCTGTGTCTTCTTTTAAAGAAACATTTCTCTCCACCCCTGTCTGCTCCACCCCTGCCTGGGGTCCCTGTCATCCAGCCTCCCACTGGCATCCCCAGGGGAATTCCAACCCAACTCTCCTCTCCATCCCCCACATGTGGCTCGGGTTTCATCGGCTCCCTTTTGCTGATCCCATCTCTCACCCTGGAATGTCCTTTCTCTCATCCTCTGGCCACCAAAGGCTCAGCAGAGTCCCACTTTTCCTTGCTAATGTTCCCATCCAGGTCGGCAGCCAGGTCCAGTCTTCAGCCCTTCTTGATAGCTTTTGCACGTCCCTACAGGTTGTCCCTTGTAGAAACACTGTGCCCACGTTGTTCTGTGATTCTCTTGGTTTTACCCCCGATTCTCTGGCCACTGACCCTTAATCTCCTTTCCTCAGGCCAACATAAGAGCGGTGACTTCTCTGGGTTTCTCCTTCTTCCTGGCACAGGGACCTCTCCCCTGTCCATCTTTGTCTGTGCCAATGATCCTCAGCTCTGTGGCTCCAGCCCTGACCCCTCTGCAGCTCCAGACCCACAGACCCCACAGCCTGACAACAGCACTAACTGAACCTCCCATGGCACCTCAGCCTCAAAACACACAGAATCTTCTAGACCCACCTCCCTGCTCCACCACCAGAGTTTCCTCCTGTGTGTGTAGCTCAGTAAACACCACCCTCCAACCATGTCGGTCCCTGACTCCAAACCCTGACACCTTTCTGGGTGCAACTTTTACCCTCATGTACATCCTTGTAAATGAGGGTTAGGAAACTTCTCCTAAAGA
This sequence comes from Ictidomys tridecemlineatus, assembly GCF_052094955.1. Taxonomy (NCBI): domain Eukaryota; kingdom Metazoa; phylum Chordata; class Mammalia; order Rodentia; family Sciuridae; genus Ictidomys; species Ictidomys tridecemlineatus. The sequence continues at coordinate 190,674,559 of NC_135480.1, read as the reverse complement.
GCCAGAGAGCAAATATTGTAGGTTTGGAGGGCCTCGTGGACCCTGTCACAGCCACTCAACACCACGGTCTCTCCTGTTTTACAGCAGCTTTGGTCTAGCGGTGCAGGGTAGCCACACTGTACGACTTCTCAGCAGGTCAATAGAGGCTTCTACAGGTCATGTTCAAGTACTTTACTAATTAAAAAAAAATAGATAACAGATACATAATATAAAATTCAAAAGATATAAACATATCTAAAAACCCTACCCCTAGCCACTCAGCCCTCTTGACCAAAAGATCCCCGATTAGCCATTTCTCGTGTATCCTTCAGAGATAATTTCTGCATACACACCGTACACAAATGGCAGCATACCAAGTGCACAGCTCTAAGACTTTCTCTCAATGTATTTCTCTCATTTTGTAGGCACGATCTACATTCCAATCTCATAGGAAATGTCTACTTTCCCCTGGGTATTAACTTTTAGGATTTTTTTCTTCTCTTTTATTATTGAAATCTTAAAGTGTATGTGCAATATCTAGACCTACAACAAGGTTTAAAAATAACGTCATGTATATTCATAGACTTGCTACCCATTTTAAGAAATTGAATGTTGCCAACACAGCTAAATCCCCTTTGTAGACACCCTTCAAAAATCATCTCATCCCTACACCTCCTAGAAGGAAGCTCTCTCCTCTACTTGACAGCTAGCATTCTCAAACTCCTTTGTACGTTTGTGATGTATGTTGTATCATTAGCATTGCTTTGCATGTTTAAAGTCTGATCATCTCCTTCCACCTGTGTGTTTTCCTCTCATTTTCTTTGGTCACAGGAAATGTGACTTATCTTCCTTTAAAAGATGTTTATGATATTCATCCATGTCATATATAATAACACCTGGCCCACTAATATTCACTATGGGACAGCATTTTGTTGTGTAAACATTCTATTATTTACTTATCCTTTTCCGGTCACTAGAAGTTCAAATTGTTGCTCACTTTTTGCTATCATACCAGTCCAAACTGCCATGGCAGTACATAGCTCTAATTGTTTTACCTTCCTGCTAGTACTTAGTGTATCAGGCTGTGCTGGTCAGCTTTCCATTACTGTAACAAAATGCCTGAGATAATAAGCTTCAGAGAGGAAAGGTTTGTTTTGGCTCACAGCTTCAGAGGTTCCAGTTCATGATTGGTTGGCCCTGTTGCTTTGGGCCTGTGGTGAGACAGCACATCGTGGAAGGGAGCGTGTGGTGGGGCAATCTGCTCATTCTGTGGCAGGCAAGAAACAAAAGAGAGGAAGAGGGCAGTTCAGAGTTGTTCAAGGGAAGCCCCCAACTACCTAACTTCCTTCCATTCAGCCCCACTTCATAAGGTTCCACCACCTCCCAATAATATCACACTCAAGATCCAAATTATAGCCCAGGCATTCTTGGCAGAAAGACGACATTCCAATGAGCTAATTAGGGAGAGTTTGATGACAGGGTTACCCACCCAGCTGCGAACTGGGCTAAACACAGTGGTGGTGAAGCACTCACGTTAGGGAGCCACACCTCGCAGGCCTGGCAGTAGGCGAGGAAGTGTTTCTGGACCTGGAGAGATCCGTGCTGGTGGGAGGAGGTTCACCAAGAGCTGCAACCTGGGTGAGCCTCACAGTCATCATCAGCCTTAGGCAGGGCGGGGAGGGAGCCAGGGAAATGAACCCCAGACTCAGGGTCTCCCCAGCTTCCATTTTTTGGATGGGGAAGGTGCAAGGTAAAGCTGGAGGGTGAAAGGTAGAATGCCTGGCACGTGGTGCTGTAAGACTTTTAAATTATCTCTAAGCTGATCATGTAAAATTAGACCTCATGGCTTTATTTTGCATTTTTCTGACATTTAGTCAAGTCAAGATTTTCTTCATGTGTTCACTGTCCGTCTGATATCCCTCTCTGTAAGTTGCCTCTTCTGATGCTTTGCACATGTTTTTCTCTTGAGTTGTTTTAACAATTGATTTATGGATGTTCTTTAAATATTCTTCATGCTAATTCTTTGATGGAATGTTCTTTAAATATTCTGCATGCTAATTCTTTGATGAGCATATGTGCACTGCTTTTTACCTTTTTTACAGTGTTTTTGATAAAGAAATCTTAAATTTTAATACAGTTGAATTAATTCTTTCATGATTTATGTTTTATTTATCTTGCTAAAGAAATCCTTTCTCATTGGGAGTTCATAAACATATTCTACATCTCCTTTCAATATTTTCAATTTTTGCTTTTTTATATTAGGTTTTTATCTCCCTGGAATTTTTTTTTTGCATGTGGCATGAGATAGAGGTCAGATTTTTCCCCCTCATATGCAGCATCAATTGACTCGGCACCATTTGTTAAATAGTTCCCCTATTATTTCTTATGGATATGCACTGTCAGCTCTGATATGTGGTAAATTTCCATATAAACATTGGCTTTTTTTCCTAGGCTCTCAATTTTGTTCCACTAATTTATTTCTCTATATTTGTAAAAAAAAAAAAAAAAAACCCACAATTTTTGGGGCTGGGGTTGTGGCTCAGTGGTGTGTGAGGCACTGGATTCCATCCTCAACACCGCAGGTAAATAAATAAAATAAAGGTCTGCTGAAAACTAGAAAAAAATGTATTTAAAAAACCAAAACAAAACACAATTTCAATGACTGTAGTTCTACAAGAAGACATGGATACCTACCAAGGCAAATGTTTTTACTTTGCTCTTCTCTAACTCATTTTAATTGTTATGGCCTGTACTCTCCCCTGTGAATTTTTAGAACCAGTTTCTCAAACTCCTGAGAATACTTTTCAGGAATTTTAACTGGAAGAACATTAAATTTAGTAATTAGAGGGAATTTGAAGTATCCTGATATTAGTCTTGTTAAACATCTCTCCATTTATTTAGAATTGCTTCAAACTTCTTTCAATGAAAGATTAAACGTTCTCCATAAATGCTGTGTGCATATTTTGTGAGATTTATTCCAATGGTCTTGTACACTTTCCATTGTCACCAACTTAAATTTCCCTTTTCTAATGTCTGTGGTGGTGCACAGGAGGTAAGTGACTTTTAAGTATTAATCTTTATATCCAGAAACTTTGCAAAACTCATTAATTAATAGTAATTTATTAGAAGATTCTTTTGATTTTTCCTTGATTGACAATAATTTATTTTGCAAATAATGGTGGTTTTATTTCACCCTTTCCAAACTCTTTAGTTCTGACTTTTTTACTTTGTCTTAATGGGTTGGCTAGGGTCTTCAGTACGGTGCTGAATGGAAGCTAGGCTAGTGGGTCTTTTGCCTTTTTCTTAATTTAAATGATCGCTCCTAACATTTTACCATTAACAAGCCGGCTGGATGGTTCAGTTTCCTTTATCAGGTTAAGAAAGTTCTCCTCTATTCCTTCTTTTATTAGTATTTTCATACGAATGACTGGTAAACATTTTCAAATTATTCTGCATCTGTTGAGATGATCACTTGATTTTCCTCTTTTAATATGAACAATTATTGTATTCCTGACATCTAATCAGTTTAACAATGATCACATAAATATGTATTTGTTTTGCAAATGTTTTTGTTTGGCATCTCTGTACATGTGAATTTTGTTCCTCATGATGTGCAAGCCTGTTTGAGGTATTAGTATCCTCAAACAATGAGCCCGTAGGTGTTTCTTCATCTTTATGTCTCTGGATGAGTTTGTCTAGGGCTGGTATTATTTTTTGCTTGAAAGCTTGTTAGAATTCATTGCTAAAATTGTGTAGGCCTTGTGTTTTGAAAGTTAAGTATAATTTAAACTGCTGATCCATTTTCTTCAAAAACAATAAACAGATAAGGTTTTCTATTTCTTTTTGACTTAATGATAAATAATATTTTAATTAAAAATTTCCATTGCATTTAGACATTTAAATTTATTTGTATAAACCTGTTTATAGCGTTATCTGATACATCTGTGGCTGCTCCCCACTTTTAATTTATAATAATCTATATTTGTATTCTCTCTTTTCACTTGATAAATCTTGCCAGAGGTTTTCCTATACAATTCATTGATCTCATCATTCTTTTTTGTTATAAGTTCCTCTCAATTTTATTATTAATATCTTATGTTGGGTTTATTATTTCCTTCCTTCACTTTTCTGGCTTTTAAAATTACTTTTTAGCATTTATTTTCTATATGAACATTAAAGTTATAAATCACCAATCACTATGCTCATATGTTCAGCAGTTTCGATAAGCCTACATGTGGTTCTCTTCCTACTTATACTAATTAGAGTTTGCTGGAATTCTTGAATCTGTAAATTTATGTTTTTCACCAAATTTGTGAAAAATATCACTTCTCAAAGGAAAAAAAAAAGGAAAGAAAAGAAAACTCTTACCAATTATCTCTTCCGTTTCTGAGACTCTAATTATACATATGTTAGATCTTCCGATTTGGTCCTATAGGTCCCTGTGACTCTGTTCAATTTTTTAAATAGTGAATTTATTTTTTTAATAGTTTTAGGCTTATAGAAAAATTGGGACAATAATACAGAGTTCCCATATAATCCATACCCAGTGTCCCCTGTTATCCATATCTTAACTTGATTCGGTTCATTAGATTAATGAACCGATATTGACTCATTATTTTAAACTAAAGTCTGTATGTTATTCAGATTTCCTTGGTTACCTTTTTCTATTCTGGAATACTGCATTGCATTTAGTCATCACGGCTCCTTGAGTGACAGGGCTGCAACAATGACTCAGGCTTCTCTTGTTTTGAATGATGTTGGCACTTTGAGGAGTATTAATCAGGTATTTCTTGAGATGTCCTTCAGGTGGGATTTATCTTATTTTCTGCCTCGTGACCCCTTAAGAGGAGGGAGTCTGAGGGAGGAGAGGGCCAGCCGAAGCACATCTGCATTACTTCATTGGAAGGGGCCCTGTTCTCAGGACTCAGCACTGTGGTGTTGCCCCCATCTCCTGGCTGAGGTCTGCCTGCAGGGGTTCTCCACCATGAAGTGAGACTCCGCTGCCTTCCACACTCTGCTGCTCGGGGGAAGCCTACATAGAGCTCTCCCTTGGGAAGAGGAGCTGTGCTTGCCTTCCATGAGAGCAGCTATCCACATCAATTGCTGGGAGTTCTGTACAGGAGATTCCTTTCTCCTCCTATTCTTTCTTTTGGAATCAATTCAGATACTTTTGTTTCATACTTTGGGTTATAATATAATATCACCTTCTTTGGTTGTTCAGATTGTTCCAGTTTTTCCACTGGGAATCTGTGGGTTGATCCCGTGTTCTGTTGAGATACTTCCATTATTTGGGGCATTGTTTTGCTTTATTTTATTTTTAAGCCAACATACAGCAAGAAGGCACTATGAGCCCCAAAAGTGTCCTTGATTAAACACTGGATCTGCCTTGACCTTGGACTTCCCAGCTTCTAGAGCTGTGAGAAATTTCTGTTGTTGATAAGCTACCCAGCGTGTGGCATTTTGTCATAGCTACCCAAATGAACAACTGGTTGAAAGAGTGAGGATATTTGACTTCTCTAGCCTCAGTTGCCTTATACATAAAATGGAGACAATAATTCTACTTTCATAGATTTGTTGTAAGTATTAAATGAAGTAATGTATACTTAGCTTGGGATCTATCCCAGAGTAGATGCCAATAAAACTTTTAGGAATCATCATTATTGACTTACTATACATTTGGGTAAAACTTTAGTGTTCATAATTTGAACACTTTATATACCTTTTGATTATTTTACAATGGTTTTAGACAAAATTTCTATAGGAAAAATACTGGTGACGAATTTCTAATACTACCTGAGATATTGTAACCTAGCACGCTATCAACAAGAATATTTGTGAAGATGAGATTGATTCTATAGTGGTCAAAGCTTAAATAAGAAAGCTCTTACCAAAGCCACTACACAGTATGAGGGTCCAAGAGCTCCTACATCATTCACTAAGTATTTTTTGCCTAAAAGTGTTTTCCACTCAATTTTTTTTCAATGTGTTGTGAGTCATTAAAAAAAAAAAAATAAATCAGGAGACTTTAGACGAAAATAGCATAGTTTGATTCATCATCATTTCAGACAAATCTGTAAGGAAACAGGCAGCAACTTTGAAAGTCCTCTTCCATACACTGATGCACTTTTGTTTTAGTTATGGTGGTCTTAGGAAAAGAAATTTACTGAGAGAACATCGGAGAAGCCTATCGACTCTTAGGAGAGCCCGTATGCAGGACAGAGCAGCGTGCCAAGTCACATGCTGAAGGATCCACAAAGACGTTACAGTATAGCTACTGTCACAGGCCCTGCTGCTTGTACTGCTGACCTCACTGGACCCTGTCACTGTCCCCTGGAAACTGGATACAACACTAGGGCTGCTGCTACTTGCAGCCCTAATGGATTTCTATAAAGTAATTCTTTTGGGGGGGGGATGGAGGGGTTACCAGGATTGAACCCAGAGGCACTCAACCACTGAGCCACATCTGCAGCCCTCTTTTGTATTTTATTTAGAGACAGGGTCTCACTGAATTGCTTAGTGCCTCACTTTGCTGAGGCTGGCTTTGAACTTGTAATCCTCCTGCCTCAGCCTCCCAAGCCGCTGGGATTACAGGCATGCACCACTCTCCCCGGCTCTATGAAGTAGTTCTTTACTGGTTTCTAATTCAAAGTCAGGTTGGTGTATGAGGTCATAGAAATCTGGGTAACGTGCTTGTTCCCTAGCTGCAGGGGAGGCTGGGAGAGTGAGTTTCTGCCACTCATCTTTTCAGGGTGAAAGGTGGACTCTGTCTTATAAAAATAAAAATTCTCCAACTGTATACACAGGCAGATCTTGTTTTACTGCACTTTGCTCTACTGCACGGCATAGATATTGTGCTTCTTACAAATGAAAGTTTTGTGGCAACGCTGAGAAAGTCTGTGAGCACCCTTTTTCCAACAGTTCAGATGACCATTAACATTATTTAGCAATGTGGTATTTTTTAGTTAAAGTACATACTTTAATAAAAAGACATAATATTATTGTACCATTGTGTAAATATAATTTTTACATGCTCTGGGAAACAAAAAAAATTCATATGACTTGCTTTATTTTGATAGTCACATTATTGCAATGAATTGGGAACTAAACCCACAATATCTCCAAGGTATTCCTGAAAGAGGACATGGAATGAAGAATTAGCATTAGATTCTAAAGGACAGTGGGTTGAGACACCTCATCAGGGCTTATTTAAGAGGTGGCTGGACGGGCTCTTGCTCACCGCCATCTGGACAGACATAGAACATGGGGGAGGGGAATTGTTTAAATGTGTATTTGGCCCAGTGAGAAGGAAGGTGGACCTTTCCCTCCCTTGCCCAGCCTTGGAGGAAGACAGCAGGGTCCCCTGTTCCATCCCCAAGGCTAGTGGTGGGAAAGGTCCCCCCATACACATTGAGGGCTCTGCAGAATGAGAGGGCAGCTCATGTCCCTGATTGGTATTTGCTCAGGCAGGGGGCCAGCTGATCTGCCTTGGGATCCTATCTCCTGAGCAGGAAAAGGAGAAGAGAGGGTAGAGCAGGGAGAGAGAGCTGTGGACATGGTGGACGGCGGCCAGGATGTGGTGGATCGGCCTCCATGCCAAGGGACCTGGGAAGCTGTGGCAGCTTACCGCCAGGGAGAGCCAGGGGAGACGGAGGAGCCAGGCTGGAGCGGGCTCTCCTACCGGCAGGAAGGGACAGTGGGAAGGCACCTCTCCAAGTCGTCACCTGTGGGTGCTCCGTGAAGACCTGTCCTGCACACAGTGGCTGCCCACAGGAGCACCGACGGCCCTCAGGGCTGGCCAGGGAGGAGCAGCCACCAACAAGGAGAGGATCAGGACCCAGGTGATCAGGGAAAGAGAGGGCTCTCCCACCTCCTGCTCCACCCTCAGACCCCAGCACCAGAGGCATCAGGTCCAAGGAGAGTGGGAAGAAGCAGACCCCGACTCTGCTCCCCAGGCCCTGAGGCTGGGGCAGGGAAAGGAGAAAGAAGACCCATCTGGTCACCTCAGGCCCCTGAACCACAGGCCTGGCTGCTGTGAGAGGAGCAGAGGCTGACTCAGCAGTGGACTTGGACCCAGACCAGAGTCCTAACCTCCCCGAGGGCCGGAGAGCGGGGCTTCCTTCTGAGATGTCAGCAGGAGACCTGCCTCTACAGGCTGCAAGGGGCAGAAAGTAAAGCCACCAACACCCGCAGGTTCACACTGCTCCTCCCACACCAAGATGGTCAGAGAGATGGGAGGCGGGGAGGCAAGAAAGAACAGAGCGCGCCCCCTCCAGTGTGGAACCATGGGTTTCTCCCGGAGAGACTTTATCACAAAAGGAGAAGGGAAAAAACCCTGGGAAATGTGGCTCACAGATATTTAATATTTTAAAGTACTTAGCAGATTGTCTTTCAAGGATCGTCATCCTCAGACGACGACTCCAAGGCAAATACTTTTATCGAAGACAGGTCTGGGAACCGGGAGGGCTCGCGTGCAATGAAAATTATTGCAAGAGAGTAAAAATAGAGACTCTGAGCAAAGGTCGTGTTTCTTTCTCCACTGAAAATGTGCTCTGCAGAGGACAGACAGGAGGGCTGGAGGGCCCCCGGGCAGGACAGGGCCCTCATCAAGATCTTTCCAAGGTCAACCTAAGAACACAACGCCTGGCGCTTCCATAGTCACCGCCAGAGCCTCTCCATTTGCAATCCCCGAGGATGAAGCAATAACTTGGAACAGAAAGCGTTGAGCCCTGTGTTCATGTAAGTCCGGGTCTTACAATACCGTGATGCAGAAGAAGGGAAATGTCGGGGATGTCCCCCCGATGGGCCGTCCCCCTCTTCCCTTCAGCCCCCACCCTGGCACTGCTGGACTCCAGGCTGTGTAAGAAGGGTCGCCATGCCTGGGTCCGGGAGTCCCACAGACTTGATTGGGGGTCCTACCTTGCAGTCATGGGACTTTGGGAAGATAACTTATCTCCCCATGTCAAATAGTGTTTGGAGGCTCCTTATATCTGGTCCTAAGGAATTGTCCAGGGTCAACTACTGTTTTAATCAAAACCAGTACCCTCCCCCCCTTTAACTTATGAGCCAACTAGGAAGACTTCTGTTGTTAATTTTTGGGTTTTCCCTAACCGGGACTCATTTTCAGCTCTTCTATATTAAAGTCAGACTACGATGGAGTTGTATAGGTCACACTGAGTTTAGCCTCAAGCACAAGAATTCGTAGGCAGTTTGCCTTTGAGATAAGGAAGGTGAGCTCCCAGGAGGAGGGTGGAAAGGTCAAGTTCACTGTCCTGTGCAAGTTTTTAAACACTGATAGAGTCCTAAGCACACCTGCAGGGTTGAAGACGAGGAAGGAGAAGCGCAGAGACCTCAGAACCAGCCAGCCTGCTGCAGAGCCAGGGTGGCAAAGCGCAGTGCCTCCCCTTGGTACCGCCCATGGGTCCTTGGCTGCCCCTGCCAGGACCAGCTCCAAGATCTGCAGGATCAAAGGTGACTCTCTGGTCAACGTTTACCAAATGTTTTACTCTCCACGTCTGAAATGTTAAACCACAGCTCCCCACCCCCACCCCTGCCAACCCTTGAACATTCGTTTCTTTCCTGCAAATAAGCAAAACACTCTTTTCCTTGAAATTCTGCATGTTCAGCGGGATATTTTTGGGCACCGAGGTGGATTGTAATGCAAATGCCCTTGATTTTCTTGGGACTCTTTCTCCTGTGAATTTCAGTGAGTGATAGCCCCCCTTGAAATAAATGGGCTTTTGATAGATGAAAATTCCCCCTTTCCCCGGTGAAATGTGCTTGGTGGCAAATACTTCCATTTGGCAGAATTTGTTTCATAACTCAGTGTCCTGCGAAGCTCAGCGCAGCAAATCTGTTAGGATGCAGAGAGGAGCCGGGGTGAGGGTGGGGAGAGGGCCCGGAGGGCTCAGGACACGGAGATCTGCAAACGGGGTCACCAGGCACTGGAGTGACCCGCAGACGCCAAGGAGGTGCAAATCACACAGACCTAAGGTAAGACGGGAGAGTGGCCACTGATGGGCAGAACTCAGGAGGGACTGGCGGACACAGGTAGCTGCGGTTTACTCTGCCCCGTGGGAAGCAGCAACGGCCACACCTGCCCCTACCGAGTCCCACAGGCTGGAGGGTGGGTCATGGCAGGGCGGGCCACGAACTCAGCACTGCCATTCTTAGTGCCTGGCGGACACTGGCTCGGGAAAGGTCGCCTCAAAATCACCGGGTGGCACTTCCAGCCCTCTCAGATGGAAAGGTCCCCTTCTAGTCAGAGCCGCCCAGTGACCCTGGGCGACCCCAAGTGGCGCTTCCTGTCCGCGGTGGCGGCAGGGCTCCTGCACCATCAAGGGTGAGCGGGTCACAGGTGAGATCCTTCCGCATTCAGAGGCTGCCATTCAGTGCAGCCCTGGCCATGCCCCAGGGGACAGCCCCCAGGGATCCTCCTGGCCCTGGTCATGGCCTGACTCCTGGCACGGCCTCTGGGACCTGGCCCTGGCCTCTTCTCTCGTCCTGTTGGTCCTCTGGGTTCCAGTCTGATGTCCTGGAATCAGCTCCTCCGTGGGTTCTGCAGCCTCTTGCCTGGGGCCTTCCTTAACCTCGAAGGGTCCCTGATTCCCCCTTGACCTTCATCTGGTGACTCCCGCTGGCCCCTGACGCCCCTCCCCAGGAGCACGATGGACTAGGTGCTCCTCTGGACCAGGCGCTCCTCTGGACCGCCTCGGCCCCTGTCCCTCCCGTTTCTCTGCACTGGACACGCTGCTCTGTGACTGAGACCCACCAGCCAGCCAGGGGGGTGTGATCCTGATGGTTTTGGAATCCCCAGGGCCCAGCTCTCTGCCTGGCACCTAGCAGAGGCTCAGACCAAACCTGTTCCCTCTGACACCCCTGGGTATCTGCATCCTCAGAACTGCTGTGGTTCTGCCCACCACCCTCTGCGCAGACCCTCGGGCTGCCTGGCTGGGCACAGGGTCTGGATTTAATTAATTTTTGTGAAACCAGGTTTTTTTCCTATTCATTCTATGAGTGAAGGGATCTTTTATAGGTTGATTGAGGCAAAAATGGGAAAGAACATCTGTCTTTTACCCCCAGTGAGTGGGTGGCATCCTCTGTCTGCAGAGGCAGAGCTGCTGATGAATGACTTGAGGAGAACAGCATTCTAATTCTGGATCCTCTATCAGCCTGCTGTGTGACCTGGAGATAACTGCCTACCCTCTCTTGGCGTCATTCATTTAGGCAAATATTTATTTCGTTCCTACCACGTTCCCCCCATTTGACAGGATTGAACATAGATCAAGATCTCTGTCCTCCCAGGATTTACAGTCTAATGGAAGGACAGACAATACATCAACAAGCCGCCAAATAAATAAATATCTAAATATAAATTAAGACTGGCACTGGGGAGGAATTGAAGGAAGTGGAGTAACAGAGAGTCATGGAGGTAACTACTGAGAAATGAAAAGGCAAAGCTTCAGTCTGAGGGATACAAAACTGGGCAGGTGGATAATGATGTGGGCAATGGCTCTGCCATGGGTTAGACATGAGGAGTCCCCTCTAAGCTCACGTGTGACACAATGTAAGAATGTTCAGAGGCAAAGCGATGAGAGTATGAGAGTCATGACTTAATCAGAGGATTAATCCACTGAGATGGATTAACTGGGTGGTAACCGTAGGCAGGTGGGGTGTGGCTGGAAGAAGCAGGTCACGGAGGGCGTGCCCTTGGGTTTTATGCTTTGTCCCTGGTGAGCAGAGCTCTCTCTGTCTCTGCTTCCTGACTGTCCTGTCCTGAACTGCCCTTCGGCCACCATGCTCTGCCTCACCTCCGTCCCAGAGAAATGGAGTCAGCTGACTGTGGACTGAACCCCTGAAACTGTGAGTCAAAATAAATCTTTTCTCCTTTCAGTTATCCTCATCAGGTATTTAATCACAGCCATGAAAAAATGGATCCCCCCGGTCCTGAGGCATAAATCATTGAGAAGTAGAGGAAAGGCCTGTGTGTCTAGAGAATAATTGGTGGCAGGGAGATCTCACCTGGATGGAGGGAATGATTAATGCTGGGACCAGCTGCTTCCCAGGGCCTTAACCAATGGCAAGGAGCAGATCAGATTTTGCTTAGTCCCAAACTCATGATAGTTGCTCAGTAAATATTAGTTAAGAGAATAAATTAATGAACTGGTGCTTCCTTTGAAAGAATTTGGAATTATTGACCAACGACGACCAATCCTTACATTCATTAATACATTTCTAAGATTCACATTTGGCCTCCAGGATCCCCAAGGATAATGGCAATGACTGAAGTACAAATCTGCCCACGTGACCTGAAATCAATACAGAAAAAAATAAGAGAGTAGATGAGATTGCTCTTAGCCCATGCCTATAGCTCAACTAGGAGTCAGAGAACATTAGAAGCTTCAACTCTTAAGAAAAAAGCAAAAGCAAAACAAAACCTGAAAATGGTAGAGTTGATGGAGAATCCAGAGCAGAGCAGAACAGCAGGTGGAGCATGCACTAGGAGCAGGTGACAAGGCCCTGGGGTGGCAGAACCAGACATCAGCCAACTCTCATCCCAAGGAAAAAGACGTTCTCCATACTAGGTTACAGAGTTCCACCAAGAGCAGGTATGAGATCAGCATATTGCATACTGATGACGTGGGGTGAAAAAGAACCTGTCCACATAGGGTACAGCCTGGAGGTGGCAGCCCAGAGACCCAGCTGCCTCCAGAAAGAAAGGGAAGATTCTTGGAAAGGAGAGTATTCCTGGGAGGCGTGGTGTGAAAATAAATAAAAATGACCTATTCCCCCAAAACAAAACAAAAATCCTCAAACAAGAGAGTATTCAAGAATCAGGCCAGGCATGGAGGTGCATACTTGTAATCCCAGCAGCCCAGGAGGCTGAGGCAGGAGGATCACAAGTTCAAGGCCAGCCTCAGCAAATAAACAAGGCTTTAAGCAACTTAATGAGACTCTGTTTCAAACAAACAAACAAAAAATTTTAAAGGGGGTGGGGGAGCTGAGATGAGGCTCAGTGGTTAAGTGCCCCTGGGTTCAATCGCTAGTGCCAAATAGGAAAAGATAAATCAGAAAAAGTCAGATAAAAAGCCTTGCTTATTAGAGAACTCTCCCCCTCTCTCTTTGTAACCACAGAGGAAAGAGATTTTGAATTCAGCACCAAGCAAAACACTCAACCTCCTCCCTACTTTATTTGTGCTTATCTGAAAGGAAAGTCCAACCTAAATAAATAATAATAAATATTAAAACAACACCACATCCACACCAAATTATTTTAAGAAAAATGGAAAAACAAGAATTAAATTATTTCAGCACATGAAAACACATTCAAGGACATGGGACTGTCAAAACCCTCCAAAGGGAACTAAATATAATTAAATAAGAAACTTTAGCTATTAAATAAAGATCAACATTTTTAACAAGTTAAAAATCCAGAAAATGAGTAATGTAAACAATAGGAAGACAGAAGTTGGGATCTGGCTGACCTCAAGAAAGGAATGGAAAAAAAATCACATGGAAAATAGAGAATAAATTAGACGGTACTCGGGAAGAGCAGACAGAGTTGCCCACTGGTATCTGCAGGGCACTGGCTGCAGAACACCCTGCAGACACCGAATCTGCATGTGCTCTACAGAAGATGCTCAAGTCTTTTATGTAAAATGGCAGAGTATTTACATAGAACCTGTGCACGTCTCCCCATATATTTTAAATCCTCTCTCGATGACTTATAATGCATAATGCAATGTAAGTGCTGTATAAAGGGCTCTGGTACTTATTACTTAGGGAATAATGACAAGGGGATTGTCTGTACATATCCAGTACAGATACAGTATTTTTTCAAATATTTTTTATCTATTGTTGGTCATGTCCCCAGATGCAGAACCTGTAGATTCAGGGAGCCAACTGTATAACCAAGAGTATGGAGATGAAAAGACCCAGGAAAATACAACCCAAACAAAAGGTTATCACAGAAAAAAAAATGATATATATAAAAAATAGGCAAAGAGGTCCAACATATGTATAATCAGAGTTCTGAAAATTAAGAAAAGAAAAAAAAACAGTAGAGAATATCTCTTAGCTAAAATTGTTATTCAAGAATTTTTGTGAAATTAAAGACATGAATTCACATATTGAAAAGGCTCCCCAGAAGGCTTAATGCTGACTTACTCTGAAGTGAAAATATTAGATATTCAAGTAACAGAAAATACCCTCTGAGCCTTCAAACTTACATAAAGGCCCACAAAATAGACAAGAAGCAACCTAGAAAGGCACCATGAATAGAGCAGCATTTCTAAGAAACCAAAGTTTAAGAAAACTCATAAAGGGAATTTTATATCCAGTCATTTGTCCTTCAATGTCAAGAATACCAAAGATAGCTCTCAATATGAAAAACGTACAGAATATTTATTCCTGAGTCCTTCCTGAGGAATCTTCCAGAGGAAGAACTTCATCCCGGCAGACTTCTACAGAAACACTGGCAGAAGGACTGGTTTTAGTCATTTGGTATATTTATCCATAGATCAAGGGGAAAAAAAAACTAGCTTTCCATAAAGATAAAAGAATACTGTGTAAATACATCTCCCGAGAAAGCTGAAATCAGGATAAAACAGAGAGAAGAGACCACTAATAGAACTGAGTATAAATTTATATCAATAAATGTAAATAGTCTTGATTTACCTACAGGGAAAGAGCTATATCCCCAGCCCTGTTCTTTTAAAGAGTCATATATGAAACTGATCCAGGAAGGCTATAAAAAAAAAATGGAGCCAAAGTATGTCAGGTAAAAAGGAAATTGGTATCTTGATAGGTAACAAGGTAAAATTCAGGCCCAAAACATTCAGACAAGACAGAACCCTTGAGACCACAGGTTACAGTTCATCATGAAGATATAATAGTAATGAACATCTATGCACCAACTAACACAGAGCAATCTTCAAAAAGAAAAATTATAATAGGTACAAAGAGAAGTGTATAGATATCACTAATCGAGGATCGTAGTCTTTAAATACTAACCCCCTCACTCCAAATAGGAGAAGTGGACCAAAGACAAAGATAGATAAAGCTCCTAAATTACATAATCGATGAGCTAAATCTTGTGCAAAAAAAAAAAAAAATTGTACCTGATAATAGAGAAACACCTTTTGCTTGATAGAACTTAAAGAAACATAGAAATTAGCAACATACTAGGTCACACTGAAAACCTTAATAAGTTCCAGAAAAAAAGAAATATAGACAGACTAAACAGACAAATAGTTACCATAATCATGAAAAATAAGTTCAAAGAGGAAATACACAAATTAAGGGAGAACTCTCTATTGAAACAGAAGGAATTTATAAGCTCTTTTCACACAATTGTGTGCACATAAATTTTAAAGTTTAAATAATATAGATAATTTTCTAGGAAAAATATCATTTACCAGAATTGGCATAAATGAAGACAGCTCATATAAATTAATTTCCACAATAAATGAGAAAGTTATAGAAGAGCTACTGTACCTCAAAAGCACTAGGCCAAGAGGATTTCAAAAGGGAATTCTCTTCTTGCAAAAATCAGACAATTGCAGTGTCTTTCAAACTGTTCCAAATAACATAAAAAGCATGTAAGATTCTGATTTTTTTGGGGGGGGGAGGGTGGGGAGAGGGGGGAGCAGATAAAGTGAAAATAAAATTGATACCTAAAACTGATACTGTGCAAAAATAAAGCTATATTTCAATCTCACTTAACAATAACTATACAAAAGTCTCAATAAAATTTTACCAAGAAACCCCAAAGCACATTTAAAATAGCACACAAGGATCAGCATAACAATTCAAGGATGGTTCAATATTACAAAATTAATGTAATTTTAAATATTAATAATCCTAAGAAAAATAACATGATCATTTTCATAGATGTTCTTCTTATGTAATATAATTCAGGTTGGCCCCCAATAAATAAATAATAAATTTAGTATAAAGGTAGTAAAAATACCAACACTTCTTTTTTCCTGGAACTAGACAAGTTAATTCTAAAGTTCCTATGGAAACAAGAACAGTCAAGAAAGTGCCAAAAACACAGAGCAATCCTCAGGGAGCTCATTCCCTCAGATGTTGAAGTGGATGAGAAAGCCTCTAAAATGAAAATTATGCAACACGGACACACAATTTGACAGATACAGCAACAGAACGGGATGAAAAGACCAGAAATAGGTCCACTGCACATGGAAACCTCATGTTACTAAAGGAGGAATTTCAAATCCTTGGAGAATCATGGACTTTAAGAAAAATCACACAAGACAATTAAATAGACCCTTGGGAAAAATTAAATTAGATCTTTTTGTCATACCCAGATGAATTCATGAATGGATGTAACGTTGGATAGATTTTTTTTTTCAATTGCTTAGTTGTAGAAGGACACAATATATTTATTTATTTATTTATTTTAAGAGAGAGAGAATTTTTTAATATTTATTTTTAGTTTTTGGTGGATGCAACATCTATTTTCTTTTTATGTGGTGCTGAGGATCAAACCCAGCTCTACTGCTGAATGACAGCCCCAGCCTTAGAATGATTTTTATTTTTAAAAAATGAGTGCTTAATGGAGAAAGAAAGAGAGAAGAAGGAAAACTAAGATGCCCACATTGGAAGTAACCACTATTCTAATCCTTTACTCTGAAACCTGGTAACAAAAGGAAAAGAATTAAGCCTTTACTTGACAATTTCAGGAAAATCTATTGTCTATGCTAATGAGTTGATGGAAAATACAAAGGATTGAGGAAAATGTTAAATTATACCATGAGGAAAAAATTAGAAACTCCAAAATGTGAAGCATTCTACAAAACGGTAGCTTAGTATTTTCAAAAGTTAATAAAATCCTATGTGATTCTAAAATAAAAGAAATGGAAGAGACATAATAACCAAATAACAATGTATGAAACTTGCTTGGATCTTGGTTGGGGAGAAATTATAAAAAATATTTTGGGTATAATCGGGGATTTTTAAATGAGGACTAAATATTAAATAATTCTAATAGTCAGCGTTCCATGACTGTAACAAAATACCTGACTTAATCAAGTTACCAAGAGAAAGGTTCATTTTGGCCCGCAGTTTTAAGAGGTTTCAGTTCTTTGTTGATTGATTCCATTACTTTGGGCTGTGGCAGAACATCATGGCAGGAGCAAAGTTGTTTACCAAATGGCTAGGAGTTGACAAAGAGAGGAGAAGAACAGAAACTCCCAACCCTCTTTCAGGATATGCGCCCAATGGTCTAAAACCTCCCATTTGATCTCATCTCTTAAAACTTCCACTACCTCCCAATAGCGCCAAGCTGTGGATGAACCCTTTAATACATGGGCCTTTGAGGAACATTTTAGTTATAAACTTTAGCAATGATAATATAGAATTATTGCTAATGTTACATTAGCAATATAGCGATGTGAATTATTTAGATTTAGATAAAGATTGGAGAGATGAATAAAGACAGGTAGACAGACAAAGCACGTATAGGGATCAAGTGCTAACAACTGTTGCATCTAGGTGGTGGAGATCCAGGTATTTCAAACACTCCCGAGCAGCAAGACACACAAATATTGCCCCCATACTCAGATTTTGGTGAGTATGGAAGTCTACAATACGCCAGGTCCATCTCTAGTGCTTCTACCTGTGCTACAGTATTTAATGCTCATTGCTGACCTGTGAGGTGGGCATCACCCTCTACTTGGTGGAAAAGTCAATACTGATTTTCACTCGTGCCACAGGATATAATTCAGAGACCTATCTGACCTCCAGTACAGACTTGATCATGCTACAGCTGTCCTACAAAGGGACGAGGCAGATTGGTCATCAGGAACGGAAACGTATTTCAGAAAGAATCAGATAAAACCATGGTAAACAGACAATATTTGCTCTGGCCCTTTTCCAGCTCCCCCAGTAGAGGACATGGGGTGAACAGAGGGAGGAAGGCTGGGGAGTGGACCATGTTCTGGATCAGCAATGTTCCTGGCTTCTGGGGCTTGTTGGAAGAACCAGGAGCGGATCTAGCCAGGATGATGGCACCGATCGTGGGCAGTCTCAGGTGCCACGCTGAGACAGACGGTGGGCCACGTCTGGTTGGCAGTCAGGAGCCATGGAACAGTCTGCACACGGGGACAACCACTTCCTTCCTCCCCAACAGGAGACCGTTTAAAAATAAACACAAACAAACCGACCCTACAGAAGGAATTGGAGCAAAGTTTTGATGTGTTATTTATGAACGGAGCATTGGTCAAGTGGAAAATAAAACCTGAACAAGATTAAAAATTGATGGGCAAAGAACCACTCGGTGGCTTGTGAAAGCCCTTCGTAGAGAAGGAAGAAATGAAAAGCTGTTTCATAAAAGATTGAAGCTCCGGGGTACTCGGGGCTTGGGCTCAGGCAGAAAGCTCTCTTGGCACCATGACTGTTAATAAATAGGAGCTTTCCTAGGGTGGGGAGCGTCGTGGGAGCAGGCACTGTCTGTGCTGGGTGGAGCCCTGGCCATCGTCCAAGGCCTGGGGAGCCACGGAGCCTGGAGAAGACACTTCCACGCTCTCATCACGCTGCTGGGCTGGACGCCAAAGCTGGCGGAGCAGAGAACCAGAATCGCTCAGACTTGGGGGAGCTCGATGGCCATCCTCTGCACCCTAGTCCTCTCCATGGAGAGATGCACCTATGTTTTCTCTTCCTAAAACCAAACAGAGCATTTATTATTCATTTATTTTCAACCAAAAAACTAACCATGTTCACTAGTAAATTTGGAAAAAGGACAAAGAAAATTAAAAGTACTCATTTTATTTAACAAAGAGAGACACTTACACATTTTACAGAATGTCATCAAACTGAATATGCTGTTTTATATTGGACTAACCTAAAAAAGTTTTATAAAAGTTTACGGATGTAAGTTAGCATCTACAGTATCACTTAAAACTCACAATTTATAATCCCCTTTTGTTGGACATTCAATTTGTTTCCGATTTTAGTTTAGTTACAAATAATGCTGTAATCAACACTCTAATAGTTAATCACTTGTGTGCACTCTGGTTATTTCAGAGGAAGATGGCTTTTGGAAGATAGAAATCCGTGTGCTTTTCTTTCTGTGAGTCTTTTCGTCCTGTGGCTCCCCACCCATTAAATCAATGAACTTCATCCTTTCAAAGAGAACAGACTGGAGTCCAGATCAAAAACAAAGCCATTGTCCCACTTCCAGTGAAACTAGAAATTGGGAGGCCATAGCAAAAGAGCACCCTTGGAAAGACAGGCTTTGTTGAAAAGTTCTTTAGATGCTAAACACTTCCTTACTTCAAGAACAACGGAGCGTGGTGGTCTCCGAGCTGGAGTTCGCCCATGAATCCATGTTATAGGGAAGATGGTGGAGAGCAAGAAGGTGAGTTCCCAACGGAGGGAACAGGGAGGCCAGGAAAGAAGAGGGGAGAGAAGGCAATGTGCCAAGGAGGGATTCAGAGTGGAAGTCCCAGAACAGCACTCTGACAGGAAGGAACAGCTGGCAGAAGGGAACAAGGGACCATAGGTGACAGTGCCACCACATGCTCCCTCCCAGCCTATGGGAAATGCCTTAGCAGGGCACCCCTGCACCATCGGGGCAGCCTCGGGGTATAATTAAGTAGAGAGAAAGAGCCCAGTGTCTTCTGTAGTGTTCTGTAGGGGAGCCAGAGGCTCCCAGTGCCTGTCACGGAACACAGGTGAGGGCCCTGGGGTCGGAGCTCACCGGACCTGCCCTCAGGGAGACGAAAGGGACCCTATGGCAGGAGGCTACAGGACGAATCACCAGATCTGGAGTTTAGAAAGTATTTGAGCAAAACCCAGGGGAAGCAGCACCAGCAAGAGCCATTAAAGTGGAACATGATCAGCAGAAAACATGATGGAACTTCCTGTGAGCAACCGTGAAGCTTTTCCAGGGCACCGCCTACCGTAGTGTCTCCTCTCTCCCATTCTCCAGCACAAGTCACTGTCCTTGGCTGCTAAGGTGCCCTGGCAGATGTCAGTACGGATCTGAACTCAGAGCTGGAATTGTGTCTACCATGTGCCAGTGAGGATTTGGAAACTTGGCCATGGGTTGCCAGCGTGGAAATCGGGAAGAGCTGCACCCTCCTCTTCAATAGTGAGGAGAAACTCACTGTCCCCTTCTCCAGGGAAAGTCACACCAGCTTTGCTTCCAACAAAATGCCTTTTCTTGTCTTTGTAGGTGGACACAATACCTTTATTTTGTTTAGTTTTTTTTTTTTTTATGTGGTGCTGGGGATCCAACCCGGCGCCTCACACCTGCTAGGCAAGCGCTCTACCACTGAGCCCCAGCCCCAGCCCAAAATGCTTTCTCTTGATGGGAATGGCTTTCAGTCTTTGACCTGTTCACCTATTCGTGTGTTCTGGTCCCTCTGTTTTATCTCATGTCAACTCCATTAAGTTGGGTTGGGAAGTTTGGACACAGTGCTGAGGGATTCGGAGACTCTATCGGGCTCTATAGGGAAATGTCTGTCATCAGTTAGTGATAGTCACCATCAGCTTGGAGTGGGTTTGGAAGCAAATGGATCAGCTACCTGCAATCCCTGCTCTAAAGACACCTAACATAAAGGTGATCCAGCTTCCACACACTGGTCCTGCATTTCTTGAAGACTGTCTTCGTGCCTGCAGCTGCAGCGCTGTGACCGGGGTCCTGCACCTCTACGCTGGAGCTGGAACTTTGGAAAAGGCATCCTTTGTGTCTCAGTCAATTCCGTGGGACTCAGACTGGCCTGAGATGTCTCTGACGCCTGACACTGTCCCCCAGTGCTGGTGTTCTCAGCAGGGGCCGGTTCTCATGGATGGAGATAAAAGGGACTTAAATGTCTCTCCAGGTTCTAACAGGATAGAAAAGCAAAGCCAGCCCAGTCACCAGGGTGTCCTCTCTGCCATGAGCCTGCACTTAGTCACCCCTGGTCATGCGTCTCACGCCCTGGGGTTCCTCCCTCCGTGTCCCACGAGGAATCCACAAGCCAGTGATACATTCCACACTCACCAGAGTGATTGCGCATCTGTCCTGCACCAGGCTACAGAGGTCCTGGCCCTGTGGAGCTCACATTCCACAGGGGGAGGCAGACGAGAAGTCCAATCAATCATAGAGTGAATGCCAGGGACGTGGAGGAATAAAACGGAGATGGCGGTGCTGGAGAGATTGGGTGTTCGACATGGCGGTCGGAGCAGTTGTGACTGAGAAACTGACATTTGAGTGGTGAGGCTATCTAGAGTGTCGGAGTTGGATGGGACAATCCAGGCACAGGGAACAGCGGGCACATGCCTGTTGTGTCCAAGGAACAGCAAGAAGCTCAGTGATTGAAGCAAAGCAGGCAGCGGGGGCTGGGGGGGCGGGGGGACAGATGGCACAGGGTGCCCACCTCACCTGGGTCCTTCTCTGGGAGAGATGGGCAGCCGCTGCCAGGAGCCAAGTGGTGTCTAAGTCACGCAGGTTGCCAGAGAGGGACTGGGCTGTACCAAGGGGCCAGGATGGAAAGGGGGGATGACCTCAGGGAAACAGAGCCCAGAGACAGGCGTGACCTGTCCAAGGGCAGCCAGAAAGCAGGGGACAGAGCAGGAAAAGCCCCGCTTTCCTGATTGCTGCCGCCCAGGGCTTCTCTGGCTGCTCCTCCTCACACCCAGGGCCCCGACCGGTGGGATCAAGGGTTCCGCACGGTCAGCGGGACTTGAAGCCAGGCCCGAGCCCTGAGTGAGGCGTTCACAGAGATGGCGGGAGCGGCGCTGTGATTACAGCCTTAATTTTGCTCTGATTCAACACAGCTCTCCCCTCCGGCGTGATTAGTCAGGTACCATTACCATTTTGTAATGAGATTAATGAGAGAATTCATTCAGAAGTCATTATCTTACCTAATAATGACCTTACTGATTACTGTATCTCCTTCAACTAGGTTACTGATTTTGATGAAAATATAATAAATATAGCTTTGCAGCACCTGGAAAATTTGTTCTCTGCCTGGAATAGTTCTGAGGTGAAGACTTATTTTTAAGAATTTCTTGAAAGTGATTAAATATTTTGGTTCTCCTGAGGCGGTATTTTCTGTGTTTTCACAGATGACATTTTTGAAATGTATGAAATATTTGATGATAAAATATTTAATAAGCCTGGCGTTCATATTTTTTCAGACATCTGTTTCTACTTTGAGGCTGTCTGAATGTGATTTTACATGAAATTTCTATTTGCATGTTGTGTTGGTTTAAGCAAAGGGCTTGTGCTGTGCATGACATATGTGTCTCATAAAATAATGAACGCCTGAGCCTGGAAGTCCAGAGGAGGGTGCCCGAGGAGCATTGTGGTCTGCATATTAAAATGCATCTAAGCAAATCATTAAATAAAAACAGAGCCGTTTCCACGGGGAATAATGCAACTCAACTCTGACTAATTGAGAGCTTACTAGATGCAACGGCACTGGGAAGAACAAGGGATCGAAACACAGGGGTTCTCTCCTCCAGATGGAGTTTCAGAAAGGCTCCTACTCGGTGCCTGGGACTCTCAGACTTGCCCCGTCACTTCCTCTATGAGACACAGTGGCATAAGGACTCCGGTTTCTGAACTCAGATCTGGGCTCTGAGCCCCTGCTTCATCCTTTGGTGCTCACCTTGGGCATGTCACCTGACCTCTTTAGACTTCAGTTTCTACATCTGTACAATCGCTAAGTCCTTGGTTGGCCCGAAGGCTGAAGAATGAAATGAGAAGACAAGTTGTAAGAGATTAGAGGGCTTGTTGAGGATCAAAAGCCTGGCAAGTAGTAAAGTTGCCAAGTCCCAGCCCCTTGGACTCCAAGCTTCCAGAACTTTCCATCATGACAACCTCGTCGCTTATCCCCAAAGTTCAGCTAGGCTGAGCAAACAGAGCCAGCCTCCACTTGGGGACCCGGCGTAAGCTCGCATGCAATTTTCATAAATCTAAATAGTTATTCTATAGTTACTCTCCACTCCGTGTTCATCTTAATCCACGTGTCACCTGCAAAGATGGATGAGTCATTTGCAGGCTTGATTGATGTGGGTTTTGCCTTATGACGTTCCTCGAGATTAATGGGAGCCACGCGGTCCCAGATCCATGAATCACCCCAGCTGGAAGCGCTCCACTAGAAGGCAAGAGAGAACAAAAGATCAGCGGGAAGCTGGGGAAACAGGCACACTCCGGGCTGTGAACCCGCCAAATGAAGCCCTGTGGTTGGGAGCCTGGGGAGGTGCCAGGAGCCCCAGAGTTGCAGTCACAACTGCTTTCCCACGTGCCACCATTCTTGCTGGGGGCTCTTGAGTGCATGTCACTTCTCCTCTGTGGGTCTTGGCTTCCTCATCTTTGAAATGGGAATAACAGTTCTTCTCCTCCACAGCACTGAAGAGGGAAGCGTTGCTGGGCATTATCAAGTACCTGCTGCTCCTCAGGCCTCCTCTAAGTGCCCCGCTGCGTGATCTCACCTCATCTTCCCCAGGACCTCACGAAGCAGCAGCGTTGGCACATTTTGCAAATGAGGAAACTGAGACACAGAGAGGTTAAGTAACTAACCCAATGCTACCCTGCTGGGGAGTTGAAGACACACCGTGGCCTGGCCCCCAGCCTCTCCCTGTGGGTCTCATGGGTGTTTAAGCACTTTGCAACATTGACGCCTGTCATTGCCATTAGTATTTCAGTTATTGTGTCCTAGGTCAGGTCTTCATGAAGAAAAGGAATCAGAATGAAAAGAGATTATTTTTTATGACAGTGAAAGACAACCCAGGGGACAGATGTGGCAGAAACAAACATGAACACAATGACTCATGGTCACTCAACTAGGGAAAGAGCAATAGATAAGATGGAGCAAAGCCAGGTCGGGGGGCTGGGGGTCCCTACAAGAGGAATTTATGAAAAAAAAAATCAGAGGCAAAACTCTAAGTAGATGGACCAGCCTCCCTCCCCGAGCGGGGAGGAGAGGAGTGACACCCTTGTATGCAAAAACTAATGGGAAAACTCCTGGCTGGGACAAATAGGTCACATCTAGTGATTTGAAATATGGTGTGTCAATCACCTCTTAGGGGTTGGTACAAATGGAGAATCTCAGACTCACTGCCACAACCTAGAGTCAGAATGTGCATTTCTGCAAGACGCCCAGGTGATTCCTTTGCAAGTTGGAGAAGCCGTTGGCTAAGGCCACACAGAGATCATTCTGCAAAGGTAGAAGTTAGGACCCAGGAAGCAGACTGTTTGAAAGATGCCTAGTTGGCACTTTACCAAAGGCAAAGGATGCAATCACAGAAATCAAGTCACAGATAAGCATGGGGACAGGTCATAGACACACACACACACACACACACACACACACACACACACACACGGTGAGACTAGGGTAGGCCCTGGTGCTAGATAAAGGCACATTTTTCAGGGTGACTTGAAGGCTTTGAATGTGTGGGATTAGCCTTGTAGATATCAGACTGGGGTCTCATTAGAGCCCAGACACTACTGCCCTGTGGGACTTGAGAAAAGCCAGGAGCGGTCAGCTGACCCACTGCCCAGGGCACAGACTCACCAGGGAGCTGAAACAAGACTGGAATACATTGGTGAAATGGAACATGGCTCCACTTCCATCAAAGTCGACAGCGCCCTCCAGTGGAAACTGGGAGTAAAACATCCCTGTCAAACGCAGCCTCCTTCAGAGGGCAGGTCCGTCTTGGTGGCTTGAGATTCTGCAAAGCTGAGCTCCAGGGGGTAGGGCTGTTTACTGGGAAAGGGGATTTATTCCATCAGCTCAGAAGAAAACTCTTTAAAACACCCACCAGAAAGTTTCACAGTTTAGCGAATTGCAAAAGAAAACCAAAGAGGGTATAAGGATCACAGAAAAGCGGGAGAGGCATGACAGATATTTTTCATAACGTTGATACCACTTCTGCCTGAGAAGAGTAACTAACGAGTGTATTTCTTTTTCTTACAATTTCTATTAACAGTTCTGTAACCCCTGAACACACGTTGGAGAAATATTTTAGGACCATCATTCGAAGGGTTACCAACTGATCCAGCAGCCTGGATTGCCCTGAGTCCTTTGATCCCACTATTCCATAAACCGAGTATCTTTGCCACCCTGTCCTGCCCTCCCTATGGGTAGAACACGGGTGGATTTCAAGATCGCTGTGTGAGCTGCTTCCTTCCACTAAGTGTCTCAAAGTATAAACCCAACAAAGGAATGTCCAAAGGCAGAGGTGTTGAAAAGGTCCCTGGGCAGTGACATTGGTTCCTGCTCCTGGGGGCATTTCCTGGTCAAGAAAATAGGCTGACAGCGAGACAAGGACCAGCAGAGACAACGTGGACCAGAACCTGGGCTTCACGCTGGACTCCCTGCCATGAGCCTTTTGATTAAGCAGACATTTGACTAGACACCACTGCAAACTGTAGCTGTTGTAATGTGGATGCTTCCTTTAGGAGTTCTTCAGCTTCTACAGTGAGTGACTTAAGACAAGGGTTTGGAGCTACACAGACTTGGCTTTGAAATTCTCTGCCACCTCATATCCTGGCAACATCTCTGTGATCCTGGCAAGTCACAGTACCTCCCACGAGGCTGGTTTTCTAGCTTAGAGAATGAGCAAAACCAGGTCCTCTCTGGGGATGGTTGGGTGGAACTTTTGTTCCTCTTGCCTGGAGTTTCCACGTGGTGGGAAGACCAAGAGAGTAACACTCCTGCCTCTTGCCTCACTCCTTCCCTTCCACCCTGCAGAGCCCATTTACTTGATTTGGAACCGCAGCCCACCGACCACAGTTCTCGGTGGGTGGGGCTAAATTATTAAAGGTCATTGAGAGTGGGAATGTCTCCTCTTCCTCCCTGGGCTCCACCTAGGAATCCCAGGTACGTGGGTGTTATAGTTTGGATGTGGGGTGTCCCCTAAAGCTCAGTGTGAGACAATGCAAGGAGGTTCAGAGGGGAAATGATTGGACTGGGAGAGTCTTAACCCAATCCGTGATTTAATCCCCTGATAGGAATTAACTGAGCCATAACTGAAGTGGTGGGTGTGGCTGGAGGAGGTGGGAATTGGGACGTGGCTTTGGGATATGTATTTGTATCTGGCAAGTGAAGTCTCTCTCTCTCTCTCTCTCTCTCTCTCTCTCTCTCTCTCTCTCTCTCTCTGCTTTCTGATTGCTGTGTGAGCTGCATCATCCTTCTGCATGATGTTCTGCCTGACCTCCAGCCTCGAGGTATGGAGCCTGCCTTCTATGCACTAAGACCTCAGAAACCGTGATCCCTAAATAAACCTTTCCTCCTCTACAGTTGTGCTGGTCACATCATTTAGTCCCCCGAAGCGTAAAAAGCTGACTAAAACAGCAGGTGACTCAGGAGCTCACACCTCCTTCTAGTGAGCTGCCAAGGTCAGGATTGGGAAGTAGAATCCACAGAGTGTTCTCAGGCAGACCTTTGACCACAACTAGGAAGCTGTGTTCTCCTATCACTTTATCAATAAAGAGCTCACATTGATCTCCACTCACTACTCTCCTGGATTTTATTTCCCAATTGCCCCTCATTTCAGATGGGGAGAGGGAGGTGATTTTTACTGAACCCCTAAAGCCCTAACCAGGGCATGATGGGAAGAAGGACCTGTAGTCACCCCTCAGCATCTGCAGACACGGGAAAATCCCTGACGCTCCACTCCCTTGGATAAACAGGCTAGTATTTGCATATAACCTACACACATCCTCCTGTATACTTTAAGTCGTCTCTAGATCACTTATTATCCCCAATACAATGTAAATGTTATGTAAATAGTTGTTCACTGTATTGTTTAGGGAATAATGACGAGGAAAGGGGTACACATGCTCAGCACAGCCTCAATTTTCTTTTTAAAGTATTTTGTCTTCGATGGGTTGGATTCTCAGATGTGAAGCCTGCAGATAGAGCCCCACTTGGATGTGTAGAAAGCTCCTGCTTCATCATAGGCGTCGATAAAAGAGTATTACCGCATTTTAGGCCAGTTAGAGACTATGCCTGAGAAAGGCTGGATTTGTCAGTAGAAGCTTCCAGAAGGACATCAAATGTGAAGTGGGCCTGTAGAGAGGAGAGGAATGTTAGGGAGTCTCAAACAGGAAGAGAGATGTGAGTGCAGGGGAGGAGATGGGAGCCTTCTCCAGCTCGCTGTGTCTTGGCTGCTACTCCTTCCTTCAGTGTCCCTGGCCACACGTCATCTTTGATGTCACCTTCTCCTGGCTGCAGTGGGTCGGTCTTCATCCTCATCCATCCTTGGATGGTCTCTGAGGTCCCCGCTGTTACCCAGCCATTCTCCAGGGTTGGTTCTCCCGTTTTCTCATAACCATGGAGGCTTCCCAGGAAAAACACCACCCTTCCCAGCCTTGCCTCCGGGTGTGGCCACAGGAGTCCATCCCAGCCAACGGGCTTCAGGCTCTGGTGACAGTCCCTCGGGTCAAGCCCTTGAGGAGCGGCCGCCTTCCCGCTCACCTGCCCTCTCCACGTTGGAGGCCACATTCCTGCCCTTCTTCCTGGACACCTTCCTCCTTCCCAGTAGCAGAGAGCCACTGCGGACCACGAGGGAAGAGGCTACGTCCCCAGGTGGCGGAACAACGGGAGGGATCCGCATGACAGATGATTTCGTAAAGTAGGGCCGCCACAGTAGGTAGGACCTTGGTAAAAAAAGAAATCACCCACTGTTCTGTGTAATCTATTGCGATGTGGTGTCTGTCCTACGCTGCTAAAATCATCCTCCCTCGCCACTTGTCCATGTTCCATGAGGGAGCGCTTCCTGGAGGAGGGACGGCGTTATGTGGTGTCCCTCAAAAGCTCACGTGTGGGACAATGCAGGAAGACAGGGAGGAGAAGTGATTGGGTTAGAGCCTTACCCATCCAGCCAATTGATCCCTGATGGGATTGACTGAGTGGTGACCGGAGGCGGGTGGGGTGTGGCTGGAGGAAGTGGCCATTGCAGGTGCAGCTATGGGGATGTATTTTGTATCTGGAGAGTGGAGTCTCTCTCTCTCTCTCTCTCTCTCTCTCTCTCTCTCTCTCTCTCTCTCCTTCCTGAGCATCACGTGAGCCACCTCCCTGTGCCACACTCTTCCACCATGATGTTCTGCCTCACCTCAAGCCCCGGGGAATGGAGCCAGCCTTCTATGGACTATGACCTCTGAAACTGTGAGCCCCCAAATAAACTTTTCTCCCCTAAAATTGTTCTGGTCAGGTGTTTTAGTCACCGCAGCAAAAAATCTGACTGAAGCAGAGGGCCCGGCATGCACCTCCAGACAGAGGTCACCCACGGCATAGAGACAGGCATAGGAACTGGGTGAGTCCCTGCACCTGCAAGCACTCGGTGAGTCTGGGGCCAATCCGAGGTGCAAGAAGAGCAGGGAGAGGGAAGTGGAGAGAGGCTGGCAGGGTCCAGGGCAGGCAGGGCCTTCTAGGGAGGTCGCAGATTTGAACTTGGTCTCGAAGGCAACAGAAAGCTGTGACACTGAGCCAGGTGAATGGCTGGCTTCCTTAAAGTCGATGCTGCCGTTACACCGAGGGTCAGAAGGGCCAGGGTAGAGGGCACACGGGAGAGCTTGTCTCCACCCCCCAAGCCAGTGCCACCCATGCACCCTTGGAAGCACATCCCCCCTCTCTCCTCCAGATCTCATCTCTGAACGCACAGACTAGAGAGAAGCTTCTATTTTATTGGTTGGCTAGGACAGGGTAGGTCCGTCACCCCTCTAGATCTCAACTCTAAAACGAAAGACTTTCTGCATCTTTCAGGGCTACGTCCTTAGCTGATTGATTCATGTTATTTCCATTGCTGGAACTGAGTTGATCCTTACAAAGCCAATGGGAAATTTTTAAATAATGCCACTATTTGTTTCCTTATCGCTGGGCACATGACATCATAGCATCACGGTGAGGTCTGTGCTTAAACATTCAGGGGACATCAGAGACAACTGGAGCCTCTGGTCTATCCAAACGGAAGGGCACCAAGCCCCCATAGACCATATGGTCTGCCCTCGAGTTATTTGAATTCCTTTCCTCCTCTTCTAGAAGGCAGGGATGTAGACCTCTGTGATCCCCTCAGTCCTAGCCCAACAAGTTGCACTTTGTTAAAATTTCAGTAAAACTTGGTTGAAGTGGATCAGGCTAATGGATTCCTTAAACCTCTAGTTACTAAAGTTTTGCTCCATTGGGCACTGTGGCGGTTCACGCAGGCTCGTGGGTAGGTATATAAATATTATAATTGGGTGAAATCATGGTTTTTTTCCAGGAATTATTTCTATCCTCCTCACAGTCACTTCTTTACCCTCATAAAACATGTTTGACAAAAGAAAAGGAAAAATCCCTTGTTGTGGTGATTGGTGACTTATTTCTGGAAAGCCAAATCAAGATAAATGCCTGGTTGATTTATAAGATTTTGAGAGCAGATGCAGTTTTGTCAGAGAACCCTACTCAGGAGTCCTGCCCCCAGCGTAGCAGCACGCCATTGAGATGGACTGTGGTTCTTAATCATTCTAGGCTACATTCCTCATCTATCAGGGAAGAATCAACAGATACCGTCTCAGGTGGAGAATAGCTTAAAACTGTAAAGGATGACAGGCCTTACCTAGTACATAGTCGAGATGGCATTGTTCACTCATGCTTGCCAACCCCCACTGCCCTATTCTTCTTGCTCCAACTATACAGCAACAATAAATAAAATGTAAAGAGGAGAAATTAAAAAGGCACAGGCGTTGCTTAAAAACAAGAAAAAAAATTCTCCATGGCCCATAAATGAAAAATGGGAGGAAAGGGCTGTCTCAGTGAGCCTCTGGGGCTCAGCCCGGGGAAGCAAACAGAGAGGTCAGGATTGTACCTTAGGCTATCACAGGGAGCAACAGCCTCCAACAGGAGATGGGGCCCCAAAGCCAGGTGCATTGCTCCGCACCAGGGTTTTGAGTGGTACCCTCTGTTCTTGAAAGGAAGCTAAAAAAGTCTGCTGACTATGTTCAGTTATATGAACCTGCAAACTTAGGGGACATGGAAGGACGGGACTTTATAACTAGAATACCAGTCAAGATGCTGACTCGGTGAAAATACCTGCAATGTCCCCAACGTCACCACTGGGATAGAGCCCCAGACTGCTAATGTAAAACCTGGTTCTGAGCCAAGGGTCCCTGGGGGCTGCTGAAGAGGGAACAGCACAAGCAGAAAGAACCTTTCCACTCACAGTCGACCTCAAACCAAATTCAGGAGGCATATGAAAAGGCCACACCAGTGAAAATGGCAGAGTTGGCACTCCCAAAAAGTCACATGAAAGTGAGCAAAACTGTCCAGAATCAACGTTTTCAGAAGCCTATGACTTAGTGGGGGGGGGGGGGAAGCAGCAGTCTGAGGAGCATGTATGTAAGAAAAGTAGCTAACCCTTGGGAAGGACATTTTAATCTGCCCGATTCCCATCTCATGCCTTCTAGCTCCACAGTAACCTTGAAAATCAGCATCCTGCAGTCATAGTGAAACCAGCAGCCTCTGAGCCTTCAGAGGGGCATAACAGGGTAGAGGCACCTTCGAAACCTCACCCCCAAGAATTATGATCATTTGACCCCTCCAATGCCTGCCTTCCTGGGAAAATCTGCTTAAAAGACTATCTTTACTTGACCTAACTCAAAACACACACAATGCAAAAATCCTTTTCCCTGGGAATGTTTGTTGAAAACAATTAGAGGCAATTGATTAAATTCACGGCTTCCTGCAGTGGTGGACAACTAGAGGCTAACCCAAAGTTTAAAAGGAAAAATTGAGCCAGGTGCACTGGTGCACACCTGTAATCCCAGTGGCTTGGGAGGCTGAGGAAGGAGGATCATGGGTTCAAAGCCAGCCTCAGGAAAAAGCAAGGCACTAAGATGCCCCTGAGTTCAATCCCTGGTATAAAAAAAAGGAAAGAAACAAAGAAAGAAAAGAACAAGGAAAAAATCAAGCCATGAGATGTTCACAAGGGCTTTAAAAACTTCCAACATGTTCTTGGGAATGTAGGAAATCACTTGCATGCATAGAGCTTTACACACACCTAGGAATGTGCACATGCTCAGGAAACACCTGAAAAGATCTGAAGCTCCCACCTTGGGCTTAACCTCAAGATTCTGAACAAATAATAAGTGAAGGCAAAGACAAAGTTGTCAACTGCCTGTCTGAGTTTAGAAAGCATGCCCCAACACACACACACACACACACACACACACACACAACACACACATACAACACACATGCACACAACACACACACAACACACACACAAAACACATGCACACAACACACACACACAACACACACATACACTAGAGTCCCCTGGCAAATATAGGGAGACACTGATTCTGGGAGTTTAAGTAAATCTCTGTCCAGTCATTTGCTTACCACCAAAGTAAACTGAGCAGAGATTTCAATGTCCAAACACAGCAATGATTGCATTTCTGAATTCGTTCAGAAAACTCTCCAAAAATCACAAAAGAAATGAATGAAAGCAGCAAAGGATAACAACCACAAATCCTAGAGAGAAATATGACTTCTAAGTTGACAAATTATATTATTTTAATATGATTTTTTTTTGTTTTCAACAAAATGTCATGAAGCATACAAAGAAATGAAAAAATGGGATTCATACATAGGAAAAAAGCAACTAATGGACAGTGTACCTGGGGAAGAACAGATACTAGTATTACTAGAAGATACTAGTATTACTAGTATTACTATTAAACATCTGATCCTAAAATTGGAAGCACATAGTTTGGGGCAGAAAAAATAAATTCACACCTAGATACATTATAAAGAAGTTGCAATAAATCAAGGATATGGGGAAAAACCTTAAAACCTACCGGAAAACAAACACATTATGCTGAGAGCCATCTTTCATTAACCAGATTAAAGGCTAAAAGAAAATTGGAAAATTGACTTGAAACTGTTAAGGAAAATAACTACCAAACTAGACTTCTATATTCAGCAAACTATCATTCCAAAGGCAGTGTAAAATATTTTTTTCCCTTAGATGTACCATTTACTACTCATCAACTCTCATCAAGAGGAGGTTTAAAATTAAAAAAAAAAAAGAGGAGTAGAATGTAAATTAAATGATATGGTCTGAATGTTTGTGCACCCTCCCCAATGTGTGTGTGTGTGTGTGTGTGTGTGTGTGTGTGTGTTGTGTCTTAATTTCCAATGTACAAGAGTTAGGAAGTGGAGCCTTTGGAGGTGATTAGATCATAAATCCAGAGTCTTCATGATGGGGATCAATGTCCTTATAAAAGAGACCACAAGAAGTGGCCATCCCCTTCCACCACATGAGGACACAGATAAAACATTCTAGCTATGAACAGAAAATGGGCCTCACCAGACACGGAGTCTGCGGGTGCCTTGATCTTGGACTTGCCAACCTTCAGAGCTGTGAGGAATCGATTTCTGCTTCTTGATAAGCTCCCTCGTCTGTGGCATTTTGTTATAGCAGCACAGATGGACCACAGGGATGAACACAGACACTGACAGGAAGGTGTTGGCGAACTTAATTAACCACTGACTGCATATAGGATTTACACCACTGATCATTTTTAACAAATGTGAAACTAAACACTGCAACTGCAAGAAGTAGGATCATTGGTTATTAAATGCAAAAAAAAAAAGTGTGTCAATATCCTTGACTTGCTTAGAAATATCAAATAACTTTTAGATTGTAGTAGAGAAATTGTTTACCATCTACATTAAAATGTAAAGGTGACCACCAAAGGAACACAAATAAAATCTAAGTTTCCTAACTAGCAGGGGCAAAAGGGGTACAATGTGTAGAAAATGCCATTAATTCAGCAAAACCAATGAAGAAACAAAGAAAAGGGTGTAAATTGGAAAAACAAAAGTCCCCGAGTCAGAGATCAAATTAGTATAAATAAAACTGATATTAGCAGTAGAAACAATCAGACTTCATTAAATGAAAATAATGGTCTAACCGATTTTAGTACTTAAAGGTATTTTCCCCCTCACAACACAAATAGCGAAATCTTTAGCCATGAATATCAATTTTTTTGAAAAGGTCTGAAGTTCCTTCTGTTTCTTTTTCTGCTAACCAAATCTGATCATTTCAATCTAAGCTAGCAAGGACAACATAGAGCGGTGGTTATACAATATTGCCCTTCCTTTCTCTCTCTCTCTCTCTCTCTCTCTCTCTCTCTCTCTCTCTCTCTCTCTCTCTCTCTGTCTCTGGTTCTACCCCATTTCCTCCCCCTCTCTTGGGTCAAGTGCAGATGCTGAGTCAGCTGGGACATATGCTGCCTGCCCTTAAGGGAAGCCTGGAATTTCGTCCTGGGCACACCCGACAGCAGTCTGGCACCTTCCCCTGACTCCCCCTTGGGTATCCATCAACCAGGAAGGGCCCCTCCTTCAGGACCCTACCTTTCCCTCTCCATCCCCTCAGCATGCGGCCATAGCCCCCAGATTCCCAGACCCTCAACCTTGTTCCCATTCCGAGACACAGCCACGTAGCCTTGTTGGAGCACTTCCCAAATGTCCGTCACCTGTGGCCACGGCCCACCCTGCAGCTACTCCTTAAGCTCCGCGTCTGGGATGCCGGCTCATCGTAAGGTTGCAAGGACTAGGAACAAGGTTGACCTCTCTGCTTTTGCAAAAGAAATGGCTCAGATTAAACACGGACCTTGTCCAGAGTTCTCATCATGAGTGTTTTCAATTGAATCCTGTGGCTGAAAAAAATGTCAAAAGGTGTCTCTACCCAACAGATCCAAGGGAGAGAGGGGAGGTGAATTAAAAAAAAATTACTGAATAAAAATATTGTTGAATAGGGCTAGGGATGTGGCTCAGGCGGTAGCAGGCTTGCCTGGCATGCACAGGGCGCTGGGTTTGATGCTCAACACCACATAAAAATGAAATAAAGATATTGTGTCCACCTAAAACTAAAAAATAGATTTTTTTAGAAATTATTGAATAAAAACACCCCAAATTTCACTATCCTAAGGCATTTTGGTTGGTTGGTTCATTCGTTTGTACTTGCAATTTACTATTGATTTCCATAGGTCATAGATCAATTTGCCTACAGCCAGTTCCCTACAATGAGTTCCCCTAAAATCTGATCCTGTGTTGAATCCATATGGGTATCTTGTTTTTTTTCTCATCATCTTTTTGGCAATTTATACAGGTCAGACTGTCAGCCTTTCTAAGAGATATTTTTATCTTCTAGAGCTTCATCCATATCTTGTTTGACTCATAACTTTGATTATGGATTCTAATGAAGGATCAAAATAGAGGGACACTCTCCAATTAGTCATCCTTAGTGTCTTGGGCACTATTGAAAAGTGTGTTCCAAGTTCTAAATTTTGAAGGAAGAATTTTTAACAAATAGCCTAACAAGTCTTTAGATATTCAAAAGTAGATTGAAAAGAAGCAATTATACACATGGGCATAAAATGCAATCCCATGATCAAGGAATAGTATAAATCTTTACAATAACTTGGAAGTGAAAATTTTAAAGGTACCCTTAGACAATCCAATAAAAAAGTGAATGTTTAGCATGTCAAAAGGTGGCAAAGCAAAAACCGATACAGTAATGGAATCAACAGAGAAACACCTAAAGGTGAGCGGGGGGCTTTTTGGAGTATCAGTTGTCAGATGAATTGATAATCAGGCAAAGCAATTCCCAGGGATTTGGTTCACCGGATCATTCAACATAGCGGCCACCAGGTTCTGTTTTCCCGTTTCCCATGATAACTTAAACTTTTTCCCTTTGTCATGAATTCCTTATATTTCAGTAACATTTGTTTTTCCTGACCATAAAAGTAATGCCCATCCATTGTAGAAAATCTGGAAAATACATAAAAGCATAAAGAAGAAAACAAAAATCAGTCCTGACCCCGTCATTTGGAAAGAGGCATTGATTGGTTTTAATGAGATCCTCTTGCTCTCATCGAGGGGGCGGGATATATGCACAACAGTTCCTATTTTAAATGTCAATTTGTTTTTCCCGTGATAAACTGTGCCGCAGTTTGATCAGCTACATCTAATTTATGGGGTACCCAGCTTTTCTGGCGTTTGTAGATATACCACATCGAACAGCATCATATATATAACTTCTGCTTTGGTTGAATTCTTTTTCTTTCCAGAAAATCCCACCCTGACTATGGAATTGTGGAATCAGAAGTTCTCATTATGCAAAACTCAACACAGGTTGTTCAAAAGAGAAAATGGAGGCCCGGAGAGGAGCAGGGACTTACCTGAAGTCATCTCACCATTGAGTAGCCTCAGACCCAGGTCCCCCAGTTCCTGGCCACCCACGTAGCCCTGTACTCGTGGATGGCAGGACTCTCCAAATATGGGGAATCTGTTGTTGTTGGAGTCCACTCAGGCTGTTATTCTTCCCCCATTAAGTTAAAGAGACTGTAAACGTTTTCTAATAACCAAAACCTACAAAATGGATTGTTAGAAGATTCTAAAGTCTCACCCTGGGGCAAACATTTATCAGGCTAAAATAAATCTCTGCAAAGCCTTTATAGGATCCTCAAAACCCAATTCCACAACAAAATGCTTGTTTTTATTATAAATTGAGGTTTCATTGTCAGCATGAATGCAAACCATGCTGCTGACATGGTAAACACAAAGCCTGTGAGCAGTCATGAATACTCACACACCTTTGGCAGAAGTAATCATGACCTAGAGCTACAGTGCCAGCCAAATTTTGATAGGCACTCCCCGTGAAATGTGCCACAATCCCCATGCCCTTCAGCAAAGGACAGGGACAGGCCAAGGTCATGGTGGTCCTACTTCTGAAGGCTGAGGTGGCTATACTGTGGGAAACATGAATGGCTAAGGCAGAGGAATCTCAGTCTGTGTAGGACTTAAGAGCAGGTGCAAGGCAGGATGGGAAGAGTGGAATAACCAGACATCACAAGCCGATCTTCCATATCTGCTTTTTGTTTTTGTTGGGATAGATTTTACATAATATGAAACTCACAATTCTAAAGTGTTCCGTTGTATCAGTCCGTTTTCCGTTGCTATGACAAATTACCAGAGGCAGGGTGATTTGTAAAATAAAGAGATCTATTTAGTTCACAGTTCCAGAAGTCTGAGAGCACGGTGCCGGCTTCTGCTTTGTTCTGGTGAAAGAGGAAAAGCCAGGAAAGGTCTGGAATGGAGCTGGGTACATTCAGGAGCCATTGGAGCTCAACATGAAGAGACTGAGGAATCGTTCAGCATGGGGCTCAGATTTGTCCTTCCAAAGAATGGAAGGTGACGGCTAAAGAACCAGAGAACCCCAGCAGGCATTTGGGGTGGAGGGCTGCGGTGGGTCTGGGTGACGTGCCTGGGGAAGCCGCATTGCGAGAGGCAGGTGGGGGTGAGCGCGGGGGAGGACAAACACTAGCATCTCCTGCAAGGGACCAGGAGCCTTCCTGGAGGAGCACCTAGCTGGACGGAGTGGACGGGGCTGATGGGGCAGGTGCGTCCTCCTGCAGGCTGCGAGGCTTGAATGACAGAACTGATCTTCTCCCAGCTGCAGAGGCCAGGAAGTCTGAGACCAAGGTCTCAACACTCTGGGCTTCAGGGAGGGCTCCCCCCTGGCTTGGAGGTGGTGTCTCCGATGGCAGAGAAGCTCCCTGGGGTCTCCTCCTCCCGTGGGGATCCAGTCCATCAGATCAGAGCTCCACCTTTTAGGGACCTGCGTCACCTGCTAACGGCCCTGTCTCCAAATACAGCCACATCAAAGGTCACGGATTCAAGATAGGAATCTGGGGAAAGGACACCATTCTGTCCACAGCACAAGACTTTGGCCATTTTGTCCTGAGGACGGGGGGGAGCCCGTGAAGGATTCTGAGCCTGAAAATGTGAAGGGTCAACATGGTGGACTGGGGCCTCCAAGTGTGGCTCAGAGAGAGGCCGGGGCAGGGGGAGTGTGGGTGGGAGCGTGGACACACCCGGAGCTGGCCTGACGGACCAGGTCAGGGGTGAGCCTTGACCATGGGTGTGGAAGGAAATCAAGGCAGGAGACGGCTTGAGGAAGGGTCACTCCACGGGAAGGGGAGGACTGGATGTGGGTCACTCCACGGGAAGGGGAGGACTGGATGTGGGTCACTCCACGGGAAGGGGAGGACTGGATGTGGGTCACTCCACGGGAAGGGGAGGACTGGATGTGGGTCGCGAGGGCTGGAGAAGTCAGAATATTTTCAGTAGCTGGGTTTCAGGGGTGTCCCTCGTGGGGACAGGGAATCCAGGAAGAGAAAACAGACAGCTCTTGTAAGATAGCGCCAGCTCTGTTTTGACATCCCTTAGAGACGCTGACCTATCGTCCTTCCTCTAAATCACCTGCCTCAGTAGGTGCCTGAGAAGCGTTTGTTAACTGAATGAAAGATCGACTTAACTGGAGGCCCACATGGAAATCTTGCTCTGGTGGTTGATTTTAGTTTCCACTTGACTAGGTTAGGGAATTCTAGAGAGCTGGTGAAGCATGGTTTCTGGGTGTGCGTGTGTGAAGGTGTTTCCAGAAGAGACGGATTGACATGTGGGTTGGACTGGGGTGGAGGCGCTGCCCTCACTGTGGGCCAGCACCATCCCCTCATCAGGAGGTCCAGAGAGAGGCAGAGAAAAGGGATTCCCTTCCTACAGGAGTGGACACTCTCCTCCCCTTGACAGTGGACGTCAGAACTCCAGCCTCTCTAGCCTTGGAATCCAGAACCCACTAACGCAGTCCCAGTTTCTTGGGCCTGTGCCTCTAGACTGGCCATCGGTCTCCCTGACTGAGTCCCACTCCCAGGGTCCCAGGGTCTCCACTCACAGGCGACCTGTCATGGAACTTCTCAGCCTTCATAAGCACATGAGCCAGTTCCCCTGATAAGTCTCCTTCCATACATCTGCAATATATCTATGTCTGTGCGCGCACGCGTGTGTGTGTGTGTGTGTGTGTGTGTGTGTGTGTGTGTCCGTGGATCTGTCTGTCTGTCTCTCAAGAACTCCAACCCACTTGTTCACTTTGTTCTTTGTTCCCTGTATTCATTTCCTCCCTTTCCCATTTAAATCTTGCCGTCCCATCGAGAGCCACCTTCTCCAGAAGCCACCACCTCTGTGGCCCGTCGGAGGCCCCAGGACAGGGACCGTGAGCTGCCTTGGTTGGGCGGGAGGCGAGACAGACACCTAGAGGCTGCCCCATCTGGAGGCAATCCTGTCCTCTGTCCTGACCTGGGCCCGGGGACAAGCAGGGCAGAGCCAGCTCCGAGGAGACCCCAGTGGACAGGGCCACACAGCTCTGTCCATGGAGGAGCGCGGAACCCGCTGGTCCAGCTGGTTTCCTGTCTGCCTGACCAGGCGCTGGCCGTGAGGCCAAGGAGACTCAGTGGAGCGTGCAGTCGCTGGGGATGTGGGTCAGCGTGGCAGAGCCAAAGCCCTGCCGGGAGCCACCTGGGCGGAAGCAGCCCGCCGAGGAGGAACAGAGTTGTTGGGGTGCTGGGATGGACGCCCCGGTCTCCTCCAGGCTCGTGGACCTAACTGTGACAGGGAGCTGGCTCTGCTCAGGGCCCCCTGTGCTTCCTACCCCAGGTCTCCTCCCGTCCCTGCTTCTGCTGTGCTGAAGTCCCCAGGGGCCTCTCAGTCCTCTGCCCAGCCACGTCCTGTCCCCACTCAGGGCCGCTGCCCAGGGAGCCTCCCCTGCTCCTCCAGGCTCCCATCCTGAGCCCCTGCTAACCCTCATGTGACGCAGGCGAGAAAGCTCAGGGCCCAGACTCTGCACTCAGTTGACCTGGTCCCAACTCGGTTCCACCTCCAATCGGCCCAGGAGTCCAGTGGGTGCCCCGACCTCTCTGCGCCTCGGCTTCCTCACCTGCCAGTCAGTGTCAGTTACAGTTTCTCCCTGGGAGCCCCTGGAGGGAGGGAGAGAGCAAGGCCAGCGAGCCCTGGCCAGTCTGGATGCTGCTGTGAAGGTGTCTATTGGATGAGGTCGCCGGTTAAATCAGTACATGGAGTGTGGGTGGGCCTCATCCAATCAGTTGAAGGCCTTCAGGGGAGATTCTACCTCCACCACGTTTGCACACCTAAGCTGCGATCCCAACTCTCCCCTGGGTCTCCAGCCTGCCACTCCAGCCTGCCACTACAGCTTGTGGACTTGCCAGGTTCTGTAAACACCCAAGCTGGTCTCTCTCTCTCTCTCTCTTCTCTGTTTCTCTGGAGAACCCAGATTAATTCACCCAGCTACTATGGATTGGATGCAGTTAAGTGCCTTCCCCCAAGTTTCAAGAGCTGGAGATTTGGCCCCACTGGGGTGCTGTTGAGAGGTGGTGGAGCCTCTCAACATGTTAAGAGGGGGGGCCTAGTGGACCGTGGTCAGGTCACTCGGGGGCACACCCTTGAAGGGATTCATGGGACACTGGTTAGTTTCCAAGGGAGAGTAGGTCATTATTAAAAGAAGAAGCATGGACCCTGAGTCCCCCTTGCTCCTGCCACACCATGTGATCTTGTCCACCCATGATCCTGCCATTATGATGCCGTGCCTGTGAGCCCCACACCAGAGGCAGAACAGGCAACCGACCCCCTGATCCACCCACTGAAATGCTAAGGTGGAGCAAGACCCAAGATTCTGACCCCAGAGGTCCTGGAACCAGAAAAGCTTCCAGGGAGGAGGTTAGACCTGGGGGCCCCAACTCACATTTTCCCTTCAGTTTCCTTTCTGGTACTGCATTTTGTTTGTTTTATTTGTTCCTTTTAGATATACGTGACGGCAGAGTGTATTTTGACATATTATACATACATGGAAGGTAGCTTCCCGTTCTTGTGGTTGCACATGACGTGGAGTTTCCCTGGTCGTGTATTCACATATGAACACAGGAACTTATGTCCGATTCATTCCACTGTCTTTCCCACTCCCTTCCCCCTCCCCTCCCTTCATTCCCCTTTGTCTAATCAATGAACTTCTATCCTTCTCTCCTGCCTCCCTGATGGTGTCTTGGCAACCACAGATCAGAGAGAAATTTCAGCCTTCAGATTTTTGGGATTGACTTAGTTCACTTAGCATGATAGCCCCCAGTTCTACCCATTTGCCAGCAAATGCCATAATTTCCTTCTTCTTATGGCTGAATAATATTCCATCGTGTATATGTACCACATTTTCTTAATCCGTTCATCTGTTGAAGGGCACCCAGGTTGGCTCCATAGCTTAGCTATTGTGAATTGAGCTGCTATAAACATGAATGCGGCTGCGTGCCCGTAGTGTGCTGATTTCAAGTCCTTTGGTTATAAACTGAGGAATAAACATAATCATCACATGACTAGGCTTAAAGACAAGAATTACATGATCATCCCAATAGATGAAGAAGAAGCATTAACAAAATACAGCATCCATTCATGTTCAAAACACTAGAAATACGAGGGATAGCAGGACCTTACCTCAACATCGTCAAAGCTACCTATGCTAAACCCAAGGCCAACAGGATTCTAAATGGAGAAAACCTGAAAACATTCCCTCTAAAAACTGGTACCATACTTGAAACCAGCCTCTGTTAAATAAAAATGCCGTATGACAATTATTGCTTCTCTGTCAACAGGTGTGGTGTTGGTAGTAGTCCACGCTCGGGTGACATCTGATCACCATCACTGGGTGTCGGCGTCTATACTAGTTTCCTGCAAACCCATGTTTGAAAAGACAGACTTGGAGACTTACTCGGAGATTATGATCATGAACCTCTGTTAATGTTTACAGAGGCTCCGATTAAGTTAGAAGATGTCAGAGCAAAGAATGGACAAGGAAATGCCCACCCCCTTCGTTTTTACTTTGATCCATAAATGTGTCCAAGATACTCAGGACCAAGTTCATGAGGCCCAGGAGCCATGGATCAGAGTCCTCAAAGCAAGATCTGCAGAGGCAGGCTCCGTTTCCAAGGCTGGAGTGGCACCAGGACCTGGGTGATCCTGGGTGGCAGAGGTTGCCAAAAGTCAGGCTCCAAGG
Organism: Ictidomys tridecemlineatus; assembly: GCF_052094955.1. Taxonomy (NCBI): domain Eukaryota; kingdom Metazoa; phylum Chordata; class Mammalia; order Rodentia; family Sciuridae; genus Ictidomys; species Ictidomys tridecemlineatus. The sequence goes on along the minus strand of NC_135480.1, from coordinate 190,633,687 downwards.
TCTTAGCAGCAGAGGCAGCAGAGAGCTGGGAGAGCGGCCAGAGCGGGGCTGAGCTGGTCTGTGGCTCCGTAGAACATGGCAGCCTCTGTCAAGTGATGTCATCTCACCCAACAGCCCCGCTGTCTTAGTATTTTGAGGCCCATCTTGACATGCTCAGTAGAGCTACTGGCAGAAGTTTTCCTTTCTATTCATTTATTTAATGTGTATTTTGTTTAAAGGAACGGAGAGCCGGTTTTCAGAACGATCGGACAGGAAAGGGTCAGTGCCACCTGAGCTTCCTTGGGGACTGAGTTATGTCACTTAAAGGAGGCACTATTTTGAGCCTCATGATCGCTGATGAATTTGTTGAAAATCATCCACTTTATTAACTCGTTCCTAATGTGTTTCTATGGAGCTCTGTGTGCAAAATCCTTATCAGCATCAATCTCTTTTTCATTGGTCATGGGCCCACTTTCTCGTTTTGTTTGTGTTCTTTATTTCCTTGATTGGATTTGCCAGACTTTGTATATTTTATCAGTCCTGTTAAGGAGCTGGCCCTGGGTTTTATTTATTAATTCCCCTGGGGGATTTTTTTTGTTGTTGTTCTCTCATTTATTGACTTCAGCTTTCATCTTTATTATTGCTAGTATTTTTACCACTTCCTTTGGACTGTTTTCTTCCTTTTCTAGGGCACAAAATTGGCGCCTTTCTCTCCTTGTGATAACATTGTTTAAAGTTGTGAATTTCCCTGTCAGTACGGCTGTGTCTGCATCCTGCAAAATTATTCCATTGATTATTTTGATTAGTCTGCGTAGGGTGTTCATAGACAAATGAGATCTTTGAGAGGAAAAAGAACAATAAATGTTTTTAAAAGTCAAAAGAGCAAAGAACAAAGACAACTAAATTACCAGAAATCTCACTGCCCAGACTGTCATGTTCCCATACGTACTTTCTAGATTTTTTTTTCCTTGCACACTTTTATGTATGGATTTTTATTTTTCTACAAAATGGGATCACCTGTTACACCGTTTTGTCGTATGCTTTGTTTAGCTGAATATTAAAATGAAAACTTCTCTTCTTTATGTGAAGGCTGGATCTATACGGTCCATTTTAATAATGCCGGGATTTGTTCTGTGGCTGGATAGCCTATATCATTTAGCAAATATCTATTATTAGACATTTATGTTGTCTTTGCTTATTTTGTTGTGGTTTTTAAAGCTGCAGTGTTTATTCTTGTTGCAGAATACTTGCCTACATCCATGACGGCTTCCTCCGATGAGCGGTTTCAGGAGCCCGTTGCTGGCTGGCAAAGGCGGGCACAGCTACAGGGCTTCGGGTGCGCTCTGTGTCATTACCCCCCCCCCCCCCCTGTGCAGTTGGAGGGATGACTCGGCCGGGAACCTCGCATTTCCATCCATGCTCATCAATGACTGTTTTCCATCTTGGACAGTTGGGGAGAGAAGAAATGGCACATTATTAGCAAATGTGACTGTTTTATACACTCATGGGCCACTTGCTTTCTGGCTGCCTTCGCCTTCCCTTCCCCTTTCCTTTCTGTTCTCATTAATTGGCAGGAGCTCTTTGGTCTCTGCCATATGCAGTATAAATATTTTGACGGTTTTATTATTAGACTTTAGGTATTCTTGCCTTGTGGAATTATCAAAATTATTTTCAGTTAAGTATGTCAGTCTTTTTTCCTTCATGGTTTTTGTCTTTGCACATGAGCCTAGAGAGATCTGACACAGTAAAGATCAAATTATTATTATTATTATTATTATTATTATTATTATTATTTGTTTACATATATGTAAACAAATGTTTATGTGTTATTTATTATTATTTGTTTACATATATGTAAACAAATGTCTATGCTGTGTGTTATACCTGTGTACCCAGCATCTAGGACCTGGCAGAGAAGCACCTTAAGTCCTCTCTCTCTCTCTCTCTCTCTCTCTCTCTCTCTCTCTCTCCCTCCCTCCCTCCCTCCCTCTGTCTCTCCTCCTCCCTCCCTCTCCTGTGACACTGACCAAGAGTCATCATGGCAGAGATGACTGTTGAACTTCAAAACTGAGCGAAGGGCTTTCCTCTGGCCTGATCAAAGGACTCTGTTCTCTGGACTTGACTGTGTGGTGCCGATTTCCGACACAGGCTGGGCAGCGAGTGAGTCCAAATACATATTTACAGGTTTCTCAAGTGTGGCAGGGAGACTGCAGGTCCCCAGCTCCTGCATAAAGAGACCTCATGAAAGCCAATGAAGTCACACCTCGTACCCAGTGCCCCTGCCTGCAGGCACCAGCGTCCCTCCCGGGGTGAGATCCCACTGAATATATTCACACCTGCCCCTGCTCCCAGGGAGGGGTCTGTGGACCCCCACACGCCCATTGACGAAGCTGAGGAAGAGGGGGTGGAAGATTCTCTGGGTCTCAGAGCCAAGCTCATAGCAGAGCTTTCTCCCCTTTGGGGGGAGACCTGGAACTGGGGTACTGAGCGGGTTCCATCTGCTCACTCTCCCAGCCTCCTCCACTCGGTGGACCCGTCAGGATCCTCAGGTCATCTCTGTACCTTGATACTACAAGAGTTGATTTCCTGCTCATAGAAACCCACTGTGGTCCCAGGGGAGTGACTGTGATGCAGGCAACTTTGATCCCATGGCTCCCGACTCAGTCTGCACGACCACTGTGGCAGGAAAGAGGGAAGTGGTGGCACTGCACTGGAGTTACCCTGGGGCTGTCTGAGTGCCACATGGCATCTGCACTCATGTTTCATCAGCCAGAAATGGTCACCTTGCCTTGACTGACTTCAAGAGGGCAAGAAAGTTTCCCATGTGCCAAGGGAAAGGGGGGACCTGGGCACTGGTAACACCTGTTACATTCTTTCCAGGGACCCCAATATTGTGGTTCTCTCCATATTCCTCTGCCTAAACCATTAAAAGATACTTATTTAGGGAAGAGTATTAGTCAGCAATTGTCGTACTAATGCTGTGTAACAAATCACGCCCAAAGTCAGTGCTTTGCAATAACAAGCATTCATTTTTCTTCCTCAGGTGTCTGTAGATTAACTGGCCGGTTACAGGATGACTGCAGGCTTTGCTTTGGATCCAATCTGCTCCTTGGACCTGGTGAATTCTGGGCAGTTTCTCTGGGTGGATTGGAGAGCCCAAGAAGCTGAGTCAAACTGTGCTGTCACTTCTAAGACCTCTGCACACATCACCACTGGCCAAAGCCACCCACACGACCAAGCTCCAAGTCAAGGTAAGAGGATTCTGTCCCCAACCAGAAGATAGACTAGGGGCAGGAGACAAAAGACCCACTGGGGCAAAGAAGGAGGCTGAAGTGAAAGAGGGGAAAAAAGAAGGGGGAAAGTCCCCCAAGTGAATTTCACCGACTTCCCAGATCCTCTGAATGCTGCTTAAGGGCCTCAAAAGGTCTGAGTGTTCGGGGTGCAGCCCTATCACGGGGCTCCCTTGGACTCGGGCCTCCTTCCCTTCAACACAGACGGACTGAATGCCAGAGCTTCTCTAGGCTCTAAGGAGGGGGAAGCTGAGGCACAGAGATTCCCCGCTGCTGTTACTCCACTTATAGCCTGTGTGGGTCGGGATGCACCACCACCACCACCACCCACTCCCGCCACCCACACCCCATAGATTTACTGTAAAGAACTGGTTTGCATGATTATGGAGGCTGACAAGTCCTGAGGTCTGTAGTCAGCAAGCTGGAGACCTAGGAGAGCTGATGGCACAGTTCAGGTCCAAGTCCAAAGGCCTGAGAACCAGGAGAGGCAACAGTCGTAAGTTCCCGTCCCACGACCAGCAGACTAGAGATTCAGATGCATTGATGTTTTGGTTTGAGACCTAAGGCAGGAAAAGATCACTGTCCCAGCTCCAGGCAGATAGGCAGGAGGAGTTCTCTTTTACCAGCGGGAGGGCCAGCCTTTGTGTTCTACTTGGGCCTTCAGCTGATGGACAGGTCCACCCACCCCAGGAGGGCAATCTGCTTTACTCAGTTAGTCTACCCATTCAAATGCTAATCTCACCCAGAAACACCCTTGCAGACATACCCAGAATAATGTTTAACCAAACATCTGGGCACCTCATGGCCCAGTCAAGTTGACACATGAAATGAACCATCCCACAGCCTGCCAGGGAAGGTAGAAACTGAGATGCCTGGGAGTGCAATGAGGATTGGGAGAGCACAACACTGAGGTCTGTGAGGACCCCCAGCAAGCAGTCCTTTCTTGAGTGGAAATGTTCACCTGTGCACTCGTGATAGAAGGAGGGGTACAGGCACCCAGAGGGGTTTCTGGCTCTGTGAACAGATGAAGTTCACAGTTTTGGAGTGGGAGGACATTCTGCCTCTGAATTACATGCTGAATATCAACTTCTCCAAGGGCCTTAGAGCAGAGCTGGAATCTTAAAATTTCTGGCTTAAACCAAATCTCTTATATATCAGGGGAATTTTTATATATATATATACACCAAGGATTGAACTCAGGGGCACTTAACACTAAACCACACCCCCAGCCCTTTTTTATATTTTATAGAGAGACAGGCTAAATTGCTTCAGGGCCTAGCTATGTTGCTGAGATTGGCTTTGAACTCTCATCCTCCTATCTCAGCCTCCAGAGGCGCTAGGATTACAGGTGAGCACCACCACACCCAGCATGTCAGGGGAATTTGACTTAATATGTCCTTTCTGTTAAAAGGTCACCAAGAGTCCATAGGATTAAGTCACCTCAGAGAAGGGTCCCTAGTATGAGCTCTTGCTTGCCCCTGTCTTTAAAAATTTTTTTTAAATATTTCCTTAAACCCCTCTCTTTAAAAAAAAATGTTAATTTTTTTCAATCCTCCACAACTCTTTAAGGTATTGTTAGTTCTATTCCATTTTTGCAGCTAAGACACAGAGGAGTTTAAAAAAATTAAAAATAAAAACCTGCCCAAGTTCACACAGGTGGTCATTGGTAGAGGTCTGTTCGCAAGCCAGGCAGCCTGGTCTCAGGGTCTGAGGTCTTTGACCAAGTGGCATGTCACCTGACTTAGTCCAACCAGAATTTTGATATTGATTTCTCAACAGTCAGCTAGATACCCGGGTCCTCCAGGGAATCCACTTCCAGGGAACAGATTCTGAATACTTCTGAGCAGATTGCATTCATCGCGTGATTCAAATTCATTTGGCCAAACATTTTCTCATGTGGTCAGCCCAGAGCTAAAAATATTAAGGTGAGTGAGAGAAAAATCCCTGCCCTTGAGGACTTCTGAGATTCCTGAAATTCCACACCTCAGGGTGCCTTCCTTGGTAATGGATTGTTTCCTGCCACAAGGGCACTTTAAAGGAGGAGCCTCCATTTGCCTAACCAGCTACAGCAAGATGCCCCCAACCACAGGCTCCAGGTGGCACCCTGTGGCATTTGAGCACGGCTGTCATTTTACAGCAGCCAGCATGGGCCCGAGGTCATCTCGGTTAAGAATAAACCAATATTTGCTCTTGATTTTGAAAAAGGGAGGGGATTAACCCTGCCTGTCCCCAACGAGCTGAGAGAGCAGAACTTAGGAGAGGTGACTTTTCCATGAAAGCCTGGCTCATGTTTTATGTATTTCTAAAGAGCCACAATTTGAACTTAATTCTTCCTCCCTTTAAGACAAGAACCCCAAAGTTAGTATTTAAAATGTCACATGCAGCCAGAGGCCTCAGGAGGTCACAGAGGGCCGGACAACTCATACTGGGAAGTAATAAAATTGACATCGAATGACTTCAAGACCCAGCAAGTTGCCCTAAGAGTTCAAGAATAGAAAATCTGTAACTAAACCATGCATAAATCTTAGGAAAGTGGATAGCAGAGCTTAAAAAAAGGAAAGCCAGTCAACAGCCTGTTTCATCTTTGAGTCCACATTATGAGGGTTGGTTAAAGGAAGTGACCTTTAGGTTGGCAGTGAATAATGGACGTGAGTGGGCACCTCACCAAGGTCGCTTCATTTAAAGCAGTATTCTTATTTGCCAACAGAGTCGGAGAGAGGGAGTGATCTTCCTGGGGACATAGAGCTGGAAAGTGGCAACTCTAGGATTTGAATCCAATTCTGCCCAGATTAATAGGTCAGTAATAGATCTTAATAGATCAATGCAGGACACGCAGAAAACACTACATCCACGCTGGCTTTTAAAAATTGTTATTATTATTATTGTTATTATCATTATTATTATTATATTTCAAAGTATAAAGATAGGCCCAGATTGCTTTTTTGTGGCCTCAGCATGAATCTTTTCAAAGATTCTGAAAGTTACCTCAGTTATTCTGGAAATTCAAATAGCTGTGTCACCAAAAGTGGATCGTGGTGACAACCATTTTTATCATTGAAATGAGTCTGCACTGAGCATCCTGGTAAAGCGTCCCGTGCTGTGTGCTAGTATCCTGTAGGACTGATTCTACAAACAGGATTCCTAGGCTGGAAGGGGGGCCCATTTAAAGTTCCGATAATGCCGGGAAGCCCTCCCTAAGGTGTTTACACTTGCACCAACAACATCTGGGAGTCTTCATTTCCCCTCATCTTCCTTAGTGTAGATATACCAATCTTTGAATTTTATACCAGATAGGTGAAAATATCTATTATATAATTTATGCTTCTTCAATTATTAATGGAGCTGAACATCATTTTGTATATTTCGTTGCACGTGAATCTATATTTTTCTGTATTTCTTCTTCCGAGAATCCTCCTTTCCTATCATCCGCACATGTTTATTGAGTCCCTGTCCTTTTCTTATTAATGTGGAAGCATAGCTAATACCTTATGGACACTAACCCTTGATTTATTACATAGGTTACAGATGTTTTCTCCTCGTGGGTCTTGGGTCCTTGTTTGTTTATTTAACCAAGTAGAGTTTCCAATTTGGGGCATGGCTGTCAATCCTTTTCGTTCTGACTTGTGGGCTTCCTGTCTTGTTTTGAAAGGCTTTCCTGACCCTCTAATTAAGCCAATATTTTTCTGCATGGCAGTTTTGAAATTTGGCCTTCACATTTATATCTTTAATCATCTAGAATTTATCCTCATTTGTAACCTGAAGAAAGACCTCAGGGAATTTCTTTTCAAAAGTGTAGCCAGTGGTCCCAGCCACTTTTTTTTTTTTAATATTTATTTCTTAGTTGTAATTGGACACAATGCCTTTATTTGTTTATTTTTACGTGGTGCTGAGGATCGAACCCGGTGCCTTCCACTACGAGGTGAGCACTCTACCTCTGAGTCCCAGCCCCGGTTCCAGCCTCCTCGCTGAAACTTCGCCCTTCACCACTCTTAAGATTTCTCTTTTTGTCGCACCCTGAAATTCCACAGGTGCCCGCGTCTGTTTCTACATTCCCCTGACCCAGTGGATTCTCGAACTCAGCTGCCCATGAGAATCGCCTGGGTAACTGTGACTCTGCGTGTCGGGGTGACTCTGTCATCCAGACTGATGACATCAGAATCTCTGGAGCGTGGCCCAGAGGACAGTGCGTTTCACTCTCACTCCGAGGCGGTGGTTCTCCACCTTGATGTCCCCACATTACCTGGGGGACATGACCACCAGACAAACCCAGACCCTCTTCTCTGTCTTCCCTAGTTGCCTTTAAGTGATTTTGACACCCCAGTGTCTGACAGCCACTGCTCCGATCTTCTGGAAGCTTCTTAACAGCCACACAGGCAACCGACTATAGCCAAATCTGGGCCAGGATCCTTGGCCAAGGCGGCGGCCCCTCCAGAAGGCCTGGGTCCTGCTGAGCCTGGCCTACACGGGATCTTTTTTTCCCAGGCGGGAGCTCAAGAGAAGTCCCTTGGGGTCACCATCTGCTGAACCTGCTTCCTAAGGGAGGCCCGGGCACTTGCAGCAGCCTGAGACTGTTCAGGCTAAGGAGGAGGATCCCAGTGGAAACCCGGGACTTGGAAACGCTGTTCCCGTGTGGTGTGGGATTCTGCACTGCGGATCGTTTCTCCCTGTAACCAAACCTGCTTATTACCAGCCCTCCAATTAATTCCTTCTGAGGTTGATCAATTTAGCGTGGAGGTTGAGCATGTCTGTGAATTGACTCCACAATCATACACAAGAGGGCACAGAAAGCAGGGCCACTCGGCGTCGTTTTGTTCTGCTTTGTTCTGCTCAGCTTAAGCATCTACACCCCCAAAGCCATTCTTTTTCATGTTTTCTACACAAATCATCTCCTTCAGCCCCGTCTTTGATCATGAGCTCCCCCAGAGCAGCTCGCTCCGTCCCCTCCCAGCCCTTTACTGCCTGGCGGAACCCTGGCCCCCGCAGGCAGGAGGCTCTCAACCTGAGCACACATGGGAAACCACCTAGGGAGCTCCATAAAGCTCCTGAAGCCCCAGCCCAATTAACAGGGCCCCTCTGGGCCGGGCCCCGCATGGGGAGCCCTGAAAACCCTGACACACTCAAGTGCAGCGGAGGGTGGGACCCACAGAATTCTAAGCCAGGCCCAAGTACCACTGTTCCGGGAAGCAACCTCTAATTTTTTTCTGCTCCTGCTGGAACATTCACACGTATCATGGTTGTTCTCTTGTCAATAAAAGTGTTACCTTTATTTGTTCATGTGGGGAGAGGAAGTATAGGTGACACTTCACAGGGACAAAAGGGGAGAAGAGGAGAAACCTCCCTCCCACCCCTCCTCCCTCAGTGACCCTTCCTGGAGGGAGTCTCTGCAGCGTGCAGGTCCCCTCCTCTGCTCTCTGAGAGCACTGTGACCCAAGGACCCGGCAGGAGGTCGAGGTCGCAGAGGCCCAGTTTGAATCCTGTTTCTGCCATGGGTCTCCCATGTGCGGACGGACTAGTCGTTCCACCTCTCCAGTCCTGTCTCCTTACAGAGACGGTAAGGTCTCCTCAAAGGAGGGCCTCTACCTTACAGAGAGGATACTCCCTGGGGTCTCCCATTGCAATCTAGCAAGCCCCCCCCCCAACACATAATGGCTTATAAAAGCAGCCATTTGTTTGTTCACAGTTTTGTGACTTGGGGATTCAGGCCTGGGAGGTTGTGGTCCAGGAGATGCCTCTTTGGAGTTCAGTTCCTGCCTGGACTTTCCAGTCCAGCCCAATTCTGCACATGTGACATGGATACATTGGAGTTCCTCTCTGTGGCCTCTCTCCCGGGGAGAAGCTCAGGCTTCCTCACAACATGGTCTCTGATGGTCCAAGTGAACAGCCCTCACAGCTGGACGTGAGCATGCGACCTGTCTGTCAAAGCCCAGTCAGTCAGGAATCAAGGGGAAGAGAAATACACACTTCCTCCTAATGAGAAAGTGACGTGGTCACACACACTGCACAGAGCATGTGGGACGGGATACTGTCATAGGTATCTTTGGAAGCACATTCCACCACAAAAGGAGTGAAGACAGTGTCCAGCGCACGGCAGCTGTCCAACCAATGTTAGTTCCCATTTTCTTCTCAGCGCATGATTCCCTTGACTTCTTATTGTAGCTCGATGTTTATGGATTTCTTATAAGTCCGTCCCTCAGTGCCAGTTTCTGCTGCTGTAATAGAATATCACAGATTGGATGCTTGTAAAGAATAGAAATTTGTGTGGCTCACAGTTCTGGAGGCCTGGAAGTCCAAGATGGAAAGACTGCCTCTGGTGAGGGCCTTCCTGCTGCATCAAGACATGGTGGGAGGCATCGCCTAGGCAAGAGAGAACAAGAGAGGGCAAGAGGGGGCAAAAGGGGGCAAGAAGGGGCAGAATTTGCTATTATAACAAAACCACCTGCATATTAATTCATCCATGAGGGCAGAGCCCTCAGGACCTAAATGCCTCCCATTTGGCCCCACCTCCAACTGGAGGTGCACTGGGTGCACATGGATGAATTTTGGGGAGATTCATTCAAACCACAACATTGGCCAAGAGCCTGTCCAGTGAACCCCAGTAAAAAATCTCAGAGGTGGCCATGAGGCAAACGTGTTGAATTCCTAAACTGCCAAGCTTGAGATTCTTCCTCTCTGACCTCTACTCTGACCCTCCCAGGGGTCACTGTGGTCTGCTGTGTCCACAACCTGAAATATCCTCCTTCTCTCTTGTTACCACGTTGTCTCCCCATCTTAATTCTCTGTGTTTGCTATTAATAAGCCACTCAAATATCACCGTGTGCCCTAAGCCTTCCTCACGATCCCAGGCAGGAAGACAGAGCACTGCCTTGGAGCACAGCCTGGGTCACCAGGGACGTTCCCAGGCACTTGGTATGAACCGGGCAGGGAGAGGCAGAGGGCTCCAGGGGACAGCAGGAGTAGAGGCAGGACAGGTGAGAAAAGGATAACAGGACTCCCCCCAGGATGGACCACAGAGGGAGCAAGAAGGATTCCCAGACCAGACCAAGCAAGGTGTCAGTGTCCTGGAATGAATGGATGCTCCATCCGCCAGACAAAAGATGGCCATTACAGTCATTTTTAGGAGAGGAGAGTCCTAGTGAGATAGGCAGCTTTGTGCACTGAGAGCAGAGACTAGGTTTCACGGTGCAACATCTTGGTACTTGGAGTTCTGAAACCTGGACAAGTAAAGCAAGTCTACGCACCCAAATCCCCCTTCCTGTTGAGGAGAGAGAAACTGAGACCTGAGAGGGGAAGAGGATTGCCCCACTGTGGGGACCACTGGCCCCTGGATTCCAGAGAATGAGTCTGCTAGACGTGCATTTGACATTGAGAGATGTCTCAGCAGCAGAGGGGGTGATGATTGATAGGTCTGATGAATGCATCCCCATTATTATTGAAATTTATACATGTACCACCCGATCAAAGAATCTCAGTGTTGGAGTCTCATTCAGTATTCACAGCTGTTGTTTTTCAACGGGGAATCTGAGAGTCTGGCCCCTAGAATGATAGAGCTAAAATCTGGGGGCACCTTCCATAAAGCCCCCATTTGGAAATGACTCTCTGCTATTAATTTGCATGAGACCTGGGCAAGGTGTCTGCCTCTGAGCCATAATTTAAGCGGGGAACCAGGCCACAGACGAGGTGACCCAGCTCAGACCCTCTCACAGCTGAGCGGGCCCAGGTCCCTTTGACTGTTCACTGAGTCATTCATTTGTTAACAGATACTTTGGAACGTCACCATTTGCCAGGGGCTGTGGCTGGTGCCAGGGCTGTAGCAGAATCGCAGTCAGCAGGACCCCGCTCTCCTGTGGCTTACTGTCTGTCATACCCAGCAGACAGGCCATAAAAGAAACAAGTAAACAACAAAATAAAAATAAGCACGGCTTGTGAGAAGGGACAGGGTGCTCTGAGAAGCACCCAGAGGGCAGCGGTTTGATTTAAGGAGGTCTTTATTGAGAGCCTTGAGCCCGAGGTCATGCTGCGCACCAGCCTTGCTTGATAGAGTGATCCAAAACGCAAAGGCCAAGTGACCCAAAGCTGGCCCAGCAGCAGGCTGGCACGCACGCTAACCACCCGGCTGTCCTGGGGCTTTGTCTCCACAAACTCAGATGCGAATTCTCCAATGTCCTCACTCCGTTGCTTCCTAGGGGTGGAGCCTGAGACAAGGCCCCCTCTGGGCCTCGTTTTCCTGGTGTGTGTGATGGTAACAGCGGGACCCTTCCCGCCCGGTCCATCCCACCTGCAAGGGTTGGCTGAGTTAGGAGGTGCCACCATGTGTGGCATGAGTCTTGGCTATTGATACTCCCCACGGCCCAGGTGGGGTCCCACTGACACCGGAACTGAGGGACTGTGGTGCAGAGTTGGCTGAGGGACAAGGGTTTCCCCTGAGGCCTGCCTTGCTTTCAGGTCCCCAGAAGTTCACAGGCAAAGCTTTACAGGCAAGTGGTTTCCTAGAGGTGAAGGGGGGTGGGAGAGGGAGGGGCCGCCTACCAAGGGTGGGAGTGCGTCAAGCCCACGGGCACCGAGGGTACCTGGAGCACCCAGCCCCCAGATTCCCATGGAAGGGCAAGGGCCCTGGGCACGGACACACCAGCTCTCCTCGGTCACCCCCCGAAGGCCCTGGTGCTGGTACGTGGAGGGCTTCACTGTCAGCGAGGCCACCCTCCTTCCTGGCGGCCTCAGACGTCCTCAGGCAAGTGACGCAGGTTCCAGAAGCCGGGCAGAGACACTGCAGCGGCCCTCAGATGAGCTCAGGGGGTCCCCAAACAGAGCTGTGGCCTGCGAGACACTGTCGGGCCAGCATGGGGCCCGAGGGCTCTGGCCTCCGGGGAGCAAGGAGGAGATGGGAGGCCAGGCCGTAGGGTCCCTGGGGGTCTGGGGGTGTGAGGGATTCGGGTTTCGCTCTGCAGTTTTGTGGCAGGTGTCTGAGAAGGGACAGATACAAAACAGTGTCATCACTGAGCGGCAGGTCCACCCCACGCCCAGGTGTCCTTGGAATCTGCCCAGCCTGACCCTGGGACCCTCACTCCAGGGCCCAGAACCTGATGAAAGGGTGGGCCAACCAGGAGGTTTCCTAAAGGCACCAACTCTAAGGACAGCTTAGAAAGAATATGCTAGAGACCACGTGGCCGGGGAGTGGCACCTCAGGGACATTCTCCAGAGGCAGCGGGATCCTGCACTTCCTCTACCAACAATGGTGATGGCGACTGAGGAGTCAGACCCCGGCCAGAGCTGAGTCCTCTGTACGAGAGGCCAAGGCTTCCCCTTGCCCAGCCCCCCTCTGAGCATAGGTTAAGCAACTACTGAAGACTGTAGGTTAAAGGTGAGCTTACCCTGCCACCGTTCCCAAGCATTCCCCCATCCCAGCCATCCCCTGGCACTGCCACGAGGGACAGACTGTGGGTGGGGAGGACAGCGAGAGCGGCTGTCCCCTTGTGCACTAGAGGCACCAAGGTGGCGCGGTCGCTGTGTCAGTTCCCATTGGATTCCCTCTGTCCTCTGCAGGACGAAGAGGCCCATCTCCTTTACCAGAGGAGAGCACCAGAGCTGGGATTTTACCTGAGGGCTCTGAATATGCTGGATTAAGGAATTCAGACTTTTCAAAGTCCCCTGCTTAAGTGTCGAGATCCATCTGCCCGGGGAGAGGCCGGCGTTTTCATCAGACTGGTCTAGGGGAAGGAGGGAAGGGAACGGCCAGAAGTAGACACCTCTGAGCGTTGGCAGCACCACAATTTATAGATGAGACTCCAAACTGGGAGGAAAGGAAGTCAGAGCAGACACATCAGAAGGGAAGAGAATACTCAGTGTTGACACGTAAACCACCTGGCGGTCCCCAAAGACACAGAAGAAAACACAGAGTGGCAGAGCTGCTCCCAACAGCTGCATTTAGCCGACAGAGGTAAACTGAGCTAGGGACAGGTGACAGGACCAGAGCCAGCTGGAACAGGAGTGGCCTTGTGTTCTGGACACCTGACAGAGTGTCCAGCCACGGCCAGTGGGGGCTGAGCTCTAAAGTCTGCATGTGTGGGCATGAGTGTGTGTGCACACGTGTGTGTGCGCCTGTGCCCACTTGTGTATGTGTGCGTGTTATAAAGGCACATGTGTGGGTTGCTAGACATTCAGCGAATGTGTACCTTGTGAGTACATGAGTGTGAATGCCATGTGAACATGTGTGCCTTTGTGCAATTGCATGCATATGTGTGTGTGCCTGTGTGTTTGGGAGATCTGCTCTAACATCAGTCTTGCCTGCTCTTGCCATCATGAGTGGCAAGTCAGTGCAGGGCAGCTAAACGTCATGTCTTAAAACGTGGGCAGCATGGACTACGTACTGACAGCTGAGAGTCGAGCCTACAAACCCAGGCTCTTGCCCAGGTCGCTCATTGTTTGACTCTTAAAAGACATAAAGAGTTTAGGATCCACCTTTGACAACAGGGCTTCAGCCAGGCTCCATGGCACACGCCTGTAATCCCAGCGGCAAGGAGGCTGAGGATGGAGGATCTCAAGTTCAAAGCCAGCCTCAGCAACAGTGAGAAACTAAGCAACTCAGTGAGAACCTGTCTCTAAATAAAATACAAAAGGGGGCTGGGATGTGACTCAGTGGTTAAGAAAAAGAAAACAGGGCTCCAGGTTTTGCCAGGAGAACAACATGTGCCTCCCTCTCCTTCCTGCCTTGGTGACTCTGCTCCCGGCTCAAGCCCAGCTCCCTGCCTCATTCAGCTGCGTACCCTCGCTGCAGCTCCGCGATCCATCCTCCCTGCAGGGACCTTGGCCCAGGTGTTCTTCCCACACGAAGAACCTCCACTTCTGCGCCCTGTGTCCCACCTACATGTCACCTCCCTCCTTTCTTGGTTTACGTGTCCCCTCCTGGAAGCTGTCCCTACTCACTCATAGTTTATTTTTTTTCTTTCTTTTTCAGCAACTTTATTGAAATATGATTTACATACTGAACAGTTCCACGTTAAGCGTTCACTTCAGTAATTTTGACAAATTCCCAGGTTGTGCTACCATCACCCCAATTAATATGAGAAGGTTTTTCACTCCCCAAAAAGAAAATCCATGACCATTAACAGTCACTACCGCCCGCTAACCCCTAACCTACTCTGTCTCTGTAGAGTGACTTATTCTGGAGAATTCACATAAGTGGAACCATACGTTACATGGCTTTTTGTGACTGGCTTCCTTCATTTAGAATAAAGAGCAAAGCCGTCCTTCTTGCAGCAGGTATCGGTACTCTATCTTTTTCATTGCCGAATAACATTTCATCCTATTGATGTTTTTGTCCCTGTCAAATTCATATTTGGGTTGTTTTCATCCACTTTTTGGCTATTGTAAGTAATGCCACTATAAACATTGGTTTAAGTTTTTGTGTAGACGTATGATTTTATTTCTCTTGGGCATGCACCCAGGCAGGGAATTTCTGGGTCAGATGGTTACAGTAGGATTAACTCTTTGACGAACTACCAAACTCTTCCCAATTGGCATGGCACGAGAGCCTCAGCTTCTCCATCCTCTCCACACTCTGTCTTCTTGATGGCAGCCAGCATCCTGAGCGTGAAGAGGTGTCTCCTTGGGTGTGGATTTGCATCTCTATGATGGCTACTAGTGATGCTCAGGATCTTTTGTGTGCCTCTTGGCCATTTGTATATCTTCTTCAGAGTTGTGTCTATTCATAGTGCTTTGCCCATTTTTTTTTACACTAATTTGTCTTTTTGTTGTTGAGTTGTGGACATTCTTAATGTATTGCTGAATACTAGACACCTATCAGATAAACAATTTGCAAATATTTTCTCTCAGTCTGTGGGTGGTCTTTTCACTTCCTCGATGATACAAAACATTTCATTTTGATGACATCCAATATATGTATTCTTTTTGTCATTTTTGCTTTTGGTGTCATACCCTAGAAGCCATTATCTAACTCAAGGTCACAAAAAATATATTCCTATGCCTTCTTCTAAAAGCTTTGTGGATTTTGCTGTTATATTTAGGTTTATGATCCTTTTTGAGCAGGAAGCAGATATTTATTGAGCAGCTACTGTGTGCTGGGCACTGCTCCAGGTCTGGGTGTGTGCACCTCAATACACTAATGGACAAAGTGGGTGACCTGTCTGTCCTTGAAGAGTGACACCCGAGTGGAGGAAAATAGGGAAATAGCCAAATGAGTAATCTGAGCTAGCGTTGGAGCTAAGGACTGCAACCATGTTCAGGAAGCTGGTAGTTTTGTGTGGCACGCTATGGAACAAATGTTATGGGTGGTGGGGGGACACAAGGTAACATACTGGCTAAAGGGACTTTTTCAATCAACCTGGGTTACTTATTATAATTAATTATGGTAATATTTGATTTAATGAATAATTATGATGTTTCTGGGCAATCACTGTTAGTATAATTAATATCATCATTAATAGTATAATTAATATCATCATTACTTATCTCAGTTTACTGTGAGATGATACCAGTCCCCACTCCTGGGCCCTGGGCAGACATGACCAATCAATCAGGATGCTCTCACCCCCTAAGCCCCTTGGTGTCCTCAGAATCCTTCTCCACCACACACTTCCGGCAGCCACTAGCACTCTGGGGCTGGCAGCCAGGCTGTCCCTGGAGGAGCACAGTGCCTTTCTGCACTGTAGGGTCTGTGCTCCTGTGCCCACCGGAAGCAGAAAGTAGCAGAGAGTGCTCAGAAGCCCCTGAGCAGGGTCTGGTGTTAAGCTCTAAACCTTCTTAGATTAGATAATCCACACGAGGATTCTCATAGGAAATTGCCTCACGGTCTCTGTGAACAGCTCTGCCCTTAGATGGCTATTTCTGCCTTTGGTTTTGATAAGATAGAATCTCAGTTAATCCGTTTCTCTGTCGGGCTCCCCTAAAACGTCTCCTTAATCTTCATTATCTCCTCCCTTGTGCTTTTGTTAGGACTCTGCTGAGCCAGAGTCACCCAAGGCCTCGGCAGGGCTCTAAGCAGAGGGGATAAGACCCCAAGCAACTCAGAGTGTCGTGTGTTTGGGGACCAAGGTGGCTGTCATTGACCTAGCTGGACTCCCGGGCTCCTGAGTCGCAGGAAAACCCCAGCTCTCTAAAGAAGGCCCATGGCTACTCTGGGGGACCCACCAGCAACAGGAAAGAGCCCAACTCCAGCTATCAGTGGGCCACGTGGGTTTCTGTACCAGGAATCCGCACTTCAGAGTCTTAACAGGAATTCTGAGTGGTCTCTGTCTGAAACCATAGGTGGGTTCATCTCGCAGGCCACCTCCGATCCTGTACCCAGGGAGAGGAGGATCAACCGGGCCACTGTGTTTGAGGCCTCCCTGTTGTGGAAACAGCGCTCCACCAGGCACCTGAGACCTGGGCCATGTGTCATCAGGCAAGCCATGCCACCTCTGCGCATCTCAGGGTTTTATTTTCTAGATTAAAAAAAAAAAATGGTGGAGTTGACATTTAGGCCCCTGCAGATCTGAGCTGGCTTCTGAACTCATGTCCACATGGGCAACAGGGACTGCTTGGTGGCAGTGTTCACTTTGGTAGGGATGAAGAAGAGGTGTATTTCTAATGAGATCGTCACAGTTCACATCTGCTAGGTCTACCCAAGTCCCCACCAGCACATGGGCCTGTTTAACTCTAAACTGGTTTAAATGAACTAAAAATTAAAAGACAGGACTTCAGGACACTGGGCACTTTCAAGGGCTTAATAGCCATGCGTGACTAGCAGCATCTGGATTGGAGCACGCAGATCAGAAACATTTCATCATCCTAGAACATTCTAACGGACAGCGCCAGAGTAGGAGATTCCCGTCTGCCTTAGTGTTACAATTCACTGAGATGAGGAGAAGGGGGCTAACAAGATGGGCAGCTTCGGTTCCTTCTGAACTAGGCACTCCTCGGGACTCCTTTCTGCCCACCACGCTGTCAAAGAAAATGCTACTGTGACCCGAGGAGCTAAGTAATTTGCCAAAGTTCCTCAACTGGCCACAGGCCCCACTGCATGGCATAGTGGCAACTGGGCAGGGACAACAGAGCATTTGCACTCTTCAGATGGGGAGACAGAGGGTCAGAGAAGTCACATGATTTGGGGTAGGCCACCCCTGTCTGCAGCGGTTTGCAAGACCTCTCCCCGGGGCTTCCTGAAGCTGGTCCAGGGCTCCTGTTTGGGAAGTGGCACATCAGTGAGGGAAATGAACAGGTCTCATTTGCTAGTTGATAGCATTTCCCTGGTTGGAGATAAGGGTCCATCTGAGTCTTTGCTATCAGTGATGAACACATTACAGCACTGCAGTTTCTCCTGGAGGTCTCTGGCCCATTCCATGGTCTAGAACTGCTTACCTGGTCATACCCACTGGCCCATCCCCAAACTCAGTCTTGCCTGATCTCATGGCCAACACTGCTCAGTGATTTTTTTTTTTAATGTACTTTTTATGGGAAGGCTGTCCTGGAGAGGAGTCTGGTGTGTATAGGCTCCCTGTGATCTGAAATTCCCTTTCCCTGTGTCCTGTGAACCACAAGTAGCAGCAGGCTGAGGAGTCCAGCACAAGAACATATTTTGAGAGAGAGAGAGAGAGAGAGAGAGAGCGCCCACGTTCACAGTGGATTGTTATAACCGTTCTATTTTATTGGTTCTTGTTGTTAATCTCTTAAGTGCCTGCTTTACAAATTAAACTTCATCCTAGTACCTGTGCACAGGGAATAATGAAGTACATTTAGGTTTCCGTACTTTTCCAAGGTTCCAGGCTTCCATTGGGTGTCCCGGAATGTATTCCCCATGGATAAGGGGGGTCGCTATTCTGTGGATGGACGCATATTTCAATATCTGAGGCTGTCTCACTAGATCAGAGAAATGTGGGAACTTCTGAATGAAGCAGCCCTCTATCTTCTTCCTCAAACCATGGCGGGATCAGAACTTCTTGTCGTTAGGGACTTTGCTAGCCAGGACACAAAATGGGTCTTGGCTTTCATGGCAACTTCAGTGGATTGGCGGTGACTACCTGGAGGGCTTGAGAGAGAAGGATTCTGAGGACATCAAGAACTCCTGATGGATGATGCATGTCTGTCCAGGGCCCAAGAAAGGGGAGTGACAACATCCCACAGCAAAATGAGATCAGCAGTAATGAGGGGTCACAACAACAACAGTGGTCACAACAACACCTTCCTGGTCCAGTGGTCAGGAACAGCAGGCGCGGTCATGGATGCGAAGGCGCTTGGTGCGCTGGATGGAGGGACTTGTATTCAATGCTCCCGTGGATTCTTTGTCTTTAGGGAAGGAAGAAAATAGAGTTTTTCAGTTTTTTTGAGGAAGTTGTAGCCCTTCCAGATGTTCCCTCTTGGACACTGACCATCCATTGAGGACCACTGGGAGAAGACACAGCGACCAGGGCTGAAAGATGCTTGGTGTGCCTAGTAGGTGCCCCCAGGAAGCACCGGTCAGTGTCAGGGATGTAGCTCTGAGAGAGGAGGAGTTCCCAGTTCAGGGGATTTCATAAGCAGGTCATCGCTGTAGGGCCCTCTTGCTGGGCACCTCTGGGAGGCACAGTGTAGGAAGGACTGGGCACTGTCCCACCCCAGTGAGGGAGCTGAGGTCCTTTTCCACCTGCTCCATCCACCCAGTGGCTGAGGGCTGCTCTTGGGGAGACTAACTCGGACTTCCTGGCCATTCCCACACGGAGGACACGCATGCACCAGGGCGGACAGTTCCAGGTGCCCGAGTCAGGGCGAGTGGGTGCACATGGATCCAGGAAGTGCTGCGGGGTCCTCACAAGGAATCACAGAAGCTTCCACCCGATCAGCCACCCCCGTGCCAGGATGGGGAAAATCCACATAGAGAAGGTAGGAGACCTCACAACTTCCGGGAAGTACAATAACCTTGATCCCAGTTACTGGGAGGGGCTCTGCATAATTATCTCCAAGCCTTGCCAGCACCCTCAAGGTAGATTTAACTATTCCTTTTTATAGTTAAGAAAATTGGGTTCCGAGAGGTGAGAAATTTGCCTAAGGACGCCAAGCATGAGTGACCCAGAGAGAAGGCAAACCAGGTCTGACTTCCTATCCTGGGATCTTCTCAAGGCTCCACAGAGCCAGCGGGAGTCTCCAGGAAAGGCTAGAGTTTTGCCCATGACCCCAAAGTCAAGACAGGAAGTGCCCTCTGGGTCAAGGGCCTCAGCCTGGCAGGTCAGTTAACACCCCCCCCCAAGAACTCAGAGCTCATCCACCAGTGGGCACCTCTGCTTGTCCAGAGGGCTACACCTCATCCTCAGGGAACAGCATTGGGAGCAGTTGGGAGGGAATGGGAACTGAGGCCAACAGGAGAGCTCAGTGGGGACATCCTAGTGCCACTGATGCAGGAAGGCAAGGTGCTGCAGAGAGTCTGCAGAGCCAGACCCTGCTGCTGATCAGCTGGTGCCCTGGGGAAAGGCACCCAGGGCCACAGCCTCACTATCCCCACTTGCAAAATGAAGTGACAGTCACATCAGTCACACTTAATGGGCACATCTTGTACCAGTCACCCTCCTGATGACTTCCTGTGCATGAACACAGTCACATTCTCAAACTAAGGGCTGTAGGTGCTACAAACCCCAACCCCACTGCCCACAGGATGAAGCTTCCCTTGCTTACACCAATTTCCACGTCTTTCCCTCATTCTTGGGTTAGGTACCGTGATGGGTCTCCAAGTGTCCAAAGAGGGAACAGATCAGAGGCGCCCAAGTCAGGCCAGGTGTAGGACAGAAGAGGTCCTGGGGCTCAGGAGAGGACGTGCAGGTCACCGGGAGCAGCGGCTCCCACCCTCTGTGCCCAGAGCGGAGGCCACACTCGCCCCGCCCCTCCTGGAAGTGTCCTGGTGTCACCGGCCCCAGCAGCCAGCCCCGGGAGCGTTGAGGGGAAGGGGGCGGCGGAGACTGGCTCCTAGAGGATCCCTGGGCCCGGGAAAAGCGACGGACTGTGGAAGAAGGGGAAGCAGATGCAGGAGGGGACCCCGAGGACATGGCACTGAGCTGCTAGAAGCCAAGAAGGTGACAGTGATCCGCTAGTGTGGGTGGCCCCAGAGGGCGTGGTGGCTACCGAGCCCCACCTGTATATGTTTTGTCACCCTCCACCTCCCCACCCCCAACACAGACAGCAACAAGTCCCCAACTGGGACACAGGGCCAGAGCAGGGAGGAGCCCGACAGCAAGGGCAAGTGGTGTTGGGTCCCCAAGGCACCCTGCGCAGGAGGAACCCGGGCCCTGGCAAGGAGAGACCCGGGGCCTCACTCCCTGGGGAGGGTGTTCTTTCCAAAATGGGTGAGGCCAGGCCAAGGCCCCAGCCCCCCTCCCCCCTGCCCTCCTCCTCCGTTGTCCTCTGTCCTCCCCACCCTCCTCCCCCCTCTCCTCTTCCCAGGCGTTATCCCCTGCCTCCAAGGAGGACTTCCCAGATTTCCCACTCGCCAAAGAAGTGCCCCCCCTCTCAGATCCCAGCACAGTCCTTGGCCAGAGGGGTGGCCCCAAAAGTCTGGGAGGGGCACCTCCAGTTGGGAGCTGGAAGGAGCCAGAGAGGGCGGACAGAACCTGGGGAGGGGGCCTGGGCTTCTCTTCCCTCCAGAATCCAGCACGGGCTAGCGCCCCTGCCCTCAGGAAAGCCCACATCCCCACGGGAAGCCTGGGTTCCACCTCTGGCCTCCTCAGCTCTGGCCCTTCCTCCCACCCTTGACTCCTGCCCCAGGCGCTCTGCAGCTGCCCTCACTTCTGGCTCTCTCCTCCTGCTTCCAGGAATCTGCTGGGCTGGGTCCACCACCTGGCACGCCCCCAAAGCGACTGCATATGGAAGAGAAGACGGTCAGGGACCCCTCACAGAGGGCAGCAGAGGGGGCCATGTTGGGGGCTGACCCTCTTGCAGCGGGGCCCTAGGAACCAGGCCCTGGGTTCTGTGCCGCAGGAGAGCCCGTGTTTTCTCCCAAGGAACCTAGCTGCCGGCCCCACAGGGCAGGAACCTGGAGCTCCTTTGCAAGGATGAGGAGCAAGAGAAGAGGGACAGCAAAGGCCATGGGCACCAGGCTCCTCCTCTGCCTGTCCCTCTCCCCGCCTGCCCCATTCCCAGGCCTTCCTCTGGGCCACGGCTTCCTACTGGGCTCCCCTCTTCTCCTCTGGCCTCCCCTGTACAGATTACATTTTTCAAAAGCAGCCCAAATATTTGGAAAAACACAAAATCAGACTCTGCCGTGACAGTCCCCCCAGTGGGCTTCCCACTAAGCTTCAAGGAACATCTGGCTGCTTTCCTGTGGCCTCCAGAAACCTAGGCGTCTCAGTCCCCTCTGAGCCAGTACCCACTCCACGCTGCCACAGGGCTCTGACTCGGCCACGCTGACCTGTGGATCTTCTCAAGTGGGATCAACACAGTCCTACCCCAGGGCCTTGGCATTGGCTCTTCTCCCATCTCTCCCCAGGCCTCAGCTCAAATGTCACCTGCGGGAAAGGCTGTCCCTGGCAACGTGTTGCACTGTTTCATTGTCTTCAAAGCACTTGTCATTCACTAACATCCCCTCCACGTGTTGGTGTCCCCCCACCCCCGCCCATCTCTGCTACCCTCTTGCCCCTTCCTGGACTACTCTGCCCTCATGGCCAGCGGGCCCTTGTGCATTGGCTCACCGCGGGTGCAGAGTAGGCGCCTGGTTATCTATTGGTGAAATCATCGTAAGGGCCTCCACGTGCCTCTGCATCTTGTGCATCTGTTTGGAGCCACAGTAGAGACCCAGATGGGTTATTTTCCCTTGTTAATTACTGCAGAGTAATTATAGTAAGAAGTGTAACTAAAGCATCCATTAATGGGGAAAAAGAAACAGATTTCGTGTGCGGGCTCACAGAACACTTGAACCAGAGCTGGGCCTCCCCGCAGCCTCCTACGATTCCCCAGCAGGAGTCGGAGCCTTGATCCCTGCTGATTCTCACTGCCTCCCTGGAAAGTACCCCCAGGCCCGGTTCTCCCCACAGAGGAGGTGCTGGGCTGGGGGAGCCTGGGTCCTTCTGGGGTTGAAATTTTGATTCTGTGTAACCGGGAGGCACTGGGCCAGTGACTTCCCCCCTGAGGGCTCTCTGAGCCTCAATTCCCCCACCTTATAATGGGAATAGCCACACCTCCTTGCCAGGGTGTTGTGGGGGCCCGTGGGGTCAAATACGCTGGGTGTCCCCCTGCGAGTTTCCGCCTAGTTGACTCCCTGCTCTGCAGTCACAGTGATGTACAGAAAAATCTCGTTCCCGCCCTCCCATCTAGGGCCCTCCTGGGACACTCCTTCCCAGGGGAAATGGGAGGAGTTCATTGGTCCAATTCTGGTGCCCTGCAGAACCAGGCTGATTTTGACAGGACTGGTGAAAAATGTCTTTAATATGGTTGCTCCAAGCCCAGGGTTTCTGATAGGGGGTGCATTGGGCAGGGTGGGAGTGTCACATCTCAAAGAGGGGGCTGTGCGGCGTGTGACAGGCCACTTACATCTCTGCTGCCCTGGCCACACCCACGTGCCAAGTGCCAGTTGTGTCCACTCAGCAAAGAGAGAAGCACAAGTGCCCCCAAGGGGCAGTCCCAACAGGAACTGACCTTGTGAAGCTCAAATGAGGCAAGGAAGGAGGAGACTGATGTAAGCAGTAAAGTACAGGGAGGCGTGGTCATGGCCAAGCGTCCAGACCTACCCATTGGTCATTTGCTGCTGGCCTGGGGTGGATCTCAGGCTTGAGTTTTGCCTTCCCGCTGACCCTGACGCGCCCTCTTGTGGCCATCCGTGGTAGCGGCAGGGCTTCCAACTTGATCTTCCTTCTCAACCTTTCTCTTCCTTTTTTCTTCTTGATTTTTTAAAAAAGTCCTCTTTCATTCAGTACCACAATTACTATCAGTGTAATGTCCCCCCAAATAACCAATTTTCTGTTTTCCAAAGCATTGAGATGAAGAGGCGATCTTGTTTTGGTCCTATCTTTAAGAATTACACATTTATTTTGCTTTTTAAAAGAAATTCTTTAAATACATATTTTTAGTCATGGATGGACACAGAACACTTGAACCAGAGCTGGGCCTCCCTGCAGCCTCCGCGGTTCCCGAGCCTTTCGACACAATGCCTTTGTTTTATTTATTTATTTTACGTGGGGCTGAGGATGGAAGGAGCCACCACCCAGCCCTTATTTGACTTTTTAAAAACCATCACACAAAATTCTGAAAATACAAAAGAAAGTGCAAAGAAGAAAGTCAAACTCGACAGTAAGCCCCCGAGCTCCGTATGCAAGCCCAGTAGGAGAAAGGAATCAGCTCACAGCCTTTATAGGCGCTGATCTAGAAATGAGCAGGTCCACAAGACGTTTTGCCAATTTGAGCTCAATTCTGAGCTTGCGAAGGAGGGTGGACGGCTGGCCTGGGAACCGGATCAGATGCAGCCCTTGGTCTTTAACTCTTTCTCTGTCCTTCTTCCCACCCCCTGACCCCCTCCCAGCTGAGAACTCCCCACAGCACAGTGGGTGGAATGTGCTCTGTGGGGTCTGGTCCACCCACCCGTCACCCATCCACCCACCCGTTCATTCCACAATGCTATTGTCCACCTATTTAGGGCCAGATTCTATAATGGTACCTAGAGATTCAGGGAAAAGAAAAGAAAAAAAAAAAAAACCTTGAGACACAATCACTGCCCTCCAAAGTCATGGCTAGAGAGCACACAATTAGATGGACCGTCAGTTACAAGCAACTTGCTTGGGGGAAACCTGGAGGCTAATGCTGGATCTACCACTGCTCAATTATAGGACCTTCAACCTCGGCCCTCTGTAGGCCTCAGTTTTCCCATGTGTAAAATAGGAATGATAATGGTACCTGCTTCATTAAATAATGGTGACCGTCAATCAAGTGGAGGTAAATCACCCGTGCGAGACAGGGGGTACAGGGAGCCTGCACCTACTCAGTACTGCCTCTCTTCCTCCCTGCTGAAACCTTTCTTCAGACCCTGGAGATTGAACTTGACCATGGCCCCCTATGAGGTCTGGATGCCTGTTGGACTTTGGGGAGGATCACAACATTTTATGTGTGGTCAGTGACAGAAAGGGTCCTAGAAATCATCCCACGGAGCCCCCTTATTTTAAAGGAGAAGAAAGTAAGGGTCAGAAAAGGAAGGGATTGCTCCCAGGTCACACAGCAAATCCCAAAGGCTATAAGTTTGGTCGTCAAGTTCTCAGTCTCTGTAGAGATCTCGTGCCCTTGCACACAAGGCTCCGCTACTGACCACGGGGCACATTAGCTCAGCTCTCCGTGTCTCAGTACCTTCATCTGTAAAACGGGCACAGTCACCACCCTCGACCTCACGTCAGTGGGAGAATGACCGTAACTGGCTCCCATTCTGGGGCTCTGTCTTCTCTACCTGATATTTGCATAGCTCGGAATTTTAGGAAAGCAATTCTTCATTCTGAATCTGCATTTTCTGCACCAGGATCCATGGGTCAGGACTTGGCTCAAGTCTTTCCATAGATGTAAAGGCCTCTTGGTGAAAACCTTGGGCAGAGAGGAAACGGGCTCTGCTCTTGGTGGCAGAGGAGTCAATTATGATCAAAGAGAGCTGAGATCAAAACCGTGCCAGCTCCCTTGCCCCGGATTAACCTTGCCCTGCATCGACTCATTGAACTTGGCTGAATCATATTTTAAGGAGAAATAAAAAAAAAAAAAAAAGATTGTGTCTTGGTCACTAATAGCCATTGCCTGTCCTGGCTTGCCCAAGATGAATTATACTTGTTTAAGGTCAAACACAAAATACCAACAATTGCATCAAAACATCAGATTAAATAAAAATAAAAATAAGCAACCATCAGAATAAGTTAGCATGGGCGGTGGGGCGGGGGACTCTTGCCGGCCAGGGCCACCCCTCAGCATTTCCTCTTTAATTTCAAAAATAGCTCTGCGCTCCGAAGCCTATCAAGGGTCACCCAGATGGAAAAGAAATCCCTCGAGATGGGTTGCAAACTCCAGTTGATCCATTTCTCTTTTGATATCACAGTGGAAAATCACCAAGGTCACATGGAGAATAATGATTTTCTGTACATTCCTGTAAACAAAAGAACATACAATTTTCCTTTTCTCCCCAGGAGAGTGTTGCTTTATTTTTTTTTTCTTTTTTTTTTCTTTTTCCAGTTTAGGGGAAATGTTAAGATCACTTATGGAGGTTGTTGAAATGTCATGAAATCAAAGATACCATATGAAGAAAATGTAAAGAAATATTTAGAAAAGAAAAAAATAAAGCCGGTGGAAGGGGCTGGGCGTGTGGCGGGCCCGGCTGTTCTATTTCATTATAAGGTTCCTGTGTTTTCAGGAAGCCAGTGCCAGGAGAAGGAGAAGTGGAAAATTCCAGAAGGGGAAGGAGGCCAGGCTCCCGTAGAGGTCGGAAGCACCCATTTCGGGCTGATAAGGCCGCCTGTGTTCTTGCGTGATTGATGTGTAGGCTGTTTTCTAGAACAGTCGTTGCTCAGGATGTGATAACGCTGTACCCAGGGGCGGGCCACGGGAGGAAGGGGGACGGACACTGCTTTCGGCTCAGGCAAACTTGGGTCTACGTTGACCTCCCCAGACCTGGTTGTCCTTGTCAGCAAAATGTGATGTTTCTTGTTGCCGAGGTGTCTGGAAGCTCCTAGAACAGAGCCTGAGACACACAGCAGAGCCTGAGCGCCGCCCTGCTCACCAGAGTGCTGCCGACCCACGTCCCCTGACACGTGGAGCTTTCTTTGATTCTCCCCAAACTTCTGGCTCCTGCTTCATAGATTAAGAGCTTTCCATCCCTTTCAGATAATCCTCTTCTTGATTAAGAGCATGGGCATGCCGAGGGGTCCCAGTTCCAGGCAATGTCACCAGCCGATGACATCATGCAGAAGATTCCCCCTGGGTCTCCTCCGCCTCCCGCTCTGTGCCTCAGCCTTGCCCCTGGACATTGCAAGCTCTTCGCAGACACCACTCTGATGCCCACGAGGGGAGGGAATCCCCACAGTTAGTCTACCCAGGGAGGCGGACGGCTTCCCTGAACACGGGGGTTGGCCAGAGTTCCATAAAGCGACTTCTCCCCCAGCAGTCTCACATTTCTTCCCATGTCCTCATTTGCCTTTCTCCCCGAGGGACAAGCACAACTGCTCCTATCAGCTCCGGAGAGGTCAAGGAACATGAGCCACGTGGTCAGGGGTGTGAGGTCTCAGTAGGTCCCCAGCCGAGAGCCAGCAGGGATCATGGGAGTCTGCAGATCTTTATCTCCACCAGGTTCCTGACTTGGGCCTTGTAAAAAGGGCGAGGCCAGGAGAGAAGGATATGGAAGAGCCCTGTACCGTGAGTCAGGAGACTCTGGCTCCAGATCCAACTCGACCTGGTGACCTTGAACGTGGCCTCGGTTTCCCCATCTGTACAACGGGAAGTTGCATGGGGCCAGTGCCCCTCAGAGTCTATTCCACAGAACTCTTAAATGCCCTTGGCAACAAGAGTTCCTGGGGTCCTGTAACTCTGGAAAACACAGAGGGTCAAACGTTACCCTCTCTTGGTGATGCCCAGTATGTATCAGAGGCTCTGAGAATCCTGTAGGAAACACTTCATGCTTCTCACTGAACTCTAAGCCCCGAGCAGGGACTTACGTCTGCACAGACCCCAGGACCCAGGTGGTTCATGATTATCTGTGGGTGAATGAACCGGGGAACTTTCCCTAACGCTGTCTTTCCCACATCTTGAGTCACAGAGTCCTTTCCTAGTCCTCAGAGCAGCCCTGGACATCCCAAAGTGTGGCCCCCTGAGTGCTCACTGGGGGACTCAGACCTGGCTGGACTCTCCCTGTCTACACCGAGAGCTCTTCCCCAGGCCCGCCAAGCCCTCCATCAGGCCTGGATCCTCCCGAACCTTCTGAGGTCCTCAGGGCTCCCGCTTCACCCGGGCATCCCGAGGGGACGGTGGGATCACCCGTGAGCTCCGGGGACGCCTGCTCACAGGGGCACGGCCGCCTGCAGGTCCCGGTGGCTCACCTCCTCGCAGGATGCTCAAGGCTTCTGGCTCCCACCTGTCAGCGGTTCTGAGGATAGAGGGGCAAGGACGCCTCAAGCCTTGGAGAGAGACCTCCTGGTATCAGAGCGAGACCTGAGAGACGACTGGCACCTTTGGGTCCCTGTGCCTACCTAGCAGGGAAGAAGCAGAAGACTCCACTCTTGGTCTTAGAACCACCTGCGCTCAGCCAAGGGCAGACCCATTAGATGGGAGTCCCTGGGGGAGCCCACCTGCACCTGACCTTGAACATGGCCTCTCGGGTGGGGTGGGGCCGAGCACCAGGAAAGGAGTCCAAGAGGCAGGAGAGACCGACCTTCAGGAGGGTCCCAGCCATCTCCTCCTGTCCTAGGGTGCAGCCTGGGGCCCTGGGCCCCACGCCTGGCTGGCCCTGCTCCTTGAGAAGAGCATCCGACTTGCTGGCCCAGCCCATGGGGTTGAGGGCAGGGGTTCCCAATCCCTGGAAGGACACCTAGCTCATCCGCTCCCTCCCCCAGACAGCGACCCCGCGGGGTGGGAAGGGACAATGTGGGAAGACAAGACAGTGAAATGACGCAGCAAGTGTTTGGGGGTGGGGTTCAAACTCAGGTGGAGGGAGGTATTTATTTCTGTGGATCATCAACATGGCACCAAGGACAGGTCAAGGACACAGGTATCCTCAACAGGGTGAAAAAGAACGCAACAGGCAAACGGCCGATCCTTAAAGGCCACCAAGGGTCTGACTGCCCTGGGGTCAGTCTGAGGCTCTGCAGCTGCTACCCCAAAGCCCCAGTCCTTACCGGGAGGGTGCTGGGTTTGGGGCACCCTGGAGTCTCTGGGCCTGGCCTAGAGAACTGGCTTCTTGCTAATACAAACGAGCGGCAGGAGCCCTGGTGCGGTGTTATTTAAGTTGATTGTCATTGGAATCTACCTGAAAGGACCTGGGGTGCTGTTGTCATTAGCCAGAGAGAGACAGAGAGAGAAGAGAGAGGGAGGGAGGGACCCGCCAGACGCCTGGTGGGAGACCGCGTCTGGATTCTAGGTAACAGGACCTAACAAGGTGCTCTACGTGCACAGATCAAGACACAGCGGCCGCTCCCAGGGAACGCGGAGACAGCGATTGCTATGGAGATGGGCTTGGCTGAGAAGGTGCCCTTGGCGCCCAGGACCTCCCCTCTCCGTGGTGGCCTCAGATCACCCCAGCCTTCCTGCCTCCCATGGGAGGCACTGGTTTTACGTCTTAATAAATCTCTGGGTCAGACTGAGATTCAAAATTCAGCAACCCGCGCTCGCGTGCAAGACGGAATCTCTCTATGGACAGTGAACCTGACGCCTTGACCCCTAGGGTCCCAACCCACCAAAGAATGACCTTTTTGTTCCTTGGAGAGGAGAGAAATCCATTTGTCCCTTTGAAATGACAGAGGACATGACTCCCTCCCCAAGATGCAAATTCCAACATTCACTTTACTGACAGCACCTTCCACAGCTACTTATGCGCACTGTCACCTAGCCAGGACCTGTGCCCCGCTGGCGATTGAAATCCAGCAAGAAGCAAGACAGGCTCGGCCCTGCCCTCAGGACGCGATGGCTCAGCAGTGATAACTGTGAGGAGGGTTGGGAAAGACAGAGGGCACCTCACCAGGCAGGATCAGGAACCAGGGGTGTCCAGACTCCCTAAGGGAAACAAGATGAGAAGGAGGAGCCTGCAGAGCGCTGGGCTGAGCTGAGATGCGTGCAGAGGCTCTGAGGCTGGTGTTGGGGGAACTGGCTTTCTCTGCTGACCCTTAGACTCAAGGTGGGACACGAGATAGAACTAACACAGTTCTTGTAGGGCCTGGTACACATGGCTTTTGGCTTTAGTCTAAGGACAACAGGGACCATGAAAGAATTTTTGAGGGTGACACCTTCAGACTGCTTGTTCCCTTGGTCAGGACAGTGATGGATTATAGGGGGTGGGTGCCAGGGGGACGAGTATCCAGCTCTTTTCTGGATACTCGGTCGCTCTCGCAGGCTATTCAGCGACACGGAAGTAGGATTAAGGGAGCTGGGTCACAGAAACCTCGACTGTGGAAAGTGGAGAAGCCCCGCACAAATTAGGCAATGCCCCAGGGACATCTGGCTTGGACCAAAAGGAACTAGTTCCCTGGGGATGTGAGAAACAACCCCAGAATACCATCAGAGTCTAGTTTTGCTCATGAGCCATGACAGAGGGGCTTCTGGTCATGGGGCGCCCCTCTCAGGGGTGGCTCAGGGAGCCAGGCTCCTCCTAACCCGTGGCCCTGGGCCCTCTGCAGAGCCAGCAGGTGACCACAGAGGACCCGGTGAGGGGTCCCTCGGGGTCAGCCAGGAGGAGAGCGGCCGCCAGACAGGTCTGCTGGAAGGAGGCTGGAGAGCGAGGCCGACCCGAGCCCAGGAGGAACCGGAGCCCAGCCTGTGTCACCCCAGGAACTGCCTCCAGGGAACTGAGGCCGCCTCAGGCTGAGGGCGAAGAAAGAGACCAGACCCCTGGATCCTGGAGTCTGGGCCACATGGGCTTTCCCTTTCCTGAGGTCACTGTCCTCCATGTGGTGGTCTCACGTGCCCCGACGAGGAGGGAAGGAGAGCACTGACCCAGCACGCTGCCACCAGGACGGCCGTCTGCACCTGGTGGAAGGACAGACGCCGGACGTGGGCTCTTCTCTCCTGCATCAGTGGCTGGCCCTTTCCCAGGCAAAGGGGAGTGTGTGCCAGGGGCACCCAGAGCCAAGACAAAGGGCATCAGCTCCTTAGGGAAAGGACTCAGGGACAGGCAGGAATTGGGCCCTTGTTTCAGTTAGAGTCTTGCTGGTTTGGGCAGACTCGGGTGCAGAGGGCGGGGG
Source organism: Ictidomys tridecemlineatus (assembly GCF_052094955.1). NCBI lineage: Eukaryota > Metazoa > Chordata > Mammalia > Rodentia > Sciuridae > Ictidomys > Ictidomys tridecemlineatus. The sequence continues at coordinate 190,603,569 of NC_135480.1, read as the reverse complement.
GCCAGCTCCTCAGTGTCTGTCTGTCTGTCTCTCTCTCCCCCTCTTTTCTTTCCGATTTTGTTCACCCTGCATCCCTGATTCCCACCGTATTCCCCTCCCCCAGGAGTATCCTTGCTAATGTACTTGATATAGACCCTTAAATATGCAGGAGTCCTGATAAGGCGGGTTGTGCTGTTCTGTTTATAAACGTTTTTAATTAACAGGACTAATTCTCCGCTGCGGCTCTGGGCTGGTTCTTTTCAGTTCTCCAGTCAGCTCCTAGGTGCCTTCAGTGGTGTGTCACAGTGGCTTCTGCCACAAGAGCTGGTCGTGAGAGACTCCACCACATTTTTCAGGTGTGGACACCTCGGCGGCCTCTGATTCTCCAAACGACACCACTGTCGCAGCCTTGTGAGGGCCCCTCCCGTCCCATAGGAGACATTCCTGAGATGGACTTTCAAGAGTGGCCTGGCTGGGGCCTGGGTCAATATTCAATTTCCTTCATTTCCCAAGGCCGGGCCCCCGAACCCCATCAGCACCTCTGTGAAAACTGGCAAAGCACCCTCTTCCGTCGGGGGCTGCCCTACAGACCAGACCCAGGCCAGGCGGGTGGGGGTGACTTGTGTGGATTAGGAGGGGGGCTCCTTCCTCCAGGCACATGTGGCCCAAGCATGGCTTGATGCTGGGGGATGGCTGACTGGCAGGTCCCCTGGGCCCTCAGCCACCTGCTGCTGTGAACACGCGTGCGGCACTGCTGAGGATGCTCGCTCTGCACGCAGGCGCCTGAGCTCTGGCTCCCGGCATCGTGGTTCTGCTCACCCTCCTGGCTGCCATAACTGGTCAGGAAGGAGGCGTGGTGAGTCGCTGAATGGGCAGACCCTGGACTTACAGAGTCTTTGTGCACCTCTTCATGTGCTCACGGCCACCCTCCATGGCCACCTTGGCCACCCTCCATGGCCTCCCTGGCCATATCCTATATTGAGTTTCCTGCATCTTTTTCCTACTGACTTGACCCCGTCCTTTGAAAGGTCCAGGTAACGGTCACTTTCTGGCCTGGACCTGCTCGTCTTCTCCCTGTGGGTGTCGGCTCACCCACCCTGTCTGCCTCGCCTCTGCTGAACAGGAATCCTTACTTTCAACATCGTCGAATGTAACCATTTTCTTTTTTTTCTGCTTCATGGTTTGTGTCTTTTCAGTCTTAATTAGGAAGCTTTCTCCCTACCCCTCCAGTCAGAAACCTATTATCCCCCATTTTCCTCTATCCCCTGTGGAGTGGTGACAGTGAGCCTCCCCTCTCCGGCTGGCACGGTGGAGCAGGAGCGAGCTTTATTTTTCTCTCCTCAGCAAGCGTTTTCCCAGCGCGGAGGGAGCTGTTCTGTCCCTCTTGCCTCGTGGTTCTCCCTGGACTTCCAAAGACTGTCCGTTCCCAAGTATCCATGAACCTCGTTCTGAGCTCTCCCTCTGGATGGCTTTCCTATCTCCTTTATCACATGGCTCTCATCACTGTGGCACTGTGTCTTCATATCTGGTGTGACAAGTTCATTCTTTAAAGAATCTAGACAGGAAAAAGGCCACTCAGGTAGCGAGTGTAGCACCAAGAGAAGCCCTGGAATCATCTGCTACCAACTCTTCACCTAATCACCTCATACTGACTCTTCAGATCTGACCTAAAGGTCACGTCCTCAGATAAGCTGGTCCTGTCCCCCTTATATACTCCCCATCCTGGTAATAGATTCACTTCCCTGTGTAACTGTGTTAGTCAGTTTCCATTACTGTGACAAGATGCCTGAGAAAATCAACTTAAGGTAGAAAAATTTGTTTGGGCTCACAGTTTTTGAGGTGCCAGTCCAGGGCCCCTTGGCTTCATTGTTTCTGGGCTCGTGGTGAGACAGGACATCACAGCAGGGAGTATGTAGTTGAGCAAAGTTGTTCACTTTATGGTGGCCAAGAAGGAGAGAGAAAGAAAGAGACAGAGAGACAGAGAAAGAGACTGGGGGCAAAATAGCTTCTTCAAGGGTCTCCAGCGAATTACTTCCTGCCACCGGGTCTCATCTCTTAAAACATTCTACCAACCCTCAATAGTGCTACCAGCCAGAAACCAAGCCTCGAACACATGGATTTGGGGTAGACACTCCATCCCTTAACCCCTGAGGCTGTGTTCCTCTCACAACGTGAACCGCTCTCAGGCTCCAAGAGGCCCCGAGGTCTCCACAGTCGCAGCCTTGCTCAGAAGAGGGGTCCACATTTCCTCTGGGACCCAAGGCAGACTCTTAGCTGTGAGCCCCTGAAAACTCAAAAGCAAGTTACATATGCCCAAGACCCAGTGTCCTAGAGCAGACATTCCCACTCCCAAAGGGAGGAAGAGAAAAACACTAAGATCCACCAAAGCGACACTGAAACTCATCCGGGCCAGCATCAAACCCTGGAGCTCTGTGTCCATCATCCGGGGCACACTGGGGCCTGGTGTGGCCTTCAGAAAGCTTGACAGCCCTGCCCCGTGGCCTTGCCAACTCCAGCCCCCACGGCCCTCCTCCTGGACTGGCTCTGCTTGCTGCCTGCCGCTGCCCTTTGCCGGCTGTCTGGGTTCCGGGCGTCTCCACAGCAGCAACAGCTTCACTCACACACCTTCGTAAAATGCCCTCTCTGGAGCTGCCCATAGGGACTCCCAGCCCTGCCACCTACTGCATGGCCTCCAGGCTTTCCTTTAAAAGCTCCGTGGAAGCCCCTGTGGCCCCACAACTCGGGTACTCTGCAAACCTGCAAAATGAGCACCCCGTGGATGATGCCAGGACCTGCCACTGGCTCAAGCAATAGTCAGGTCTGCTTGGACCGTGGCAGCAGTGACCTCTGAGTGCCTGGAAGTCTGAACACAGTGAACAAATCCTGGGGGACCAGGGTACCCCCAGCTCCCTTCTAGAAGTAAACCCTTTCAAATAAGCTTTAATACCCTTGACACTTTTATACCCTTGACCCTGTGATGGGTGGGGTCTGGCCGAGTCCTGAGATGCCCTCCAGGTATCTTTCCCATTGGCCTGGTACAAAGTACTTGGCTTCTTCCTAATGGCAGTAGTCCTTTCAACAACAGAACCTTCCTTTGGTCAAATGGTAAATTTTTCAGATCTTCCTGCTCTGCCAGGTTAACTAGTCCACACAAAGGTAACTCAGCCTCACACAAAGTCTCAGGGCATGAACAAAATGTAGACAAGCTATTTTCAGAGTGTAACTAACATAAATGGCCTTTAGTTTAGTTCCCTGTAGAACCTTCATTCCCATCTGAATCGTCATGAGCTTGGCCTTTCCTGACTGCATTCCTAACAGCATTCTTGTCTTCTAAGCTCTGACCACAATTTCCCATCAAACTCCACTTATAGCATTCTAAACTTTTTCTAGCTCACACCTCCAAACCTTCCAGATTCCTTCTGCAAACCAGTTCCGAAGGCTTCAGAACTACAGGTGTGACAGCAACTAGCCCACTTCTGATGCCAGTTATTGTGTTGGTCAGCTTTTTGAAACTGTGACAAAACACCTGGGAAAATCAATTTAATGGAGGAAAGATTTATCTTGGCTCATGGTCTCAGAGCTTTCAGTTCATGGTCACACGACACCAATGTTTCTGGGCTTGTGGTGAGGCAGAACATTATGGCAAGAGATACACAGTGGAGCCAAGCTGCTCATCTCGTGGTGGCCAGGAAGCAGAGAGAAAGAGTTGAAGGGAACAAAAGATTCCCTTCAAGGGCATGCCCTTGAACAACTCACTTCTTTCATCCAGCCCCACTTCTCAAGGTCTCAGCAGCTCCTGGTACTGCCATCGGCCAGGGATCGAATCCTTCAACACAGGAGCCTTTGGGGGACACTTAAGACCCAAACTGTACCAGTAACACACAATTTGTAATTCTCAGTGTGCTTGCTTGTTTATAGTCTGTTTCCCTCACCAATCTGCAATCTCTTCAAGGACAGAAACTTGGTCTATTTTAAATAATGCCCAGTACCACACCAGGCCAAAGCTAGAGGCAGCATTTACTGAATCCTTAAACTCTAGCTGTGAACTTCCCATGTATTGGCTTATTTATCCCCCATATGAACCCTCTGAGACAGATACTATTGCTATTTTATAGACAGGGAAATGTGCACAGAGAGAGTAAGCACCTTGCCTAACACCACACAGCTAGAAAGTAGACGAGCTTGGATTTGAACCCGAACCAGTCTGTGAAGTTCACGCTCCGGGTCCGTGTGCCACACACCACAGGGCATGCAGGGAACAGATAAAAGAATAAATGAGTGTGGAGGAGACAGGGAAGGCCGGTCAGCTGATCACAACAATATTAACGGCACACTTGGGTACAGTTCCTTTTTCTAAGTTATTATGCTCCTAATAAGAGTTATTTTCCCTTTAAGATGATGATTTTCATAAATTATGGAAAATTCTTTGGCTATTGCTTTTTCTGTTATGGCCTGAGGTGGAGCACAGGGGGGTGATGAATGGCTTTTTAAATTCCTTCACATTGGGTTAGAGAATTCTCTAAGACAAGACTGCATGTGGAATCCATAATTAATTATTATTCACACTTAATACAGTTAGATAATGTGAACACATACTTTCCATTAATTTATGTGGCTGATCCTCATCATTTTCCCACAGGTATAGTTCACTGATTTCTCAAGTTATTAAAAATTAAAATTTATATTAGGAGTAAGAGGAGCGGGGTGTCCTTATACCTATTTTTAGTCTAAAGTCACAAGCCGGGTGGGGGGTGGGGCTCATTGCAACTGCTTCTTTTGGACCATTCGGAACTAAATGGGGTGGGGGTGTCACCCTTACTTGTTACTTCTTCATGGGTTGGCTGGCGACACCCTGGGCCCAGGCCTGGGGACACATGGAGAGGACCAACAGGTCCCCACCTCCTGGGAAAGGCAGGTGAGTGGCCAGCTGAAGTGTGGTCAAGAAGGCTGGGGACAGGGAGCCTGGGCCAGCCGGGGTGGGTGTCCGGAGTGACCACTGAGCTGGCCCTTGAAGGAAGAGAAGGCACTAGACAGACGGAGAAGGGAGGGAAGGACACTCTGGGCAGCAGAAATGGCATGCACAGGGACAGAGGCGAGAGAGGACGGGGCAGGTTCCCGAGGGCCAGGTAGTTCATGGGGCAGGGGCAGCACACACATGGAGCGCTGGGCGCGAGTGCCTGAGGCGGGCAGAGGACAGCCAAGGAACATACTGAAGGAGTGGAGGGAGGGAAGGCTTTCTAGAAGTTTCCCTGCAGGAATCTAAAGGCTCCCACTGTCCCAGGATCCTAAAGTTCTTTGAGATCAACTCACCCCTTCTGAAGGCAGGGAAACTCGGGTCTCCTTTCTTTAAAATTAAAAACAAAAACTTTCCAGGTGAAGCCCATTCACCCCTGCCCAGGTACTTGGGGAAAATACTGCCTGTAGGACCGAGGTGCTGCTCTCCAGTTCCTGGCCCGGCTGTCAGCAGGGACTTTCCAGCAGGTGCCACACTGTGGGTGGGAACCCAGCCCCCTTCCCACTGCCCATACCACCAGGAAACTCTGCAGGTAGAACTTTTAGATCAGACACTCACAGGTGCCCTTCGGGTTACAGGCAACCGGAGACACTTGTGATTTGCATATTTTGCATAACTTTGCATAAAGCATTGACAAGTCTCAGAGCCTGTGAAATAAAACTAATTAGAGCAGCTCCCTGCCCTGGTATCCAGACTTTGCATCTAGGGGGAGGGGAGGGGAGGGGCCGTGTTTGTCCTCTTTATGGCTCACCGCAGCACAGCTGTGGGGGTTGGTTAGGTTTCTCCAAGGAGAGAAAGGGCTGCGGATACTCCTGTCCTCTTGGAGTCAGGCTGGGTTCTAAACCAAATCTAGAATTGACATCTGAAACCTTAAGTGACAAGTTCACCCTTCGAATCTCCATAACAACAGACCACCAGTCCTAAATCCACAAAGGAACAAGTAGAGTCCTGCACACCAGGGTGCCCGACACACTGCCACGATGTCTAGCACGCATTCGACACTCGGCAAATACCTAGGCATGTGGGGCTGCTCCACGGAACGCAAAACTTCCCTCCTAATATTTCCTGCCAGAACATTTGATCTCATTTCTGAACTGATTCCTTACCTTTATACCTCCCAGAACAGGAAATGGCCCATGTCCCCCAAACAGAACGGGAACAAAATCCCAGGTTCCAGAGAATCACCTTCCACGGGGGAAGTTCATGGAATGGGAATCTGTGAGCTGAACCTAAGACCTAACCCAACGGGAAACTGAGGCTCAGCGGAGGGACCCGGACACCCAGGTGAGACCCTTCCTTCTGGACTTCCTACTGGAGTCTCCACAGCTGCCCCCTCTGGACCTGGACGGAGGATACTTGCCCCTGTTTTGGCATTTCTCAGCCTTCTGTCCCTGAGTGGAGAAATCAGCCCAGAGGTTCCGAAGATCAATGCTGCTTCCAATACTCCCTCCCCGAGGCAAGCTCACGACATATTTTTTTCACAAGTAATAATTAGCGACAGAAATATCTGACCTACTTACAACTCCACAAATACACACACTCGGTGGCTTCCACACCAGCTCCGCGGCCGTCAGAAGGAGCCTGTTTGGGAATAGCTTTTTTTAACCTGGCGAAGTGAGGGACCCACGGTGGACAGTTGGGGCTGCTCATTCCTGCCCACCCCACTCTGCAGCCCCCCGCCCCTGCACCCTGCCTCCTCCCTGTCAAGGTGGATGGCAGGCCCTAAAGCGGGTGATTATTTTTATATTCAGTTCCCATGGGCAGAGGAGGGCTGAGTTTCTGTCTTGGAGAGGACAGTTTCTGCATAAATCTTTTCAGGTCTCTAAACCCAAGGTGGGGGATGCAGAGTGGGGGAGGGGGAGCGCTAAACAGAAAAAGGCTGGTTTGGTAAAAGGGCGTGGGTAGCTCGTTACCTCTGTCCTTGAACTTTCTAAACCAGCCTTCAAGGTCAGCTCCAAGTTTTCTGTGTGTGGCTCTTGCACCTTTACCTTGTCCCAGGAGAAGTCCCCTCCCTGTCTTTTGCCCTCAGATGCTTTCCTGGATTCTCAAAGGCTCTTTACAAAGTTGAGCTATTGGGGGGCGGGGTGTGGTCCTGCGCAGGGTGGGCAAGGGCAGAGCTCAGAGGCCTCAGGTTCAGGCAGCCAGAGTCGCGGCTGTCCCTTCCAGAACCCCAGCACCACCAACAGTGGGATTCAGCCTCACGGGGACATTTGTGACCGTGCTGCCTGCTAGGGGGAGGGGAGCACAGTGCAGGTCAGTGACAGTGGTGTCCAGTTCCCGAGCATTTGCTGAGTGCCTGCTACTGAGCCCTGGAGACACCTTGCAGTAAGTCCTGCCCTCCCTGGTGCAGTATGACCAAGGCCACCCGGGGTTCAGACCAAACAGGATTCAGGAAACGAGTGGATGACAGAACACGGCATGGGATGGAGGGACCCTTTATCCACAGGGGACACCAAAGACAGGTTTGTGGAGGACGGGCACTTGAGCCCCTGCCATCAGTCTCTTGTGACGGGTGGAGAGCAATGGCCAAGCAACCCAGGAGGCTGCTCCTACAAAGCTGCAGGGTCTAGGGTGAACGGGGGCGGGGCGGGGGGGGGTATTCAAAAAACCACATAAAGTTCAAGGTCAGCCCAGGGAACTGGGGCCCAGAGGAAGGCATGGTGAGACTAGAACGGGCTTTGGGGCTCGCAGGGAGGATTCAGACTCTCACCCAAGGGCAAAGGGAGTCAGTGAGTGGCTGTAAGACGGGCGGCGTGTGAGCCTGCTTTTCCCCCCAGGCTCCTGGTGCCAAACACCCTCCCAGTGAGAAAGATTAGGACGACACACCCACCCCCCGCCCTCTGCCCCCCAACCAGGGCTTGTGCCAACCAGGACACCAGATGCTATTCTTTCTCGACCTTCCAACACTGCACAAAAGTTGAAGAAAGAGGACACTGGACACGATGGGTCACTCTGAGAGCGCAGGCACCAGGAGGGCAGGAGGGAGGCACGAGGGTCGGTCCTTGGCAGCACGCTTGGGTCACAACTCCCTGGGAACCCAGAGGAGACCATGGAGGTGGGCAGACGTCAGTGTGTAGGTATTTGCCAACACCTGGGGACTTGACTGGCATCTGCAAACATCCACACCCTGGAGCAGCAGGGCTGGAGGAGGGTGAGAGGGGAGAAAGCAGTGCAGCACTGGGAATGAAACAGTCGGGGTTCAAAGGGAATGGGGCCCGTCCGAGAGGGGAGCAAACCTCCAAAAGACCCTCCCGGTCATCTTAGGCATCTCCACGGTCAGCAAGAGGACCCGGACCTCAGGGCTGGAAACTGGAAGCCCAAGATCAGGATCCAAGTCCACACTGGTGCAGAAAAGAGCAAAACAGATGCCGTGGGTCACCTCCCGGGAGGAGTGCCCAGGTAGACGGTCCTTGGTAAGATGACCGGAGGGACAGGAGGAGGGAGAGACAACCAGGAATGAGCGCCCCGAACAAACGGACGACCCTGTCATTGAAGAGACAGAGCAAAGGAACTCGGATCTGCCAAAGGAGCCGCGGTTCAGGGCACAGGGCCACCTGCACCAGGCAGCCTCTGGCTTTCAGATTAGAAAGAAAGTCCCGGAAGCCATTCAGACAGAAATGACAGCTAAGTGCCAGAGACCAGGGGAGACCTCGAGGCTCTCACAACAGGAACGGACCTCCACAGGGTGCTCCCTGTCCCAGGCGTGAGCCAAGTCCCCTGCAGACTGTAGCTCCCTCAGTCCTCCACTCCACCCTCTGAGGTGGGTGCTGGTGCTGTTGTGTGGGTTAACAGACCAAGCTGAGAGCCATAGAAGTTACGTGAGCTGTCCAGCATCACACAGCCAAGGACAGAGCTGGTATTTGGCCAGAGGCAGTCTGGGAGTAGACTTGGCTCTTCCATTACAGAGGACAATGGAAAAGCACCTTAAAATTTTGAGCATGTTGGGCTGGGGATGTGGCTCAAGCGGTAGCGCGCTCGCCTGGCATGTGTGCGGCCCGGTTTTGATCCTCAGCACCACATACAAACAAAGATGTTGTGTCCACCGAAAACTGAAAAATAAACATTAAAATTATCTCTCTCTCTTTAAAAAAAAATGAGTATGTTGAAAATCAAGAGTTCCAGACCCAGCCAACTTGTCATTGAAGTAAGAAAGCAGAAGAAACTTATTCTCAGAGGTGCAAGAGCTTGGAAAACATACTACCCGTTTTTTAAAAAATTACTTATAGAAGTACCCCAGCTCTGGAGAGATAAAACAAAGTCAAGAGCATAGGCGTGGGGAGATGTGACCTGGGAAGGACCGGCTGTATTCAGCAAAATTAGGTAAAAGAGACTAAAATCGAATTTGTTGTTGTAAGTCTGGCCACGTTACAGAAAGCACCAAGACAAAATATATCTTTATAAGGGAGCTTATGTAACAAAAGACCAATAATCTAATGATGATGCCGTGGATCCCAAACCCTCAGATAATGTCAACAAGGTTCAAGAACACAAGGAGATGTATACATGGGTGCTAACTCCTTGTCTCAAATGGGAGAATCTCACAATTTTTAAGGGCTGGGAAATATCAGGGTCTTCATGTGTCCAGTAAAAGCAGAGTCTGTGCTTTCTAAAACATCCAAGAATGTAAAACTGAAATGAACACGATCCCTTTAGATTCTTTTTCTTCCTAAGGCAAGCAGACGGGCAACCCCACCCGGAGCAGCACAGGTCACAGGCAAGCAGGACCCAGGCTGGGCAGAACTGGCTTTGGCCAGGAGCCTCAAGCTTCTGCCTCTAGGGCTCCGTGCAGCTGGCCTCCAAGGTCCTGGCCCCTGTGGCTGTGACATGGAAACAGGCTGCGCCTCCTGCTCATCATCCTTCTCTGTGTAGGATCCCAGAGCCACTTGTGGTCTTGGTTTAAACTGGTAACAACAAGCCAGTGCTTCAAACAGATGTGCACACTGTGCCCGTGACCCCCAGGGCTAGCGGTTGACCGCTCCTCTTCTCCCAGGTGAGGGGCTCAATGTGCCCACCTGGGCTGTGCCTCTGTCCAGGTGTGGTGGCCCATGCACATTCTCATTCCTCCTGATGCATCACGGGGGCTCCATGGTGGGGGGGGCTCACGACTCACCCTTTAACGGGATCAGAGCTGGTGCCTAGAAACCTGCTTCTTCCGGTGACTCGGATCACCACGATGCGGCCTTGGTAAGCCTTCCTGATGGCAGTAAGCCGGGCTCCCTGCAGGGTCCTGGAGACACCTGGGTCAGATTCCTCGCTGGGTCCAACTTCTGACTCTTCCCACAGGCCCTTCTCTGCACTCCCTTGCAAAACCCAGTTTCAGTGAAGAACACTAGCCAGGACCCCCACCTTTGCTATCTGGTCCCCCTTGATATCTGATCGTTAGTGATATTCCACCCTAACCTTAACCCTCATGCTCTACCAACCCGTAGGTGATGTCCGACCCCCTGAACCCTCGTTAGCAAGAATCCTACCAGATTGGCTTAACCAGAAACGCCCTTGCTCCTGAGGTTTCTCTGTGATTCCATCCACCGGTCCCACCTGCCCTTGCTGAGTGGGTGTTGGGCCAATCAAGACCTGGTTCCAGTGGTCCCCTACCTACCCCAGTGGTCCCCTTCCTACCCCAGTGGTCCCCTTCCTACCCCAGTGGTCCCCTACCTACCCCAGTGGTCCCCTTCCTACCCCAGTGGTCCCCTACCTACCCCAGTGGTCCCCTACCTACCCCAGTGGTCCCCTTCCTACCCCAGTGGTCCCCTACCTACCCCAGTGGTCCCCTTCCTACCCCAGTGGTCCCCTACCTACCCCAGTGGTCCCCTACCTACCCCAGTGGTCCCCTTCCTACCCCAGTGGTCCCCTTCCTACCCCAGTGGTCCCCTACCTACCCCAGTGGTCCCCTTCCTACCCCAGTGGTCCCCTTCCTACCCCAGTGGTCCCCTACCTACCCCAGTGGTCCCCTACCTACCCCAGTGGTCCCCTTCCTACCCCAGTGGTCCCCTTCCTACCCCAGTGGTCCCCTTCCTACCCCAGTGGTCCCCTACCTACCCCAGTGGTCCCGAGTATAAGACTTGCTTCCTGTGTGTTAGCAAGGGACACTGCAGACTTCCTGCGTCCCTGTGGGACTCCCTGGAGCCCCGCCTGGCGTGCACTGAGCCCAAGGACCTCTGGCGGTCTGCCCAGAGGCTGCCCTTAGCCGTGCCCACCCTAGGATTCCCGAGCCACGCCAAGTCGAGTTTGAGAACCACCCCAAGGGTCTTGAGGATCCTGGGGCCCGTTATCCCTTGATGGGAAAGAGCACTCGCCCTGCCTGCCCTGGGGGTTCCTCCTCCTGCACTGGGAGCCAGTTCTGCAGGCCTGAGTCTCTGTTCCCCTCCTTGGAGTGAAGCAGGGTGATGACCAGCACCTGGAGGCTCCCCCACCCCATCCAGAGCCCTGTGGGCTGCCCACCTGCCCTCGGGCGGGAGCATGAGTCTCCCTCTCCTCTCCAGGCCCCACTGCCATCCAGCCAGGTGGGCCCCCACCTTCTGTTTACTTAATTCTTTGAGTGTCCCAGCCCGTCCACGGCCCCAGGGGCATTTCTCTAGTAGGACAGCAACGGCCTGAGTCCTTCCCTCTCCGCCTCCTCCTTCCCTCCCCTTCCTCCTGTAGTCACTGAGCACCTGTCTGCACCAGTGGCCAGGTGAGTCCCCAGACACTGAGATGGTGGCAGGGGAGTGGGGCAGAGAGGATTAGTGGGGTGGGGAGAGGTGGGCCCATCGCCTGATGCAGGCCCCGCTCACCGCCCACAGCACTGGCCGAACCTCTGGCCTGGTCCTGGGGCTGGCAAACCTGGGGGTTGGTACAGATTCCCCAGGAGCCTGTGGACTGGGCAGGGGGCTCCTCTAAATCTAGAAACCTGGAAGGCCTCGGGGGCCAACTGGTGCTATATGGGAAGAAGCCACAAGGTGGCAGCAGAGGATCAATGGTGTCCCTGACTCAGCCCTGAGCCTGCAGGTGTCCCAAAGCCTAATCTGCTGGCTGCAGCTGGAGCTGAGCTGAGCTGGTCTCTGTACCAGGCCCTGGGGCCATGCAGTCAGCACCCTGACAAGGGAGGGGGTGCATGCGTGTGTGGGCGCTGCCTGTGTGTAGGCATGTGCACACGCGTGTATATGTATGTGTGCATGTGCATGCGCTGTGTGCAAGTGTGCACATCTGTGTGTGTGCATGAATGTGCATGTGCATGACTGTAAACATGTATGTGTGTGTTGTGTGGACACCTGCTGCGTGTGTGCAAAGGGGTTCAGGTGCAGGTGGATGCACGTGGGGACATGCACATTGCACTTGTGTGTCATTATTGACTTGGGTCTCCTTACTTTGTCTCTGGGAATCAAGGAAGCCGGGTGACAGGTGCTGGAGCTGCCACTGAAGACTGTGGGATGAGGCCCGGCCACTACCCGCAGCAGTCAGCCCCTGCATGGGGGTCCTTGTGGCTTTGAGACCAGCGCTGCAGGCCAAGCAAGGGAAGGACAGCGTGGGGAAGGGTGGAGATGAGGAGAAGTAGGTGGCAGGGAGCACCCGTGTCCCTGGGGCTCAGGAGACCTTGGGGTTCAAGTGGCCTCGTCGAGCAGAGATGGAGGGGAGTGAGGGCGAGAGGCCGTGGGTGTGGAGGGGAGTCCCAGGCACCCTGAGGGGGCTGTGCAGGTGGAGGTCAAGGGCAGCAGGGAGCAGCGAGGAGGAGGCACTGGAGAAGTCAAGCAGAGGCGGGAGCTTGGCTGGGTCCACCAGTCCCGGGGCCTCACCTCTGCCTGGAGGCCTTCCCTCCCTCTCAGCCTCCTGCCTCAAAGCCCAGCAGGCTGGACTCTGTCCCCACGAGCAGCCCATCAGGTCCCTGAGGGCAGGGCCACACACAGCTAGGAATCTAGCTACCTCCACCATTGAGCTGCTGCTGATCTTGGACATATCCTAGCCTCTCTGTGCTTTGTTTCCCCATCTGCAAAACAGGGATAACGGGCGGGTTGTCATGAGGAAACCAAACAGCCCCTGGCTCAGAGTTAGGGCTCTATAGTTATTAGCTGCGATCCTCATCCCTGGGCCCAAGTCTTGGCTGCATCTGACTTTGACAAGTCAGTTAGCATCTGGGTCTCCAAAGCATGAGTCACTGTCACCAGGCATTTGTCCCGTGTGGAAACACACATGCACACAGCGGGTCCATCTGAGCTCTGTCTTCTCTCCCGGTGACGGGCGGAAGGGAAGCTCCGTGAGTGGGGTGGCGTGGCCTGTTGGTGCTATTCAGCAGAAAGTCACCAGCTCCCGCACCAGGCCTGGCAAACAGGTGCTCAATAATTATTTATCAAATAAGTGAAAAACGTGGATGTTGCTCATTTGTACCTTGCCTCACGGGGCTGCTGTCAGGAAGGCACTAGGCGCTCCTCTCCCTGGCTGCTATCATAGATATGAACACCAGGGGGAAGCACAGGACCGGGTCAGGGCCGCCTAACTACCACACAGCAGGAAGAGGGGTCCTGCCACAGCTCCCCCTACCCGTGGGTGGGACACCTTTAAACAACCCTCCCTGCTGGGTGCCAGGGAGCTGTAGGCCCTCTCAGATTCTTTCATAGGGCTCAGCCTAGCAGGAGACCATCTGGGACTACATTATTAAAGGAAGGGGTTTTATCTGCCGGTGGCACACAGGATATGCTGAGCACAATGACCCTGTGTTTCAAGCTGAGATGTTCCGGGCTGTGGTGGTTATACAAGAGCTAAAAAGGTGAAGAGGGAGTGGGTGGGGGAAACTGTTCAGAGAGAGGCAACAGCCTGTGCAAAGGTCCTGAAGCAGGAAGATGCAGAGCTGAATAGCCTCTTTATCACACAGACTTGCAGCAAGAAGCAGAGCTGGGGCTGGAGCCCAGGCTTTTTGGCTCTCCATCCAGACTCTGTCCTTCATCCTGGTTTCTCTTCCAACAAGCTGTTTCTCTGACGTAGCAGCAGCTGGGCCGGAGGCAGAGGAATTTTGGCCCCGATGCCGCCTGACCTGACTCCCCCAGTGAATGAACTGATAAGAGATCTTAATTTTAATGTCTAGACTAAGACAGTGACCAAGTGTCCTGCCGCAGATGGGGTTGATATGCATCTATATTTGGGGGAATGAGGTGGCCGTCTCTGTGACCACACTTCAGTGGCCGGCAGCCAGGGGGCTGGCCGAGTTGAGCACAGAGGCTCCTAACAGGGAGGGGGCATTGGCTGGGAGTCAGCGACACTTGGAAAGTTCCAGTTGAGACTGACCCCTCATCTAAATGAGCATTCCAGAGGCTCCGGGGCCCAGGACAGGGCAGCCCACTTATCAGTCAAGACAGATAGAGTCACACTCAAACCAACAGCTCCCACAGCCCGGGCTTTGGGCCGCTGAGACTTCTGTCTCGCTCACACAGCGTCCAGGCTGGGAGCTGGCTGTGCCTCCATCGCTCAGAGTGGTCACCGCAGACCGGCAGGGAAAGAGAGCAAGGGGGGCGTGGGGCCTCAAGATGCTTCCATCTGGCCGCAGCTGGCGGGAGTGAGTCGGAGCCTGTGGTCACGCCCCATGGTGCGGTCCTCCTCGGTGCAGGAGGGGAAGCCGGGAGCAGTGGTGTCCCCCCATAGGCAGGCCTGATGGGAGACTCCTGGGAGCCACACCTGGGGCTGGCCCTTGTTTAGCGGAGGGTTCCAGGGGCAAGGCCACCTGCTGGGGACAGTTGTGTCATTTACTGAGCACTTACTATCTGCCTGGTGCTCCAGGGGCCTCATGACATTGAATCCTTATAACCACAGGCTTGGGCGGGTACTGATCCCAGCTCCTGCTTCACAGATGAGGAAACCGAGGCGTCAAAAGGTGTAAGCAGTCAGGCCGCGTCCCGGCAGCACGTAAACCCCAGGGGACTGTCACAGCCAGGACTCCGGCCCTCAGGTCTGTGCCCCGGCATTGGGCAAGGTGCTGGATAAGCTAGGGCTACTCAACCAAGGGAGGCCCAGAAGGCCGTGGGCGCACCAGAGAGCCGAGAGGACCCCGGGAGCCGGGGTTAGCCCTGCAGCCCACGGAGGGGAGAGGGATGTCCCCAGGGGGCCCTTGCAGTGAGCCAGGCTCTAAGAGGGAGGTGGCCCAGAGGAAGCCAAAGACATTTTGTGTCACATCACTGGAGATCTGTCTGGGTTTCTTCCTTCTTTTTTGGTACCAGGGCCACTGAGCCACATCCCCAGCCCTTTTTGTATTTTATCTAGAGACAGGGTCTCGCTAAGTTGCTCAGGACCTTGCTAAGTTGTGGGGCTGACTTTGATCTGCCCATCCTCCTGCCTCAGCCTCCCGAGCTGCTGAGATTACACATGTGTGCCACCGCGCCCACAGGCCCTGGGTTTCTTGAATTTCAGTGAAGGTGCACGGCTTTTTGGTGTCTCCCCCTTTTATGGTTGTTTTTTTTATTGAAAGATTTTATAACACTCAGAGTATTGCATAGCTCTCCCCAAGTCTCCCAGGGGCTCCCTTCCTGGCTCTGCCAGGGAGGAAATGACCCAAGACTCACCACGAACCCTGAGGTGCCCACTCCACCCCCCTCTCTTCTTTCTCATTCTCTAAATACTCTCTCACACACTCACACACACTCAGACACACTCACACACAGTCATACTCACACTCCCACAGTCACACACTCACACACTCATGTTGAGAGCCACAGCCGAAGGGGCCCCAGCAAACTTCCAGCTGCCAACTGATTGGCTCCTCTGCAGTGATGCTCATTGGGCTGTTTCCCCACCCTTTCAGACCACGGAGCTGCTCATTGGGGGACTTTTTTTGGCTCCGCCCACACAACCCAGCCAATCGGCCTCAAGAGCAGGAGGAGTGGGGGAGGTGGAGAGGCTGGTGTGGGGGTGAGAGGCTTGTGGGAAGCCGGTGGTGGCAGTTGGGCTCTGAGGGTTTTTCCTGAGGAGCTGTTTTGTTTGGCGTGTGTGGTTCTAAAAATAAAGTTAGTTTCTTTTGACAAGTGGCTCCTGAATTGTGCCCAGCCAGACTGCGGCATTTGGTGGGCCACACAGGGAACGACTGAGGACAAGTGATAAGGTAAACTGCTCGCCCCTGAGGGCAGGGCGAGAGGATGGGTAGCCATTTAAGATTCTTCTTTTGTTTTGCTTCACTTTTGTTTTAAGTTGCCTGTCCCTGGAGATGAGTGAGACGGAAGAAAAACCGCTCACATCTGAGGAACAGATAGGGAGAAAGGACGGATGGATATTTCAGGAGGCTATTATAATGATTTTGTGTTGTTCCAATTTTGTTTCACTCTGTTTCAGTTTTGTTAGGCATTATCTTGTTGGGTTGTATTATAGTAGAAATATGGGATCAGAAATTAGTAAAAAACAAACTGAAAGAGTGTTAAGTAAATTGTTAGAGGAAGGAGGCATCTCAGTAAAATGAAGAGCAGTCAGGGCATACGTTGATACAATACAAAAATGTAGCCCATGGCTTTTTAAGGAGGAGTTGTTAAATATATCACAGTGGGACCATCATGGTGAAGATTTAAAAAGAATAGAAAAGAAAAGCCCAGGGACTCTGCCAGTTGGCACATTGCCATTGTGGACATTGGTATCTTGTTTGCTTAGTCCAAAGCCTTCAGTTCAGACAAAGGTAGAGGAAGGAGAAGACATATTGATTCAAGTAAAAGAGAAGGTCTCTCAAGTTAGTCAGAAAGAGGAAAAGATTCAAGTAAAAGAGAAAGTCTTTCAAGCTAGTGAGACAGAGGAAGGAAGTTTAGAGCAGAAAAAGCCATCAGGGGAAAAGTTACAACAGGAGACTGCTAATAACACCTTTCTATCAGAGAGCGAAAGTGTCCAACCAACAGTACCACCTCTACAGGAGACTGCTACTAACAGCATTCTATCACCAGAGGGCGTAAGTGTCCAACCAACAGCGCCACCTCTACAGGAGACTGCTACTAACAGCATTCTATCACCAGAGGGCATAAGTGTCCAACCAACAGCGCCACCTCCATATGCTGGGAGGCCCCCAAACCCTGCAGTTGATAGTTGGGATCCTGAGACAGGATCTCAAGTATTAACATGCCCTGTATTTGAGATAGGAGGGCAGCGAATTTACCATGCTTTAAATTTCAAAACAGTGAAGCAGCTAAAAGAGGCTGTAACAACCTGTGGTCCTCAAGCGCCCTTCACTGTAAGCTTGGTCAAATCCATTAACAACTTTAACATGATGCTAGCAGATTGGGCTAATATGTGTAAAGCTGTGCTAAATGGAGGACAATAGCTGTTATGGAAGGTTGCCAATGAGGAATTTTGCAAGAAGACGGCTAGGCGAAATGCAGCAGCTGGTTATCCTCAGAGAAATCTAGATATGTTGTTAGGAAAGCGACCTTATGAGGATCAGCAACAACAAATTGCATATGATCCTGGTGTATATGCACAAATTGCTGTAGATGCAGTTAAGGCATGGAAGACTTTACAAGGACGTGGAGGTTTACAAGGTCAATTATCTAAGGTAATACAAAGAGCTAATGAACCTTATGCTGAATTTGTAGATAGGCTTATTCAAACAGCTACCAGAGTTTTTGGGAATACAGAACAAGCCATGCCATTACTAAAACAACTGGCTTATGAGCAAGCGAATCGTTGGTGCAGAGAAGTCATTAGACCATGGAAACATGAAGATTTAAACACATATATTAAATTATGTAGAGACATTAATGAACAAAAGCAAGTCGTGGCGGCTGCAGTAAATCAGGCTTTAGAACAAGGGCAAGTCGTGGCAGCTGCAGTAAAACAGGCTTTAGATGCCAGGCCAAGAACATGCTACAATTGTTAACAAACAGGACATTTTAAAAGGAATTGCCCCATAGGAGGAGGGTTTAACAAAACTAGGTATCAAAGGAGTAGAATACCGGGTATTTGCCCATGATGCTGTAGAGGGAGACATTGGGCTAATGAATGCCGTTCTCAAACCACCATAGAGGGTACTCCATTATCAAAAACGAACAAGGACCAGGTGTTTATCCACGATATCGTGGAGAAAGGCATTGGGCTCCATTGCCAAAAAATGGACAGGGGGGGCCCAATGCTCCAGGCCCCAAAACCACAAATATACAGAGCACTGGAGGAACCCAGCAACCCCATCAGGGTAGTGCCCAGGACACATTGTCCACCAGATCCCTCATCAGACAAACCAGAGAGAGCACAGGGTTGGACATCTGCACCTCCGCCAGAGCAGTATTAACTCCAGAGATGGGAGTTCAAATCATTCCCACAGGAGTAAAAGGACCTCTTCCCCAAGGAACAGTAGGCTTATTATTGGGACACAGCTCTTCTACTCTAAAAGGACTTATGATAAGTCCTGGGGTAATTGATCCCAATTATGAAGGTGAAATAAAAATTATAGCCAGTTCTCCAAAGGGTATATCAGTAATTTCACAAGGAGATAGAATAGCACAGTTACT
Organism: Ictidomys tridecemlineatus; assembly: GCF_052094955.1. NCBI lineage: Eukaryota > Metazoa > Chordata > Mammalia > Rodentia > Sciuridae > Ictidomys > Ictidomys tridecemlineatus. Next base: position 190,585,140 of record NC_135480.1, on the reverse strand, counting down.
AATAACACCCAGCCTACATGATAAATTTTCCAGTCGTACTGTAGAAAGAGGTTCCAAGAGATTAGGCTCCACAGGTGTAGATTGGGCTATGCTTTCTTTAAATTTAGATTCTTGCCCCATGCTAAAACTAAATATTCAAGGACATGAATTTAATGGGCTACTGGATACAGGTGCAGACCTTAGCATCATCTCTCGTCAAGAATGGCCAAAACACTGGCCATTACAACAAGCTTTGAGGCCTAGGAGTGGCGACTAATCCCCATAGAAGTGCAATGGTATTAGATTGGAAGGATCCTGAAGGATGTGAAGGAACTATACAGCCATATGTATTGGATCATCTTCCCATAAATTTATGGGGATGAGATGTCCTAGATTAGGGTTAGGGTTAGGGTTAGGGTCAGGGTCAGGGTCAAGGTCAGGGTCAGGGTCAGGTTTGACATTAACAAATAACATCAACCAAAATGCACCCACTATTATGACTAGACAAGGTTTTAGGAAAGAAAAAAGATTAGAAAAACAAGAACAAGGTATAGCAGCACCAATACAAATAGATCAAGGAATGGAGAGACATGGGTTGGATTTTCAGAAAGGGCCACTGAGACAATAAAAATTACATGGAAATCAAAAAGACCAGTATGGGTTCCTCAGTGGCCCCTTACTAAAGAAAAGATACAAGCAGCTCATGACCTGGTCAAACAACAATTAGCGGAAGGACATATACAACCTTCTGTATCTCCCCATAATACTCCCATTTTTGTCATCAAAAAGAAATCTGGTAAATGGAGATTATTGCAAGATTTAAGAGCCATTAATAATGAGATGGTTATTATGGGACCTGCTCAATCGGGGATTTCTCAATTGTCTGCTTTGCCAAAAACTTGGTATGTTTTAGTTATAGATATTAAAGATTGTTTTTTTTTCAATTCCAATTCATCCTGAGGATAGTCCAAGTTTTGCATTTACTATCCCTGCACTGAATCATGAAGGTCCTGATCAGAGATATGAGTGGAAAGTACTCCCTCAAGGGATGGCTAACAGCCCAACTATGTGTCAAATTTATGTTAACAAAGTAATCCAGCCACTTAGAAATCAAAATCCTGAACTACAAATATTTCACTATATGGATGATGTATTATTAGCACACAAAGATAAAAACACATTGCTAGAATGTTATGCCACACTTACAAACTTATTAAAAAATTATAATCTAGAGATAGCAATAGATAAAGTACAATTAAACTTTCCAATTAATTATTTAGGAGTTCTATTATCCTCAACCATGGTCCGTCCACCAAAAATTCAAATACGAGTAGATCAACTCAAATCACTTAACGACTTTAAAAAGTTATTAGGAGACATAAATTGGATAAGGCCTTATCTAGGTATACCAACAGGAGAGTTGGGACCTTTATTTGATATCCTAAAAGGTCCATCAGATCCAAATTCACCCCAAATGTTAACACCTGAAGCAAGAAAGACATTAAAAATCATTGAAACATATATGGAAAATATGCATTTGGATAGAATTGATATAAGTTTGCCTTTATTATTTATTGTATACCAACAAAAAATATTCCTACACGAGTATTTCGGCAAGAAGGTCCATTATTATGGATACATTTAACTTATTCTCCTAACACTATTCTTACTAGATATCCTGAGGCTCTAGGACAATTGATACTCAAAGGAATAAAAGCAGCAAAGGGAGTGTTTGGAATTTCTCCCAAGAAAATTATTACTCCATATACTATGAATCAAATTGATGAGTTAGCTGATGAGTTAAATACTTGGGCAATAATAATGTGCAAATCTAATGTTTCATTTGATAACCACTTACCATCTAATCCTTTATTGTCTTTTTGGTCATTGCATCCTGTAATTTTTCCAAAAATGACAAGAAAAACACCTATTATGAATGCTCCAAATATATTCACTGAAGGGTCAAATAATGGTACAGCAGCAATAGTTACACCTGATCAAACTTTTACATTTTTAGTACCCAAACAATCAGCTCAAAAGGTAGAGCTTAATGCAGTATTACAAGCTTTTGTGATGTTTAAAGATTCTGTATTTAATTTATTTTCCAATAGTCAGTATATAGTTAATGCTATAGTATCCCTTGAAGATGCTGGTAGGATTTCCCTTCCTCTACTGTTTTCTCTTTGCTTTCCACTATACAAAGTCTAATCTGGGACAGAAAAGATCCGTTCTTTATAGGACATATCAGGGCACATACAGGATTGCCTGGAGCCCTTAGTTTGGGCAATGATTTAGCAGATAAAACTACATATGACATACATATTTTCTCTACACTAGAAGAAGCTACACATTTTCATTAAAAGTTCTATGTCAATGCTAATACTTTACAAAAACATTTTAAAATAACTAAGGAACAAGCTAGACAAATAATAAAACAATGCCAAAATTGTGTGACCTTTTTATCACAAGTTAATCTTGGAGTCAATCCTAGAGGACTGATACCTAACCATATTTGGCAGATGGACGTCACACACTTGGCAGAATTTGGAAAATTAAAATATTTGCATGTTACAGTTGATACTTCTTCTGGATTTTTGATGGGCTCCCTTCATGCCGGAGAAAAAACTAAAGATATTATAGCTCATTGCTTACAAAATTTTGCCACTGTGGGCGTTCCAAAACAGTTAAAAACAGATAATGCCCCTGGTTATACTTCTACCTCTTTTAAACAATTTTGCTCATCATTTGGCATTACTCATATAACAGGAATCCCATACAATCCACAGGGACAAGGCATAGTTGAAAGAGCTCATCAAACTATTAAAATGTACTTATTAAAGCAAAAGGAGGGAATTGGGAAGGGATATATATTCCCCAAAGATAAACTTAAAATAACCCTTTTTACTCTAAACTTTTTAAATTTGGATTCATCAGAACTTAGTGCTGCGGAAAGGCGTATATGTCCAAAAAATGTACATAAGCCCAAAGTACTTTGGAAGGATATTCTAACAGGACAATGGAAAGGTCCTGACCCATAATTGTCTGGAGTCAGGGGTCTGTTTGTGTGTTTCCACAGGGAGAACAGCAGCCTATTTGGATTCCAGAAAGATTAACTAAAGTGATTTCTACAGACCAAAAAGAAGATGACTTGGCTCAAATCCATAAGAACTGATATCCAAAACTCCAGTTTGGCTATTCTTACATCTTCGACAGAACCAGGATGCTTTTTTCAATATCTATTTTATTATTGCCCTTTCCCATATCATGAAGTTCTATTTTGTTTTTTGAGCTCATACAGACCTAGGTTAATGTTTTGCTGATCAGTTCTATTTTTTTGACTATAAAGTTTTTAAACATTGCAAAGGAGATTTCACCTGTAAAAAGTTATAAGGCCTTTACTATTATGTTATGTGTTGTATGTATTATATTATGTGTGCACACTTGTGTTTTGTGTTATATGTTTTAATGTACATATATCCATATATCATATATGATGAGCACTCATGAAAAAATGGATCCAAATATTTTTTTCACGTGATTTAAATGGTTTAATTTAAATTGGGTAAACAGCTGTTGAGGATTGTTTTAATATATGAACAAAAAAGGAGGTTAACAGATCTGTTTGTTTACTTTCACCTTTCCTTTTCATTATATTTAATAATTCTGTTGAAGATAAGGTACATTGTTAAGAAAATTGTTTTCTAAAAAAAAGAAAAAAAGAAAATTGTTTTCTTTTAGTGCCTTCTGGAATGTTATATAATTTTTTCTTTAGCCATTATTGCCAGAATTCCTATCTTCATCCCAGTGCTGGTGAAGACAAAAATAAAACCAATCTACAGCTTCTGCAATAGCCATCACTGAACTGCTTGCAAAACTTGCCTGGACCATGTATCACTTGTATGCATTGTGAACTCACTTGTATGCATTGTGAACTATCTGTTGGTGCAGCAACTTGTGTTAGTGTTGGGGTATTTATGCTGATGGTGACATCGGTGGTACAATTTTTCCAAAAGGAGCCATCACTGAACTGCTTGCAAAACTTGCCTGGACTATGTATCACTTGTATGCATTGTGAACTATCTGTTGGTGCAGTGACTTGTGGTAGTGTTGGGGTATTTTTGCTGATGATGTCATTGGTGGTACAATTTTTCCAAAAGGAACCGCCAATTGGCTTGGTGTATCTTCCTCCCTTCTGCTTGTCATGGTTGTTCAGCTAAAATTTAGGGACCAAGAGAGGTGAGGCAAAGAACCTCACCCCCCCACACTGATACAAAGACCTATCCACAGGTGTGGCTGTATACTGGACCTGTAGTCAGTGATGGGTAAGATCCAATTGCAATGGTATCAACCTAAGACAGGAGGCTGACGCTTTGAGGTCAGCTCATCCGATGGTCAGCTCATCCGATAACGGGTAAGGACCACATGTACTATTGGACAACCTAAGGCAGGCACGGTCCCTAAGCCACATGCTTGTTTAAACAGAAAGGAGGAGATGTTGAGAGCCACAGCTGAAGGGGCCCCAGCAAACTTCCAGCTGCCAGCAAACTTCCAGCTGCCAGCTGATGATTGGCTCACAGCGGCCCCAGCAACTTCTAGCTGCCAACTGATTGGCTCCTCTGTAGTGATGCTCTTTGGGCTGTTTCCCCGCCCTTTCAGACCACGTAGCTGCTCATTGGGGGACTTTTTATGGCTCCGCCCACATGACCCAGCCAATCAGCCTCAAGAGCAGGAGGAGTGGGGGAGGTGGAGAGGCTTGTGGGAAGCCAGTGGTGGCAGTTGGGCTCTGAAGGTTTTTCCTGAGGAGCTGTTTTGTTTGGCGTTTGTGGTTCTAAAAATAAAGTTCGTTTCTTTTGACAAGTGGCTCCTGAAATGTGCTCAGCCAGACTGTGGTGCTCAGCCAGACTGCGGCACACTCACACACACTCACACACTCACACACTCACATTCATACTCACACACATACACTCTATCACACACTCACACATACTCACACTCACACACTCACACACTCACGCTCATTCGCACACACACTCACACACTCACACTCAGCACACACTCACACTCACACACACTCATCTCATAGCTCTTGGGCTGCCGACCGTTCTCCAGCGCACACCTGCAGCACAGTAGAGAACCAGCAGTGACCAGGTGACAGCACCGGCACAGACACACTTCCCCAGCTGTCCCCACGTGCCGGGCCAGGGTCCCTTGGTCATCCCGTGTGGCACTGGGCTGTGTGTTGGTTCCTCGTGACTCTGAGCTTTGGCCCCGTGTCCTGCCGAATGCTCCAGGGACAGACGCCCCGGTCAGCCTCAGGTCCACGTCTCCAGCCAGGTCAGCAAGAGCCATCAGCCGTCTCAGGGGACAAGGCTCAGACTGGGGGCTGTGGAGGGTGGCTGTGGCCTCACCGTCCTCAGAAGACATCGCCTGTGGCAGCAAGGACTCCCGGTGCCTTTTGTTCCCTTCCCGGTGCTAAGAGTGGGACCCAGGCCTCGGGCCTGCCCGCAGGGGCTCTAGGCTGAGGGACACGGCCTCTGGGGCAGCCTCAAGCCTGTGAACACCCTGGTCGCCAGGAATGTCACCGCGCTCTTCACTGCACGGATCACTCTGGCCTAATCCCTGGGTTCCAGGGCTGAGGGGCGACAGCCGCAGGAGGGGCAGGTCCTGGAGGGAAGGCAGGGATAGCCCAGGTCCACCCTGGCTGCCTCAGCCCCAGTGCAGCCCTGGGACCACCTGAGGGACCACTGGGGACTCGGCCTCGGCAGGAAGCAGCGTCTGTGTGACACCCTGGAGGACACGCGTGTGCCATGGACATCTGCTCTGCGCCGGCCTAGGGGCCTCCTGCACCCCCTGAGCTTCCCCTTCTCTGGTGAGACCGTGGGTCACACAGCTCCATCCACGTATTTCAGAACAGTGTCCCTATCACCTGCCCGAGTGAGAAGGTGACAGTGATGACAGCGATGATGGCCGTCTCTCCAGCAGGACACGGAACTGGGCGCTCTTAATAACGGAGAAGCAAGGCCCCAGCGGAGGGGCCTGGGTGACCAGGGTCAGGACAGGTCAGGCCGGCTGTTGGGCCACGGGGCCACACAACTGAGTCCCTGTGGCCGAGGTGGGCGCAGGGCCCAGGGCCGGTCGCTGAAGCCCGCAGTGCCCGAGTCCTCTGGGCCTGGTGTGTGTCTTCAAATTCAGGCCGAATCCTTCTCCTTCATAACTTGTCCATTGTTTTTTCTGTTTTGAAGCAATGTTTCAATTTGTCACCAGAAGAAAATAAATCTCCTTCCTCATGGACCCAAAGGCACGTCCCCCTGGAGCGCTCCAGGACCCAGCAGCGTGTGACATCTGTGAAGCAGCGTCTTGAGGCCAGGAGAGGGACCTGCGCTGCTTCAGGGGGCTCTGCAGGGTGGAGAGGGGCCCCCACTGCAGGGTACTGGGGAGGCCCGCAGGTTTCGGGGGTCACCCCTGGTGAGGCGCTGTCACCCCACACTGTCCTCGCCTGTGTCCAGGCCTCTTCTCTGCAGGGCCTTCCCTCCCAGCCTCCCCCGCACACTGGGTTTTACACAAGCCTGTGGGTGTGGCTGGTCAGGGTTGATGACCGTCCCCATCCTGCAGAGGAGAAAACCGAGGTCCAGAGGAGCAAAGGAACCAGTCCTGGGTCACACATCCAGTTCTGCCAGAAGTCTGTCCACTCAGGTGTTCCCACCACATCTTCCTGTCCCCAGGCCCCCTCCCTTCCCCACAGGGAGGGACAGCTCTTCCCCGGGAAGATGAGCTGATGCAGTAGCCGCAGCTTGGGAGCCCTCTGGTGGTGCCAGGGAGGACATCCCACCTGCTGCTGGCAGGTGGCAGCCTCAGGGAGGGAGTGCGAGGAGAGGGAGGCCGGAGAGCTCCCCAGGCTGGGGAGCAGCCTGGACCCTCCTGAGGGGACAGGGCGTGGCAAGGACACTTTCTCAGTCCAAACTCAGTCCCCATAGGGAGCAGCAAGCGTCCTGCCAGAGATGCAGCCCAGCAGAGGCTGGCTGGCCTCCCCTCGCCACAGGGGTGCAGACAGGGACCTCAGGACCCCGTGGAGTCTTGGAAGCCCCGTCCAGTCGGAAGGTGAAGCAAGTCCGTGCTCGGCCTCACCCTCAGTTTCAGCTGCTCTGTGAAGGTGGCGGAGGACCCCGGCGCTGGAGGCCATGCCTGCTGTCCCCACGTGATCTGGCAGAGGACTATGAGTCTCCCAGGGAGGGGATGACCACAGAGCTAGGAATCAGGAAACCTCCCCCAACCTCACAGTGTGGCTTCGTGGATGCTGTGTGTCTTTGAGTCGCTTCTCCTCTCTGAGCTGTCCATTTCTTTCCAGACAATGAGGATGTTGTTCTTCCTACCTCAATGGGCTGGTCTTGGATGTTCTCAAGACACGGACGAGGAAACAGATTTTCAAAGTATACTGTAGCATCCTGGAGGCCATTAGAATACTATTGTCCCCATTTTTCAGATGGAGATACTAAAGCCCAGAGAGGGGAAGCACTTGTCCAAAGTCACAAAGCATGTCAGGTAAACTCAGGACCTGAACCCAGGGCTTCCCCTGAATTCAGAGATGTCTCTCTCAAAAGTCCCTGGAGCAGGACCACTGGAAAAAGGTAGGCTCCTCTTCCCACAAAACCTCACCTCTCTCAGGCTCACACTCAAGGCTGGGAAAGATGCTCACAAGCAGCGTGCCAGGGACAGGCTGGGGACCCCCCAGGTCTGCCCCAGTTGTGCCTGTTTTGGAAATCCAGGTCCCAGTGTGTGAGAACCAGTCGCCAGAGGCAGGAGGGATTGAAAGACAGAAGTGAAAGGGGACCAGTCAGGGCTGCCCAAGGCACAATTCCTTAGGGATGGACAGACAGACAGGAGGGACCCGCTCACCAGGGGGAGGAAAGGGCTTGTGGCCGAGCCAGACAGAGGTGACCTGGGCAGCTGGAGTGCTCCCGGCTCTCGCAAAACTGTGAACGTGTCAAACATTGGTTAAGACAAGGTTCCGGGCCTGTAGGAGTGATACCCATGAACCCCACTATTATGCAGGGTTGTAATGCACCCAGAAAGACATGGGAAAAAAATTTAAAAGGAAAATCTGAAAAGAAAATAAAGAAAAAGACAGGACAAAGGACTCGCCCAGGTGTCAGGGCCACTCAAGGGTTTGGCTGAGGCATGAACACCTGGGCTCGTCCTGTAGGTGTGAATGCAAGGTCACCTGTGGTGCAAACTGGTGATGAGACCCAGATGGCTGGAGTCCCATCCCGCTGGGTCCCTGCCCTCACTCGAGTTCACAAAGTGCTGGACCACCTTGGCATGTCCTTGTCCCTCCCCAGGTCTCAGTGTCCCTGTCTGTACAATGCAGGGGAAGTTCAGTGTTGATCCCTAACCACTGTTGGTGACAGCGCTGGTGTACACCACACAGATGACCATCCTGTGGGCCCAGGCAGCATTGTTCAACCCCGGCCCCACCCTGGTTCTGACCATCCGGCGTCCTCCCCAAGCCTGGAGGCTCCAGATGCAGAGGTCCTCTGGGCCCGGGGCCAGACACGGCCAGCACATCTGCTTCCACTCGGCGTCCTTGGCCAGCCGCCCTGCCAAGGACTTGGCTGCAGCCTGGAAGGCTTTCAGGGACCCGGGAAGACCACAGGGTCCCAGTCACTGGAGAGACACAGGCCCCTGGCAGGCAGCGCTTTCCACCCCACACCAGCCTCCGGCCAGCTCTGGGCCAGACCCCAAAGGCCACGTGGGGCAGCTACTCAGTGACGGGGGGGGGGGGGGGTCATGGGGCTGAGGAGGGCCAAGGGGGGACCTGAGTGGCTGACACTCACGGATGATGGGGGACAAGGATCAGGGTGGGAAGGGCAGAAGCAGAGATGTGGCGCTGGCCCTGGGTTGCTAGAGGGGGGCTGAGGGCAGGAGGGCTGAGGGCGCTGGCAGAGCTGAGTTCAAGTGCTCGGCCACCAGCTCGGGGGCCATCTTGGGCACACCCCTCGCCCCCCTGCACCCTAACCTGCACAGTGGGGCGGTGATGCTGACGGTCACGTGTCCTCGTGGGAATTAAATGAGCCAAGGAATGCAAACTCTACATGAGAACATGCCCAGCAGCCCTTGCTGTTATTCTTAGTATTCTTGGCATTCATGTGGGGGAGGGTGAAGAAGGTTCTAGGTCCATAACTCCCTCCATACGTGTCCCCAGTGGGGAGCCAGGCGGGTTTCAGGATGCCCCCGTGGGCCTGGGTGGGCAGAGTCAGAACTGGGAGACAGAAGCCAGAGTTCTAGGCCCGTCCTGTCAGCCCCACTGAGCAGCCTCCGCCGACTCTGACCCCACAGAGCTCCAGATCCACAGCTCCGAAGCCCTTGCTCAGCCGGCGGTGGAGAGTCTTTGTAGTAGCATAGGCCAGCCAGCAAGGCCAGCCTGTCCCTGGAGCGAGAGGCCCAACCCTCTCCAGCAGTGCGACTTCCCAGCGGCGATGAGGCCACTGGACTGCAGACTTGCAGCCATCTGTGCACCTCATTCCTAATGGTACTGATGGGCTCAGGGGACTAGGGACAGGCCAAGTGTGGGAGGACGGGCTTTCTGTGTGCCCTCCCCTGACGGCACAGGGCCACTCTTCTTCTCACAAGAATGTCGCCATGATGGGCCATTAGTTGATGCACAAGTGTTTGCTGAGCGCTTACTGTATACCAGGTGATGAGCTGGACCCGGGGACCCAAAGGGCAGAAGATGTGGTCTAAGGAAGCGAACGAAGTCTATAACAGACAAACTGGGGGTTGCTGCTGTCCCCAGGATGTCTAGCAGACTGCTGTCCCTGGGATGATCAGGATGTCCAAGAAGGAGACTGCATAAGAAGATACTAGAAATAAGGTGGGGAGACGAAGGCACCCAATTTTTTTTTCTCCTTTCCCTGGGTTTTGACCTTGAGCCCTGGGCCCCGCCCCTCTCACCAGCCAGGTCACCTGTCCCCATCCTTGAATCGGGCCTTGGCCTGAGCCTTGTTTTGGCAGTGAGTGGTCAGGAGGTGGATCCAGACGGAGGCTGAAGACATGCCTCAGGATTCCACCTTCTCCTCTGGGCTCTGCCTTCACCGCACGCAGCACCTGCTGGGGGGGGGGAACAAGGGGCACAGAAGACAAACCAGGTTGTCTCAGCCCTCCCACGTGAGGCCAGCCAGGGCCAGCATCAGCCCATAGCCCAGCAGCTGAGGGGTCCAGCCAAGATCCGCAGAGGACCTCCCTAGCCCTCAGCTGCTGACCACACACCCAAGTGGCCCAGTCAAGGTCAACCAAGGTCTTCCCAGGTCGGCAGAACCACAGGACCTACCCACCGCTCCTTGGAAACCTCAGACAGGTGCTGTTTGAAGCCACTGGGCTTGAGGACAGTTTGTCACCCAGCAACAGGTCAGTGATACGAAAGAGGGACATTCCGGGCACAGGAACAGGGTTCGCAAAGACTCATGGACAGGAGAGAGCTTAGTGAGTTGAGAGAAGCAGAGAAGGCCCACGTGGCTGGAAGGACCAGGCCCAGGGAGGACAGACAGTGACACTCCAAAAAGGAAATGCGAACCAGACTGTGCAGGGCCCTGGGGCAGGAGCCTGGATATTCTTCTAAGTGCATGGAAGCCAGGGTAAGCTCTACCAACGCGGCGGAGGAGGGGCAGGGGCCACATGGGCATCTGATGCAACTTAAAAGGTTCCCCCAACTGACCGGGGGAAGGACTGATAGGACCAGGGGTGTGAATGGAGAGATGGGTCCCCTTTCCAAGCAGGTCTCGAGCACCAGTCACATCAACCCCATCAAGTGGACAGATAGGGAAACTGAGGCTGAGGACAGCAAAGTGCCCGTAATCACACAGCGAGGTGGGACTGAATCCCTGCTCCTAAATGCTCTTTCCTGTTTCCCATAGGTTTACCCAGGAACAAGGGGAAGACGTCCCTCACCCTGACCCCCAATACCTGCCCACCATGCCACCAGCCCTGCCCGCCGTCTCTCCATCCATCCTCCCCTGCCTGTTCCAGCAGGTAGCAGAAGTGCTGCTGGCCCACCCTCTGCCCGTTTCCTCAGACTTCCACCCCCAGGGCTCAGGGCCCACTTTGGTCCAACTGTGGTCCTGCCTGGGGCAGCCTCCTCACCAACTGTGGCCTCTCTTCCTCTCAGTGCTGGGGGGTCACCTGGTCATGCCACTTCCTCTCTCTGCTCAGAAATGTTCCGGGGCTCCCTGCTGCCTTCAGAATAAAACCCAGACTCCACGCTCTACAGTCTGGCAGGCAGGACCTTCACGGCTGGGCCCAGGCCGCCTCTCCAGCTGGAAGCCTGAGCTTGGCAATGGTCTCTGAGATTCAGATGCAGCTCTGCCCTAACTGTGCGATGAGGGCCGATCTCCTCACCTTAGCAACTCCTTATTACTAAAATGAGTCCACTAACGGGACCTGCCTCAGGTGATGGGGTAAGGAATGGCTCAACTGCCTGTCCAGGACCTGACTTGAAACCAGGTTCAGCAAATGGCTACCTGCTACTGCTATCCTTCCACACAGGACAGGAAGTTCAGATTTTCCTGGTTCATGAGTCATGGAGTTTGTGAATATTTTTTTCTGTGCACAAATATGGTAGCTGACCCACATCTAGTAAGGAAGTGGCCTGTTCGCTTGCTGGATCTCAAAGCCAGAACTGCCCCCAAACCCTCCAGATGTTCCCTTCTCTGCAAGGTAATATTATTCCATGGGCCGCAGGGTCCTTTTCTGCCCCAAGACCTGGCTTGGATGGAACCACTTTACTACTCTTTCCACTCTGCAATGGAAGCAGATCCCAAAATCCCAGAGTTGGTTGAGGAATCCTTTGAATGGACCTCTTCATCAGGCAGAGAATCATGGCATGTTCCAGGGCTTTTTATTTTTATTTATTTATTTATTTATTTTGGTGTCGGTAACTCGGGATTGAACCCAGGACCTCACACGTGCCAGGCCTGTGCTCCACCACTGAGCTACACCCCAACCCCTTCATGGCTTGATGCACTCAGTGGCTTCTGCTCAGTACTTTCTTTGCAGAGGTCTGAGGGAGGGGCTTCTGCACCAAACCCAAGCACTGAAGCCCTCTCTCCCTGCCTTCTGATGAATAGCCTGATTAAACAGCCCACCAAAGGGTTCTCAGTTAATTAAGGTCTGCTCCGGGATGATTTTGTGACCCTACTCTTAAGAGCATCTGCACTTCTCTTGGATAAAATAAAATTTAAAAAACCCAACAACTAATTAATCTCTGCCTCTCAAATACCTCATTACACCCAAATCCTACAGTTTTTCTTATAAGGTGCATGTTGCTTCTTGTGTAATAAGAACAATTCATTAAAAATTTTTTTTTAAAAAATCAGAAAGGATGTATAGACTTGGGCAATGCTATCTACTGACTGGATTCAATTGACATTTCAAGGACACTCCTCCCAACAATGGCAGAATCCACATTTTCTAAGCACACGGGGGCATCCACTAAGATGGACCATATGCTGAAGCATAAAAAGTTCTCAACGAATTTAAAAAGATTGCAATCATGCAAGGTCTGATCTCTGACCACAGCAGAATTAAATTTGAAACCACTCACAGAAAGATGTTTTAAGAAATCTTTAAATATGTGGAAATGATACAAAAATAATCCACAGTGCATTAAAAAAAAAGAAAAAAGAAAGGCCGGAAGGAAGGTAAGGAGGGAGGGAGGAACTCTAGAACAATATGCCTCACCCTGAAAGGGAAAGAGCCTTTATTTTTCAGAAAAGTGAATCTATGAATCTAGCAATGTATAAAATGACCATATCCACTTATCCCAGGAATGCAAAATTGGTGTAACATTTGAAAATCAATTAACATTATTCACAATATTGACAGAATAAAGGAGGAAAAACCACATGAGCATTTCAACCAATTCAGAAAAAAAATGGCAAAATTCAACACTTGTGCATGATTTAAAACTCTCAGCAGGGCTGGGGCTGGGGCTCAGTGGTAGAACGCTTGCCTAGCATGTATGAGGCCCTGGGTTTAAACCTCAGCCCCTCGTATAAATAAATAAAGGTATTGTGTCCAACTACAACTAAAAAATAAATACTTAAAAAGAAACTCTTAGCAAACAAAAAAAAATGGAAATTCTTCAATTCAGTAAAGGAGATCTAGGGGGAACTTAGGGCTAAATCCTCCTTCCTGGAGAAGCCTGAATCTGGGAACAAATGAAGTGCCCACTCTCGCTGCTTTGATTCCGCACCGTACAAGAGACTAACCAGTGTGATAAGGCAAGAAAAGGAAATAAATATGTATATATTGGAAGATAAGAAGTAAAATGGTCTTTATTTGAAAAAAAAAGACCCTCCAAAACTAATAAGTATAGATATGGAAACCCCTAAGGATTCTAATAAAAAGCTATTAGAACTAATATGTAGGTTTACTAATATGTAAGTTTAGCAGGATATGAGATCAATATTCCAAGGCCCTGAGCAATTCAGCAAGACCCTCCCTCTAAATAAAATATAAAAAGAGGCTGAGGATGTGGCTCAGTGGTTAAGCACCCCTGGGGTTAGTCCCTGGTAACAAATAAGCAAACAGATAATGAGATGCCAGCGTCCACACACCAGAAGGGCTAAAATTAAGTTGGCTGAGAGTTCCAGATGTGGGCAAGGAGGCGGAGCAAACAGAACTCTCATAGCAACTGCGGAGATAGAAAATGACACTTTGAAAATAGCTTATTAAGTTAGGCGTATCATCACCACATAACCACTCCTACACAAGTCCCCATAAAGACCTGTAGGTGAAGGTTGACAGTAGCTTTAACCGTGCTACCCCCAAACTGGAAATAATCCAATGTCCATCAACCGGTGACTGTATAAACAAAGTGTGGGACATCCATACAATGCATTACCACTCCACAGTCAAAACCAACACACTAATAGGACACACATGGGCGAATCTCAAAACAATTTACTGAGTAAAGAAGCCAGATGCAAAACATTACCCACCGGCGTGGTGCCATTGAGATGAAACTGTAAAAGAGGCACGGCAACTCTGTCGGGACAGAAAGCAGATCAGGGTTGACGGCGGCAGGGCAGAGGCATTGAGAGGGTGCCGTGTCAGCTCTCTGTCACAGTAACAAACACCTGAAACAATCAACTTACAAAGAGCAAAGGTTTCTCTTGACTCAGAGTTTTGGAGGTTCCAACCCATGACAGATTGACCCTGTTGCTTGGGCCGGTGGTGAGGCAGCACACCAAGGCAGGAGCCCACGGTGGTGCATCACATGACCAGGAAGCAAAAGAAGAAAAAGAGGAGGAGACCGGGTCCCTTCAAGGGCACTTCTCTTTAGAAAATATTTTGGCGTTATTTATTTAAAACAATGGAATGCATACTCTCTGATCCAAAAATTCTACCCTAAATATATGTCCTAAAATCTGAGTGCACACGTGCCCTAAGAGACAAAAGAGTTCAGAGCAGCATGGCTGGATGTCCACCAGCAGGAGAACAGATAAATAAATGCCGTCATGCAACAGAGTAACATATGGCACAGGAAAGGAGTGAACCGCAATTCTATGCTCCAACTGGGTGGGAATCACAAACGACATCTGGTAAAGGGGCCAAACACACAAAGTACACACGGTACAATCCTGTACACCCAAATTTCAAAAAATGGACAAAAGAACCAGGTGCGGTGGCTCATGTCTATAATCCCAGAGGCTCCGGAGGCTGAGGCAGGAGGATCACAAGTTCAAAGCCAGCCTCGGCAACCTGGTGAGGACCTGAGTTTATCATTTCTGCTGGTGAACTCCTATCCACCCTCCTGTTGTGTATTTCATTTAGAGACCCTGTCTCTAAATGAAATACACAACAGGGCTGGGGATGTGGCTCAGTGGTTAAGCACCCCTGGGTTCGATCCCCAGTACCAAAATGAATAAATAAATAAATAAATAAAATAAAAAGTAAACTCTGGGTTTAGGACTATCCATGTCAATAGCAATCAGGAAAATGATCAAAAATCAAGATCATGGCTAGGTTTTGCAGGGGGAGAAGGGCATACTGGGGACTCCTGTAGCTGGTAATAGTCTACATGGGATCTGGGTACGCAAGTGTTTGCTTTAAATTTGTTTGTTAAACAAAGACATATTTTATGCACTTTTCTCTCAATATAAAACATTCCAGAATAAAAATACTGTAAACAGAGTAAAACAAGAAAGAATGTGTGGTGAGATGCGCAGCGGAGGCAGGAAGGGACTCAGGCCTGGGAAACCTCGGCAGAGTGCGGGACTGGGGGGCTCCTCCACAGGTGCACTGAGGTCCCCCACAAGGCCCAAGGACAATAGAAACCACACATTCTGCCCCTCCAGGATTTACATTCCAGGAAGGGAAACAGGAATCCAATCCGCAGGCTGTAAATGTCTGCATCACGGACCACAATAATGCCTGAGGGTAACTCCCGGGGCCTCTGTGCTCCTGGGAGGTGCCCTGAGCCCAGACCTGGAGGATGAGCATTGGCTGCTCAGGAATGGTGGGTGGGAGGGGGCAGAGGGAGTAGCGCCCAGTGAAGGTCCTCAAGAGGGAAGGAGCATGACTGTCCTCCCCACCCCATCTCCATCTGCTGAGAGACCCATGATGGAGTCATCTGAGACAAGTAGCAGGGAGGGGCGGGAAAGGGTATTTGAACTGGGTTTTGGAGGGTGGATAGGAGTTCACCAGCAGAAATGATAAACTCTTGAGGACATCGGTGTCTTGCTCATGTTTGCCCAGTACATAGCTGTGCCTGGCAAATGCACGCTGATTTCTCCTGGAAAGTGAAAAGCCAGAGAATTGAATATAGAGGTTATAAAGTGGAGGCCACTGGCCTTGATCTCAGAGAATTAAGATGCAAAGAATGCGGGAGCTGTGGGAGGGTCCACTTGGTGTCCTGGACTCTGTCAGTCAGAAGCTTTATTGGCCCAGTGACGTCACCATGTGGGGAGGAGAGGGCAGCTGGAGGGGGCAGAGATAAGACATCTGCTGTGGGAGGGGCTGCGGGGCTGCCCCGCCCCCGTGGCGAACCTGGCTCGCAGCGGCCCCCCCCCCAACCCTAGGGTCCCATGAGGGTGACAGCAGCGGGGCCTGGGACGCTGGAGCCAGATGCAATCAGAGTGGGCAGCCGTGGCTGCGGTGGCTTTGGAATCTGGTTGTTAGCGGGCGGCGCAGGGAGCCGCGCTGTCGCCCCTGTGTTTATCTGGCTCCACTGAAGGGGCTGGAAACTTGATCCCCGTGGGGACAGGGCCTGGCCTGCGGCTGCCTGGAGTCAGGCAGAGCCCTGGCCTCTCGGGGCTGCTGTCCTGTTATCTGGGGGAAACCGAGGCCGGGGAAGCCACCCAGATTAGGCAAGAGGGACTTGTCTCATCCCACACTGGACACGGAGGGCCTCGGATGCTCCAAGTTCTTGGCCAAAATGCTTCCCAGGTAGCATCCCCACGAGGACACTACTGTTATTCTTGGGGAAACGGAGGGCAAATCATTTGCTGAAAGTTACACCGAGCTGGGACTGGATTGGGGTTCAGATCTGCCTCATTCCAAAGCCAGTGTCCCTAACCACTTTACCACCCTGCCCACGAAAGCAAAGTTCACTGGGTGCCTTGAAAGTCTTCAGCCACGTGAACTTCCCTCCTGTGGCTGGTCCTGGGTTTGGGGACGTCTGTCCTCCTCTGGCCTGGCCACCCTTCTCCCAGAGAGCCTTGAACCTGGAGTACCTCTGAGTCCCCCCTCCTCCAGGCCCTGCATTCCTGCCTGACTGCCCCACGGCCTGCAGGAACCCTGATGGGGTCTGTGAACATGAAGCTCCCAGCTGCAGATATTCCTCTCCAAACTGGCCTAGAGAGGTTGGGGGCTGGCCTCTGGTTCTGGCACCCTGTAGCCCAGCTCCTGGCACAGAGAAAGGATGAGCAAATCTTCCATCTTGGGCACCTCTCATGGGCATCTGTGCTGCAACAGAAAAAAACAAAACAAAAAAACACCAAAAACCACTGCTAATAGCTGTGTGGCCCTGGGAAAGCAATGCAACCTCTCTGAGCCCACAGGCCCCCTCCACAAAATAGGAGATTGCATCCATTCATCCCAGGATGCCATGCATGCAAAGGGCTCATCAACACTCCATCCTGGATTTGAACTTGACAATTTTTTAAGTTTTTTATTATTTATTTATTTGTTTATTTTTGTCTTTTGACTTCAGTTTTCAGAGTCTCTCTTCTACAATGTGCTACCAGTTTCTGGGGAACAGAAACCTGTGCCCACTGCCCAGATGCCCATTGCAGCCCAGGAATGTGGAACTGCAGGGCTGATCCTAAGGCTCCCCTTCCCCTGGCCTCCTGCTTTCTGTTCAGGGTGTGGGACTCCTGCAAGCCTTGACCACCCTGTTCACACCTCAGGCCAAACCCCCCTTGGAGCCAGGGGGTCCCGCCATTGCTTCCTCTTTGAACCAAGTGTCCACCCTGCACCCCTCTTGTTCCAGGTCCAGCTGCTTTGTCTTCTGGGTACCTTCCGGAAATGTCGGCGGGCTTGCTTTCCTTTGCTTTGATGTGACAGCCCCTCTCCCGCCAGGCCTTCTAGGGGAATGCTCAGGCCTTCCGCGGGGAATTCCAAGGAACCAGACCCAGACATCCAGGACCCTCCCCACGGCCAGCCGGCTGCTGAGCAGGAAGGTGGCCCCAGGCCCCTTCCTGACAGATGGAGGGAGAGAAGCTCACCAGCCAACCGCGGGCATTGCCGATTGACTCCTGGCTGCCACCTGCCCCTCCCGGCCCTGGGGCCCACCAGTGGGGATCTGCTGCCCCCCTCCTGAGGCAGGGTCCCCTCTCGCCCGCCCTGAGGGATACAAGGACCAGGCTTTCCTGCATAAAGAGTGCCAGGGCCTGGTGGTCAGCAAGCCTCCAGGCTTCCTCTGTCACCATGGCCCGAGTCAGGATCTTGACCTTGAGGGTAGACTGCTCCCGGTGGGGTGGCAGCAGGGCCTGGTGAAGAAGCAAAGTGGTGTCAGTCACGCTCGCACACACGCACACACACACAGCACACCCTTCCTAGAGTCAGGGTGGTGCGGAGCCCACAAGTCTGCTAGACTTCTGAACACCTCCTGGCCCCAAGGCCCAGGACCAGGCCTGGAAGGAGACCAGGAGTCCCAACAGCCTTTCTGGAACCCCGTCGTCAGGTGGAATCCTAGAGCGAGGCAGCCTCGTGCTCCTGCCCAGAACAGACGTCCTCTTCCAGGTTCCCCAGGGACACACACTCATTACCTGTCAGGGCATCTCCCCTAGTCAATGACTCTGGAGTTGGCCTGGAGCCACAGAGAGAGGGGAGCTATGGGGTCAGAGGGACCTGAGGTCAAACCCTGACTCCAGTGCTTGGGAGCTGTGTGCTCTCAAGCAAGACACTGCACCTCTCTGAGCCTCTGTTCCTCCATCTGTGCAATGGGGCAGGTGTGAGGATTTGATGAGAGAAAGGGCATAAAACCCAGATGTCTCCCTGCCCCTGGGGCTCGCAGAGAATCACCCTTGTCAGGATCTCTGATAGCAACAGGGAAACCGGTAGGAGTTGTGTCCGGTGCCTGAAATGAGTGACCTTATTCATCCTCACCAGACCTTGAAGGAAACACCCTGTTGGCAGCGGGGGAGGCCAGCCCCGGGCAGCTCTCCAGGGCCACCCAAGCAGAGAGGGCAGCAGGGCTGGCCCCGGGCCCCTGACCCGGGAGCCCGCTGCTCTGACCTGCAGCACCAGCGTCACTCTTCACTATTCCAGGGCTGCCCATCCCCGGCCCCGGTCCTGCACTGCCTCCCCAGGTGACATCAGCTGCGGGTCATCGAGCGCCCTGCAGCGCTGTCGGTTCCTCGGTGGTCGACTGAGCTGAACCTTCGGGCCCTTCCCGGTTTCCAGGAAACCCCGCTCTCCCAGGGCATCTGCGGGGGACCTGGACTGCACCAAGGGCCCCAGCCCACGCAGAGGCCGCAGAACGACTTCGCATCGTGCGCTGGGCGCCCCGTTCTCCAAGCATCCCTTGTCCGGGCCCGCCCTCCGGGGACCTTCTCTGCACGCTGGGCCTCAGTGGCCCTGGCGTCCAGGGCCACAGCCTCCTCGCTCCGCTGGCCCCGCCCCCACCCCAGGCCCCTCCCAGGAGTGTTCTGCCCCCTCCCACTTGCCACCCCATCTCACAGTCCCCAAGGAGGAGCCTCTCAAGGAACTGGTCCCACCTCCTCCCAGGGCAGCGGGCCTTGGAGGGGCTTCTTCCAGAGAGCCCTTGTCCCCTAAGCCTGGTATTCAGTGGCCTCAAGTGATGGTAGCCACATCAGCATAAGAAAAGTTTTCTTCAGATTAAAGCAATGAGCTTTCTTTCCCCAACAACAATCCTGAAATGTCAAAAGCCACTGACCTCAGAAATAAGCCTGCCGAGAATTTCTCAGGGAGGGACCCTTGGCATTGCAGGTCACTTCAAATCCCTGACTTCCCCGTGCTAAATGCCAACAGCACCCCAACTTCATCAACCTAAAGCAGTCCCCGCATTTCCAAAGCCTCCATCTGTCACACACACTCATTCAGACCATGAACACACACATACACACACTGGGTGGAGAACTAAGACCAGAGAGGCAAAGAACTGTGGCTGAGATCACACAGCAAGTAAGGCCAGAACACAGGCCTGGGTGTTGAGGAGAACTTTCTTCCCAGTGTGGAGGCTGAAGCTCTCCTTCCACGAGGCTCAGAGCTGGGGACAAAGGCCCTGTTTTGCACCCTACTCCAGATTTCTGCAAACCCAGTTCCCTAGATCCCTGGCACAGACCAGCGGGCAGCCAGGCAGAGTCCAGCAGAGGAAACCTCAACCTCTCACATTTTGAGGAATCGGCGGATTTTTGCCTGGTTCCCAGTAACCAGAGACATCGACGTCAAGTGAGGTTAACGCAGAGCCCTGCCCAGGAAAGGCTGAGCCGGCCAGACCTTGTCCTGGCAGCTACAGGAATCCCCCCCACCCCAGAACGAGAGACCTCTCCAGCCTGGCTGTGGGGATTTCTGCTGTCAGCTGCCCAGAGAAGTGGGGTCCAGGGGCACGAGGGAGGATTTCTAGACTCCAAAAGCCAAATGCCCAGCAAGATGCCTGGACCCAACGGGAGGGCCCAGCAGGCCAGACCCACAGCTCCAGTTCCACCCCAGGACAGAGCAGCAGCTGGTTCAGCGGTGGTGCGCGCCTGGACTCCACCTCCTACAATGTGCAGGGCACTGCCACCCCTCCGTGGAGGGACCTTAAGGTCACCCTGCGAGGAAAGCGCAGCATCCCACCTCATAGGAAACAGGCGCGAGGCAGACCTGCCACTTACCAGCTCTGAAGACGTGCAATCTAACCAGCTGGACTTCGGTTTCTCGGCTGGATCCTGAGGAGGTAGCCCGCCTCGAGGATCTTTTCTGAGGTTAAACGAGGCAAACCTTGGTTTGCCCAATGTCTGGCAATGTCAGAGGGTACAGAAATTGAGCAATGGGAACAAGCACGTGGAGAGCACAGACTGATTATGTCAAAACCACACACACACACACACACACACAGCTGGACTCATGTGTCTCTTTAACATATAGTCACTGGGGTGACTCTGGCAAGGAGGGCCTTTTATCCTCAGTGATCGTAGTGACAGTCCCCTTAAATGGCAAACAGTTTGCTGGGAGCATGAGAATGTCCCGGCCCATGCAGAATTTTCTGGTTCAGAAATAGGGACAGGAAGCCTCTGTCCCTCCGCAGGCCCCACACTGGGAGCTGAAGTTTCCAGCCAGCAGGGTTCTATCAGCAGGGGAAGGAGGAGCTAAGGAAAGGCCCTGGAAAGTTCTTCCCCCTGGTTCACTCTGTCTGCAACTGACTTTCTCTCAGGCAGGTTCATGGTGTATGAAGCTCAGGGCTGGGCAGCTGCCCTCCCACCCAGAGCCCCCCAGCCCTGCATGAAAACCCCCCTTCCAGAAGATTCTCTGGGGCAGGAGCTGGAGGTGAGCTCTCCTGGTCCACGCGCTCTCTGGGGGGGATTGCTCCTCAGGGCTCAGCCCCCCCTCCCTCCCCGACACTGGAGCTTTCTCAGCCCCCAGTGGGCCCCAGCCTCAGGAACACGGGTCAGCTGAAGGAGGGGGCTGCCCACGGCCCACCCCCCAAAGCTTTTTCCAAGGAAACTGCTCACGTCCCTCCTTCCCCTTCCCCCGCATTTCCTACTCCTGCGCGGTGCATTCTCTGCCATTTCCTCTGCAAATCTGTGGTCAGCGCCCAGCTCATGGCCACTTGGGAAATGAGACCTATTGTCTATTGATACCCATTGTCCAAACAGGCCAGCACACAGTGCTCAGCACCCCTGCCCTGCTTGTGGCCACGAGGCCACTGAAGACTGCCTGGACTGGTGGTGAGAAAAGCATTTTTTTAGGTAGCAAGGAATAGAATATTTAAATTTTATTTTTAATTAATTTATTTATTTTGGCACCAAGGGTTGAACCCAGGGCCCAGAGCGTGCTAAGCCTAAGCTCTAGCGCTGAGCTAAACCCCTAAATCCTATTTTAAATGAATAAGGTAATATATATTCTTTATAGAAAATTCAAAAAGGCATAGGAGAAAAATAATGAAAGTGGCCCCTAATTCTAAAGTTTTGTCTCCCGTCCACATATTCAGCTGGATCATTTATAAAGATAATTTGTGTCTTTGTTCTGCACCCACCCATATTTCCCCTGCCCCCTGCTCCATCATAGGACACACGTGTAATTCGTGTAGCATAAAAAAGTCACCATTGTAAACTGTATTTGTAGACTCCAAAAGCCAAATGCCCAGCAAGATGCCTGGACCCAAGATGCCTGGCTTGTAGTGTAGTCTCTGTGTTGTCCAACAACGATGCTATCAATTCTGGGACCTTTCCAACACCCTCAAGAGAAACCTCTATTGATTACTAGTCAATGCTAAGTCCTCCTCCCTTGGTCACCAGCGACCACTATTCCATGTCCTCTGACAAATCTGTGCACTTATGACTCTGGACAGGTCCTGGGGATCACGCATATGGCCCTTTGTGACAGGCTTCTTTCAC
Organism: Ictidomys tridecemlineatus; assembly: GCF_052094955.1. Taxonomy (NCBI): domain Eukaryota; kingdom Metazoa; phylum Chordata; class Mammalia; order Rodentia; family Sciuridae; genus Ictidomys; species Ictidomys tridecemlineatus. Next base: position 190,563,106 of record NC_135480.1, on the reverse strand, counting down.
TTAGCATCGTGTCTTCAAGGTCCGTCCGTGCTGTGCCCTGAACTGGTCCGTTGGTCAGCCGTGTGGATAGGCCACATTTTGTTTTTATGCGTATATGAAGCACATTTGAGTTTTCTCTCCTTGTTACCAGTTTTGAATGACACTGCTGTGAACGTTCATGTGCAAGTTTCCGTGTGAACATGTTCTCACACCCCTCAGGTCTGTAGCGGGGAGTGGAATTTCTGGGTCTTGTGGGGAGTCTATGTTTAGCTTTCTGAGGAGCAGCCAGACTGTTTTCCACAGTGGCTGCACAATTTCACATTCCTACCAGCAATGAAGGGCGATTCCAATTTCTCCACATCCTCACCAAGACTGGTTATTTTCCCTTCTTTTTTTAAATTATAACCATCCTCGTGAGTGCAAAGTGATACCTCATTGTGGTTTTGATTTGCATTTCCCTGTTGACTAATGCTGGGCATGAATGTGCTCTTAAATGGATTTTAAGGGTCATGAAAATTTCATCATAGATCACTATATAATGTATTTTCAACAGGATATTATCAAATATTCAGGTTGTTTCTATTTTTCTAATTCATTCCTTTCTTTTTTTTTAAGAGATAAGATCTTGCTATGTTGCCCTGGCTGGCCTTAGACTTCTGGGCTCAAGCTGTCCTCCTGCCTCACCTCCTAAGCAGTGGGGACCACAGGTAGGCACCTGGCACCTGGATTACCTCCCTCTTACCTGTAAGCTTTCTATATTGTCATCATCAGACTCAACGACATCCATTCATTCAGTATCAAGCTGGGGTTGATATCCTTGGTGCAACTGTACGGTGCTGAACAAAACTAAGGTCTGACCCCTGCCCTCCTGGAGCACACATTCTGGCAATTTATGAAATAATCATGCAGATTAAGTCTGTCACCAGAAGCACTGATGCGCAGGATTATGCAGGGAAACCACGGAGTGTGCCTAAGGGGCACAGGGCGGGGGAATCCCAAATTCAGAGAGAGTCCATCAGAGGTACAGGTGGGTCCTGGACTTGTGCCTGGTGTAGAAGTGGGTCAGTCTGTGGGACTCAGCCCTCAGCCTGTGGGGTCTCCACAAACAACGGGAGACGGTGTCAGACTTGAGCTGGGTGGTTGGACACCCGTGGGTGTTGGAGAGCCAGAGATCAGATACGGGAGCCCATTTCAACCATGGCCTCTCCTATGGGGGAGGGTCCTCTACTGGGGGGACACCGCGAGTATGTTGAGAAGTCAGGAGTGAGGGCCAAGACTGTGAGACACACCAGAAAGGCCAAGGGAAACGAGGGACCGCTGGGGCAGCGGAAGCCGGGAGCTCACAGGAAATGGGACAGAGGCCACCGGAGGCAGAAGGTATGGGACAGACAGGAGGGGAAGCCCGCCCCAGTGGAAGAAGAGGTGGACGGGGTGGGAAGCTCTTGAGTCAGCTTTTCCACTACTGTGACCCCCAAACCTAACAAGGTTAGGTGTTTCTCTCCTAGAGGAGGAAATCTGTTTGGTCCTCACAGTTTCAGGTCTCAGTCCACAGACGGCCAGCTCCGTGGCTCCAGGCCCGAGGTGAGGCAGAGCATGATGGTGGAAGGCTGTGGTGGAGGAAGGCAGCTCAGGACATGGTACCAGGAGGCAGAGGGAGCTCCGCTCACCAAGGACAAAACATAAACCCCAAAGACACACCCCCAGTGACCCTCCTCCTCCGATCTCACCTACCACAGTTACCACCCAGTTAATCTGTCCCAATGGATCCATCCACTGATTGGATTCCAACTCTCATCATGAATCCTTTCACCTCTGAACCTTCTTGCACGGTCTCACATGAGCATTTGGGGGACACCTCATGTTTGAACCACAATAGAAGCAGGAGCAGGGGAGCTTCAGAGCAGGATTGGAGGAGACAAATTCTCCTGGACCTTGGACTGGGAACATTTCCACTTGGGAGGGTTTTCCACACTCCACCAGCCCTGGCCGAGCTGCGGCAGGAAATGTTTTCCTCATTTCCTCCTTGTTGCTGGAAGCAATCTGACGGCATCTCTGCTCCTCACACAGGTCTCACGCTCCCGGCATGGGGCCTCGCCTGGGTCAGGCACCCCCAGCCCCATTTTGCAGAGAGGGAAGCTGGAACAGAGGGGACGCTCAGTAGAAAGGCATGGAAAATCCTTTGCCAGAGTAGGCACCAGCAACCAAGAACAGGGCTGCTGGGGACCACCACTCAGATCCGGGGACCGCCATGCCCAGGTCAGACTCTGAACCACTACAGGATCCTGAGAAATGCTGACACATCTGCAAAAATGAGTGACCGCTGCATCTCTTCTCAGGACGTGCATTTGGTGAATCTCTGACAGGAGAGGCAGAAGTTGTCATTAAAAAAAAAAATCAAAAAACTGGAAATTTAAGAATCCAGTAGATGAACAGACGCTGTCATTTGTTTGAGGAACCCAGCATCAACATTTAAAATCATCGATACCATTTCACTTTTAAATCTGAAATTTAAAAAAAAACTTTATAAAATCAAGAGATTTGAAATCAAGGGGTCAGAAGGGCTGACAAATGTTTGCCTCCACACCACGGGGACACCTGCCACTCACGGGTCCAAGGAGCCCCAAACTTAAATCCCCAACATTCCAAAAAGCCAAAAGAGCCCCAAGGGCTGAAAGTTCTCCAGATTTTAAGATTCCAAAGATTCTAAAATTTCCAAGATGTCAAGACTTACAAAGATCCTAAGAATTCCAAAGTTTCCCTGGTTCTCAAACTCCTGTAAGCCTCGACTTCCTAGATCCTGGAAAGCCCTGACTCTCCGCGGTGCGCCCAGGTGGGACCTGGCAGGAGGAGACTTTCCGCCCTGGCCCACCCTACCTGCTGGTCTGGCTCTGGCCCGAGGCGAAGTCGCTGAGGGTCAGGGAGGAACAGTGATTTCTGAGCTCAGAAGGGTCTCCAGGACAAGGGGCCCAAGAGGCCCTGAGTGGGGTGTGTTGGACCTTAACTCTTCTCCATGCCCCCGGCCCCCACTGTCCCCATCCCATGTCCCACCTGGTCATCTGTTCCCCAGCTCTGCCCTCTGAGAGCTTCCGGTCTAGGTCTAGTCAGGGACACACAGCCCAGCGGTCCGAGTCCTGGAAAGTTCGACAGGACACATGAGCCCCTGCCCTGCCACCTTCTCCCCACTCCCGGCTGCTCCCAGGTCACATCCCGAGGGCACCAGGCAGTCTAGCAGGGGGAGGAAGAACCCAGAGGCGCAGTGAGAGGGGCTCCTTCAACCTGATCCCACCTTGGCTTCTGCTGTATCGTCCTGTGGGTCTATCTGCCCACCCCAGACCTGATCCTCTACCTCGTGACCCTTGGGGCGTCCCCAGCCCAGCTTCAGTTCTGGTCCTCAGGAGGTGGCCACACCCCATGCCTCAGGGACAGAGGAGACACTGAGGAGGAGAGACCACAGAGGAGGCTCAGAGCAGAGCTGGGCTTAACTCTACCCTCTCACCGGAAACTCTGCAAACACCTGTTTCCTCCACCCAACGGGGAATTTAATTCCGGTCACACTCGGTGGTGGAATTGGGACTCACTGGGCACCCTCCCCCTCCGCAGTGTCCCTCTCTGCAACCCCCCCCCCCCAAGCAGTGTGAGTGTCCCCCACAGCAGTGGCGTAGAGGAGGGGCGCTGCTGGGGTGGAGAGCGGGGGCTAGGCTAGAACGTGAGCGCTGATTGTGGGCCCCAGATCGGCCTCCCTGCTCCATTCATGAAAGGGTATTTTTAGCTGAGGACTGGCTGCCTGCGGTCTGGGTGGGGGAGGCCAGGCCATGTGTCATGTCTGAGTGATCATGGACTCACTCTGCCCAGGAAACAAGCCCCCAGGGGCCAGCTGCTGGGTCCCAGGGCTGCCGCTGTGGCTGGGAAGAGGAAGATGTGCACAGTCAGGAAGCTTAGACTTTCTTACCCGAGGAGTGCCGCAGCGTGGGGAACGATGGTGATTATTAAAACACATCGAGCATTGACGAGGTGCCAGGCACTGCCCACTAAGTTGAGATATCCACTTAGTCCTTCCTGTGAGGTCGATGCTCTTATTAGCCCCATCTCACAGATGAGGAAACCGAGGCAGAAACAGTTGTTTTCCCCTCCTTGGGTGGAGCAGAGGAATTTGAAGCCGGGTGGTCAAGCTGCAGAGTCTGTTGTGCGACGGCCTGGTCACCTGGAATCTGGACCAGGGGTGGACAGTTATCTGTTGCTACAGATCCCTGGCTGGGCCACTCTCAGGCCACAGAGCACTCTGGGATTGCTCAGTTCATCCAGTGTAGCCCTTTTTGGGGGTGCAAAATTGGAAGCCCAGAGGGGGTTCAAGATAAGGAGTCATTTGGCCCTAATTCCCAAGCCATGATTCTTCCTACTGGATGGTTTTGTGGGACAGATTCATCCTGTAGCCCGCCCACCTCCTCAGCCCAACCCTGGCTCCAGAATTCTGTCTGTCCCTGCTCAGGTTGCTCTAAAGCAAAGAGCCTGGTCTCTGGAGGCAGAGGTAAGCCCTGCTCCTGACTTGCTGTGAATCTGGGCAAGTGACCTCACCTCTCTGATCCTCCGTCTCCTCCTCTGTAGAGCGGCAAGGTTGGGCCATCTCCACAAGCCTGCGTTGTGGGTATAGGTTGCCTGGAGCGATTTTTCTCATCTCAGGCTCCTTGAACCACTAATCACTCCCCCGCACCATGAACAATTTACACATGGCCAGGTACTCCTGTCCAGGTCGCTTCCAGAGATGGAGAGCTAGTGGTAGAACTCCAGGCACTGTGACTAGCAGCTGGGCTGGGAAGGGATCTGGAGCAAATGATGTCTCACCTGCCTCTGCCCAGGCTGCAGACCCCCAGCAGAAGAGCTTGGGGCACAGATAGAGGGTTGGGGGGAGAGAGAAGAGAAGGGGCAAGGGAGACAGACCTGCCCGTCCTCTGAGCCTGCAGACAGGCGAGCAGAACAGGCATGGCCAGCTTAGCTAGCTGTCCCCTCATCCCCGGGTGACCCTCCATCGTCTCTGCCCCAGCCCCATCTTAGGTCCTCACTCTCCCACACAGAGAGGGGACAGTCCCCTTTCCTGTTCTCTCTGCCCTGATTTTCAGCTACTTGATTAGGGCAGTCCCTGCCTCAGGGGCTGGGGACCCTTGTGTCTTCCCCACCACCAACACACACGCACACACACACACACACATACACACACATACACACACATGCACACACACGCACACGTATGCACACACACATACACACATGCACACACATGCACACACATGCACACATGCACACACCCTCAGACACACGCACACACAAATGCACACACACACTCATGCACACTCGTGCACACAGCACACTCTGCTCAGGGAAGCTCCACAACCTGGCTCCTGGGCTGGCCCTGGGCTTGCCCGTAGCTCATGTGGGCAGCTCTCAGTGACCTCGGCCCCCTGGTCTGCAGATACAGCCCCCCCATTTGCAAATTTCCTAACAGAAGGTCTGACGGGGCCCATATGGCTCAAGGCAGCCAGTGGGCCGGGTCCTGTGACATGTGTCATGGGCCAGGGGTGGAGCAGCTGCTCCAAAAACAGGGTGAGGCTGAGGAGGAAATGAAGAAATCTCTACTTCAGAAACAAACCCAGTCCACCTAGGATGTAAATGAGTTACGTGGAAAAATGGAACTAACTGATTTCATTCCTCGTCTATTCTTTGCTCATCCAGGAAACTCTCCGCAAACAGGCATGGCTAAAATTAAAGAGAACCTGACACCCCCTCACCCCATACACAAACCCAGCTGCAAAAGGCTTTCAAAAGTCCTTGCCCTGACTCATCTGAGACTCTTCCCATTTGTCATCTCTTCTAATGCAGACAAATCTAACACGTGTGGGTTACTGGTTTTCCACCCAAAGGAGCCAGGATGTGATGAAATGTAACTGCAGATTCCTTTTAAATAAGAAAGATTTTTAAAAATATAAAAATAACAGCAAAGCTTTGAAAAACAGACACAAGGACTTAGCAGCTTGGGGGACATTCAGTGCCCAGCTGTAGTGACCACACTGTGGAGGGGTCCTCAAAATCAGCAATGCACACATCGTTGAAGCTCACAACAACAACCTGGGGCAACGAAAACCAGTGAAATTTGCTCCCTGAACTTCACTTGGGATGGCAGAAATAGGTGACACATTGGGAAAGACTTCCATCTTTACAAAGGAAGGGCTTCACGTTTTTAGCAGGACTCGACCTCATCTGGAAAATGCATTCTGTGGAATAATGAGCTATAAATGATGTTTGACTATGCGCCGGTTTACAAGCCGATCCAACAAAAATAATAAATGGCACAATTTTGAAACCAAACTCTGTAACTAGCAGCTAGAATTTCATCAGCGGAGAAATAAGTGCTTTAACAGTGACTTCAGTTGGATCGAAGACCTCGGGGACCCTGCCAAGAGCTGGAAAGCAGACGGTTTCTCTCCCACCACGTAATTTCACCCTCTCGCCTCAGGCGAGACCCTCACACTCGGTTATGGTGGTGGTGCGGGAGGAGAATCTGCACGACTATAAGGTGTTCAAAGTGGACATCTGGAAGGAGGGGACTTCAGAGTCCTGGGCACTGTGGGTCCTAAAAGTTGTCCACAACAAGTCACTTGGAAGTTCATAAAAACTTCAGGAGGTCTGAGAGAAGAACCAGGAGTGTGCATTTTGAACACTTTGCTTCAGTGGATCTGATGCAGGTGGTCCAGGGAAGCCAGATTGAGAATTGCTGCTCCCCCACTCTGCAGGAAAGGGAAATCAAGGCCCAGAGAGGAACAAAGCAATGCTCCCAGTCACACAGCAGTCCGAAGCCGAGCTGGCCCGTGGCCTGGGCAGAGCTTCTTCCCACTGCATTCCGCCTGCCCACGGACTGCCTCCCGGGGTAGACATTCCAAGGAGCCATGTAACAGGAAAGGAAACGTTGGCCGTGCCCATTCCGATGTTGGAGGGCCCATGGTGACTCCAGATTCCTGCAGACACAGCCCTCAGCGCTCAGACAGCCAAGCTCCATGAGCCTGCTTTTTCCAGATGGGACTGGGGATGAGAGTCCAAAAGCCAGTATTTATTTTTATTTCCCCAAGAAAATAAATCAGCAGCTTTGCTCCATGAGCAGTGGTCAGAGGAAGCAGTATTCCTAGCCGGCGGGAGGTCCTGGACCCTCTCCAGTCCCTCAAAGCCCCCTCCGGTGCCTCAGCATCCCCCAGGTGTCTGACGTGAAGGTGGCCCCCAGACAGCGCATCCCTCGGGCTTCACACTCAAGAACACTCTTCTGCTGACAGCGATGGATAAAGGGCTCCGGAGGAGGAGGGTCACTTTCTTCCTGGATGAAAAGGCTTTTGCCAGCTTCTCCTATTGCCACCCCCCTCAACTGCTGTATTTGAAATGATGGAATCTGATGCTGCCAGGTCCCACCAGCACCCGGAGGTCTGCTTTGCACATCCCAAAGGGGCAGAGCAGCCCCCCCCCCCCAACAAAACCCTTCAGCCCGAAATGTCAGTGGTTTTGAGATTGAAAATCCCCAAGCGTTGGGCATGTTATCACACATGGTGTGAGTCCAGATTTCGCCTCTAAATGCTGTGTGAGCTTGGGCAAGGTCACAGGCTCTCTGGGTCTGATACTCCCATCTGCAAAAGAAAGCAGTAAGGAGAGGCTCCTCTATGGGAACTCAGCTGTTTTGGTCACGGGAGTCTGGGAGCCCTGAGACAATGGCCCTGATTTACACCTCATAAGTGGCTGTCACAGGGAGGGGTCCGCCCAGCGCCCCCTTACCTAAGGGATGGACAATCAGCTGTCCCGAGAACCTCCCCCAGAGCACCGTGTCTGGAACTCCTGCTCCACCAGGAACGGAAAACCCATTATCTGCAGATGACTTCACTTTGCAAAAATGCAGACGGGTGGTTGCCAAGCAGAACTCCAGGGAAGGGGCGGGAAAAGGGCTCAGAGCGGCCTGCCCCTGGCCTCACCAGCATCCAGCACCTCCAAAGCAAGGCTGCAGCTGCCCTGGGTATTGCTAGAAGCCCTTCCTGTGGGCAGTCCCCACCCAATGACTCTTCCGGAAACTTCAGAGGGCCTCTGGGCTGCAGGTGCATCTCCAGATGGAGGCCCTCCAAGCCCAGGGGGTCTTGTTGGGAACTGGACAGAGGAAAGTGACCACCCTGCCCCGACCACTGGTACACATGGCAGTCCTTGGGGCCTCTACTTGAAAACAGGCTCTCCTCCCAGAGGGCGGGTCACGTGGCCACCAACCCAATTTCTTTCTTGACCTAGAGAGGGCATCCTGACCCAGGAGAGTGGGGACAAAGAGCAGCCCAGGGAACGGCTGCATAGATGGACGAGGACCCAGGACTGTGGTCTCCTGGGGACCATAATGTGACAGGCCCTGGGAGTAGAGGGGGCTCAGGCCACCCTGGGAGGGGCCCACAAAGAGGCCTGAGTTCTATTCCAGACACGAGTCTGGACCTCAGTTTCTCCTCTGGACAATGAGAGATTTGGTCCAGAGAAACTGGGGGGGGGGTCTCTTTCAGCTCTAGAATTTGGGGGCTCCAGGAGCTGATCAGAGTAAGTCACAGTCAGAGCCTCATGGGGGCTGAGCTCTTTGGTGGGTGGCAGTTCCCTCCCCTGCCATCAAGAACAGGATCAAGTTCAGCCCCACTGAGCTCTAAAAGGAAGGAGGAGGAGGTGGAGCAACAGCTTGCTGAGGGAGGGGCTGGCGCACTGCCCCGCCCCTCACAGCTCTAAGCACCGCCCACTGCCGGGGGCAGTGTGAGCTAATGGCTAGCGCCCTCAGGCTGGCAGCCCCTGGCCAGAATCGAAATCTTGGTCCGTGCACCTTCTTGCTGTGCCAACTTCATTCAGTGTTCCCAACTATAAAATGAAGGCAGGAGCAAACACTTCTTTGGCGAGTTATTCTAGTGGCCTCCCTTCCCCCTAAAGTAATCGCCAGCCCCCCTCCCTCGCCCTGCTCTGCCCTGCCCACCGCACCCAGGCAAGAGAGAAAGTCAGGGAATTTTCCTGCTTCCCCTGCTGGGCCCCTGTTCTGGCCGTGGCCTCATCCCTCTCCGGGGTCCTCCATCCTGCTGGGAGGCCCTGCTCTGCGATGCTGGTACCTAGCCCTCTTCTTGATCCTTCAGAACTGAAGGCCGACACCGCTCCCTGCTGCTGCAGGTCCTGGTGAGGCACTATCCCCTATAGCCACCCCTGGCAAAAAGTCCCTTCATTACTTCCCCAAAGATGATTGACAGGTGGCCAACGGGCGTTCGAGAAGGTGCTGAAGATGGCTACTCACTAAAGAGATGCAAACCGAAGCCATCATGAGACAGCCCTTCACACCCCTTAGGTGGCGCTGTCCAGAGAAAAGACAAGCGCTAGGAGGACAGGGGGAGACCAGAACTCTGCACGCTGTGGGTGGGACCGGGAAATGTCACAGCCACTGGCAAACAGTGTGGTGGGTCCCCAAGAAACTGGAAAGAGGACTAGCTGTGACCCAGCAGTGCCGCTTCAAGGTATACCCAGGGGAATTGAAGGCGAGGTCTGCAAGAGATGTCTGCAGCCGATGACCAAAGCAGCATTGTCCACAGCGACCAGAGGAGGAAGCAGCCTCGATGTCCACGAGAGACAAGGGTCAAGCAAAGGAATGAGGGTGAAATGGGATATTAGCTTTGAAAGGGAAGGAAACCCTGTCACCCCGTGCAAGGATGGCCCTCGAGGACATCGTGCTAAGTGAAATCAGTCACAAATGCTCTGATTCCACTCACGCGAGGTATTTAGAGTCATAAAGACAAAGTGGGGCTGGAAGGGGGGATGTTGGGGAGTCTTCGTGGGTCCTAGTGACTCTCCGTGTCACGGGATGGGAGAGTTCTGGGGACTGGTCACCTAACAATGGGAACACACTTAGCTCTTCGAAACTCTATACTTGAAATGGTTAAGGTAGTTGTTTTGTTTTGTTTTTTTAAGTATCAAATGGCATATTTTGATCGTGTGCAACTCACTGTGGGTCATTTAAATCTCAGCAAAGCTGCTCATTGGGGTTTTTGAAAGTCCCTTCATTAAATTCTCTTCAGAAAACCGGTGCTTCCCAAACTTGTTTGCATATTCAGACTTTTCTGGGAACCCTTTAAAAATTCCCAAACCCAAGCCACACCCAGAGGAATGAAGCCACAACCCCTTGGGCAGAGCTCGGGCATCTGGAGGTTTTGATGATCCCCAGGGGGCTCAGTGAGCACAAGCCTGGCACCATGGAAGTCGGTCCTCCACTGAGCCACATGCTTCTGGTCACCTGGAGTCACAGGATCTGCACAGCTGACTACTTTCTGGGCCTATTGTGAGCATTAAGAAGAGTAGAGTTTGCGGAGCACTTAGCTAGTGCTCCATAAAACCTACCGAAGCCATGATTGACATTAGTGCTGCTGTTATTATTTCTCAGGGGGCCCCTGGTTGCTGGGGCCTTGGAGAGGCTGCAGAAGGAGGGCTCAGGACCCAATGCAAGCTGAGGAGAAAGCCTTGATCTGGAGGAAAGTCCAGGCTCGGGCAGAGAAGGCACAGCTCTGAGTTGGCTGGGGACCTGTAGCGCATGCGGGGCAAGACTGCCACAATGGCAGGGGGCCAGCCGCAGCTGGCACCACTCAGAGACCCCAGAAAACACTGAGCAGCACCAAGGCCAAGAGCAGAGCTGGTCGTGGAAAAAGCATGGTCCAGGACAATCACACATTAGGGTTTCAGTTGTCTGCCATTGGTGTGGGGGTGCTTTTCTAAATTTGCAGGGGTCCCTAAGCACCTTGGTATCCCCAGTGGCCCCTCTCCCAGCCTCTCCTTGGGGCTCTTGGTGAGCTCCTGGCTGTCACCTCTGTTTACCTCCACGTGGTCATCCTGGCCACTCACCTGGCTGGGTTTCTGGGGCAGCAGGCCCAGACAGGGAGACTGCATCCCCTCCTTTGGGCACTATGTGGGGACTGGAGGTTGTTGAAGGGCCATCCTATGGGGACTGCCTGAAGTAGGGGAGCCCTTGTGGCCAGCAAAGGAGGTGAATGAGGAGCAGAGGCCTCTATTCCTCCCCAAACTCTCCATTCCAGGAACATTTCCTAAGCACCTGCTATGTGCCTGGCCTTTCAGAGCTCAAGTCTGGCTGCAGAGAGCAGGTGTGGAGGAGGCAGCCGGAGGCAGGTAGACAGGGTTCCGTGCTAGCTCTTCTCTGTACCAGCTGCAGGTCCTGGGGGAGTCCATCTCCTCTGGAGCCTCAATTTTATCTTTTGCTAAAACAAGCAATATACCTGTAATCCCAGTGGTTCAGGAGGTGAGGCAGGAGGATCACAAATTCAATGCCAGCCTCAGCAACTTAGTGAGGCCCTAAGCAACTCAGCGAGTTGTCTCTAAATGAAAAAAAAAAATTTTTAAACAAAGGGCTAGGGATGTTGCTCAGTGATTAAGCACCTCTGGGTTCTGGGTCCAATCCCTGGTACCAAATAAATAAATAAAGCCACGCTCACAGGGTTGTGCTAAAGGAAATGAGAGGACAGGCAGGAAGGACCCCTTGCTGAGCTCTACTTAAACCTCCTCCCCCAGGAGGGAGAAGCAGGCCCCTCCCTGCAGCAAGCAGCTCTCAGGGGACCTAGGAGCCAGGAATCCACAGAGAAGCCTCCTGCCTGGAGGTCTCCATCCCGCTGGCCACTGGCATGTGGGTGACAGTGGACAATCCCTCCTGTCTGGAGGCCAGCCTCCCCACTGCCCAGCAGCCCCGCAGCCTGGAGGCCTGGTGAGCCCCTAATACTGTCACTCCAGGGAAGGGGCAAGGGCCTGGGGTCGCTCTTTGCAGGTGGAAAAGTAAAACCCAGGAAGGACACAGGAGACCAGCCAAGTCAGAGCCAGAAGCCATCTCCTCACCCCAAGCCCCCAGGGCCTCTCTACATCCTCCAGAGCCTTGGCCTGGGGGTGAACCAAGGTACCAAAGCCCCGTTGGAAGGAGTGGCTTCCCAGCAAAGCCCTGGGCCCCACTAGGGCAACAGCCTTCCCCTCCAAATAGCGTCTAGACCAGCCATTCCCCTGCTCAAGCACCTTCCATAGCTCCCCATCCCACACAAACATCTTGCCCAGAGTCCAGGGTCCCAATTTCCATCTCCATCGATCTCCCTGGCTCCCACCCTTCTTCCATTCTGGCCACTCTCTCCCCTTCTCCAGGCCTTTGTGGATCTGCTCCTTCCTCCCGGAACACTCTGCCCTGTCTCCTTCCTCTAAGGCCATCCAAATGTCACCTGCTCCCGTTAGCCTTCCCGCTCCTCGTGTCTGACTTGGCCTCTCCCTCCTCTTGGTTGCTGGAGGACACTCTCGGTCACCTTGCACACCGTGTCACCAAATCATCCTCAGCACCCTGAAGGGAGGAAGGGCCCAGTGACCTCGGTGCCCTGTGCCCGCGCCACAGGGAACAAACAGGGACTGTTTGATGTCCTCTGGGAGCAGTACTGGGCCAGAGGTGCCTGCAGGCGGGCGGGGCCCTGGCTCAGCCCTGCTGGGCCTGAGCGCCTGTTTTTGTTTTCCTTCTCCCTGGGCGCAGGCTGCGGGGGTGTTGGAGCCACAGCTGGTTTTCATTGCATCAAGGCTTAAAAAAGCCCTGAACATATTTTTAGAGAGAAGGAAAAAAAGAATATTTCTTCCCTGACCCAAGATGGGGCTTGCTCCAGTTTTCCATCTGCTCTGTCCCTCTGGGTGGAGCTGGCGGGGAAGCCTCTCTGCAGGACCGTCCTTCAGGACAGCACCGAGGAGCTCAGAGCTCTGTGCAGGTCTCCCCTTCCCCCGGGTCCTGCATCCAGCAGAGCCCCGCCCACCTGCCCCTCCCCCAGTGCCTGGATCCAGCAGACCCCGCCCACCTGGGACCAGAATAAGGGATGCACTGGAAGCTTGTTTGAGGGCTGGTTTCCAATTGTCTGAAGACGCTATTGGGGTGAATGAAATACCAGATCATGTCAGGCATCACTGAACTCACAGAGCTTCTGTTGAAATGCATTGTCTCAATCAAAAGATGCTTCATGTATTGGCTCCTTGCTACTGTGTGTGTGTGTGTGTGCGTGTGCACACGCCTGTGCACCCATGCTTGTGCATGACCTGTGTGAATATGGTTCATTTGTGTGACATTTGGTGTATGTGGGTGTGATGTAAAGAGATCGGGTCACACTTTCCTCCCGGTGTGTGTAGTGTAGTGTTTCTGGGACCCCGTGTGTGTTTGTGGTCTGACCTGTCCTGGACATATGTGTCAGAGGCGTGCTCCGTATACAGTCGGGTGCATGCGTGCTATGCATGTTTGGTAGGTGCCTTGCGTGCTCGAGGCGTGTCGGGGGGGTTCAGTGCATGCAGTGTGGGTGCCACTGGTGGGGCTGTTCTTGGTACTGGCCAAAGCACATCTGGAACTGGGGAGAGGTCCCGGCTTCCCCGAGACCTGCCCCCAGCAGCCCCTGCCCTGCCATCAGTCTGGTCTTTGCCCTGGGTCCTAAAACCCCCCAACTAAGCAGCCAAGGACAAGGAGGCTGAAGTGCAGAGAATCCAGCGTCCCCTCCAGGACAGGCCTAGGAGCCCAGCAGCCCCCCCTCCTCCCATGCTGGGGAAGGAAGAAGGTGGCAAGGTGGCAGCAACAAAGACCACAAGTCTCTCAGCAGCACCAGGGCACTCAGGGCCCTGGCACTCCAAAAACCTGCCCTATTCTGTCTTGCACTCACCCATCAAAGGGGGCATGAAACCATTGCCATGTTTTATGGAAGGAAAAAATAGGCTTGAAGAGGAAACAGAGGAGAAGGCAGGCCCTTGGCAGCCCTCAGAGCTGAGAGGGTAGCCCAGATCCATGGGGGCAGCTTCTTGATTAGGGGTTCAAGCAGGGAAGTTGGAGGCATCTTGCAGGTGTGTGGGGATCTGGCTCCTCTAAGGGGTGCTGCCTCCTCTTTCCTGTCTGTAGAGACACAAGCCCTGCTCAGAATCAGAGCCAGGAGGAGGGAGGCAGAAGGTGGAGTGAGCACACCAGGGAAGTGGGCCTTCAGCTCTCCTAGGCTGACTGGCCAGGCCAGCTACCCTCTTGCCCAACTGCCTCCTTCTATCCCCGGGGGCAGGAAGGGCCACGAGGAGCTCACTCCCAACTTCTTAGAAACTGAGGCAGCCCAGCTGGAGTCAACTTCCTGGGAGTTGAATTTTTTGGGTAAAAAGGAAAAACCCGGATTCAAGACCTCCTCAGCCCCAGGGCCCTGGGCACACCCTCCCCCTTCCCTGTGCCTCAGGTCCCTCCTTTGTGACATGAGGATTCCACCTCTCTTCTCAGGGGGAGGGGGGCCATGTGGGAGGGTGGGAAGTTTGGGCACAGGCCCAGTACAGGGAGCACTCATGGACGTGTGTCCTGTTCCCACCCCCAGCTGCCCTAGGCAGCCACGAGGGAGAAACTGGGCTTAACTGGTCCAAAGGTCCTTCTCTTCCTGGCCCCAGAAGGAACTGCAGGGGAGAAAGAAACAACAGTTCTTAGAAAGTCCGCGTGGAGTCCTTCCAGGAGAGGGCCGTGGGTCACCACGGGGCACCTGCACCACGCTGGTCCTCATCCCCAGCGCCAAGGTCCTGCTCCCCACTCCATGCCTGCCCTGCACCCGGGCCGGGGACTCACCACACACCTCGAGGCCCTCACAGGGTCCCTGGCTTGGAATGCCATCGCCCTCCTCTGGCAGCCACCTCTGGCTCACATCTCAAGGGCACCTTGGTCTTCAGCTCCCCAGGAAGCCTTCGGATTGCCCCAGCTCCGGGCCTGTGGAGGTGCCTCCTTCCCCAAACCCTCTCACACTGCTGTCCCGTCTAGACGAGATCACTCCTGGCCCCCTGCCCCGGCCTGGCAGGTCCTCTTCCCCCAGCTCCTGTGGATGTGGGTGTCCACTCGGTGGCCCACCTGGCCCTCAGCACCGACAGTGGCCTGCTGGGATCCGCTTTGGAAACTCCCAGGTCCCACCTTAGCCCCCAGGCCTTGGAGTTCAGGGCCCCGGCGGATGGCAGAGCTTGCTGGAGTCCTGGAGGGAGTGGGAGCAGTCTCAGTGCTGGGCACGACAGCCTGGCGTGCAGGGTCTGACATGGTCACTCTCAGGAACTGCTTAAGCACAATCTCCCAGCAGCTGGGGCGAGGGGACCTGACCTCTGGGAGTGTTCTAGAAACTTCTCTCTCTCCCCTTTCAGAGCCTGTCACCAGTCTCCTGTTAAAATGCCAACGCTGTTCAGAATTCTAGCCAGCGGAATCCTCGGAGGCCCCAGAATTTACTCTCTGCCAATGTACACAAGTGGCTGCCAGCTGTTTTAACTGTTCATAGTTATGGGCTGAAAAGTGACCCCTGAATTCACAAGTTGAAATCTTCACCCCAGTTCCTGAGGTTGCAGCCCTAATTGGAGAGGAGGGTCTTTTTTGTTTTTGTTTTGTAGTGGGGATTAAACTCAGGGGTGCTTGACCACTGAGCCACATCCCCAGCCCTATCTTGTATTTTACTTAGAGACAGGGTCTCACGGAGTGGCTTAGCTTCTCACTTTTGCTGAGGCTGGCTTTGAATTCGCGATCCTCCTGTCTCAGCTTCCCTAGCCACTGGGATGGCAAGCATATTCTCTCAGGCTATATGCAGCTGAAGGTCAGCAGCACAGGCCAGGCAGGAGGAGCCCCAAAGCTGGGGATGTCCTGGCAGAGGGGGGATCTTTGAGGAGGGAGTTGGATTAACTGAGGTCATGAGAGTGGGAAAGACCCTCTTCCCAGTTCCAGACATCAGACTGTATCCTTCTAAGACAAAGGAATCAGAGGCAGGCAGGCACAGAGCAAAGACCCTGGAAGACCAAGGGAGAAGATGGCCACTGCAGGACCCTGAGAGAGGCCTCAAGAGGACCACCAACCAGCCAACCTCTTGGCCTCCAACTTGTTGCCTCTAAGATGTGAGAACAGATCTGTTGTCTGAGCAGCCCCAGCTGCAGGACGAGGTGATGGCGGCCAAGCTGACCACTACAGATGTCCATGTGCCTCTGTCTCTCACTGTGCTGTGGTCACCTGTTTGAGAGCCCATCTCCCCTTGCAGACTATGAGCTCCCTGAAGGCACCTTGCAGACCTGACCCAGGCATCCCTCGGAGCCTGGAACCCATCGCACCTCCAGAGGGCCAGAGGGCATTTCCCAGGTGAACCCTCCCAAGGAGGAGCAGAACTTCATTTTGTGAGCTCTTTAAATCCTCAAATGCTGGAAACAGGAGACCCAACAGCACAGGTCTCTCCTCCCTTACCGCCTCTCCCCAGCTGTGGGCGCCCTCCCGCCTGGCCTGTGCTGCTGACCTTCACCTGCATATAGCCCTGAGAGAAAACTCCCCCCATTTTAAAAGTGAGTAAACTGAGGCCCAGGGAAGACCACTGTTCTGCCCAGGAGCATGCATGAGCCCTCAGGGAGACACAGAAGCCCCCAGGTCCCAGGGAGGCCTGAGAGGGGTCTCCTGGGGCCAGAGGGCTCCTGGGGAGATCCCAGGCCCAGGATTGAACCTGACTCCTCTTGCCCGCTCTGGGTGAGCCCATTCCTGGCCTCTCTCCCTGGGGCCTCAGTTTCCGTCCGCACAATAAGTTCAACAAACACGCGAGGCCGCGAGGGCTTAGCACAGTCTGACCCCCAGAGAAGCCCGGCAGTACCGCTGCAGCCACTGCTCCTTGTCCCTGGGCCCTGCGGATGGCCCACACCTGCTCCCACGGGAAGCCTGACAAGCTCAGGATGAAGGCTTTTCCTGAAGCCAGCAGGGGGGGGTGGGCAGCCTCCAATGACCACCACCCAGCGCTGCCCCCCACCCCACCATTTGCCTTCCTCCTGGGCCTTGCGGGCTGCAGGGCTGGATGGGCTCAAAGGCTCCTTGTTCTCCCCCAGGCCCAGACCAGGCCAGGCCTGCCGGGAACCAGCAACTAAAAATAGCCCTCGGAGTGTCTGGGTCCAGCTGCTATCTCCCGCAGGGGTCAAGAGGTGGCCTGTGCTCTTCCTGGCCACCACTCTGGGCGAAGTCCAGTTTGGCCAGTTCCCAGATCACCCTGACCAGAGAGCCCAAGCTCACACCCACAAAATATCTAGTGGAAAATTCAAGGCCAGTTCTGGTCCGGAGGGCAGAGCTGTCTGTGTCGCAGAGTTTCCGAGTCGCAGGGTTCAGAGGTCAGAGGTGGGCTCAGCCTGCAGTGAATTGGGAGGGAGGGAGGAGGAACAGGAGGATCCACCAGGCCACGAGAACCGGGAAGGCCCTAGAGGGGCAGGGATGGGGAGTCCACTTGGTAGAGCCGAAGGGGGGTCTTCCAAGGGGAAGCTCTGGCTCTGTGGGGATGGGCCCTGGGTGCCAGGCAGAGCTTCCTGACCTTCTCGGGGCCTGGGGGCAGGTTCCATGGACACCTTTACTCCCTGGGCTTCCCCCAGCACGGCTCCGTAGGACCATCCCCAAGCCCCCAGGGAGGAGCTGAAGGCTGGAGAGTGGGGTCCCCGGCCCACCCTACAGGCCTCGGGAGGGGGCTGCTCACCTGTACGTCAGGTCCACCTGTACATTGTGAGGCCAAGGTCAGCAACATGAGTGTGTGTGTGACCCTGCACATCATCGCCGAAGGGAGTTCACGCCAGATGGAAGGCTGGTTTGATGTGTAAAAGTCAATCAATGTACTCTTAGTGACAAGCTAGATAGAAGAATTAGGCTATCCCATCAATTGACATAAAAAAGCATTTAGCAAAGTTCAATGTCCTTCGTGGATGGTAAAAACTCTCAGAAAATTAGGGTAACATCATTCATAAATAAACTTCCTATACATAAAAAATAACTTTTAAAAAAAATTTTTAATTGTAGATGGACATGATACCTCTATTTGATTTACTTATTTTTACATGGTGCTGAGGATCGAATCCAGTGCCTCACACGTGCTAGACAAGCGCTCTACCCCTGAGCCACGACCCCAGCCCCTGAAATAACTTCTTATATAAACAAAGAACATCTACATAAAACCTACACAAATATCATAGTCATTGGTGAAAGACTGAGGCCCCATAAGACAAGTGAAGGAAATAAATTGCATACAGGTCAGAAAGGGGAAAAAAAAACTGTCCCTATTTGCAGATGAATGATTATCTAAAAAGCCCAAGACATCTATAAACAAATCCTAGAACTACTGAGTTCAGCAAAGTCACAAGGTATAAAATCAACCTACAAAAAAAATTTGCATTTCCATGCACTAGTAAAGAAAACCTATAAACTGAAATTTAAAATATAATATTGTTTAATCATGAAACTATGAAATAGGTGTAAGTCTAGTAAAACATATATAGAACTCACACGCTGAAAATACAAAATGTTGATAAAAGAAATCAAAGAAGATCTAAACAAATGGAGATACCTACCACCATCATGGATTGGAATATAAACATAGTACAGTTTGTCATAAATGGAAAAACAGGTACGATGTTATCCCGATTGCAGTAAGACATTTCGTAAGCTAGACAAGATTATCCTCAAATTTATAGGCAGAGGCAAAGTAACTAGAATAGCTAAAGATAATTTTGAGAAAAAAAAAAAGAATAACATGGGAAGATCACTCCACCTAATTGCAAGACTCATAGAATAGCAATCAAGACTCCCATTGGCAAAAGGATAGACACAGATCAATGGAACGGAATAGAGAAGCTAAAAGTAGTCCAGTACTAGTATTTTTTTGATTTTTGACAGAGGTGCAGGCAAAATTCAATGGTGCCATGACACACCCCCGGGACAGCTGTAACAAAGGGGCATACATCATAACAGGTGTTGGTGAAGGTGTGGAAGTTGGAACCCTCCCACCCCACTGGTGCAAATGGCTTGGCAATGTCTCCAAAGGCTGAACATAGTCTGTGTGTGACAGAACAACTCCACAGCTAAGTAGATACCTAAGAGAACAGAAAACATGTCCTCACAAGAACCTGCCCAGGAATATAGCAACAGCATTATTCATAACTGCCCAAAGTGGATATGACACAAATGTCCCTTAACATAATGAAAGAATAAGTAAAATGTGAGATATTATGTAGCATGAAAGAATAAACAAGGCTCATCATCGGAGAAAATGCCCATTTATTGAGGAACAGCTCTGCATATTTATAGAGCCGGGGACGGTTTGACAGTTATGACAGTTTAATGGTTGAACGGTTTGACAGTTGGCTGGGCTGCTTTCTGATTGGTGGGTAAGGATCATGTGAGCCAGCAGGGCTAGTCTGATTGGTGGGTAAGGATCATGTGAGCCAGCAGGGCTAGTCTGATTGGTGAGTAAGGATCATGTGAGCCAGCAGGGCTAATCTGATTGGTGGGTAAGGATCATGTGAGCCA
Organism: Ictidomys tridecemlineatus; assembly: GCF_052094955.1. Classification (NCBI taxonomy): domain Eukaryota; kingdom Metazoa; phylum Chordata; class Mammalia; order Rodentia; family Sciuridae; genus Ictidomys; species Ictidomys tridecemlineatus. The sequence continues at coordinate 190,543,761 of NC_135480.1, read as the reverse complement.
GCAGGGCTCACCATTGGATGGCTCTTCTCAGGGGATGGGGAAGTTAGTCTTTGGAGCCGGGGTGACTCCCAACATAAGCATATAAAATGTAATTATAGATAATGGAATATTATTAGACAATAAAAAGAAACTAAGTACTAATACATGGGGCAACCGATGAGTCTTAAAAGCATTGTGCTATGTGAAAGAAGCCATTTGCAAAGGACCACCTGTGTGATTCCAGGACAGGCAAATCCAGAGACAGGAAGGGGATAGGCCCTTGCCGAGGGCTGGGAGGAGGGCTGAGAGGGAAGGAGTCGCTGCTAATGGGTTGAAAATACTTGTAGGAGGTGAGGCAGGGTTTGTTCTAACACTGGTTGTGATGGTGGTTACTATACAAACCTGTGAATGGACTAAAATTGTACCCTCTGGGTGGATAGCCCCCTATGTGGACATCTCAGAAAGCTGGGTACTTTAAAGCAATTCAATGACTGATTCAATTTGATTCATTTGAATAAATGATGCTGGATCCATGGAACATCCTTGTGCAAAAACAAAAACAACAACAAAAAAAAGAAGTTCAACCTGAAGTTCATCTATGATGCATGTATTAGCTCAAAATGAATCACAGATCTGAATGTTAAAGTATCAAACTTAAGAAAAAAAAATAAGAGAAGATCTTCAGGATCCAGGGCTTTGTGCAAAGTTCTTAGACAAAACATTAAAAGTGTGATCTATAGAGGAAAAAAGAGATGAATTGGACTAGTTCAAAAGTAAAGCTTTTGCTTTGCCAAAAAAAAAAATCTTGTCAGGAGAATGAAAAGCCAAGCTACAGACTTAAAGAAAAGGAGTGCAAACCCCACGTCGACCAAAGTGTCATCCGCAGAATATATAAAGTCCCCCACAACTCACCAGCAAAAAGGCAAACGATCTAATTAGGAAATGAGCAAAAGATGTAGAAGGACAGGTCCCCAGTGAGGGTGTCCAGATGGCGGGTGAGAGGCTCAGCATGGCCAGCCCCGGGGGACATGCAGATGGAGACGGCAGGACGCACACATCTGCTGCTGCTGCGACAGCTCCAACGAAGCACAGGGACAACGTTAAATGCCATCAGGGATTCACAAGAAACGGGTCTCTCTGAAAAGAGTCCCGTAGTTTCTTAAAACCAAAACCTGCACTCACCGTACTGACCAGCTGCCTTGCTGGACACGGATCTCAGAGAAATGGGAAGTTAGGTCCACACAAAACTCCACACAACTTGATAGCAGCTGGAAATGTCATAGCCCCAAACCTGAAATGTCCCTTAGCAGGTGACAGGTTAAGCACACGTTGTTACCTGCACACGATGGCGAGGCTACATCTCAAGGAGGCTCGGCTGAGCAAAGGGAGGCGACCCGACAGGTCAGTGCAGTGAGATTCCCTTCACACAACACTCTAAAGGACGAAGTTGGACAGAGCCCAGATTAGTGGCCGCTGGGGTAGGGAGGGAGGAGGGGATGGTGTGCCCAGCAGAGCACACTCTCTGTGCCTCAGTTTCCTTACCTGAGAAATACAGATTTAGTTTATAAACTTTCTTTTTCTTTTTGCAGTGCTGGGGACTGAACCCCAGGACGCTCTATCACAGAACAACACTCCCAGCCCTTTTTATTTTTTATTTTGAAACCAGGTTTTATTAAATTGCCAAGGTTGGCCTCGATTTGTGAGTCTCCTTCCTCAGCCTCCTGAGTCATCAGTAGGAGATAAACATTGATGACACGGTTCTCAGCACCTTCTAGGTAGGAACTCTTTTCCTTCTCGTAGCTACTTCACAATATAGGTACTATTCCCACACCTGTGTACAGAGGGGAAAGTTGAGGCCCAGAAAGTGAAGTTACTTGCCCAAGCTCAGACAACCCCATAGAAGAGCTGGGAGTTCCCTCAAGCAACCTGGGGACACTGTGCTGCAAGGGGTGGGGGGTCCAATATGCCCTTAACTCCTGGGATCCCTGTGAGTGTGAAAGAAGAAGTCAAGTCAGCCACGTACTTAGCCAGTGCCTGGCACCTCTGAAACTCAGCAAATGTTCTTAGCACCAACACCATCATCACCAGCATCACTGGCCTGGGGGGAGGGGAGGGAGGGTTCCAGGCAGAGGAACTGCTTGTGCAAAGGCCCTGGACAGAAGCAAGCACAGTGCAATTGAGGCCCGGAAAGCAGAGCAGCAGGGCTGTGTGCAGAGAGCTCACAGCCACCTTTACGTTATCACAACCACAGTGTTGGCTAAGAACTATCATTGCCTTCTCTTTATAAATGAGGAGACCTGGGCTCAGGGAGGTGAAGTGACTTGTCAGAGGGCACACATCAAAGAAACCATCTGAGCCTGCCCTCAAGCCCGGGTTTCTAAGACTCCAAAGCAATGCTCCTAATCACTACAGTCCGCAGCCCTGGAATGGTCAGAACCCCAGGGATGGAGCCAGTTCCTGCTGTGAGGACACTTCAGTAGGAAAGACGACGGTCCAAGGGGTGCAAGAGTCAGCTGGTTCCCAAGAGCACTTCCAATCCCCCCACTCACCCCTCCTCAGAGCGGGGAATTGAGGCCCGGAGAGGAAAGGGGACTTGCCACCAACTGGTGTCAGAGCCAGACCCGTGCCCAGCATCTTGGCCTGGGCTCTCATCCCACCTCCTCACCTCCTCCTCACCACCTCCTGGGGGCGCGCTGGCCCGCCTTGGTCTGCAGGGGAGCTGGGGGGGGGGGTGCGGACTTCGCCCAAAGGCAGGAGATTGTAAACCACCGGCAGGTGGAAATCAGGGCCAGCCTGGCTGGAGGACAGCGTCCCGAGGGGTGGCCCCGGGGCCAGTGGTAAACAGACTCCTCTGGTCCCTGGGGAGAGGCTACCCCAACCCCGCAGCTCCCGGGCACCTACATGCCCACAGATGGCCCTGGACACCGCAGGCCCCTTCAGAAGGTCCTCGGACAGGAGGAGAGGCCGCTCTCCTGTCTTCCAGAAGGAAGGAGGACCGGCGGGGGCGGTGGGGGGGGGGGCTTCATCCAAGGTCCAAGGTCACAGAGAGGGTTGGGGCAGATGGAGGATAGGACCCAGAACTGACAGTGCAGGTGCCATTCAGATGCCCAGGTAGTGCCCGCTGAGCCCTGTGCGGGTCCCAGGCCCCACCCCCACTCGGGGCCCTGTCCTGTTCTGGAGCCCCAGGTCCTTGGTTAGAAACTGACAGACGCTGTGCTTCCTCCTGCACAGTTCGTTGGGGTGGGGCCTCCCCTGCCCTCCTGGTGGCCCTGCCAGAGCCACAGGCCACCTCCCTCTGTCCCCAGGAGTATGCTCCCCCTGGGCCAGGGCCCATGTGGGGCTCATACACACCCATCATATCGCTGAGGCCACACGGGCATTGAGGGGGGATTGTTCCCCTTTTGTGGCTGAGACACTGCCCCGAGACCCCTGTCCCACAGAGCAGCTGAGAACTGGGCTGCATCCAGGGCGTCTCTGCACCCCCAAGCCCTGTGCTCAGCCAGGACCCCGTGTCTCGCCCGTCTGCGGGATGCATAGGCCATCAGAGAAAGACGGGCTGGGGCTGCTGGAAGTGGGGTCCCGATCCCAGGGGCTCAGCTGAGCCGTTTGTCCACCTCCTCAGAACCCAGTGCTCTCCTTGAAGAAGGAAAGCCACCCTCAGACCTTCTCCAGGGCCGCAGGGAGCCTGGTGGAGACCAGGGTGGGCTCGGGTGTCCTGCCCAGTCTGTTTTCTCTGCAACCTGGCCCTCCATCCCCAGTGCCGGCCACACCCCTGTTCCTCAGGCCCCCGCGGCCTCCTCCCACCAAGGAAGGGGTGCTGCTGTGCCAGGGGCCTGGGGCACCCCCTTTCCTCCTCCTGGCCCAGCCAGGGAAGGACGAGCACAGCAGATGTTCCACAGATGGTGCCCACTGTCAGCAGAGCGATGGCATACACGTGGCTTCTCTGGGCCCCCGTGAGGAGGGCCCCAGAGCTCTGGGGGAAGCAGGGGTGGGGACAGGGTCATCAGGGGCCTGAGGACTGGGGGCACTGCGGGGTGAGTTACAGGGGCTTTCTGGGGCAGGATGTCAGCCGGAGGGTTCCAGGAAGGGACAGCCGGCAAAGTGACCAGGGGGTGCAGAGGCAGGAAGGTGGGGAGGGGGGCTCAGTGGAGCTGGTGACAGGAGCGAGGCCAGAGAGTCCAGTGGGTCTGAGGTGGCTGGGGCAGGAGACTGGTAGGGGCTCTCAGACTGCCCCAGAAGCCCACCTTCAGGAGGGAGGACTGGAGACCCCCCCGAGGCTCCCGGGCCCTCCTGACAGACTGGGGATACTGAGCTCCGTGTCCAGCAGAAAGCCGGGAGCTTGGACTAGACGGTCTCTGCCAGGCTGCAGGGTCTAGGGGCCAGCTGCCCAGGCCAGGAGAGCACAGTCCTCCTGGGAAAGGCCAGGAGCAGGAGGGCTTTGACTCACTCGCAAGGAGTCGGTCACGGTTGGCACAGGCGACACCGAATACCCTCCCGTGGCATCCGGCTGAGTGGCACTGCCATGCCCCTTCCCTCCCCACCCTCCAGCTGACCCCGGCTGCTCCCCACTGGGCTGAGGCTGGGCAGCAGGGCGGAGACAGGCTGTCTCTGGCTCAGTCCCCGGAACAGGCAGGCTCTACCCTCCTGCAAAACCGTTCCTGAAGCACATGGGCCTGGCCTCTGAGACCAAGGCCCCGTCCACAGGGGTGGGTGAGAGCCTGGGGTGGTGCCACCTGCCCCTGACCCCAAGCAAGGTGACACCAAGAGCAGCTCATGTCGAAGGAGCAAACACCTGAGCCAGGCACTGAGCTAGATGCCGCAGGTGCGGCCTCACCTGGCCATTGCACCAGGTACGGATGAGGAATCTTCATCAGCAGCAGAGCCTGGAACTGGCTGAGAGCCCGCTCCCCAGACCTGGGCCTTCCCACCTCCGCTCTGAGCTGCTTCTTCCAGTCTGAGCCACAGGGTGGGACCTGCACCAGGGCTTCCCGGTGCTGAGATCCCGCAGGGACCTGCCCAGGATCACAGGTTCCTTTCTCACAGGTGAAGTGAAATAGGGACCAGTCCAAACACTGTTCAGGTGACAGACGGGAGCCTCACAGGGCAGGGGATGTGTCCAAGATCCCCCCGGGAGCCCAGGTGGGTCCAGGTCAGGACGCAGGTGCCCTCCTCCTCTGGTCTCCAGCTGCTTGCTCCCCAGGGCCAAAGCTGCCCGTGGCCAGAGGCAGCAGGGTGTGAGTAATGGAAACCAGGCCGTGGGGCCTTCTGAAATGGGAATTCCATCTGCCTGACTCTGTTCTCCTGAACTTTGGTTGCCAAGACAACTTGGAAGATGGAGAGCCTGGCCCAAGGCTGAATCCTTAGAACCCAAAGAAAGGGGAAGGCGTGTCTGTGGACCCAGCTGCTTCTCCAAGCAGAGATGTCATAAGGACTCTGAAATCCCGGGCTCTGACCCCGCTCTGCATCTCACCATTTTGGAGGGACAGTGAGTGGTATGACAGTCCTCCCTGGGCCTCAATTGCCAGGTCCCTGGCTGGACTCAGGCCTGAGACACCTGAGAGGCACCCTTGCTGGGAATCAGGAGTACGGCTCTGCTCCCTGCCTCTCAGCCTCACGGAGGCCGGAGGCCCTGTGGTGGGAAAGCCCTTCCTGGTTCACAAACAAGCAACTCTCTGGCTGCAGCGCTGGGCCCCGGCCCTGGAAGAGGAAGACGGCCCCTTCCGGGGAAGTAAGAAAGGCTGCCTTCGGGAATCAAGCTCCTACTGTGTGCCTGCCCCCCAGCTAGGTCCTCTCCACAGATGGGCTCACTGATCCTCATCCCAGCACTGACAAGTCACAGCACCTTCCCTGTTCTGCAGGCTCCAGGGGCACAGGGACTTGCCAAGGTGACAGAGCAAGTCAAACCCAGGACTGCCTCATCCCAAAGCCCCAGCAGCCTCTGGAGACAGGTGAGCTGCCCATGACTAATGCTGCTTGCTCCGACTGCCTGGGAGCACAGAGGAAGGGCCACCCCCATGACATAGCTAGGTCTGGCTCTCAGGAGGTCCCTCCAATACAGGCTCCAGGGAGGGCCAGGTGCAGTGAGGGCAGGAGAAGTCAGGAGCAGTGAGAAAAGCCAGACTCACCCTCCCTCTTGAGTGAAGCTCCAGGATCTGCAATAGGAACAAGACCAAGGACGCTCTCCACACTCAGGCCCAAGCCCCCTCATCCCATAGAGGACTCAGCCCCTAAGCTCCCCAGTTCAGGGGAGCAGACAAGGGGAGGCCAGGAGGAGAGTCTGACAGCCCCAGGGCCTCTGCATCTCCAGGTCCCCTGCGAGCAGGCCTGAGCGCAGAACCCCAGGCAGAGAACAAGGTTCAAGGAGATGGGCAGCCTCTACCGCCGCAACCCCAGCAAGCTCCACCTAACCAGCCCAAAGGAGCCAGGCCGTGCCCTCGCCCCTGCCCCAGCCCTGGGAGGCTGCACGGGTGGACACCAGGGCTGACTGGGCACCAGCTTGGCCTGAGTTCTGGGCCCTCCTCTGCCCACTTCAAGGCAATGGTCCAGTCCTGCCCTGGAGTAGGGGCCAGATGGTGCCTGAATTTGTATCTCCTTTAGGCAGGAGGGTCAGCCTTGCCAGGGCCACAGAGAAACTCAGTCCTACCTCCTGCACCTCCCCAGCTCTTTCCTCTATCCAGGAAGCCTCCAGCAACTACCACCCTGTGTGGCCCTGACCACCTCTACTGGCCATCCCTGTCCACCGGAAGGTTCCTTTAGAACCTCAGGGTTTGGCCAGAGAAGTGAAGGTACATGGCCTCCTGGTGACCAAGCGAGGACACCATCCTGCACTAGGACAGCCCAGCAACCCAGAGCCGGGCTCCAGGCCAGCAGGGCTCAGGCTGTGTGACCTCGGCCAAGTCACCCATCCTGTGCTTCATGCTCATCTGTAAAATGGAGAGAAGGTGAAAATAACAATGGGAAGAGCGTGGCCAGCACCCAGCACAGGGTGGGCAGGTGGGGAGCAGCTCCCTGGACACTGGTATAGATGGCCCTGGGGTGAGGAGCAGGTGACGGCAAGCGAGGGGACGGTCCTGACATCACCCCCCAGCCTTAGGAGACCAGGAACGCACAGAGAGGGCCAAGAGCGAGAAATAACACAGGCCTTTTATTTGCTCCGGAACTTGGCTGCTGTGTGGTCTGAGGGTGCCATCCTTTCCCGGAGCCCCCGAGGACACGCCACCTAGGGGGTGCCAGACATCCCCTCTGGGCCTCGCCAGTCCAGGAGGCCCAGGTGCCCGGGACCAGTAAATGCCCTGAAACTGGACACTGGTGTCCACCTTCTCTGCAGGTGGCTTCTCACAAGGCATCGGTTAAAATATTGCACTTGTAGATCAGGAAAACTGACGAGGCAAGGGTTTCCTATTACGGGATGACGTGCCAAGCATCCAACTACTGTTTAAATAAATAAAACTCAAAGTGGGGGTCTGAGCTGTGAGGCCCAGCAGCCCCCCAGGAGAGCCCCAGGGCCCAGGCCTGGGCCTCCTGCCCCATCAGCCAGTTCTGTAAGGAACTTGGTCAGCACAAAATCTCCGCGTCTCCAAAGCAGGGAGCAGCAGCTCCAAATCTGGCGCAGCCGGGGCCCCCGACCTGCCAGGGCCCTTGGGCCCCCTCGTACCGGGGCATTGGGGACCCAATAGGCTGGTCCTTCTCCTCCTCCAGTGCCCTGGGCCTCTCTAGGTCCAGGTCTCGAATCCAAATGTCCATCTATCTGTCCGGAGATGCAGCCTCTGGGGGCTTGCTTGCCCCCTCCGTCGCAGGGGGGTGGGAGGCAGGTGGGCATGGGCCCAGCCCGCTTGGTGTGAACGCTGAGCTCTCCCCCAGTGGCCCCTAGAGCGGGGGACTCATCTTCTTCTGGTTAATGAGGTCCAGGTAGAGGTCAGAGCGGAGAAAGCGAGGATACGAGTCCTTTTCCATGAGCCCGAAGATGCGCTTCTGGGCCAGGTCGAAGCAGCCCCGTGTGACGCTCTGCAGGTTGTCCTTCGTGTGCTCCCGGGTGTACGAGTCCAGGTTGACCTACGGAAGCCCAGGGCGACATGGTCAGGGCTGCCTGGGAAGGACTGAGCCAGGTGCTGGAAAATCTGGAGGCCAGGTCAGCCTCTGGCCTCCAGACTCCTCTGTGCCTCATGGGGAGAGTTCCCCAAAGTGGAGGCCCTCAGGCCAGGGGACCCAAGTCCTGGCAGAGTCGTGACTGCCAGGGTGAAAACACTAGGGTCAGGAGGCCCGGGTTCAAAGCCCAGCAGTGCCACACCTGGGTGACCTGAAGCAAGCCACTCAGGGGCACCTCAATTTCCCTGTGGATGGGCTCGGGATGACAGTGCATGCCTCAAAGAATTGTGGGAATCAAGGCGGCACACTCCCCCAGAGCAGCCTGCACACAGTAGGTGCTCAACAGATGTTAGCTACTTCCATCAGGCTCTCTGAGACCATCTCTTTGTTCAAAACAAAGATGATATTCAAACCTATTCAGACTTTTGTGAGGATTAAACATGAGAGCGCGAACGTGAAGGGCTCAGCGTGTGCCTGGTACGTTTGTGGCAGTGTCCAGGTAAGGCCCTTTTTTTAAACAATTTTTTTTTTCAGTTGTGATGGACCTTTATTTTATTTATTGGTTCATATGCGGTGCTGAGGCTCGAACCCAGCGCTTCGCACATGCTAGATGAGCACTGTACCGCTGAGCCACAACCCCAGCTCCGGTAGGGCCATTTTTAATTATGAACCAGGATTCTGCTTTTCCCCTGGCTCCAACCTGGATCACGGCCCCAAAGAGTCTCTCTGGTCTCTCTCCTTCCTGGGCCGCTGGCTACTTTCTTGCAACCGAAGGGTCACTGGGCCATGGGGACTGGGGACCTGGGGCCAGCCCGTGTCCTACCTCCTTGCACGCCTGGATAGCAATGTATTCAGCAAAGATCTTCTTGGCTTTGGCCGTCATCTTGGACTGTGACTTGACCTTCTTGAAGTCCTCACAAGCCAGCCAGAACTCCAGGTTTTCCTCGCTGAACTCGGTGCGAAGAAAGGCCTGGAACACTATTAACCCATCTGTGAGGAAAAGAGTCAGGGTGAGAGGGAGAGCCAACCGGCCTGCCCTTAGCAGCCCGGCCTCGCCCTCCTGGGGCCTCGTGGGTGGACGTGCTGGGAGATCAGGAAGACCCCCATCCTTGAGATCCAGGGCATGGGGGTGGGACCTGGTCCTAGCCCTGCCATTGCCACTGCTGAGGTCTGAGGGGCCTTGGCCAGTCCCGCCCCTGCGGATGCCTCAGTATCCTCATCTATAAAACAGGGCCATCCACCCTGGGTCAGGAGCCCCGTGGGGAGCAGATGGGATCGTGCCCCGAGATGGCAGGCACATTTGGCCCAGTGTGAGCCCGCGGTCCATGGAAATGTTTATTGTTGTTCTGAGAATACGGGTCTGAGCACAAAGGTCCCAACGGGCTCCAGGAGGCAGGGCCAGCTCCCAGGGGCAGGGAGGGGCTGGCAGGAGCCAGCTTCAAGTCCAAACCCAGGGCCTTTCTTGGGCCCAGCCTCTCCCCCATGGCCGGGACACCTTGCTGGGCCCAGGTGAGAGGGAAGACAGCCTCTCCAGGACCCTCTCTGGGCCCAGATAAGGGGAGAAGAAGAGGGGGAAAGAGAGGAGGCTGGGGGGAGGCAGAGCACCTGGCGCACTCACATTTGTGAAGCAGCAGCTTCTCCAGGGATTCACTCCACTTGAGGGCTTCCTCCGAGGTGGGCCTGAGGGGCGAGGGAAGGAGCACCGTGAGGCTGGGAGCCAGCCGCGGGGGAAGCTGGGGCTGGGCAGCCTTGGTTAGCTACCCTGGGCCCAGGCTACAGCTGAGCCAGGAGGGAGGCCCACTCCTGGCTGACCCTGCCTGGATGTCCCCCTCTGGCCAGCTGATCCCCGCAAGGGCTGCTGCTTGCTGGGTACCAGGCTCCCTCTGCAAGAGCCTCCATCTCCCCTGAGCCGATCCCACTGACAAACCCCTGCTCCTAACCCCACCCCCCAGCCCTGCTCCCTAGAGCAGCCAGCGCCCGAGGGTCCCAGGATGCTGCCAAGGACCTACCTGAATGACTTCATCATCTTGTCTGTCTTGCCCGCTGGCTGGGCCCCTGGCGATTCATTTCGCCGCCTGAAGATGGCCAGCTTGTTCTTCACGTCCTTGGCTCTGGGGGCAGAAGCAGAGGAGGGAGCTGGTCAGCCTGGCACCCACGACCCCTGCAAGTTCAGGGTGGGGAGGAGGGGTCTGGGGCCGGGGACACCTACTCTTTCATGGTGTGCCGTCTCTGAAGGTTCCCATTGCGCGTGAGGTACATGCCCCGGAGCATCTCTGTAGGGCCCCCCACCTTGAGGACCCCCGTGATGGTCTGCAGGGAGCAGCACCCTTGGGCTCCCACCTTCCACCCAGTATCCCGGGCTGCTGGCAGCAACGGTGCAGACCGCAGCGCAGCACTCGCTCGCCGGAATCCTGGCCAGATGACTGGACTCCAGGCTCAGCAGAGCCAGGGCTGGGGCTCAGACAGGAGGAGCCAGGAAATGGGAGGGACCAGGAGGGGGAGTGGAAAAAATAGCCCTCCTGACCAACCCTGAGAGCGCCCCCTGAAAGGGGCAGTGTCTGCCAGGGACAGCCTCTGGGGCCCGCCCCCAGGCAGGAAGCCAGACCCAGTTATTTGTGACCAGCCTTCCTGTTACCATGGCAACAGGGAGACAGTGGTGGGGGGGCCAAGTCAGCAAATTGCTGGGAGGGAAGGAAGGAGGGAAGAAGGGAGGGAGGAGGTTCTGCCCACCAGGGTGGCAGGACCAGCTATTTTTAGCTAAGAACCATTTTTAGCCAAGCTGGGGCTCCAGGAGGCAAATTTCAGCGCTGGGTGACTCTGCTGACAAGAAAGGGGTTAAAAGCCTCCGGCTCTAGTTCACTCCCCTGGCCCCTAGTCCCCTGCCCTGGGCACCTCCAGCCCCTGCCAGCCTGTCAGTGGCACTGGGTCCGCCCATCTGTGAAGACACCAGAGGCCCCCAAAGTCTTGGAAGTTTAAAGCTTGAATAACATCAGATGTATAGACCCTATAAACTTGCAAAAAAGCAAAAAAGTTATCTGAAAGTTCAATTATTTAATTCATTACACATTAGTTTTGTGATTTTTAATCTTTTTGTCTGTTTTTAGTTGTTGATAGACCTTTATTTATTTATTTGTATGTGGTGCTGAGAATCGAACCCAGTGCCTCGCACATGCCAGGCAAGTGCGCTACTGCTGAGCCCCAGCCCCAGCCCCTGTGATTTTTTTTTTTTAATAATAAAATTTTCATTCTAATTTTTGGTCTCCATCCTACCAAACGTAGGAAATGTTGAAAATTTTATTATCAAAATCATGAAGCGAAATAAATGTAAAAAAAAAAATTAAATAACTGAACTTTCAAGTGCGTTTCCAGCATTTCTACTTCTGAAGTGACTAAAGCTTACGACAGCTTTAATAACTGTGTAATTCAGGGAAGTGGCACCCTGCCAGTGGGGTCAAGGGTCCCGGCCCTGGGGCCCAGCAGCCCCAGCAGGGAGCGTTCTTTGTCCAGTCCCTCAAGCCCTCTCTGAAGGTCAAGATTCCCTCTATCCAGCAGGGAGTATCCCGGCTTGGGGCTGTTGCAGGACCCAAGGAGAAAGGGCACTCTTGAAACATGCTTGGGACACTAAGGCCCACACCTGTCCTGGGTGTCTAGGACAACTGTCTAAGATCAGGGTCCCTGTTGTAGCAGGTTCCAAGCCAACGAGATAAGGCCCCCGGAGTCCCGGGGTCTCAGCCCTCTGGGTGAGAATGGCAGCCCTCAAGGAGCCCTGCAGGGACAGTACTCTGTGCTGGGAGCCCTGGCCCCAGCCCCCAAGGCCAGGTGAGAAGCAGAAGCCCAGGAGGGGAGGGCCCAGAGCTCCAGGGTGCTGGCTGCCTCCACCCCACCGGGCTCCTGTCTGCGCAGAGCCCACTAGGTTCCTCTGTGGCGGAAGGAAGCCAGGGCTCCTTTCCAGCCGCGTCTTTCCTCCCAGACACGAGGAGCCAGCAGGCCAGGTCTCAGATCCCAGCTCCACCCAGCTCTACTAGTGGTAGAGTAACTTGGATAAGTTACTTGGGTGAGTGACAAGCATGTCCCCAAGTGGTTGGATAAGTAACTAACCTCTTTGTGCATCAGCTTGCTCATTATAAAATAAGGATAGAGTAAATAGAAAATGTCAAATGAAAATAACAGTAACAATTCACTTCCATCAAACAAAAGTAACAATCTCCTTCCATCCTATGTGACATAGAACAATGCTTGACCCCAGGAACCCAGGCCTGTTATTACCCCGGATGCTAAGTGCCCTCAATTAAGCCTTGAGGAGTGTGAGTGTCAAGCATTCCAAAGGTGGTGCCCATTCTGAAAGGAGACTGGAGGCGGTGGGCCCAGGCAACTCCAGCACCCTGGACATGGGTCCCCCGCCACTCCACTGCTCCCAACAGCACCACCCACAGCAGCCCTGGAGCTACAGAGACCCTCCCTTCCAAAAAAGTAGTTTAGTGAGGCTGGTTTGACCTTCCTGAGAAAGTACTCTTATTCCTGGGTGCAGAATGAGGGAAGTCTAAGCTTGCTACAGAAAAGGCTGGGGTCGGCGGGTGGGGGGTTAGAGGGCAGTGGACCCCAGCCAAGGTCAAGGCCAGGGAAGAGGGTCACTGGAGGTGTCTGGGGAAGACTCCAGTCCTCTTCCCCCAGGCCCAATTTCTGCATAATGGCTGGATACTACCAAACTTGGAAGCTCTCTCTGAGACTTGTGCTCCATGGCCTTCTCCCCTGCACATCTCCCAAGTCTCCCTGAGGCCTAAGAACACCCCTCCCCACAACACACACACCCACAGAGCTGGAAAGGCCTGGAGGAGCCTGGGATACTGTAGCTAGGCCAGCAGCGCCCCCTCCTGGTAATGCTTAAGATAGCACTAAGGAGCTCCAGAGAAGAAATGGGAACCCCCAGAATTGTCAATTCCGCCGCCCTTTCTCAGATCACTCCGGGGCCCAGAGGGAGCAAAGGTCTTGTCCACATCACTACTTGGCTCAGAGGCTGGGTGGCAGCTGGGCAACCTGGCTAATTGCCTCTGGCTCGCTGTGGGCTCCTAGGTACTGAATAGACACCCTGCCTCACTCCAAGTGGATTTTCAAGACCCTGGTGACCCTGCCCTGGGGCCACTGCCAATCCTCAAGATCCTATTGATCCTTGATATCTGTCTGGGGCTAGGGAGGGGATGGGCACAGCCCTTCTCCCCACCTGTCCCCCTGGATACAAGACAAACCCTTGGGCAGAGGAGGAAGAAGGGTGCAGGGAGCCTCCCCAGTCCCAAGAATGAAGACTGTGGATCTTCCCAACGTACAGGTTTTTGCTCTTTCTCTTCTGAGAAGCTTCGTCATCGTCCCCAACTCCGTCAGGTCCACTCATCTGCAGAGAGAAGACAGACAGGATGCAACCTGCGTGTCCAGAGGCTGCTGCCCAAGTCCAGACCCAACAGCTCCTTAACCAGAGGGCCCTGCCCCAATGCTCACCCCTGGAACAGCGTTGGGTGCGGGAGGAAGGCCCCACTGCTGGAACAGCCCAGCCACGGTAAGAGAGGCTAGGCAGAGCATCCAGCCAGGGGTCCCCTCGAGGCACATGTAGGACCCAGGCTGCCGGGGAGAAGCAGGAGTGACAGAGCCTGATTGTGGGCGACAGGGAAGCTTCCACTCAGAGACTTGCCAGTCACCGCCCCTTTCTGAGCATCTTCCTTTATTTCTCAAATCCAGATCATAATCATTAACTCAGGATTGTGAAGTCCAAAGGAGACCTGGGGCGGTCTGCAGTGCATAGAATGAATCGCCACCCAGGCCCGAGCTTTCCAAGGCTCCCTAGGACCCTCAGGACAGTGTCCCGACTCCATGACAGGGTCTTCTATCTCAGGGAGAAAATCCCTCCTTAACCTCAGTTCCAAGTCCCTGGGCCGTTGTCCTGTTCAGCAACCTCGACCCTGCCTCCAGCCAAACGAGTGTCTTGGCCTCACCTTGGTGACTCTCCTGCTTCCTTTCCTCCTGAGGTCCAGCTTCAGTTCAGGTCTCAGCCTAGCAGCCAAAGGCCCCTTCCCCTGGAAAGCCCTCCCTGATCCGTAGGGCCAGGCGTGTCCCCTTCACCTCTTTTAAGGTCCCCGCTGCACCAAAAATGACTTGTGTCAAACCTGTCTTCCCTGCTTGGCTATGAATTTCCAAAAGCAAGCCTGTGTCTGCCCAGGTCACTTCCACGGGGCCTGGCACGTGTGAGGAGCTCAGTAAGTCAAACCTGACAAATGAATCAACTGATCAGAGAGAGAGGGCGCAGATGAGGAACCATGACTCTCGGAGTCCTCCTTGCTTGATTGGGCCTTCAACTTTACACACACACACAGCCCTTCCATTGCAGGGTCCACCCCACCCACTCTACCTTATCACCTGCCTTTCGCCTGTGCTGTGCCCCCAGCCTCTTGCCCTCAGTCTCCTCTTCCTTTCAGACACTCCTTCTCTCCTCAGACCACCACAGACTCCCACCATCTACACTGGGCCGTCCTCTGTGTCCCTTGCCCTGCCTGGGCTTGGGCATCCTCCTCCAGGGGAGGCCCAGGGCCCCAATGGTGCTACCCTGCAGCAGGAGCCCATGCTACACTCGGCAGAGCCAGATTCAAAGTACAGTGGGCATTGAAGCTCTGCCCCAAGACAGGGCAGGAAACGACCAGGTGTGGACTCAGCCAGACTCCACAGGAGACCCACCCTGAGGCTCAGTTTCCTCATTTGTAGAATAAAGAAGATGGGCTAAGCTTTGAAATGCAGAGTTCTTAATTCTGGAAAGAAAGTGGTCTCATTCCAGATGTAGCCAGCAGGCGAAGATACTGGCCTCTATGGAGCACCCACTAGAGGATGGACAGATAAATGGACAGATGGATGTGTGAGTCATACCTTTGTTGACCACAGCTTGCACTACAGGCCAGACCCTGGGATGAGCATGACCTAGCTGCTATACCATTAACCCTCACAGCAAATCCAAAAAGTACACAGGCTCAGAGTCACCTGCTGGAGGAGGAGGACATCCAGCATTCAGTGAGCTGGAATGGGAGCCTGTCAGGGTGCAAGGCGGGGGTTTCTCCACTAGAGGGCGCTGCCACTTGAGCCCAGGACAGGGCACATTTTGACCATTTCCAGGGAAAGACTCAGGAAATGCCGCCTCCTTCCTGAGGCTGCTTTGGACCAGGGCCGCTGGCACGTGTGTGTACGTGCACAGAGAGGCCACGCCCTGTGGGGGTGTGATTTTAGGGCTTTGGGGCCGGGCTGGGCATAGCCCTACTTCATGAACTTGGGAGACTCAGCCTCTTAGCTTAGGTTTGTGAGTGACAGCACAGCCAGGGTGACAGCCACCCCATGGGAAGGGTGGAGGATCCACCAGGATGAAGCCTGGGCCCCGATGGCCTGGTCCTGGTACACACGGTGTCCTCAACAGCCCAGTTGCTGGGTGTGTCACTGCTGTCACCCCAGCACAATCGCAGGCTGCAGGCAAACTGGTCTGGCTCAGCAGTGCCCAAAGCCCCCACCCGTGGGAAAGGGCCACGGCACTGGGCTTCCTCCCATTCTAACCTCGGCTTCCGTACTTTATCAGCCCCACACAATGGGCCTGGGGACCACTCCCGCCCTGGCCACCACCCCCAGCCTCTGCACTGCTGGGAAATGGGCTCTTCCTTCCAGTGATGGGAGTGGGGGGGGGGTGTCTTCAGCAGGGTCCCGTGCAAGCCAAGCAGCCTGATGGAGGGCTGGGCAGCTCTGACCCTGGAAGTTGCCCCCGGGCACCAACGAGGAAGAGCAGAAACTGCAAGGTGGGACCCAGTTCTGATTCCCAGCCTAGGGTCTCCTAGAGTCCACAGGGAGGCTGAGACCTTAGCCTTGGAGGAGGCCAGAGTGGCCCCAACAGCTGCAGCGAGGTCCGCCCAGGGCCCAGCATGCAAAGGGCCTCTCCCCAGGGCTGCTGCTTCCATCGGCTCCTCACTCTCTCCTCCGTGACCCTGCCCTGCTGACAGGCGAATGGAAGTGAGCCCAGAACCAGCAGCCCTCCCTACACCCAGCCATCAATGCCTGCGGCCTGCCCGGCCTCACCGGCCACCTCCCAGGACGGGAAGCTCACCGTCTCTGGGAATAACAATTAGAATCCTTACTGTCATTGCAGGAGGGATCTAGAGTGCAGATTCTAGGCTCAGGCACATATGGGTTCGTTGACTTAGCTCAGTTTCGACCCTCTCGCTGCCTCCGTTGCTTTACTGGTAAAACGAGGGTAACAACTGGGCCCGGCTTATGGGGCTGCCGTGAGGATTAGGTCAAGGACGTGCGGGACGCCCTCGGCACAGCGCCAGCACAGGAAGGGGCTCCAGAGCCATTAACTCTCCTCAGTTCTTTATTATTTACTGGGCCTCCCTGTGCGCTGGGCACCGTGTGACAGTGCTATGACATGTTTTCTGGTTTGATCCTTCCACAGTTCTAAGAGCCATTTGCTCCTGTTTCCCCCATCTACAGCTGGGGACCTGAAGCCAGGAGGGGTTTGGTGACTTCCCTGGGCTGTCAGCTGCCAAGGAGCAGAGGATTTTGAGTGTGGTCCAGAGCCCAGTGGTGACGAGGGCTCTTCTGGGAGGGCCCAGCGGGTTCCCCTCTTGGTCCTGGTCTGACTTCTGGGGCTACCTGATGGTTCACGACTGCCAAGCTGCGCCCCGGGTGGCCGTGTGGAAACGGTGGATCTAAACTCTACAGTTATTTGTTTGAACACAGGAAATAATTCTCTAGGCATTTTGAAAATAGGCATTTTGAAAGCGTTATCATGTTTTGGAGCTGGAAGGCATTTCAGGAGGCCTCTTGTCTGATCTCCAACCCAGACAGGAAGCTTAGGCAGCGGGGCTGGCACCTCTGATGGAGCTGGTCCCCAGCCCAGGGGGAAGGAAACATGGCCCGAGAAGGCCTGTGGCCTCCTCGCTGTTGAAGAATGGCCTGTGACCCTGAGCTCAGCCAGACCAGAATGGGGTGCAATTCAGTGACAGTGTCCTGGACCCAAACACAGAATTTACCTAGGGGGATCCTCTGACTCCCCAGGAAAAGAATAGGTATGAACCCCTTGATCTGCTCGGCTGGGCCTCCAGAGTCGGGCAGCAGAGGGCGCTAGGAGCCAGCTCAACTTCACCCAGGGAGCAGACGACCCACTGGCCAGCCAGAGGGGCCGGCTCCTCTCTGGACCTCGCCAGCTCACCAGTGTGGCAGCCACAGCCAAGCAGACCATTTCTGAGGCCTGTGTGATTCTGACATAGAAACGGCTCAGGACACCGGGACAGGGTGGCAACAGAGGCTCTGGGAGGTCATAGCTCACCCATATAGCAGGACGCAGCACCAACCCAGGGCCATGCCAGCTCTGTCTGGCCCTCCTGGTCTCGCAGCATCAAAAGATCACTGCCTGATGGGCAGGGCTTGTCATGCGCCCGGCACAGAGCTCTCTGCACACTGATACCTCGAGTCCCTGGGGTCAATTCCAGGAAGACTTAGCGCTTGCATTTTATAAGAGAAAACTGGAGCTCAGAGAAAGAATGAGCTTGGCCAAGGTAGCAGAGCCAGGCAGGAGGCGGGGCTCAGACTTGAAGCTGGCTCCATTGGGCTCCAAAGCCTGAAGACTTCGCCCCTCTCCTTTTTACCTCTTGATTGGCGCTGTCTGGGAACAGGGGCCTGTCACTGACTCTCCCAGGACAGCCAGGCCCAAGCCAGGAAGACAGAAGTCATGAGAGAACATGCTTCCTCCACCCTCTGTCCATCCCCCACCCCAGCCTCTTATTAGCATGAGATGCAGGGGGCCTGGGGTAGAGCCACAGAGGGTGGGACAAGGCAAGGCCACTGTCAAGTTCTGCCTTGACTGACTATGTGGCCTGGGACAAACCAGCCTCATTCCCTCCCTGTAAAAGGAACACTGGTCCCACTGGTGGCACTTTGTGAACGGGGACATAGCTGTTCCCGCTCTGGCTCCTGCTGCCCCACCTCCTCCCTCCTCCCCCTCCTCCCAAACTGTCAACATTATGGCCATTTATGGAACACCCTCCCCCCCCACCAGGTGCAGAGTGCCCAGCACTGGCCTAAATACCTGCCTCAAGCTACTTCATCTTCTCAGAAACCCTAAGCAGGGGCGTCACCCCCATGCCCACCTGTCCAGTGAGGACACGGAGGCTGAGAGGGCAGGGGCTTGCCGAGGCCCGTTGCAGTGGACCACAGCTCTAGACCCCGTGTGGCTCTGCCCAGGCTTCATTCCCTTTGCCCAGGACGGGCCCTTATGAAGCCAGCCAGCCGGAGGCAGTACACGGAGCCAGGATGACCGTGCCAGGCCTGGTTAGGGAGCCACACAGGAGGGGCCACCACAGGACGGGGCAGCCTCGGAGGCCTCTTCCAGCTCAGTTGCTCAAGCCCAAAAAAGGAAGCGAAAGGCCAAAGGAGAGTGGGGGAGGGGAGGGTGCCAGTGGGAACCCTGAGCACCCAAAGGAGGAAGCTGAGACAGAAGGGAGCCCGTCCAGGCCCTTGGACTCAAGGCAGAAGCACACTTGAGCCGGGTCAAGTGAGCCAGGGAACTCCACAGAAGCGCTCGCAGGAGTGTGTGTGTGAATTTATCTGTGTATAAATATGTGTCCTGGAGCACGGGTGGGGGAGGGCACAGACGGGTCAGGGAAGGACCTGGTGGAGGGTTAGGATTGGGAGGCCCCAGGCAGGTTTGGGCCCTTGGTCCTCAGCTGCTGTCCAGAGAGGAATGGCCAGGCCCTAGCTGTGTGAGCTCGAGGCCTTGCCTTGGCAGCACCGAGTCCTGGGCTCCCTTCTGCAGCAGCTGCCTCAACAGGTGGCCTAAGATGATGGCCCTTGAGCTCCCGAGAGCATCGAGCTCCTGGGGAGCTGCTTTAAAGTGCAGAGTCTGGGCCCCACCGCTGGAAATTGTGATTCCAGAGGCCTGGGGCTGGGACTGGAAGGCACACGGGACCAACCTCCCCCACTCTGGCAATTCCAGAGCACACCAACTTGGAGAACTGCACACGCCTGACAGATGAGGAAACTGAAACCCGGTCCCAATTCCCTTCAAGTTGAATCCTGGTTTCTGCGCCCAAAGTTCAAGGCCCTTTCTGCAGGACCCCGGCCTGACCATATTCCAGCAGAAGCCAAGTCTTCCTGACCACTAGTGGCTAAGAAGCTAAGAAGGTTTCCGAGGTCATGTCCCAACCGAGTGGTGACGTGTGCTGGGATCCACTAGTGATGTCTGCCGTTTGGGGAAGGCCCCGTTAGGAAGGCCGACTTCAAAGGTGTGGGCCCTTTAGGAATCCCCTATTCCAGTCAAAGGACACCTGCTCATCCTCTCTCTATTCTAAATCTCCTTAACCTTCCAGGCCCAGCCTGCCCAGAGGGCACCAGGCTCTGGGGTGCCCAAGAACCTCCAGGCCTCCGAGGGTCAGCTGCACTCCAGGGCCACCACCGCCCACCTAGCCTCAGCCATTGTCATAACAAGGTCCTGCACTGCCACTGCACTTCAAGAGAAAGAGCTCCAGGAGAGCCTCAGACATACTGCTCACACTGTCAGACAGCAGCCTCTTCTAATTCACCCTCACCTGCCCGGGAACACGTGTGCTGTCAACCCCCACTTTTCAGGGAAGGAAACCAAAGCTCAGAGGAGCTGGGTGACTCACCCGAGGCCACACAGGCAGTAAGGGACAGAGCCCAAATTCCAGCGGGCTGGTGGGCTTCAAAGCCATGGCACAATCTGTTCCCTGTTAGGCCATGTTCCCCGCCCACACAACTCATGCCTCCCAGGCTGAGAGCAGCTTCCCGGGTTTCTTTAGCCCCTGCTGCGTCTCTGAGCGCAGGGCCTGGCACACAGCAGGAAATCTATAAACACTTATTTAGCTCTTTATAAATATTTGCATGAGCAAACAGCATGGTGCCAAAGAGAGCTAGATTCTACTTTGTTTGGACACTGTGCAACCTACGACAGGTTAGAGAACCAACCCTCAGTGCCTTGGTTTCCCCATTTATAAAATGGACGCAGGTAGACTATCTACTTCATAGGACTGTTGTGAGAAAAGAATGCAAACTCTAGAAAATTGCTAGCACGGAATAAATAATGGCTGACAGATTCCTTGGCTGGCTGGGTCTGGACCAGATCTGAATTCCAACTCCTTATTTCTCCAGCTATTATCTCAGATCTTTTAAATCCAAATAGGTATGGTCCTGGGCTAGGCCAAACCTGTTCTGCCTCTTGTGGAGACCAGAGGACAATGGGGCTGTGGGAACACAGCATCTGGGGTCCAGAGGTGCAGGGTTTGGGTCTAGGCTCTGCCTTCTTGGTCCCTCTGGGCCTCGTTGTTACCTTCTGTGGAATGGGCAGAAGGTTTGCTGGGAGGCTTAGAGAAGGGATGGGAAGGCTGCTCCTTCCCTGCCACCCTTCTGGGTCCCACGTCCCACCATCCTCCACCCTCCACTTCTCACCTTCCTGTGTCCCGTGAAGAAGAGGGAGAGGTGGTGCATGGAGCCACCATTGCGGCCCAACTCTTTCTTGAGGGTGCGGGGCGAAGGTATGGCCCAGGTGGACGCGGTGCCCTCGCCGTCAGAGCAGTGCAGGGTGGTGTCGGAGGAGAAGCAGGGCCCGCGGGCCTCCTGCAGCAGGCTGCCCTCGCTGTGCGTCCGGCGCCGCAGCGAGTTCTGCACCCGCAGGGAGAGGCCGCCCTCGGAGCCCTGGCCCGTCTCTATCATGCTGCTGCGCTTGGCCTCGTTGTGCCCCCCGTAGTTGTCATCGCTCGTGTCCTCCTCCTCGTCCTCCTCGCCCTCCTCCCCGTCCTCCGCCTCCTCCGCCTCCTCCTCATCTCCAGAGCTGCCTCCCTCGGCCTCTGCCTTCTGGCTGTAGGTTCTGTCCAGCCGGACCTCGGGGATCACAAAGGTGGGTCTGGAGGTGGCTGGAGGGTCCCCAGAGCTAGTGGTCTCCTCGGCGAGGGCCTCGGCTGGCGGGGGGGCCTGGTGAGGAGGCAGGTCCCCACAGGCGGGGAGGTCCTGGGCAGGAGGTTCCGGGATGTCAGCGAGGCCTTTGGCCAGCGGAGGGTCCTGGCTCGGAGTGGGACCCGGAGCAGCAGGCAGGTCCTGGCAGGGCTGGAGGTCTGGGGCGGGTGGGGAGTCCTCGCTCAGCGGGGCTTCTGAGGGCTCTTGGTAGGGAGGTGAATCTTTGCTGGACGGTGATTCCTGGCCAGGAGTGGGCTCCTGCTCTGAAGAGGAGTCCTGGGGTGGGAGATCCTGTCCTGAAGGAAGCTCCTGGGCAGGAGAGGGGTCCTTGCTGGGTGGGGCTTCCTCCGCGCCTGGCCCCTTCCCTTCCTCCAAGGGCATGTCCCTCTTCTCATCTGCCTCCGTCTCAAACATCTGGTAAACAAAAAGCAAACAAGGAAGGTTCAGAAGAGGAGGCAGCATCACAGGCTGATCCCAAATCAGGCAGCCACCCGAACCCTGCACCCTGCC